>NC_092337.1:5803500-7162500 GCF_046630445.1 Rutidosis leptorrhynchoides
TTGATTATTACAAAAATGAGTACCCCGATCACTTATTAAAGCTTTCGGTGTTCCAAACCTTGCAAAAAGACGTTTTAAAAAGTTGACTACAACTCGTGCATCGTTAGTTGGGAGAGCTTGTGCTTCCGCCCATTTAGATACATAATCAATGGCTACGAGTATATATAGATTATTATGAGATTTTGGAAATGGACCCATAAAGTCAATACCCCAAATGTCAAATACTTCACATACTTAGATGACATTTTGTGGCATTTCATCACGTTGACTTATTTTTCCGGCCCTTTGACAAGCATCACAGGATTTGCAAAGAAGGTGTGCGTCTTTGTAAATTGTAGGCCAATAGAATCCAGCATCATAAACTTTTCTTGCTGTTAGTTGAGGCCCATAATGCCCTCCTGTTGGTCCTGTGTGACAATGGTTTAATATTTTACTAGCTTCATCTCCAAATACACATCGGCGTATTATTCCATCGGGACAACTTTTAAACAGATGCGGATCTTCCCAAAAATAGTGTTTTATATCACTAAAGAATTTCTTTCGTTTTTGGTACGATAATCCTTTTTCAAGGAATCCACAAACTAAGTAGTTTGCATAGTCTGCAAACCATGGGATTTCATTATAATCTATCTTCAATAGATATTCATCAGGAAAGTTGTCTTGTATGGCCGATTCATTTAGAACTTCTAATTCGGGATTTTCAAGACGAGAAAGATGATCAGCGGAGAGATTTTCTACTCCTCTTTTATCTCGGATTTCAATATCAAACTCTTGTAAGAGTAAGATCCAACGGATTAATCTTGGTTTAGCATCTTGTTTCGAAAATAGGTATCTAAGAGCAGAATGGTCGGTATAGACCACCGTTTTTGCTAGAACGAGATATGATCGAAATTTATCAAAAGCAAAGACAATAGCAAGGAGTTCTTTTTCAGTAGTTGTATAGTTCGTTTGTGCTCCTTGTAACGTCTTACTAGCATAATATATAGGTTGAAATCGTTTTTCAATCCTTTGTCCTAAAACGGCTCCCATTGCAAAATCACTTGCATCGCACATTAGTTCAAATGGTAGATTCCAATTTGGTGTTATCATGATCGGTGCATTAGTGAGTTTCTTTTTAAGAATATTAAAAGATTTGATACACTCATCTGAAAAGATGAATGGAGCATCCTTTTCTAGGAGTTTATTCATAGGAGTGGCAATTTTAGAAAAATCTTTTATGAAACGTCGGTAAAAACCGGCATGCCCTAGAAAACTCCTAACTCCTCTAACATTGGTGGGATGTGGAAGTTTAGCAATTACATCTACTTTAGCTCTATCCACTTCAATTCCTTCTTTTGAAATTTTATGTCCAAGAACGATGCCTTCTTTAACCATGAAATGGCATTTCTCCCAATTAAGTACTAGATTTGATTGTTCGCATCTAATAAGCATTCGTTCAAGATTAACTAGACATGATTCAAATGTATCACCGAAGACTGAAAAGTCATCCATGAAAACTTCCATGCATTCTTCTATCATGTCATGAAAAATCGCCATCATACACCTTTGAAAGGTTGCAGGGGCGTTGCAAAGTCCAAATGGCATGCATTTGTAAGCAAAAGTACCATAAGGGCACGTGAATGTGGTTTTCTCTTGGTCTTTGGGTGCTATTGGAATTTGAAAATATCCGGAAAATCCATCTAGAAAACAATAGTAACTATTTCCGGCTAATCTTTCCAACATTTGATCAATGAAAGGTAAGGGAAAGTGATCTTTTCTGGTGGCGTCATTTAATTTTCTATAATCAATACATACACGCCATCCTGTTACAGTCCTAGTAGGAATAAGCTCATTTTTTTCATTTGTAATGACAGTCATGCCACCCTTCTTAGGTACGCATTGGACTGGGCTTACCCATGGACTATCAGAAATTGGATAAATTAAACCTGCATCTAGCAGTTTAATAATCTCTTTCTTAACTACATCTTGCATATTAGGATTTAGCCTTCGTTGGCGTTGCACATACGTTTTATGACCTTCTTCCATAAGGATTTTATGTGTGCAATACGAAGGACTTATTCCTTTAATATCATGAATCTTCCATGCAATGGCTGGTTTATGAGCTTTCAACACAGAAATGAGTTGTGATTTCTCATTTTCAGTAAGAGAAGACGATATTATTACAGGTAATTCAGATTCACCATGTAAATAAGCGTATTTCAAATGGTTTGGAAGTGGCTTTAACTCTAATTTCGGAGGTTCTTCTATCGATGATTTATATCGATATCTGTCTTCTTCTTTTAGCATTTGAATTTCTTCTGTTGTTGGTTCATATCCATTAGCTATAAGTGTAGCTAACATTTCAGCTTCATCAAGTGGTTCATTACCTTCTCCTAAAGAACATTCTCCTATTCCTTGTAATTCTGGAAATTCTTCTAATAATTCTGCATGTGCATCTATAGTTTGAATATAATAACATGTATCATCTGCAGATTGTGGTTGTTGCATTGCTCTATCAACTGAAAAGGTAACACTCTCATCCTCTATACTTAGGGTCAATTTCTTACCGAACACGTCTATCATTGCTTTAGCCGTGTTTAAGAATGGTCTTCCTAATATGAGAGGAACTTGAGAATCTTCTTCCATGTCCAAAACAACAAAATCTACTAGAAATACTAAAGTACCAACTTTAACTAGCATGTTCTCCATTATCCCTCTAGGATATTTTATTGATCTATCGGCTAGTTGTATGCTTATTCTGGTTGGTTTCAATTCTCCAAGGTCTAGTTTAGCGTATAGTGAATACGGCATTAGATTTATACTAGCACCTAAGTCTGCCAATGCTTCTATTGAACTAAGACTACCCAGAAAACATGGAATTGTGAAACTTCCTGGATCAGATAATTTTTCTGGTATCTTATTTAACAGCACTGCTGAACAATTAGCATTCATGGTAACAGCCGAGAGTTCTTCCATTTTCTTTCTATTTGAGATTAGATCTTTCAAGAATTTAGCATATCTAGGCATTCCTGAAATCACATCAATGAAAGGAAGATTTACATTTATCTGTTTAAACATATCCAAGAATTTGGATTGCTCGGCTTCAAGTTTCTCTTTCTTCATTTTACTCGGGTAAGGAAGTGGTGGTTGGTATGGTTTAACATAAGGTTTAGCCTTAACTGTGTTATCTTCATTAACCTTTTCAACTACCGGTTCTTTTTCCTTATCTTGATTAGGTTGTGGTTCTTGTGGAGTAGGAATAGCTTCATCAGAAGTTACAGGTATTTCAGGTGGTTTAAGTGTTGTACCACTTCTTGTGGTAATAGCTTTAGCTGTTTCATTCCGGGGGTTAGCATTTGTATCACTAGGTAGACTTCCCGGTTTTCTTTCACCTATTAACCTTGCTAGGTTACTTACTTCTTGTTCCAGATTTTGAATAGAAGCTTGTTGATTTCTAAATGCTTGAGCATTTTGTTCATTGGTTTGTTTTTGAGATGTGAAAAACTGCGTTTGAGTTTCAACTAGCTTCATCATCATATCTTCTAAATTCGGCTTTTTATCATCGGTTTGTTGTGGTGGTTTGTTTTGAAAATTAGGTCTTTGCTGATTGTAAGTATTATTGGATACTTGTTGATTGCTAGGACCTTGTTGGTTGTTGTATGGAATATTTCTGTTATAATTCTGGTTTTGATTGTAAATAGGTCTTGGCAGTTGATAATTATTCTGATAATTATTTCCAGATCTTTGGTTTATGTATGAAATATTCTCTCTTTGTTCCATTGTTAATTAAATACTGAGACAATCTTTTGTCAAATGTGGTCCTCCACACTGCTCACAACTAATTCGTATTGAGTGAATATCTTTAGTCATCTTTTCCATTCGTCTCTCGACCAGCATCTATCTTTGCGGAAATGGAATCTAAGTCATGGCTAGAATCGGCTCTAGCTGCTTTAGATGATCTAACGATATCTTTTTCTTGGTGCCACTCATGTGAGTGGGAAGCAGTGTTATCAATAATTTTGTAAGCATCAGTTTCGGTTTTCTTCATAATGGAACCACCAGCTGCAATATCTATGTCTTTCCTTGTAGTGATGTCGCATCCTTGGTAGAATATTTGTACTATTTGACATGTATCTAAACCATGTTGCGGACATCCTCTTAATAACTTTCCAAATCTTGTCCACGCCTCATATAGAGTTTCATTTGGCTTCTGTATGAACGTAACAATTTCTCCTTGAAGTCTTACGGCTGTAGATGCCGGAAAGAATTGTTTAAGAAATTTTTCAACTAAAACGTCCCATGTATCGATCGCCCCTTCAGGTAACGATTCCAACCAATCTTTGGCTTCTCCCTTTAAAGTCCAGGGAAATAACATGAGATATATCTGTTCATCCTCCACTTCTCGGATTTTAAATAGTGTGCAGATCCTATTAAAGGTACGTAGATGTTCATTTGGATCTTCCTTCGGCGCACCACTAAATTGGCATTGATTAGTCACCATGTGTAGAATTTGTCCTTTGATTTCATAATCTAGCGCATTAATGTCTGGATGAGTAATTGCGTGACCTTGGCCAGTGCGTTTAGCTCTCATTCGGTCTTCCATACTTAAAGGTTCCAGATTCTCCATAATTGAATTTGTTGAATTGGAATCACTAGAGGATTCTGATTTAATGGTTCGTTCCTCAACAATCTCTGTTTGAATGATTGGTGGTTCCGGAGGAAAGTTTAGTGGTTCAGGATCTACGAATCGTTCCTGAATATTCTCCGGATTCTCAATTGTGAGGTCGGGTTCAAAAAATGGATTATCGGAAATTTGAACTGGAGTACTTGGTCGACTGGATGACGATTCTAAAGAAAAATCAACGGCAGTAATATTTGCTAAATGTCTTGATCTAGTTACAGGTGGTGAACGTACAAAAGGTGGTGAACGTCTTGCTCGGTGCATTCACTGAATATCCTATTAGTTTTAAAAAGGAAAGAAAAATTATAATAAGTTATCCAATCAATAGAATTTTCTGATTTTGCCCACGTTTCGAATAGCCAAAAGATGCAGCAGAGGGGCAGGATTCGTTTGGTCTCAATATAATTGAGGACTGTTTGGCTCCAATAACCCGGTCCACGTACAAATCCAACTATTACTACGAACCAGAAAATTTTGATGTCTATTAATTTAACCACTTAAAATAAATTTTCGTAATTTTAAGAAATTTAGATAAGAAGTAGACTAAAAATCTATGTCCTAAAACTAGAATAGCGAGAAATAAGAAAGAAAAAGAGTTCGTCGGAAAAAGGTCGAAAAAGAAAAATGGTTGAAAAATAAAAGGTGACGGAAAAATAAAAGAAACTTATAAAACTTAAAAACACTTGACTAACCTAACCTTATTACTACAACTAACTTAAAATTATAATCGCAAATTGAGATTACTAATTGGAATGATAATTGATACATAGGAAAAAGTCGTCTAAAAATATGAAAGCTTACAGGAAAAACTAAATCCCAAATGGAAATAACTTAAAAAGAAACTAAAACTTAAAAAGGCGTCGCAAAATTCTAGAGTACCTAAATCTTAGTCTAAAGAAAAAGCACTTAAGGAATTCTACGGCAAAGTCTAAAAATCTAGAAGTAAAAATAACTATGGCAAAAACTAAGTTTAAAACTAAATATGGGCTAAAAATACAAATATTACGCTAAAACGATTAAAAAGGGACAAAATATAAAAATATACAAAAAGTTGTAAAAAAATACAATTTTTATAAAAATATTATTTTTATATTATTTATTTATTAAAACTACTAATTTTACAATTTAATTAAACTAATTAAACAAAATAATAATAAAAACTAAAATAAATAATTAATTAAAACCTAATTAGGGTTTTATAATAATAATTATAATAATTACCCGTAATTAATGCCTGATTAGGGTTCTGTGTACCCGTGTCAGAGTGTCTCCGCGAGTCGCGGTATTCCAAGCAGCAAACCCCGCGAGTCGCGGGGTTCCAAAATTCAAATGACAGGTTATTTAATATTCGACGCGTTTTTTTTTTATTTTCTGTTTTTATATTTTCTGTTTATATCAAAATATTTGTATAATAAAAACTTATATTTAAAAACTTAAATAAAAATAGAACTATTTTATAATTTTAAAAATATCTTAAAAATAGATTTATAAATTTTTTTTTTCGGTTTTTTATATTTATAAAATAAATTAAATAAAACTTATATTTTTACAAACTAAAGAAACTTTATAAAACTTAAATATTTATCAAACTCCTAAAAATATTTATATTTTTGTTTTTCTTTTTATATTTTTGAATATTTAAAACGTATTTTTATAAAAACGAATTTTAATAAAAGTAAACTAAAAATCTTTTTTTTTATATTAGCGTTGCGCTTCAGGCTTTTAAGCGAATCCCCGGCAGCGGCGCCAAAAATAACTTGATGTTATGCGAGGTGTATATAAAATAGCTATTAATTTTAGCAGGAAATACTATTAAATACGATACAATTTTACACAAGATATTTATTTATTTAGAGAATGGATATACTTAAACCTTGCTACAACACTTATAGGCAGTGTACCTAATCGTACAGTAGTGTAGTTTTTAGTAAGTCCGGTTCGTTCCACAGGGAAAATCTTTAGACAAAGCTTAACGCTATATTAGTTTACTTTTGTAAAAATACAAATATATATATATATAAGTAATATTATTATTATAAAGGGGGGTTTTTACCGTTTAATGACCGGTTTGTCGATTTTAAAACTTTAGTCGTAGTTAAAACCAAATGTAAAATAATAAATACAAGACTTAATTTAAAGCGTAAAGTAAATAACGATAATGAAATTGCGAATAATAAAAGTGCGATAAAATAAACTTGCGATAATTAAAAAGTACGATAATTAAAAGTGCAATTAAATACAATAACAATAAAAATGCGATAATTAGAAGTGTAATTAAATATAAAATAAAGGAAATTAAATATGAAATAAAAGAATTATGCTTATTTAAACTTCCGTAATCATGATGGTTGACGTGTTTATTTTAGTTTTATGCCCATGGGTTAATTGTCCTTTGTCCTGGATTATTTAATATGTCCGTCTGGTTTTTGTCCATAACAGTCCATCAGTCATAAATATAAAGTGCGAGTATCCTCGTCAAATTATCCTTATACCCGAAGTTAAATATTCCAACTAATTGGGGACTTAAACTGTAACAAGATTTTAATACTTTGTTTAATAATTACACCAGGATGTCGACTGAGTGTAATCCAAGGTTTTAATATTTTGTTATCAATTATACCAAGTGTCCTTGTACATAATTTCACCCCTGTTTTAATTATTCTAGTGGCTATTAATCCATTCCCGTGTCCGGTTAAATGAACGATTATTCGTACATATAAATACCCCGCCCATCGTGTCCGATCGAGTGTATATGGTAATTTATAGGGACGCCCAATTGTAAATCTTTATATTAACATTAACAAACTATCATTTAGTTAAACAAATATAAAGCCCATTAATAGCCCATAGTCTAATTTCCACAAGTGTCGTTCTTTTGTCCAAACCCTAATTATGGTACAAAGCCCAATTACCCAATTTTAATAATTAGCCCAACATCATGATTACTTCGTTTTAAATAAGCATAATAATAACTTAGCTACGAGACATTAAATTAAAAAGGTTGAACATAACTTACAATGATTAAAAATAGCGTAGCGTTACACGGACAGAATTTCGACTTACACCCTTACAATATTCGCTAACATACCCTTATTATTAGAATTATAATTAAAATTAAAATTAAAATATAAATTATAAATATAAATATTACGTATATAGATAGAGAGATGGATATATGAGTGTGTAAAATGATCAGAATTCGGTTGGCTTTATAGGGAATTGAGTTCAGGTATACTCCGCGACTCGCGGCCTGTTTTGCCTTCAAACTCCGCGAGTCGCGGAGTTTGTAAATACAGCTCACTCCATTTTGGAGTCTTTCTTGCCGACGGTTTATTTTATTTATATAATATATAAATAATTATAAGAATTATTTAAATATTATATTATATTTATGTGCATAGTTGACTTGTAATTTTTAGTCCGTTGCGTCGAGCGTTGAGAGTTGACTCTGGTCCCAGTTCTGGATTTTCGAACGTCCTTGCGTACAATTTAATATCTTGTACTTTGCGTTTTGAATCTTGTACTCTTGTAATTTCGAGACGTTTCTTATCAATAATTGGAACTTCTTTGATTGTCTTTTGTACTTTTGAGCTTTTTGGTCGTTTGTGTCTTCAATTCGTCGAATCTGTCTTTTGTCTTCACCTTTTATTATTTAAACGAATATCACTTGTAAATAGAACAATTGCAACTAAAAGCTTGTCTTTCTTGAGGAATAATGCTATGAAATATATGTTCGTTTTTAGCATTATCAACCGGACTCGAGTGTTTTTTTTTTTTGCTGTGTTGAATTTTCTGTTTTATATATTTATGTAATATATTTATATAAATTAAATAAAACTTATATTTTTATAAAATAAAGATAAATAAACTTTTATAGAACTTAAATATTTAACAAAAAATATTTATATTTTTGTTTTCTTTTTATATTTTCGAATATATTAAAACGTATTTTTACAAAAGCGTAAATTTTTTTTTTTATATTAGTGTTGCGCTTCCGGCTTTTAAGCTAGATGGTTCCCCGGCAGTGGCGCCAAAAATGCTTGATGGTTAAAGCTAAGGGGTATAAAATACTATTAAATTTTAGCAGGAAATGCTATTAAATACGATACAATTTTACACAAGATATTTATTTATTTATAAAATGGATATACTTAAACCTTGCTACAACACTTATAGGCAGTGTACCTAATTGTACAGTAGTGTAGTTTTTAGTAAGTCCGGTTCGTTCCATAGGGAAAATATTTTAATCAAAGCTTAACGCTATATTAGTTTAATTTATAAAAATACGAATATATATATATATATATATATATATATATATATATATATATATATATATATATATATATATATATATATATATATATATATATATATATATAAGTAATATTATTATTTTAAAGGGGGGGTTTTACCGTTTAATGACCGGTTTGTTGATTTTAAAACTTTAGTCGCAGTTAAAACAAAATGTAAAATATTAAATAAATAAAAGACTTAATTTAAAGCGTAAAGTAAATAACGATAATGAAATTGCGATAAATAAAAGTGCGATAAAATAAACTTGCGATAATTAAAAAGTACGATAATTAAAATTGCAATTAAATATAATAACAATAAATAAAAGTGTGATAATTAGAAGTGCAATTAAATATAAAATAAAGGAAATTAAATATGAAATAAAAGAATTATGCTTATTTAAACTTTCCGTAATCATGATGTTTGACGTGTTGATTTTAGTTTTATGCCCATGGGTTAATTGTCCTTTGTCCTGGATTATTTAATATGTCCGTCTGGTTTTTGTCCATAACAGTCCATCAGTCATAAATATAAAGTGCGAGTGTCCTCGTCAAATTATCCTTATACCCGAAGTTTAAATATTCCAACTAATTGGGGACTTAAACTGTAACAAGATTTTAATACTTTGTTTAATAATTACACCAGGATGTCGACTGAGTGTAACCCAAGGTTTTAATACTTTGTTATCAATTATGTCAAGTGTCCTTGTACATAATTTCACCCCTGTTTTAATAATTCTAGTGGCTATTAATCCATTCCCGTGTCCGGTTAAATGAACGATTATTCGTACATATAAATACCCCGCCCATCGTGTCCGATCGAGTGTACATGGTTATTTATAGGGACGTCCAATTGTAAATCTTTATATTAACATTAACAAACTATCATTTAGTTAAACAAATATAAAGCCCATTAATAGCTCATAGTCTAATTTCCACAAGTGTCGTTCTTTTGTCCAAACCCCAACTATGGTACAAAGCCCAATTACCCAATTTTAATATTTTTAGCCCAACATCATGATTACTTCGGATTAAATAAGCATAATAATAACTTAGCTACGAGACATTAAATTAAAAAAGGCTGAACATAACTTACAATGATTAAAAATAGCGTAGCGTTACACGGACAGAATTTCGACTTACACCCTTACAACATTCGCTAACATACCCTTATTATTAGAATTAAAATTAAAATTAAAATTAAAATATAAATATAAATATATACTACGTATATAGATAGAGAGATTGATATTATGGATGGAAAAATGGTGCACCAAAGCTCGATTTTTATAAGCCTGTGATCTGGAAAAGGGGCTCATGCGATCGCATGGATTTATGCCTTCCAGGCCATGCGATCGCATGGCCAGCTGGGGAGAGCCACTTTTGGTTGTTTTCTTCTGCCGACGTTTATTTAAATATAATATAATATATATATTAATTTTAAGAATTAATTATATATTATATTATATTCATATGCATAGTTGACTTGTAATTTTTAGTCCGTTGCGTCGAGCGTTGAGAGTTAACTCTGGTCCCAGTTCCGGATTTTCGAACGTCCTTGCGTACAATTTAATATCTTGTACTTTTCGTTTTGAATCTTGTACTCTTGTAATTTTGAGACGTTTCTTATCAATAATTGGAACCTCATTGATTGTATTTTATACTTTTGAGCTTTTTGGTCGTTTGCGTCTTCAATTCGTCGAATCTGTCTTTTGTCTTCACCTTTTATTATTTAAACGAATATCACTTGTAAATAGGACAATTGCAACTAAAAGCTTGTCTTTCTTGAGGAATAATGCTATGAAATATATGTTTGTTTTTAGCATTATCAGAACCTCCTCCTGCACTTGAAAAGGTCATTGGTAATATTGTTAAGGAGGTTCTTGATGTTGATATTTCTGGTACTACCACTGTTACTTCTCCAACTGCTTCTATTGGGGAGATTATCACAGGTAGTGACCAAGATGACGTGGTGCTTACTGATGAGCTTCTTGCAGCACATACTGCCTATTCTGCACATGTCACTGGTTCAACAGAACCCACTATGGATGCTGGTACCTCTGCTACTACCACCACTGACTCTTCTCAGGCTACTGCTTCTGCTGAGAAGAAACCATATGTGTGCCAGGTACCAGATCCTGATGAAGTTGTACCTAACTTCATCTATATGGGAGCATCCATCACTCCCAGAGTTGCCTTGCTGATGGATCAGCTGACTATTGATCCCCAAAGTGTTATAGTCTCAGCCAGCAAATTACCAGAAGAGGAGCTAACGGAGCAATTATCTCAGCTGGATCGACCATCAAGAGAAGAGATATATGAGAGGTTGGCCATGCTACAACAAGTTAATGAGCAGCCATACTATCACTACTTGGGTATGGCTCCAGCTACTTCTCCATGGCCTGGTACATGGAGGCCTCTCAAGTTTATCATGGATCCTGCTACTGGGAAATGTGTTATGCAAAATGTCCCTGATTCGCCAGTACCTTCTGATTCATCAGCCTCTTCCTCATCATCTTCTTCATCTGATGATGATGCTGATAAAGGTACTGGTAAGGGCGGACCAGTCACTCATGATAATGTCACTGGTTCCAAAGACAAACCAGTGGATCTAACTGATGATGCTGATAATGATGCTGACAAGAATACAGTGGTTCTAAACCTTCGGGTGAAGGTAAAAATGATGGTGATCATGGTGACGAGTCAGATTCTGACCTTCCACCTCCACCACCCCACGGAGGTACTTCTATGTTAGCCCCTAGTGATTGCCCCTCAACCAGCAATTTTAATGCTAATGAGGTGGCTAGCATCTCCACTCTAGCTGTCTATAAGATGTTAGTCGAGGTTACACCAGATCTACAAAGTACTATTCACTTTGCCATTGTTGATATAATGACCGAAGCCATACACAAGGCTGGGGAGGTTACTACTTCTACCATTGAAAACCAACTTAAACAAGTATGTGCTTTTGCTGATCTAGCAGTGGAAGCTATTGTCAAACAATTTAAAGAAGAGGAGGATCTCAAAAGGCGAATCCTCGCTCATAATGAATATGCTGATCATATTGCCCGTCTTCAAACTGATCTTGATGCTGCTAATCGAAGGAATCTTTTTCTTAATGAAGAGAATCAGGTATTGACAGAGAGGTTGGATTCGCAGGAACAGTAAATGGCTAATATAGTTCCTGTCTCTACTTATCTTCAATTGGTAGAGACTATGCAACAAACGGCTGCCCTACAAGCATATGTTAGGGCCACTGTTAATCAAATGGCCATGGCTGTTGCAAGAAATGAAGTTAGAACTTCAAATCTGTGTCTCCAACAATATGGTGTAGATCCTGGTGCCCATCTTTCTACTGCTGATACTGACTGGAACAACTTTGCATTTTCGGTTCCTGAGTCAGATAGTGACCTTGATGCACACGTTTTCCCTGATCATCCTTCTGCCCTTGCTGATGACAAAAAGGGGGAGGAGAAGTCTAAAAAGTGAAAACAATCTGAGGGGGAGCATGAGCATGAAAAGGCTCCTAAACAGTAAAGGAGCGATGGTGATGATGATGGTACTGGTACTGGTCAAGGTGCTGGCACTAAGCCCATCAACGCTCATACTGAAGCCGGTGTACAGGCTGCTGGTGAATCTAACCCAGTGTGTCTGCCACATCAGTAGATGATATTGGTTCTGGCAGTAAGCCCAGTGATGTTTCTGAGCTGGCTGTTGCTGAATCTTTTGTTGTCTCTCAAACGATTGAAAGGAAAATGAAAAGAAAACTGGAGAGACATCAGAAGAGACAACAAGATTTAAATGATGCCTTTAATGCTAAATGGGAGGCTTATGTTGCTCGTAAATAACACAGAATTGAACATAGAAGAAGCCTGGACCCAGACAAGTTGGATATTAATGATGAACTAACCAGCATTAAAAAGTACAAAAGAGATACTTGTAAAAGAAATGCTAAGTTTATGGTTAAGTATGACAAGAAAAGGGCAAAGCTGTATGCTGAGCGAGCAGACAGGATCAAAAGAATGACCCCTGAAGAAATGAAAGATTATCTGCAATCTACTGGGTCAGGAGGAGTAAGAGCTGACGTGTTCATGAAATGGCTAGATGCAATGTTAGAAACCAGCTCATCTTCTCGACCAGCATCTTCTGCTCAGCCAGCTACACAACAACAGCCAGCAGAAATAACACACTTTGATGTTGATGATGTTAAGGGGGAGCATCTTGCTATTGTTCCCTATCTGCCTTCACAAGAACCAGTATCAACACAAGAACCATCAGCTGAACCCATTCTAATCGACGAACAAAGGGTGAAATCTGCTCTTAGGGACAACCAGCCCCTAAGGAAAGGACCCCTATTTGAGGCAGCTGATGAAAATACTATGGCAGGTATGCCAGCTGATACTAATCAGTCAGCTGGTACTGAAGACACAACAAGGAGTGCCGAGGTAGAAGACCCATCCAGTAGTGTGCTGCTGGGTGAAACAAGTGTTGAAGACCCTGTAGTGACCCGAACTTTTCCATGTTTATATATATTAATTGAGATTGATATTTACATGATTAAATGTTTCCAACATGTTAAGCAATCAAACTTGTTAAGACTTGATTAATTGAAATATGTTTCATATAGACAATTGACCACCCAAGTTGACCGGCGATTCACGAACGTTAAAACTTGTAAAAACGACATGACGATATATATATGGATATACATATGGTTAACATGAGATTATGATAAGTAAGTATCTCCATAAGTATATTAACAATGAGTTATATACATATAAACAAGACTACTAACTTAAGGATTTCGAAACGAGACATATATGTAACGATTATCGTTGTAACGACATTTAAATGTATATATATCATATTAAGATATATTAATATATCATAATATCATGATAATATAATAATTTAACATCTCATTAGATATAATAAACAATGAGTTAACAACATTAATTGAGATCGTTAACGTAAAGGTTTCAAAACAACGCTTACATGTAACGACTAACGATGACTTAACGACTCAGTTAAAATGTATATACATGTAGTGTATTTAGATGTATTAAAATACTTTTGGAAGACTTCAAGACATATATCAAAACACTCATACTTAACGAAAATGGTTACAGTTACTTTTCCATTCTTTTCTTTCATCAAGAATTCTAGTCGTATTCTTACCATATTATACACAGCTTCAAAACGTACTTACTAGGGGTATATACCAATAGGAACTAGCATGGGATTCCACTCTTGATTATGTCATGTATGACTAATCAATTTTAACTTCTACCATGAGCTAGTCAACTAACTAGAACTCCTTTTAACCCCACTCACCACTCACCAATTACCACTAATCATTCACTCCATTTCCCTTCCAATTCTCTTTCTAATTCTCTCTCAACACACACACACACTATTATGAACGTATTTTTCCAGTAGTTAATCATCATCTTCATCAAAAATCACTTCAAGAATCAAGCTATAATCATCATAGGAAGAACACTTCAAGAACACTTCAAAAATCCCTTCAAGTTTACTAATTTACTTCCAAGCTTTCTAATCCATTCCAATTAATCATCTAAGATCAAGAAACCTTTGTTATATACAGTAGGTTATCTTTCTTATTCAAGGTAATATTCATATTCAAACTTTGATTCAATTTCTATAACTATAAACTATATTAATTCGAGTAAAAATCTTACTTGAACTTGTTTTTGTGTCATGATCCTACTTCAAGAACTTTCAAGCCATCCAAGATCCTTTGAAGCTAGATCATTTCTTGTCACTTCTAGTAGGTTTACCTACTAAACTTGAGGTAGTAATGATGTTCATAACATCATTCGATTCATATATATAAAACTATCTTATTCGAAGGTTTAAACTCGTAATCACTAGAACATAGTTTAGTTAATTCTAAACTTGTTCGCAAACAAAAGTTAATCCTTCTAACTTGACTTTTAAAATTAACTACACACATATTCTATATCTATATGATATGCTAAATTAATGATTTAAAACCTGGAAACACGAAAAACACCGTAAAACCGGATTTACGCCGTCGTAGTAACACCGCGGGCTGTTTTGGGTTAGTTAATTAAAAACTATGATAAACTTTGATTTAAAAGTTGTTATTCTGAGAAAATGATTTTTATTATGAACATGAAACTATATCTGTAGCGACCCCGACAAATCGTCAAGTGACGGCGTCGGCTACGTGGGTCCCATTACCTGATTATAAGTCTTTAAGATAACGTTTGACCAAAATATGTCGCCTTCATTTCAAAATAAAGATTGTTTCAAAGTTTACAAGAATTGTTCAACCAAAAGTTAAGTTACAACGTTATAAGTACGATTGAAATCTAGGCGACACGGTTTAAAGTAAAGTCAAAAGACGCTCCATGAAATGCATGTATACTCGACATCGGATGCAAGTATCAAATAGTAAGCGGAAGCATGTTTCACATATCGTGCATGACCTGAGAAAAACATAGAAATCTGTCAACGAAAACGTTGGTGAAATCATAGGTTTAAGTAAGTAAGTACAAGTGAACCACAAGATTTGCATCAATGAAATAATAGTAATACATTCCAAAAGTTTGTTTCACGAGCACCCAATTATCAAAGCTTAACATTCCTTCCATTGTATACCCCATCACTTAGTGCTAGAACAAACACTGATTCTCGAAAATATATTTTATCCGTAGACGGTAGCGAACCGTCAAAGATGAGGGTTGTCAACCCATATGGCCATATAACATAAGTTCTCGCTTACACCCGGCAAGTGTAACTAATGATAATCGAATTGAGGATTTTGTTCTAAACTCGTATGTAGAATGTTTGTTTTCCCGTTCTTGTGTTCACTTAGTTCAAAAGAATCGTTTATGTTTTCTCATCCCAATATAAGTTCAAAAAGAGTAAAAGTGGGACTATGATCTCACCTCGAGTGCACGAGTATAAAAGTACTTCAACAAGTAAACGTGTGCATGAAAGTTGCTTAGCCTTGACCTAAACAAGTAAGTTATATCAATTAACCGGTTACGACACAAGGTCAGGTGAAATGTGTTCAATTAGTCCTATGGCTCGTTACGACTCGAATAGTATAGCATGTGAATCACGTTGTCAAGTTTCATGCAAGAATCAAGTATAAAAGCATGTTAGAACGATTGTAATAAAGTTTGAGTTGACATTTCAAAACCTTACCATTAGAAAGGAAATCTTATTACGTTTCCAACGATATTTGATTCATCGAAAACGGAGTTACGGTCAAAAAGTTATGGCCAAAACAAGTTTGCTGAAGTTCGGATGAAACAGGCAATTGTCACGGCGCGACAAATTGCTCCGCGGCGCGACAAATGCCTATGTTGAAGGTCAGAAAGCTTGAAAAACATGTTCTAAAATCACCCTTTGGGCCACGGCGCGACAAATTGCTCCGCGGCGCGACAATGGCCGTGGCCTGGTCCCTGGCCTGTTTCACTTGTTCAAGGCTTGGTAAAATTTCAAACAAACGCAAAACTCAAACCGTAAACAATTAGGAAGCGTATCTTATACCGTTGGAAAGCTCTTTTGACAAGGAACACAACTAAACATGTTTCATCAAACAAAAACAACATTTTCCATAACCGATTTCTCGTCAAGTGATCGTTTAAAAGTCCATTTTCAAAGTTTCAAGTTCATCAATTGCATTTTAAGTTTCGGGAGTCCAATTTACACATACGATATGCCGTTTCGAAGGTAATTAAGCATACATTACAACTAATCACTAACAATTAACATTCCATGGCATTCAAGCATCAAAAGTTCATGTCAAGAACTATCAAACCCTAGTCAAACATCACAAAATCAATATTCATGTTTTTGAAGTTTTCTTAATCAACCTACGCATCAAAACGAAGCTAGTGATACTAGTAACACAATTAAAACATGCACTTTAACAATCTAACAACATTAACTCATCCAAAATCAAGGATTAAGCAAACCCATTTCAAGTTCATGCTAGTTACTCCAAAAACAACAAATCGAGCAAACCAAACATATATTCATGTTAGACTTGAGCCATAGACACTAACTAACACCATTTCAAATCAAAAACACGAATTTAGAGAAATCTAGAGTTTTAGAAATGTTACCCAAACGAGATGAAGTTGGTATCAAATTGTAGAGGATGAAGAGAGGATTCCAAATATGTAATTTGTTTTGTTGTAAGCCTCCTAAATCGAATTTAGATGATGAATGATTGAATTGGGTGTTGTGTGTGTGTGTTCTTGCTAGAGAGAAAGAGAGATGAGGGAGATGGATGGAAATGGATGGAGGAGGTGAAGTGGTTGACTAGTTGACCTAGTCACCACTTTGCCCACTTGTCAACTTAAGTCCCTCATGTTTGTAGTCGGGTGCGGGAATTAACCAAACGAATATTTTTAAAACGCTCGAGTAAACGGGTGATGTCAAAATTAAATAGCGGGAATATAATGAACGTTACTCACGGAAACTATTAATTTAAATACGAAAGATTATGTTTTAAAAAAAAAAACGGTGTTAAAATTAAATTTAACGGAAAAACGCGGGATGTTACATTATCCACACCTCAAAAGAAATTTCGTCCCGAAATTTAGTTGGAAGTAGTAGTTGTTGAATCTTCCTCGAGATCTTGCGTTGCCAATTCTACGAGTGAGGGAGAAGTACGTTCTAGGGTATTTCAACGAATTTTGACGGTCGGGATCATACGATGTTTTAAGGTTTGGCTTCACGATTTATGGTTTCAACCGGTCCTCCTAGGAAGTGAGGGTTATCGTCGATAGTGAGTTCATCAAAGGAGATAACAAGTTCTCGTTTCGCAAAACACGTCTTTGAGTTGATACATCGAATGTAGGATAAACGGAGACCCAAAATGAGTCGGAAAAGTCTAAACGGCTAGCGACGGGTCCAAAACACCCCAAGAATTTAAAGGATCAAAATATCGCGGATTTAGCTTCCTACGTTTCCCGAAACGGATTGCACCTTTCCAAGGTGCGACTCTTAACGTGACGCGGTTTCCCACGTGGAATTTGAAATGTTTACGTCTAACATCGGCGTAGCTCTTGGTGATTACGAGTCGCGTAGGGTTTTACCTGAATATGAATAAATTTTCTCGGTTGTTCATGAACAACCTCGGCCCCGGTGAATTGATCATCGTTTACTTGGTTCGACAAGGGAGAATGACGTTTCCGGTCACATGTGGTTTCAAAAGGAGTGACGTTAAAACTTGAATGAAAATCATTGTAGTACGAGGATTCGGTTAAAGGAAAATACTTTTCTCAAGTAAATTTGAAGTTGGTAATACAAACTTGTATTATGGTTTCCAAGGTTTAAATCACATGTTTGTTCGGTCCGTCGGGTTGTGGATGGTACGCGGTACTCATGTCTAAACGCGGTCCCGAGGCTTCTTGTAAAACTAGAAGTGAAACGAGTATTTCGATACGGGATAATTAACAAAGATACACCGTGTTGGAATAGAATCTCTTAAGATATGTTTGAACGAGTCAGTTAGGGTTCGAAAAAAAAATGTTCGTTAGGACTATTCACCCTCGTGGCGAATACTTATGTAATATGAGGAGTTTCTCTATCCATGGAGAAATGTTACAAGGAGTTTCTTTAAACGGAAATGCGAACGGTAAAGATAGTAGTGAAATGAGGACTTAGAATAGGATGAGTTTACATCTCGAGGTTGCCATAACGTGCCTCTAGTTGTCAAAAGTTGAAGTCTGAAAGAGAAACGAGGTAGTACACGTAGTTGTATAGTTCGGGGTTGAATAATAGTTGACCGATTATCAGAAACACAAGGGCGTTACGTCAAAGAAGAGTGAAGTATCGTTGGATTGTGTGTTATCTTAAATCCCAGTAATATCAGACGGTGACGGTGAAATAACAGAGGTAGGTAGTGTGGTACGGGATGACGAGAAAATTGATCGGATCCACAATTTAGTATTCGAATTCTTCGTGCAAAATAACGAATTTTAGTTATGTTGATTTTTGAGACGAGAGAGTATGCCTTTCGGCGTTCAAGTAGAAATATTTCCATGTTTGAGTTCCATCTAGTGCTATACGCATTTAGCTAGGAAGGTTGGTGTGAAGAATCACATTCAAGGCTCAGACATGAAGAGGTTTAAAGTTTTCCTTAGTGAGTTAACGAGTTTAAAAGTCGTGTAACACGAGAAAAGTCAGGAATGAATCTTCGGTAAAAATAGACGAGATCTAGGATTTTACGAATACAAGTCTGAGTTGAGAGAGTTTCATGATTACGTGTGGCTTGATTTCGAGATTGATTGTAATGCCTTGACCATTAACATCATGGTCTAGAAAATTTGACTTCGTTTAACAGAAATTCTCACTCGGAGAATTTGGTATAGAGTTGCTCTTTTCTCAAAAGTTCGAGACTAAGATGGTGAGGTTGTTCGTTTTCCTTCTTTACTTGAATGAGTTAAGATGTCATCTATAAATACGATAACAGATTTGTCTAGATAAGTTTGCATACGTGGTTTAGGAGGTTCATGAATACGGACAGAGTCCTAAATAAAGCGAATGGTACTAAGAGAGATTTACAACTAACGTTGCGAGTTCGGAAAACTCGTCTCCCTTAACCCCCAAATTGTGGATACGAGGAAGAGGGTATCGGTTTCCAACCGAAAATTACTTAGTTCACAATATTCTATACATAATTGTAGGGGAAAAATTTCTCCTTAACAAATAGGTTTCGAGCTCCCTAGTTCTATAGGCGTCAAGTCATAATTCTTAACGTATATCCTCCAATAAAATTTATAGGCTCACAATATTTATCCATTGGTCGCTTAAATTGCCTAAGTAGTATCTAGGGGAAAAAGGTGGAATGTAAAGAGTACAAGTCAAAGCCTCGGTTGTAATACGTCTAGCGGTAACCGAATCGAATAAGTATGAAATATATGGTTTGTTGTGAAAGAACGTACCCGTGACTAGTCCATCGTCGTCTCGGGCATCCTAGGTGTCGATGTTGAAAGTTCAATGGCGTGCGTTGGGGTTGATTTTCTTATTTGGGCAAACATTCCTAAAATGACCCGGTTGGCCACATTCGAAGCAAGCACCCGTTCTGTGTGCGTTGGGCATCTTTCGAGCGACGGGTCCTTGGCGCCGGTGGCGAAACCTGCCACATCCTTCAAAGTGATGCTTGTGGCATTCGTTACAAAAAGGTAGTTTTCCGGTATAGCCTTTCTTGTCGTTGGAGGCGAAAGGCTTCTTGGCGGGGTTGTTGTTATTGTTGTGGTTGCTTGATTGAGAGGCTTCCCATGTTCTTTTATTGCCGCTCGATTGGTTCTCGATCATGGGTGCCGGTGCTTCCATTTCAGTAACCGTTTCTAAAGTTTGGTGGGCCTTTGCTAAAGCTTCTTGTAGGTTAGTGGGTTGGGATGCCATTACCCCGTGTTGAATGCCCTTAGGGAGGCCATCCATGTAAAGTTCGACTCTTAGTGATTCGGGAGCCATGAGATTCGGACACATTGAGACTAGTTCGGTAAACCGTTGATTATAAGCTCCGAGGTCATTCCCGACCGTTTTCAAATTCCTTAGCCCTTGCTCGAGCCTTCGAGTCTCGTCGCGCGGGAAGTATTCGGTGATCATTCTTTCTCTTAATTCGGCCCAAGAGAGTGTAAGGGCTTCATCGATACCCACTGATTGTACGTACTTGTTCCACCACGAGAGAGCAATGCCGGTGAAAGTGAGGGTGGAAAACTTGACCTTATCTTGGTCTCGACAGCCGCTTGTGTTAAAAACGGTCTCTATTTGTTCAAACCATCGGGTGAGAGTAACCGGTCCTCCGGTTCCATCGAAAGTGGGAGGGTTGTACTTCATGAAGTTCTTGTAGGAGCAACCTTCGCTTGAATTACCGGCTCCATGATTGTTGTTGTTAGAAAAGTGATCGGCCACGGCCGTACCCACGGCGGTGGTTATCATTCGTTGAAGAGCTTGTTCAAGAGTTTCGAGAGGAGTGTTGTGTTGACCTTGGTGAGCCATTGTTCCTTCATGACACAAGAATATCGTTGGTTAGTATTTTCAACAATACTAACCACAGTATGGAATAAGGATAGAGAGAAAATTTTCCTTGACTCGCCTTAAATTCTTTACGTCATAATGTCGGAACGTCCATGTGAATCACCGTAATATAATCCCGGAAATTATATTACCCTGATTCTCATGTGCATTTAACATTACTTCATAAAGTCAAGGTGGCGCATCAACAAAATTTATCAACGTAAGATCAAGAGCGAATACGAGTTAGATATGATAGAAGAGTTCGAGTATAAATGCACAATTTGTCAAATAATTCCTACTTCAGTCTATATGCCGGTTGTAGTCTAGATTCACCTATGTACCCTATGACTCGGGGTGGACACAAATGAACTCTAAATCCCTACAACCAAGGCTCTGATACCAACTGTAGCGACCCCGACAAATCGTCAAGTGACGGCGTCGGCTACGTGGGTCCCATTACCTGATTATAAGTCTTTAAGATAACGTTTGACCAAAATATGTCGCCTTCATTTCAAAATAAAGATTGTTTCAAAGTTTACAAGAATTGTTCAACCAAAAGTTAAGTTACAACGTTATAAGTACGATTGAAATCTAGGCGACACGGTTTAAAGTAAAGTCAAAAGACGCTCCATGAAATGCATGTATACTCGACATCGGATGCAAGTATCAAATAGTAAGCGGAAGCATGTTTCACATATCGTGCATGACCTGAGAAAAACATAGAAATCTGTCAACGAAAACGTTGGTGAAATCATAGGTTTAAGTAAGTAAGTACAAGTGAACCACAAGATTTGCATCAATGAAATAATAGTAATACATTCCAAAAGTTTGTTTCACGAGCACCCAATTATCAAAGCTTAACATTCCTTCCATTGTATACCCCATCACTTAGTGCTAGAACAAACACTGATTCTCGAAAATATATTTCATCCGTAGACGGTAGCGAACCGTCAAAGATGAGGGTTGTCAACCCATATGGCCATATAACATAAGTTCTCGCTTACACCCGGCAAGTGTAACTAATGATAATCGAATTGAGGATTTTGTTCTAAACTCGTATGTAGAATGTTTGTTTTCCCGTTCTTGTGTTCACTTAGTTCAAAAGAATCGTTTATGTTTTCTCATCCCAATATAAGTTCAAAAAGAGTAAAAGTGGGACTATGATCTCACCTCGAGTGCACGAGTATAAAAGTACTTCAACAAGTAAACGTGTGCATGAAAGTTGCTTAGCCTTGACCTAAACAAGTAAGTTATATCAATTAACCGGTTACGACACAAGGTCGGGTGAAATGTGTTCAATTAGTCCTATGGCTCGTTACGACTCGAATAGTATAGCATGTGAATCACGTTGTCAAGTTTCATGCAAGAATCAAGTATAAAAGCATGTTAGAACGATTGTAATAAAGTTTGAGTTGACATTTCAAAACCTTACCATTAGAAAGGAAATCTTATTACGTTTCCAACGATATTTGATTCATCGAAAACGGAGTTACGGTCAAAAAGTTATGGCCAAAACAAGTTTGCTGAAGTTCGGATGAAACAGGCAATTGTCACGGCGCGACAAATTGCTCCGCGGCGCGACAAATGCCTATGTTGAAGGTCAGAAAGCTTGAAAAACATGTTCTAAAATCACCCTTTGGGCCACGGCGCGACAAATTGCTCCGCGGCGCGACAATGGCCGTGGCCTGGTCCCTGGCCTGTTTCACTTGTTCAAGGCTTGGTAAAATTTCAAACAAACGCAAAACTCAAACCGTAAACAATTAGGAAGCGTATCTTATACCGTTGGAAAGCTCTTTTGACAAGGAACACAACTAAACATGTTTCATCAAACAAAAACAACATTTTCCATAACCGATTTCTCGTCAAGTGATCGTTTAAAAGTCCATTTTCAAAGTTTCAAGTTCATCAATTGCATTTTAAGTTTCGGGAGTCCAATTTACACATACGATATGCCGTTTCGAAGGTAATTAAGCATACATTACAACTAATCACTAACAATTAACATTCCATGGCATTCAAGCATCAAAAGTTCATGTCAAGAACTATCAAACCCTAGTCAAACATCACAAAATCAATATTCATGTTTTTGAAGTTTTCTTAATCAACCTACGCATCAAAACGAAGCTAGTGATACTAGTAACACAATTAAAACATGCACTTTAACAATCTAACAACATTAACTCATCCAAAATCAAGGATTAAGCAAACCCATTTCAAGTTCATGCTAGTTACTCCAAAAACAACAAATCGAGCAAACCAAACATATATTCATGTTAGACTTGAGCCATAGACACTAACTAACACCATTTCAAATCAAAAACACGAATTTAGAGAAATCTAGAGTTTTAGAAATGTTACCCAAACGAGATGAAGTTGGTATCAAATTGTAGAGGATGAAGAGAGGATTCCAAATATGTAATTTATTTTGTTGTAAGCCTCCTAAATCGAATTTAGATGATGAATGATTGAATTGGGTGTTGTGTGTGTGTGTTCTTGCTAGAGAGAAAGAGAGATGAGGGAGATGGATGGAAATGGATGGAGGAGGTGAAGTGGTTGACTAGTTGACCTAGTCACCACTTTGCCCACTTGTCAACTTAAGTCCCTCATGTTTGTAGTCGGGTGCGGGAATTAACCAAACGAATATTTTTAAAACGCTCGAGTAAACGGGTGATGTCAAAATTAAATAGCGGGAATATAATGAACGTTACTCACGGAAACTATTAATTTAAATACGAAAGATTATGTTTTAAAAAAAAAAACGGTGTTAAAATTAAATTTAACGGAAAAACGCGGGATGTTACAATATCCAAAAATTATGGTTAAACTCAAAGTGGAAGTATGTTTTCTAAAATGGTCATCTAGACGTCGTTCTTTCGACTGAAATGACTACCTTTACAAAAACGACTTGTAACTTATTTTTCCGACTATAAACCTATACTTTTTCTGTTTAGATTCATAAAATAGAGTTCAATATGAAACCATAGCAATTTGATTCACTCAAAACGGATTTAAAATGAAGAAGTTATGGGTAAAACAAGATTGGATAATTTTTCTCATTTTAGCTACGTGAAAATTGGTAACAAATCTATTCCAACCATAACTTAATCAACTTGTATTGTATATTATGTAATCTTGAGATACCATAGACACGTATACAATGTTTTGACCTATCATGTCGACACATCTATATATATTTCGGAACAACCATAGACACTCTATATGTGAATGTTGGAGTTAGCTATACAGGGTTGAGGTTGATTCCAAAATATATATAGTTTGAGTTGTGATCAATACTGAGATACGTATACACTGGGTCGTGAATTGATTCAAGATAATATTTATCGATTTATTTCTGTACATCTAACTGTGGACAACTAGTTGTAGGTTACTAACGAGGACAGTTGACTTAATAAACTTAAAACATCAAAATATATTAAAAGTGTTGTAAATATATTTTGAACATACTTTAATATATATGTATATATCGTTATAGGTTCGTGAATCAACAGTGGCCAAGTCTTACTTCTTGACGAAGTAAAAATCTGTGAAAGTGAGTTATAGTCCCACTTTTAAAAATCTAATATTTTTGGGATGAGAATACATGCAGGTTTTATAAATGATTTACAAAATAGACACAAGTACGTGAAACTACATTCTATGGTTGAATTATCGAAATTGAATATGCCCCTTTTTATTAAGTCTGGTAATCTAAGAATTAGGGAACAGACACCCTAATTGACGCGAATCCTAAAGATAGATCTATTGGGCCTAACAAACCCCATCCAAAGTACCGGATGCTTTAGTACTTCGAAATTTATATCATATCCGAAGGGTGTCCCGGAATGATGGGGATATTCTTATATATATGCATCTTGTTAATGTCGGTTACCAGGTGTTCACCATATGAATGATTTTTATCTCTATGTATGGGATGTGTATTGAAATATGAAATCTTGTGGTCTATTGTTACGATTTGATATATATAGGTTAAACCTATAACTCACCAACATTTTTGTTGACGTTTTAAGCATGTTTATTCTCAGGTGATTATTAAGAGCTTCCGCTGTAGCGTACTTAAATAAGGACGAGATTTGGAGTCCATGCTTGTATGATATTGTGTAAAAACTGCATTCAAGAAACTTATTTTGTTGTAACATATTTGTATTGTAAACCATTATGTAATGGTCATGTGTAAACAGGATATTTTAGATTATCATTATTTGATAATCTACGTAAAGCTTTTTAAACCTTTATTGATGAAATAAAGGTTATGGTTTGTTTTAAAATGAATGCAGTCTTTGAAAAACGTCTCATATAGAGGTCAAAACCTAGCAACGAAATCAATTAATATGGAACGTTTTTAATCAATAAGAACGGGACATTTCAGTTGGTATCCGAGCGTTGGTCTTAGAGAACCAGAAAATTTACATTAGTGTGTCTTATCGAGTTTGTTAGGATGCATTAGTGAGTCTGGACTTCGACCGTGTTTTCTTTAAAAATGATTGCTTAACATTTTTGTTGGAAACTATATATTTTTAACATATGAATATTATGTGATATATTAATCTCTTAACGTGTTTGATATTATGTGATAGATGTCTACCTCTAGAACAAGTCCCATTGACTCACCTAATAATAATGAAGAGTCAAATGTAAATTGGAATGATTCGTGGACTGATTCACAAGTTCCCGAAGAGGAACCGGAAGAAGAGTCGGAACCGGAAGAAGAATCGGAACCGGAAGAAGAATCGGAACCGGAAGAAGAAATAGAACCGGTGGGGGAAATAATAAAACGGTTAAGTAAAAGAGAATCCTCAACCAACCGACCAAGGTTAATTATGGTCAATGGTGTTTCTGCCAAGGAAGCAAAATATTGGGAGGATTACCAATTCTCCGATGAATCGAATTCCGACGAGAATTCCGATGATGTTATAGAAATTACCCCAACTGAATTTAAAAAGGCAAAAGAAAATAATAAGGGAAAGGACATAAAAATAGAGAAATCTAATTCCAACCCCGATGAACTTTATATGTATCGTCAACCCCCGAAGTCCTTAAGTTGTAACAATGACCCGGGAACCTCTAAACCACCAGGTTTTTCTAAACCAATGTGGACAACGACGGCTCGTATTAGGGGAACATCATATATCCCTAGAAACTTGGCAAAATGAACCAAAACCGAACAAGAAGAAACGAGCGAGTCGGAATAAGATAGTTGTATTCGTGTGGTGTAATATATGTAATATAGTGTGCTTATGCTTTATGATATATGTAAAAATTGCTTGTATTAATAAGTATTTTTTTTATGAATCTAACTCTTGTCTATTTTACAGTATAAAAACACAAAATGGATAGACAACCCAATATTTTAAGAGACCTACCCGGAGACATGATTGATGAAATCTTGTCTAGAGTCGGTCAGAATTCCTCGGCACAACTATTTAAGGCGAGATCAGTTTGTAAGACATTCGAAGAACGTTCCAAGAATGCCTTGGTTTATAAAAGGCTTTCGTTCGAAAGATGGGGGATATCACATTGGGAAATCCGTAAGTTACGATGTGTTTACTTTGACGCATATATTGCGGGGAACCCAAACGCTATTTTACGCAACGGGTTAAGAAATTATTTTGACTCAGTATATCCGAATATAGGACTTCGTGATTTAGAAAAAGCGGCTAACATGCAACATAAAGAAGCATGTTATGCTTACGGGTTAGTAATGTTCGCTTCTCACCAAAGTGAGAACAAGAACATTGGGCTACAACTATTAAACAAAACGTTTCCACAAGTGACGAAGTCGGTAATTGGGGTAAGAAATGAGGTTTTTAGGTTATTACGAGACTGTTGGTCATTACGTAACCCTCGTCCCTTTGACGACGTTACAACACGCTGTCTTATCAACGGCCATAACAGTTATGTTCCACAAGACCAAGGATGGGAAGTAGTCCTAGTAAAACCAGAATGCATGACTTGTTTCTGGACGTATGAATTACGTGTCTTTATTGCCTTTGCTGAACGACTTGTGTACTAGCTAGAATTATCTTCACAACTATCTTGTATCAAAGTTATTGTGTGCTATGTTTCATGCTTTATGTAAAATAAGCGGTATTGTAAGTTTGTAAAATATTGTGTAAAAGTTTGAACGCGAAATATTATTATAATCAGTTTTTCATATAGAATTGTAGTAGTTGAATTGTATATTAGCTACTAAGTATGAACTTAACGGGTAGGTACTACCCGAATTTAAACTTATAAAATGCTAATATGAAGAAAAAGCTTTTATAAATGAGTTCATATTATGCTACGAAATACTATTAACTACTCTTAATATTCTGTATGATTAACTTGTTCCATTTGACTATTTTGAAGGAAATGGCACCGACTACTCGACACACCGTGAATATGAATGAAGAGGAATTCCGTACTTTTCTAGCTTCAAACATAGTCGCAGTACAGGCTGCGCTACATACCAACAATAACCTTGGATCTAGCAGTACATGAAATCGTGTAGGATGCACCTACAAAGAATTCACTGCCTGCAAACCTTTGGAATTTGATGGAACCGAAGGACCGATCGGATTGAAACGGTGGACCGAGAAGGTCGAATCGGTGTTTGCCATAAGTAAGTGTACTGAAGAGGACAAAGTGAAGTACGCTACGCATACCTTCACAGGTTCTGCGTTAACATGGTGGAATACCTATCTAGAGCAAGTGGGACAAGACGATGCGTACGCACTACCGTGGTCAGTATTCAAGCACTTGATGAACGAGAAGTACCGTCCCAGAACCGAGGTCAATAAGCTCAAGACAGAACTTAGAGGGTTACGAACCCAAGGATTTGATATTACCACGTACGAAAGACGATTCACAGAATTGTGCCTATTGTGTCCGGGAGCATTCGAAGATGAGGAAGAGAAGATCGACGCGTTTGTGAAAGGATTACCGGAAAGAATCCAAGAAGATATAAGTTCACACGAGCCCGCCTCCATACAACAGGCATGTAGAATGGCTCATAAACTAGTGAACCAGATTGAAGAAAGAATTAAAGAACAGACTGCTGAAGAGGCCAATGTGAAGCAAATCAAAAGAAAGTGGGAGGAAAACGGTGATAAGAATCACCAATACAACAACAACAGCAATTACAACAATAATCGCAACAATTATCCCAACAATCGCAACATCAATCGCAACTACAACAAACGGCCCAACAACAACAACAACAACAACAACAACAACAACAACAACAACAACAACAACAACAACAACAACAACAACAACAACAACAACAACAACAACAACAGCAACTACAACAATCATCCCAACAACAATAATAACCGCAACAAAAACAACAATCAGAAGCAGCTATGCCAAAGGTGTGAAAAGTATCACTCGGGGTTCTGCACCAAATTTTGCAACAAGTGTAAAAGAAATGGTCATAGCGCGGCGAAGTGTGAGGTCTACGGACCAGGGGTTAATAGAACGAAAGGAACAAATGGTGTCGGAACGAGTAATGGCGGAGCAAGTTATGCCAATGTAGTTTGTTATAAATGTGGAAAACCGGGCCACATTATTAGAAATTGCCCGAACCAGGAGAACACGAATGGACAAGGCCGCGAAAGAGTTTTCAATATTAATGCGGCAGAGGCACAGGAAGACCCAGAGCTTGTTACGGGTACGTTTCTTATTGACAATAAATCTGCTTACGTTTTATTTGATTCGGGTGCAGATAGAAGCTATATGAGTCAAGATTTTTGTGCTAAATTAAGTTGTCCATTGACGCCTTTGGATAGTAAATTTTTACTCGAATTAGCAAATGGTAAATTAATTTCAGCAGATAATATATGTCGGAATCGAGAAATTAAACTGGTTAGCGAAACATTTAAGATTGATTTGATACCTGTAGAGTTAGGGAGTTTTGATGTGATAATCGGTATGGACTGGTTGAAAGAAGTGAAAGCAGAGATCGTTTGTTACAAAAATGCAATTCGCATTATACGAGAAAAAGGAAAACCCTTAATGGTGTACGGAGAAAAGGGCAACACGAAGCTACATCTTATTAGTAATTTGAAGGCACAAAAACTAATAAGAAAAGGTTGCTATGCTGTTCTAGCACACGTCGAGAAAGTACAAACTGAAGAAAAGAGCATCAATGATGTTCCCGTCACAAAAGAATTTCCCGATGTATTTCCGAAAGAATTACCGGGATTACCCCCACATCGATCCGTTGAATTTCAAATAGATCTTGTACCAGGAGCTGCACCAATAGCTCGTGCTCCTTACAGACTCGCACCCAGCGAGATGAAAGAACTGCAAAGCCAATTACAAGAACTTTTAGAGCGTGGTTTCATTCGACCAAGCACATTACCGTGGGGAGCTCCTGTTTTGTTTGTCAAGAAGAAAGATGGTACATTTAGGTTGTGTATCGACTACCGAGAGTTGAACAAACTTACCATCAAGAATCGCTACCCACTACCGAGAATCGACGACTTATTTGATCAACTACAAGGCTCGTCTGTTTATTCAAAGATTGACTTACGTTCCAGGTATCATCAAATGCGGGTGAAAGAAGATGATATTCCAAAGACTGCTTTCAGAACACGTTACGGTCATTATGAGTTTATGGTCATGCCATTTGGTTTAACTAATGCACCAGCTATGTTCATGGACCTTATGAACCGAGTGTGTGGACCATACCTTGACAAGTTTGTCATTGTTTTCATTGATGACATACTTATTTACTCAAAGAATGACCAAGAACACGGTGAACATTTGAGAAAGGTGTTAGAAGTATTGAGGAAGGAAGAATTGTATGCTAAGTTTTCAAAGTGTGCATTTTGGTTGGAAGAAGTTCAATTCCTCGGTCACATAGTGAACAAAGAAGGTATTAAGGTGGATCCGGCAAAGATAGAAACTGTTGAAAAGTGGGAAACTCCGAAAACTCCGAAACACATACGCCAGTTTTTAGGACTAGCTGGTTACTACCGATCCAAGACTTTTCCAGAATAGCAAAACCCTTGACTGCATTAACGCATAAAGGGAAGAAATTTGAATGGAATGATGAGCAAGAGAAAGCGTTTCAGTTATTGAAGAAAAAGCTAACTACGGCACCTATATTGTCATTGCCTGAAGGGAATGATGATTTTGTGATTTATTGTGACGCATCAAAGCAAGGTCTCGGTTGTGTATTAATGCAACGAACGAAGGTGATTGCTTGTGCATCTAGACAATTGAAGATTCACGAACAAAATTATACGACGCATGATTTGGAATTAGGCGCGGTTGTTTTTGCATTAAAGACTTGGAGGCACTACTTATATGGGGTCAAAAGTATTATATATACCGACCACAAAAGTCTTCAACACATATTTAATCAGAAACAACTGAATATGAGGCAGCGTAGGTGGATTGAATTATTGAATGATTACGACTTTGAGATTCGTTACCACCCGGGGAAGGCAAATGTGGTTGCCGATGCCTTGAGCAGGAAGGACAGAGAACCCATTCGAGTAAAATCTATGAATATAATGATTCATAATAACATTACTACTCAAATAAAGGAGGCACAACAAGGAGTTTTAAAAGAGGGAAATTTAAAGGATGAAATACCCAAAGGATCGGAGAAGCATCTTAATATTCGGGAAGACGGAACCCGGTATAGGGCTGAAAGGATTTGGGTACCAAAATTTGGAGATATGAGAGAAATGGTACTTAGAGAAGCTCATAAAACCAGATACTCAATCAATCCTGGAACGGGGAAGATGTACAAGGATCTCAAGAAACATTTTTGGTGGCCGGGTATGAAAGCCGATGTTGCTAAATATGTAGGAGAATGTTTGACGTGTTCTAAGGTCAAAGCTGAGCATCAGAAACCATCAGGTCTACTTCAACAACCCGAAATCCCGGAATGGAAATGGGAAAATATTACCATGGATTTCATCACTAAATTGCCAAGGACTGCAAGTGGTTTTGATACTATTTGGGTAATAGTTGATCGTCTCACCAAATCCGCACACTTCCTACCAATAAGAGAAGATGAAAAGATGGAGAAGTTAGCACGACTGTATTTGAAGGAAGTCGTCTCTAGACATGGAATACCAATCTCTATTATCTCTGATAGGGATGGCAGATTTATTTCAAGATTCTGGCAGACATTACAGCAAGCATTAGGAACTCGTCTAGACATGAGTACTGCCTATCATCCACAAACTGATGGGCAGAGCGAAAGGATGATACAAACGCTTGAAGACATGCTACGAGCATGTGTTATTGATTTTGGAAACAGTTGGGATCGACATCTACCGTTAGCAGAATTTTCCTACAACAACAGCTACCATTCAAGCATTGAGATGGCACCGTTTGAAGCACTTTATGGTAGAAAGTGCAGGTCTCCGATTTGTTGGAGTGAAGTGGGGGATAGACAGATTACGGGTTCGGAGATTATACAAGAAACTACCGAGAAGATCATCCAAATTCAACAACGGTTGAAAACCGCCCAAAGTCGACAAAAGAGCTACGCTGACATTAAAAGAAAAGATATAGAATTTGAAATTGGAGAGATGGTCATGCTTAAAGTTGCACCTTGGAAAGGCGTTGTTCGATTTGGTAAACGAGGGAAATTAAATCCAAGGTATATTGGACCATTCAAGATTATTGATCGTGTCGGACCAGTAGCTTACCGACTTGAGTTACCTCAACAACTCGCGGCTGTACATAACACTTTCCACGTCTCGAATTTGAAGAAATGTTTTGCTAAAGAAGATCTCACTATTCTGTTAGATGAAATCCAAATCAACGAAAAACTTCAATTCATCGAAGAACCCGTCGAAATAATGGATCGTGAGGTTAAAAGACTTAAGCAAAACAAGATACCAATTGTTAAGGTTCGATGGAATGCTCGTAGAGGACCCGAGTTCACCTGGGAGCGTGAAGATCAGATGAAGAAGAAATACCCGCATCTATTTCCAGAAGATTCGTCAACACCTTCAACAGCTTAAAATTTCGGGACGAAATTTATTTAACGGGTAGGTACTGTAGTGACCCGAACTTTTCCATCTTTATATATATTAATTGAGATTGATATTTACATGATTAAATGTTTCCAACATGTTAAGCAATCAAACTTGTTAAGACTTGATTAATTGAAATATGTTTCATATAGACAATTGACCACCCAAGTTGACCGGCGATTCACGAACGTTAAAACTTGTAAAAACGACATGACGATATATATATGGATATACATATGGTTAGCATGAGATTATGATAAGTAAGTATCTCCATAAGTATATTAATAATGAGTTATATACATATAAACAAGACTACTAACTTAAGGATTTCGAAACGAGACATATATGTAACGATTATCGTTGTAACGACATTTAAATGTATATATATCATATTAAGATATATTAATATATCATAATATCATGATAATATAATAATTTAACATCTCATTAGATATAATAAACAATGGGTTAACAACATTAATTGAGATCGTTAACGTAAACGTTTCAAAACAACACTTACATGTAACGACTAACGATGACTTAACGACTCAGTTAAAATGTATATACATGTAGTGTATTTAGATGTATTAAAATACTTTTGGAAGACTTCAAGACATATATCAAAACACTCATACTTAACGAAAATGGTTACAGTTACTTTTCCTTTCTTTTCTTTCATCAAGAATTCTAGTCGTATTCTTACCCGTATTATACACAGCTTCAAAACGTACTTACTAGGGGTATATACCAATAGGAACTAGCATGGGATTCCACTCTTGATTATGTCATGTATGACTAATCAATTTTAACTTCTACCATGAGCTAGTCAACTAACTAGAACTCCTTTTAACCCCACTCACCACTCACCAATTACCACTAATCATTCACTCCATTTCACTTCCAATTCTCTTTCTAATTCTCTCTCAACACACACACACTATTATGAACGTATTTTTCCAGTAGTTAATCATCATCTTCATCAAAAATCACTTCAAGAATCAAGCTATAATCATCATAGGAAGAACACTTCAAGAACACTTCAAAAATCCCTTCAAGTTTACTAATTTACTTCCAAGCTTTCTAATCCATTCCAAGTAATCATCTAAGATCAAGAAACCTTTGTTATATACAGTAGGTTATCTTTCTTATTCAAGGTAATATTTATATTCAAACTTTGATTCAATTTCTATAACTATAAACTATCTTAATTAGTAAAAATCTTACTTGAACTTGTTTTTGTGTCATGATCCTACTTCAAGAACTTTCAAGCCATCCAAGATCCTTTGAAGCTAGATCATTTCTTGTAACTTCTAGTAGGTTTACCTACTAAACTTGAGGTATTAATGATGTTCATAACATCATTCGATTCATATATATAAAACTATCTTATTCGAAGGTTTAAACTCGTAATCACTAGAACATAGTTTAGTTAATTCTAAACTTGTTCGCAAACAAAAGTTAATCCTTCTAACTTGACTTTTAAAATTAACTACACACATGTTCTATATCTATATGATATGCTAACTTAATGATTTAATGTAGTGACCCGAACTTTTCCATGTTTATATATATTAATTGAGATTGATGTTTACATGATTAAATGTTTCCAACATGTTAAGCAATCAAACTTGTTAAGATTTGATTAATTGAAATAGGTTTCATATAGACAATTGACCACCCAAGTTGACCGGTGATTCACGAACGTTAAAACTTGTAAAAAAACTATATGATGACATATATATGGTTATATATATAGTTAACATGATATTATGATAAGTAAACATATCATTAATTATATTAACAATGAACTACATATGTAAAAACAAGACTACTAACTTAATGATTTTGAAACGAGACATATATGTAACGTTTATCGTTGTAACGACATTTAATGTATATATATCATATTAAGAGATATTCGTACATCATAATATCATGATAATATAATAATTTAAAATCTCTTTTGATATTATAAACATTGGGTTAACAACATTTAACAAGATCGTTAACCTAAAGGTTTCAAAACAACACTTACATGTAACGACTAACGATGACTTAACGACTCAGTTAAAATGTATATACATGTAGTGTTTTAATATGTATTTATACACTTTTGAAAGACTTCAATACACTTATCAAAATACTTCTACTTAACAAAAATGCTTACAATTACATTCTCGTTCAGTTTCATCAACAATTCTACTCGTATGCACCCGTATTCGTACTCGTACAATACACAGCTTTTAGATGTATGTACTATTGGTATATACACTCCAATGATCAGCTCTTAGCAGCCCATGTGAGCCACCTAACACATGTGGGAACCATCATTTGGCAACTAGCATGAAATATCTCATAAGATTACAAAAATATGAGTAATCATTCATGACTTATTTACATGAAAACAAAATTACATATCCTTTATATCTAATCCATACACCAACGACCAAAAACACCTACAAACACTTTCATTCTTCAATTTTCTTCATCTAATTGAACTCTCTCAAGTTCTATCTTCAAGTTCTAAGTGTTCTTCATAAATTCCAAAAGTTCTAGTTTCATAAAATCAAGAATACTTTCAAGTTTGCTAGCTCACTTCCAATCTTGTAAGGTGATCATCCAACCTCAAGAAATCTTTGTTTCTTACAGTAGGTTATCATTCTAATACAAGGTAATAATCATATTCAAACTTTGGTTCAATTTCTATAACTATAACAATCTTATTTCAAGTGATGATCTTACTTGAACTTGTTTTCGTGTCATGATTTTGCTTCAAGAACTTTGAGCCATCCAAGGATCCATTGAAGCTAGATCCATTTTTCTCTTTTCCAGTAGGTTCATCCAAGGAACTTAAGGTAGTAATGATGTTCATAACATCATTCGATTCATACATATAAAGCTATCTTATTCGAAGGTTTAAACTTGTAATCACTAGAACATAGTTTAGTTAATTCTAAACTTGTTCGCAAACAAAAGTTAATCCTTCTAACTTGACTTTTAAAATCAACTAAACACATGTTCTATATCTATATGATATGCTAACTTAATGATTTAAAACCTGGAAACACGAAAAACACCGTAAAACCGGATTTACGCCGTCGTAGTAACACCGCGGGCTGTTTTGGGTTAGTTAATTAAAAACTATGATAAACTTTGATTTAAAAGTTGTTATTCTGAGAAAATGATTTTTATTATGAACATGAAACTATATCCAAAAATTATGGTTAAACTCAAAGTGGAAGTATGTTTTCTAAAATGGTCATCTAGACGTCGTTCTTTCGACTGAAATGACTACCTTTACAAAAACGACTTGTAACTTATTTTTCCGACTATAAACCTATACTTTTTTTGTTTAGATTCATAAAATAGAGTTCAATATGAAACCATAGCAATTTGATTCACTCAAAACGGATTTAAAATGAAGAAGTTATGGGTAAAACAAGATTGGATAATTTTTCTCATTTTAGCTACGTGAAAATTGGTAACAAATCTATTCCAACCATAACTTAATCAACTTGTATTATATATTATTTAATCTTGAGATACCATAGACACGTATACAATGTTTCGACCTATCATGTCGACACATCTATATATATTTCGGAACAACCATAGACACTCTATATGTGAATGTTGGAGTTAGCTATACAGGGTTGAGGTTGATTCCAAAATATATATAGTTTGAGTTGTGATCGATACTGAGATACGTATACACTGGGTCGTGGATTGATTCAAGATAATATTTATCGATTTATTTCTGTACATCTAACTGTGGACAACTAGTTGTAGGTTACTAACGAGGACAGCTGACTTAATAAACTTAAAACATCAAAATATATTAAAAGTGTTGTAAATATATTTTGAACATACTTTGATATATATGTATATATTGTTATAGGTTCGTGAATCAACCAGTGGCCAAGTCTTACTTCCCGACGAAGTAAAAATCTGTGAAAGTGAGTTATAGTCCCACTTTTAAAATCTAATATTTTTGGGATGAGAATACATGCAGGTTTTATAAATGATTTACAAAATAGACACAAGTACGTGAAACTACATTCTATGGTTGAATTATCGAAATCGAATATGCCCCTTTTTATTAAGTCTGGTAATCTAAGAATTAGGGAACAGACACCCTAATTGACGCGAATCCTAAAGATAGATCTATTGGGCCTAACAAACCCCATCCAAAGTACCGGATGCTTTAGTACTTCGAAATTTATATCATATCCGAAGGGTGTCCCGGAATGATGGGGATATTCTTATATATGCATCTTGTTAATGTCGGTTACCAGGTGTTCACCATATGAATGATTTTTATCTCTATGTATGGGATGTGTATTGAAATATGAAATCTTGTGGTCTATTGTTACGATTTGATATATATAGGTTAAACCTATAACTCACCAACATTTTTGTTGACGTTTAAAGCATGTTTATTCTCAGGTGAATATTAAGAGTTTCCGCTGTTGCATACTAAAATAAGGACAAGATTTGGAGTCCATGTTTGTATGATATTGTGTAAAAACTGCATTCAAGAAACTGATTTCGATGTAACATATTTGTATTGTAAACCATTATGTAATGGTCGTGTGTAAACAGGATATTTTAGATTATCATTATTTGATAATCTACGTAAAGCTTTTTAAACCTTTATTTATGAAATAAAGGTTATGGTTTGTTTTAAAAATGAATGCAGTCTTTGAAAAACGTCTCATATAGAGGTCAAAACCTCGCAACGAAATCAATTAATATGGAACGTTTTTAATCAATAAGAACGGGACATTTCAGTTGGTATCCGAGCGTTGGTCTTAGAGAACCAGAAAATTTGCATTAGTGTGTCTTATCGAGTTTGTTAGGATGCATTAGTGAGTCTGGACTTCGACCGTGTTTTCTTTAAAAATGATTGCTTAACATTTTTGTTGTAAACTATATATTTTTAACATATGAATATTATGTGATATATTAATCTCTTAACGTGTTTGATATTATGTGATAGATGTCTACCTCTAGAACAAGTCCCATTGACTCACCTAATAATAATGAAGAGTCAAATGTAAATTGGAATGATTTGTGGACTGATTCACAAGTTCCCGAAGAAGAACCGGAAGAAGAGTCGGAACCGGAAGAAGAATCGGAACCGGAAGAAGAATCGGAACCGGATGAAGAAATAGAACCGGTGGGGGAAATAATAAAACGGTTAAGTAAAAGAAAATCCTCAACCAACCGACCAAAGTTAATTATGGTCAATGGTGTTTCCGCCAAGGAAGCAAAATATTGGGAGGATTACCAATTCTCCGATGAATCGGATTCCGACGAGAATTCCGATGATGTTATAGAAATTACCCCAACTGAATTTAAAAAGGCAAAAGAAAATAATAAGGGAAAGGGCATAAAAATAGAGAAATCTAATTCCAACCCCGATGAACTTTATATGTATCGTCAACCCCCGAAGTCCTTAAGTTGTAACAATGACCCGGGAACCTCTAAACCACCAGGTTTTTCTAAACCAATGTGGATCACGACGGCTCGTATTAGGGGAACATCATATATCCCTAGAAACTTGGCAAAACGAACCAAAACCGAAGAAGAAGAAACGACCGAGTCGGAATAAGATAGTTGTATTCGTGTGGTGTAATATATGTAATATAGTGTTCTTATGCTTTATGATATATGTAAAAATTGCTTGTATTAATAAGTATTTTTTTTTATGAATCTAACTCTTGTCTATTTTACAGTTTAAAAACACAAAATGGATAGACAACCCAATATTTTAAGAGACCTACCCGGAGACATGATTGATGAAATCTTGTCTAGAGTCGGCCAGAATTCCTCGGCACAACTATTTAAGGCGAGATCAGTTTGTAAGACATTCGAAGAACGTTCCAAGAATGTCTTGGTTTATAAGAGACTTTCGTTTGAAAGATGGGGGATATCACATTGGGAAACCCATAAGTTACGATGTGTTTACTTTGACGCATATATTGCGGGGAACCCAAATGCTATTTTACGCAACGGGTTAAGAAATTATTTTGACTCAATATATCCGAATATTGGACTTCGTGATTTAGAAAAAGCGGCTAACATGCAACATAAAGAAGCATGTTATGCTTACGGATTAGTAATGTTCGCTTCTCACCAAAGTGAGAACAAGAACATCGGGCTACAACTATTAAACAAAACGTTTCCACAAGTGACGGAGTCGGTAATTGGGGTAAGAAATGAGGTTTTTAGATTATTACGGGACTGTTGGACATTACGTAACCCTCGTCCCTTTGACGACGTTACAACACGCTGTCTTATCAATGGCCATAACGGTTATGTTGCACAAGACCAAGGATGGGAAGTAGTCCTAGTAAAACCAGAATGCATGACTTGTTTCTGGACGTATGAATTACGTGTCTTTATTGCCTTTGCTGAACGACTTGTGTACTAGCTAGAATTATCTTCAAAACTATCTTGTATCAAAGTTATTGTGTGCTATATTTCATGCTTTATGTAAAATAAGCGGTATTGTAAGTTTGTAAAATATTGTATAAAAGTTTGAACGCGAAATATTATTATAATCAGTCTTTCATATAGAATTGTAGTAGTTGAATTGTATATTAGCTACTAAGTATGAACTTAACGGGTAGGTACTACCCGAATTTAAACTTATAAAACGCTAATATGAAGAAAAAGCTTTTATAAATGAGTTCATATTATGCTACGAAATACTATTAACTACTCTTAATATTCTGTATGATTAACTTGTTCCATTTGACTATTTTGAAGGAAATGGCACCGACTACTCGACACACCGTGAATATGAATGAAGAGGAATTCCGTACTTTTCTAGCTTCAAACATAGCCGCAGTACAGGCTGCGCTACATACCAACAATAACCTTGGATCTAGCAGTACAGGAAATCGTGTAGGATGCACCTACAAAGAATTCACTGCCTGCAAGCCTTTGGAATTTGATGGAACCGAAGGACCGATCGGATTGAAACGGTGGACCGAGAAGGTCGAATCGGTGTTTGCCATAAGTAAGTGTACTGAAGAGGACAAAGTGAAGTATGCTACGCATACCTTCACAGGTTCTGCGTTAACATGGTGGAATACCTATCTAGAGCAGGTGGGACAAGACGATGCGTACGCACTACCGTGGTCAGCATTCAAGCACTTGATGAACGAGAAGTACCGTCCCAGAACCGAGGTCAATAAGCTCAAGACAGAACTTAGAGGGTTACGAACCCAAGGATTTGATATTACCACGTACGAAAGACGATTCACAGAATTGTGCCTATTGTGTCCGGGAGCATTCGAAGATGAGGAAGAGAAGATCGACGCGTTTGTGAAAGGATTACCGGAAAGAATCCAAGAAGATATAAGTTCACACGAGCCCGCCTCCATACAACAGGCATGTAGAATGGCTCACAAACTAGTGAACCAGATTGAAGAAAGAATTAAAGAACAGACTGCTGAAGAGGCCAATGTGAAGCAAGTCAAAAGAAAGTGGGAGGAAAACGGTGATAAGAATCACCAATACAACAACAACAGCAATTACAACAATAATCGCAACAATTATCCCAACAATCGCAACATCAATCGCAACTACAACAAACGGCCCAACAACAACAACAACAACAACAACAACAACAACAACAACAACAGCAACTACAACAATCATCCCAACAACAATAATAACCGCAACAACAACAACAATCAGAAGCAGCTATGCCAAAGGTGTGAAAAGAATCACTCGGGGTTCTGCACCAAATTTTGCAACAAGTGTAAAAGAAATGGTCATAGCGCGGCGAAGTGTGAGGTCTACGGACCAGGGGTTAATAGAACGAAAGGAACAAATGGTGTTGGAACGAGTAATGGCGGAGCAAGTAGTGTCGGAGCAAGTTATGCCAATGTAGTTTGTTATAAATGTGGAAAACCGGGCCACATTATTAGAAATTGCCCGAACCAGGAGAACACGAATGGACAAGGCCGCGGAATAGTTTTCAATATTAATGCGGCAGAGGCACAAGAAGACCCGGAGCTTGTTACGGGTACGTTTCTTATTGACAATAAATCTGCTTACGTTTTATTTGATTCGGGTGCGGATAGAAGCTATATGAGTAGAGATTTTTGTGCTAAATTAAGTTGTCCATTGACGCCTTTGGATAGTAAATTTTTACTCGAATTAGCAAATGGTAAATTAATTTCAGCAGATAATATATGTCGGAATCGAGAAATTAAACTGGTTAGCGAAACATTTAAGATTGATTTGATACCAGTAGAGTTAGGGAGTTTTGATGTGATAATCGGTATGGACTGGCTGAAAGAAGTGAAAGCGGAGATCGTTTGTTACAAAAATGCAATTCGCATTATACGAGAAAAAGGAAAACCCTTAATGGTGTACGGAGAAAAGGGCAACACGAAGCTACATCTTATTAGTAATTTGAAGGCACAAAAACTAATAAGAAAAGGTTGCTATGCTGTTCTAGCACACGTCGAGAAAGTACAAACTGAAGAAAAGAGCATCAATAATGTTCCCATTGCAAAAGAATTTCCCGATGTATTTCCGAAAGAATTACCGGGATTACCCCCACATCGATCCGTTGAATTTCAAATAGATCTTGTACCAGGAGCTGCACCAATAGCTCGTGCTCCTTACAGACTCGCACCCAGCAAGATGAAAGAACTGCAAAGCCAATTACAAGAACTTTTAGAGCGTGGTTTCATTCGACCAAGCACATCACCGTGGGGAGCTCCTGTTTTGTTTGTCAAGAAGAAAGATGGTACATTCAGGTTGTGTATCGACTACCGAGAGTTGAACAAACTTACCATCAAGAACCGCTACCCACTACCGAGAATCGACGACTTATTTGATCAACTACAAGGCTCGTCTGTTTATTCAAAGATTGACTTACGTTCCGGGTATCATCAAATGCGGGTGAAAGAAGATGATATTCCAAAGACTGCTTTCAGAACACGTTACGGTCATTACGAGTTTATGGTCATGCCGTTTGGTTTAACTAATGCACCAGCTGTGTTCATGGACCTTATGAACCGAGTGTGTGGACCATACCTTGACAAGTTTGTCATTGTTTTCATTGATGACATACTTATTTACTCAAAGAATGACCAAGAACACGGTGAACATTTGAGAAAGGTGTTAGAAGTATTGAGGAAGGAAGAATTGTACGCTAAATTTTCAAAGTGTGCATTTTGGTTGGAAGAAGTTCAATTCCTCGGTCACATAGTGAACAAAGAAGGTATTAAGGTGGATCCGGCAAAGATAGAAACTGTTGAAAAGTGGGAAACCCCGAAAACTCCGAAACACATACGCCAGTTTTTAGGACTAGCTGGTTACTACAGAAGGTTCATCCAAGACTTTTCCAGAATAGCAAAACCCTTGACTGCATTAACGCATAAAGGGAAGAAATTTGAATGGAATGATGAACAAGAGAAAGCGTTTCAGTTATTGAAGAAAAAGCTAACTACGGCACCTATATTGTCATTGCCTGAAGGGAATGATGATTTTGTGATTTATTGTGACGCATCAAAGCAAGGTCTCGGTTGTGTATTAATGCAACGAACGAAGGTAATTGCTTATGCGTCTAGACAATTGAAGATTCACGAACAAAATTATACGACGCATGATTTGGAATTAGGCGCGGTTGTTTTTGCATTAAAGACTTGGAGGCACTACTTATATGGGGTCAAAAGTATTATATATACCGACCACAAAAGTCTTCAACACATATTTAATCAGAAACAACTGAATATGAGGCAGCGTAGGTGGATTGAATTATTGAATGATTACGATTTTGAGATTCGTTACCACCCGGGGAAGGCAAATGTGGTAGCCGATGCCTTGAGCAGGAAGGATAGAGAACCCATTCGAGTAAAATCTATGAATATAATGATTCATAATAACATTACTACTCAAATAAAGGAGGCGCAACAAGGAGTTTTAAAAGATGGAAATTTAAAGGATGAAATACCCAAAGGATCGGAGAAGCATCTTAATATTCGGGAAGATGGAACCCGGTATAGGGCTGAAAGGATTTGGGTACCAAAATTTGGAGATATGAGAGAAATGGTACTTAGAGAAGCTCATAAAACCAGATACTCAATACATCCTGGAACGGGGAAGATGTACAAGGATCTCAAGAAACATTTTTGGTGGCCGGGTATGAAAGCCGATGTTGCTAAATACGTAGGAGAATGTTTGACGTGTTCTAAGGTCAAAGCTGAGCATCAGAAACCATCAGGTCTACTTCAACAACCCGAAATCCCAGAATGGAAATGGGAAAACATTACCATGGATTTCATCACTAAATTGCCAAGGACTGCAAGTGGTTTTGATACTATTTGGGTAATAGTTGATCGTCTCACCAAATCAGCACACTTCCTGCCAATAAGAGAAGATGACAAGATGGAGAAGTTAGCACGACTGTATTTGAAGGAAGTCGTCTCCAGACATGGAATACCAATCTCTATTATCTCTGATAGGGATGGCAGATTTATTTCAAGATTCTGGCAGACATTACAGCAAGCATTAGGAACTCGTCTAGACATGAGTACTGCCTATCATCCACAAACTGATGGGCAGAGTGAAAGGACGATACAAACGCTTGAAGACATGCTACGAGCATGTGTTATTGATTTCGGAAACAGTTGGGATCGACATCTACCGTTAGCAGAATTTTCCTACAACAACAGCTACCATTCAAGCATTGAGATGGCGCCGTTTGAAGCACTTTATGGTAGAAAGTGCAGGTCTCCGATTTGTTGGAGTGAAGTGGGGGATAGACAGATTACGGGTCCGGAGATTATACAAGAAACTACCGAGAAGATCATCCAAATTCAACAACGGTTGAAAACCGCCCAAAGTCGACAAAAGAGCTACGCTGACATTAAAAGAAAAGATATAGAATTTGAAATTGGAGAGATGGTCATGCTTAAAGTTGCACCTTGGAAAGGCGTTGTTCGATTTGGTAAACGAGGGAAATTAAATCCAAGGTATATTGGACCATTCAAGATTATTGATCGTGTCGGACCGGTAGCTTACCGACTAGAGTTACCTCAACAACTCGCGGCTGTACATAACACTTTCCACGTCTCGAATTTGAAGAAATGTTTTGCTAAAGAAGATCTCACTATTCCGTTAGATGAAATCCAAATCAACGAAAAACTTCAATTCATCGAAGAACCCGTCGAAATAATGGATCGTGAGGTTAAAAGACTTAAGCAAAACAAGATACCAATTGTTAAGGTTCGATGGAATGCTCGTAGAGGACCCGAGTTCACCTGGGAGCGTGAAGATCAGATGAAGAAGAAATACCCGCATCTATTTCCAGAAGATTCGTCAACACCTTCAACAGCTTAAAATTTCGGGACGAAATTTATTTAACGGGTAGGTACTGTAGTGACCCGAACTTTTCCATGTTTATATATATTAATTGAGATTGATGTTTACATGATTAAATGTTTCCAACATGTTAAGCAATCAAACTTGTTAAGATTTGATTAATTGAAATAGGTTTCATATAGACAATTGACCACCCAAGTTGACCGGTGATTCACGAACGTTAAAACTTGTAAAAAAACTATATGATGACATATATATGGTTATATATATAGTTAACATGATATTATGATAAGTAAACATATCATTAATTATATTAACAATGAACTACATATGTAAAAACAAGACTACTAACTTAATGATTTTGAAACGAGACATATATGTAACGTTTATCGTTGTAACGACATTTAATGTATATATATCATATTAAGAGATATTCGTACATCATAATATCATGATAATATAATAATTTAAAATCTCTTTTGATATTATAAACATTGGGTTAACAACATTTAACAAGATCGTTAACCTAAAGGTTTCAAAACAACACTTACATGTAACGACTAACGATGACTTAACGACTCAGTTAAAATGTATATACATGTAGTGTTTTAATATGTATTTATACACTTTTGAAAGACTTCAATACACTTATCAAAATACTTCTACTTAACAAAAATGCTTACAATTACATTCTCGTTCAGTTTCATCAACAATTCTACTCGTATGCACCCGTATTCGTACTCGTACAATACACAGCTTTTAGATGTATGTACTATTGGTATATACACTCCAATGATCAGCTCTTAGCAGCCCATGTGAGCCACCTAACACATGTGGGAACCATCATTTGGCAACTAGCATGAAATATCTCATAAGATTACAAAAATATGAGTAATCATTCATGACTTATTTACATGAAAACAAAATTACATATCCTTTATATCTAATCCATACACCAACGACCAAAAACACCTACAAACACTTTCATTCTTCAATTTTCTTCATCTAATTGAACTCTCTCAAGTTCTATCTTCAAGTTCTAAGTGTTCTTCATAAATTCCAAAAGTTCTAGTTTCATAAAATCAAGAATACTTTCAAGTTTGCTAGCTCACTTCCAATCTTGTAAGGTGATCATCCAACCTCAAGAAATCTTTGTTTCTTACAGTAGGTTATCATTCTAATACAAGGTAATAATCATATTCAAACTTTGGTTCAATTTCTATAACTATAACAATCTTATTTCAAGTGATGATCTTACTTGAACTTGTTTTCGTGTCATGATTTTGCTTCAAGAACTTTGAGCCATCCAAGGATCCATTGAAGCTAGATCCATTTTTCTCTTTTCCAGTAGGTTCATCCAAGGAACTTAAGGTAGTAATGATGTTCATAACATCATTCGATTCATACATATAAAGCTATCTTATTCGAAGGTTTAAACTTGTAATCACTAGAACATAGTTTAGTTAATTCTAAACTTGTTCGCAAACAAAAGTTAATCCTTCTAACTTGACTTTTAAAATCAACTAAACACATGTTCTATATCTATATGATATGCTAACTTAATGATTTAAAACCTGGAAACACGAAAAACACCGTAAAACCGGATTTACGCCGTCGTAGTAACACCGCGGGCTGTTTTGGGTTAGTTAATTAAAAACTATGATAAACTTTGATTTAAAAGTTGTTATTCTGAGAAAATGATTTTTATTATGAACATGAAACTATATCCAAAAATTATGGTTAAACTCAAAGTGGAAGTATGTTTTCTAAAATGGTCATCTAGACGTCGTTCTTTCGACTGAAATGACTACCTTTACAAAAACGACTTGTAACTTATTTTTCCGACTATAAACCTATACTTTTTTTGTTTAGATTCATAAAATAGAGTTCAATATGAAACCATAGCAATTTGATTCACTCAAAACGGATTTAAAATGAAGAAGTTATGGGTAAAACAAGATTGGATAATTTTTCTCATTTTAGCTACGTGAAAATTGGTAACAAATCTATTCCAACCATAACTTAATCAACTTGTATTATATATTATTTAATCTTGAGATACCATAGACACGTATACAATGTTTCGACCTATCATGTCGACACATCTATATATATTTCGGAACAACCATAGACACTCTATATGTGAATGTTGGAGTTAGCTATACAGGGTTGAGGTTGATTCCAAAATATATATAGTTTGAGTTGTGATCAATACTGAGATACGTATACACTGGGTCGTGGATTGATTCAAGATAATATTTATCGATTTATTTCTGTACATCTAACTGTGGACAACTAGTTGTAGGTTACTAACGAGGACAGCTGACTTAATAAACTTAAAACATCAAAATATATTAAAAGTGTTGTAAATATATTTTGAACATACTTTGATATATATGTATATATTGTTATAGGTTCGTGAATCAACCAGTGGCCAAGTCTTACTTCCCGACGAAGTAAAAATCTGTGAAAGTGAGTTATAGTCCCACTTTTAAAATCTAATATTTTTGGGATGAGAATACATGCAGGTTTTATAAATGATTTACAAAATAGACACAAGTACGTGAAACTACATTCTATGGTTGAATTATCGAAATCGAATATGCCCCTTTTTATTAAGTCTGGTAATCTAAGAATTAGGGAACAGACACCCTAATTGACGCGAATCCTAAAGATAGATCTATTGGGCCTAACAAACCCCATCCAAAGTACCGGATGCTTTAGTACTTCGAAATTTATATCATATCAGAAGGGTGTCCCGGAATGATGGGGATATTCTTATATATGCATCTTGTTAATGTCGGTTACCAGGTGTTCACCATATGAATGATTTTTATCTCTATGTATGGGATGTGTATTGAAATATGAAATCTTGTGGTCTATTGTTACGATTTGATATATATAGGTTAAACCTATAACTCACCAACATTTTTGTTGACGTTTAAAGCATGTTTATTCTCAGGTGAATATTAAGAGTTTCCGCTGTTGCATACTAAAATAAGGACAAGATTTGGAGTCCATGTTTGTATGATATTGTGTAAAAACTGCATTCAAGAAACTGATTTCGATGTAACATATTTGTATTGTAAACCATTATGTAATGGTCGTGTGTAAACAGGATATTTTAGATTATCATTATTTGATAATCTACGTAAAGCTTTTTAAACCTTTATTTATGAAATAAAGGTTATGGTTTGTTTTAAAAATGAATGCAGTCTTTGAAAAACGTCTCATATAGAGGTCAAAACCTCGCAACGAAATCAATTAATATGGAACGTTTTTAATCAATAAGAACGGGACATTTCATTTAAAACCTGAAAACACGAAAAACATCGTAAAACCGGATTTACGCCGTCGTAGTAACACCGCGGGCTGTTTTGGGTTAGTTAATTAAAAACTATGATAAACTTTGATTTAAAAGTTGTTATTCTGAGAAAATGATTTTTATTATGAACATGAAACTATATCCAAAAATTATGGTTAAACTCAAAGTGGAAGTATGTTTTCTAAAATGGTCATCTAGACATCGTTCTTTCGACTGAAATGACTACCTTTACAAAAATGACTTGTAACTTATTTTTCCGACTATAAACCTATACTTTTTCTGTTTAGATTCATAAAATAGAGTTCAATATGAAACCATGGCAATTTGATTCACTCAAAACGGATTTAAAATGAAGAAGTTATGGGTAAAACAAGATTGGATAATTTTTCTCATTTTAGCTACGTGAAAATTGGTAACAAATCTATTCCAACCATAACTTAATCAACTTGTATTGTATATTATGTAATCTTGAGATACCATAGACACGTATACAATGTTTCGACCTATCATGTCGACACATCTATATATATTTCGGAACAACCATAGACACTCTATATGTGAATGTTGGAGTTAGCTATACAGGGTTGAGGTTGATTCCAAAATATATATAGTTTGAGTTGTGATCAATACTGAGATACGTATACACTGGGTCGTGGATTGATTCAAGATAATATTTATCGATTTATTTCTGTACATCTAACTGTGGACAACTAGTTGTAGGTTACTAACGAGGACAGCTGACTTAATAAACTTAAAACATCAAAATATATTAAAAGCGTTGTAAATATATTTTGAACATACTTTAATATATATGTATATATTGTTATAGGTTCGTGAATCAACAGTGACCAAGTCTTACTTCTTGATGAAGTAAAAATCTGTGAAAGTGAGTTATAGTCCCACTTTTAAAAATCTAATATTTTTGGGATGAGAATACATGCAGGTTTTATAAATGATTTACAAAATAGACACAAGTACGTGAAACTACATTCTATGTTTGAATTATCGAAATTGAATATGCCCCTTTTTATTAAGTCTGGTAATCTAAGAATTAGGGAACAGACACCCTAATTGACACGAATCCTAAAGATAGATCTATTGGGCCTAACAAACCCCATCCAAAGTACCGGATGCTTTAGTACTTCGAAATTTATATCATATCCGAAGGGTGTCCCGGAATGATGGGGATATTCTTATATATATGCATCTTGTTAATGTCGGTTACCAGGTGTTCACCATATGAATGATTTTTATCTCTATGTATGGGATGTGTATTGAAATATGAAATCTTGTGGCCTATTGTTACGATTTGATATATATAGGTTAAACCTATAACTCACCAACATTTTTGTTGGCGTTTTAAGCATGTTTATTCTCAGGTGATTATTAAGAGCTTCTGCTATAGCATATTTAAATAAGGACGAGATTTGGAGTCCATGCTTGTATGATATTGTGTAAAAACTGCATTCAAGAAACTTATTTTGTTGTAACATATTTGTATTGTAAACCATTATGTAATGGTCATGTGTAAACAGGATATTTTAGATTATCATTATTTGATAATCTACGTAAAGCTTTTTAAACCTTTATTGATGAAATAAAGGTTATGGTTTGTTTTAAAATGAATGCAGTCTTTGAAAAACGTCTCATATAGAGGTCAAAACCTCGCAACGAAATCAATTAATATGGAACGTTTTTAATCAATAAGAACGGGACATTTCAGACCCAGCCATGGCGGCTGATCTGGGTGCTAAATAAGATGATGATACTGTTGATCCTGCTGACTTCACGGTCTGGGATAGAGGAGATCACTTATTTGTTCAATCACCTATCTCTCCCCGAACTTTTGCTTATTTTAACAGAACACAGGATGAACGTATTAATCAGTTTTCTATGAGTTCTTCATGCATATCAGAATCAATCATGTATCCTCCATCTTCCCCAAAACCACATGATAAACACACAACTTGGGAAGATGATCAGTTACCCGTGGTGAGCCAGATCTATTTAGGATGAATCCAGATGAAAGAGAGGCTTACAGGCTGGAGATCACTGTACCTGAATTGCTTGAGCAAAGACAAGCAGCTATTTCTGAAAGAATACGCCAAGTTAGATTGTTGCATCATCCTCTTGATCAGTCATTCTACATCACTGCCTTAACTTATGGCATTGAAATTGGCGTGTATCTAAATAGCAGTGGTCAAATGCTACATACTGATGAAGAGAAAGCTCAATTTCATGTGGCTCAGCAACTGGGTATGGATCTAAGGCAGTATCGTGATGTCCTTAGAACTGAAGAGGGAAGGAGAATGATTGAAATAGCAAAGTCCCTAAATATTACTGTCGATGATTATCTTTTGGGCTTAGAAGTCGAAAGGCAAAGAAGGGAGGATGCTGATGCTGAATATGCTGAAAGGGTAAGGCTTCAGGAAGTAGAAGCTAAATTGACTGCTGATAGAAAGCAAGAGGCTGAGTCCCTCAAGCTAGCCAAAGATATTGTTAAGGAACAAGATAAAGCTCTTGATGAACAAGAAGCTGCTGAGAAAGCACCTACTACTGCTCCTATAGAAATTGAACGAACAATTAAGCTATCTTATCACTATTATAGGAGCAAGTATGGTGATGTACTGACCAGAAGATCAAATCCCAGCAAGATCATTAAAGTGCACAGAGGTACAAAAAGAGCTTAAAGTATCAGCAGGGAAGATAACATTCAAGAGAGGGTAGACTATACTGATTTAAGAACCTTTGGATTCAGTGAATGGATGGAGATATGGTGACGACCCGGAAATTTCTACCCAAATTTAAACTTAATCTTTGTATGATTAACGTTTCCGACACGATAAGCAAAGTCTGTAAAACTAAATCTCAAAATTTTTAAACTACTTTCATATATTCAATTACCCTTCGACTGTTCTGACGATTCACGAACAATTATATGTAAATAGATACATATATATACGCTATAACTTGAAAACGTTAACAAAGTATTAAGTATATGATACTGTGCAATAAACTTATTGGTTTAAATATCTATTTGAATATATATGATAAGTTAGAAAATTAATTGTATGAATAACTTGCGACTTGTATTTAAAACGTGTTTATGAATATTGAATATATATTAACTTGGTTATAAAATGTTTGATAAATACTATTATATTAGTAAATAACAAGACGATGATTTATAGAAGCAAATGACCAAAACAATCAAATGTATAAGTTATATTTCAAGTGATATAGTTTATTGATAATTTAAGTCTATATTTTGACAAAGGTACGAGTCACGAAACGTAAAGTACAAGTTTTCTAAGCGTACGAAAGGACGTTCGAAAAACCAGAACCGGGACATAAGTCGAGTGACGTCGTACGACTTATCAGACAAAAATTTCAAATCAACTATGCACGAGAATATAATATAATATATAATTAATTAATATAAATTATATATTATTATATTATGTCGACGAACTACAAAACAAAAACAGATGTGAGCTGGAACTGAAGGCCATGCGATCGCATGGCCATAAGCCTTCAGACCCATGCGATCGCATGGGGTGGCTGGCCAGGAAATGTCTATAAAGCTCGATCGAAATTTGGTTTTGAAACACACACATATCTCTTACTTCCTCAGTATTTATTTTATTTATATTATTATTATTATTATTATTATTATTATTATTATTATTATTATTATTATTATTATTATTATTATTATTATTATTATTATTATTATTATTATTATTATTATTATTATTATTAAGATTAATATTATTATTAATCTTATAGTCTGGAGTATTATTATTAGTATTATTATTACATAAAATATTACGACGAGGTTATGAGCGGGTTATTTTCAAAACGAGTTTCGAGCGGGATAGAGCTAAGGAAATAATGGGTTATAGCTATGGAGGTTATGGGAAATGTTCGTGGGTATTGTTCGCAAGTCAAACCTAGTGTTTATCATCTCTGTTGCGTCTACATACTTTCCTGCAATATTGAATCACAATATTTACACGTGAGCATTCATATCTTATCTTTTATATATTAATAGTGTATCCATGTCTAGTGCTCGAGTATATATATATATATATATATATATATATATATATATATATATATATATATATATATATATATATATATATATATATATTTGCATGCTTGTATGCTAAATTTCGTCGTTAAATAGTTTATGATGAATCACGAATTTAATACATATACTACTGATAAAAAGTATATGATATGCATGTTATTGGAAAGCTGGCGAAAAATCAATAACTTTTCATTTAGAAATCGCGTAATTTCGATGAAGGAATTAAAAGATATGATCAACTGAATTATGATTGACGTTAATTGAAATTGCTTTTGAATCTGCAATTAAGATTTAAACAACTTGTTTATGAGATTGATAAAGTGGATTTTTAAATATTACCAACCGAGTAAATGAATCCTAATATAAGGCACGTCTCGTTTTGTTGAACAATTGTCAAAATTGACTGTTAATCATATTTTAAAGCCTTATAAAAACTATAGTCTAATTTTACAAGAATTGGGAAGCTATGTGAAATGTTAAAATGTATTGATTGCCATGATCATTCAACTATAGTATTGAGTCAGATTGACTTTTCGAAATGACTTTTAATAACTTTTATATGTCGATCTCGAGCATTAGGATTGTGATACACTATGACCTGACCTAGCTTGATAGACATTTATTGACTAACATATGTTCTTTAGGTTGAGATCTACGGTTATTTGGTATTCTGAGTTTCGGTCACATTTCAATGAACGACTTTATGTGCTGCTAAGGTGAGTTTCATATGCTCCCTTTTTAATTGCTTTTGAAATCTATATTTTTGGTCTGAGAATACATGCAATTTATTTTAAACGCAATGGATACAAGTACATACTAAATTCTACACTGAATTTGAACCGAAAATCCCTTAGCTTTGGTAACTATTAACTGCCGGTTATAAGAACTGGTGGGCGCGAATAGTTGTATATGGATCCATAGGGCTTGACATCCCCGTCTGTTCCAGGTATAGAAACCATAGCCTAAACTATAAAACAGACGTATGCTATTTGAGGTTAGTACATATTGGTTTGCGTGTATTGTACATGTTGGTTGCATGTATGTTAAAATAGGGGTACTTATTATATAGACGTTAAAGTTTAGTTACCAGGGTGCTCAATCTTGTAGAATATTTTGATAAACGTTTCTGGATGAAACAACAGAAATCTTGTGATCCACCTTTATATACAGATTATGCGAAACATTAAAACTATGAACTCACCAACCTTTGTGTTGACACTTTCAAGCATGTTTATTCTCAGGTTCCTAGAAGTCTTTCGCTATTTGTTTTTACGTTATACAAGCTATGTGCATGGAGTCATACATGCTTTGTTTGAGAAAACGTTGCATTCACAAAATCATCACCATGTATCTATTTTGACTGCATTGTCAACGGAAGTATTATTGTAAACTATTATTTACGGTGATTGTCTATATGTAGAAATCATCAGATGTCGAAAACCTTAGATTTAAATATTCATTTATGGTGTGCCTTTTCAAAAGAATGCAATGTTTACAAAACGTATCATATAGAGGTCAAATACCTCACAAAGAAATCGATGAATGATGTATTTGTCTATATGGATTTGGACGGGTCATCACAGTTGGTATCAGAGCATTGGTTCTAGAGAACCACGTCTTGCATGAGTGTGTCTAACTGATAGTCGTTCACGATGCATTAGTAAGTCTGGACTTCGACCGTGTCTGCATGTCAAAAGTTTTGCTTATCATTTCTTGTCGGAAATTACCTGCTTATCATTCTTAGTCTAGACACGTTTTACTGTATTGATTGCATGAATAGTATATAGACAAAATTCATATCTTAGCATATCTACTAATTCATATCTTAGCATATCTGTTACTGTAACTTTGCTTGACATCTTTCAAAAATTCCTCCGTGATTTATGGAATTTGGTATTATATATACATATGTAAATTATGTATTGAAGAATACCAAACTAAATTCTATAATCTATTTCATATCAAAAATCATCTTCCTAATTATACAAGATGGATCCCGTATCTAGTTCAAATTCCTTAAACTCCTACAGCTATTCTGATATGGATATTCACCTGAACTCCGAAGACAGTGTAACCGGAATGGATCAACAAATCAGCCATCACCTACTCTGGATGAATTAGGGATGGATTCGTAGCCGGCTTAGTCATTGGAAACAAGAAAAAGGTTATCCCTTCCATCCAACACATTTCCCTCTTGGCGAAGAACCTGAAGCACTTACCGCCGAACCTATTCGAGACACCATTTTCTCTCTCATTTCCAGAGTATCTCGTCACGATAATATGCTATCTCAAATTCTGAATCTTATTCATCCGCTCGTCCGAACCAACAATCATCCCGGTGTAATAGAAGAAGTCAACGAGCTTCGCGCTCGGGTAGTGGCTTTGGATTATATAGTGCAAAGGTTACAAGCACCAGCAGCATCACCGGCATCAACAGTACCACCATTACCACCACCAACAACAACCGCATCGCAAACTTCAACTTTACAATCTGTCCGACGAGAATCAACGTCATACGCCCTGTAGATACCAAGGAATACCAACAACAACAAACGATGAAGTATTGATTCATAACTTCATCGAAGAAATATTCTGCAGAGAATATGTAGTTTCTAAAAGTTTTAGAGATTATATATTCTAGTGCAAATTGTAAATTAGATGAGTGGGCGGATAGAAATAATAAAGTGAAACCCTGACAGGAATAGTGCGCGATTTACAAGCTAGACTTGTTATACAAGCAGCATCAACAGTACCGTCAGCATCACCAGCATCGTCAGCACTAGCAGCACCTATAACATCACAAGCTCCGCCAGTTCCATAATCACCAACATCATCACAAATCAACAACGCGTATATTGTATCAACGGGTTATGAAGTATTAACTCATTTCCCCTGAAGAAATTATATGTATATTATATATATATATATATATATATATATATATATATATATATATATATATATATATATATATATATATATATGAATTTTGAAACCATAATATATCTTTTCGTACTAAGCTATTACGTATGAATTTTAAAGGGTAAGTACTACTCGGTTAATTCATATTACTATTATGCTATAATGTACATCTTTCGTTAACAACTTAACCATCGTTAACTACAATCTCTCTCTATTTCAACTCAATGAATTTCATTTCATAATAAACCAAGTGTATTATTCAATTACATAATTGATTTTACATTTTCATTTTCGATGTACTCGAAATTTTCTTGAAAACATCATTCGTATCTTGCGAAGTTGGCAAGAGTTCCAAGAGCACAAACATGATTCACTGAGGAAATATCAATAAAACTGAATAATGAAGTATTGATTACATTAGTTAAATACTCTTCGAAGATTATGAAATCTTTAATGTTTTAGAGATTATTCATTTCTAGTTCCAGTCGAAAATCAAATGAGTTTAATAGTATATTAACTCATTAAATCCGTATTACATCTGAAGAAAATATACATATATATTTTCATAAAGACTGTAGTAAAATTCTTCTGTACAAAATGTTACTTGTGAAATTTTTAACGTGTAGGTAATACCCGGGAAATATATAAGTTCACAATTAATATGTTACACTGTACATTCTTCAATTTTGATTCAAGAATCATTAACTATACTCACTACATTCACAGCGATATACATTCTTCCATAAAAATCATAACAACCATTTTCATACAAATTCAATTACACATTCTGATTTTTGACAGATCAGAATCCGAGTCAAGATTTAACAGAAGATATCACTATTAGATATTCACATCTTACAAAACCATACTTTGAATTCAAAACTGTGCTAGATCCTTTGCCATTATTATTACCGAAAATAACTTTGCAACTCCTTTTCAAAGTAGCCAGTTTTGTCACAACTCCAGCAAATCAACTTCATTTGTTCATTAGAATAAGCCTTATTATAACAATTACCCCTTCATCATTGTTACCAAGGAACCTTTTATGTTCCATGATGCGGTAGCGGAGTGGTATAAAATACTATTAAATTTTTGCAGGAAATACTATTAAATACGATACAATTTTACACAAGATATTTATTTATTTATAGAATGGATATACTTAAACCTTGCAACAACACTTATAGGCAGTGTACCTAATCGTACAGTAGTGTAGTTTTTAGTAAGTCCGGTTCGTTCCACGGGGAAAATCTTTAAACAAAGCTTAACGCTATATTAGTTTACTTTTATAAAAATACAAATATATATATATATATATATATATATATATATATATATATATATATATATATATATATATATATATATATATATATATATATATATATATATAAGTAATATTATTATTATAAAGGGGGGTTTTTACCGTTTAATGACCGGTTTGTCGATTTTAAAACTTTAGTCGCAGTTAAAACCAAATGTAAAATATTAAAAATGAATACAAGACTTAAATTAAAGCATAAAGTAAATAACGATAATGAAATTGCGAATAATAAAAGTGCGATAAAATAAACTTGCGATAATTAAAAAGTACGATAATTAAAAGTGCAATTAAATACAATAATAATAAAAATGCGATATTTAGAAGTGCAATTAAATATAAAATAAAGGAAATTAAATATGAAATAAAAGAATTATGCTTATTTAAACTTTCGTAATCATGATGTTTGACGTGTTGATTTTTGTTTTATGCCCATGGGTTAATTGTCCTTTGTCCTGGATTATTTAATATGTACGTCTGGTTTTTATCCATAACAGTCCATCAGTCATAAATATAAAATGCGAGTGTCCTCGTCAAATTATCCTTATACCCGAAGTTAAATATTCCAACTAATTGGGGACTTAAACTGTAACAAGATTTTAATACTTTGTTTAATAATTACACCAGGATGTCGACTGAGTGTAACCCAAGGTTTTAATATTTTGTTATCAATTATACCAAGTGTCCTTGTACATAATTTCACCCCTGTTTTAATTATTCTAGTGGCTATTAATCCATTCCCATGTCCGGTTAAATGAACGATTATTCGTTGGTATAAATACCCCGCCCATCGTGTCCGATCGAGTGTATATGGTAATTTATAGGGACGCCCAATTGTAAATCTTTATATTAACATTAACAAACTATCATTTAGTTAAACAAATATAAAGCCCATTAATAGCCCATAGTCTAATTTCCACAAGTGTCGTTCTTTTGTCCAAACCCCAATTATGGTACAAAGCCCAATTACCCAATTTTAGTAATTAGCCCAACATCATGATTACTTCGTTTTAAATAAGCATAATAATAACTTAGCTACGAGACATTAATGTAAAAAGGTTGAACATAACTTACAATGATTAAAAATAGCGTAGCGTTACACGGACAGAATTTCGACTTACACCCTTACAATATTCGCTAACATACCCTTATTATTAGAATTATAATTAAAATTAAAATTAAAATATAAATTATAAATATAAATATATCGTATGAATGAGGAGAAAAAAAGATGATGATTTGCGATCAGAATTCGGTTGCTTTTATAGGAAAATTTGACTTTTGGGGCTCCGCGACTCGCGGTGAAATACTCTTCAAACTCCGCGAGTCGCGGAGAATGAAATTAGAGCTCAGTCCCTTTGGAGTCTTTCTTGCCGACGGTTTTTATTATTTATTATAATATATAAATAATTATAAGAATTATTTAAATATTATATTATATTTATGTGCATAGTTGACTTGTAATTTTTAGTCCGTTGCGTCGAGCGTTGAGAGTTGACTCTAGTCCCGGTTCCGAATTTTTGAACGTCCTTGCGTACAATTTAATATCTTGTACTTTGCGTTTTGAATCTTGTACTCTTGTAATTTCGAGACGTTTCTTATCAATAATTGGAACCTCTTTGATTGTCTTTTGTACTTTTGAGCTTTTTGGTCGTTTGCGTCTTCAATTCGTCGAATCTGTCTTTTGTCTTCACCTTTTATTATTTAAACGAATATCACTTGTAAATAGAACAATTGTAACTAAAAGCTTGTCTTTCTTGAGGAATAATGCTATGAAATATATGTTCTTTTTTAGCATTATCAAATATTCCCACACTTGAGCGTTGCTTGTCTTCAAGCAATATCGTCTTGAAATACTAGAATCACTTCTTTATTCTTCACACTTTGTACATCAGTGATTTCTATACGGCGGTATAAACAATGGTAGTAACGATATGGTTTACAGTCCCACATGACTATAAAAATTTAGATCCATTAAGGAAATTGGATCTTTATGAAAACATTTGATCTTTTGAAAATTAAATCTAGTTTTTACCCTAGATAAGTTTTCCGGAATAACCCTTTACCGGTGTTTGCAAAATATTTTTGTGGGTTTGGTGGGTTTCAGATTTGAAAATTTTAGCTCAAAACTTGCGGTTTTGTGTCATCCACTTGCTAACCTTGTATTTGGAAAGCAACACGTCCAGTTTACTTGTCCCGTATATTACCTTTCGGTAAACTACCGTCCGGTTGAAAGGAAAGCGTTGAACAAGCAACTGTTAAGGCAATGTCCCCTGATATGCTTTTAATTATGGTCTATAACGTGTCGGACGCAATTACTATCCTTGGTAGGAGCAATAGTAAAGCTCACCCTTATAATAATTTTTTTTTTTCGGTATGGCACAAGGTCCTGTCTTTTACCACTATGCAACCACCGTTCTTACGGTTGACACCCGATTTAGTTCAGGTGACCTAATGAATTCCAGGTGAATTCCTAAGATTTTACGTTCAATGGTAATGAACGCATTGAAAATAGGGTTTTCAGAAAACAAATCGGTTTGTAATTTTGATCAAAATATTTTCTCGTTCAAGCTCGAGTTTAGATATCATTGAATTCCATGAGTTTGAATTCTCAATCTTTAAGGTCAATCTCAAGGATTGAGTAATATCAGTCTTAAAAGCTGATTTTTAATCTTTAAGGAGATTATCCTTTTTGGGGATCTGATTCATTAGTCTTATCCAGCTAATTTGCATGGTGCCCCCCATTGTACGAGATAAATCCTTCTCATGGTTAGGATAAATCTGACCACTTGGCGACCCTGTTTAATGCTGAGGTCCGTGGATTTCCTGCTGATTTTAATGATGACTTTTCTAGATTTTTCGTCAACCTACAGCTGGTCTGGACGACAACTTCATGACCTAAATCAAGAAGCGCGTTTCTTTTTCGGAAGACTTTACTTCCTTTTAATGATGGAATTGATTCATCGTGTAGATCCATCTCTTCTTTTCTTTCATCAGTTAAAACAGTTTAGTTTAGTCCAAAGCAAAAGTATTTTCAGTTATTTATTACAGATATATGTGACATATGTTTAAGATAACTTGGTAAATTTTCCCACACTTGGCTTTTATTTTCCTTTTTATCGTCCTCTATTCCATTTTAAATGAATTTTAACATTTTAGTTTGTTTCTCAATTTATGTCCTTTCCGAGGTAACAATAATTTCGGTGTTAAAACCTAGTTTTATCGTTCATAAATATGTATAAACATGATTTTGAGTTCATTTAATTGAAAATTTTGAAAAATTTTACTAGAATTGGGTAGTTAGTATATAAGACTAGGGCTGTTCTTTTTTATCAGAGAGCACTAGATTCTAATACAACTACTGCTTTACTAGTATTTTTAATGGTAACCAAGTGTATAAAGTAAAAAAAAAAATTTAAAATCCGAAAGAATTTAACCCCTTCCCACACTTAAGATCTTGCAATGCCCTCATTTGCAAGAAATCAGGAATAATTTAAATTATTGAGGGTGATTTGTGTGAAAATGATTAAATTTTTACCAAAGTTTCCAAATATATTGGCGTTTGTTTGCTGAATGATAAATGGTGCACATCATTTGTTCATTCCGTCTTGTTGTTATTTCACATATATTTTGCATCTTGTCGTCAAAATTAGTTGCTTTTGCTGAACTTAATGCCAGTCTTTGAAAATGCGTTGTTTTACCCTGTTGTGTACATAAGATAAACTGCAACCATATATACATATTTTTGAAGTTTGGTATATTACCCCACATTCAAAAATTATTAAAATCTAAGAATAAAAGTTAGACAATTATAAAAACTATTACAATATTAACAAAAGTATTAAACGTATCAATCATTACAAATTACAAATTACAAAAAAAAAAATAATAATAAGTATACTAGGGATGATACTGGTACCAATAGGGGTTCCAGGCATAACCATAGGTGCTATAGAATGCTTCGGCAGGGTTATACGTAGGATATGGTGGCTGAATCTCTATAGACCAGGGAGGGAAGATGGGTTTCGGTGTAGGAATATAGTTTCTACCTATATGTTGGCAATGAGCTATGATTTGGTTCTGATGAACTTGTCAATCTTCAAATGCTCTCTGTCTAGCATTTTCGTATTCCTGAGAAGCTATAAACCTTTGCATTTCTTGCATCTCATTCCCCCCTCCTACATTACCTTGCTGTTGGTTTCTCTCCACCTGTGGATGTCTACCATGGTATCGTACTGCGACGTTATTTCGCCTCTTCAAAACTTTCGCACCATGGTATACATTTAAACCTATAGTATCGCGGGATTCTGGTTCTTCTACTAATAATCCCCCCTGACTTATATCCACACCGAGATATTCACCAATCAAAGTAATAAAAATACCACCTCCTATTATGCTATGCGGTCGCATCCCCCGAATCATAGCTGATAAATAATAACCCACACAATACGGTATACTTACAGCGCTTTGTGGGTCTCGAATACACATATGGTAAAACAAATCCTGTTCATTTACTTTTTCCTTGTTCTTACCCCTTTGTGTAATCGAATTAGCTAAAAACCTATGTATCACTCTTAATTCGGCTCTATCTATATCCAAATAAGAGTAATTTCCCCCTTTGAAACGGTGATGGCTTGTCATTTGACTCCACACACCGTGTGTATCAAAATTTTCATCTATCTTTCTACCGTTTAGTATCAACCCTCTACAATCGGCAGATGCTAACTCCTCAGGCGTATATATACGTAAAGCCTGAGCCATGTCTAGTAAAGACATGTGGCGCATCGAACCGCCTAACAAAAATCTAATAAAAGAACGATCGGTTAAACTAGCTACCCGATCATTTAACTCTATACTACACAACAATTCTTCACACCATACTTTATATACAGGTCTACGCATGGTGAATAAACGTACCCAGTCATTAAAAGTAGAATTACCATACCTCTGTACAAGTAATTCCCTAATTGGCCCGGCCAATTCTACAGCTTCTAAGGGTCCCCATTCTATGACCCTCGGTACCTCAACAACCTTAGAATGAAGAGTATGCAAACCCCTTTGATATTTTGGATAATCTATCCAAAGTCTGTCAAATCTCAGGTTCGGGTGCAACTCTTCCAAGTGCATATCGGAAAAGGTCATGACTGGATGAGGTATATCCTGCTTGTAGTAGTTATCCACCTCCTGTTGTTCCGTATTCTCAGCAGGAGCATTACGGGCTTGGGATGAAGATTCACCCCTTTCAGTCTGCAAAACACATCAAACACAATTTTTGTGCATCCAAATATGCATTAGTGTCAGTAAAATCATCAATCAAAATAATTACAATGACATTTTAAACTTAAGCTTATTTTCACATTTTTATCAAATCTACACTTTTTCAAATAAGCATATACGAAAATGTTCGCCAAGTTCATAAGCATTCAACTCAAATAACATGTCAAAATAATCATTACTAGCAATTAAACAAGTTTCAAATGGCATTATCTTTCAAAAATCAAGTTCATGAATTTTAGACTTGAAAAAGTCCACTTTAATTCTCAAAATCATGTTTAGGCTCAAAGTTTGGATCATTTAACTACCTAAACATGTTACACTACTTAATTTAGCAACAATTCATGACAAAAATCGGCCATAACCTGTTTATATCAAAAAGCCCCAAATTGCTCAAGAACACAAACCCTAGATTATTCAAAATTTGAAGTTTAAGGCTTCTAATCATGTTAAATAGCATCAATCTAGGTTATACAAGCATAATACATAAACAATTTAAGCCTAATTACACTAAAAAGCATCAAAATCAAATTGGGGAAAAAAATTGCTCAAGAACACTAATTTCGGATTAAATGGTGTTTAGGTGTAGAAATTTACCATTTTTCTTGAGTAATTCCTAGATAGCATCCTTCTCAACATGATTTTAGTAAAAGATTTGGTGATTAACGGTTAAAAATTGTGATTTTGGGGGTTTTTTCGGGTTTTTCGTGGGTTTTTTTCGCAGTTTGTTTGAGTTGTGGAGTGTGAAACTGAGCTGTTGCAGCTCTTTATTTTTTTCTGTAATCCGGTACTCCCGCGACTCGCGGCATTTAAGCCTTCAAACTCCGCGAGTCGCGGAGTTTGCTATATATATATTTTTTTTTTTATAATCATTAACTTATGAAACAATTAAGTACTTAATTTTAAAATTTTGTTTCCCTTGTTATTTAGGACGAGGTCGTTTCGGATCGATGTCCTAGTCCGTCCCTCGACAAAATTTTAAAATTTGTCTTTTTGTAGCGATTGTTTTAAAAGCTAAGATTTTTGGGGTTTTTAATGTTTTTGGCATACTTTAATTCAATGAGATTAAAAATAATGATAATAAAAGTTCTCGTCCCTCTCTCGAGTAAAGCAATTTCGGTTCAAAGACCTAGTCTTCAACTTACGACGAATTTTAAAAATCATATTTTTAACTTAATGAGATAAAGTAAATTTTTGTTTTTAAATTCACACAACTTAAATATAAAATTCAAAATTTATATTAAAAATTCACACCAAACTTAAAATTCGAAATGCATAAAATTAAAAATTTATATTTTTTTAAAAATTAAAAATTCACACCAAACTTAATTTAAAAATTTATATTATAAATTCATACCAAACTTATATTAATTTTTCAAATATTTACAATTTTAAAAATATTTTTTTTTTTTACAAAGTTTACAATATTAATTTAAGATTTAAATATTAATTTTAAAAACATGGTAAAAATTAAATTAAAAATCTTTTTGGCTTTTTATCTCACTTTAATCAATCAAATATTATCAAAAATATGCGCCCCTCTTTTCGGTAAAGTAATTTCGGTTTCAAAACCTAATTTAACTCATGACGAATTTTTGAAATATTCTGGGTTGATTGTTTAAAGATATTTATACCTTAAGAATAAACGTTAAATTTCGCAGTGATGTAATAAATTTTTTGAATGATATCAATAATTTCGGTCGCCAAACCTAATTTTATTCAATACCAATTTAATACTTTTTAGCGAACAAATTAGCGTTTATTATCAAAAGGTTAAAAATAAAAATAAAAATAAAAACTGTACAGACATACCTGTGGAATAGATTTCTTAGTTATATGATCTATCCCATTCATAAGATAGTCGGTTTAATTGGTTTTCCATGGCTACATAGGCGTAACCTCGAGCATTCAGTGTCTTTTCTTCTAAACATATGAACGGTCCGTCTCTGCATAAAGTAACAAATTCGGTATTTGAATAGGTTTGATTATTTGAACATTTACCTCCATGTGACCATTTTCCGCATTTGTGACATCTTTCTAGGTGTCGTGCTCTTCTTTTCGCTGCGGATTTTGATTTTCCTTTACCAAATTGTAATTTATTATCTTCGCATCTGGATTCTTTTCTAACTCCGTCCATTCTTTCTCTGATTACTGATACTATTTCACTTGGTAGTATGTCATTATTTCTTTTAGTGATCAAAGCGTGTAGCATTAGACCATGGTTTAGTTCACAGGCAGTCTTCATTTTGTAAAAACCTAAAAAAAAATAAAAATTCAGAATGGGGGGAGAAGACTAGTTCTTTAGGGTCTGCTAGGGAAAGACCATTCGGGTTCCATTTTCGAGAACTACACGAAAACAGACAATCTAACTCTAACAGAAATACATATTATCCTTTAAAGACTTGATTCTCCCCACACTTAGTTAGCTATGGTGTCGAAATTGTGATTAACTTCGTTGTCGACTTCCATTGGACCATGTATGTAATGTTTAACTCTGTGACCATTAACTTTAAATTCAATCCCATTTGAATTTATTAATTCTATCGTTCCGTATGGGAAAACTCTTTTGACTATGAATGGTCCAGACCATCTTGATTTCAATTTTCCTGGAAATAGCTTGAATCGTGAATTGAAAAGAAGAACTCTGTCTCCTTCTTTAAATTCTTTTGAACTTCTGATTCTTTTATCATGCCATTTCTTCGTTCTTTCTTTATAGATTAACGAATTTTCGTATGCTTCATGTCTTAATTCTTCTAATTCATTTAGTTGACTTAATCGTAGACGTCCAGCTTCATGTAAATCAAGATTACATGTCTTCAAAGCCCAAAATGCTTTGTGTTCAATTTCTACTGGAAGATGACATGCTTTTCCATAAACAAGTCTAAAAGGTGTGGTTCCAATTGGAGTTTTGTAGGCTGTTCTAAAAGCCCAGAGTGCATCCTCCAATTTAATGGACCATTCCTTCGGATTTGATCCTACGGTTTTCTCTAGAATACGTTTTAAAGCTCGGTTGGTATTTTCAACTTGTCCACTTGTTTGTGGATGATATGCGGTGGAGATTTTATGAGTTACTCCATATCTTTTAAGAACTTTCTCAAGTTGATTATTACAGAAATGAGTACCCCGATCACTTATTAAAGCTTTCGGTGTTCCAAACCTTGCAAAAAGACGTTTTAAAAAGTTGACTACAACTCGTGCATCGTTAGTTGGGAGAGCTTGTGCTTCCGCCCATTTAGATACATAATCAATGGCTACGAGTATATATAGATTATTATGAGATTTTGGAAATGGACCCATAAAGTCAATACCCCAAATGTCAAATACTTCACATACTTGGATGACATTTTGTGGCATTTCATCACGTTGACTTATTTTTCCGGCCCTTTGACATGCATCACAGGATTTGCAAAGAAGGTGTGCGTCTTTGTAAATTGTTGGCCAATAGAATCCAGCATCATAAACTTTTCTTGCTGTTAGTTGAGGCCCATAATGCCCTCCTGTTGGTCCTGTGTGACAATGGTTTAATATTTTACTAGCTTCATCTCCAAATACACATCGGCGTATTATTCCATCGGGACAACTTTTAAACAGATGTGGATCTTCCCAAAGATAGTGTTTTATATCACTGAAGAATTTCTTTCGTCTTTGGTACGATAATCCTTTTTCAAGGATTCCACAAACTAAGTAGTTTGCATAGTCTGCAAACCATGAGATTTCTTTATAATCTATTTTCAATAGATATTCATCAGGAAAGTTGTCTTTTATGGCTGATTCATTTAGAACTTCTAAATCGGGATTTTCAAGACGAGAAAGATGATCAGCGGCGAGATTTTCTGCTCCTCTTTTATCTCGGATTTCAATATCAAACTCTTGTAAGGGTAAGATCCAACGGATTAATCTTGGTTTAGCATCTTGTTTTGAAAATAGGTATCTAAGAGCAGAATGGTCGGTATAGACCACCGTTTTTGCTAGAACGAGATATGATCGAAATTTGTCAAAAGCAAAGACAATAGCAAGGAGTTCTTTTTCAGTAGTTGTATAGTTCGTTTGTGCTCCTTGTAATGTCTTACTAGCATAATATATAGGTTGAAATCGTTTTTCAATCCTTTGTCCTAAAACTGCTCCCATTGCAAAATCACTTGCATCGCACATTAGTTCAAATGGTAGATTCCAATTTGGTGTTATCATGATCGGCGCATTAGTGAGTTTCTCTTTAAGAATATTAAAAGATTTGATACACTCATCTGAAAAGATGAATGGCGCATCCTTTTCTAGGAGTTTATTCATAGGAGTGGCAATTTTAGAAAAATCTTTTATGAAACGTCGGTAAAAACCGGCATGCCCTAAAAAACTCCTAACTCCTCTAACATTGGTGGATGTGGAAGTTTAGCAATTACATCTACTTTAGCTCTATCCACTTCAATTCCTTCTTTTGAAATTTTATGTCCAAGAACGATGCCTTCTTTAACCATGAAATGGCATTTCTCCCAATTAAGAACTAGATTTGATTGTTCACATCTAATTAGCATTCGTTCCAGATTAACTAGACATGATTTAAATGTATCACCGAAGACTGAAAAGTCATCCATGAATACTTCCATGCATTCTTCTATCATGTCGTGAAAAATCGCCATCATACACCTTTGAAAGGTTGCAGGGGCGTTGCAAAGTCCAAATGGCATGCGTTTGTAAGCAAAAGTACCATAAGGGCACGTGAATGTGGTTTTCTCTTGGTCCTCGGGTGCTATTGGAATTTGAAAATATCCGGAAAATCCATCTAGAAAACAATAGTAACTATTTCCGGCTAATCTTTCCAACATTTGATCTATGAAAGGTAAGGGAAAGTGATCTTTTCTGGTGGCGTCATTTAATTTTCTATAATCAATACACACACGCCATCCTGTTACAGTCCTAGTAGGAATAAGCTCATTTTTCTCATTTGTAATGACAGTCATGCCACCCTTCTTCGGCACGCATTGAACTGGGCTTACCCATGGACTATCAGAAATTAGATATATCAAACCTGCATCTAGCAGTTTAATAATCTCTTTCTTAACTACATCTTGCATATTAGGATTTAGTCTTCGTTGGCGTTGCACATACGTTTTATGACCTTCTTCCATAAAGATTTTATGTGTGCAATACGAAGGACTTATTCCTTTAATATCATGAATCTTCCATGCAATGGCTGGTTTATGAGCTTTCAACACAGAAATGAGTTGTGATTTCTCATTTTCAGTAAGAGAAGACGATATTATTACAGGTAATTCAGATTCACCATGTAAATAAGCGTATTCCAAATGGTTTGGAAGTGGCTTTAACTCTAATTTCGGAGGTTCTTCTATCGATGATTTGTATCGATATCTGTCTTCTTCTTTTAGCATTTAAATTTCTTCTGTTGTTGGTTCATATCCATTAGCTATAAGTGTAGCTAACATTTCAGCTTCATCAATTGGTTCATTACCTTCTCCTAAAGAACATTCTCCTGTTCCTTGTAATTCTGGAAATTCTTCTAATAATTCTGCATGTGCATCTATAGTTTGAATATAATAACATATATCATCTGCAGATTGTGGTTGTTGCATTGCTCTATCAACTGAAAAGGTAACACTCTCATCCTCTATACTTAGGGTCAGTTTCTTACCGAACACGTCTATCATTGCTTTAGCCGTGTTTAAGAATGGTCTTCCTAATTTGAGAGGAACTTGAGAATCTTCTTCCATGTCCAAAACAACAAAATCTACTGGAAATACTAAAGTACCAACTTTAACTAGCATGTTCTCCATTATCCCTCTAGGATATTTTATTGATCTATCGGCTAGTTGTATGCTTATTCTGGTTGGTTTCAATTCTCCAAGGTCTAGTTTAGTGTATAGTGAATACGGCATTAGATTTATACTAGCACCTAAGTCTGCCAATGCTTCTATTGAACTAAGACTACCCAGAAAACATGGAATTGTGAAACTTCCTGGATCAGATAATTTTTCTGGTATCTTATTCAACAGCACTGCTGAACAATTAACATTCATAGTAACAGCCGAGAGTTCTTCCATTTTCTTTCTATTTGAAATTAGATCTTTCAAGAATTTAGCATATCTAGGCATTCCTGAAATCACATCAATGAAAGGAAGATTTACATTTATCTGTTTAAACATATCCAAGAATTTGGATTGCTCGGCTTCAAGTTTCTCTTTCTTCATTTTACTCGGGTAAGGAAGTGGTGGTTGGTATGGTTTAACATAAGGTTTATCCTTAACTGTGTTATCTTCATTAACCTTTTCAACTACCGGTTCTTTTTCCTTATCTTGATCAGGTTGTGGTTCTTGTGGAGTAGGAATGGCTTCATCAGAAGTTACAGGTATTTCAGGTGGTTTAAGTGTTGTACCACTTCTTGTGGTAATGGCTTTAGCTGTTTCATTTCGAGGATTAGCATTTGTATCACTAGGTAGACTTCCCGGTTTTCTTTCACCTATTAATCTTTCTAGGTTACTTACTTCTTGTTCCAGATTTTGAATAGAAGCTTGTTGATTTCTAAATGCTTGAGCATTTTGTTCATTGGTTTGTTTCTGAGATGTGAAAAACTGCGTTTGAGTTTCAACTAGCTTCGTCATCATATCTTCTAAATTCTGTTTTTTATCATCGGTTTGTTGTGGTGGTTTGTTTTGAAAATTAGGTCTTTGCTGATTATAAGTATTATTGGATACTTGTTGATTGCTAGGACCTTGTTGGTTGTTGTATGGAATATTTCTGTTATAATTCTGGTTTTGATTGTAAATCGGTCTTGGCGGTTGATAATTATTCTGATATTTATTTCCATACCTTTGGTTTATGTATGAAATATTCTCTCTTTGTTCCATTGTTAATTCAATACTGAGACAATCTTTTGTCAAATGCGATCCTCCACACTGCTCACAACTAATTCGTATTGAGTGAATATCTTTAGTCATCTTTTCCATTCGTCTCTCCACAGCATCTATCTTTGCGGAAATGGAATCTAAGTCATGGCTAGAATCGGCTCTAGCTGTTTTAGATGATCTAACGATGTCTTTTTCTTGGTGCCACTCATGTGAGTGGGAAGCAGTATTATCAATAATTTTGTAAGCATCAGTTTCGGTTTTCTTCATAATAGAACCACCAGCTGCTATATCTATGTCTTTTCTTGTAGTGATGTCGCATCCTTGGTAGAATATTTGTACTATTTGACAGGTTTCTAAACCATGTTGCGGACATCCTCTTAACAACTTTCCATATCTAGTCCACGCCTCATATAGAGTTTCATTTGGTTTCTGTGTGAACGTAACAATTTCTGCTTGAAGTCTTACAGCTTTAGATGCAGGAAAGAATTGTTTAAGAAATTTGTCAACTAAAACGTCCCATGTATCGATCGCCCCTTCAGGTAACGATTCCAACCAATCTTTGGCTTCTCCCTTTAAAGTCCAGGGAAATAACATGAGATATATCTGTTCATCCTCCACTTCTCGGATTTTAAATAGTGTGCAGATCCTATTAAAGGTACGTAGATGTTCATTTGGATCTTCCTTCGGCGCACCACTAAATTGGCATTGATTAGTCACCATGTGTAGAATTTGTCCTTTGATTTCATAATCTGGCGCATTAATGTCTGGATGAGTAATTGCGTGACCTTGGCCAGTGCGTTTAGCTCTCATTCGGTCTTCCATACTTAAAGGTTCCAGATTCTCCATAATTGAATTTGTTGAATCGGTATCACTAGATGATTCTGATTTAATGGTTCGTTCCTCTACAATCTCTGTTTGAATAATTGGTGGCTCCGGAGGAAAGTTTAATGGTTCAGGATCTACGAACCGTTCCTGAATATATTCCGGATTCTCAATTGTGAGGTCGGGTTCAAAAAATGGATTATCGGAAATTTGAACTGAAGTACTTGGTCTACTGGATGACGATTCTAAAGAAAAATCAACGGCGGTTATATTTGCTAAATGTCTTGATCTAGTTACAGGTGGTGAACGTACAAAAGGTGGTGAACGTCTTGCTCGGTGCATTCACTGAATATCCTATTAGTTTTAAAAAGGAAAGAAAAATTATAATAAGTTATCCAATCAATAGACTTTTCTGATTTTGCCCACGTTTCGAATAGCCAAAAGATGCAGCAGAGGGGCAGGATTCGTTTAGTCTCAATATAATTGAGGACTGTTTGGCTCCAATAACCCGGTCCACGTACAAATCCAACTATTACTACGAACCAGAAAATTTTGATGTCTATCAATTTAACCACTCAAAATAAATTTTCGTAATTTTAAGAAATTTAGATAAGAAGTAGAATAAAAATCTATGTCCTAAAACTAGAATAGCGAGAAATAAGAAAGAAAAAGAGTTCGTCGAAAAAGGTCGAAAAAGAAAAATGGTTGAAAAATAAAAGGTGACGAAAAAAATAAAAGAAACTTATAAAACTTAAAAATACTTGACTATCCTAACCTTATTACTACAACTAACTTAAAATTATAATCGCAAATTGAAATTACTAATTGGAATGATAATTGATACATAGGTAAAAGTCGTCTAAAAATATTAAAGCTTACAGGAAAAACTAAATCCCAAATGGAAATAACTTAAAAAGAAACTAAAACTTAAAAAGGCGTCGCAAAATTCTAAAGCACCTAAATCTTAGTCTAAAGAAAAAGCACTTAAGGAATTTTACGGCAAAGCCTAAAAATCTAGGAGTAAAAATAACTATAGCAAAAACTAAGTTTAAAACTAAATATGAGCTAAAAATACAAATATTATGCCACAACGATTAAAAAGGGACAAAATATAAAAATATACAAAAAGTTGTAAAAAGTACAATTTTTATAAAAATATTATTTTTATATTATTTAATTAATAAAACTATTAATTTAATATTTTAATTAAACTAATTAAACAAAATAATAATAAAAGCTAAAATTAATACTTAATTAAAACCTAATTAGGGTTTTATATTAATAATTATAATATAATCCGTAATTAATGTGAAATTAGGGTTCTGTCAGCGTGTCAGAGCAGCTCCGCGACTTGCGGTATTCAAAGCTTCAAACCCCGCGAGTCGCGCTCGGGTAGTGGCTTTGGAGAATATAGTGCAAAGGTTACAAGCACCAGCAGCATCACCGGCATCAACAGTACCACCATTACCACCACCAACAACAACCGCATCGCAAACTTCAACTTTACAATCTGTCCGACGAGAATCAACGTCATACGCCCTGTAGATACCAAGGAATACCAACAACAACAAACGATGAAGTATTGATTCATAACTTCATCGAAGAAATATTCTGCAGAAAATATGTAGTTTCTAAAAGTTTTAGAGATTATATATTCTAGTGCAAATTGTAAATTAGATGAGTGGGCGGATAGAAATAATAAAGTGAAACCCTGACAGGAATAGTGCGCGATTTACAAGCTAGACTTGTTATACAAGCAGCATCAACAGTACCGTCAGCATCACCAGCATCGTCAGCACTAGCAGCACCTATAACATCACAAGCTCCGCCAGTTCCATAATCACCAACATCATCACAAATCAACAACGCGTATATTGTATAAACGGGTTATGAAGTATTAACTCATTTCCCCTGAAGAAATTATATGTATATTATATATATATATATATATATATATATATATATATATATATATATATATATATATATATATATATATATATATATTATATATATATATATATATATATATATATATATATATATATATGAATTTTGAAACCATAATATATCTTTTCGTACTAAGCTATTACGTATGAATTTTAAAGGGTAAGTACTACTCGGTTAATTCATATTACTATTATGCTATAATGTACATCTTTCGTTAACAACTTAACCATCGTTAACTACAATCTCTATTTCAACTCAATGAATTTCATTTCATAATAAACCAAGTGTATTATTCAATTACATAATTGATTTTACATTTTCATTTTCGATGTACTCGAAATTTTCTTGAAAACATCATTCGTATCTTGCGAAGTTGGCAAGAGTTCCAAGAGCACAAACATGATTCACTGAGGAAATATCAATAAAACTGAATAATGAAGTATTGATTACATTAGTGAAATACTCTTCGAAGATTATGAAATCTTTAATGTTTTAGAGATTATTCATTTCTAGTTCCAGTCGAAAATCAAATGATTTTAATAGTATATTAACTCATTAAATCCGTATTACATCTGAAGAAAATATACATATATATTTTCATAAAGACTGTAGTAAAATTCTTCTGTACAAAATGTTACTTGTGAAATTTTTAACGTGTAGGTAATACCCGGGAAATATATAAGTTCACAATTAATATGTTACACTGTACATTCTTCAATTTTGATTCAAGAATCATTAACTATACTCACTACATTCACAGCGATATACATTCTTCCATAAAAATCATAACAACCATTTTCATACAAATTCGATTACACATTCTGATTTTTGACAGATCAGAATCCGAGTCAAGATTTAACAGAAGATATCACTATTAGATATTCACATCTTACAAAACCATACTTTGAATTCAAAACTGTGCTAGATCCTTTGCCATTATTATTACCGAAAATAACTTTGCAACTCCTTTTCAAAGTAGCCAGTTTTGTCACAACTCCAGCAAATCAACTTCATTTGTTCATTAGAATAAGCCTTATTATAACAATTACCCCTTCATCATTGTTACCAAGGAACCTTTTATGTTCCATGATGCGGTAGCGGAGTGGTATAAAATACTATTAAATTTTTGCAGGAAATACTATTAAATACGATACAATTTTACACAAGATATTTATTTATTTATAGAATGGATATACTTAAACCTTGCTACAACACTTATAGGCAGTGTACCTAATCGTACAGTAGTGTAGTTTTTAGTAAGTCCGGTTCGTTCCACAGGGAAAATCTTTAAACAAAGCTTAACGCTATATTAGTTTACTTTTATAAAAATACAAATATATATATATATATATATATATATATATATATATATATATATATATATATATATATATATATATATATATATATATATAAGTAATATTATTATTATAAAGGGGGGTTTTTACCGTTTAATGACCGGTTTGTCGATTTTAAAACTTTAGTCGCAGTTAAAACCAAATGTAAAATATTAAAAATGAATACAAGACTTAAATTAAAGCATAAAGTAAATAACGATAATGAAATTGCGAATAATAAAAGTGCGATAAAATAAACTTGCGATAATTAAAAAGTACGATAATTAAAAGTGCAATTAAATACAATAATAATAAAAATGCGATATTTAGAAGTGCAATTAAATATAAAATAAAGGAAATTAAATATGAAATAAAAGAATTATGCTTATTTAAACTTTCGTAATCATGATGTTTGACGTGTTGATTTTTGTTTTATGCCCATGGGTTAATTGTCCTTTGTCCTGGATTATTTAATATGTCCGTCTGGTTTTTGTCCATAACAGTCCATCAGTCATAAATATAAAATGCGAGTGTCCTCGTCAAATTATCCTTATACCCGAAGTTAAATATTCCAACTAATTGGGGACTTAAACTGTAACAAGATTTTAATACTTTGTTTAATAATTACACCAGGATGTCGACTGAGTGTAACCCAAGGTTTTAATATTTTGTTATCAATTATACCAAGTGTCCTTGTACATAATTTCACCCCTGTTTTAATTATTCTAGTGGCTATTAATCCATTCCCGTGTCCGGTTAAATGAACGATTATTCGTTGGTATAAATACCCCGCCCATCGTGTCCGATCGTGTGTATATGGTAATTTATAGGGACGCCCAATTGTAAATCTTTATATTAACATTAACAAACTATCATTTAGTTAAACAAATATAAAGCCCATTAATAGCCCATAGTCTAATTTCCACAAGTGTCGTTCTTTTGTCCAAACCCCAATTATGGTACAAAGCCCAATTACCCAATTTTAGTAATTAGCCCAACATCATGATTACTTCATTTTAAATAAGCATAATAATAACTTAGCTACGAGACATTAATGTAAAAAGGTTGAACATAACTTACAATGATTAAAAATAGCGTAGCGTTACACGGACAGAATTTCGACTTACACCCTTACAATATTCGCTAACATACCCTTATTATTAGAATTATAATTAAAATTAAAATTAAAATATAAATTATAAATATAAATATATCGTATGAATGAGGAGAAAAAAAGATGATGATTTGCGATCAGAATTCGGTTGCTTTTATAGGAAAATTCGACTTTTGGGGCTCCGCGACTCGCGGTGAAATACTCTTCAAACTCCGCGAGTCTCGGAGAATGAAATTACAGCTCAGTCCCTTTGGAGTCTTTCTTGCCGACGGTTTTTATTATTTATTATAATATATAAATAATTATAAGAATTATTTAAATATTATATTATATTTATGTGCATAGTTGACTTGTAATTTTTAGTCCGTTGCGTCGAGCGTTGAGAGTTGACTCTAGTCCCGGTTCCGGATTTTCGAACGTCCTTGCGTACAATTTAATATCTTGTACTTTGCGTTTTGAATCTTGTACTCTTGTAATTTCGAGACGTTTCTTATCAATAATTGGAACCTCTTTGATTGTCTTTTGTACTTTTGAGCTTTTTGGTCGTTTGCGTCTTCAATTCGTCGAATCTGTCTTTTGTCTTCACCTTTTATTATTTAAACGAATATCACTTGTAAATAGAACAATTGTAACTAAAAGCTTGTCTTTCTTGAGGAATAATGCTATGAAATATATGTTCGGTTTTAGCATTATCATTCCACCACATTAGCAGCAAACTTACCAGCAAATCATTACTCATTGGCTTAAGTCTCTCCGAAAAACCACTATAATTGTTCATTAAAACCCTATCATATACTCATCCGCATCTTGTAACGAGAATTGTCATACCAATTACTGGGAATCAGCAATCAGTATTTTGAATCTTGCAGCGTTTCTACATCAACAGTTATATGTATACATATAATATTTACCTCTTAGAATTAGAATTATGATCTTCCATTCTGAAATTCTGAAAAGCACCCAGTCTACGAATCAATACTCCGAATGTTGAAAAAGCTAAATGAAGCAGCAAAAACTGTAAACGACCTTAACAGTAAAAGTTGACAAAGCTCAGAAAAGTTGAAACTGGAAAACGGATTGAGCAAACCATGAAGGAGGCTGTGGACAAATCACAAAGACTAAACCTGCCTTCAAAGAATCCAAATGATTCAGTATCTGCTGAAGTCATTAACGAATACCTTGCTCCTGACTCTAACCCTTTACGAACAAATCTTCTTCATCATCCTTCGATATTAGAAATTCTAAGATACCATCATATCTTTCATTATAAATATCTTCGATATTTCTGAAGATATCTTCATAACTATTATTATCTGAAATTATTTATCTCTTCGTGCTATCTGTGTTACATCATAAAAGAAACTATTTTAGTTTCTAAATTCTAAAAATTTCAAAAAAATGGATGTTTTTGAAGTAGTGTTGGGAATTGAAGCATGAGTAAGTATAATAAATTTCAACATGATTATATTACAGTAAGTCATGCTGAGTTTCTAATGGAACGTGATAATGGTTCACAGATCACACCCTCATCATGAACCATGTTACATAACTCTTTCATTCTATTTCACCTCTAAACATATCAAGAAAATATTTTTCTGTCTTTTCCGGATATTCTGGTAATTTGACAAATCAAATCGTGCTATTACCTTTCCTTTCTACTTTGTATATTATGATCATTCAAAATTTCATACCTACAAATTCTAAACCATTATCCGCTTGACTTAAGGTCGGGAAGAGAAAACGAAAGCATGAAGATCCGAAATATAATGGAGAATGTAAAGCCCGATAACAACACATAAATTACAAACCGTGCATATCAATACATATTGCAACGTAAAGGCACGGGAGATTTAAAAACACTATAACCCCAAGGTAATAGTAAAAGTTAATAAATTCCCCCGGTGGTAGATGAAAAAGAAGAATGACAGATATGAAAGTTAGGAGTATATCAAGAATCAGAACTGGATGAAGCATTTTCACAATCTTTTGAAAGTATGAATTAAGGAAGAAGATGTAGGAGTGATGAAAATAATGGAACGGAAGAGGTCAATTTATAGCGAAAAATCAGACATAGCAATCGAGGCAGATTACACATTTAATCAAAAGAAATCTTAATTTCCTTAAATTTCGAAGAATCAAATCTTATTTAGATTATGAAGATTTTCTATTCCTTATATTCCGGAAATCAATCGTTACTACGTCAAAAGTTAAGACGAATCTTTATTCTTCATTTCACTCTTTTACGATAACTTCTCTCATACGCTTCGAGTAATTGGATTGTTTTATCTATATTATTCAACGGTGATAAAACTCTATTTATCGACTCATATACGTCATGAAAACATTTTTATTGTTAGCCATGACAACCTCACTCAAATTTCGGGACGAAATTTCTTTAACGGGTAGGTACTGTGACGACCCGAAAATTTCTGACCAAATTTAAACTTAATCTTTATATGATTAACGTTTCCGACACGATAAGCAAAGTCTGTAAAACTAAATCTCAAAATTTTTGAACTACTTTCATATATTCAATTACCCTTCGACTGTTCTCGACGATTCGCGAACAATTATATGTAAATAGATACATATATATACGCTATAACTTGAAAACGTTAACAAAGTATTAAGTATATGATATTGTGCATTAAACTTATTGGTTTAAATATCTATTTGAATATATACGATAAGTTGGAATATTAATTGTATGAATAACTTGCGACGTGTATTTAAAACGTGTTTATGAATATTGAATATATATTAACTTGGTTATAAAACGTTTGATAAATACTATTATATTAGTAAATAACAAGATGATGATTTATAGAAGCAAATGACCAAAACAATCAAATGTATAAGTTATATTTCGAGTGTTATAGTTTATTGATAATTTAAGTCTATATTTTGACAAAGGTACGAGTCACGAAACGTAAAGTACAAGTTTTCTAAGCGTACGAAAGGACGTTCGAAAAACCAGAACCGGGACATAAGTCGAGTGACGACGTACGACTTATCGGACAAAAATTTTAAATCAACTATGCACGGGAATATAATATAATATATAATTAATTAATATAAACTATATATTATTATATTATGTTGACGAACTACAAAACAAAAACAGATGTGAGCTGGAACTGAAGGCCATGCGATCGCATGGCCATAAGCCTTCAGACCCATGCGATCGCATGGGGTGGCTGGCCAGGAAATGTCTATAAAGCTTGATCAAAATTTGGTTTTGAAACACACACATATCTCTTACTTCCTCCGTATTTATTTTATTTATATTATTATTATTATTATTATTATTATTATTATTATTATTATTATTATTATTATTATTATTATTATTATTATTATTATTATTATTATTATTATTATTAAGATTAAGATTAATATTATTATTAATCTTATAGTCCGGAGTATTATTATTAGTATTATTATTACATAAAATATTACGACGAGGTTATGAGCGGATTATTCTCAAAACGAGTTTCGAGCGGGATAGAGCTAAGGAAATAATGGGTTATAGCTATGGAGGTTATGGGTAATGTTTGTGGGTATTGTTCGAAAGTCAAACCTAGTGTTTATCATCTCTGTTGCGTCTACGTACTTTCCTGCAATATTGAATCACAATATTGATACGTGAGCATTCATATCTTATCTTTTATATATTAATAGTGTATCCATGTCTAGTGCTCGAGTATATATATTTATGCATGCTTGTATGCTAAATTTCATCGTTAAATAGTTTATGATGAATCACGAATTTAATACATATACTACTGATAAAAAGTATATGATATGCATGTTATTGGAAAGCTGGCAAAAAATCAATAACTTTTCATTTAGAAATCGCGTAATTTCGATGAACGATTTAAAAGATATGATCAACTGAATTATGATTGACGTTAATTGAAATTGATTTTGAATCTGCAATTAAGATTTAAACAACTTATTTATGAGATTGATAAAGTGGATTTTTAAATATTACCAGCCAAGTAAATGAATCCTAATATAAGGCACGTCTCGTTTTGTTGAACAATTGTCAAAATTTACTGTTAATCATATTTTAAAGCCTTATAAAAACTATAGTCTAATTTTACAAGAATTGGGAAACTATGTGAAATGTTAAAATGTTTCGATTGCCATGATCATTCAACTATATTATTGAGTCAGATTGACTTTTCAAAATGACTTTTGATAACTTTTATATGTCGATATCGAGCATTAGGATTGTGATACACTATGACCTGACCTAGCTTGATAGACATTTATTGACCAATATATGTTCTCTAGGTTGAGATCTACAGTTATTTGGTATTCCGAGTTTCTGTCACATTTCGGTGAACGACTTTATGTGCTGCTAAGGTGAGTTTTATATGCTCCCTTTTTAATTGCTTTTGCAATATATATTTTTGGGCTGAGAATACATGAAATTTATTTTAAATGCAATGGATACAAGTACATACTAAATTCTACACTGAATTTGAACCAAAAATCCCTTAGCTTTGGTAACTAGTAACTGCCGGTAATAAGAATTGGTGGGCGCGAATAGTTGTATATGGATCCATAGGGCTTGACATCCCCGTCTGTTCCAGGTATAGAAACCATAGCCTGAACTATAAAACAGGCGTATGCTATTTGAGATTAGTACACATTGGTTTGCGTGTATTGTACATGTTGGTTGCATGTATGTTAAAACAGGGGTACTTATTATATAGACGTTAAAGTTTAGTTGCCAAGATGCTCAATCTTGTAGAATATTTTGATAAACGTTTCTGTATGAAACAACTGAAATCTTGTGATCCACCTTTATATACAGATTATGCGAAACATTAAAACTATGAACTCACCAACCTTTGTGTTGACACTTTCAAGCATGTTTATTCTCAGGTTTTTTAGAAGTCTTCCGCTGTTTGTTTTTATGTTATACAAGCTATGTGCATGGAGTCATACATGCTTTATTCGAGAAAACGTTGCATTCACAAAATCATCACCATGTACCTATTTTGACTGCATTGTCAACGGAAGTATTATTGTAAACTATTATTTACGGTGATTGTCTATATGTAGAAATCATCTGATGTCGAAAACCTTGGATTTAAATATTCATTTATGGTGTGCCTTTTCAAAAGAATGCAATGTTTACAAAACGTATCATATAGAGGTCAAATACCTCCCAAAGAAATAGATGAATGATGTATTCGTCTATATGGATTTGGACGGTTCATCACAGATATTGGAGTACTTCATTGGTAAAGCTGAAAGTGGTATTAAAAAGACATTGAAGCCAGAACTCCAAGAGCTCTTCAACAAAGCAACAAAATTTGGTAATGCACCAGTAGTAAACGTAGAAGAAGTTCTTTCTCAAAATCCAAAATGAAAGAAATCTACTGGTGAAGGCCCACACAGAAGAGATCACATCATTTTACCTCCTCATGTTCCAGTTTATGACCCTGCAGAGCTGCCTTACTTGTTTCCTGAAGCCTGGGCTGCCTTGAAAGTGAAAGAAGAAGAGCTATCTGGTGATGAACTAGAAAAGGATAAAGATAAAGACAGATAGCCTTCTAGTGCTTAAATTGTATCTTTTGTTACTTCATTTTTCATTATGATGTTTTGTAATTACTGTATATACTCTGTTGTAATGAAGATGAAATGAGTTAATCTTCAAAATCATATCAAGTTATAAGATATAGATAACTCGGCAAAAGATCCCAAAAATAAACTTAAAAGGGACAAATTTACTGCCTATTTTTCATTAGGTCCTTCAGTACTGGCTTTAGTGTTTTCTCTAAATGTCATAAGTTTTGTCATCATCAAATAGGGGGAGATTGTTGAGTCCCCAAAGTAATTAAGGATTTAATTATGACAAAACTGTAATTTATTTGCACTAAAATGTTATGTGCAGCAAGCACAATTTTGTTTATAGACAGCAAATATTGTTGTGTCAAGTGTTTAGTATGCTGCCTAGTCTACCTGCACAAGGTAGAGGGTATTCTTCAAATCAGCACAAGATGAGTACTCAGCAATTCAAGAATATCAAGTGACTCAGCATAAGAAGAACCAGTAAACCTGGTAAGCAGCATACAACACAAGACAGCCATGCTCCATTACAAGCATGGTGGTTTCCTGAGTGGTCTACATCAATTATACTATTCAACAGAAGTCAAAGACAAAGTTGAACAGGAAAGGACACGCGTCAGCGGCTGACAAGTGACCTTACAATACCACGTGGGAATGCAGAAGTTTAACGCATGTGCAGACATGTGCTATACTTTGTCAATGCCTAGGGAACACAACATTCTATTTGTTTAAACAAATAGTGGTGCCAAACCAAATTGGGGTGTTCCTGCAAATAGCTACCAAAGAGGAAAGAGGAGAGCATGCTCCCTGATGCAGTTGTCCCTACAAGTACAGACATCCTATGTACCAGTGGACAATAGAACCATTACACGGTCAATAGGACTACTATAAATTGTTGTATCCACTATTGTAACAACTAGTGGTGTGGGTTTATTTATTTAGAGTCCAAAACGTGTAATAGCTTTAAGTTTATCCTCATAGCTATACTTAGGTAAATCTGTATCAACCAACTATCATTCCGCCAAGGATAGTTGTAATTCTTTGTGATTTTATCAATAAAGAATAACAGTTGAAAAATTACCTTTGACTCTATTTACATTACATGCTTGAATACTAAACTGTGTTTAATTGGTTAATTAATTAAAAAAAATTGTATTCAACCCCCCCCCCCCCCTCCCCCCTCTACAATACTCCTGTTGTTAATCAAGGGACCAACACTCCGTAAACAATCAATGGCACACCGTCTTTGCGAGGTATACGAATAATCTTCTCACCACATATAAATTCTGCTTTTACTTTGGACAACCAGTCCATGCCAACTATCACATCAAAGCTTCCCAACTTAATGGGTATCAAATCTATCGCAAATTCCATTCCAGCTAAGTTTATAATACCTCCTCGGCTAATTTGGTCAACTTTCTCAAGTTTTCCGTTGGCTATTTCAACAAGCATACTCTCCTTCAAAGGTACTAATAACCAATCTATCTTAGAGCAAAAGTGTCTATCTACATAACTCCTATCGGCACCAGTATCAAACAAGACAGAAGCAAATAGTTTATTAATAGTGAATGTACCTGTGACCAAGTCAGGATCCTCACGGGCATCCATGGCGTTCATGTTGAAGACTCTTCCACGTGCTGGCCCACCATCCTTCTTCTTGTTCAGACATTCATTCTTAAAGTGACCTTGCTGGCCGCATTCAAAGCATTTCTTTGGCCCATTCGGATTCGTTCTCACAGTTGAGGTGTTGATCTTGCAATCCTTGCTGATATGTCCAATCCGCTTACACTTTTTACATAGCACGTTGCAGTACCCAGTATGATGCTTGTAGCATCTCTTGTACGGCGGAAGGCTACCTTTGTAGTTAGGGTTCGAGCTAGGGTTCGGGTTAGGGTTCCTCCAGTCGTTGTTTCTGAAGCGACCTGTCCTAATCCATAAGGACGAATACAATAATATATGGTTACATTGCGAGGTATTTGACCTCTATATGATACATTTTACAAACATTGCATTCGTTTTAAAAGACAAACTTTCATTTCATCGAAAGTTGTTAGGCATGCATAACATTTCATAATATCCAACTAAAAATGACCTAATCTGTCATTTGCTTAATCATAATCTTTAATGAACTTAACGACTTGAATGCAACGTCCTTTGAAATATGCCATGAATGACTCCAAGAAATATCATTAAAATGAGCAAATGCACAGCGGAAGATTTCTTTCAAACCTGAGAATAAACATGCTTTCAAGTGTCAACCAAAAGGTTGGTGAGTTCATTAGTTTATCATAATCATTCATTTTCATCATTTTAATAGACTACAAGATTTCCAGATATTTAATTGTACACGTAACCCGAGTACAAAATAATACGCGTAACCCGCGAATTAAAAATCATTCATATGGTGAACACCTGGTAATCGACATTAACAAAACGCGTCTAGAATATCCCCATCATTTCGGGACTCTCATCGAACATGATAAAATTGAAGTACTAAAGCATCCGTAACCCGGATGGGGTTTATTAGGCCCAATAGATCTATCTTTAGGATTCGCGTCAATTAGGGTGTCTGTTCCCTAATTCTTAGATTACCAGACTAAAAAGGGTGATATTCGATTCGATAATCCAACCATAGAATGTAGTTTCGATTACTTGTGTCTATTTCGTAAAACATTTATAAAAGCAGCGCATGTATTCTCAGTCCCAAAAATATATATAAAAAGGGAGTAATGAATCTCACGATACTGTATTTTGTAGTAAAAATACATATGACGACATTGAACAAATGCAAGGTTGACCTCGGATTCACGAACCTATATTAAGTATATATTCGTATATTGGTCAATATCTGTCTAACAATTTAGGTCAGGTCATAGTGTATCACAATCCTAATACTCGAGATTATCATGCAAAAGTCAACAAAAGTCAATTTGACCCAAAATGATTTACAAAATCTATTCATGTTTATTATGTAACTTAAATAGTTGTTTTATATATTTAAATATATTTATCAGGTTTTATTAAAGTAAATAATAAAGGTCATTTATTAAAATATATATATGATAAAAATATACTTTTATATATCTTAAGTAATAAAATTTATAAAGTTCACTTAATATCATACAAATATAGTGGTATGTATTATTAATGTAATTATATTACGTGTGGTAAAAAAATATCTTTGTATCACATATTTATTCGATAAAATAATATTGCTAATAATAATAATGAGTAAAAGTTGTATTATTTTATAATAATAATAATTATTATTATTATTCTAATAATAATAACAATAACAATATTTATATTTACTAATGATAATATTAATTCTAATAAAATGATTATTCTAATCATGATAATTTTAATAATAACGATACTTTTATTATTAACTGTAATAATAATAATATTTTATAAAAATAATAATTCTATTCAAAATGATAATTTTTAATAATAGTAATACTAAAATGATAATAATAATGATATTTAATAATAACAATGATATTTCTATTTAAATCATAATTTTAATAAAAATGATAGTTTTAATATTAATGATACTTTTAATAACGATAAAAATAATATAATGATAGTTTTGATAAAAATATTAATTATTTTAATAATAATAATAATAATAATAATAATAACAATAATAATGATTATTAGATAATAATAATAATGACGATAATAACGATGATAATGATAACAATAACGATAACGATAACGATAACGATAACGATAATGATAACGATAATCGATAACGATAACGATAATCGATAACGATAACGATAGCGATAACGATAACGATAATAACGATGATAACAATAATAATAATTATAGCTAATTCAGTTGACGATATCTTTTAATCCGTTCATCGAAATCACATGACTTCTAAATGAAAAGTTAATAATTTTTCGACAGCTTTCCAACGACATGCATATTATATATCTTATCTCAGTAGCATATGTATTAAATTCATGATTTATTATAAACTATATAACGACAAAAATAAACATACCAGCATGCATAATCATATATACTCGAGCACTACTCAGGGATACACTATTAATATATAAAAGATAAGATATGAATGCTCACGTATCAATATTGAGATTCAATATTGCAGGAAAGTACGTAGACGCAACGGAGATGATAAACACTAGATTGACCTCATGAGCATACCCTCGAACAATACCCATAACCTCCATAGCTATAACCCATAATTTCCTTAGCTCTATCCCGCTCGTAAAACTCGTTATGAAATAACTCGCTCATAACCTTGTCGTAGTATTTTATGTATAATACAAATAATAATAATAATAAGATTAATAATAATATTAATCTCAATAATAATAATAATAATAATAATAATAATAATAATAATAATAATAATAATAATAATAATAATAATAATAATAATAATAATAATAATATATATTTATATATATATTGAGAGAGATTAAGATCGAGTGCAGAATAAATTATGAATGAAATGAACCAGAATTCGATCGAGCTTTATAATCTGATCGGTCTCCCCTAGCCATGCGATCGCATGGTTGTGCAGGCCAAACTCCATGCGATCGCATGGATAGCCTGTCCAGCACTCTCTCTTAAATAAAAACGTGGGCGGCCAGTTTTATAAAATATATATATAATATATTTAAATTATATAATTAATTATATAATATATTATATTTACATGCATAGTTGACTTGTAAATTTAGTTCCGATGACTTATACGTTCACGCTCGACTTATGTTCCTGTTTCGGTTTCTCGAACGCACTTTCGTACGTTTAGAAAACTAGTACTTTACGTTTCATGACTCGTACCCTTGTCAAAATATAGACTTATATTATCAATAAACTATATCACTCTATATGTAATTTGAACGTTCGAGTGTTTTGGTCATTTGCTTCTAAAAATCGACGTCTCGTTACATACTAATATATATATGAAAATATTATTTTAAATCAAAGTGTTATATAACTAGTTAATATTAAATTTTGTAATATATATATATATATATATATATATATATATATATATATATATATATATATATATATATATATATATCATCATTTTAAAATATAAACTTGCACAATTTATACATATAATTGAAATATTTATGTAATAACATAACATTTAGTTTTTCAAAACTAATTATATTTTAAAGTTCATTTTAATTTCGTTTAGAAAATATCAAAACACGTAACGTTTTCATTAAGCTTAATTTGATATAAATCATTTATGCGCCAACGTTTATTTTTAACATCTTACCAGTTTTAAAACACGTTTTTGTTTCTTTATATTTTATTGAATCACAGATCATTGTCGTGGATAATTTGTCAAAAGGTTTCTAGAAAGATACTGAAATTCAGGATAACGTTAAAACCTTTATCTTTATTACAATGGCTCAGTAATGAATTGTCAAAAGTGGTTCTAGATATTTAAAAAGTTATATATCTATTAAGTGTATTCGAAACCACCTATATATAAGCTCAATATACTTTGTCTATATATATATATATATATATATATATATATATATATATATATATATATATATATATATATATATATATATATATATATATACATATATATATATATATATATGTTTCACATAACACATTTTATTACGTAGACGTTTATCTATAACGAATAAGTATAACATTATACGTTTAATATTTTGCTAACGTTTACAAGTCATAAAATAGATTTCCTAGTATGTTTATATGTCAATCAAACCGTTTAATGTTTTGTTAATATTTCTCAATATAGTATTCATACATATGTATATATACATACATATCTATTTACACATAATGATTCGTGAATCGTCAAGAACAGTCGAAAGGTAAATGAATACATGAACACAGTTCAAAGTTTTTGAGATTTCAACATTACAGACTTTGCTTATCATGTCGGAAACATATAAAGATCAAGTTAAATTTGTTCGGAAATTTCCGGGTTATCACAGTTTCCCTTGAAATTTTCATACCTCTTAGCTGGGTTTTGATCAAAGACTTTTCCCTTGTTTCCTTCCCACTTACGTTTCCTATTACTAGCTCCCAACTCCGATTTCACCTTTTCTGGCTCTTGTTGAGTAATTTGATTCATCAGGGTGTGCGCCATGCGCATAGCTTCTGGGACATCTGCTGGTTTCGAAGTGTGACATTTCCCTGAATGGTCTTGGGAAGTCCCCACAAATACCGTTCCTTTCGCTTAAATTTAGGAGTAACCATCATGGGGCACATCAAAGCTAACTCCAAGTACCTTCAGTTATAGCCATCAAGATCAGTCCCTACAAATTTCAGTTCCCAAAACTCCGCTTCCATTTTCTGAATTTTGGTTCTGGGGCAGTACTCCTCGATCATACCCTGCTTAAACTCCTTCCATAGTGTAGCATAAGCCTCATCAATTCCCCGAGCTTGGGCGAGTGTGTTCCACCAAGTTAAAGCACCATCCGACAGCGTGCAAGAGGCGTGCTTAGTTTTGTTTACTTCGGAGCAGTTACTCATGAGGAAAACAGCTTCCAACTTTTCAAACCATCTAGTCAGCCCAACTGGCCCTTCAGTACCACTAAAATTGTAGGGCTTGCAGCTCTGAAATTCTGTATAAGTGCATCCGTTCAGAATGTTCTGGTTAGCCGGTGGAGCTTGGGGGTTCCGCCATAGCTGCGGCTACTCTAGCAGCTATCATCTCCTCAATCTGAGCTGCCGTGGGCATGTCCCTTGGAACTCTTTCATTTGCAATTGATCTTCTAAACAAAATTTTGACTTAAGTCAAAATCCAGCATTCAATAAGTCATAATATTATAGTATATGGTAACCAATATGAAATCAACACAAAACACGATAACTAAGCATGGCAAACAGCAACAGATAGCACAAAAACCAACATGCAATAACTTAAATAAACATCGTACAATAATTAAACAACATTAAGTTCCATTCATTAATAAGAAAGTTGCATACATCTCCATAAGGTTCGTACAATACATGAATAAAACAAGAAACTACTAACGGGATTACATAGTGGAATCTATTACAATAGCCCTATGGTGTTGGTGGGTAAATGATGTCCATCAGGTGGGTCATCTGGTCCTCGAGCTCAGTTACCCGAGCACGGAGGTTATGCACTTTCCTCGTCAGTTCCTCGACGGTGGGAGATGCTGGTGGGGCAGGTGGTGCAGATGGTGCAAGTGGCACCGGTGGTGCAGATGGTGCAGTGCCAAAAGTAGAAGGTGCATAACGAGCGACCTTATGCACGAATGGATCAGCTGGATATGGCACAACCCACTTACGGGAGGTGACCCTAACCATCAGTCGACGTGCGTTCATGAACTGCTTACCTCCATTAACCCCTGGAATAATAGTACCATCGAAGCGGTACCGCTTCTTCGGCGGGGTAGAGGGTAGCTGCACGGGTTCCTCCTCGGAGTCCTCCTCAGAATCCTCCTCGGGATCCTCCTCGCTGGTGTCATCGGATGATGAATCGTCTGAATCATCTGAGGTTGGATGTGCCTGGCCGGTGGTCATAAGTCGATATCTACCCGGTGGAATCGGCACGACTCGTCCGTCAGCGATGCGTCTAACCCAATGTCCACGCTCATTACGGAAAGGACCGTCCCCGTTTCCCCCAGGGATCACAGAACCACCGGAATGGTGTTGTGGCCCCGAGAGCCTAGGGATGGGTGGAGCTGGAATCTCCTCTGGATCCTCGTCTCCGTCCGAGACATCCATCAGGTCAAGCGTGTGTCCACTATCTCCAGAAGATGAATCGCCAGAGTCGTCGGAGGGTAGCGATGAATCAGCAACAATAGTAGGCGAAGCAGCAGATGAATCTGAGTCACTCTCCAAATCAAAGATAATAGGTGATATGTCCAACATCTGAATAAGGAAAAATAACTTTCTCCATGTCAATAAGACATATAGCAAGCACGTAATTAGGCACTACAGCATCCTAGCAGTACATAGCATGGCAATATTAACAGTATTAAACGAAAGTAACATGCAATCAAAGGCAAATAGTAGCATGCAGTAGTGAGAATAAACAGTAGCATACAGTAAGTTCACATAGCAGTAAAGTAAGCCGTAGCATGCAGCAAGTTCCGCAGTAACTAGTAAACAAGCAAGTTGTAGATTAGTCCTATTAGCGAATCCTACTCGGCTCGGTCAAGACTCACTAATGCAACCTAATTCCCTACAACCAATGCTCTGATACCAAATGTGATGCCCCGTACAAAATTAACGTGTACGAATCATCAACAACAGGTCCATCACAAGGTTACAACACTATATGCTGTTTTAAAACAAGTTGCATTCATAAAAGATAGCATTTTACAAAAGATAGCATGCTTCTACGAACAGGAAGCGTTAATACAAGTACATGACACGAAGGTCATTACAAAGCCATTGTTCAAATGTAACATAAGTTTTGAATGCAAAGTAAAAAATTCCATGTTTGAGACATCTCTAAATAAGCAGCGAAAATCTAACACCGAGAGTCTAATACAGCGGAAGCAACATACATCTAAGCACCTGAGAAATAACATGCTTAAAAGTCAACACAAATGTTGGTGAGCTATAGTTTGATTGTAACAATAATGAAATGTAGGCCACGAGATTTTGTATTCAAAACTGTATGAAAAGTATATGCTTAACCGTGGGCACTTGGTAACTAACTTAACGTAAATATCACCCCCTAAAACTACACTTGGCGAGTGCATAAATTTTAGAAGTATTAAACACCCGTTAAATGCTAGCGTGACTAGCCCGAGTGGGGATGTCAAACCCTATGGATCCATATCTAAGATTCGCGTTCACCGGTTCAAAAACCAATGACTAAACGTTACCGAGCTAAGGGGAAAGTTTATGCCGTTATATAACCCACACATATATAAAGTTTAAGTACTCGTGCCTAGTAAGTAAAATATAAAAAGCGCATGTATTCTCAGTCCTAAAAATAGTTGAAGTAAAAAGGGAGCTATAACTCACAGTGATTGTGCAGTAAAATCGGTACGAATAAGTAAGCGAGTAAGTCAGTCCGAAAGGTCGCCAGCCTAAGTCAAAGGTTACTAAGTCAGTAAATTGTCCCAAAAGGTTTATAAATTAATAAATTAAGTCTTAAGTATCATCATCATCATCATCATCATCATCATCATCATCATCATCATCGTACGTAAAAAGTAAAGTAAGTTTTCAATCAAGAATAGAGATCGAAACAAGGGCTGACTTCATTCAGCTGCTACGACCTCTATATAAACTGAAATGATGCGCGGTCAGTGGCCAAGGCTCCGTATGTGAGTCCTTTTACCGCTATCCAATTTTCAGATCCGAACTCGATGTCGTTTGGCCGTGGCGACGGTCCAAGCGCGAGTAGGTCAGAATTTTCAGTACGTCGTTACAAGGTCGTAGTGACTTACGGAAGACTATAAATCTTAAACCGTATATCGGATTAAGACGAGTCTTAAACGAAAAGTCATCTACTTGAACCGAACTATTTGGAAATAAACTTTTCCAGCCCAGGGGCCTGATCAGACCTTGAAAAACAGAAAACAAGCACTCTGGTGGGATTCTTGGTGTTTGATACTCATCACGGTTCTCATCCTTGATCCGTGTAAGCGACAAGTGTACAACTCTCGATGTTTTAGCATCACTTTAACCAAGGTTTAATCATCAACACCCAAAGTTAAGACTAAGAAATAAAACACAACTCATGTGAGAGTTTGAGCAAGGTGATGAACCAAAGTTACATCAATTTCTTAGTTTTAACACAAGTACAATTTCTATTAAGCTATAAACTTTGAATCAAACTAAATAAGCAAAACCTTAAGCTATAGGACTTAGATCTTAGCTAAATATTAAAGACCTTAGACTACAAAGTCTAGATCTCATGTTCTTGGTGAAACCCTAAGTCATAACACTTAGACTTTCAACTTTTACACAACCATAAGTTATGAAACTTAGATCTTGTAAAGTAATATGAACACAAGCTAATGAACTTTTGTTTAAACAAAGTAGATCAAACAAAAAAATGAAACCCTAAGCTAGAGAGCTTGGATTCCTAACAACACTTATGAGATCTCAAGCTAGTAAGCTTGTATCTTTTGTTTCAAGAAAACACAAGTCACAAAACTAAAGTACAACAAATTAAAGAAGATCATAAGTTAGTAAACTTGGATCTTTAACTAAATTTTTGTAGAAACATCAAGCTAGTAAGCTTGTATTTCAAACTTTCTTGAAGATCCATAAAGTAAAGTGTTGAATCTACAAGTTACATGAAGATCATAAACATGATTTTTGATATTTTAACACAATTAAAGAGATCTTAAGTTAGTAACTTAGATCTAACAAGATTATGAAGATTCAAAGCTAAAAAGCTTGAATCCTTCATGTTCTTGAAGATTCTTCAAAACAAAGTTGAATCTTACAAGAGTAATGAAGATTCAAGTTACAAAACTTGAATCTTTGTTCATGATGATGATGATTCATGAATTAAAGTAAGCAAAGAAAGAAAAAGACATCAAGAACTTACAAGTTCTTCAAGTAATTTAGAGAGAAAACTTTAGAGTGAGAATAAGTGACACTAACGGTCGTAAATGCATTCAAGGATCATGTTAAGAAACTAAGTACTTAAAAACACATTGTAAGGCATTAACGAAAGTAATTAACATAATTAATGATCCCAGAATAAAATCTAAATTAGTACGCACAAATACGCAGTTTCGTGAAAGTAATAAATATAATTAAAAGTCGAAAAAGTCGGGTCGTTACATAAATGTTGCCATGTTGGTGCACTAAAAAATCAGGCTTTAACTAGGAAGTGGATGTAGATATTTAAAAAGGAAAATAACTCGTTATGCGTCTCGTTGATTAAAAGTTTATATGGGTCGGATAGTGGGAATATGGGGCTAGGTAGGTCATCAAATCATCCTGGAATTTGGTCAAGAATGCTTGTGGGTGTGCTTATTAACAACACATGTGTTCAATTCAAGGAGTCATTCAGTTACAATCTTGAACGACCTTTGGTTTGCTGAAGATAGGTATTACGACAAATTTAATAGACTCTTTCGGTTATTTTTGAAAAAGGATTGCACTTTCAAAGATAGAGTGGAAGGTGACTCTAGAGGCTGCATGGGACCCTAAAGTTAGACCCATCCATATATGAGCCGAGCAAGTGGAGATCTGGGTATATTATCTAACATGTTAAATGCGCTTGTCCTTGATAATAATAGGTGCAATATGTGGAGATGGAATTTAAATAGAAATGGATACTTCACAACAAAAAGTTGTTCAGTTTGTTCGACCTAAAATTGCATGCTGCTCATAGTTAGAATCTGGAAAAGATGTGCAATAGATTACTTCCACAGAAAATTAGAGTGTTTGTATGGTGTTTAAAATTGAAGAATCTTCACGTTCACGTGGAGATCGACAAGAGAGAAATTGATGTTGCGTTGTCCTTTATGTGATAATGGAATTGAAACAATTGATCATGTGATATTCTTATATAACCATGCGTTTGAGGTTTTTGGATCATTTTTTTAAATGGTGGAAGATGAATAACCATATTAATCTCAAGGTGAACTAAAACTTCAAGGGCAAAATACTAGGTGTCAAGGGTCAAGTACATGGCAAGTCGTAGACGGACAGTGGGTTATCTAATATGGAAGAATCACAATCATAAAGCATTTAAAACTAAATGTTGGAATGGTTTAATGACATTAATGGATATACAAATCAAAAGCTATGAATGAGTTTCGAGAAGATTATCGAATATGCACATTGATTGGCATAGTTGGCTTATGGATCCAAAAAGCTTATTGCAGTAACTATCAGTAGCAGTAATTAGTGTGTAGAACTGGCTTCCCAAAAGGGAGATCCGGGGTTCGACTCCCATGCACTGCAAAATATTTTTCTTGACGTTACCCGCCCATTTCATGGGCCTCGGAGTCTTAGAAGTCTTGTGTTTAAACCTCCCCCGAGTGGGTTTTAGCACATGTGATGCCCATATGGATTGTCGTGGGGGTTTCCTCTTGAGGAGCAGTAGGACTGTATTAGTTCGTCCCAAAATGGATAATTAAAATGGAACGGACGAAAATGAAATGATGGATTATAAGTATGAGATGGAAAAAGTAACGTTATTGTTGTTTCCACTATTTACAAAATTCCTTTATTAAATGTTGATTAAAAAAGGAGTATAGTTAATTTTTCAGTTAAGACGTCGTTAAGTGAGAAGTTAGCATTAGGGATGAGCAAAAATCCCAAAATACCGAAATTGTACCGCTACCGGTACTGAAATACCGTATCGATGGTATTCGGTATCGGTATCGGTTCTTAATTTGAGACGATTTCGGTATCGGTACCAATACGGTAGCGGTACCATTCAGACCCAATGCAAATCACTTCATACAACTTGAAGACTACCTTCTATTTCTCAAAATGCCATAAAATCCTTGTCCAAAGATATATCCGTGAATATAATTTAAAAAGTATACCAATATTAGTTGTGTGAATTGAAAAAGGATTTTATGGCTAAGACGGATATCCCTACTCCCAACCTTAACCTTAGAGGGTTTAAACGACCTTATGGATAGAATCCTAGGTACATGAATAAAGTGGTATATCTCTAAAGGAAAGTCTCAGCTTTTCTTAACCCTAGTTGGTTAAACTACAGTAACGTTCCTTCACTTAATACTAAGTTATGCCTTAACATTAACAGATGTGCAATGTAACACCCTAGCTTAACATGACCACAATATTGTCCGCTTTGCACGCAGGCGCACGGTTTTTTCTTGGCGACCACACACGAGAAGCACTTTCCCAGGAGGTCACCCATCCTGGTAGTGCTCTCGCCCGAGCACGCTTAACCACAACGTACTCGCACTTTTACTCAGCCTGTGATCCCAAAACGCGTTGTGTCATTTAAGCGTGAGTGTTACCTTATAATCCCATGATCACTCATGTTCGTGGGCGATGTGGGATTTGCCTAGGGTGTTACATTCACCCCCCCCCCTTAGGGACTCATCGTCCTCGATGAGGTTTGCCCCACCACCCCCAAAGGCAGATGAGTGGTTCTGATACCATTCTGTAACACCCCAGCTTAACATGACCACAATATTGTCCGCTTTGCCCGCCGGCGCACGGCTTTTTCTTGACGACCACACACGAGAAGCACTTTCCCAGGAGGTCACCCATCCTGGTAGTGCTCTTGCCCGAGCACGCTTAACCATAACGTACTCACACTTCTACTCAGCCTGTGATCCCAAAACGCGTTGTGTCATTTAAGCGTGAGTATTACCTTATAATCCCATGATCACTCATGTTCGTGGGCGATGTGGGATTTGCCTAGGGTGTTACATGCAATCTTAGATATTCTAAGATACTGCTAATTGGATTAGAGGTCTCTCCTTTGCGATCACTTACTCAACCCCGTATCATTTTACAACATCTCAAGAACGTTGCTTCTGACGCGAATCATGCTTCCGAGCAAGCCAGTGTTCACTGAACTCTATATTGCCTACTCTAATCACAACCTAAATATGCAGCTATTCTTTGACGGATAAATGATTATTCATACGTTGGTACTATATCCCTATTGTGACGTTAAGCACACATAACTACTTACCTTGTATCCTAGGGTTGATCAGGTCCTAATACTAGGTTATAGCCACGTGAATAAGCAGAAAGGGTAATCCCTAAATTAGACTTCTAAACCGTTAAGGTTTCAGCATAACAATAGCATAAGTTTAAGATAAGATATTCAACATGTAATAAACATTTGCAACAGATAGATAATCATGCAAGATGAAAGCAACTTAAAGTAACAAGATAGCTTTGTTAAATTAAGGAAAGCATTCACCGTTTATAGAACATATCTGGACCATTACAAGTGCTGACATCCTCTAGACCGCTTCTAGTACAATCTTTGGCGTTCACCTCCGGGTACTTACTTTTTCGCTTGGAGGTGAGAAGGCCTTGAAAGCTCAAGTGAGAGAAAGTGTATTGTAGTAAGAGAGTAAAGAGAGGTGTGTTGAAAATGGATGACAAAAGCCTTTAAATAGAAGTGAATTTGGCCTGCATACGGCTAGCAAGCCGTATAGCAAGCCGTATGGCAGGCCGTTTTTGCAGGCCGTTTGCACTGGTCAGCCGTTTTGCCTGGACGTTTGCCTGGGCCGTATGGCAGGCCGTTTTCCCTTATGATAGGCCATATAGTAAGCCGTATGGGCTGCCCTGATTTTGCTAATTTCACTGGACCGTACTTTGGTTTCCTTGATCGTGACTTGGTTTCTCATCTTTCCCCGTTTTCGTGCTAGAATCTTCGTTTTAGCTCCGATTCACTTGATTCTTTTTGCATCATCTTTGTAATTACTTAATCTACAAATTTAACCGAAAAAATGATTATTTTGCCAACAAAGTTTGGAACTTTATAGTTTTGGGACTCAATATCGGGGGTAGAAACGTGAATTTTTAGCCGATATCAAATATCCCACACTTAGACTTTGCTTGTCCTCAAGCAAACTTTCGAGTTTTTAGCAAAGAAGATTTCTATTCGTAGTGATCAAGCGATCTTTGTTTCGCAAGACGTAATAGCGAAACCTGGTTTTATTCCTTTTGTTATTCCCAAACCTTTTTCCGCAAGCATGAGAGGAGGTTACATAACTGAGGCTATCTCACTTGGATCACTCAATTCACTAAAGCGTATCGGGTGTCCTATAGTTCTAAGAAATGAAATCGCTCATAGCTAGTCATGTTTGCATTCTTCGTTGATCAAGACTCAAATCTCCATCACTTATTTGAGAGAATTTTCAGTTATAGACTTAGCTTATATCGTGAAGAGATGGTGATTTGGCAGTTTGAGGTGTAAAAGGGGTTTGTATAGATAGGAGTTTTTAAAGATCAATTTTGATGATCCTTTCAGCTTTTTGTCGAGAATTTCAGGACGAGCATCCTTCTTTTTGACTGCCAGGAGTTCTTTTCTCGAATCTTTATGGTTCCGCTCCGTTTCTCAAAACCTTTATTCATTTTTTTTGGCAAGCATCTTTTACTTTTCTCTTTGAGGTCTCCTTTTATTGGCGGTCTCCTTGATACTTGACTCGGATGCTCGCATTTTTTTAATGCAGTTTTATAGAGGATTTTCGGGAAATTATGATTTCGTTGGGATTTTATTTCTTTATTTATGAAGCGAATGAAACGAAAAATTAGCTGTAGATGGAATTGTGGTGGCTTGGAGTGAAAATGGAAATGAAGGTATTTGATGGGGGTGTTTTGCCTTCACGAATAGCCTAGGTTTCTAACTTAATAGTTCTCGTCAAAAGGTGTGATTCCGAAATGTAGATCAAGAGCAAGTTCTGATTCAGAGATGCTAACATCGGCGCACTCAACGGAAATATAGTGAAGCACTAAAAATGAGTGCTTGTTAGACCTTATTTAGGATGCCTCACAACAATTATAACAAGTCGAATTGCGCCTTTCATTATGCAATGCTCTTTTAGATAATTTGGTCTGGTTTTCGCAAAAAGTTTTGACCTTATTTTACTCTTGTGTCTATTTTGTAACAAAAACTTTTTGATCATTTATAGAATTTTGTAATCCTACGTGTTTTATAGCTAGAAAAGTTTTAAATTTTTGTAAAAAAATTTAGTTTTATAAACACATGAGGATTTTGCGAGAATCGTTATGTGCAATATTGCTATCCCACACTTTAAAATAACATTGTCCTCAATGTTAAGGATACGGCGTATCCCATACTTAGGTTTTGAAAAAGACATTTTGTTATCAAAAGTTTATGTTGGTGGGTTTGCCGATCTCACGCTTAGTGTTTGAAGTGGTCTAATATATTGCGTATATTCTATTAAAATAACGGTGAAGACGTAGTACTCCCCTATGGTCGCAAGTCGTGTAATGGATGGTTCGCCGATTATGTTTTCTTCTAATCTCGTGCTAGCGCCATTCTCGTTCAGTGCGTCCTTGCTCCAAGCCTTGCTTCCATTTTGTACAGTCTCGATCGTCGTTTGTTTTGTGACGTTTATTCATGCAATATTTTTTCACCAATATCATACAAACTTAAACATAAAAAGTAGTTATTCCAAAGATTGGGCATACATAAATAATGTAATATTGTATCATAACATAACAGGTGATCATAAAATGAAATAGAGAGATAGGGAGAATCATGGCTGATCTGGCTGGTGCAGAGGGAGAGAGTATGATACGCTCGTGCAGGGCTGTCTCGGGTGTCTTAGAGCTGATTGTCCTGAAATGTCCCGTTTATATTGATTATAAACGTTCCATATTAATTGATTTCGTCGCGAGGTTTTGACCTCTATATGAGACATTTTTCAAAGACTGCATTCATTTTTAAAACAACCATAACTTTTATTTTATCTATAAAGGTTTAAAAAGAATTACGTAGATTATCACATAATGATAATCTAAAATATACCGTTTACACACGACCATTACATAATGGTTTACAATAATAATATATTACATCAAAAATAAGTTTCTTGAATGCAGTTTTTACATAATATCATACAAGAATGGACTCCAAATCTTGTCCTTATTTTAGTATGCAACAGCGGAAGCTCTTAATAATCACCTGAGAATAAACATGCTTAAAACGACAACAAAAATATTGGTGAGTTATAGGTTTAACCTATATATTATCAAATCATAATAATAGACCACAAGATTTCATATTTCAATATACATCCCATACATAGAGATAAAAATCATTCATATGGTGAACACCTGGTAACCGACATTAACAAGATGCATATAAGAATATCCCCTATCATTCCGTGAAATCCTTCGGACATGATAAAAATGAATTCAAAGTACTAAAGCATCCGGTACTTTGGATGGAGTTCGTTAGGCCCAATAGATCTATCTTTAGGATTCGCGTCAATTAGTAGATCGGTTTACTAATTCTTAGGCTACCAAGCAAAAGGGGTATATTCGGTTTCGATCATTCACCCATATAATGTAGTTTCATTTACTTGTGTCTATTTCGTAAAACATTTATAAAACTGCATGTATTCTCATCCCAAAATATTAGATTTTAAAAGTGGGACTATAACTCACTTTCACAGATTTTTACTTCGTCGGGAGTAAGACTTGGCCACTGGTCGATTCACGAACCTATAACAAATATATACATATATATATATCAAAGTATGTTCAAAATATATTTACAACATTTTTAATACATTTTGATGTTTTAAGTTTATTAAGTCCGCTGTCATCGTTAGTAACCTACAACTAGTTGTCCATAGTTAGATGTACAGAAATAAATTGATATATATTATCTTGAATCAATCCACGACCCAGTGTATACACGTCTCAGGCTAGATCACAACTCAAAGTATATATATTTTTAGAATCAACCTCAACCCTGTATAGCTAACTCAAACATTACTGCATATAGAGTGTCTATGGTTGTTCCAAATAATATATATACATGGGTCGATATGATATGTCAAAACATTTGCATACGTGTCTATGGTATCCCAAGATTACATAATATATTAGAATACATATATAATACAATATAAGTTAGCTAGGATATGATTTGTATAGAATTGTTACAATATTTCCCGTAGCTACAACAATAAAAAAATATCCAATCTTGTTTTACCCATAACTTCTTCGTTTTAAATCCGTTTTGAGTGAATCAAATTGCCATGGTTTCATATTGAACTCTATTTTATGAATCTAAACAGAAAAGGTATAGGTTTATAGTCAAAAATATAAGTTACAAGTCATTTTTGTAAGAGGTAGTCATTTCAGTCGAAAGAACAACGTCTTGATGACCATTTTGAAAAACATGCTTCCACTTTGAGTTTAACCATGATTTTTGGATATAGTTTCATGTTCATAAGAAAAATCATTTTCCAAGAAGAACAACTTTTAAATCAAGGTTAATTATAGTTTTTAATTATCAAACCCAAAACAGCCTGCGGTGTTACTACGACGGCGTATGTCCGGTTTTACGGTGTTTTTCGTGTTTTCAGGTTTTAAATCCTTAAGTTAGCATATCATATAGATATATAAAATGTGTTTAGTTGATTTTAAAAGTCAAGTTAGAAGGATTAACTTTTGTTTACGAACAAGTTTAGAATTAACTAAACTATGTTCTAGTGATTTCAAGTTTAAACCTTCGAATAAGGTAGTTTTATATATATGAATCGAATGATGTTATGAACATCATTAATACCTCAGGTTTTGTGGATAAACCTATTGAAAATGAGAAAAATAGATCTAGCTTCAAAGGATCCTTGGATGGCTTGAAATTTCTTGAAGCAGAATCATGACACGAAAACAAGTTCAAGTAAGATTTCCCCTCGAAATATAATTGTTATAGTTATAGAAATTGAATCAAAGTTTGAATATGAGTATTACCTTGTATTAGAAAGATATCTTACTGTAAATAAGAAAATTTTCTTGAGGTTGGATGATCACTTTACAAGATTGGAAGTAAGCTAGCAAACTTGGAAGTATTCTTGATTTTATGAAACTAGAACTTATAGAATTTATGAAGAACACTTAGAACTTGAAGATAGAATTTGAAAGAGATCAATTAGATGAATAAAATTGAAGAATTAAAGTGTTTGTAGGTGTTTTTAGTCGTTGGTATATGAATTAGATATAAAAAGGATGTGTAATTTTGTTTACATGTAAATAAGTCATGAATGATTACTAATATTTTTGTAATTTTATGAGATATTTCATGCTAGTTACCAAATGATGGTTCCCACATGTGCTAGGTGACTCACATGGGCTACTAAGAGCTTATAATTGGAGTGTATATACTAATAGTATATACATCTAAATGTTGTGTATTGTATGAGTACGAATATGGGTGCATACGAGTAGAATTGTTGATGAAACTAAACGAGGATGTAATTGTAAGTATTTTTGTTAAGTAGAAGTATTTTGATAAGTGTCTTGAAGTCTTTCAAAAGTATATGAATACATATTAAAACACTACATGTATATACATTTTAACTGAGTCGTTAAGTCATCGTTAGTCGTTACATGTAAATGTTGTTTTGAAACCTTTAGGTTAACGATCTTGTTAAATGTTGTTAACTCATTGTTTATTATATCTAAAGAGATGTTAAATTATTACATTATCATGATATTATGATATATTAATATATCTTAGTATGATATATATACAGTTAAATGTTGTTACAACGATAATCGTTACATATATGTCTCGTTTCGAAATCATTAAGTTAGTAGTCTTGTTTTTACATATGTAGTTCATTGTTAATACACTTAATGACATGTTTACTTATCATTTATCATGATTAAACATAGTGTATCAATATCTTAATATGATTCATATGTATTTAGTAAGACGTTGTTATAACGATAATCGTTATATATATCGTTTCGAGTTTCTTAATTCAATAAACTCAATTTTATGTCTATAACTCATTGTTAAAATACCTAATGAGATACTTAATTATCATAATATCATGTTAACTATATATATATAATCATATATATGTCATCATATAGTTTTTACAAGTTTTAACGTTCGTAAATCACCGGTCAACTTGGGTGGTCAATTGTCTATATGAAACCTATTTCAATTAATCAAGTCTTAACAAGTTTGATTGCTTAACATATTGGAAACATTTAATCATGTAAATAACAATTTCATTTAATATATATAAACATGGAAAAGTTCGGGTCACTACAGTACCTACCCGTTAAATAAATTTCGTCCCGAAATTTTAAGCAGTTGGAGGTGTTGACGTATCTTCTGGAAATAAGTGCGAGTATTTCTTCTTCATCTGATCTTCTCATTCCCAGGTGAACTCGGGTCCTCTACGAGCATTCCATCGAACTTTAACAATTGGTATCTTGTTTTGTTTAAGTCTTTTAACCTCACGATCCATTATTTCGACGGGTTCTTCGACGAATTGAAGTTTTTTGTTGATTTGGATTTCGTCTAACAGAATAGTGAGATCTTCTTTAGCAAAACATTTCTTCAAATTTGAGATGTGGAAAGTGTTATGTACAGCCGCAAGTTGTTGTGGTAATTCAAGTCGGTAAGCTACTGGTCCGACACGATCAATAATCTTGAATGGTCCTATATACCTTGGATTTAATTTCCCTCGTTTACTAAATTGAACAACGCCTTTCCAAGGTGCAACCTTAAGCATGACCATCTCTCCAATTTCAAATTCTATATCTTTTCTTTTAATGTCGGCGTAGCTCGTTTGTCGACTTTGGGCGGTTTTCAACCGTTGTTGAATTTGGATGATCTTCTCAGTAGTTTCTTGTATTATCTCCGGACCCGTAATCTGTCTATCCCCCACTTCACTCCAACAAATTAGAGACCTGCACTTTCTAGCATAAAGTGCTTCAAACGGAGCCATCTCAATGCTTGAATGGTAGCTGTTGTTGTAGGAAAATTCTGCTAACGGTAGATGTCGATCCCAACTATTTCTGAAATCAATAACACATGCTCGTAGCATGTCTTCAAGTGTTTGTATCATCCTTTCACTCTGCCCATCAGTTTGTGGATGATAGGAAGTACTCATGTCTAGACGAGTTCCTAATGCTTGCTGTAATGTCTGTCAGAATCTTGAAATAAATCTTCCATCCCTATCAGAGATAATAGAGATTGGTATTCCATGTCTGGAGATGACTTTCTTCAAATACAGTAGTTCTAACTTCTCCATCTTGTCATCTTCTCTTATTGGCAGGAAGTGTGCTGATTTGGTGAGACGATCAACTATTACCCAAATAGTATCAAAACCACTTGCAGTCCTTGGAAATTTAGTGATGAAATCCATGGTAATGTTTTCCCATTTCCATTCCGAGATTTTGGATTGTTGAAGTAGACCTGATGGTTTCTGATGCTCAGCTTTGACCTTAGAACACGTCAAACATTCTCCTATGTATTTAGCAACATCGGCTTTCATACCCAGCCACTAAAAATGTTTCTTGAGATCCTTGTACATCTTCCCCGTTCCAGGATGTATTGAGTATCTAGTTTTATGAGCTTCTCTAAGTACCATTTCTCTCATATCTCTAAATTTTGGTACCCAAATCCTTTCAGCCCTATACCGGGTTCTATCTTTCCGAATATTAAGATGCTTCTCCGATCCTTTGGATATTTCATCCTTTAAATTTCCCTCTTTTAAAACTCCTTGTTGCGCCTCCTTTATTTGAGTAGTAAGGTTTATGTGAATCATTATATTCAGTATTAAGGACGAGGGTTTCGTAATATCCAATAGCCCCGTAATAATCTAAAAACCTTGTTTCTCACCCCAACTATTGAATCCGTCACTTGTGGAAAGGTTTTATTTAAAAGTTGCAATCCGATGTTCTTTTTCTCACTTTGGTAAGAAGCGAACATCACTAACCTGTAGTGACCCGAACTTTTCCATGTTTATATATATATATATATATATATATATATATATATATTAATTGAGATTGATATTTACATGATTAAATGTTTCCAACATGTTAAGCAATCAAACTTGTTAACACTTGATTAATTGAAATATGTTTCATATAGACAATTGACCACCCAAGTTGACCGGCGATTCACGAATGTTAAAACTTGTAAAAACGACATGACAATATATATATGGATATATATATATGGTTAACATGAGATTATGATAAGTAAGTATCTCCATAAGTATATTAACAATGAGTTATATACATATAAACAAGACTACTAACTTAAGGATTTCGAAACGAGACATATATGTAACGATTATCGTTGTAACGACATTTAAATGTATATATATCATATTAAGATATATTAATATATCATAATATCATGATAATATAATAATTTAACATCTCATTAGATATAATAAACAATGGGTTAACAACATTAATTGAGATCGTTAACTTAAAGGTTTCAAAACAACACTTACATGTAACGACTAACGATGACTTAACGACTCAGTTAAAATGTATATACATGTAGTGTATTTAGATGTATTAAAATACTTTTGGAAGACTTCAAGACATATATCAAAACACTCATACTTAACGAAAATGGTTACAGTTACTTTCCCATTCTTTTCTTTCATCAAGAATTCTTGTCGTATTCTTACCCGTATTATACACAGCTTCAAAACGTACTTACTATGGGAATATACCAATAGGAACTAGCATAGGATTCCACTCTTGATTATGTCATGTATGACTAATCAATTTTAACTTCTACCATGAGCTAGTCAACTAACTAGAACTCCTTTTAACCCCACTCACCACTCACTAATTACCACTCATCATTCACTCCATTTCACTTCCAATTCTCTTTCTAATTCTCTCTCAACACACACACACTATTATGAACATATTTTTCTAGTAGTTAATCATCATCTTCATCAAAAATCACTTCAAGAATCAAGCTATAATCATCATAGGAAGAACACTTCAAGAACACTTCAAAAATCCCTTCAAGTTTACTAATTTCAAAAATCCCTTCAAGTTTACTAATTTACTTTCAAGCTTTCTAATCCATTCCAAGTAATCATCTAAGATCAAGAAACTTTTGTTAAATACAGTAGGTTATATTTCTTATTCAAGGTAATATTCATATTCAAACTTTGATTCAATTTCTATAACTATAAACTATCTTAATTCGAGTAAAAATCTTACTTGAACTTGTTTTTGTGTCATAATCCTACTTCAAGAACTTTCAAGCCATCCAAGATCCTTGGAAGCTAGATCATTTCTTGTCACTTCCAGTAGGTTTACCTACTAAACTTGAGGTAGTAATGATGTTCATAACATCATTCGATTCATATATATAAAACTATCTTATTCGAAGGTTTAAACTCGTAATCACTAGAACATAGTTTAGTTAATTCTAAACTTGTTCGCAAACAAAAGTTAATCCTTCTAACTTGACTTTTAAAATTAACTACACACATGTTCTATATCTATATGATATGCTAACTTAATGATTTAAAACCTGGAAACACGAAAAACACCGTAAAATCGGATTTACGCCGTCGTAGTAACACCGCGGGCTGTTTTGGGTTAGTTAATTAAAAACTATGATAAACTTTGATTTAAAAGTTGTTATTCTGAGAAAATGATTTTTATTATGAACATGAAACTATATCCAAAAATTATGGTTAAACTTAAAGTGGAAGTATGTTTTCTAAAATGGTCATCTAGACGTCGTTCTTTCGACTGAAATGACTACCTTTACAAAAACGACTTGTAACTTATTTTTCCGACTATAAACCTATACTTTTCTGTTTAGATTCATATAATAGAGTTCAATATGAAACCATAGCAATTTGATTCACTTAAAACGGATTTAAAATGAAGAAGTTATGGGTAAAACAAGATTGGATAATTTTTCTCATTTTAGCTACGTGAAAATTGGTAACAAATCTATTCCAACCATAACTTAATCAACTTGTATTGTATATTATGTAATCTTGAGATACCATAGACACGTATACAATGTTTCGACCTATCATCTCGACACATCTATATATATTTCGGAACAACCATAGACACTCTATATGTGAATGTTGGAGTTAGCTATACAGGGTAAAGTTTATTCTAAAATATATATAGTTTGAGTTGTGATCAATACTGAGATACGTATACACTGGGTCGTGGATTGATTCAAGATAATATTTATCGATTTATTTCTGTACATCTAACTGTGGACAACTAGTTGTAGGTTACTAACGAGGACAGCTGACTTAATAAACTTAAAACATCAAAATATATTAAAAGTGTTGTAAATATATTTTAAACATACTTTGATATATATGTATATATTGTTATAGGTTCGTGAATCAACCAGTGGCCAAGTCTTACTTCCCGACGAAGAAAAAATCTGTGAAAGTGAGTTATAGTCCCACTTTTAAAATCTAATATTTTTGGGATGAGAATACATGCATGTTTTATAAATGATTTACAAAATAGACACAAGTACGTGAAACTACATTCTATGGTTGAATTATCGAAATCGAATATGCCCCTTTTTATTAAGTCTGGTAATCTAAGAATTAGGGAACAGACACCCTAATTGACGCGAATCCTAAAGATAGATCTATTGGGCCTAACAAACCCCATCCAAAGTACCGGATGCTTTAGTACTTCGAAATTTATATCATATCCGAAGGGTGTCCCGGAATGATGGGGATATTCTTATATATATATATATATATATATATATATATATATATATATATATATATATATATATATATATATATATATATATCTTGTTAATGTCGGTTACCAGGTGTTCACCATATGAATGAATTTTTATCTCTATGTATGGGATGTGTATTGAAATATGAAATCTTGTGGTCTATTATTATGATTTGATATATATAGGTTAAACCTATAACTCACCAATATTTTTGTTGACGTTTTAAGCATGTTTATTCTCAGGTGATTATTAAGAGCTTCCGCTATCGCATACTTAAATAAGGACGAGATTTAGAGTCCATGCTTGTATGATATTGTGTAAAAACTGCATTCAAGAAACTTATTTTGTTGTAACATATTTGTATTGTAAACCATTATGTAATGGTCGTGTGTAAACAGGATATTTTAGATTATCATTATTTAATAATCTACGTAAAGCTTTTTAAACCTTTATTGATGAAATAAAGGTTATGGTTTGTTTTAAAATGAATGCAGTCTTTGAAAAATGTCTCATATAGAGGTCAAAACCTCGCAACGAAATCAATTAATATGGAACGTTTTTAATCAATAAGAACGGAACATTTCAGTTGGTATCCGAGCGTTGGTCTTAGAGAACCAGAAAATTTGCATTAGTGTGTCTTATCGAGTTTGTTAGGATGCATTAGTGAGTCTGGACTTCGATCGTGTTTTCTTTAAAAATGATTGCTTAACATTTTTGTTGGAAACAATATATTTTTAACATATGAATATTATGTGATATATTAATCTCTTAACGTGTTTGATATTATGTGATAGATGTCTACCTCTAGAACAAGTCCCATTGACTTACCTAATAATAATGAAGAGTCAAATGTAAATTGGAATGATTCGTGGACTGGTTCACAAGTTCCCGAAGAGGAACCGGGAGAAGAGTCGGAACCGGAAGAAGAATCGGAACCGGAAGAAGAATCGGAACCGGAAGAAGAAATAGAACCGGTGGGAGAAATAATAAAACGGTTAAGTAAAAGAGAATCCTCAACCAACCGACCAAGGTTAATTATGGTCAATGGTGTTTCCGCCAAGGAAGCAAAATATTGGGAGGATTACCAATTCTCCGATGAATCGAATTCCGACGAGAATTCCGATGATGTTATAGAAATTACCCCAACTGAATTTGAAAAGGCAAAAGAAAATAATAAGGGAAAAGGCATAAAAATAGAGAAATCTAATTCCAACCCCGATGAACTTTATATGTATCGTCAACCCCCGAAGTCCTTAAGTTGTAACAATGACCCGGGAACCTCTAAACCACCAGGTTTTTCTAAACCAATGTGGACAACGACGGCTCGTATTAGGGGAACATCATATATCCCTAGAAACTTGGCAAAATGAACCAAAACCGAAAAAGAAGAAAGGAGCGAGTCGGAATAAGATAGTTGTATTCGTGTGGTGTAATATATGTAATATAGTGTGCTTATGCTTTATGATATATGTAAAAATTGCTTGTATTAATAAGTATTTTTTTATGAATCTAACTCTTGTCTATTTTACAGCATAAAAACACAAAATGGATAGACAATCCAATATTTTAAGAGACCTACCTGGAGACATGATTGATGAAATCTTGTCTAGAGTCGGTCAGAATTCCTCGGCACAACTATTTAAGGCGAGATCAGTTTGTCAGACATTCGAAGAACGTTCCAAGAATGCCTTGGTTTATAAAAGGCTTTCGTTCGAAAGATGGGGGATATCACATTGGGAAATCCATAAGTTACGATGTGTTTACTTTGACGCATATATTGCGGGGAACCCAAATGCTATTTTACGCAACGGGTTAAGAAATTATTTTGACACAGTATATCCGAATATAGGACTTCATGATTTAGAAAAAGCGGCTAACATGCAACATAAAGAAGCATGTTATGCTTACGGGTTAGTAATGTTCGCTTCTCACCAAAGTGAGAACAAGAACATCGGGCTACAACTATTAAACAAAACGTTCCCACAAGTGACGGAGCCGGTAATTGGGGTAAGAAATGAGGTTTTTAGGTTATTACGAGACTGTTGGTCATTACGTAACCCTCATCCCTTTGACGACGTTACAACACGCTGTCTTATCAATGGCCATAACGGTTATGTTCCACAAGACCAAGGATGGGAAGTAGTCCTAGTAAAACCAGAATGCATGACTTGTTTCTGGACTTGTGAATTACGTGTCTTTATTGCCTTTGCTGAACGACTTGTGTACTAGCTAGAATTATCTTCACAACTATCTTGTATCAAAGTTATTGTGTGCTATATTTCATGCTTTATGTAAAATAAGCGGTATTGTAAGTTTGTAAAATATTATGTAAAAGTTTGAACGCGAAATATTATTATAATCAGTTTTTCATATAGAATTGTAGTAGTTGAATTGTATATTAGCTACTAAGTATGAACTTAACGGGTAGGTACTACCCGAATTTAAACTTATAAAACGCTAATATGAAGAAAAAGCTTTTATAAATGAGTTCATATTATGCTACGAAATACTATTAACTACTCTTAATATTCTGTATGATTAACTTGTTCCATTTGACTATTTTAAAGGAAATGGCACCGACTACTCGACACACCGTGAATATGAATGAAGAGGAATTCCGTACTTTTCTAGCTTCAAACATAGCCGCAGTACAGGCTGCGCTACATACCAATAATAACCTTGGATCTGGCAGTACAGGAAATCGTGTAGGATGCACCTACAAAGAATTCACTGCCTGCAAACCTTTGGAATTTGATGGAACCGAAGGACCGATCGGATTGAAACGGTGGACCGAGAAGGTCGAATCGGTGTTTTCCATAAGTAAGTGTACTGAAGAGGACAAAGTGAAGTAAGCTACGCATACCTTCACAGGTTCTACGTTAACATGGTGGAATACCTATCTAGAGCAAGTGGGACAAGATAATGCGTACGCACTACCGTGGTCAGCATTCAAGCACTTGATGAACGAGAAGTACCGTCCCAGAACCGAGGTCAATAAGCTCAAGACAGAACTTAGAGGGTTACGAACCCAAGGATTTGATATTACCACGTACAAAAGACGATTCACAGAATTGTGCCTATTGTGTTCGGGAGCATTCGAAGATGAGGAAGAGAAGATCGACGCGTTGGTGAAAGGATTACCGGAAAGAATCCAAGAAGATATAAGTTCACACGAGCCCGCCTCCATACAACAGGCATGTAGAATGGCTCACAAACTAGTGAACCAGATTGAAGAAAGAATTAAAGAACAGACTGCTGAAGAGGCCAATGTGAAGCAAGTCAAAAGAAAGTGGGAGGAAAACGGTGATAAGAATCACCAATACAACAACAACAGCAATTACAACAATAATCGCAACAATTATCCCAACAATCGCAACATCAATCGCAACTATAACAAATGGCCCAACAACAACAACAACAACAGCAACTACAACAATCATCCCAATAACAATAATAACCGCAACAATAACAACAATCAGAAGCAGCTATGCCAAAGGTGTGAAAAGTATCACTCGGGGTTCTGCACCAAATTTTGCAACAAGTGTAAAATAAATGGTCATAGCGCGGCGAAGTGTGAGGTCTATGGACCAGGGGTTAATAGAACGAAAGGAACAAATGGTGTCGGAACGAGTAATGGCGGAGCAAGTAGTGTCGGAGCAAGTTATGCCAATGTAGTTTGTTATAAATGTGGAAAACCGGGCCACATTATTAGAAATTGCCCGAACCAGGAGAACACGAATGGACAATGCCACGGAAGAGTTTTCAATATTAATGCGGCAGAGGCACAGAAAGACCCGGAGCTTGTTACGGGTACGTTTCTTATTGACAATAAATCTGCTTACGTTTTATTTGATTCGGGTGCGGATAGAAGCTATATGAGTAGAGATTTTTGTGCTAAATTAAGTTGTCCATTGACGCCTTTGGATAGTAAATTTTTACTCGAATTAGCAAATGGTAAATTAATTTCAGCAGATAATATATGTCGGAATCGAGAAATTAAACTGGTTAGCGAAACATTTAAAATTGATTTGATACCAGTAGAGTTAGGGAGTTTTGATGTGATAATCGGTATGGACTGGTTGAAAGAAGTGAAAGCAGAGATCGTTTGTTACAAAAATGCAATTCGCATTATACGAGAAAAAGGAAAACCCTTAATGGTGTACGGAGAAAAGGGCAACACGAAGCTACATATTATTAGTAATTTGAAGGCACAAAAACTAATAAGAAAAGGTTGCTATGCTGTTCTAGCACACGTCGAGAAAGTACAAACTGAAGAAAAGAGCATCAATGATGTTCCCATTGCAAAAGAATTTCCCGATGTATTTCCGAAAGAATTACCGGGATTACCCCCACAGCGATCCGTTGAATTTCAAATAGATCTTGTACCAGGAGCTGCACCAATAGCTCGTGCTCCTTACAGACTCGCACCCAGCGAGATGAAAGAACTGCAAAGCCAATTACAAGAACTTTTAGAGCGTGGTTTCATTCGACCAAGCACATCACCGTGGGGAGCTCCTGTTTTGTTTGTCAAGAAGAAAGATGGTACATTCAGGTTGTGTATCGACTACCGAGAGTTGAACAAACTTACCATCAAGAACCGCTACCCACTATCGAGAATCAACGACTTATTTGATCAACTACAAGGCTCGTCTGTTTATTCAAAGATTGTCTTACGTTCCGGGTATCATCAAATGCGGGTGAAAGAAGATGATATTCCAAAGACTGCTTTCAGAACACGTTACGGTCATTACGAGTTTATGGTCATGCCGTTTGGTTTAACTAATGCACCAGCTGTGTTCATGGACCTTATGAACCGAGTGTGTGGACCATACCTTGACAAGTTTGTCATTGTTTTCATTGATGACATACTTATTTACTCAAAGAATGACCAAGAACACGGTGAACATTTGAGAAAGGTGTTAGAAGTATTGAGGAAGGAAGAATTGTACGCTAAGTTTTCAAAGTGTGCATTTTGGTTGGAAGAAGTTCAATTCCTCGGTCACATAGTGAACAAAGAAGGTATTAAGGTGGATCAGGCAAAGATAGAAACTGTTGAAAAGTGGGAAACCCCGAAAACTCCGAAACACATACGCCAGTTTTTAGGACTAGCTGGTTACTACAGAAGGTTCATCCAAGACTTTTCCAGAATAGCAAAACCCTTGACTGCATTAACGCATAAAGGGAAGAAATTTGAATGGAATGATGAACAAGAGAAAGCGTTTCAGTTATTGAAGAAAAAGCTAACTACGACACCTATATTGTCATTGCCTGAAGGGAATGATGATTTTGTGATTTATTGTGACGCATCAAAGCAAGGTCTCGGTTGTGTATTAATGCAACGAACGAAGGTGATTGCTTATGCGTCTAGACAATTGAAGATTCACGAACAAAATTATACGACGCATGAATTGGAATTAGGCGCGGTTGTTTTTGCATTAAAGACTTGAAGGCACTACTTATATGGGGTCAAAAGTATTATATATACCGACCACAAAAGTCTTCAACACATATTTAATCAGAAACAACTGAATATGAGGCAGCGTAGGTGGATTGAATTGTTGAATGATTACGACTTTGAGATTCGTTACCACCCGGGGAAGGCAAATGTGGTAGCCGATGCCTTGAGCAGGAAGGACAGAGAACCCATTCGAGTAAAATCTATGAATATAATGATTCATAATAACCTTACTACTCAAATAAAGGAGGTGCAACAAGGAGTTTTAAAAGAGGGAAATTTAAAGGATGAAATACCCAAAGGATCGGAGAAACATCTTAATATTCGGGAAGACGGAACCCGGTATAGGGCTGAAAGGATTTGGGTACTAAAATTTGGAGATATGAGAGAAATGGTACTTAGAGAAGCTCATAAAACCAGATACTCAATACATCCTGGAACGGGGAAGATGTACAAGGATCTCAGGAAATATTTTTGGTAGCCGGGTATGAAAGCCGATGTTGCTAAATACGTAGGAGAATGTTTGACGTGTTCTAAGGTCAAAGCTGAGCATCAGAAACCATCAGGTCTACTTCAACAACCCAAAATCCTGGAATGGAAATGGGAAAACATTACCATGGATTTCATCACTAAATTGTCAAGGACTGCAAGTGGTTTTGATACTATTTGGGTAATAGTTGATCGTCTCACCAAATCAGCACATTTTCTGCCAATAAGAGAAGATGACAAGATGGAGAAGTTAGCACGACTGTATTTGAAGGAAGTCGTCTCCAGACATGGAATACCAATCTCTATTATCTCTGATAGGGATGGCAGATTTATTTCAAGATTCTGGCAGACATTACCGCAAGCATTAGGAACTCGTCTAGACATGAGTACTGCCTATCATCCACAAACTAATGGGCAGAGCGAAAGGACAATACAAACGCTTGAAGACATGCTACGAGCATGTGTTATTGATTTCGGAAACAGTTGGGATCGACATCTACCATTAGCAGAATTTTCCTACAACAACAGCTACCATTCAAGCATTGAGATGGCGCCGTTTGAAGCACTTTATGGTAGAAAGTTCAGGTCTCCAATTTGTTGGAGTGAAGTGGGGGATAGACAGATTACGGGTCCGGAGATTATACAAGAAACTACCGAGAAGATCATCCAAATTCAACAACGGTTGAAAACCGCCCAAAGTCGACAAAAGAGCAACGCTGACATTAAAAGAAAAGATATAGAATTTGAAATTGGAGAGATGGTCATGCTTAAATTTGCACCTTGGAAAGGCGTTGTTCGATTTGGTAAACGAGGGAAATTAAATCCAAGGTATATTTGACCATTCAAGATTATTGATCGTGTCGGACCAGTAGCTTACCGACTTGAGTTACCTCAACAACTCGCGGCTGTACATAACACTTTCCACATCTCGAATTTGAAGAAATGTTTTGCTAAAGAAGATCTCACTATTTCGTTAGATGAAATCCAAATCAACGAAAAACTCCAATTCATCGAAGAACCCGTCGAAATAATGGATCGTGAGGTTAAAAGACTTAAGCAAAATAAGATACCAATTGTTAAGGTTCGATGGAATGCTCGTAGAGGACCTGAGTTCACCTGGGCACGTGAAGATCAGATGAAGAAGAAATACCCGCATCTATTTCTAGAAGATTCGTCAACACCTTCAACAGCTTAAAATTTCGGGACGAAATTTATTTAACGGGTAGGTACTGTAGTGACCCGAACTTTTCCATGTTTATATATATATATATTAATTGAGATTGATATTTACATGATTAAATGTTTCCAACATGTTAAGCAATCAAACTTGTTAAGACTTGATTAATTGAAATATGTTTCATATAGACAATTGACCACCCAAGTTGACCGGCGATTCACGAACGTTAAAACTTGTAAAAACGACATGACGATATATATATGGATATACATATGGTTAACATGAGATTATGATAAGTAAGTATCTCCATAAGTATATTAACAATGAGTTATATACATATAAACAAGACTACTAACTTAAGGATTTCGAAACGAGACATATATGTAACGATTATCGTTGTAACGACATTTAAATGTATATATATCATATTAAGATATATTAATATATCATAATATCATGATAATATAATAATTTAACATCTCATTAGATATAATAAACAATGGGTTAACAACATTAATTGAGATCGTTAACTTAAAGGTTTCAAAACAACACTTACATGTAACGACTAACGATGACTTAACGACTCAGTTAAAATGTATATACATGTAGTGTATTTAGATGTATTAAAATACTTTTGGAAGACTTCAAGACATATATCAAAACACTCATACTTAACGAAAATGGTTACAGTTACTTTCCCATTCTTTTCTTTCATCAAGAATTCTAGTCGTATTCTTACCCGTATTATATACAGCTTCAAAACGTACTTACTATAGGAATATACCAATAGGAACTAGCATGAGATTCCACTCTTGATTATGTCATGTATGACTAATCAATTTTAACTTCTACCATGAGCTAGTCAACTAACTAGAACTCCTTTTAACCCCACTCACCACTCACCAATTACCACTCATCATTCACTCCATTTCACTTCCAATTCTCTTTCTAATTCTCTCTCAACACACACACACTATTATGAACGTATTTTTCCAGTAGTTAATCATCATCTTCATCAAAAATCACTTCAAGAATCAAGCTATAATCATCATAGGAAGAACACTTCAAGAACACTTCAAAAATCCCTTCAAGTTTACTAATTTACTTTCAAGCTTTCTAATCCATTCCAAGTAATCATCTAAGATCAAGAAACCTTTGTTATATATAGTAGGTTATCTTTCTTATTCAAGGTAATATTCATATTCAAACTTTGATTCAATTTCTATAACTATAAACTATCTTAATTCGAGTAAAAATCTTACTAGAACTTGTTTTTGTGTCATGATCCTACTTCAAGAACTTTCAAGCCATCCAAGATCCTTTGAAGCTAGATCATTTCTTGTCACTTCCAGTAGGTTTACCTACTAAACTTGAGGTAGTGATGATGTTCATAACATCATTCGATTCATATATATAAAACTATCTTATTCGAAGGTTTAAACTCGTAATCACTAGAACATAGTTTAGTTAATTCTAAACTTGTTCGCAAACAAAAGTTAATCCTTCTAACTTGACTTTTAAAATTAACTACACACATGTTCTATATCTATATGATATGCTAACTTAATGATTTAAAACCTGGAAACACGAAAAACACCGTAAAATCGGATTTACGCCGTCGTAGTAACACCGCGGGCTGTTTTGGGTTAGTTAATTAAAAACTATGATAAACTTTGATTTAAAAGTTGTTATTCTGAGAAAATGATTTTTATTATGAACATGAAACTATATCCAAAAATTATGGTTAAACTTAAAGTGGAAGTATGTTTTCTAAAATGGTCATCTAGACGTCGTTCTTTCGACTGAAATGACTACCTTTACAAAACGACTTGTAACTTATTTTTTCGACTATAAACCTATACTTTTCTGTTTAGATTCATAATATAGAGTTCAATATGAAACCATAGCAATTTGATTCACTCAAAACGGATTTAAAATGAAGAAGTTATGGGTAAAACAAGATTGGATAATTTTTCTCATTTTAGCTACGTGAAAATTGGTAACAAATCTATTCCAACCATAACTTAATCAACTTGTATTGTATATTATGTAATCTTGAGATACCATAGACACGTATACAATGTTTCGACCTATCATGTCGACACATCTATATATATTTCGGAACAACCATAGACACTCTATATGTGAATGTTGGAGTTAGCTATACAGGGTTGAGGTTGATTTCAAAATATATATAGTTTGAGTTGTGATCAATACTGAGATACGTATACACTGGGTCGTGGATTGATTCAAGATAATATTTATCGATTTATTTCTGTACATCTAACTGTGGACAACTAGTTGTAGGTTACTAACGAGGACAGCTGACTTAATAAACTTAAAACATCAAAATATATTAAAAGTGTTGTAAATATATTTTAAACATACTTTGATATATATATGTATATATTGTTATAGGTTCGTAAATCAACCAGTGGCCAAGTCTTACTTCCCGACGAAGTAAAAATCTGTGAAAGTGAGTTATAGTCCCACTTTTAAAATCTAATATTTTTGGGATGAGAATACATGCAAGTTTTATAAATGATTTACAAAATAGACACAAGTACGTGAAACTACATTCTATGGTTGAATTATCGAAATCGAATATGCCCCTTTTTATTAAGTCTGGTAATCTAAGAATTAGGGAACAGACACCCTAATTGACGCGAATCCTAAAGATAGATCTATTGGGCCTAACAAACCCCATCCAAAGTACCGGATGCTTTAGTACTTCGAAATTTATATCATATCCGAAGGGTGTCCCGGAATGATGGGGATATTCTTATATATATGCATCTTGTTAATGTCGGTTACCAGGTGTTCACCATATGAATGAATTTTTATCTCTATGTATGGGATGTGTATTGAAATATGAAATCTTGTGGTCTATTATTATGATTTGATATATATAGGTTAAACCTATAACTCACCAACATTTTTGTTGACGTTTTAAGCATGTTTATTCTCAGGTGATTATTAAGAGCTTCCGCTGTCGCATACTTAAATAAGGACGAGATTTGGAATCCATGCTTGTATGATATTGTGTAAAAACTGCATTCAAGAAACTTATTTTGTTGTAACATATTTGTATTGTAAACCATTATGTAATGGTCGTGTGTAAACAGGATATTTTAGATTATCATTATTTGATAATCTACGTAAAGCTTTTTAAACCTTTATTGATGAAATAAAAGTTATGGTTTGTTTTAAAATGAATGCAGTCTTTGAAAAACGTCTCATATAGAGGTCAAAACCTCGCAACGAAATCAATTAATATGGAACGTTTTTAATCAATAAGAACGGGAATTTGTGAATCATCCCAAAATATATTCGACTCTTCATTATTATTAGGTGAATCGATGGGATTTGTATTAGTGGTAGACATCTATCACACAATATCAAACACATTTAGGGGTTAATATATCACATAATATTTACATGTTAATAATATATAGTTTTCAACAAAAGTGTTAAGCAATCGGTTTTAAAGAAAATACGGTCGAAGTCCAGACTCACTAATGTATCCTAACAAACTCGATAAGACACACTAATGCAAATTTCTGGTTCTCTAAGACCAACGCTCGGATACCAACTGAAATGTCCCGTTCATATTGATTATAAACGTTCCATATTAATTGATTTCGTCGCGAGGTTTTGACCTCTATATGAGACGTTTTTCAAAGACTGCATTCATTTTTAAAACAACCATAACCTTTATTTTATCTATAAAGGTTTAAAAAGCATTACGTAGATTATCAAATAATGATAATCTAAAATATACCATTTACACACGACCATTACATAATGGTTTACAATAAGAATATATTACATCAAAAATAAGTTTCTTGAATGCAGTTTTTACATAATATCATACAAGCATGGACTCCAAATCTTGTTCTTATTTTAGTATACAACAGCGGAAGCTCTTAATAATCACCTGAGAATAAACATGCTTAAAACATCAACAAAAATGTTGGTGAGTTATAGGTTTAACCTATATATTATCAAATCATAATAATAGACCACAAGATTTCATATTTCAATATACATCCCATACATAGAGATAAAAATCATTCATATGGTGAACACCTGGTAACCGACATTAACAAGATGCATATAAGAATATCTCCTATCATTCCGGAAAATCCTTCGGACATGATAAAAACGAATTCGAAGTACTAAAGCATCCGGTACTTTGTATGGGGTTCGTTAGGCCCAATATATCTATTTTTAGGATTCGCGTCAATTAGTAGATCGGTTTACTAATTCTTAGGCTATCAAGCAAAAGGGGCATATTCGGCTTCGATCATTCACCCATATAATGTAGTTTCATTTACTTTTGTCTATTTCGTAAAACATTTATAAAACTGCATGTATTCTCATCCCTAAATATTAGATTTTAAAAGTGGGACTATAACTCACTTTCACAGATTTTTACTTCATCGGAGTAAGACTTGGCCACTGGTCGATTCACGAACCTATAACAAATATATACATATATATATTTCAAAGTATGTTCAAAATATATTTACAATATTTTTAATACATTTTGATGTTTTAAGTTTATTAAGTCAGCTGTCCTCGTTAGTAACCTACAACTAGTTGTCCATAGTTAGATGTACATAAATAAATTGATATATATTATCTTGAATCAATCCATGACCCAGTGTATACACGTCTTAGGCTAGATCACAACTCAAAGTATATATATTTTTGGAATCAACCTCAACCCTGTATAGCTAACTCAAACATTACTCCATATAGAGTGTCTATGGTTGTTCCAAATAATATATATACATGGGTCGATATGATATGTCAAAACATTTACATACGTGTCTATGGTATCCCAAGATTACATAATATATTAGAATACATGTATGATACAATATAAGTTAGCTAGGATATAATTTGTATAGAATTGTTACAATATTTCCTGTAGCTACAACAATCAAAAAATATCCAATCTTGTTTTACCCATAACTTCTTCGTTTTAAATCCGTTTTGAGTGAATCAAATTGCTATGGTTTCATATTGAACTATATTTTATGAATCTAAACATAAAAAGTATAGGTTTATAGTCGAAAATATAAGTTACAAGTCGTTTTTGTAAGAGGTAGTCATTTCAGTCGAAAGAACGCCGTCTTGATGACCATTTTGAAAAACATACTTTCATTTTGAGTTTAACCATGATTTTTGGATATAGTTTCATGTTCATAAGAAAAATAATTTTCCCAGAAGAACAACTTTTAAATCAAAGTTCATCATATATTTTAATTATCAAACCTAAAACAGCCCGCGGTGTTTCTACGACGGCGTCTGTCCGGTTTTACGGTGTTTTTCGTGTTTTCAGGTTTTAAATCATTAAGTTAGCATATCATATAGATATAGAACATGTGTTTATCTGATTTTAAAAGTCAAGTTAGAAGGATTAACTTTTGTTTGCGAACAAGTTTAGAATTAACTAAACTATGTTCTAGTGATTTCAAGTTTAAACCTTCGAATAAGGTAGTTTTATATATATGAATCGAATGATGTTATGAACATCATTACTACCTAAGGTTTTGTGGATAAACCTACTGGAAATTAAAAAAATAGATCTAGCTTCAAAGGATCCTTGGATGGCTTGAAAGTTCTTGAAGCAGAATCATGACACGAAAACAAGTTCAAGTAAGATTTCCACTCGAAATAAGATTGTTATAGTTATAGAAATTGAATCAAAGTTTGAATATGAGTATTACCTTGTATTATAAAGATATCTTACTGTAAATAAAAAAAATTTCTTGAGGATGGATGATCACTTTACAAGATTGGAAGTAAGCTAGCAAACTTGGAAGTATTCTTGAATATATGAAACTAGAACTTATAGAATTTATGAAGAACACTTAGAACTTGAAGATAGAACTTGAGAGAGATAAATTAGATGAAGAAAATTGAAGAATTAAAGTGTTTGTAGGTATTTTTTGTCGTTGGTATATGGATTAGATATAAAGGATGTGTAATTTTGTTTACATGTAAATAAGTCATGAATGATTACTAATATTTTTATAATTTTATGAGATATTTCATGCTAGTTGCCAAATGATGGTTTCTACATGTGTTAGGTGACTCACATAAGCTGCTAAGAGCTGATCATTAGAGTATATATACCAATAGTACATACATCTAAATGCTGTGTATTGTACGAGTACGAATACGGGTGCATACGAGTAGAATTGTTGATGAAACTGAACGAGGATGTAATTGTAAGCATTTTTGTTAAGTAGAAGTATTTTGATAAGTGTCTTGAAGTCTTTCAAAAGTGTATGAATACATATTAAAACACTACATGTATATACATTTTAACTGAGTCGTTAAGTCATCGTTAGTCGTTACATGTAAATGTTATTTTGAAACCTTTAGGTTAACGATCTTGTTAAATGTTGTTAACCCATTGTTTATTATATCTAAAGAGATGTTAAATTATTACATTATAATGATATTATGATATATTAATATATCTTAGTATGATATATATACAGTTAAATGTTGTTACAACGATAATCGTTACATATATGTCTCGTTTCGAAATCATTAAGTTAGTAGTCTTGTTTTTACATATGTAGTTCATTGTTAATACACTTAATGACATGTTTACTTATCATTTATCATGATTAAAAATAGTGTATCAATATCTTAATATGATTCATATGTATTTAGTAAGACGTTGTTATAACGATAATCGTTATATATATCGTTTCGAGTTTCTTAATTCAATAAACTCAATTTTATGTCTATAACTCATTGTTAAAATACCTAATGAGATACTTACTTATCATAATATCATGTTAACTATATATATAATCATATATATGTCATCATATAGTTTTTACAAGTTTTAACGTTCGTGAATCACCGGTCAACTTGGGTGGTCAATTGTCTATATGAAACCTATTTCAATTAATCAAGTCTTAACAAGTTTGATTGCTTAACATGTTGGAAACACTTAATCATGTAAATAACAATTTCATTCAATATATATAAACATGGAAAACTTCGGGTCACTACAGTACCTACCCGTTAATAAATTTCGTCCCGAAATTTTAAGCAGTTGGAGGTGTTGACGTATCTTCGGGAAATAAGTGCGGGTATTTCTTCTTCATCTGATCTTCTCGTTCCCAGGTGAACTCGGGTCCTCTACGAGCATTTCATCAAACTTTTACAATTGGTATCTTGTTTTGCTTAAGTCTTTTAACCTCACGATCCATTATTTCGACAGGTTCTTCGACGAATTGAAGTTTTTCGTTGATTTGAATTTCGTCTAAAAATGATGTGTCTCTGTGTGTGCTGACGCGGTTCTGGCCAAAAATGATGTTGGCCAAATCCTCGTGCCCTGTGCTCTGCTCCCTCGGTGGAGATGGAATATCATTGTGCTGGCTGATGCTGAGGAGGAGGAAGTGTTGGACGCTGATAACTAGTCTCTGCCTCTCTAGGCTCTTTGTGGGCGACCATCAAAGGATATTGATGAGAATATGGTGGGACATTAAGCTGTCTGCCTGTATAATGCGTGAAATGATCCAGATTCTGAAAGATCGCAGTCTCAGCAAATCATCTCTCCTGCCCAGGCAAATCCCCTATGTGATAATGATACGGCTCAAAGCGTGGCTGATCCTCCTGACATACTGATGACCGTCGATAGGTGTTAGTATCAGTGGGCCCACCATGCATTATGGGATCATCCTCATCCCTCGGCTCCTACGAACCTCTTCGCCTCCTACCATCCCTCGTCCTCGGGTCAGGTATAAAATTCCTAATTATCACACCAGGCACGGTCCGATCTACTGAATCTGCAATTGCTGGATTAGCTAGAACAATCAACTGCTGATCCTGTACCCGAATGAACTGCCATTTGTGCAGAAGTTTATACCCGATTTCCTCTAACTCAGTCGCCCTTCGATAACCCAATCCCATAATACTACTCAAAATATGCATCCGACGAAGAAGTCTGGTGACCACGACTCCCAGAACCGGTTCAACTGTACCTGATGTGTTTCTCTCTTTAGTGAACGCCTGGTCCGGAAGATATGCAACCTGCATGTTCTGGTTATGGATCATGGAGTGCATAAGTCGTATGTCATTAATGGTGACAACTCTGCTATGTTAGGTTTTCGGATGGAGAATTTTGACGATGAGGTGGTGGAGGATGCAATGAACGGGGTTAATAAAACTGGAGGCCTTTTTCCCTGACCTCCATGCTTCCTGATCGGTGGTGTAGATTTGCTAAAAGACTTGATGATCGATCATTGGGTCTAAAATAGTGTACCCTCTTTTGAACACTGAGCGGTTAACATGAGTTCTCTTGTACAGTTCTAGGTGAATGACGAACTCTGCAAGAGTGAGGTGATTCATGATCTTTTGGTGGCAGAAATGGATGCAACGACGACTGTTGTATTCCTCTAGGTCGATGTTTGCCTCAAAATTTCACGTTGCCATAAACTCAGCAAACGGTTCCTGAGACACCCGTTCGTTAATCTCAAACAGCTTTTGCCAAGCGCTGTGAGTTTTTCCATTTGCCGTGAAACTCAAGATTCTTCTCAACTCATCTGCCCATCCACATTGTTCCATTATTTCCTAGTTGATATACTTGTTGTGACCCTTTTGCCTATTTATCCAATTACGCATAAACGGATCGTATTCTCCTGGGTTATGTTGCCCTTGAATGGAATGGGGCAACTCGTACTCTTCTGGAAGATAGTTTGCCATATACAAGAGTCAAACAATGTAGGTTATGTTCCAAAATAATAAGACTTATAATAACACTTAGAAATGAAAAATGCTTATATTTTTCGAAAAAAATCGAAATGAGGGCTTTAAAAATGGCATTTTCCATATCCCTGTTATAGTCAGTTATAGCCAAAATTACCGCAAACAATGTCTAAACTAACTATAAACTTATTTCCAAGCAAAACTCAAAGTGTACCCGTGATTGCATCAAATAATGCTAAAAATAAGAATTATAACGAGTTAGTCGTAATAAGCAATTTTGATCAAAGTAAGATGATTATTAAGCATACAATGATCCTAATGACCATTTTTAATTACCTTAAATATTTTTTAACATCAAACTTTGCCTATAACGTCCTTAAGTCATGATTTAAGACTTTTTTATCGAAATATATTCATTTTAATCAAAACGTACAAAACAAGAAAAATAAAAGACTAGGTTCCAATTTCATTCTTAAGTCAATGATATCTTAAATTAGACTAGTTTTCAAGTCATCTTAAGTTTTAAAAACGTTTTAACGTTAGGAAAATCGAAAGCCGCATTTCGTACATTTTTTCCAAAATTGCAATTTTCAATCAAACTATCCTAAATTGTTCCAAAACTAATTTCTAAGTATACTAAGTGAATCACTAAGCCTAAATGAGCTAGCAAATCACCAAATTTTCAAGAATTTCACCAATTTGTAGCCTAAAAGTCAAATTCACGAATCGTAAGCTAAAAGTGAACTAAAATGCCTCAATCGAACCTAAAAACTAACACATATCAATCACATTGTCTAACTAAGCATGTAGGGAATCAAAACTGGGCATAAAACACGAATTTTTACAAAAGTCAAAAATTTGACCCTAAGTAAAAACTTGATTATTAACTGTGAAAGAGTATCTTTCGTGCGAAATTGACAGCGGGAATGCGTTTAGAAGGCACGAAAGACTTAGATTAGTGCTTCAAATCATTTAATTTGGTCAAGAAATGATGATGGTGATGTGTGGTCTAGCCGTTGGTCGAGAGGACAAAGAAGGGAAGAAGAAGAAGAGAAAAATGAAAGAAAGAAAAGGAAGAAAGAAAGAAGAAAAAGAAAAGAAAAATGGGCCCGTGTGACGCATGGGCTTATTTACCCGACCCGACTCGCGATTTTCTTTTTCATATTTTAAAATTTTAAATTTATCATAAAATTAATAAAGGATTTACAAAATTTTGCTTCGAATTTTGATCCGGTTATTTTTACTAATTAAACTAAAATTTAAAAAAGACAAAAAGAACGGAGCAAAATAAAAATTCTTATTTTATTAATAACACAAATTACATAGGTTCCACAACTAAGTTCCAGAAATGACGCGGAAAGAAAGATAAATTTAAAGCTTTTTTGACCATCCAGAGTAAATTAGCGGCGTGTACTGAAAATATCTCAAAATCACTTAGCATTTACGCTCACACTTTTGTAAATCTCTGATGTCGTCCATAAGTTTAACCAAAGCCCTTCTAACTTTCTTAATTCGAAATTCCATCCCAGGTCCAGTGTCTCGATAATTAAGTTCGAAAAGAAGTTTTGACACTGTGTCATGAAATAAAAGATATTCCGCGGAGTCAGGATTACCGATAGTAAATTTAAAGTTTTCAAATATTTTCCGAATGATCTTTCTTTGCGGAGTTGTAAATAGAAATTTTGACATAGTGAGGATCTGCACGAGTTCAGAATATATGTCCTTTCTTTTTGCAAAGAAATTCTGATGTATCTTTTCCTCGGTTGAATCCGGAAAAACTTCGATTAATCTTTTGATGAGAAATGAGGCTGGATCAAAGTAGAAGAAATCCCGATCTCTATATTTTAAAATAGGGTTAGGTTTTTTGCTTTCAATCTAAAATTCTAATTCAGAAATCATTGCATCGACATAACGGTTGATATGAATTTGAGAAAACTCCTTATCATCGATATGAGGTAGAAAACTGACAAATGACTCTAAATCAAATTTGAGGTTGATTTCTGCATCCCGATACTTGACAAAAATATCATCCCCACATTCCTTTAACAGTTTGTGAAGAGACCGAACTTGACTACGTAACTCCTTTAATAGATTCATTTGAGATTTTGAAAACGAAAAATCCAAGGAATAGAGGTGCCTAACGAATTCTCTATAGACATCTAACCTTCTGCTAGGATTTAACAGATTTCCAGTAAACGGAGCTTTTGACTTGTCAACGTTTTGTTTCTCTTTTGGAACATATCAAACAAGTCCGGATATTTGAAAATAGTTGGGTATTCTTCCCGTATTTCATCTTCCATAATGAGTAGTTCATTAAGACTAAACCTCCCTTTTGGATCGTGGAAAGGGTCGAATCCTGGTTCATTTGAGTAAAACTTATCCAAAAGCAATGAAATCTCTAAGTCGGATGAAGTTATCCGGCTTCTTGGACTACAAGGATCAAGAATAAATTCTTGATGAGACTCATTAGGGTTTTGATTCGTTTCATTTTTTATGTTTATAAAGAAAAACTTGTCCGGTTTTCGAAGTTGTGGGAGAGCAACTGCCTTTCGCACTTTTTTCGTAATCGGTTAAGTTTGAATTGGAATCTACAGAAATTAATACCATAATTAATATTTTTTTTATAGTTTTAAAAAGGGTTTACTATAATGGCGACTTTAAATCCTATACCGACAAACTCTCTATTTGTTAAGCATGTGTGTTTCTTATCAATTTATCTGTGAAACAAGTGGTCAGGCCGACAACAGAGAGGCAGGATCCTTTTGGTTCCAATATAATTGGAGACTATTCGAAAAATTCAACCACCAAGTCCGTGTATAATTGTCTTTCTTAGACACCAATCAAGAATCTCAGATATCCTTGACAGAATCAACGATTACCTTAACAAACAGAAAATTCGATACCCGGCAGCGGCGCCAAAAACTTACTCCTACTTATGATATGGCCAAAAAAACGATTTTATTTTTGCGGTGTCATTAGGTCGCAAAACGTCAGAATCAGTTATCAAAAGAGAGTAATGGTTTTACTATTTAAATTTAGCTGGGTTTCCTAGCTATAATTCACCTACTTGTCAAAAGAGAGTAATGGTTTTACTATTTAAATTTAGCTGGGTTTCCTAGCTATAATTCACCTACTTTTCGTCCTTTTAATGAGTAAGTGGTAAGTATAACTCAGGTTCGTATTTTTGTATGTTTGCTCAGTAATGTGGGATAAAAGTGCCTAAATAGTTAGTCCTAGTGACAAGTGGTGATAGATTAAGATTAACTAAAGGTAATACAAACAATAAAGATAAAAAGGGATATGTATGAAGAATAGAATTCTGATGGGGAACTATTCAAGAGTTCAACTTTCTAGAATAAACACTAAACCTCAATCAACTGGGCTATGAACCTAATCGATTTGTCACTAAGAGTTTAGGATTTGAAGATTCTGGCTAAGACGGATATCCCTACTCCCAACGTTAACCTTAGAGGGTTTAAACGACCTTATGGATAGAATCCTAGGTACATGAATAAAGTGATATATCCCTAAAGGAAAGTCTCAGCTTTTCTTAACCCTAGTTGGTTAAACTACATCAACGTTCGTCCACTTAATACTAAGCTATGCCTTAACATTAACAGATGTGCAATCTTAGATATTCTAAGGTACTGCTAATTGGATTAGAGGTCTTTCCTTTGCGATCACTTACTCAACCCCGGATCATCTTACAACATCTCAAGAACGTTGCTTCTTACGCAAATCAAGCTTCCGAGCAAGCCAGTGTTCACTGAACTCTATATTGCCTACTCTAATCACAACCTAAATGGGCATCTCTTCTTTGATGGATAAATGATTATTCGTACGTAGGTACTATATCCCTATTGTGACGTTAAGCACACATAACTACTTACTTTGTATCCTAGGGTTGATCAGGTCCTAATACTAGGTTATAGCCACGTGAATAAGCGGAAAGGGTGATCCGTAAATTAGACTTCTAAACCGTCAAGGTTTCAGCATAACAATAGCATAAGTTTCAGGTAAGATATTCGACATGTAATAAACATTTGCAACGGATAGATAATCATGCAAGATGAAAGAAACTTAAAGTAACAAGATAACTTTATTAAATTAAGGAAAGAATTCACCGTTTACAGACGAGATCTGGACCATTACAAGTGCTGACATCCTCTAGGCCGCTCCTAGTACAATCTTCGGCGTTAGCCTCCGGGTATTTAATTTTCCGCTCGGAGGTGAGAAGCCCTTGAAAGCTCTAGTGAGAGAAAGTATACTGTGGTGAGAGAGTGAAGAGAGGTGTGTTGAAAATGGATGACAAAAAGCGTTTAAATAGAAGTGAATTTGGCCTGCATATGGCTGGCCAACCGTATGGCAAGCCGTATAGCAGGTCGTTTTTGCAGGCCGTTTGCACTGGTCAGCCATTTACCTGGGCCGTATGGCAGACCGTTTTCCCTTATGGCAGACCGTATGGCTTGCCCTGATTTTGCTGATTTTACTGGATCGTACTTTGGTTTCCTTGATCGTGACTTGGTTTCTCGTCTTTCATCGTTTTCACTATAGAATCTTCGTTTTAGCTCCAATTCGCTTGATTCTTTTTGCATCGTCTTCGAAATTACTTAATCTACAAATTTAACCGGAAAAGCGATTATTTTGCCAACAAAGTTTGAAACTATATGGTTTTGGGACTCAATAGCGGGGGTAAAAACGTGACTTTTTAGCCGATATCAACCATTTTACACAATCATTTCATACTATCTCACAACCATTTCATACAATCTCACTACTATTTCATCAAAAAAAATGTCTCAACCAACTAACAATGATTTTTCAACCATATGATTAACAATCCAATCCCGTCACCAAATAATCCATCATCGAATCAAGTTAGTATATCTTCTCCAAGTCAAACTAGTTTTTCACAATTCGTACCAAATCAAAGCGCACCAACAACAATGATATCTTCAACCACCGCAAGAAGAATATGTTCAACCACCACAACAACTACCATATTCACAACAATTACAATTTCACAACAACCTATACTATTCACAACAACAACAATAATTTCTATTTATCCAACAACAATTCTTTGCACAACAATCTTCATACATACCACAACTTTTAATACAACCAACACTTAAAGACGTAACTAAACTAAAATACGAGTAATAAATTGATACTCGCAATTTCCACATCAAATTACTTTTGCATTTTAGAACGGGTAGTTGTATACCGAATAAAAATATTACCCATAAAAAGGGTCATAATTGGATTGTAAATTATTGAACCCTCAAAATCTAAGGACCAAACCTTGGATCGAACTTTATTGTATTGGGATCGACTATATTTTAGTTTCGGTTAGTAATGTAAGTGATTACTGAAATCTGATCATAAATTTTTAACTAGAAGCTAGATATAATAATAATAATAATAATAATAATAATAATAATAATAATAATAATAATAATAATAATAATAATAATAATAATAATAATAATAATAATAATAATAATAATAATAATATAATAATAATAATAATAATAATAATAATAATAATAATAATAATAATAATAATAATTTTGAGGTTTGTCTTTAGGCGTGGTATTTGGATGATGGCACTATTATTGGGGACACTTTGGAGGTGGGAAAGGTTTTGCATTTGATTATGGGGGATGGGCCTCGTTTTGGGCTACATCTCAACGTTGAAAAAACAGAAATTTTCTGGCCTACAAAGGACCCTCGCAGCAGGCAAGTAGGTGTCTTTCCTCCTAATATTGCTCGACCTTTAAATTGTGTTAAGTTGCTTGGGGCCCCCACAAGTTCCGATCTTGGTTTTAGTAGTGAACTGGTGATGCAAAGGGTGACCAAGTCCATTGCGCTTATGGATAAGGTTGCTAAGCTTGATGATCCTCAGTGTGAGTTATTGTTGTTACTTAGGGCATGTACGGGAGTTTCTAAACTCTACTTTACCTTGCGTACTTGTCCTCCTTGTATATTTGAGGCGGCTCAACGCGCTTTCGATGGAGCCCTTCGATCTTCCTTGGAGCGTATTGTTACTGCTTCAGGGCCTGGGTTTGGTGATTGGCAGTGACGGCTTGCCACCTTGCCATTTGCATTTGGAGGGCTTGGTGTTTATTCTGCGGGAGATGTTCGTCATTATGCTTTTCTGGCTTCTCGATTACAGTCTGCTGGGTTGCAGACCAAGCTCCTACGTCATGCGGGTATTGTTGGTCTTGGTCATGCTTTTGAAGATGCATTGGGTCTGTTTAATAAAACGGTTGTGTTTGATATTTTAGGTAATCAGAGTGAGGTCGCTGCCCCCATACTCATGAAGAAATTGGCAGATGTTTATTTCACAAAGGTTACCGCTTCTGCAGAATCCACTTTTTCATTATCTCCCCGACAATCGGCCTTATGGAAATCGCAGCAGGGTGATCACACCTCTGCTTGGCTAAGGGCAGTCCCTATTTTGGGGTTGGGTCAGACGATGAACGCAAAGACTTACCGATGTGTGTTGTGCTACCGGTTGGGTGTTCCATTGTTCTCTATCTCGACGGCATGCTCTGCCTGTTCAAGGGTTTTTACTGGGGATATTTTCGGGGATCACGCGGTGTCTTGTGCTGGTATGGTGGGTATTAAGCATCGACATAATGTTGTTCGGGATTCCCTTGTTGATGTTTGTTATCGATCTGGGATTTCAGCGAAAAAGGAGGTTGACATTGGGTTGTCTGGAGGGAACGACAGGGCCCTCAGACCTGCAGATGTGTTACTTTATTCATGGGATTGTGGTCGCGATGTTTTTGTTGACTTGACAGGGTTTTCTCCTTTGACACAGTCTGGGCTTTCTGACTTTGTCCCTGGACGTGCTGTGGTTGATGCGGCTCGTCAGAAGCGGGTCAAGTACGAATCTAGCTGTCAGGCGATTGGTTATGGTTTCATTCCTTTCTCATTTTCTTCCCTTGGGGAATTGGAAAAAGATGCTGTTTCTTTGCTAAAGCGGGTTCAGAAGAGTTCGATGGCGCAAGATATTGGTGCCGGTGCTGCTGCTCATATTTTTACTAGGATAGGTTTTGCTATTGCTAGAGGTGTGGGGGCCCAGATTGTCTCTAGGCTTCCCACTAATTTTTTGCAAGTTTTAATACTTTTAAGTTTATAATAATAATAATAATAATAATAATAATAATAATAACAACAACTCCATTATACTACCTTATTAATGCACGGATTATTGTTTAACTATATATACCGTTAAGTGCTAGACCGTCCTGTTAATTTTAAGGGACATATTCAAAAATAAAAAAGAATCCATATATATATATATATATATATATATATATATATATATATATATATATATATATATATATATATATATATATATATATATATATATATATATATATATATTGGTAGGATCAAGAGAGAAGTAACCAATCAGGGAGAAGCGGGAGAAGCAAATTTTTTTTTTGTTTTTTGAAAAAACTTTGTTCATGAACATTATAGATTGAATGAAAATATGAACATTTAATAAAGACACTTTGTGATAAATGTTTTTATTTTGGCGGAAAAACGCTCGAAGAATTAATATATAATAATTATCTTATTTTTCGAGCGTATGTTGAGGTTTTAGATATTAGGGTTTAGATATTAGGGTTTATAGGGTTTAGATATTAGAGTTTAGAAATTTAGGGTTTAGGGTATAGATTTAGGGTTTAGATTTAGGATTTAGATTGAGTTTTTAACACGAACGGTTTAGAGTTTATGGTTTAGGGTTTGGTGTTTTGAGTTTATGGAATAAACCCCAAACACCAAACCCTAAATCCTAAACCCTAAACTCTAAATCGGGCTAAATTTTACTTCATAAAACATGAAGAAGAAAAAAAAGTTCACATTCTTCACGAACAATATTATCTTGAATGTTATTTTTGTCGATTGTTTTCCCGCCAAAATAATAACATTCATCACGAAGTGTCTTTTTTAAATGTTCATATTTTTGTGTGATCTTGATGCCTGAAAAACAATTCCTAAAAAACGAAGAAATTTTTTTTTTTTTTTGCTTCCCCCCGCTTTCCCCCGATTAGTTACTTCTCCATTGATCCTGCCCCTATGTGTGTGTGTATATATATATATATATATATATATATATATATATATATATATATATTGAACAATTTTTTTTTTTGAACGGTAAATTATATTATAATCACGAAATATATATAGGTTCGCACAATTTGGCATAGCCAGGAATTGAACATGGATGGTGTGCTTCATTGGGCAATTCGGTGACCACTCAGACAAATCTGCGTGATTATATATATATATATATATATATATATATATATATATATATATATATATATATATATATATATATATATATATATATATATATATTCAATATTACTGAAAAAACACTATTTTAAAAAAACTTATAAATAAATGAACCATAAAATATATTGTGAGGTTATATTTTTTAATCCCTTTAAATTTCGAGTCATGTGCAATTGTACACTTCCAACACTCTTGTACGTAATAATTTATGATTACAAGTAAAGTAATCGTACATAATGTATGTTTAGATGAAAACTTATAATAATTTATGAGAGCTTAAAATTAATTTTTTCATAAGGTTAGAGTATTATAATTATTTAAGTGACAATTTTCAGAACTCATAAAAATAAATTTAAAAACAAAGTTAATTGAATAAGCTTATAAAGTAAGCTCCTAGTTTATTAAATGAGAAATTATATAATTACCCAAAATTCAATCATTTATTATATATTTTATTGTCATTTTAAATTAATTTACAACTATAAGTTCTAACTTCAACTATTTTATCAAACATTTACACAAAATAAATAAGCTTGAACTAATACTTTAAATATAAATTCCATCTCCAACTCTAGTTCAACTACTTTTACCATATATATAAAAAATTATGCCGTTGGTACCTGTTGTTTGCATATAACAAGATGATGAGGTAACCGCGCGTTGCGGCGGAGAAGTTTTCACAATACTGATTTGAAGTATTTTATGAATGTGTACTGTTTAATTACATACGTTATATTAGATATATATTTGTACGACATGATGTGACATAATTTTTACTTATATGAGATCATTTTGGACAAAATATAATCAATCATATTAGTACAAAATATTTGTTAATATTTGTTATATCTGTTGTACACTTGTACAATAAGCACACTCATTATATGTGGATTACAATATTAGTTAGTTTTTTAAAAGTCATATAATAATTCAAAATAAGTTTAAGTGTTACACTATGACTATTAAAGTAGTTCTGGTGAATTTTTAGAAAAATGATAAACATTATAATAATGATTTGAAACCTATATATAAAAAGTGGGTAACGTTAAAAAAATTGTGAATAGTAACTCGACTAATAGGATCGCGCGAGGAAACCTTTAACTTTGTTTTTTGCATCTTTGGTACTTGTGCTTTGCTGAATTTTCGTGGTTGGTACCTAGGGGCTAGGGCTATAAACGAGTCGAGCCGAGCTCGAGTTTGGATAAGCTCGAGCTCGGCTCGTTAAATTTCAAAGTTCTCGGGCTTGAGCTCGGCTCGTTCGATATTTTACAAGCTCGAGCTCGAATCGTTAATTACATGAAAATATTTTTTTTATATTATTTAATTTGTATTCTATTTGATATTTGTTGTTTAGGTAATTAATATGCTCTTAGGCTTGGCCCGAGTCGAATTTTTAACAAGTCGAGCTCGACTAGCTTGCTAGTATCCCATGGTAACGTCCGTCACTTTTTGAACGATAATTTATAACGACCTTAATTTTTCTACATTACTTTAAGGAACCATGCGATTCTAGAATTAGTTATTACTACTAAGAACAATAGTAGCAGCAACAACAACAACAACAATAAAACTCTCTCTCTTTCTCTCTAAAAAAAAAAAAACACTCTGACTTCTCCCTAAATAACCACCACCGAAACCCTTACTTTTCCGGCACCGTACCGGCCTCCGGCATCTCGCCGGAGGTTCGGGTTGTTAATTTTTAACTGCTTTTCTCCTCTTTTCTTTTCGATCCGCTGTCCGGTTCCCTATACCTCCTTTTTCCGGTGAGTGTTATTTGCAGGTCAATTGCCATTGTTTTCTCTTCGTTTGCAGGCGGCGAATGCCTTGTGCATTCTGCAATGGATGGATCTGATGGGAGTTTGCCTGTATGTCCGGTTTCACTAGCGGTGCAGGTTGTTTTAGGATGTTTTTCATGCTTTTCGGTGAACTTTCCGGTGGTGTTTTCAACTGCTGCAGGCGGCGAACATCACTGATGTTCTGTGGCTGTTTAAGGCACCGTTGGTGTTTTGTGTTGGGTTCTTCGTTCTACTCCGATGTTACAAGGTTCAGGTAGCGGTGGTCTTTTGTATTTCCTTATTTATTTTACGAAAATGGTAGCTTTTCTTCACCCTTTACTCACCTACTTTGAGTTTGCTGTGTTGGATGACTTCGCCAAAATATTGACTTTTTGGCCGGAATTTGGCCGGACTTGGGCCACGGGATGTTCCACCTGGGTTAGGCTATTTTCACAAGCTGGGACATGGGTTTTTTAGGCTTTCTTTAGATGGGTCATGGTGTTGAAATTTTGTGGGGTTATTTAGCATAGTTGATTCTAGGTCCGTTCTCCCTTTGTTGTGTAGTTTAGGCCGATCTCACTCGTTCCATCTTCCTCGTCATCGGTTTCGGTTCGGAATGGTCCGATGTTGTTGCCGCCTTAGCTACTTTAGGGTTGTTAAGCGCTAATAAATTGAAGATCTAGAGTGTTTTTCTCGGTTGTCTCCCGACCGTCCGTTAGGTAGGGTGTTAACATGTTAGGATTTCAAGGTTGAACGCAATTTGGGGTTTGCTTGGTTTTACTGGCCATCGGGGATATGTTCTGGGTTTTTGGTTGCGGTCTCGAGGTGGGTGTTCTTGAGTTGCCCAGCAAGTGTTTTGGCTTCAGACTTTCCAGTTTCGGGTTGATGCGGTTTGGTGTGTGGGCTCGTGGATTGTGGTTCGCAGTTGCAAACTTCGGTTCAGGTGAGGATTTTTTTTTTTTTAAGATTCGGTGGTCTCGGCGGCGGTTACTACACCGAAGCAGTAGCTTCTTATCATTGTGTTGGTTGGTCGTTTCCCGAGTATTGTAGTTGATTGGTTATAACTATAGGGAAATTTTAGTTAAAGTCAAGTTCATGTGGAACATTTGATGTTATTGTAACACTTCATGTAACGCCGTGAGATCATCGTATATCTTTTTATTTATTTATAATATTGCGTTTTTTGCCAATATAAAAAAAAAAAGCAACAACAACAACAACCACAACCTAATCTCACATATTAGAGGTATGAGGGAGATGATACGTAGACAATTCTTCCTCTATCATGGAATAAAGAGAAGTCATTTCTTCACCACTAGTGAAACTCTCCAAGAGTAGAGAAAGTCATCTCTCTCTATTCGACAGGTAAAGTGATTGCTTCCAAAAGGACCTATGGTCAAAAATTAGGTAAAAAAAGAAAATACACCATAAAAATGGTAAATCAAATTTTCATAGGTTTTAAATCAAGTATGGTATTCAATTTAGACTCTAAGCAGTAGAGTCACCAATAAATCGACTTTTGATATTGACTTACTTAATAAAATCGTATTAAAAAACACCTTAGAGTTTTATGGGGAACTTAAGACATATCAAGAAATGCTACACTAAAAAAAAACACTATCTTAGATATCAAATTGTTAAAAATATATCAAATTGTTAAAAAGACATCCAAATCGCAAGATCTCGTAGATATATGGAGAGTAGTCGGTCAAAGATATGGATGTCTTGTTGCTTTAGATTTGATGAATAATTTGACTCAATTAAAGAGTATAATAAATAATAAGTAATGCTCCGTAGATGATAAATAATCGTTACGGAGTATTGTTATTTTGTTCCAAAGATGACAACCTTAAATAAAAATAAACAAATTTAAAATATAGGACATGGGTATGTTTACAAATCAGCAACATTATGGTTTCACCATCGGACCTGTGGTCCAGTGATATCCGGCCTAAATGATCCTTGGCCCTACGCATGTAAAGATTGAAAGCAATAACCATGCAGGCTCGATTCCGGGTCCTGACATGCTGTAGGGGTTTAATGGTGATTGTGTTTCGCCAGGCTCCAGTGGCATACGGGATGCGGCTGGATGAGTTGACATAGTCAACACAGGACTAACATGTCTCTGCCGATAAACATGTTTTGGAAAGGAACATTATGGTTTCTATTTATTACGCAGTATCAAAATCATCACATGCAAATTATGGCCAAACATACAACTTGTCTACTACTTCAAGTAGATACATTGAACTCCCTTTCTTTCTTCTCTTACTTTATGCGGGAAACTTATAAAAAAAAGTTAGGTTTTGTTGGATCTCTAATTATGCTATTATAATAATTTTGTTTATGATTTGATTTGAGTTTTAGAGAAAACCCTAACTGGTATACAACATGCATGATAATATTCTATATTCTACATCCATATCTATATCTATATTTTATATTATAACTTATAAGATAAGAGGGTATATAGTGTGAAGTTGTTTTAAAATATAAATATTACGATCAAGTTTATATACATATACATATATATACATATACATATACAATATATACTATTAGGCATCTAAACTTTGATCGTTTTAAGTAGGTTGGTATGTCGTTTTGGTATAGACGAACTACTACTTCGTACATGACTTTTTTAAAGGCCGCTAGTTTATTTTCAAATTTTTTTTTTAAAACTCTTTAAAGCAATCTTATTTTATAAAATAATATTGCTTGCCTTTCGAAAAAAAATCTTATTTTATAAAAGGGTTATAGTAATTCTCGATATGTGTTATATTATTTATAAACTATCAAAAGTTCGTTTAATAGTGTATTTATATGTACATATATGTATATACTTCATCCGTCTCAAAATAAATATGCCATTTCTCTTTTAAACGTTTTTTTGTCAACTTTGACTTGAAATCTTTTTTGTTTATATAATAATTTGATAAAAGTTATATGTATAGACTAAGATGTCAATATGTTTACATTGGTACAATTTTCAAATATAGTACTCGTATTACACAAATGTTATTTTGTCTTGATGCATTATTTTATTTTTGTTTTAAAATATTTATACGTTACTCATAAATAAAAATTTCATATAAATAAACGTAACAAACTTAATGTATAACTCGTTAATACTATTACACAACTAAACAATTATTATTATTATTATTATTAGTATTATTATTATTATTATTATTATTATTATTATTATAATAAACTTAAAAGTATTAAAACTTACAAAAAATTAGTGGGAAGCCTAGAGACAATCTGGGCCCCCACACCTCTAGCAATAGCAAAACCTATCCTAGTAAAAATATGAGCAGCATCACCGGCACCAATATCTTGCGCCATCGAACTCTTCTGAACCCGCTTTAGCAAAGAAACATCATCCTTTTCTAATTCCCCAAGGGAAGAAAATGAGAAAGGAATGAAACCATAACCAATCGCCTGACAGCTAGATTCGTACTTGACCCGCTTCCGACGAGCCGCATCAACCACAGCACGTCCAGGGACAAAGTCAGAAAGCCCAGACTGTGTCAAAGGAGAAGACCCTGTCAAGTCAACACAAACATCGCGACCACAATCCCAGGAAAAAAGTAACACATCTGCAGGTCTGAGGGCCCTGTCGTTCCCACCAGACAACCCAATGTCAACCTCCTTTCTCGCTGAAATCCCAGATCGATAACAAACATCAACAAGGGAATCCCGAACAACATTATGTCGATGCTTAATACCCACCATACCAGCACAAGACACCGCGTGATCCCCGAAAATATCCCCAGTAAAAACCCTTGAACAGGCAGAGCATGCCGTCGAGATAGAGAACAATGGAACACCCAACCGGTAGCACAACACACATCGGTAAGTCTTTGCGTTCATCGTCTGACCCAACCCCAAAATAGGGACTGCCCTTAGCCAAGCAGAAGTGTGATCACCCTGCTGCGATTTCCATAAGGCCGATTGTCGGGGAGAAAATGAAAAAGTGGATTCTGCAGAAGCGGTAACCTTTGTGAAATAAACATCTGCCAATTTCTTCATGAGTATGGGGGCAGCGGCCTCACTCTGATTAATTATTATTATTATTATTATTATTATTATTATTATTATTATTATTATTATTATTATTTTGGAGAAACACAACTAAACAATTGGACATAAATGTATGAGCCAGTTAACAGTTGTCTTAGTTCGGATTCACAGGGAACATATATTAATATCAAGAAAGAAGTTACTTGTAGTTATACCTTGTAAACGTGTCAGGTTGGATCAAATTGGTGAACAAATTCGTATAAATCCTCCAATCACAGGAGGCTAAACTCTTCAATTATAAGAGATCAATGCTTTATTAAACCAAAACAACATAATCTCAGTCGATTACAATCACGCACTCAAACCAGTACACTCTAGTTCATGAAAAACATGAACTTAATCTCTCAAAGAAACAAAGAAATCAAACAATCTAGGATTTTAGCATGACGATGGTGATGATTATGAATAAATCTGATATTTTCTAATGAATGTAAATGTTGACTAATAAAAGCTTTACTGAAGTGACACGCAATTAATTGACTATTCAATTTTCAAATCGTGTGAGAATTGATAATTACACCACTATTTTTACTAAATTCACCGAAATGTACTATAACTAGTGGAGGAGCCCTCGCTTCGCGTCGGGACTCCGTTTCGGATATAATTTGTTGTGTTTGGTTTGTAAAATTATTTCGTGTTTAACGGTGATGTCGGTTAAACTTATCCCGAGTCGTACAAAAATTTAAAGGCGGTTAAAAATTTAGGTGGATTTGTTGGGGAGTTTTATGGAAAATAAAGAAGTTATGATTTGGCCCTTGAAGTTTAACATTAGACCCCTATGGAGTTTACATTTTTTATCCTAAGAATTTACAATGTTTAGTGTGGTGTCATTGTAGGTACAACATTTTTGCACGATGTACAAATGATTAAAACATGGGGAAGAGCTATTCATAAAGCCTTTGTCTTATATATATATATATATATATATATATATATATATATATATATATATATATATATATATATATATATATATATATATATATATATATATATAATGAGTTACGTAGTTAATTTATAATAAGGAAAAAAAGTTAAACAATAATAAAGTGAAAAATTATGTGGTTGATTTAATAATAATAATAATAATAATAATAATAATAATAGTAATAATAATAATAATAATAATAATAATAATAATGAATAGTTGTTAGTTAGAAAAAATTATGTGGTCGATTTATAATGAATGGGAAGTTTAATGGTTAAATTATAAAATGTGAAAATTTTGTGATAAGTTTGTAAAAGCTATAAAGTTAAGTATTATAAAGAACGGGGTTGAATTGTGAGAATATAAAAAGTTCAAGGTGAGTTCGTGAAAATTATGAGTGTTACTATTTATTTAGCCTATGTCATTTAGATATATAGAGTAATATATCCTTAATGATAGTTTACACAAATTTTTATGTTATAAACAAATAAGGATATTTTTGGAATAAAGGCATTAAACGATGGTGAAAGAATAAGTTTTGAAAGTGAAAATATCACCTCCTAATTTGTGTAATTGACGTTTGATGCATTTTACAACATATAATGATTAGTAGTTAATATTTGAATGATTTAAAGAGTCGGTCTTATTGAACTTCATAAAAAATGAAGATGGAAAATTAGAGAATATATATATACCTTTTGAAAGTAGAAAGCAATTGGTGTACAAATTATACATATGTATTTGGCAAATAAAAAATGGGATGAACAGTAATTTCCTTGTTTCTAATGATATACGGAGTACATTTTAATAGTAATATATTAGATACTAGTGAAATGACCCGTGGAACCACGAGTTTGTTTAAACGAAACAGTTTAATGATATGTTTTAGGTATTAAATGAACATGAATGTTAAAGTCATTTAGTTTAATGACTCGTGGAATCACATAGTCCGACTAAGAAACTCGTCAGCTGAACATTTCATCAAACACCTAAAATGCATATTAAACAATCCACATCCAATCATAAGAGATAATATTGGTTGTCATTTTATTTTAAAAGTGTAAATTAAAATATAAATTTAGAATTGGTTTCCCTCTGCTAGCTTTTATACCTTCTCGTACTCAATTCAAAATAATTCAAAATTATTTAATTTTAATAATTAAAATAATTATAAATTAGATTAAATTTAATATTAATAATTAATTAATAAGATTTAATTTTAATTCAAAATTATTTAGATTAATGACATCACCCACCATGCTTAAATTTTTTTCTTTTGTTTTTTAATTTTTTTTTAACAAAGGAATTAGCCTAATAATAATATCATCATTATAGGATTTTAATAGAAACTATAAATAAGATATAAATATAAGTTAATAATAATTTAGACTATAACCCTCATGTCTTCAAGAATAACACTTCAGTCCCTCTGCTTTATTCCACAATAACAGCCGCAGTCCTTATGATTTCCAGAAATGACACAATGCTTAAGTTCACAATGCTTTATAATGTTTTAAACAAGTGGATCATGTAATTAGATGTCAGACCAACTAATCATGACTGATAAATGGATTTAGAAGCTAGATAATGAAACACCCCGCATGTTTAAAATTCCATCTTTAATGGCTACATATAATATATAATATATTGTTTAATTCATTTGCTTAAATTAATTGTGATATCCATAGCTTTCTACGAGACCTTATACTGTAGTAAAGTTTCCATATAATAAAAAAGTTAACTAAGTTAATATTGACGTTGGAATTCAATAATCAACAAGTTGCTAGCTATGAACTTATAAGACACAATATCATGGCATAAAAATTATAGTGTTTTCACCATCACACATACAAGTACTACAGAACTTTAATTGATGTTATAAGTGAAATGCAGGATGTTTTGGACACATATAATGCAACATATACTAAAAAAACATATGGATGTGACAATACAAGAAATTATTTAATATGAAGAGGAGACAGTGACTTTTGTAGGATCGAAATGGGGTAGTTGTTGTTATTATTGTTTGATCGATAGGTAATGAGAACGTACCCCACATGTTACAAAATGAGAATAAAAATGAAATACCATTTAGAGGGGTGCAAACGGCGAGGGGCGAATTGGGGGCTTTGACTTTATAGTCTTGTAACACAACTAGTTTGAACATTTTCTTTACAAAGTACTCTCCCACGTCTTCCATAAAATCTCATAGAAAATTGTAAAAATTTATTCTCCAAGATAAAACTTATCTTCGACTCATCAGCCCTTAGAACGAGTCAATAAGTCCGTCCATCCTCGCCCTTTAACATAGAAGTTCTCTTGAACATGACTTAACCTCTTATAACTTACATTACTTCTTTTGAACATATTGGGCTCCGTATCTCAAAGTTACCAAGTTTTCTAAACGTTAAAACTAAGTTTGTTCGGGGACAAACGAAGATCAAGTGTGGAGATTTGATAATGCCAAAATTATACATATTTTTCACTATACATTTCGGCGTTATCAAGCTTAAATCTATATATATACACTTCGATATTATGCTCTTTTATGCTTTATTTCATCAAGTATTGAGTACAAGTTCATATACGAGAAGTTGGTGCAAAACTCAAGTTTATCTAACCATTGAACTAATCCTGAAGAAATAAAGAAAATTGCGTGTTGTCATCATTTTGACCATAACTTACTCATACGAACTCTGTTTGAGGTGAATCAAAAAGCCAGGCGACAACACGATAGAGCTCTACAACTTCCTATTGGTGGTTTATATTGAAGAGATCCTCCGGCAGGCGGCGCAACCCTAATTCTGCCGAGTTCAGTGACTATATCAAAGACTTATTCACCAAGGAACCTCAGGCCGGCGGCCCATCATTTCCCGTAGGCCACCTGACCAAAAATGGAGAGTTTTTAATGCTATTTAATGAGCTTAGTCAACATGGAACCTCATATCGGCGGCCTGACACTTCCCGTTGGAAGCGGAGCGCAAGCTGTTAGAATTTAACAGCTGACAAAACACGGAACCAGCAAATCACCTCAGGCCGGCGGCCTGGAATATCACATCGACGACATCGCCCAATTTCGATCCTATAAATTGGAGTTTCTGCTCCAAGATTCAGTGTATCACGTCTGTTTAAGTTCTCAATTTTCCATTTCGTTTTCTGCAATATTTACAGTAGGAGTAGATTAGTTGTCATAAAGTTGAATTTAATGTCATTTCAAGTTTCGTTTAAAAGAGCCAGAGTACTATTGTTTCATCGTTTTACATTTATGCAATTATTTGGTTTAATAAATTATGAAGTTCATCTTTTATTCATCATTATCTTTTATTTAAGGTATCGTTCTACTTTTATTTATTTATGCATTTTAATATGTCTTTTATTTATTTTCACTTTTCTGCCATGATAAAAGTTTAGCATTTTATTACGTTTTATAGTGTTTGCTTGTACTGATGAACCTGTAACACTCGGACTAAAATTGTGCAAGTTGGGTCGGCGGCCTGATGACAACAGTGGCGGCCCAAAACCTTTAAAAACCAGAATTTATTCGATTGCTGTATATAGCTTTTCAGGCAATTCCGTATGTTAAACATTCACTGCCGACTGCTGTTTATAGCTAGCCGTCAGAGGTATGAAGAACACTTAGGTTTCTAGTAAAAATCTGGAAAGAGAATAGTTTTGTCGGCGGCCGTCTATGGTTAGACGACGGCCCAACTTGTTCAACACGTCGACCGCCAACTGGGTGACAAGAGACGGAAGCCTGGAACGAACCAAAGATTAGAACTTGGTTTTTAATGCTTTTTGTTGTTTATTCTTACGAGCTTAATTAAATAAACTCATTGTTCTAAGTTTTGATTCATGTTTGCATGCGTAGTTAATTGTATTTGGTTGATCAATGCCCAGTACGATTAACTTTACTAGTAGTATATCGTAAGACTATAGCGAATCCCTAGGTTCCCATGACAATGAGACCTAGAATTTTATATGTCAATCATGAATCACGAAAGACTTTAAATCGTGATATTACATTGTACAATCTTACAATATGATTCGCCAATCCTATTGAATCCGATTAGGTCTCGTAGTATAATCAAACGTTAAACCCTAGTAATCACAAGTGACATTTGGGCATTACTTTGAGGGATAGTTGGTGGGCCAAACCGTTAGCCGTGTTAAACACTTAAAGTCATTTGAGAATATAATCCAAATGTCCAAATGTGAAGGGAATGACGTTCGAGTAAACACTCACTTATTATTATATTTTAATTTATCATATTTATTTATATGCTTAATACAACCTCAAAACCCTCAAAACAATTACTCCCTTAATCTTGAAATATGAACGAAATATCAACAAATCATCAATCCTTAACCTAGAATATCCTCCTATCTTGGAACGAACTGAACTTACCAATTACTTTACTACACCAATCGGGTTATCATGCTTGTTAGGTGCGTTTAAGTGATTAGTAAATTCGGATCTTATAAGTTTAAAGGATTATAGCTAAAACGACATCAATGAACCCTACCGACCAGGTTAAGTTCTAACCTGTAATAAACAATAGGTTTTTATTGTTATTTACAAATGGCACTATCTTTAATTCATATATGTTATCATAAAATTTTTGATGTTATTATAATCAATGAAAGTATTTATATTTTCAAAAATTGTAGTTTTTTTATATAATTATATTATTGTGAATTCTACTTTTTCTTGAGGAAAGAATTATTTATTGAAGTGAATTTGTTCTATTTTTAGGAAGAAAATGTTTATGTGATAGTGATGCGAATATGATCTTACGAACATACATAAATCTACGTATATAATAAGTATACAACCACTAGTTTAAAGAAACAAGACAATTTATGTAGCGACCCGACAAAATCATCATTGACGGTGCCGTCTACTTAGGTCCCGTTGCGTGGTCATAGTCTCTATATGAGAAGCGTTTGACCAAAATCATGTCGCATTCATTTGAAATGTACAAAACTTGCAAAGTTTAGTTTACAAAACGGTTCGACAACAACTTTAAGTTTACAAAAGTTATAAAGTGTAAATGAAATAACTTGCGACATAATTAGTTTAAAATCACGGTTTGCTATAAATAGTAAAAGTATGTAAGCTTTAAGTTTGAATCCAAAAGCGCTATCCCTAGCGTATGCATGTATACTTGACTCCAAGCAAGTAATCAAAGTGCGCGGAAGCATAAATCAAGTAGCCAAGTATGAACCTGAGAAACATATAGAAAACTGTCAACGAAAAACGTTGGTGAAATCATAGATGTAGTAATAAACGTTATTTTTGAATCACAAGATTTAGTATTTCCATAAAATTGATCATCCAAAAGTTGCATTCCAAAAGTTTGTTCGCGAGCACCCAATTATCAAGACTTAACGTTTCCTTCCATAGAACCCCATCACAATAGTGTTAGAACATACACTGTTTCTCAAAAATATATTCCATCCGTAGACGGTAGCGAACCGTCCGAAATGAGGGTTTGTCAAACCCGTATGGCCACACAATATAAGTTCTCGCTTACACCCTGCAAGTGTAACTAATGATAATCGAATTGAGGATTTTTGTTCTAACTCGCTGTGGAATGTTTGTTTCATCGTACTTGTGTTCAAAGTATAAAAGTAAGTAGTACAAAATGTAACAAAGTATATGTTTCTCAGCCCACTATTTAAAAGTATAAAAAGTTGTTGAAAAGGTGGGACTATGATCTCACCTCGAGTGCACGAGTATAAATGTACTTCACAAAGTAAACGTGTGCATGAATGTTGCTTAGCCTTGACCTAAACAAGTAAGTTGTATCAATTAACCGGTTACGACACAAGGTCGGGCGAAATGTGTTCAATTAGTCCTATGGCTCATTACGACTCGATTATATAGCATGTGAATCACGTTGTCAAGTTTCATGCAAGAATCAAGTATAAAATAAGATTAGAACGATTGTATAAGTGTTTTGTTAAGTTTGACTAATAGTCAAACTTGGTCAAAGTCAACGAAAAAGTCAACAGGGTCGGGTCGGGTCCCGAACTATTTTTCTGAGGTTTTTATTCATATATAAGCATGTTAGAACAAGTTACATGTGAATCGGAGGTGCGTAGCATAGCAAACATTTTTCAAAATTTGACAAAGTAGGTCAGAACCCAAACACGGCTATTGCCGCGCCGCGGCCAGAGGTGTCGCGCCGCGATATTAGGCGTGGCCTGGTACCTGCTCAATTTCAAAAGTTCAAGTCTTGATCCAAAATTCAATTTAGCACAAAACGCAAACCGTAAACACTTAGAATACGCATCTTATATCATTGGAAAGCTCTTTTGACAAGGAATACAATTAACTACCTTTCACCAAGCAAAAACATCAATTACAATAACCGAAAACTCGTCAATTGATCAAGAAAGGTTTATTTTCAAAGTTTCAAGTTCGTAAAACGTATTTTATGATTCGGGAATCCAATTCACACATATGATATGCCGTTTTGAAGGTAATGAAACATACATTACAACTAAACACTTACTAATAACATTTCATGGCATTCGAAACATCAAAAGCTCGTTTTAAGTCTATCAAACCCTAACCAAAATCCGCAAAAATCAATATTCATGTTTTTGAAGTTTTCTTAATCAACCTACGCATCAAAACGAAGCTAGTGATACTAGTAACACAATTAAAACATGAACTTTAACAATTTAACAACATTAACTCATCCAAAATCAAAGATTTAGCACACCCATTTCAAATGTTCAAACTAGTTACTCAAAACAACGAATCGAGCAAACAAAACATATATTCATGTTATACACGAGCCATAGACACTAACTAACACCATTTCAAGTCAAAAACACGAATTTAGAGAAATCTAGAGTTTTAGAAATGTTACCCAAATGAGATGAAATTGGTACCAAAATGTAGAGGATGAAGAGAGGATCACGAAAATGTAATTTGTTTTGATGTTTGCCTCTTGATCCGGATTTAGATGATGATTTTTGTGAGTTAGGTGTTTAAGTTCAAAAATGGAAGATGAGAAAGGAGAGAAAGAGATGAGGAGGTGAGTGGAAGTGAATGGGTGGATGAGGTGGGTTGACTAGTTGACCTAGTCAACTAGTTTGCCCACTTGGCAACCTCGGTCCCTCAAGTTTCAAAGCGGGTGCGGGAATTAACCAAACGAATATTTTTAAAAAACGCTCAAGTAAACGAGTGATGTTATAATTAAATAACGAGAATATTATGAACGTTTGTCAACGGAATCTACGAATATAAATAATGAAAGATATTATTTTTAAAAAAAAAAGATAGTGTTAAAAATAAATTTAACGGAAAAACGCGGGATGTTACATTACCTACACCTTAAAAGAAATTTCGTCCCGAAATTTATTTGGAAGTAGTAGTTGTTGTTTCTTCTTCGAAACCTTGCGTTGCAAATTCTACGGATATGTGAAGGTACTTCCTTGGGCATTTCAACGAACTTTGATAGTCGGGATTTTACGTTGGTTTAAAGTTTGGTTTCACGATTTATAATTCAACCGGTCCTCCTAGGAAGTGAAGTTTGTCATCGATAGTAAGCTCATCGAAAGGAATAACAAGTTCTTGTTTCGCAAGACACTTCTGTAAGTTGATTCATAGAATGTAGGATGAACGGAGACTCAAACGTGTCGGAAAATCTAAACGGCTAGTAACGGGTTCAAAACGCCCCCGGATTCTAAAAGGTTTTGTGTATCGCAGATTTAGCTTTCTATGTTTCCCGAAACGGATTGCACCTTCTCAAGGTGCGACTTTTAACGTTAGTTGCCCACTTGGAATTTGAAATGTTTACGTCTAACATCGGTGTAGCTCTTTTGGCGACTACGGGCCGTCTTGAGCCCTTCTTGGAATTGAATAATTTTTCGATTGTTTCATGAATGAGTTCGGGTCCGGTGGTTTGCTTGTCACCTACTTCGGCTCAACGATTAAGAAAACGATAATTGCGGCTATACGGGTCCTCGAAAAGTGTGACGTTAATACTCGAATGAAAATTATTGTAGTAAGAGAATTCGGCTAAAGGCAACTACTTTTCTCAAGTAAATTGAAGTCGATAACACAAATTCGTTTTATGGTTTCCAAGGTTTGAATCGTATGTTTGCTCGGTCCGTCGGGTTGTGGTTGATGTGTTGTACTCATGTTTAAACGTGGTCCCGAGGCTTTTTGTAAGGCACCCCGAAATCTAGAAGTGAAACGAGGATCTCGATCCGAAACGAAGTATATCTCCACAAGATATATTTTGAACAAGTTTTTGTTTCTCAAGAATTTCGCGCCGCGGAAGATTTATCGGTTTCCGAAAACGTTCGTTATGACTATTCACCCTCGAGGCGAATACTATTATAATGTGAAGAGTCTCTCTCTCCATTAAGAATTTAGAATTTAGATAAAAGGATTTCCTTAAACGGAAGTACGAGTGTAAGGCGAGAGAAGTTTCCGCCTCGATGTGAGCATAACAAGCATATTGTAGTTCGTCGATAAACTGTAAGAAAACGAGATAGTATACGCGTATAACATATGTTTGAAGTCGGAAGAATTTGTCATTCATTCGGAAGCATAAATATGGTTCGATAATAATCGAAGATGTGTCCCGGGTATGGTTGTTATCAATATTCTCAGAGTTTTCAGATATCCCAAACAAGAAAAAAAATGAAGTCATGTACATGGCACATGGTGGTGATTAGGTTGATCGAGTCCAATCACCATCACGTGTCACTAGAACTTTGGTGTGAATTACCGTAATATAACCACGTTGATCGAGTGTCGTTATATTACGCTAACTCATACCTCCATTCCCACATCACTCCATAGATTCGAGTTCGTGTAATCGTGAAGTTTAAAATAAACAAAGTGTAACGACGTCTCTAACGTGACTCGTATTGAATCGAAAGAATTAGTGCAACTATAAAGAAGCGTTCCCCGAGGGAAGTGTATAAATGATTGTTCACGTCATTGCGGTTCAAGTCAAGCGATAATGCCCTTAGGCACGAAAAGAGTAACGAATCATGATAACAAAAAGTACGCAACCGTAGTGATAAATAGCGATGACGATACTCACCTAGAGTAGTGATGGTAGTAACAAGAAGTGGTAGATAGTAAGGAACACCGGTGTGACACCGATAGTAAGTTGAAATGGTGGCGAATCATAATCTGGGAGACAGGGTTCCCGGACAAGTGTGACCAATGAAGTCGTTGTCATCCTTACGCGCATGAATCTCGAATTTACGTGTGTTACCAGGAAGTGGCAGAATACGGATTCGTATGATGAAAGTTGTAGTGACCCGAACTTTTCCATGTTTATATATATTAATTGAGATTGATATTTACATGATTAAATGTTTCCAACATGTTAAGCAATCAAACTTGTTAAGACTTGATTAATTGAAATATGTTTCATATAGACAATTGACCACCCAAGTTGACCGGTGATTCACGAACGTTAAAACTTGTAAAAACTATATGATGACATATATATGGATATATATATAGTTAACATGATACTATGATAAGTAAACATATCATTAAGTATATTAACAATGAACTACATATGTAAAAACAAGACTACTAACTTAATGATTTTTAAACGAGACATATATGTAACGATTATCGTTGTAAAGACATTTAATGTATATATATCATATTAAGAGATATTCATACATGATAATATCATGATAATATAATAATTTAAAATCTCATTTGATATTATAAACATTGGGTTAACAACATTTAACAAGATCGTTAACCTAAAGGTTTCAAAACAACACTTACATGTAACGACTAACGATGACTTAACGACTCAGTTAAAATGTATATACATGTAGTGTTTTAATATGTATTTATACACTTTTGAAAGACTTCAATACACTTATCAAAATACTTCTACTTAACAAAAATGCTTACAATTACATCCTCGTTCAGTTTCATCAACAATTCTACTCGTATGCACCCGTATTCGTACTCGTACAATACACAGCTTTTAGATGTATGTACTATTGGTATATACACTCTAATGATCAGCTCTTAGCAGCCCATGTGAGTCACCTAGCACATGTGAGAACCATCATTTGGCAACTAGCATGAAATATCTCATAAAATTACAAAAATATGAGTAATCATTCATGACTTATTTACATGAAAACAAAATTACATATCCTTTATATCTAATCCATACACCAACGACCAAAAACACCTACAAACACTTTCATTCTTCAATTTTCTTCATCTAATTGATCTCTCTTAAGTTCTATCTTCAAGTTCTAAGTGTTCTTCATAAATTCCAAAAGTTCTAGTTTCATAAAATCAAGAATACTTTCAAGTTTGCTAGCTCACTTCCAATCTTGTAAGGTGATCATCCAACCTCAAGAAATCTTTGTTTCTTACAGTAGGTTATCATTCTAATACAAGGTAATAATCATATTCAAACTTTGGTTCAATTTCTATAACTATAACAATCTTATTTCAAGTGATGATCTTACTTGAACTTGTTTTCGTGTCATGATTCTGCTTCAAGAACTTCGAGCCATCCAAGGATCCATTGAAGCTAGATCCATTTTTTTTCTTTTCCAGTAGGTTTATCCAAGGAAATTAAGGTAGTAATGATGTTCATAACATCATTCGATTCATACATATAAAGCTATCTTATTCGAAGGTTTAAACTTGTAATCACTAGAACATAGTTTAGTTAATTCTAAACTTGTTCGCAAACAAAAGTTAATCCTTCTAACTTGACTTTTAAAATCAACTAAACACATGTTCTATATCTATATGATATGCTAACTTAATGATTTAAAACCTGGAAACACGAAAAACACCGTAAAACCGGATTTACGCCGTCGTAGTAACACCGCGGGCTGTTTTGGGTTAGTTAATTAAAAACTATGATAAACTTTGATTTAAAAGTTGTTATTCTGAGAAAATTATTTTTATTATGAACATGAAACTATATCCAAAAATTATGGTTAAACTCAAAGTGGAAGTATGTTTTCTAAAATGGTCATCTAGACGTCGTTCTTTCGACTGAAATGACTACCTTTACAAAAACGACTTGTAACTTATTTTTCCGACTATAAACCTATACTTTTTCTGTTTAGATTCATAAAATAGAGTTCAATATGAAACCATAGCAATTTGATTCACTCAAAACGGATTTAAAATGAAGAAGTTATGGGTAAAACAAGATTGGATAATTTTTCTCATTTTAGCTACGTGAAAATTGGTAACAAATCTATTCCAACCATAATTTAATCAACTTGTATTGTATATTATGTAATCTTGAGATACTATAGACACGTATACAATGTTTCGACCTATCATGTCGACACATCTATATATATTTCGGAACAACCATAGACACTCTATATGTGAATGTTGGAGTTAGCTATACAGGGTTGAGGTTGATTCCAAAATATATATAGTTTGAGTTGTGATCAATACTGAGATACGTATACACTGGGTCGTGGATTGATTCAAGATAATATTTATTGATTTATTTCTGTACATCTAACTGTGGACAACTAGTTATAGGTTACTAACGAGGACAGCTGACTTAATAAACTTAAAACATCAAAATATATTAAAAGTGTTGTAAATATATTTTGAACATACTTTAATATATATGTATATATTGTTATAGGTTCGTGAATCAACAGTGGCCAAGTCTTACTTCCCGACGAAGTAAAAATCTGTGAAAGTGAGTTATAGTCCCACTTTTAAAATCTAATATTTTTGGGATGAGAATACATGCAGGTTTTATAAATGATTTACAAAATAGACACAAGTACGTGAAACTACATTCTATGGTTAAATTATCAAAATCGAATATGCCCCTTTTTATTAAGTCTGGTAATCTAAGAATTAGGGAACAGACACCCTAATTGACGCGAATCCTAAAGATAGATCTATTGGGCCTAACAAACCCCATCCAAAGTACCGGATGCTTTAGTACTTCGAAATTTATATCATATCCGAAGGGTGTCCCGGAATGATGGAGATATTCTTATATATGCATCTTGTTATTGTCGGTTACCAGGTGTTCACCATATGAATGATTTTTATCTCTATGTATGGGATGTGTATTGAAATATGAAATCTTGTGGTCTATTGTTACGATTTGATATATATAGGTTAAACCTATAACTCACCAACATTTTTGTTGACGTTTAAAGCATGTTTATTCTCAGGTGAATATTAAGAGCTTCCGCTGTTGCATACTAAAATAAGGACAAGATTTGGAGTCCATGTTTGTATGATATTGTGTAAAAACTGCATTCAAGAAACTGATTTCGATGTAACATATTTGTATTGTAAACCATTATGTAATGGTCGTGTGTAAACAGGATATTTTAGATTATCATTATTTGATAATCTACGTAAAGCTTTTTAAACCTTTATTTATGAAATAAAGGTTATGGTTCGTTTTAAAAATGAATGCAGTCTTTGAAAAACGTCTCATATAGAGGTCAAAACCTCGCAACGAAATCAATTAATATGGAACGTTTTTAATCAATAAGAACGGGACATTTCAGTTGGTATCAGAGCGTTGGTCTTAGAGAACCAGAATTTTGCATTAGTGTGTCTTATCGAGTTTGTTAGGATGCATTAGTGAGTCTGGACTTCGACCGTGTTTACTTGAAAAATGATTGCTTAACAAATTTTGTTGGAAACTATATATTTTTAACATGTGAATATTATGTGATATATTAATCTCTTAACGCGTTTGATATTATGTGATAGATGTCTACCTCTAGAACAAGTCCCATTGACTCACCTAATAATAATGAAGAGTCAAATGTAAATTGGAATGATTCGTGGACTGATTCACAAGTTCCCGAAGAGGAACCGGAAGAAGAGTCGGAACCGGAAGAAGAATCGGAACCGGAAGAAGAATCGGAACCGGATGAAGAAATAGAACCGGTGGGGGAAATAATAAAACGGTTAAGTAAAAGAAAATCCTCAACCAACCGACCAAGGTTAATTATGGTCAATGGTGTTTCCGCTAAGGAAGCAAAATATTGGGAGGATTACCAATTCTCCGATGAATCGGATTCCGACGAGAATTCCGATGACGTTATAGAAATTACCCCAACTGAATTTAAAAAGGCAAAAGAAAATAATAAGGGAAAGGGCATAAAAATAGAGAAATCTAATTCCAACCCCGATGAACTTTATATGTATCGTCAACCCCCGAAGTCCTTAAGTTGTAACAATGACCCGGGAACCTCTAAACCACCAGGTTTTTCTAAACCAATGTGGATCACGACGGCTCGTATTAGGGGAACATCATATATCCCTAGAAACTTGGAAAAACGAACCAAAACCGAAGAAAAAGAAACGAGGGAGTCGGAATAAGATAGTTGTATTCGTGTGGTGTAATATATGTAATATAGTGTGCTTATGCTTTATGATATATGTAAAAATTGCTTGTATTAATAAGTATTTTTTTATGAATCTAACTCTTGTCTATTTTACAGTTTAAAAACACAAAATGGATAGACAACCCAATATTTTAAGAGACCTACCCGGAGACATGATTGATGAAATCTTGTCTAGAGTCGGACAGAATTCTTCGGCACAACTATTTAAGGCGAGATCAGTTTGTAAGACATTCGAAGAACGTTCCAAGAATGTCTTGGTTTATAAGAGACTTTCTTTTGAAAGATGGGGGATATCACATTGGGAAACCCATAAGTTACGATGTGTTTACTTTGACGCATATATTGCGGGGAACCCAAATGCTATTTTACGCAACGGGTTAAGAAATTATTTTGACTCAATATATCCGAATATTGGACTTCGTGATTTAGAAAAAGCGGCTAACATGCAACATAAAGAAGCATGTTATGCTTACGGATTAGTAATGTTAGCTTCTCACCAAAGTGAGAACAAGAACATCGGGCTACAACTATTAAACAAAACGTTTCAACAAGTGACGGAGTCGGTAATTGGGGTAAGAAATGAGGTTTTTAGATTGTTACGGGACTTTTGGACATTACGTAACCCTCGTCCCTTTGATGACGTTACAACACGCTGTCTTATCAACGGCCATAACGGTTATGTTGCACAAGACCAAGGATGGGAAGTAGTCCTAGTAAAACCAGAATGCATGACTTGTTTCTGGACGTATGAATTACGTGTCTTTATTTCCTTTGCTGAACGACTTGTGTACTAGCTAGAATTATCTTCACAACTATCTTGTATCAAAGTTATTGTGTGCTATATTTCATGCTTTATGTAAAATAAGCGGTATTGTAAGTTTGTAAAATATTGTGTAAAAGTTTGAACGCGAAATATTATTATAATCAGTTTTTTCATATAGAATTGAAGTAGTTGAATTGTATATTAGCTACTAAGTATGAACTTAACGGGTAGGTACTACCCGAATTTAAACTTATAAAACGCTAATATGAAGAAAAAGCTTTTATAAATGAGTTCATATTATGCTACGAAATACTATTAACTACTCTTAATATTCTGTATGATTAACTTGTTCCATTTAACTATTTTGAAGGAAATGGCACCGACTACTCGACACACCGTGAATATGAATGAAGAGGAATTCCGTACTTTTCTAGCTTCAAACATAGCCGCAGTACAGGCTGCGCTACATACCAACAATAACATTGGATCTAGCAGTACAGGAAATCGTGTAGGATGCACCTACAAAGAATTCACTGCCTGCAAACCTTTGGAATTTGATGGAACCGAAGGACCGATCGGATTGAAACGGTGGACCGAGAAGGTTGAATCGGTGTTTGCCATAAGTAAGTGTACTGAAGAGGACAAAGTGAAGTACGCTACGCATACCTTCACAGGTTCTGCGTTAACATGGTGGAATACCTATCTAGAGCAAGTGGGACAAGACGATGCGTACGCACTACCGTGGTCAGCATTCAAGCACTTGATGAACGAGAAGTACCGTCCCAGAACCGAGGTCAATAAGCTCAAGACAGAACTTAGAGGGTTACGAACCCAAGGATTTGATATTACCACGTACAAAAGACGATTCACAGAATTGTGCCTATTGTGTCCGGGAGCATTCGAAGATGAGGAAGAGAAGATCGACGCGTTTGTGAAAGGATTACCGGAAAGAATCCAAGAAGATATAAGTTCACACGAGCCCGCCTCCATACAACAGGCATGTAGAATGGCTCACAAACTCGTGAACCAGATTGAAGAAAGAATTAAAGAACAGACTGCTGAAGAGGCCAATGTGAAGCAAGTCAAAAGAAAGTGGGAGGAAAACGGTGATAAGAATCACCAATACAACAACAACAGCAATTACAACAATAATCGCAACAATTATCCCAACAATCGCAACATCAATCGCAACTACAACAAACGGCCCAACAACAATAACAACAACAACAACAACAGCAACTACAACAATCATCCCAATAACAATAATAACCGCAACAACAACAACAATCAGAAGCAGCTATGCCAAAGGTGTGAAAAGAATCACTCGGGGTTCTGCACCAAATTTTGCAACAAGTGTAAAAGAAATGGTCATAGCGCGGCGAAGTGTGAGGTCTACGGACCAGGGGTTAATAGAACAAAAGGAACAAATGGTGTCGGAACGAGTAATGGTGGAGCAAGTAGTGTCGGAGCAAGTTATGCCAATGTAGTTTGTTATAAATGTGGAAAACCAAACCACATTATTAGAAATTGCCCGAACCAGGAGAACACGAATGGACAAGGCCGTGGAAGAGTTTTCAATATTAATGCGGTAGAGGCACAGGAAGACCCGGAGCTTGTTACGGGTACGTTTCTTATTGACAATAAATCTGCTTACGTTTTATTTGATTCGGGTGCGGATAGAAGCTATATGAGTAGAGATTTTTGTGCTAAATTAAGTTGTCCATTGACGCCTTTGGATAGTAAATTTTTACTCGAATTAGCAAATGGTAAATTAATTTCAGCAGATAATATATGTCGGAATCGAGAAATTAAACTGGTTAGCGAAACATTTAAGATTGATTTGATACCAGTAGAGTTAGGGAGTTTTGATGTGATAATCGGTATGGACTGGTTGAAAGAAGTGAAAGCGGAGATCGTTTGTTACAAAAATGCAATTCGCATTATACGAGAAAAAGGAAAACCCTTAATGGTGTACGGAGAAAAGGGCAACACGAAGCTACATCTTATTAGTAATTTGAAGGCATAAAAACTAATAAGAAAAGGTTTCTATGCTGTTCTAGCACACGTCGAAAAAGTACAAACTGAAGAAAAGAGCATCAATGATGTTCCCATTGCAAAAGAATTTCCCGATGTATTTCCGAAAGAATTACCGGGATTACCCCCACATCGATCCGTTGAATTTCAAATAGATCTTGTACCAGGAGCTGCACCAATAGCTCGTGCTCCTTACAGACTCGCACCCAGCGAGATGAAAGAACTGCAAAGCCAATTACAAGAACTTTTAGAGCGTGGTTTCATTCGACCAAGCACATCACCGTGGGGAGCTCCTGTTTTGTTTGTCAAGAAGAAAGATGGTACATTCAGGTTGTGTATCGACTACCGAGAGTTGAAAAAACTTACCATCAAGAACCGCTACCCACTACCGAGAATCGATGACTTATTTGATCAACTACAAGGCTCGTCTGTTTATTCAAAGATTGACTTACGTTCCGGGTATCATCAAATGCGGGTGAAAGAAGATGATATTCCAAAGACTGCTTTCAGAACACGTTACGGTCATTACGAGTTTATGGTCATGCCGTTTGGTTTAACTAATGCACCAGCTGTGTTCATGGACCTTATGAACCGAGTGTGTGGACCATACCTTGACAAGTTTGTCATTGTTTTCATTGATGACATACTTATTTACTCAAAGAATGACCAAGAACACGGTGAACATTTGAGAAAGGTGTTAGAAGTATTGAGGAAGGAAGAATTGTACGCTAAGTTTTCAAAGTGTGCATTTTGGTTGGAAGAAGTTCAATTCCTCGGTCACATAGTGAACAAAGAAGGTATTAAGGTGGATCAGGCAAAGATAGAAACTGTTGAAAAGTGGGAAACCCCGAAAACTCCGAAACACATACGCCAGTTTTTAGGACTAGCTGGTTACTACAGAAGGTTCATCCAAGACTTTTCCAGAATAGCAAAACCCTTGACTGCATTAACGCATAAAGGGAAGAAATTTGAATGGAATGATGAACAAGAGAAAGCGTTTCAGTTATTGAAGAAAAAGCTAACTACGGCACCTATATTGTCATTGCCTGAAAGGAATGATGATTTTGTGATTTATTGTGATGCATCAAAGCAAGGTCTCGGTTGTGTATTAATGCAACGAACGAAGGTGATTGCTTATGCGTCTAGACAATTGAAGATTCACGAACAAAATTATACGACGCATGATTTGGAATTAGGCGCGGTTGTTTTTGCATTAAAGACTTGGAGGCACTACTTATATGGGGTCAAAAGTATTATATATACCGACCACAAAAGTCTTCAACACATATTTAATCAGAAACAACTGAATATGAGGCAGCGTAGGTGGATTGAATTGTTGAATGATTACGACTTTGAAATTCGTTACCACCCGGGGAAGGCAAATGTGGTAGCCGATGCCTTGAGCAGGAAGGACAGAGAACCCATTCGAGTAAAATCTATGAATATAATGATTCATAATAACCTTACTACTCAAATAAAAGAGGCGCAACAAGGAGTTTTAAAAGAGGGAAATTTAAAGGATGAAATATCCAAAGGATCGGAGAAGCATCTTAATATTCGGGAAGACGGAACCCGGTATAGGGCTGAAAGGATTTGGGTACCAAAATTTGGAGATATGAGAGAAATGGTACTTAGAGAAGCTCATAAAACCAGATACTCAATACATCCTGGAACGGGGAAGATGTACAAGGATCTCAAGAAACATTTTTGGTGGCCGGGTATGAAAGCCGATGTTGCTAAATACGTAGGAGAATGTTTGACGTGTTCTAAGGTCAAAGCTGAGCATCAGAAACCATCAGGTCTACTTCAACAACCCGAAATCCCGGAATGGAAATGGGAAAACATTACCATGGATTTCATCACTAAATTGCCAAGGACTGCAAGTGGTTTTGATACTATTTGGGTAATAGTTGATCGTCTCACCAAATCAGCACACTTCTTACCAATAAGAGAAGATGACAAGATGGAGAAGTTAGCACGACTGTATTTGAAGGAAGTCGTCTCCAGACATGGAATACCAATCTCTATTATCTCTGATAGGGATGGCAGATTTATTTCAAGATTCTGGCAGACATTACAGCAAGCATTAGGAACTCGTCTAGACATGAGTACTGCCTATCATCCACAAACTGATGGGCAGAGCGAAAGGATGATACAAACGCTTGAAGACATGCTACGAGCATGTGTTATTGATTTCGGAAACAGTTGGGATCGACATCTACCATTAGCAGAATTTTCCTACAACAACAGCTACCATTCAAGCATTGAGATGGCGCCGTTTGAAGCACTTTATGGTAGAAAGTGCAGGTCTCCGATTTGTTGGAGTGAAGTGGGGGATAGACAGATTACGGGTCCGGAGATTATACAAGAAACTACCGAGAAGATCATCCAAATTCAACAACGGTTGAAAACCGCCCAAAGTCGACAAAAGAGCTACGCTGACATTAAAAGAAAAGATATAGAATTTGAAATTGGAGAGACGGTCATGCTTAAAGTTGCACTTTGGAAAGGCGTTGTTCGATTTGGTAAACGAGGGAAATTAAATCCAAGGTATATTGGACCATTCAAGATTATTGATCGTGTCGGACCAGTAGCTTACCGACTTGAGTTACCTCAACAACTCGCGGCTGTACATAACACTTTCCACGTCTCAAATTTGAAGAAATGTTTTGCTAAAGAAGATCTCACTATTCCGTTAGATGAAATCCAAATCAACGAAAAACTTCAATTCGTCGAAGAACCCGTCGAAATAATGGATCGTGAGGTTAAAAGACTTAAGCAAAACAAGATACCAATTGTTAAGGTTCGATGGAATGCTCGTAGAGGACCCGAGTTCACCTGGGAGCATGAAGATCAGATGAAGAAGAAATACCCGCATCTATTTCCAGAAGATTCGTCAACACCTTCAACAGCTTAAAATTTTGGGACGAAATTTATTTAACGGGTAGGTACTGTAGTGACCCGAACTTTTCCATGTTTATATATATTAATTGAGATTGATATTTACATGATTAAATGTTTCCAACATGTTAAGCAATCAAACTTGTTAAGACTTGATTAATTGAAATATGTTTCATATAGACAATTGACCACCCAAGTTGACCGGTGATTCACGAACGTTAAAACTTGTAAAAACTATATGATGACATATATATGGATATATATATAGTTAACATGATACTATGATAAGTAAACATATCATTAAGTATATTAACAATGAACTACATATGTAAAAACAAGACTACTAACTTAATGATTTTTAAACGAGACATATATGTAACGATTATCGTTGTAAAGACATTTAATGTATATATATCATATTAAGAGATATTCATACATGATAATATCATGATAATATAATAATTTAAAATCTCATTTGATATTATAAACATTGGGTTAACAACATTTAACAAGATCGTTAACCTAAAGGTTTCAAAACAACACTTACATGTAACGACTAACGATGACTTAACGACTCAGTTAAAATGTATATACATGTAGTGTTTTAATATGTATTTATACACTTTTGAAAGACTTCAATACACTTATCAAAATACTTCTACTTAACAAAAATGCTTACAATTACATCCTCGTTCAGTTTCATCAACAATTCTACTCGTATGCACCCGTATTCGTACTCGTACAATACACAGCTTTTAAATGTATGTACTATTGGTATATACACTCCAATGATCAGCTCTTAGCAGCCCATGTGAGTCACCTAACACATGTGGGAACCATCATTTGGCAACTAGCATGAAATATCTCATAAAATTACAAAAATATGAGTAATCATTCATGACTTATTTACATGAAAACAAAATTACATATCCTTTATATCTAATCCATACACCAACGACCAAAAACACCTACAAACACTTTCATTCTTCAATTTTCTTCATCTAATTGATCTCTCTCAAGTTCTATCTTCAAGTTCTAAGTGTTCTTCATAAATTCCAAAAGTTCTAGTTTCATAAAATCAAGAATACTTTCAAGTTTGCTAGCTCACTTCCAATCTTGTAAGGTGATCATCCAACCTCAAGAAATCTTTGTTTCTTACAGTAGGTTATCATTCTAATACAAGGTAATAATCATATTCAAACTTTGGTTCAATTTCTATAACTATAACAATCTTATTTCAAGTGATGATCTTACTTGAACTTGTTTTCGTGTCATGATTCTGCTTCAAGAACTTCGAGCCATCCAAGGATCCATTGAAGCTAGATCCATTTTTTTTCTTTTCCAGTAGGTTTATCCAAGGAAATTAAGGTAGTAATGATGTTCATAACATCATTCGATTCATACATATAAAGCTATCTTATTCGAAGGTTTAAACTTGTAATCACTAGAACATAGTTTAGTTAATTCTAAACTTGTTCGCAAACAAAAGTTAATCCTTCTAACTTGACTTTTAAAATCAACTAAACACATGTTCTATATCTATATGATATGCTAACTTAATGATTTAAAACCTGGAAACACAAAAAACACCGTAAAACCAGATTTACGCCGTCGTAGTAACACCGCGGGCTGTTTTGGGTTAGTTAATTAAAAACTATGATAAACTTTGATTTAAAAGTTGTTATTCTGAGAAAATGATTTTTATTATGAACATGAAACTATATCCAAAAATTATGGTTAAACTCAAAGTGGAAGTATGTTTTCTAAAATGGTCATCTAGACGTCGTTCTTTCGACTGAAATGACTACCTTTACAAAAACGACTTGTAACTTATTTTTCCGACTATAAACCTATACTTTTTCTGTTTAGATTCATAAAATAGAGTTCAATATGAAACCATAGCAATTTGATTCACTCAAAACGGATTTAAAATGAAGAAGTTATGGGTAAAACAAGATTGGATAATTTTTCTCATTTTAGCTACGTGAAAATTGGTAACAAATCTATTCCAACCATAATTTAATCAACTTGTATTGTATATTATGTAATCTTGAGATACTATAGACACGTATACAATGTTTCGACCTATCATGTCGACACATCTATATATATTTCGGAACAACCATAGACACTCTATATGTGAATGTTGGAGTTAGCTATACAGGGTTGAGGTTGATTCCAAAATATATATAGTTTGAGTTGTGATCAATACTGAGATACGTATACACTGGGTCATGGATTGATTCAAGATAATATTTATTGATTTATTTCTGTACATCTAACTGTGGACAACTAGTTATAGGTTACTAACGAGGACAGCTGACTTAATAAACTTAAAACATCAAAATATATTAAAAGTGTTGTAAATATATTTTGAACATACTTTAATATATATGTATATATTGTTATAGGTTCGTGAATCAACAGTGGCCAAGTCTTACTTCCCGACGAAGTAAAAATCTGTGAAAGTGAGTTATAGTCCCACTTTTAAAATCTAATATTTTTGGGATGAGAATACATGCAGGTTTTATAAATGATTTACAAAATAGACACAAGTACGTGAAACTACATTCTATGGTTGAATTATCAAAATCGAATATGCCCCTTTTTATTAAGTCTGGTAATCTAAGAATTAGGGAACAGACACCCTAATTGACGCGAATCCTAAAGATAGATCTATTGGGCCTAACAAACCCCATCCAAAGTACCGGATGCTTTAGTACTTCGAAATTTATATCATATCCGAAGGGTGTCCCGGAATGATGGGGATATTCTTATATATGCATCTTGTTATTGTCGGTTACCAGGTGTTCACCATATGAATGATTTTTATCTCTATGTATGGGATGTGTATTGAAATATGAAATCTTGTGGTCTATTGTTACGATTTGATATATATAGGTTAAACCTATAACTCACCAACATTTTTGTTGACGTTTAAAGCATGTTTATTCTCAGGTGAATATTAAGAGCTTCCGCTGTTGCATACTAAAATAAGGACAAGATTTGGAGTCCATGTTTGTATGATATTGTGTAAAAACTGCATTCAAGAAACTGATTTCGATGTAACATATTTGTATTGTAAACCATTATGTAATGGTCGTGTGTAAACAGGATATTTTAGATTATCATTATTTGATAATCTACGTAAAGCTTTTTAAACCTTTATTTATGAAATAAAGGTTATGGTTCGTTTTAAAAATGAATGCAGTCTTTGAAAAATGTCTCATATAGAGGTCAAAACCTCGCAACGAAATCAATTAATATGGAACGTTTTTAATCAATAAGAACGGGACATTTCAAAAGTTTGGTACCATTATGGAGTTCACCTCAGAAAGATTCAAGTATATATGCACAAATAGTCAAGTAAGTGCTATCTATAGCAAATGCAAGTCAGGATGCAATGATTAACTATCCGGTTGTAGTCTAGATTCACTAATGCGTCCTAACGACTCTGTCAGACACACTAATGCACATCCTAGTTCCTTACAACCAACGCTCTGATACCATCTGTAGCGACTCGACAAAATCATCATTGACGGTGCCGTCTGCTTAGGTCCCGTTGCGTGGTCATAGTCTCTATATGAGAAGCGTTTGACCAAAATCATGTCGCATTCATTTGAAATGTACAAAACTTGCAAAGTTTAGTTTACAAAACGGTTCGACAACAAGTTTAAGTTTACAAAAGTTATAAAGTGTAAATGAAATAACTTGCGACATAATTAGTTTAAAATCACGGTTTGCTATAAATAGCAAAAGTATGTAAGCTTTAGATTTGAATCCAAAAGCGCTATCCCTAGCGTATGCATGTATACTTGACTCCAAGCAAGTAATCAAAGTGCGCGGAAGCATAAATCAAGTAGCCAAGTATGAACCTGAGAAACATATAGAAAACTGTCAACGAAAAACGTTGGTGAAATCATAGATGTAGTAATAAACGTTATTTTTGAATCACAAGATTTAGTATTTCCATAAAATTGATCATCCAAAAGTTGCATTCCAAAAGTTTGTTCGCGAGCACCCAATTATCAAGACTTAACGTTTCCTTCCATAGAACCCCATCACAATAGTGTTAGAACATACACTGTTTCTCAAAAATATATTTCATCCTTAGACGGTAGTGAACCGTCCGAAATGAGGGTTTGTCAAACCCGTATGGCCACACAATATAAGTTCTCGCTTACACCCTGCAAGTGTAACTAATGATAATCGAATTGAGGATTTTTGTTTTAACTCGCTGTGGAATGTTTGTTTCATCGTACTTGTGTTCAAAGTATAAAAGTAAGTAGTACAAAATGTAACAAAGTATATGTTTCTCAGCCCACTATTTAAAAGTATAAAAAGTTGTTGAAAAGGTGGGACTATGATCTCACCTCGAGTGCACGAGTATAAATGTACTTCACAAAGTAAACGTGTGCATGAATGTTGCTTAGCCTTGACCTAAACAAGTAAGTTGTATCAATTAACCGGTTACGACACAAGGTCGGGCGAAATGTGTTCAATTAGTCCTATGGCTCATTACGACTCGATTATATAGCATGTGAATCACGTTGTCAAGTTTCATGCAAGAATCAAGTATAAAATAAGATTAGAACGATTGTATAAGTGTTTTGTTAAGTTTGACTAATAGTCAAACTTGGTCAAAGTCAACGAAAAAGTCAACGGGGTCGGGTCGGGTCCCGAACTATTTTTCTGAGGTTTTTATTCATATATAAGCATGTTAGAACAAGTTACATGTGAATCGGAGGTGCGTAGCATAGCAAACATTTTTCGAAATTTGACAAAGTAGGTCAGAACCCAAACACGGCTATTGCCGCGCCGCGGCCAGAGGTGTCGCGCCGCGATATTAGGCGTGGCCTGGTACCTGGTCAGTTTCAAAAGTTCAAGTCTTGATCCAAAATTCAATTTAGCACAAAACGCAAACCGTAAACACTTAGAATACGCATCTTATATCATTGGAAAGCTCTTTTGACAAGGAATACAATTAACTACCTTTCACCAAGCAAAAACATCAATTACAATAACCGAAAACTCGTCAATTGATCAAGAAAGGTTTATTTTCAAAGTTTCAAGTTCGTAAAACGTATTTTATGATTCGGGAATCCAATTCACACATATGATATGCCGTTTTGAAGGTAATGAAACATACATTACAACTAAACACTTACTAATAACATTTCATGGCATTCGAAACATCAAAAGCTCGTTTTAAGTCTATCAAACCCTAACCAAAATCTGCAAAAATCAATATTCATGTTTTTGAAGTTTTCTTAATCAACCTACGCATCAAAACGAAGCTAGTGATACTAGTAACACAATTAAAACATGAACTTTAACAATTTAACAACATTAACTCATCCAAAATCAAAGATTTAGCACACCCATTTCAAATGTTCAAACTAGTTACTCAAAACAACGAATCGAGCAAACAAAACATATATTCATGTTATACACGAGCCATAGACACTAACTAACACCATTTCAAGTCAAAAACACGAATTTAGAGAAATCTAGAGTTTTAGAAATGTTATCCAAATGAGATGAAATTGATACCAAAATGTAGAGGATGAAGAGAGGATCACGAAAATGTAATTTGTTTTGATGTTTGCCTCTTGATCCGGATTTAGATGATGATTTTTGTGAGTTAGGTGTTTAAGTTCAAAAATGGAAGATGAGAAAGGAGAGAAAGAGATGAGGAGGTGAGTGGAAGTGAATGAGTGGATGAGGTGGGTTGACTAGTTGACCTAGTCAACTAGTTTGCCCACTTGGCAACCTCGGTCCCTCAAGTTTCAAAGCGGGTGCGGGAATTAACCAAATGAATATTTTTAAAAAACGCTCCAGTAAACGAGTGATGTTATAATTAAATAACGAGAATATTATGAACGTTTGTCAACGGAATCTACGAATATAAATAACGAAATATATTATTTTTTTTAAAAAAAGAAAGTGTTAAAAATAAATTTAACGGAAAAATGCGGGATGTTACAATTTATTTAAACACATAGTAGTATATGATATGGAGTTTGATCATGTCTAGGTTATTCTTAACTAGTCATCTTCAAAGACCTAACACACACAAATGAATCCAATCAAAATCCGGACTTGAAATATGTAACGACCCGATTTAGTTATCACAAAAACACAAAAAAAAATATATTCTGTTCAATACATCTGGACGGCGTCCAGACTTCTGGACGGCGTCCAGTAAAGAAGCTTTGGATGGCGTCCAGAAGGTCTGGACGGCGTCCAAATGAACTGCCGTTTACTGATTTGGTTGTCCCACTTACGTGAGCGGAAAACCCGCTTCCCGACACTTTTAAACGAAAACCTTTTCACAACATGTCAATATAAGTTAAACTAAGAGGTTTTCACAATAAAATCGAGTTTTACAACGTCGGGCCCACATCGGTCGTTTTACGAGTTTCATTCAAAATTACAAGTTTCGACCGTTCTAGTTTAATTTCCAAATGATACTAGAGCATGGTGTTTGGGGTTAAACTACCCAATTCTTGGCCGAACTTCCAAAAAGCTAAACCCCTGAGAGCCACTACTATTCCAAACGAATACCTTTGTCCTTGTTCACGCCGGAGTCTAAAAAGGTAAATAACGAGAGGGTAAGCTAAAGCTTAGTGAATGCAATAAATATACATATACATATATAACCTACTTACTTGCAATCACTTACACAATACCGCATACAAGCTAGCAATTCGACAACTATGCAAACATTATGCATATACCAATATCCGCAATCATAATAAGCTAGCGATTCTAAAAGCATATAGTTCATAATTAAATATGCTAATACAAAAATTCTCACAACCATGGTTAACCAATCGAACAAGGGAACGGTACTTGAAAGACCATAGGAGTTCATAACATCCATTAGTGTTACTTAAACACAGCGTAATCACTAATGTAGTGACCCGAACTTTTCCATGTTTATATATATTAATTGAGATTGATATTTACATGATTAAATGTTTCCAACATGTTAAGCAATCAAACTTGTTAAGACTTGATTAATTGAAATAGGTTTCATATAGACAATTGACCACCCAAGTTGACCGGTGATTCACGAACATTAAAACTTGTAAAAACTATATGATGACATATATATGGTTATATATATAGTTAACATTATATTATGATAATTAAACATATCATTAAGTATATTAACAATGAACTACATATGTAAAAACAAGACTACTAACTTAATAATTTTGAAACGAGACATATATGTAACGATTATCGTTGTAACGACATTTAATGTATATATATCATATTAAGAGATATTCGTACATCATAATATCATGATAATATAATAATTTAAAATCTCTTTTGATATTATAAACATTGGGTTAACAACATTTAACAAGATCGTTAACCTAAAGGTTTCAAAACAACATTTACATGTAACGACTAACGATGACTTAACGACTCAGTTAAAATGTATATACATGTAGTGTTTTAATATGTATTTATACACTTTTGAAAGACTTCAATACACTTATCAAAATACTTCTACTTAACAAAAATGCTTACAATTACATCCTCGTTCAGTTTCATCAACAATTCTACTCGTATGCACCCGTATTCGTACTTGTACAATACACAGCTTTTAGATGTATGTACTATTGGTATATACACTCCAATGATCAGCTCTTAGCAGCCCATGTGAGTCACCTAACACATGTGGGAACCATCATTTGGCAACTAGCATGAAATATCTCATAAAATTACAAAAATATGAGTAATCATTCATGACTTATTTACATGAAAACAAAATTACATATCCTTTATATCTAATACATACACCAACGACCAAAAACACCTACAAACACTTTCATTCTTCAATTTTCTTCATCTAATTGATCTATCTCAAGTTCTATCTTCAAGTTCTAAGTGTTCTTCATAAATTCCAAAAGTTCTAGTTTCATAAAATCAAGAATACTTTCAAGTTTGCTAGCTCACTTCCAATCTTGTAAGGTGATCATCCAACCTCAAGAAATCTTTGTTTCTTACAGTAGTTTATCATTCTAATACAAGGTAATAATCATATTCAAACTTTGGTTCAATTTCTATAACTATAACAATCTTATTTCAAGTGATGATCTTACTTGAACTTGTTTTCGTGTCATGATTCTGCTTCAAGAACTTCGAGCCATCCAAGGATCCATTGAAGCTAGATCCATTTTTCTCTTTTCCATTAGGTTTATCCAAGGAAATTAAGGTAGTAATGATGTTCATAACATCATTTGATTCATACATATAAAGCTATCTTATTCGAAGGTTTAAACTTGTAATCACTAGAACATAGTTTAGTTAATTCTAAACTTGTTCGCAAACAAAAGTTAATCCTTCTAACTTGACTTTTAAAATCAACTAAACACATGTTCTATATCTATATGATATGCTAACTTAATGATTTAAAACCTGGAAACACGAAAAACACCGTAAAACCGGATTTACGCCGTCGTAGTAACACCGCGGGCTGTTTTGGGTTAGTTAATTAAAAACTATGATAAACTTTGATTTAAAAGTTGTTATTCTGAGAAAATGATTTTTATTATGAACATGAAACTATATCCAAAAATTATGGTTAAACTCAAAGTGGAAGTATGTTTTCTAAAATGGTCATCTAGACGTCGTTCTTTCGACTGAAATGACTACCTTTACAAAAACGACTTGTAACTTATTTTTCCGACTATAAACCTATACTTTTTCTGTTTAGATTCATAAAATAGAGTTCAATATGAAACCATAGCAATTTGATTCACTCAAAACGGATTTAAAATGAAGAAGTTATGGGTAAAACAAGATTGGATAATTTTTCTCATTTTAGCTACGTGAAAATTGGTAACAAATCTATTCCAACCATAACTTAATCAACTTGTATTGTATATTATGTAATCTTGAGATACCATAGACACGTATACAATGTTTCGACCTATCATGTCGACACATCTATATATATTTCGGAACAACCATAGACACTCTATATGTGAATGTTGGAGTTAGCTATACAGGGTTGAGGTTGATTCCAAAATATATATAGTTTGAGTTGTGATCAATACTGAGATACGTATACACTGGGTCGTGGATTGATTCAAGATAATATTTATCGATTTATTTCTGTACATCTAACTGTGGACAACTAGTTGTAGGTTACTAACGAGGACAGCTGACTTAATAAACTTAAAACATCAAAATATATTAAAAGTGTTGTAAATATATTTTGAACATACTTTGATATATATGTATATATTGTTATATGTCCGTGAATCAACCAGTGGCCAAGTCTTACTTCCCGACGAAGTAAAAATCTGTGAAAGTGAGTTATAGTCCCACTTTTAAAATCTAATATTTTTGGGATGAGAATACATGCAGGTTTTATAAATGATTTACAAAATAGACACAAGTACGTGAAACTACATTCTATGGTTGAATTATCGAAATCGAATATGCCCCTTTTTATTAAGTCTGGTAATCTAAGAATTAGGGAACAGACACCCTAATTGACGCGAATCCTAAAGATAGATCTATTGGGCCTAACAAACCCCATCCAAAGTACCGGATGCTTTAGTACTTCGAAATTTATATCATATCCGAAGGGTGTCCCGGAATGATGGGGATATTCTTATATATGCATCTTGTTATTGTCGGTTACCAGGTGTTCACCATATGAATGATTTTTATCTCTATGTATGGGATGTGTATTGAAATATGAAATCTTGTGGTCTATTGTTACGATTTGATATATATAGGTTAAACCTATAACTCACCAACATTTTTGTTGACGTTTAAAGCATGTTTATTCTCAGGTGAATACTAAGAGCTTCCGCTGTTGCATACTAAAATAAGGACAAGATTTGGAGTCCATGTTTGTATGATATTGTGTAAAAACTGCATTCAAGAAACTGATTTCGATGTAACATATTTGTATTGTAAACCATTATGTAATGGTCGTGTGTAAACAGGATATTTTAGATTATCATTATTTGATAATCTACGTAAAGCTTTTTAAACCTTTATTTATGAAATAAAGGTTATAGTTTGTTTTAAAAATGAATGCAGTCTTTGAAAAACGTCTCATATAGAGGTCAAAACCTCGCAACGAAATCAATTAATATGGAACGTTTTTAATCAATAAGAACGGGACATTTCAACTAATCCCCCGGGTGATGTCTTAAACACCGCGACTAACTCACCCCCATGACAATGTGATGTCTAGAACACCGCGACGATTCCACATGTCAATCACAACAATGAGTGGTGCCTTGAACACCGCGGCAATTCCACTCACATGACAATGTGGTGTCTTAAACACCGTGACAATGCCACATGTCAAAGTGTCTTAAACACCGCGACAATACCACATGTTACTTAGAATGTGGTGTCTTGAACACCGCGACAATGCCACATTCATACTACACAAATAAATACATTATATACGTACACGCATAATTATTCCACTCACCTTAACACGTCGGTGATGATTACACTTCCGTACTCTTCAAAACAAAGTACCTAATACATTACGCACATATATCAATCATATATTCAAGTTGGTCAACTAACTTATTTGCCATACAAGTGTCATTTGGCCCATAAACGTGACCCATTTGCACCATTCATTCTAACACTAGGTCGGGATTTCGTCAAACCCTTACTAACAATTCGATTATGGTCTTAAGACACTTTTCAACACAGTTATCTCACTTCGCACCTATTAACCCACTTAGGCCACCAAAGACACATTTGATCCATTTCAAGGTTAACACACCCATTTGGGTCACTATCGTACCCAAATACACCCATTCACTTTAAACTCTAAGTGTGCTAGTGAATACTAACATTTAAGACCCAAAAACACAATATAACATTTCACCACAATTCGAACCCAATAAGTAACATCAAGGTGAATGAGCAACAATAGAATGTGTAGCACGTTAATGAAGGATCGATAACAAGGGGGATGTAGCTTCTGAAGACCAGGGGAAAAACTTAACGAAATGGGTACTCCTGTAAAAACACCCCGAAGACCTACCATCGCCGGAAAAACATTTACATCGGAGATGGGAAGTGTAGCAATGATAGCCACCTCCCAAACTTACTTAGGCGCTGTTTGTTTATTAAAATATTTTTGTCCGAAGATCTGCGAACCATGTTGTAGTAAAGATGTGACCTAAAAGCATGTATACTGAATAGTAAATACTACGGAGTATTTGTTTATATGTCTCTAAAATAACTAAATCATGTCTGCATCACTTAGAAACATATTTCAAAGTCTGCGAGTTTGTCAGAAAAAAAACATTATTTTAACTTATGTCTTCAGAAAAAAACTATTAGTGTGCAGGAAAAAAACATAATACATAATAAGATCCACAGACTGAAAAACAAACAACATCTTACTAACACACAAACTTGCCGAATACAATGTACCACCACCCTATTTGCTGCCTACTTATCGACGCCAACCAGGAATAAAATCATACACATCCACACCAAAATGAAACTCCGCCATTTAAGAACACTAAAACTCACCACGAAACCAAAATTCAAATTGTTCCATTTATTTTATTTGTTACTTCTATTCGTCTAAATTTTTAAATAAATTCAGTCAGATTAGTATTATATAAAGACAAAATTAACATTTATAAAATTTATCTTAAATCTAACAACATTTTCTAATCAACCTTTATGTTGAGATAGAGAGGGAATTTTGTAAGCCGATAAAACTATGATCAACGTACACAAACACTATAATTAAAGAAACCACTAACACCACGAGTAATCTATAAAAATACATTTGTACACGATGTACACATTAATCTAAGAGCTCTGGGAGTCGACAAAAATTCCCACCGTTAAACCATTTAACGCCGGGGACGTCGACCTGGCGCCACTCCGTCCCGGCGTTAATCCGATGTTAAATCCCGCCGTTATGCTCCACCGTCACCACTGCAACGCTGTTTTTGTTTTGTTATTTTTTTCTTTTCTTTATTAGTTTTTCTGTTTTAATAATATTAAAAGTATTTAAATAATGAATTTAACACCGATAATTAACACTGGACGATTTCTCCCGTTTTTGCCTCAGTGTTAAATCCAAGAGAAAATTGCGCGGATAGCCCCTGTGGTTTGTAGCACCCAGCGTGGATAGACAAAGTTGGTGATTTGGGGTTGGATAGTCATTATTTTTGAAATGTTGAGCAAGGATAGCCGAAGTGACGTTTTCTGTTTGATTCCTCCGTTAACCCATTCCCACGTGCATTCCACATGAGGGTATTTTGGTCTTTAAACAAAAGAGTTTAAAAAACAATTTTTTACTCCAATTCTTAGTTAATTAAGTACTCCGTATTAAACAATAAATGATTGAGATCTGGCTTCATCCCTTCCCACGCACTCCATTCTCCCCAAATTCCAAATCAAATCCAAAAACTACTTTACTCCAAACCCCAATTTTGACATCACAACTACTTCACCAAACCCATCTTCAATCAATGCTTCAATTGTATTATTCATGTACTCATACCCCCATACATCAACAACATTCACCCATTGTTTATTCTCCATAACTCGAATTTACAGGTATACCTACACCATTATGGTTGAAACCCTAGCTTCGCCGCCACCTTCAATCTGGCGATTTAATCTCCGGCGTCTATATCCGGCGTACTCTCATCTTACAAGACCTTATTCACACTCTTATGGATCGTTGTATTTACATCTTTGTTCATCTGGCAGAGAAATTTTGTTGACGAAATTTTGATTTTCCGGCGACCGATTGTTGGACGTCCGGTGCCGAAGTTACGACCGGCTGCGTTTAATTTGACGGATTTTGGAGGGGTTGGTGCTGGCGTGACTGTAAATACGTTAGCTATTGAGAAAGCTGTGTTTTATATTTCGAAATTAGAGAAGAAGGTAACGATTCGGTAGGTACAGAAGGTGGGTTCAAGATCTTTGTTTTTTTAGATTTTAGATCTTTGTGTGCTGGATTTTAATTTGGTTATTTGTTGAAGAATATGTTCCAATCGTTATGTATAACTCAAATTTTTGTTAAATTTGTTTGTTATGTGTAAAATCTAGAACTCATATGTATATGTTGAAGAATATATATATATATATATATATATATATATATATATATATATATATATATATATATATATATATATATATATATAATCCAGATCTTGTTTGTTGAAAATGTTTGATTAAGAGAAAAGAAAGAGATGAAGAAATTGAGTGGAAGGAAGAACTACCAATAGAATTTGGAATCTAATTTGGTTTAAAAGAAAAGTAGGTGGGTAGGTGGGGATATTTAGATGTGATAATATAAAGACCAAAATACCCTCATGTGGAATGCACATGGCAATGAGTTAACGGAAGAATTAAACAGAAAACGTCACTTGGCTAACATTGCTCAACATTTCAAAAATAATGACTATCCAACCCCAAATCACCAACTTTGTCTATCCACGCTGGGTGCTACAAACCACAGGGACTATCCGCGCAATTTTCTCTAAATTTAACACTGAGATTTAACACTGAATGACTCCTAGTGCTCTAATTGGAAGCTAAACTCGAATATAGCTCATCTCCATCAATTCGGACATGGTAAGATCAATAGAACATAAATCATTGTGATAATTAAAAAATGAATCCCCAACACCACTTCATGTATGATTAGAATACAAATACTAGGGAGCAATATGTAAACAACATCGCACACATAATGTTTAGAGAAACTTAAACTCAATTAAGCTAGATCTCATGGAAATTTTCTTTCAAAAGAATGGGTTTGATTAGTCTTCTGGTACATCATTCGTGATTTAAATTTTAATTCTAATTCATTATCTAGGCATGAAGTTAAACCAAGCCAAACCAAATTAAAGCCATCATAAGTTTGAATTGTGTCAATAGATGCTACAATCAAACATCAAGTTAAAACAATAATTATTGGCTCAGATTCGAATGTGATCACATATAATGTTAAATTTATTTGTACGGAGTACAATTGGATACTAAATTCATGCACAAGTCATCACCGTCATTCATCTAGTCTATCCCTAATTGTTCAATCGATATCCAAATTAGCACAGATCAGACGTGAATTAAATGTCGGTTTTTCAATGTTATATTTAGAAAAAAAATGGAGTCAATTAACGAAATTAAGGAGAAGGTGACAAAAGGTATCCTTGCATGCCTAACACGTCTTCCTAATTCATCATCTTCATCATCTTTATCTCTCTCTACATTTAATTCTAATATTATTTATTCAATTCAATTCCATTCATGATTTATATCTATGGATGTATATGACTAGTATGTATAAAGTAAATACTCCGTAGTATATATATATTAATTAAATTGTTGAAATTACATATAATATGTATTAAATTATCAATTATTATCAATAACTCAATGCAATGTAATTGCAATAACCAATTAACATTAAGATCTTCAGAGTTAGAACAACATACAAACTAAATGAGGACTTAAACACCTAATTTTAAAAACTAATATAATATAATATATAATATACTAGTATAATTTTTCAGAATTGTTACTTTTTAAAATAATTCTTTCTAGGGTTTCTTACCGATAGTATGCTTGTTATTATGCATCCAAACTTTAAGCACGTGACGTTTAATGCCAGTTTCAGCACAAAATTGTTGTACGGCACCTTCGTCTTGTTTCTGTATCCTCCAACCTAACGTTTCCGAAAAAGCTAACATCCGGTCCTTTTGATCCGGTGTGAATTTCGTTCTAAACCGTTTTTTTGAACCGCCGACACCACCACCACCGCCACCACTTGAGCTAGGGTTTGAAATTTCGTCCAGATCTTCACGAGATGTCGACGGCAGAGCTAGCGGACGCTGCTGAAGTGACGACGGAGCTGGTGTCATGTGTAAGTATCCGGTCGGCCGGTGCTGCTGGTAGTATGGCGGTGCTGTTAAATATTGGTGTTGTTGTTGATGTCGTAGTTGACCTTCAATTTCTTTCCGATGGAAGTTACGGTGACAGCTGCAAGCGGCACATTTTAGTCCGTCTAACGTGCCTTCATCTCCGGCGGCCATAAACTCACCACATCCATCAACCGCATGTCCGCCGATGCCTACCGCGTGGTTTTTCAAACATTCTCTATATCTAGTTCTAAATCCTCCACTGGTACTTGTTTTTCTGACGTCTCGCATGCTACCGGCATCATAGCTGACCGGCGGGAGCTGAATTCCGACCTCTTCTTCATGCTCATCATACTCCATTTTTTTTATAAATCAATTATACACAAATTGATTTCAAGTTAAATTATGGCATGTGGATTAATTTAATTAGTAAAATATTCAAGAGGAAATTGATTTGATGATGATACAAAGGATAAGTGAAAGAATGAGGGTGTGGACATGAATTAACCCAGCATATTGCAGCCTTCAGATTTAAAAAAGCAAAAGTGTGAATATGTGTGTGTGTTTTAAGTGTGTGTGAGAGACAAATAAATAAAAAAAAGTGTATAATAGATAAATAAATAGAATTAATTTGTCTTGTTATGAGCAAAAATATTTCAGGTATGTTCCGGTATATGGAGGTATTTAGTAACCGATGATTGCCGGTAATCATCTGCTCCCCATCGCTAGGGCATCACCACATTCCATTTTTAAATTTGCCGGTACACTTGCTAATTATGTACTCCTATAACAGTGTCGTATGTCGGTCTCGGCGTCGGTGTTGGTATTGGCGGACGGTCCGCCTGCCGGCGCCGGCTCGGCGTCTTTGATTATAAAGTCGAGCAAGAAATGTTGCCAATACTACTAGTTGGTGTGTACATGGGCTCAAAATTTTATTTTATTTAATTAGTACTACCTCCGTCTCACCAGAAGTGTCCACTTTGACTTTTGACAGTCTTTATTTTTCAACTTTGACTATAAATATATATGTTGTTGTTATATAATATTTGATAAAAATTATATGAATTGATTGAGTTTTAATTGTGTTTTCGTAGATATAACTTTCATCAAATATTATATAGCACCAATAAAAATATTCAAAGTCAAAGTTGAATAAGGAAGACTGAAAAAAGTCAAAGTTGACACTTCTGGTGGGACGGAGGGGGTATATTTTTATTAAATAATTTATTTAATTAATTAAAAGAAATAAAAATGAAAATAAATAAATAAATATTTTCTTTTAGACACTGAAAACTGATACTTAACGACTTTCCACTTTTTCAACAATGTCAATTATTCAGTGTCAGTGTAGTCAGCGCACAATCATTAGAAAAGACACTGAAACTAACATTGAACAACACTCAATACTCTAATAAGTTACGGATCAATAACTTTTTTTTAAAGGCTTACGGATTAATAACTACTCACAAAACGACAAAATAGTGAGATTTAGGTGTCTAAATTATGTAAATATAGTAACAAAATAGTACCCACTTAATCTCATAATTATTGTCTTGTTTAATTTTATCTTAGATATAAGATATATGAGTGAGTACCCACTTCATCTCATAATTATTGTCTTGTTTAATTTTTTGTTAAATATAAGATATATGAGTAAGATTTTTAATTTGTACTTCATGTAATAAAATAATTTAATTTAATATCAAAGGGCCATTGACATGAAGTTATTAAAGTTACCCTTTCAAACAAGAGACTACGGGTTTTATTGATTTTATGTGATCACTTGTTAATCTAAACCTGAATCTATATTGTTTGTTTTTTTTTTATTTTCGGGCTAATAAAAGTACGGGGTTTGTTCTGTCATTTCTGAAAGTTTATAGTAGTTTCTGGAAGTGCATTTTGTTGCTGATCACAATGGTTGGTCATTATATCAAACTAGCATGAGGTCATAGGCCCATTTGGGCCCAAAATTTTGGATGGAAAAAAAATATATATATATATTTGCTGACGTCATCATGTTACTATTTCTACTATTCATTCATGCTCGATGATATACTTATTTATAATTATATCAACTTAATATAAATAATATCTTCATGGCGAGTTGACTGAGAATTTATATATGTCTCTTTCTGAGAGACATTTTGATAAAAATGATAATAAAGTTTGCATATCTTTATGGTTTAAAGAAAACTCCTAGAAAATGATATAAAAAGTTTTGTAAAGGTTTATTTGAATATGGTTCTACTCAAAGTGTTAATGATTACTCTTTGTTTGTTAGACATAATAATAATAGTTGTGTTTTCTTACTAGTATATGTTGATGATATTGTTATTACTGGTAATAATAGTGATGATAATAAATAATGTAAACTGTTTTTGCAATCCAAGTTTATAATCAAAGACTTACAGTTGTTGAAATATTTTCTTGGTATTGAATTGTTGGATAAGGATAGTGGTTTGAGCATGTCTTAAAAGAAATATAGTTTGGAAGTTATTTGTGAGTTTGGTTTATTGACTAGTAAGTCTGCTATAACTCTTATGGAGTCTCGTGTTGTATTGGCTAGTGATCAAACCAAAATCGTAATCATTAAATAGATTTCGGGTTTGAGTGGTAGATTTGGGAAAAGAGTGGATCGAATGCTTTAACTCCAATAATTGTGCAAACTCCGATTTGAAATATGGATTTCAAGGGCGTAAAACAATCGATGTGATTACCCTTGTTCAATCGGAATCGAACAAGTTAATATCTTATAGTGGAGATTAATTCCGATATCGGCTGGAACCTTTATCGGAATTGTGTTATCGACTGGAGAAATGTTACTGTAATTAATTTGGGCAGAGTAACGTTAATGCATCCAGCCCCTTGAATGAATGATCTTGTTCGTGTATTTATAGGTGTTACGAGGGAATGGTGACGTGACACATGTCCCTTTCATGGTCGTAACAAACTTTTTTAACCCCGAGGGCTGACGTAGCACCTGTCCCTTTCATGGGAATAACAAATAGATCCTAACAAAATTTCCTAGAATCGTGGGCTCTCGTGGTGTGCAGCATGTTTGTATGCTTGTTCCGGGACGTTGCACTTGTTCCGGGACAACATGCTTGTTCTGGGATGGTGTGCTTGCTCCGGTATAGTGTGCTTGTTCCGGGACAAGACACCTAAACCGGGAAGGTATGGTGATTCCGAGAGCGTGGTAAATTCGGCTAGGACACGACAGATGGATGCCTTGATTTTGTCCAGACAAGAAGGTTTTGCCTGATGTTTATTTCAAGTGTTTCTTCACGGTTGTGTTATGACCGGGTAAGATTGTTGCCGGTTTATAAGTAACTTCGTAAAGGTTGTCGGATGCTTGAGGTTCATCCGACTAAGTGATGCCAGTGTCCCGCACACTTGTCCAGGTGGGGTGAGTTTTATGTACCGTCCCGGCTAGTCAACATCCGGTACGCATATTCTCGGATAGCCTTCTGATCGGGTTATTAATGTGAAACCGGTAAGGTGTTTTTTTTCCCGGGATGGTTCGTGACCGGTATGTTGCTGTCAGTAATGTGCCTTTCTGAGATGGACCATTATGCGTATCATCAAGTCCCCCGAGTTTGGTGAGGTCGGTTGAGACAGCCGCATTGCCAAACTTAAAGGAACAAATCCCACATGCGTGATTTGACGTGCAATTAATGCGCGTTGCATTCTCTTTTAATCATAGTAAAGTCTTTCGCGTATTTCGATGCGCTTCTTGAGTTTTGTGGGACCCGCATAAAATAGTTCCCTTTATAAGCCACCATCGATCTTCACTTTAATTTTTCCAGTTTCGATATTCTTCGTCTTTTCATACTAAAAAGAAACATTTTTCTTACTCTGTTCGATTGAATCTTTAATCATCTTCTTCTTTATTGATCATGCCTCCCAGACCTGTCAATCCTCTTCATGACGTGTTACGTGCGCCTAGCAATGTTGATCAAGCTTATCTTCATAGGATTTATTATATGTGTCCTCAATTGCGAAGCTTGGGACTGGTGATACCTCGATCTCAACCACATGCGTGTGGGCTCCTCCCAATCATTGTGCAATCGTTTTTTATGAAGGTTTCAAATCTTAGGTATCCATTAACACGTTTTTTTATGAAGGTTCTTAATTTCTACGGCCACAACATTGCACGTTTGCATCCTAATGGCGTTCGTGCGATCGTTTTTGTTGGTTGAATGTGGGTTAATGCACTAAACGATAAACTTAAATATGATTAACCAAAGAATATGTTTTGATGATGACACATACATATGCATAAGTAATGACTGACATCTTAACATAAAACACGCATGGTCACTAATCCATACATTATCTTGTAAACGACCAAGTCAAACATAGGTTAAAGAATGAAATTAAAAGTTCAGCTAAACACACGGTCGAGGTACGGTCAACCGCATAGTCAACCGTGAAACCCCAAACTGAATTGCAACATAGTTTTGTGTAAACAAGTTGCACGGTCGCCACCACGGTCAACCGCAGTGCCACCGCAATTTTCTCTGTTACCGTTTTTGACCAAATAAAGTTTGACTAGTTCCCGACATCTATAATTCATGAAACCTTTCTCAACATGCTTAGAATAGATGCCTTCTCCATACTCAATTGAGTTTTGGTCATAAAAACACTAATTGTGATTAATTACGCCTAATGACATCTTAATGACAAACTAACCAAGATTAGGCATAACACATAAGTGTTAATCCACAACTTGTGATCTTAATTCTTATCTAGATATCCTTAATATGATCATGAAGTACCAACACACTTAAGCCAATGTCACTAGAACAATAATTACTAATAGAAATGACTTAGTGACTAATTAAGGCTAAATGAGGAACAATGCTCTCAAGGTTAACTAGTAATGACTTGTAATCCTAAAATACACTTAGATACATTTAGGATGGTCACCAAGTCCCAATTAGAGATTGCCCTTCCCTTGTGCATGTGTTGGACATTAATGTGTGCTTACACATTAATCAAGCAATATGTTTTATTGAAATTAAACTTGTTAAGAGCTTGAATTATAAGTTGTGCAAGTATCTATGTGATTGATCCTAGAATAACTATCTCTTTCTATGTGAGTATTACTTGCTACTTGCCAATATGCTTAATACGCATAAACTTGTCAACTTGATTAATATATTTGCTATGTGCTCACTAGTTAGGATTCAAGTAACTAATCTACTCCAATAGATTAAGTGGAAAATGGTTCACAATGAAATTATAGTCAAATGTCTATTTGGTCTAGTCTAAGTAACTAAGTGTGATTGCTTATTCAAGAATGACTTAACCTTAATGTCTCTACATACTTCATGATTATCTTATAGAGACATTACTCAATTAATCTCTAATTAAACTCAAAAAGAACATGACTTGTGATTAATTGAAACTAGGAAGTTAATGACATAGTGACTAGTCTTTAGAATTGAACCAAGAGCATTAAAGTGACTAACTAAGTCTTGACCAAACTGAGATTTCCCAAAATATCAATCAACACACTTCTCCAAGAATGTTGGGTTTGCCACTTTTGGAATGATTAGTCACTTTCATGCATTAAGACCAAATCTCACACACTTAATACATATAATACTTGTATAGGATGTTTGGTTTCTTTTGCAGGTGCTAGAAGGAGTAAAGGTGCCAAAATGTGGTGTTCAAATTTGATTCAAACGGCTATACAACGGATACTAAATTTGGACTGGAGTACGCACGGTCGCACCATGGTCGACCGTGATGACAACCGTGTGTCAACGGCTACTTTTTAAATCCCACTATAAAAGGCAAACATTTAAGAGCATTTGAAGCTGAACCTCTTGCATATTTCAAAGACTTATTTCCAGAGATCACAAGGGCTTTAATTACTACTCAAATGTGATCAAGCAAGAGAAGATTCTATGATCTTAGAGATATAGAATTTGGTTGTTGTAAACTTACTAATCAAAATTATTAATCTTGTGAGTTTACTTATTGTGATGTATGTCCTAGTATTGTCTTAAGATCATCATTGCAAAGTGTATAAGCCTTGTAACTTCAATTAGTAGAAGCATAGGCTATCTTAGTGATCTACTTCCTTAAAGGGACTTAGGAAGTTGATTAATCTTATTTGGAGATTAATACTTGTCCAAGGTGAAGACAAGTTGATCTAGGTTAGAGTTGATCTTTCAAAGGGATAGAAAGATTAGGTTTGTTGTCTACCAAAGAAGTTGAACACTTGTAAATCGGATCTCCACCGGGTTTGGAGAAAAGTGCTTAGTGAAGCAACAAATCCCGATTAGTGTAATCGGGGAATGGATTAAGGTGGATTAGTTAACATCCTCCCGAACCACTATAAATCTTTATGTCTATGTTCTTTACATTACTTCATTTATCATTTTGAACATACACACTACACACATCAAGTTTGGGTTGAATTGGTTGATCAAAGTTAATCGAAGTTGGGGATCAATTGAAAAAGTGTTAAAAACGTATCAAGTAACTATTCACCCCCCCTAGTTACTTACAATTGGTATCAGAGCGGTTGCTCATATCATTGCGCTACAAACCATTGCGAAAGCGTCAAAATTCATTTTGTGCAAAAACTTGAGTCAACGATTCTCAGATCAACTCAAACTATGGGATACTTGGAAGAATTGGTGAAAGAAGCACCAATCTTTGATAAGATGAATATTGATGTGTGGAAATTAAGATTTGAGTCTTATCTCAAATCCAAGGATTACTACTTGTGGAGAATAATCAAAGTAGGAGACTTTGTACCACAAGCTAGTTCAAGACTAGTGAAGTCAACATTTCAAAACAATGATGTTTTGAAATAATTAGATGCAATTTCACTACTTCATGGAATTCTTCCTAGTGAAGAAAGATTAAAGATAATCTCATGTGAAAGTGCAAAAGAATGTTGGGACTCACTATGTTCACAAGAAGAAGAAAACTCTAGGAGTTTGAAGGGTAAAGGAATAGAGAAGGATTTGGAAAAGGTTGGTGATTCTCAAGCAAAAGGGTTGAATGAAAATGAAGACTTTTACCTCATGAGTTCTTGGAATGATTTGGATCAAGATGGTCAAAGTGAAGAAGAGGTTGAATCTCCATTCAAAGTAGATGATGTCTCAAGCATGGATTGCAATGAGGTACATGTATTCTATCCTTCTAATTATGAAGAATTGTTAGATGATTACAAGACTATTAAATTTGTGTATGATAGTAGTCGTGACAAAGTAAAACTTTTGGAGAAAGAATTACACAAAGTTAGACAACTTAATAAAGTTTTAATTGATGAAAATAACACCTTGAAAAGAAAACTTGAAAGGATAACTATTTGTGATTCATCAAGAGGTAAACATGAAATGAATATATGTCACGACTCTAGCAAACACAAATCTTGTAATCAAAGTCCATTGTCTATTATTAGGAAAATTGAAAATATGGGAAAAATGGACCAAGCTAGCAATTCTATGGTAGGGATAAGTCAAGGATTGGGTAATCTTAAAATCAATCAAAATCAATGATCAAAATGCTAATGAGAATACCTTCTCAAAAATACTTTGTATTAATGAAAGGTTTTTCTTACAAATGCAAAATTATTTTTTGAAAAGTGATTTTAAAAGATTAGTGTAGGAAGCTTACTTGCCTTAGGATTGTGTGTTTATGTGAAAATATGTATTGCATGCTAAATACTAGATTGATGCGTTTTGTGTATACTATGTGAATGATTGAATATGAACATATATATATATATATATATAGTATATTACGTGTCATTGATGATTAAACATCGGGAGGATGTAATCATTCAATGTTAGGAAAAGAAAACTTGTCCTCAAGTATTCTATAGAACCTAAGAATCGTCAAAACGCGTTCAAAGAAAGAAGAAGTGCAGAAATATGTGTTCAAAAGGATCCACGGCAGCACCACGGCTGACCATATACCCGACCGCAGATTCCTGTCCTGTACGTGTATAAATTCTTGCACGGCTAACACCACGGTCGACCGTGCCTCGACCGTGCGTGGTCTGATTCTGTTTTAAATTAAATTAATCCCTCATTTTTACTTCACTCCCACTCACTTCAAAACAAACGCATTTCACACACGGCTGAGGAGATCAACCGCACGGAGAAGAACGCTCATTCCTTCAATTTCAATTCATACTTTCGGTATGATTAATCCTTGCTTTCCTAGCATTTAATTGTGTTTGTATGATGAATTAGGGTTATGAAGAAACCCTAACTAGAATGAGTCAAAACTTAAATTGATGCAAACAATCAAAATTGTTATTGAAGAACAACTTGAAAACGATTGTAGTAGTACTTATCTATGCGTTAATTTAACAATGAATAATTCTAGGGCTCATTATACATCTAGGTTAGATTTTCATAGAAGCATTGTTCATATGATATGAATGACATTGTTACTAATTGAGTGTAATAATGTTGAATGTCAAAACATGTGTTGATGATGATCTCAAAAGTCTAAGAACACATATGAACTTTGTGAAGATTTTAATCTAGTTGCAAACTCATTGACACTAACAAAGAGTGAAAATGTGAAGAATATTAACATCAAAATATCTAAGTATTAATGATAATTAAAGTTTGCAAAACCCGTTGCCTACAATTGAATTGTACACTTTGAATTAATTTGAAGTGTCAATGCGCAGAAAATGGCCAATCGAGGAGAAAGCTCATCCAACTTTCGTCCGCACCAATCAACACTTAATAGAGAAAAAGTGAAAAATCGAAAAACAGCAGAAGGAAGAATAATTGAAGCAGAAGATTTTCCTGAAATGGTGGCAGCTTTCTGAGACTTAAACTGGGATGTATTTCTTGATCTAAATGGACCAATTTATCCTTCACTCATTCGAGACTTTTACTCTAGCTTCGTCTATACCAACGGATCAGTTTCCTTTAGGCAAAAAACAACAAGAACGACTGTATCACTTCAAGAATTTGGAAAACTTTTAGGAGTTCCAGCAAGTGGATACAGGTTCTTCCACACATGACACAGTCTGACCTATCTTCCTGATTTAATTAATAAAGATGCTGCCATTCGAACACTGTGTGAAGACAACGCTCCAAGAGAAGAAATCCATAGTCGAGGAGTACTGAGCAAACATCTGCGAAAGAAGTTCCGGACATGGAATACAGTGATCGATTACAATATTTACTGTAGAATGGGAAATCATTCACATATCCATGATGTTCAGATGGCTCTCCTTTGGTGTCTAGAAATGTAAGAACCAGTAAACATGGCTTACTTTATGGCCATATGAATGAGCGATGTACCAAAGGACTCAACAAGAGCTCTTCCCTATGGAATGCATCTTACAAAGTTATTCGAAAGACTAAGAACAACAGATGACATTCGCATGAATCCAACCAATCAAATATTTATTCGCCACACATTAACATTGATGGGGTGGGATGATGAAGATGACTCTAATGAGATTGAAAGAGTCTATGAAGCCATGACCAACTCTCAAATCAACTTGGAAGATATATCCGACAGTGATGAGGAACAGTTTTCGGATGAAGCTCATGATCCTTTTTACTGCTTGGATCGTGATTCAAAAGCTGAACGAATCTACCTGAATCAAGCCAAGATAAAGAAGTATCAATCCAAGATCGGTCTGTTACTGAAGAAAGCAAAAAAGGCTTTTTCATGTCGAAGTAGTAGCGATGTGAGAAGTAGAAGGTGAAGGAAGTGAGAGAAGATAAAATGTTGGTTGAATGACTTATTTTGTAATAAATGAATGTGTGACTATTTGAATTATTTTGTGGTTAACATCTGTTTAATTTGAGTTGATTAATTCTGTCAGATCTCACACGGTAAACTACACGGTCGACCGTAGCATTGACCGTGTATCTGTCTGACACTTCTTCTTCCCTCTCCTTGAAAAATAAATGCACATTGAACCTCTCAAATCTAATTGGATCTGCTTTTAAAGTGTCATTCACAAATTAGCATACTTGAATATGATCAAAATTCTCAAAAGATTCAATTACTCCAAAAAGGAATGAAAGATTAAATGAAGGTTCATCTTTTTCCCTTTAAATTGAAAAGATTACGATGCAAAACTCTCTACACCATCTCACTCAAAATGAGTCAAGCAATCAACTCTTCCAACAATCCTTTTGTGATTGACTTGTCTTTTTCGATTTCCGACTCCTTTGACAATCTCTTTCCTAACACTCAAGAAGAACGAGATGTGATCAATCGCAACCGACAAATGGTTAGCATTAGACCAATTGTTGAAGGTTGTATGGTCACTATTGAGCACTTTTCAAAAGAGCTTCTCAAAAATTTTGCTTACATAAAATGGGATTCATTCTTGACTTTGAAAGGTCCCATTCACTCCACTCTTTTTCGTGAATTCTACGCTAACTATGAATTCACTCCCCCAAATGACATCAAATTCCGGTTGTTTGATAAAGGGTTTTCCATGTCTCTCAAAGACTTTGGAAATTCATGCATGTTCTCGATGAAGGCGTGGAATGTTTCTCCTATAGTCCATATTTCTCCATCTTCCTGAATTTGTCACAAAAGGTGACATCATCAACACCTTTTGTCAAAGGCCCATCAATCACATTGAAATCCAAAGTGATGGTCTTAAGGCAAATCATCTTGCACCTAAGTTTGACCTTTGGCTCAAAGTCATAAGTCAAAACATCTACTGCAAGGTAGAAACACCATCCATAAATGTTCATGCCTGTGAAGCCTCACTACTCGGGTGTCTCCAACACCGAATTCAAGTCAACATGGCACTGTTCATGGCAAAGAGGATGAATAGATTGATGTACAATGAATCTCTCTCTCTTCCCTATGGGGAGTAGTTAACAAAGCTCTTCACACAACTATGCGTTCGAGATGTACATCCTGTTGGTCTAACCATTCTCCCAATCAATTACGATTTGGTTCGACCTTATAACGAAGAAACAGAGGGTGAGAACACACCTTCATGGAGTGTTACAAGATCTGATGATAGTGTTGAAGATGACCAGTTCATTGCACTATTATCTTCCACTCAAATGTCCATCCTTCATTGTCAAAATCGTCGAACTCACAAGATCCTGCGACGCTTTCTGAACAATTTTGTCTGTGGAAAACGCTCATCTCATCCAAGCGCATCTCGTTCGATGTAGAACAAACCTAGGATTGATCTACTGTGTGACAACCCGGAAATTTTCGACCAAATTTAAACTTTAATCTTTATATGTTTCCGACACGATAAGCAAAGTCTGTAATGTTGAATCTCAAAATTTTGAAACTACATTCATGTAATCAATCATCCATTGACCATGCTCGACGATTCACGAATAATATATATATATATATATATATATATATATATATATATATATATATATATATATATATATATATATAACTGGATGTGCATATATGATTATATATATATATATATATATATATATATATATATATATATATATATATATCTATATATATATATATATATTAATTGAAAACGTTAACAAAGTATTAGATGTATAATACTTTACTTGAGCATAATTGTTTCAATATATGTTTAATATATTTATCGAAGGGATTAAAAGCTAATATCAAATGATTGAATTATCAGATACATTGTGATATGATTACGAGTCTCTGTTGTGCGGTCCACATTGATTTGAGAAATCTTTCCATTTTAACAATATTCGGAAAACGGTTAAGTGATATACAAGTAAGAACAAATATGTCAATTAACGATAACTGGACAAAGGTTAGTAGAGATTCCTGCTTAACCTTCAATGCAATGATTGACTCGTGTCTTTTGATAAGATAATTATTTAGTTTTCATAATATTGAAAACGTTTATAATATAGATGAAACCTTTTAAAGAATGAAGTTGAATATACACAATAAGTCGGAATGTTAATTATTAGAACTAAATATATAAATAACTTGCATCGTGTATTTAAAACGTGTGTATGTATATTAAATATATATGATTTCAAATTAGTTAAGTAAACGATAGTAACACTCGCTTAAGTGAGTCGATTGATATATAGATATGATAATTAGTATGTTTAAGAAGTTAAAATAAACGCTAGTACATAAATGAACTATACTTAGTTAAGTTCTAAAATGAAAACGTTATATGATATAATAATTTCTATTATGTAAACGTTATGTAATATAACCTTTGTTAAATATTTAAATGGTTTTAAATTATATAATGGTCTTTGAAATATAAATTAGTTTTGAAAAACTAAATATTATATTATTAGATAAATATTCAAACATATATAATATGTATAAATTTATGTTTCTAAATAAAAAATATATATATATATTTTACAAAGTGGTAAAATATAAAATGTTTTAATAATATTATTAAATATACTTTGATAAATGAAGAAGAGTTGATTTAGAGAAGCAAATGACCAAAACACTCAAACGAATAAGTTACACTTTGAGTGGGATAGTTTTTCATTGATTTGAGTCTTGTTATGTATAAAGGTACAATACACGAAACATAAAGAATCAGTTTTCTAAGCGTACGAAAATGCGTTCGAGAAACCGGAATAGGGACATGAGTCGAGCGTCATCATACAAATCGATGGAATAAAAATTACAAGTCCACTATGCACGTAAATATTATATTATATATAATTAATTATATAAATTAAATATATTATATATTAAATATTATTAAAAACCGTCGGCAGCCCTTAATCATTTGAGAGTGAGCTGGAGGATGGACCTCCGTGATTGCGACCAAAACAGACACAGAAGCTCCGCGACTGCGGAGCTAGGTGACACAGAAATGGATTATAAAGCTCGATCGTTGCTGCTCGGTTCATTCACAAAAATTCAATCTCCCTATCTCATTGATCTTATACTCCGCAATATTTAAGTTATTTATTATTATTATTATTATTATTATTATTATTATTATTATTATTATTATTATTAAAGATTATTATTATTAATCTTATGGTGTTAATATTAGTAGTATTATACAAAAAAATATTACGAGCATGAGCGAGTTATTTCAAAACAAGTTTTTCGAGTAGGATAAAGCTAAGGAAATTATGGGTTATAGCTATGGAGGTTATGGGTATGGTTCGAGGGTATAGCTCGTGAGGTCAAACTAGTGTTTATCATCTCCGTTGCGTCTACGTACTTTCCTGCAATATTGAATCTCAATATTGATACGTTCGTGAATCCGAGGCCAACCTTGCACTTATTCAATGACGTCATATGTATTTTTACTACGAAATACAGTATTGTGAGTTTCATTTGATCCCTTTTACTCTTTACATTTTTGGGCTGAGAATACATGCAATGCTTTTATAACTGTTTTACTAAATGGATACAAATACTAAAACTGATTTTGCGTGAGTTTCATTACTCCCTTTTTAAATGTTTTTGCAATCTATATTTTGGGACTGAGAATACATGCGCTACTTTATAAATGTTTGATGAAATAGACACAATTACTTAAAAACATTTTACGATTGAGTTACGAGTACACCGGATATCAACCCCTTATAGCTTGGTAACCTAAGAATTAGGGAACTGGCCCCTAATTGACGTGAATCCTAAAGATAGATCTATGGGCACTAACGACCCCCATCCTGAGAGTTTGGATGCTTTATTACTTCGATTTTTGTACAGATGTGTTAATCCTGTACGTATACAGATGTGTTAATCATGTATCTTTGGGGATATCCTATATGCATTATTGTTAATGTCGGTTACCAGGTGTTTATTCGTATGAATGGATTTGTATACAGATGTGTTAATCCTGTATGTTGATTATAAAATTAAAATCTTGTGGTCTATCAAAATTACTGAATTTTATTGTTTTATGATAAACTTATGAACTCACCAACCTTTTGGTTGACACTTGAAAGCATGTTTATTCTCAAGTATTAAAGAAATCTTCTTCTGTGCATTTGCTCATTTTAGAGATATTACTTGGATTCATTCATGACATATTTCAAAAGACGTTGCATTCAAGTCGTTGAATTCAACAAGATTATTATTAAGTCATTGATAGTTTGATATAATATGAAATGGTATGCATGCCTGTCAACTTTCGATGTAATGAAAGTTTGTCCTTTAAAACGAATGCAATGTTTGTAAAATGTATCATATAGAGGTCAAATACCTCGCAAGTTAACCATATGTTATTGTATTCGTCCTTATGGATTAGGACGGGTCGTCTCATGTGGTATCAGAGCGGTGGTCTTAGCGAACCAGGTCTTGCATTATTGTGTCTAACTGAAAGTTGTTAGGATGCATTAGTGAGTCTGTACTTCGACCTTAGCTGCATGTCAAAAAGTTTTGCTTATCATTTCTTGTCAGAAATTGCATGCTTATCATTCTTAGTCTAGACACATCTTACTGCATTGATTTTATAAATAGTGTATAGACAAAATTCATATCTTAGCGTATCTGCTAATTCATATCTTAGCGTATCTATTACTGTATACTTTGCCTTTCATATTCCGTAAATCCCTCCGTAATCTACGAAATCTTTTGTTCTATATATATATATATATATATATATATATATATATATATATATATATATATATATATATATATATATATATATATATATATATATATATATATATATATATATATATATATATATATTCTATGTAATTAGAATACCATCCGTTAGCCAGAAATCATTTCATATCGAAAAATCCTTTGATCAATCGTACGAAATGGAATTCGCCACTAGTTTTAGTCCCTCGTATTCCGATATGGAGTTTCACTCGAACTCTGAAAGCAGTGTGACCTGAATGGATCAACCAATTAGCCATCATATATTTTGGATGAATTGGGGATGAGTTCGTAGCCTACTTAATTGGAGACAAGAAGAAGGCGATCCCTTCCATCCACCACATTGCCCTCTTGGCGAAGAACCTGAAGCACTTACCAGCGAACCTGTTCGAGACACCATTTTCTCTCTCATTTCCAGAGTATCTCGACACGATTATATACTATCTCAAATTCTAAATTTTATTCATCCGCTCGTCCAAACCGACAATCATCCCGGTGTAATAGAAGAAGTCAACGATCTTCGCGCTCGGGTAGTGGTTTTGGAGAATATGGTACAAAGGTTACAAGCACCAGCAGCAGCACCGGCAGCAACAGTACCACCATCAGCAACATCAACAGTACCAACACCACCACCAACAGCAACATCCGCATCCCACACCTCAACATCACAATCTGTATCTTGAACATCAATGTCATACGCACCGTAGTTACCAAGAAGTACCAGCAACAATAACCGATGAAGTAATGCTTCATGACCTCATTGGGGAAATATTCTGCGGCAATTATGTAATCTCTAAAGTCTTAGAGATTATCTATTCCATCCTTAATCATAAACCAGATAAGTGGGAGAATAGAAATGATGAAATGAAACCCTGACCGAAATGGCGCATGATTTACAAGCTAGACTTGTTTTACCAACAGCATCAACAGTACTGCCAGCATCGCCAGCATCAGCAGCACCTACAACATCACAAACTACACCAGCTACATAACCATCAACGATATCGACACCACAATCATCAACAGACATATTGTATCAACGAGTTATGAAATATTAACTCATTCCCTCTGAAGGATTTATATGTATATCCTATATATATAAATTTTGAAACCATAATACATCTTTTTACTAAGCTATTACGTTTGAATTTTAAAAGGGTAGATACTACTCGATTAATTCATATTACTGATATGCTATAATGTACAACCTTCATTAACGACATAACAATCGTTAACTATAATCCCTACTTTAATGCAATTTCATAATAAACCAAGTGTATTATTCAAATACATGTTTGATGTTACACTTTTCCCTTCGATGTACTCAAAACTTTCTAGAAAACAATATTTGAAGATAGCAAGGGTTCTATGAGCATCAACACGATTCACTGAGGAAATCTCAATAAGAATAAATAGTAAAGTATTAATCACAGTAGTGAAATACTTTTTGAAGATTATATAATCTCTAATGTTAGAGATTATTCATTTCTAATTTCAACCGAAAATCAAATGAGTTTAATTTAATATTAACTCATTAAATCTGTATTACATTCGAAGAAAATATACATATATTTTCATAAAGACTGTAATAAAAATTCTCTTGTACAAAATATTATTTGTGAAACTTTTAACGGGTAGGTAATACCCCAGAGATATATAAATTCACAATTAATATGTTACAATTCTTCGATTCTGATTCAGCAATCATCAACTATACTCACTATTTTCACAAAAATATACATTCTTTCATAGAAATCAAAACAACCATTCTCATCCAAATTTGATTATATATTCTGATTTTGACAAATCAAAATCCAAGTCAAGATTTAACAGAAGACATCACTTTTAGATTTCTACATCTTACAAAGACATACTTTGAATTAAAAAATGTGCTAGAACATCACTTTTATTCATAAAACCCAGATAGATATTTGTATCATTCAAGATTCCCGATGATTTCATCATACATATATTAACGAAGACAATCTGCATTTAAACCCTTCAAAATTCTTGAAGACATATCAATCAATGAACAATCGAGAGGATGAACCAACCTCACGTTATCAAAGAAAGAAGGATTTACGCGTATAGTGATACACCTAGAAAACTCTCGAAACCAAAGTCATAGATTAACACATATCTGTGTCAATCCTTTGGAATTTATTACCAAAAATAACTTTACAATCCCTTTTCAAAGTAGACAGTTTTGTCACAGCTCCATAAAATCAACTTCAATGGTTCATTCGAATAAGCCTTATTATAACGTTTACCCCTTCATCATTGTTACCGGGGAACCATTTATATCCCACCACATTAGTAGTAAACTTACCAACAACTTCATTAATATTCGACTTTCAAAAAAATCATTATATTCATTGAAACCCTATCATATACTCATCCGGACCTTGTAACGAGAATTGTCATATCAATTATCGAGTATCATCAATCAGTATTTTGAAATCTCGCAGCATGTCTACATCAACAGTTATATATATACATATAACGTCCATCTCCTAGACTTACATACTTCGAATGTGAAGTTTCTGAAAACACCCTAAACTGCGAACTAGTTCTCCTAATTTTGGAAAAATACTGATGAAGCAGCAAAAAAACTGTAAACGACCTTAACAGTCGAGAGTTTGATGATAAAGAATAAGGTGTTGGAAAAGCTCAGAAAAAGAGAAGGTTTTGAACTGGAAAACGGATTGAGCAAACTATGAAGGAGGCTGTGGACAAATCACAAAGACTAAACCTCCCTTCAAAGAATCCAAATAATTCAGTGTCTGCTGAAGTCATTAACGAATACCTTGCTCCTGACTCTAAACCCTTGCGAACAATATTCTTCATCATCCTCTGATCTTAGATATTATAAGATATCATCATATCTTTCATTATAAACATCTTGGGTATTTTTGGAGATATTTTCATAACTATTCTTATCTGAAATCAATCATCTCTTCGCGCTATCTGTGTTATATCATAAAAGAAACTATTTTAGTTTCTAAATTCTGAAACCTTCTAGTTTAAAATATGAATGTTTTTGAAGTAGTGGTGGGAACTGAAGCATGAGTTAGTATAATATAATGACACTTGATCAACGTGATTATATTACAGTAAGTCATGCTGAGTTTCTAAATGGAACGTGATGATTCACAGATCATAACGTCATCATGGGCCATATTACACGACTCTTGTATTCTACTTAACCTCTAAACATATCAAGAAAAGATTTTTCTTGATGATTCGGCCTTTTCCAAGGTATCCTGGTAATTTGACAAATCAAGATCATGCCATTACAATTTCCTTCTAAGAACATTAACCATGTTCATTCCAAAATTCATATTTACGAATTCTGGACCATTACATGCGGTGCTAAATGGTAAGAAGAGAAAACAAAAGAATGAAGCTCCGAAATAGAAATTGGAGTATAAATCGCAGCAAATACGAGAAAACATTAACTGTGGATGTCGATGATTATAGAAAGACAGAAGCAAGGACTCTAAAAAAATAAGGAAAGATATAAAGCCCGACGACAACACATAAATTACAAACCGTGTATATCAATAAGTATTGCAACGTAAAGACACGGAAGAACTAAAAATACTATAAAACCAAGAGTATAGTATAAGTGAATAGATTCCTCCGACGGCAGATGAAAAAGAAGAATGATAGATATGAAAGTTAGGAGTATATCAAGAAGCATATTGACGAATGTTTTAAAGTATGAATTGAGGAAGGAAGAATAGAAGGTGTGAGCTGTGGGAATAAGGAAACGAAGAGGGTGGATATATAGTAAAATATTCGACAGGGCAATCAAAACCGATTATCGCATTTAATCAAAGCAGATCCTAATTTCCTTAATTACTGAAGAACCAAATCTTATTACGAAGATTTTCTCTAAATCCCTTGAATTCCAAAAATTAACCGTGACTACGTCACCGGTTAAAACTAACCTACATTTACTCATTTCACTCTTTTGTGATAACTTCACTCATACTCTTCACATAAACGGATTGTTTTATCCATATTACTTAATGATGATAAAATTCTATTTATCAGCTAATATTTGTCATGAAAACATTCTTATTGTTATCTATGATGACCTCGATCAAATTTCGGGGACGAAATTTCTTTAACGAGTAGGTACTGTGACAACCCGGAAATTTCCGACCAAATTTAAACTTTAATCTTTATATATTTCCGACACGATAAACAAAGTCTGTAATGTTAAATCTCAAAATTTTGAAACTACATTCATGTAATCAATCACCCATTGACCGTGCTCGACGATTCACGAATAATATATATATATATATATATATATATATATATATATATATGTATGTATATATATATATATATATATATATATATATATATATATATATATATAAAACTGGCTGTGCATATATGATTATATATATATTTACTTGAGCATAATTGTTTCAATATATGTTTAATATATTTATCGAAGGGATTAAAAGATAATATCAAATGATTGAATTATCAGATACATTGTGATATGATTACGAGTTTCTGTTGTGAGGTCCACATTGATTTGAGAAATCTTTCCATTTTAACAATATTCGGAAAATGGTAAAGTGATATACAAGTAAGAACAAATATGTCAATTAACGATAACCGGACAAAGGTTAGTAGAGATTCCTGCTTAACCTTCAATGCAATGATTGCCTCGTGTCTTTTGATAAGATAATTATTTAGTTTTCATTATATTGAAAACGTTTATAATATAGATGAAACCTTTTAAAGAATGAAGTTGAATATATACAATAAGTCGGAATGTTAATTACTAGAACTAAATATATAAATAACTTGCATCGTGTATTTAAAACGTGTGTATGTATATTAAATATATATGATTTCAAATTAGTTAAGTAATCGATAGTAACACTCGCTTAAGTGAGTCGATTGATATATAAATATGATAATTAGTACGTTTAAGAAGTTAAAATAAACGCTAGTACATAAATGAACTATACTTAGTTAAGTTCTAAAATGAAAACGTTATATGATATAATAATTTCTATTATGTAAACGTTATGTAATATAACCTTTGTTAAATATTTAAATGGTTTTAAATTATATAATGGTCTTTGAATATAAATTAGTTATGAAAAACTAAATATTATATTATTAGATAAATATTCAAACATATATAATATGTATAAATTTATGTTTCTAAATAAAAAAATATATATATATATATATATATATTTTACAAAGTGGTAAAATATAAAACGTTTTGATAATATTATTAAATATACTTTGATAAATGACGAAGAGTTGATTTAGAGAAGCAAATGATCAAAACACTTAAATGAATAAGTTATACTTTGAGTGGGATAGTTTTTCATTGATTTGAGTCTTGTTATGTATAAAGGTACAATACACGAAACATAAAGAATCAGTTTTCTAAGCATACGAAAATGCGTTCGAGAAACCGGAACAGGGACATGAGTCGAGCGTCATCATACAAATCGATGGAATAAAAATTACAAGTTCACTATGCACGTAAATATTATATTATATATAATTAATTATATAAATTAAATATATTATATATTAAATATTATTAAAAACCGTCAGAAGCCCTTAATCATTTGAGAATGAGCTGGAGGATGGACCTCCGCGATTGCGACCAAAACAGACACAGAAGCTCCGCGACTGCGGAGCTAGGTGACACAGAGTTGGATAATAAAGCTCGATCGTTGCTGCTCGGTTCATTCACAAAAATTCAATCTCCCTATATCTCTGATCTTATACTCCGTAATATTTAAGTTATTTATTATTATTATTATTATTATTATTATTATTATTATTATTATTATTATTATTATTATTATTATTATTATTATTATTATTATTATTAAAGATTATTATTATTAATCTTATGGTGTTAATATTAGTAGTATTATACAAAAAAATATTACGACGAGGTCATGAGCGAGTTATTTCAAAACAAGTTTTTAGAGCAGGATAAAGCTAAGGAAATTATTGGTTATAGCTATGGAGGTTATGGGTATGGTTCGAGGGTATAGCTCGTGAGGTCAAACTAGTGTTTATTATCTCCGTTGCATCTACGTACTTTCCTGCAATATTGAATCTCAATATTGATACGTTCGTGAATCCGAGGCCAACCTTGCACTTATTCAATGATGTCATATGTATTTTTACTACAAAATACAGTATTGTGAGTTTCATATGATCCCTTTTACTCTTTACATTTTTGGGCTGAGAATACATGCAATGCTTTTATAACAGTTTTACTAAATGGATACAAATACTAAAACTGATTTTGCGTGAGTTTCATTACTCCCTTTTTAAATGCTTTTACAATATATATTTTGGGACTAAGAATACATGCGCTACTTTATAAATGTTTGACGAAATAGACACAAGTACTTAAAAACATTCTACGATTGAGTTACGAGTACACCGGATATCAACCCCTTATAGCTTGTTAACCTAAGAATTAGGGAACTGGCCCCTAATTGACGTGAATCTTAAAGATAGATCTATGGGCACTAACGACCCCCATCCTGAGAGTTTGGATGCTTTAGTACTTCAATTTTTGTACAGATGTGTTAATCCTGTACGTATACAGATGTGTTAATCCTGTATCTTTGGGGATATCCTATATGAATTATTGTTATTGTCGGTTACCAGGTGTTTATTCGTATGAATGGATTTGTATACAGATGTGTTAATCCTGTATGTTGATTATAAAATTGAAATCTTGTGGTCTATCAAAATTACTGAATTTTATTGTTTTATGATAAACTTATGAACTCACCAACCTTTTGGTTGACACTTGAAAGCATGTTTATTCTCAGGTATTAAAGAAATCTTCCTCTTTTCAAAAAAAAAAAATTAAAGAAATCTTCCTCTGTGCATTTGCTCATTTTAGAGATATTACTTAGAGTCATTCATGACATATTTCAAAAGACGTTGCATTCGAGTCGTTGAGTTCAACAAGATTATTATTAAGTCATTGATAGTTTGATATAATATGAAATGAAATGGTATGCATGCCTGTCAACTTTCGATGTAATGAAAGTTTATCCTTTAAAACGAATGCAATATTTGTAAAATGTATCATATAGAGGTCAAATACCTCACAATGTAACCATATGTTATTGTATTCGTCCTTATGGATTAGGACGGGTCGTCTCATACTGTATCTTTCATGCATATTCTCATATATGCATCACTATGTTTCGTGCTTGATTTGAATAAACTGTGTGCTTGTTATGTTTTCATATATGTTTTTCCAACGTGCACAATTTAAGGGGGAGTTTTGCTCTAAGGGCGAGCTTAGTTCTATGGGGAGCTAACCTTTTTGCTTCGACAAAGGGGGGAGAAAGATGGATACAAGTGATTGTTAACACTTGCGTATTTATACAAAATGTCCCTCATCACTTGTATGTTTGTCATCATCAAAAAGGGGGAGAATGTTGGTTGAATGTGGGTTAATGCACTAAACGATAAACTTAAGTATGATTAACCAAAGAATATGTTTTGATGATGACACATACATATGCATAAGTAATGACTGACATCTTAACATAAAACACACAAGGTCACTAATCCATACTTTATCTTGCAAACGACCAAGTCAAACATAGGTTAAAGAATGAAATTAAAAGTTTAGCTAAACACACGGTCGAGGTACGGTCGACCGCATAGTCAACCGTGAAACTCCAAACTGAATTGCAACGCAGTTTTGTGAAAACAAGTTGCACGGTCGCCACCACGGTCAACCGCAGCGATACCGCAGTTTTCTCTGTTACCGTTTTTGACCAAATAAAGTTTGACTAGTTCCCCACATCTATAATTCATGAAACCTTTCTCAACATGCTTAGAATAGATGCCTTCTCCATACTCAATTGAGTTTTGGTCATAAAAACACTAATTATGATTAATTACGCTTAATGACATCTTAATGACAAATTAACCAAGATTAGGCATAACACATAAGTGTTAATCCACAATTTGTGATCTTAATTCTTATCTAGATATCTTTAGTATGATCATCAAGTACCAACACACTTAAGCCAATGTCACTAGAACAATAATTACTAATAGAAATGACTTAGTGACTAATTAAGGCTAAATGAGGAACAATACTCTCAAGGTTAACTAGTAATGACTTGTAATTCTAAAACATACTTAGATACATTTAGGATGATCACCAAGTCCCAACTAGAGATTGCTCTTCCCTTGTGCATGTGTTGGACATTAATGTGTGCTTACACATTAATCAAGCAATATGTTTTATTGAAATTAAACTTGTTAAGAGCTTGAATTATAAGTTGTGCAAGCATCTATGTGATTGATCCTAGAATAACTATCTCTTGCTATGTGAGTATTACTTGCTACTTGCCAATATGCTTAATACTCATAAACTTGTCAACTTTATTAATATATTTGCTATGTGCTCACTAGTTAGGATTCAAATAACTAACCTACTCCAATAGATTAAGTGCAAAATGGTTCACAATGAAATTATAGTCAAATGTCTATTTGGTCTAGTCTAAGTAACTAAGTGTGATTGCTTATTCAAGAATGACTTAACCTTAATGTCTCTACATACTTCATGATTATCTTATAGAGACATTACTCAATTAATCTCTAATTAAACTCAAAAAGAACATGACTTGTGATTAATTGAAACTAGGAAGTTAATGACATAGTGACTAGTCTTTAGAATTGAACCAAGAGCATTAAAGTGACTAACTAAGTCTTGACCAAACTGAGATTTCCCAAAATATCAATCAAGACACTTCTCCAAGCATGTTGAGTTTTCCACTTCTGGAATGATTAGTCACTTTCATGCATTAAGACCAAATCTTACACACTTAATGCATATAGTACTTGTATAGGATGTTTGGTAACTTTTGCAGGTGCTAGAAGGAGTAAAGGTTCCAAAATGTGGTGTTCAAATTTGAGTCAAACGACTATACAACGGATACTAAATTTGGACTGGAGCACGCACAGTCGCACCACGGTCGACCGTGATGACAACCGTGTGTCAACGGCTACTTGTTGAATCCCACTATAAAAGGCAAGCATTTAAGAGCATTTGAAGCTGACCCTCTTACATATTTCAAAGGCTTATTTCAGAGATCACAAGGGCTTTAATTACTACTCAAATGTGATCAAGCAAGAGAAGATTCTATTATCTTAGAGATATAGAATTTGGTTATTGTAAACTTGCTAATCAAAACTATTAATCTTGTGAGTTTACTTATTGTGATGTATGTCCTAGTATTGTCTTAGGATCATCATTGCAAAGTGTATAAGTCTTGTAACTTCAATTAGTAGAAGCATAGGCTAGCTTAGTGATCTACTTCCTTAAAGGGACTTAGGAAGTTGATTAATCTTATTTGGAGATTAATACTTGTCCAAGGTAAAGACAAGTTGATCTAGGTTGGAGTTGATCTTTCAAAGGGATAGAAAGATTAGGTTTGTTGTCTACCAAAGAAGTTGAAGACTTGTAAATCGGATCTCCACCGGGTTTGGAGAAAAGTGCTTAGTGAAGCAACAAATCCCGATTAGTGTAATCGGGGAGTGGATTAAGGTGGATTAGTTAACATCCACCCGAACCACTATAAATCATTGTGTCTATGTTTTTTACATTACTTCATTTATCATTTTGAACATACACACTACACACATAAAGTTTGGGTGTAATTGGTTGATCAAAGTTAATCAAATTTGGGGATCAATCGAAAAAGTGTTAAAAACGTATCAAGTAACTATTCATCCCCCTCTAGTTACTTACAGTTTTGTTTGAAATGTGCTTCAATGGTTTAGGGATGGTCTTGAGTTTGAATATTTTCAGAAGTATATTCCGTCTGACGTTGTACCGCAAAGGGTGGTACACGTTTACCGATGAGATTGATTTTCTTAGGGAGCCGCCGGTGATTGCAGATGACTGGGTGCAATCATTTGTTTTTGCAAATTGTTCTGATTTTCCGTTGAGGAATGTGCAGTCTTATTTGTTTAGGTCCGTGACTGTACAACAACCGAGACAGCTATCGAAATTAGGTGTAGAAATGGTTGACCAGCTGAGGGGCCTGATGATCCCTCAAAGGACATATGACCAGCATGTGTTGGTGATGGCTAATGTTAGCAATCATTGGAACCATTCTGACAGGATTCCTGTTGCTCGTAGAGGTGGAAAAGGTATTTATCCAAGTAATTTTTCTTACTCTTTCACAATTGTGATCCTTTAAAATGGCATTTTTGATTTGTGCAGAGTTGACCGTGTCGAAGGTTCTTCGGTCGGTGAGTCTGGACGGGATGGTGTTTACTGACAAGGTGAAAGAGGGAGCGGCTCCAGCATCTACCATCCGTTGCCGGGCGCCATCCCCTGATGACACAGAGTCTTCGAGTGGCGGATTAATTCGCCGCACTAGGCGTCGGGTTGAGCTGACTACTGCAGATGAAGGTATGTCTTTATTTTTTTATTTGTGGGTTAAGAATAGTGCATGGTTCATTCTGTCATTTTTGGAAGTTTATGTACTCCTGGAGAAACCCTAGAGTAAAGTAGGGACTTGATGTGCTATTTTTGGATGGTTTAAGATTGTCGGTGGAAAATATATGGTTAATATACTTAACCCTAATCAGATGGTTGATTCATTCATTCTACTTCAATCATCGATAGATGATCTCAAATTTGAACTCTTTTTTAAGTCAACATTTTATTAGTATAAATAAAATTAGCAAAAAGCTAATTACAACAATCTTACACGATAACTCCAACACACGCACCTCAACGATCAACACCTTATATCCTAAGAGACCTTACAACTCGATTGAATTTACATTGACCTCGAATAGTACAACATATAAGACTATCACTCTATAGTTCTAGAATCGACCTATCAACCAAATCAACAACGCACAAGAATACTTAAGGGAAACACCCGGTAGAAAGCATGTAGACGTGAGAAAAGCCAACCACAACCAAGAAAACGAAAATAAGACAAATTCCGCTGAAACCTTAAACCTAATAGTTTCAATTACACAATCTAACCAAGTTGTGGTATCGTGAAATGTAGAAATGTCACCATGAGAAAGAAACTACTACCGTAAACCTGCATAATATCCATGACTAAACCCACGAACCATTGAATCAACAAGAAATCGCGATCAATATAGTTACCCACCAAACAATCATTGATACAAAACAAAAGCACCATTCTAATTTCCAAAATATTAACCTCTAATTAAAATGGTCCTACACCTTGAACAAAACCATACAAATCTTACGCCTTGGACCAGATCATCCTTAACATCACGACCTACAATCACCTGAAAAACATCAAACGACGCAAAAACACCAACACGAACCACCAAAAACGACCACCTAACACCACAAACTGAAACTACCATAACTACTGTTCGAAACCATATTGTATTTAAGATTAAATGGTTTCTTTTATTAGAAAGTAAGCAACATCAATAAGCTAAAATCACACGCACTTATTAATATTGCTGATGAAGGAAAGTCTAAAGCATAGTCTAAGATGTAGTTATATTCTTTATAAACTGGAGCAGTTTGCCTTTGAAACTCCATGAGCAAAAACATCAACATAACAATACACGATTACCATCAACTACGAACTGGATTTAAGATTGATACAGAAAACTATACCATTAAGAACCACCTGAACACCTCCACACAAAACCACCAAAAAATCACTCGAAACCACAACTCGAAACACCATCTGAGTGCCTGAAAATCACCATCTGAGATAATTTAACACTCTTCGCACACCTCGATTTAGAATATAAAGTAGTCACCAGAAATTAACCACTATAAGTGGCCACGCGAAAACCACCTAATGACCTCTAAAAATGACTTGACTTGAAGAAATACCCTTCCACGACCTTAAACAACCTAAAGACACTATTAAATCAATTGATTTGAAGTAAATAACAAAAGAAACGATGGGTGTCCTTACAGACCGCCGACAAGCTAAGAAGGTTGTGATGGCGACTACTGTAAGTTAGGGTAAGGGTTTCCAAATTAGGGTTCTTATTTTTACAATCTTAAGTGAGTTTGGTTCATAGTTTCATGGACTATTGTAAGGTTGTGATACTCTCATGGTTGTAAATTATGGCAAACGGTGGAATGCGATTTGGAAGAATCACTATCAAAATATCTTTTATAATCACATTTGGTTAAGCCGGATCGTTCTAAAAGACATCCAGGTGAGAAGCTTCGATTGGATATCAAGAAGCTAGATCAAAGAAGAAGATTATCGAGTGACATCAATGACTAGTCAATCCTAGCTCCTGCGGTGACAAAAGAAATGAAATAACTGGAGTTGGGTAAACGTTGGCCCAAAACTATTCAAGTGTGGAACTTGTGTTTTTTTTTTTTTTTTGTCTAATGTGTAACTCACGTGTTTTCTTATTATTTTCTTTTGACGGAAAAACTAAAACTTATATTAAACTGAGGTCCTTTCATCTAAAGTGTAAGAACTCTTCCATAAATAATTATACAGCAAACGATCTGGGACCGCCTCTCACCTAGAAGGTTTCGTTAATAATAGTAATCGTTACTACCTCCGTCGCATTACAATTTCTCACTTACGTTTTGCACAGGATGTTAGAAAATCTCATTAACTTAATTCTCTACTAATCACAAATTTTCTATCTTCAAAATAAGTTATTCTGATTGTTAAAATACAAAATAGACATTTCGGGTGTGTTTGGACGAGATTAGCTGGAGCTGAAGCTTATGGCTAGAGCTGGAGCTGGTGACTAGATCTGGAGCTGGAGCTTATCATAAGCTCTATTTCTTTCAAAAAGCTACTTCTAAAAGCTTCTTTTTCTAGAGCTTCTTTTTTACATAAGTTCTACTTTTGGTTTCACGCTAAACAGAACGTATAACTTGTAGCTTGTTAAACTTATTAGGTCAAGCTCCTATAAACTCTCATAAGCTCGTCGCCAAACACACCCTTGAAATGAGATATTTGTAAAAGTAAGACATTTGAAATACAAGTTTTTTTTTTTTTTTTTTTTTTTTTTTGAAAAATTAAATAAATTATGTTTTAACTTGTGAATTTATTTATTTCTTAGTTGTATTAATGAGTGGGTAAATGCACAGGGAGCCTGAGAATACTTTTCAGTAAGCATGAGAACGGAAAAGGTGATGTTACGTGTCAAACTTTGAATTATTGTTCAGGTGATGTCATTGGTTAAACAACGTTGCTTGCTACTTGAAATTTACGTACAGATATCAAGACAAAATGTAAGTAGCTACCTCTAGCTTATTACTACGTTGAATTTCCACAAAATACTCCGTAAGTTTCTCATCAAAGTAAAAATTTACTCCGTAATTATTTGACAAATATCTCATTGGGAAACTACTCAGAAAGTGAGGGTCTAGGTTTTGTGTTTAATGAATTGGTTATTTGTGTTGACAAGACAACTCCCATACCCGTAGGCCGGTGATGGAGGAATCTAAAGAGTGATCATTATTCGGGTTAATAAATAATAAATAATAACCAATATATTTCTTAAAAAACGTAATTTAATGTTCAATAAAATTAACGATATAATTTATGTATAAATTGTCAAAATGCAACACCAAAGACAAAGTGGTGTCATACACATACATTTTTGTGAAGAAACCGTTTTGAACGTTGCTGGAGGAAACACGCACATTAATCTGATCAATGTGTGTGTATGTGAGAGAGAGTTTTTAAGACATAGATAGTGACAAGACGATAAAAGATAAAGGGGCCCTTTTGGATTTTTTCAAATATGTTCTTTTCTTTTTTTCTTTCTGCAGCCTTTCTCCATTAAAACCTCCCCTTTTTAGGATGTATTTGGCGGGAGCTGAAAGCTAATGGAAGCTGGAACAGAAAGTTTATAAGTAGAGTTAGCAACCCAAGCTTGTTGTTTAGTACTCTCTTCCTCTCCGTTTCATATTTATTGTCCTAAAAAAATATGTAACATATGTACTTTTCTGTAAACTTTCTAGTTTTAATCTCTTCCGTAGTATTTTTTTACCTATTTTTTTTGTCTTATATGTTTAAATTAGGGACACAAAAAAAATATATCACATTATTCATTTCTATTTATGTAAGTAAACAATTAATTTAGGACATTTAAAAAAAGAATAATGGATAATGGATATAGGACGCATGGAGTAAAAAGTTAGGAAGCAAACTTTTTTGAAAATGTTTATTTAAAGTTTAACTAGCTAAATTAAAAATTTATAGTTGTGAATATATTTACAAATGCGTAATTATAATAAAAAAATAGTAAGTTGGTATTTTTATTATTCATAGACTCTACCATTTTAGCTATGAGACCTAGCTAAAATGGTAGAGTCCCGAATCTCTTTAATTTTTAAGAGAGAGAAAATGAGAGAGAGAAAATTTTCAGAGAGAGATAGAAAGAGAGGCGAGGGCGGGCACAACAAGATTTCGAGATATATATATATATATATATATATATATATATATATATATATATATAAGATACAACGGCTACTATGAGAATCGACAAGGCAGATCAAGTAACAACCATCTAACTTCTTACATGTTTTTCAATTTTCCGGATGATTGGGGTGTTCCAAATCTGTGGCGTGAGTTTAAAAAGTTCAGTGCTGTGAGGGACATATATGTGGTGGGGAAAAGACTACAGAATGGGAATAGGTATGCTTTCGTAAGGTTTGTAGATGTTAGGGACGATGATCAGATGTCGAAAAGGCTGGGGAATATAAAGTTCAATGGTTCCCAAATCAAAGTTTTTATGGCTACAAAAAGGGGCCCAAAAATATGTTAGGAAGAGGGGATCGCCTGGACGTTGGGAGATATAAATTTGAGAGAAAAACAACTCTATTACTCACAAGAATAGATTTACAGAGTATTACAAAACTCTTACAAAAAAAAAAAAAACTCTCAAGCTCATACACACACTCTCTAGGTTGTGATTACACTTCTCTGAATGATTTGGGATGATTTACAATTGAGGTTTGCACCTCTATTTATAGTAAAAATTCTATGGCGGTGGAAAGGTGTGAACGGAGAAGGTTGGCGGCCCTCATCATCATCAACTTTGCTACTTCCATATGAGTTGTCAAGGTTGCCTACTTTGAATATCTAGAAGGTGGGCTTCTAGATTGTAGGCTGGAAATCTTCAATTCTCCCCCTCCAGCCGAATCCACAAACATTCCAGTTATGTCTCTGCATAACTCCAACTTCTCTCGAGTCACCACCTTTGTTAACATATCCGCAGGATTCTCCTTTGTATGGATCTTCACTAGTCTCAACAGTTGTCGATCAATTACCTCGCGTATCCAATGATAGCGAATATCAATATGTTTTGTACGAGAATGGTACATGGAGTTCTTGCTCAAATCTATAGCACTTTGACTGTCACAATATACCTTGTACTCCTTTTGCTTGATTCCAAATTCTTGAAGATAACGCTTTAACCACAACATTTCTTTTCCAGCTTCTGCGGCAGCAATATACTCTGCTTCAGTTGTGGATAATGCAACACACCTCTGTAGTCTTGACTGCCATGAAACAGCTCCCCCTGCAAAAGTGTAAATGAATCCTGAAGTAGATTTCCTACTATCAGGATCTCCGGCCATATCCGCATCTGTATAGCCTTCCAAGATTGGATCAGCTCCCCCGTAACAAAGACATAGATTCTTTGTACCTTTAAGATATATGAGAATCCATTTTACCGCCTCCCAATGCTCTTTCCCGGGGTTCGAGAGAAAACGACTCACCGTTCCCACTGCATGAGCAATATCGGGCCTTGTACACACCATTGCATACATCAAACTTCCAACTGCTGAAGAATATGGTACTGAAGACATCTCCCCGATCTCTTCCTTAGATGAGGGACAAGAACTCTTACTTAACTTGAAATGGTTAGCTAATGGAATGCTAACAGGTTTGGCATTGTTCATATTGAAATGTGAAAGCACTCGTTCAATATATTTCTCCTGAGATAGCCATAACCTTTTATTCTTTCTGTCTCGGGTTATTTGCATTCCCAAAATCTGTTGAGCCTGTCCTAAGTCTTTCATGTCAAAAGACTTAGAGAGTTCCTTCTTCAGCTGGTTGATCTTCGTTACGTCTTTCCCTACGATCAAAATATCGTCTACATAAAGTAGAAGAGCAACGAAATCTCCTTCAGAAAACTTCTGAATGTAGACACACTCATCTGCTGCATTTTTCTTGTACCCGTGACTCACCATGCACGAGTCAAACTTCTTGTACCACTGCCTAGGTGCCTGCTTCAAACCGTACAAACTTTTCTTCAGCTTGCATACGAGGTTATCTCCTGAAACCTCAAAACCTTCTGGCTGCTCCATGTAAATTTCTTCATGTAAATCTCCATGAAGAAAAGCTGTCTTTACATCCATCTGTTCAAGCTCCAAGTTCATACTTGCGACCAATCCAAGTATGACTCTAATTGAAGTCATCTTGACTACTGATGAAAATATCTCGTCAAAATCAATTCCTTTCTTCTGTTGGAATCCTTTGACTACAAGTCGTGCTTTGTATTTCACCACTTTTCCACTACCATCCTTTTTCAGCTTGAACACCCATTTATTTTTCAGTGCCTTCTTCCCGCGTGGAAGTTCTACAATCTCATAAGTTTGATTTTTTTGCAGAGAATCCATCTCATCCTGCATTGCGAGCAACCATTTTTCTTTATCCTTATGAGTTACTGCTTCATGAAAACTCTCCAGTTCTCCATCTTCAGTAAGTAGAAGGTACTCGGATTCTGGATATCTACTCGATGGAATCCGACCTCGTTCAGATCTACGAACTTCTGGAACATTATGAGGAGATCCACCATCATCTTGACCTTGTGATGGTGTTGGAACGTCTGGCAGATGGGGTTGTGGCTCCCCCTGCTCAGCACCGTCATTTTCTCCATAATCTTCTACTTCTGGCATTTCTTCTTGCACTGAAAATTCATTTCTCATGAATGATTCCGCTGTTGCCTCTGGCACCTGAGCAGCAACATTTGACTTCTGAGATATTGTGGGTTTTTCAATATCTTCTATTGTCTGGCTTTCATGGAACACCACGTCCCTACTTCTGATCACCTTTTTCTCCTTTGGATCCTATAATCTGTATCCAAATTCTTCATCTCCATAGCCTATGAATATGCATGGAGTGGTCCTTGCATCCAGCTTCTGCCTGAGCTCCTTGGATACATGTGCGTACGCCAAACATCCAAATACTCTTAAGTGAGAGTATGATGGATCCTTTCCAGACCAAAATTTCTCCGGAACTTCAAAATTCAGTGGTACTGATGGAGATCGGTTGATCAAATAACAAGCATCTCTGACTGCTTCTCCCCAGAATGGCTTTGGCAGCTTAGCCATACTGAGCATGCTCCGAACACGTTCCATGATTGTTCGGTTCATTATTTCTGCTATACCATTATGTTGAGGGGTACGTGGGACCGTCTTCTCATGTCGGATGCCATATGATCTGCAATAGGCATCGAACTGTCTGGAAGAGTATTCACCGCCGTTGTCGGATCGAAGACACTTTAACTTCTTTCCTGTCTCACGTTCTACCATGACATGGAACTGTTTGAAGTATTCGAACACCTGGTCCTTCGTCTGTAAGAAATATACCCACACCTTTCGAGAAGCATCATCGATAAACGTCAGAAAGTATCGGTTGCCGCCAATTGATTCAACCTCTAAGGGACCGCAAACATCAGAGTGTACCAGACTGAGTAACTCTGATTTTCTCGTTGAAGAGGAATTAAATGAGACTCTATGCTGCTTACCAAACAGACAATGATTGCAAGGATCTAGTGCAGCGTCCTTGTCTACATTGATAAGCTCCTTCTTTATTAGGGTAGACAACCCTTTCTCACTCATGTGACCGAGTCTCTGGTGCCATAAATTTTGTGAAGCCTCCTTTTCTGCAACATTAATACTGTCTGTGCAGATCTTCACATGAGTATTGTACAGTGTGCCACAAATGTGTCCTCGAGCGACTATCATAGCGCCTCTTGACAATTTCCATGTGCCTTTACTGAAATGACTATCATAGCCCTGTTTGTCGAGAGCTATCCCAGAAAGTAAATTCAGCCGAAGATCTGGCACATGGCGGACATCCTTCAGAGTGATTGTGCTCCCAGAACTTGTCTTTATCCTGACATCTCCAATTCCAACAATCTCAGCTGAACTGGAATTTCCCATCTTCACAACTCCAAAGTCATCAGCTTTGTATGTTGTGAAGTATTCCTTGTATGGAGTCACGTGGTAGGAAGCTGCAGTATCTACCACCCATTCTGTTTCTTCTCGTGAGACGTGAAGGCATGTCTCATCATGGGTTGAACAATAAGCTACATCACCTGTGATAGCAACTAATGTTTCTCCACCCTTATTCTTCGGCTGTGAACTGCTTTGACCTTGTTCCTCTTTTAATCTATAGCAGTTCTTCTTCATATGTCCCTCTAATCCACAATGATGACATTTATATGTTGGTTTTCTGCCATCAGCTGACCTGCCCCTGCTCTTGCTTCTGCCTCTCCATTTATTTTTTCTACTCATTCGCTGTCTCCCCCGATTCTCTGTGACAAAGGCATGAGTCTGATCTGTGCCCATGTCTTTTCTCCTTGCCTCTTCACTGAATAGGGCATCCTTGACCATTGACATGGTAAGTTTGCCATTCGGTGCTGAGTTGCTGAGTGTTACTACCAGCGTTTCCCAACTATCGGGAAGGGAACTAAGTAGCAGTAGCGCCTGAACTTCATCGCCAAGCGGCATCTCTACAGACGATAACTGGTTGACCAAGCTCTGGAACTCACTGGTATGCTCGGCAACTGAAGTTCCACTTTTGAGCTTCATGTTGACTAAACGCCTCATCAGCAGGGCTTTATTCCGAGCAGTCTTGGCCTGGTACATGTCCTCCAACTTTTTCCAGAGGACATATGCGTCTGTCTTTTGTGCAACATGGTGGAAGACACTATGATCAATCCATTGACGGATCTGACCAATAGTTTTTCGGTTTGATTTCTTCCACTCTTTCTCTTTGGCAGAATCAGGGTTTATACCCTTCAATTCAATAGGATCGAACAAATCTTTACAGCTGAGGAGATCTTCCATCCGAGGTTTCCACAGCGTGTAGTTTGTGGCTGTGAGCATAATCATAGCTCCGGAAGATGATGTTGACTCTTCTGTGGACATTATCACCTTACAAATAATTTTTCAACACAAACGGGGTTGAATTGTAGAAAACAGAGATCACCGTTGTGTCCGGAACGGTTGAAAATGGTGGAATAGACACTTCGCGGCTTAAATTCCACTTACGGGGCAAAATTATAATTTGTTATAAACTTCAGGGACCAAAAAATGAAATTCTGAAAATTTCAGGGACCAAATTGTAAAATTTCAGAAATGCTACAGTACCGCTACAGTACCGCTACAGTGGCATGCTACAGTTCCGCCAGCTGCTACAGTGAATTGCTACAGTGATCGTCTGCTCCGGCGAAAATTCCGGCACCGGTCGTCTTCTCCGGCGAGATTCCGGCGAGTTGACCAAACTTTGACCGCGTTTTCTGGGCTCGTTATAACTCCGTTTAAGTCGCCGTTTTTTGCGTTGGACTCGGTTCGACGAGACGAATCCAATGGTACACTCAAAATTGAATTTTGAGAAAACTTCCGTAAACCCAAAAACTCAACCAACGTCTCTAACCAAGCTCTTGATACCACTTGTTAGGAAGAGGGGATCGCCTGGACGTTGGGGGATATAAATTTGAGAGAAAAACAACTCTATTACTCACAAGAATAGATTTACAGAGTATTACAAAACTCTTACAAAAAAAAAACTTTCAAGCTCACACACACTCTCTAGGTTGTGATTACACTTCTCTGAATGATTTGGAATGATTTACAATTGAGGTTTGCACCTCTATTTATAGTAAAAATTCTATGGCGGTGGAAAGGTGTGAACGGAGAAGGTTGGCGGCCCTCATCATCATCAACTTTGCTACTTCCATATGAGTTGTCAAGGTTGCCTACTTTGAATATCTAGAAGGTGGGCTTCTAGATTGTAGGCTGGAAATCTTCAAAATAGATGCGGATAACCTCAAGAACAAGGTACCAGGAAGTTTTAAGGCTCAAGCTGAGTTTAGATACAATAACAATTCCTTCAATGATGGACGGCGGTTTTGTGAAGTGGTGTCTGACAATAAAGAAGGAAAAAAAGAAGAAGAAGATCTTAGATCGAAACTAAATGTGAAAAGAAATGGGCAGTTTGAAAAGTTCATTCCAGACCACAAAGTGGATAAAGTGGTGTTGGTAGAAGAAAAGGAGACCTGTGAAAATGACTGTTTACTGGAGAAAGCTATCTCATGTGAGGCGAAAAGCAAAAACATCCTTTCAAACTTTGTAGATATTGCAAAGGCTGAAGGGTTCGATGATATTCAGATCAAACTCCTTGGTGGGTTGGCAATGTTGATTATATTTAAGAATGATGAAGCAGTTGAGATGGTACTTAAAGTTCAAGAACACCCTTTAAGAAGATGGATTATCAAATTTAGCCGCTGGAACTTTGATACGTGGCCGGAAAGACGTATGTCGTGGTTAAAGATTAGTGGTGTTCCACTCCCTTGTTGGTCACAAAAAACGTTCATGGACATAGTCGTTTGGTGGGGTACTCCATATATTATGGAAAACTGTGACTTAACAGGGAATTAATACCTAACTTATGGGAGAGTTCTTGTTAAACTGAAGAAACCTGAGTTTGTCAATGATACAGTCCTTCTCAAATACAAGTCTAAAATTTACTTTGTCAACATTGAAGAAGAGAGGAAAGACAGTCCACAATTTAAATCAAGGCTCTCTAAGTTTTATGAAAGTTCATGTGAGGTCACAGAGTCCAGTTCTGATGGTAGCGATTATATTTATTCAGATGAAATCCTTTCGTTAGATGAGTTTTATGGTCAATCCAACGATGAAGATTACCGTTTTGAAGAAGGTGAGATACAAAACGATGATGATTTGTTAATTGATGATGTTAATATCTTGAGAGAGGACACACCATCTGAAAAAGAATTCACCGAAAAATGTAGAGTTATCCCCGGAGAAGATTGGTGTATCGCCGGAAGTGAGGAAGGATAGTCCGGTGAATGGTAGCATTAATGACTTGGAAGATCAACAATCGGGTTGCTTTGGGATTAATGATCTTTTTGCGGATGACGAGGAGTGTGTTGAAGAGACCAAGGAAAGCAACCACATGTGTAAACCTAATTCCAAAAAAAAAAACAAATAATGATATTGAGGTAAACGAAACTTTGGAAGCTGTGGAGTCAGATGATCAATATGCTATACCAAACAACCCGGTACATTATGATGTGGAAAATCCAAATGGTGAGAAGGCTGGGCCATTAAGCCCAATGGAAAATATCAAAAGGAAAAAATTTAAAGCCTGTAGCTTACCTCCAAAAACTGGGCCCAGTTGTGATCATAAAAGGGGACCGAATAGTAGATGTGAATTTGGGCCTTTGGGCCAGGAAAGTGGATCGGTTGAAATAGACCCAAAACCTTTTAAAATTAACTCAAAACTAAATAGTTCGCATAAGACAGGTGGGAATAGAGGTGATTCAGGAGAAATTAGGGATAAATGTTCAGGTCGTTCGAGTAAAAACTCCAGTTGCAAAGAAGTCTCTTGTTGTAATAATTGTTACTGGAAAGCAATGGCGAGCATCTTCTCGTATCATGAGGGTAAAGAATATGGCGAGGTATGGGTTCACTGAAGATGGTGCTGTACCGATTAAATGCAAATCGTGTGGGATAAAGTTGAGGGGGAAAAAAATTCAACAAGATCGAGGGGGTCTGGGAATAATTCGGTTTAAGTCCATCGATCCAGGAATGATGAGGTTAAATTGAGGAGATATGGGGAAGAAATTGGATTGAGGTGGCCTCTCAATCCTCAGTAAGTCTATAATGACCCTCACTTTTCCACTTCTATTCTCACTAAAATGCCTTTAAGGTTGTGTGCTCGTAACTTTATTTGACAAAACGTCGACCTAATAGTAAACTTTTAGTCGACACTCTCTGTTAATTAAAGTTTTCGTTTTTCTGTGATATTATAAGTAATAATCCAGAATGTAATAATAGAAATGTAACCTTAGCTATAAATGTAAAACCTTTGAGAAATAAATAAAATTTAATAAAAGTCATGGACTAAAATTTAAAAAGATTTAAATAATACTTATACTAAATAAATGTATTGATTTATAAAAAAAAAATTTATATAAAATATGAATAAATATAGTACGAGCCGAAATAAAAAAAATATATAATATAACTATAACAAAAAAAAAAAAAAAAAAAGGGTCGGCCATGTATGGTAAAAAAAAAAAATAATAAATAAATAAAGAAACTTGTTAGCAAAGTAAACTAATCCTAAGCTAGTTATAATTACTCTAATTCTAATCCAATGCTAACTCTCTAAACTAATCCTAATTCCTTTTAAAGCTTATCACCTACTAATTCTTGTTTAATCATGATTCTAAAACCACACTATAAAAAGAACCCCTAGGCTCTCCATAATGTGGATCACTTGAAAAAAAAAACACCACAAAACCCTTTCTCCTTTTCTTATTGCTCGACAGCCCCATCATTTTTTTTTCTGTCGCCACCAACAACAGTCTGTTTCTGCAGCTATTTCACCATCCAAAAGCTGTTAAAAACAGCCTTTTAACTGCTACTGTTTAGCTGTTTCTGTTCAGCACAAGACCACCATCGAACACCATCATAAACCACCACTTGTTGTCGCCAAAACACTACTAGAAAATCGATTTTAATGGACGGAGGTTTTTCCGGACGATGGCCATCGTCCGGGAAGAGCTACTACTCGCCAAAAAACGGACCCACTAGCACCTGCATGTTTGACCCACTTTCCCGGACGACTCCAAATCGTCCCGGAAGATATTATTTAATTATTATTATTTTTGGCTGGAAAATATTTGGCTCCAAAATGTGGCAATTTTGGCGCCTTTTTCTTTCCGGACGATAAATCGTCTGGGAAAACCTTTCCGGACGATAAGCTTCATCAGTCCAATTTTTGCTATATATACACACCATTTTTATACACAAACACATATCTAAATCATTTTTCATCCATATAAATATGAAATTAACATCGAAAATGCGTACCCTTGAGCCGATGATTGTCTCGTTGAAAGTGTATTACGGAAGAGAATTCCGTAATCAAAGGAGAGATTACGATTATGCCCGTAGTTCTCAGTCTATATTCAGAGAAATTGACGTTCGCCACGCAAGTTTAGAGGACTTGTTTTTCTTTTTGCAGGAAATGGTTCCGTTCGAATACACGGATGTGTTGTATTACGAAGATGACTATGTTCCGGAATTGTCCGCTATGTATCTCCGTACCGAAGAGCAGTGGAACGGTATAAAAGAGACACTGAACTGGCATTCCAATCGCATTTCTCTCTATTTGATTTTCGAAGATGAAGAAATGTATTTTAATTTCGGTCAACTAAACTGTTAAGTTTAGTTAGGTTTGGTAATATTAGTATCGATTTTATGTTGTATCGTTTGTTTTATTGTCATTTTCTAGTTTTCTGGTAGGCCATGTATCGTTTTATAACATATCAAATAAAATTGTCATTTTATTTCAATTTACTATAATTAACACTGGACAAACGAAATTAAATAAATCATACATGTAAACACACATGAATTCAATATTATACAAAGACTGTGAATTAATCACTACAGAAGACAAACCGGAAATAAATCACACAACAAAATTAAAACACACTACGAAATTAAATCACACTACGAAATTAAATATTATACAAAGATTGTGAATGACAAATTAAATCACACTACTAACGACGGTGACGAGGATGACTACGAGCATCCGACCGAGTGGACGAATTTCCAGAACCTGAGCTCGATGTTGTCGTAGTTTCAGCAGTAATAGGTACCGTACTTAACATACGAGATCCTAAATGACCATTAACTGCACCAATATTAGTAAATAAACGATTCAAAAACGCTCCATATGGAAGAGGTCTTGTTGAGTTATAAAGCCCGTTCATTCTGGAAGCGACTAAATGAGCAATATTAACTCTAATATTGTGAGTCATGCACCAGTGAATGCAAGCTTCAGTCATTGATAAATTATCAACATCTGGTTCACGGTGGTACATGTTACTCGTGATAATTGCATTTCTTGTGACAACTTCAGGACGAAGATAATCGTTAATGATGCCCGTATTTACTATGGTCCGGTATTGAACAATAGTACGGCATAGAAGTGTGGTCATTTCATATTTTGGAATAAAATCAGGAAGACCTTGAAGTTCAAAACCGGGATGATAGATCTTTCTACCATCAAATGGAACGCCCAATAGTGCACCGAATTGTGGGAGAGTATACTCGTGTTGAGCGTTATAGAGTCGAAACCTCACTGTATCTTCATTAATGAACTGAAAGTTTCTATAGAATTCACGCACGAGTGGAGGAAAAAAGTACTCATCAACCTGAACGAAAGGAAGCCAGTCCATTCTTTCGAATTCTTGGACAATTTTTGGAAGGTCTTCTACATTGACCTCACGACCTTCACTAATAGGTCTAACAATTCCTGGTGGATTCATTGTGTGATAGTGGGAGGGAGAGAAGAAGGTGATGTGTGAATGTGGAAATAGAAGAAAGAAAACTCGGTATAAGTAGAAGGTGATTTCCCTCCATAATTGAGAGGTGATATTTACAGAGGTAGTAGGTGGTAGGTTGTTGTGTCAATAAACACGTTTATTGAATACAGCTATTGAATATTACTTTAAATAAAGCATATCTGATTCATGACTTTAGTCAAAGAATCTCTGTCTTCATCAGCTTACATTAAAGCATCTCTGATGCATGGCTCTTTAATTAAAGTTGCTAGGCTATGTCAAATCATTTCAGTTTTCTGATAGCATCTTTGCTCAGTTATCAAAACTGGTAGGCCATGCATCAAGATAACGAGCTCATGGTTATGTTGGTACTTAATTAGGGTGTAAACATTAGTGTTTAGGGTTTAATATTTGAGATTAATTGAGTCAAGTGATAATTCATGAATTCAAGAAACAGTTGTGTTCCCCATATGACCTGGATCCTTTTCTCCAGTGGCCTTGATGTTTTATTAGTTGAAGGAGTATTAAACACGCTTATTAGTCATTTTAAACACGCTTATTAAAAGAAAATACATCAGTTACTTCCAAACTACAACACGTACAATACATTCCAAACTACAACACAATACTTATAAAATAAACTACATCAATTACTTGAAAATGAAACACAACACAAATGCTACAAAACTACAAATTAACATCAGTTTCAACATTTTCGCTTGACGATTTGCGATTTTGAGTGAACGTTCTAGAGCTCTTTTAGACCTTAAATATTCTATTACTACTTCACGCCCCCTTTCAGTGTAGGGCGGATCAATCCAAATTTGCAGCCTTTTGCAACGCTCAGACATCATCAAGATCCGGGACGTACCACCACAACCATAAAAGCGTCGACCGTACTGGTATTCATCCGACAAGCAAGTTTTGACCACCATATTTGAACCACATGTTCGACAAAATTTCACAACAAAAGTTTCTTCTGGACCATACTGGTAATGGTGATTCATATTGTGCAGTCACATATTGTTGTTATTAGTGGGTTATTATATAGAAAGAATTTCCCGCCCAAAAGCCATCTATCGTTTTCCCGCCCAAAATTTCCCACCTAAAGTTTCCCGTCAGACCGGATCGTTTAGGGGTAGGTTGAATTTAATTAGGGTTTAATATTTAGTGACGACATGTCATTTCTTTTATCACACTCACCTACTTCCCTGTTTGAGGTGATGTATAATTAACTTTTTACTGCACCTTTTTGCCATTATTCTGAAATGGTACAATGCTTTAAATAAAGGTTTAATTACTTTACAGTGCACTCAGCTACTGCACCCCTCCTTTCATTTATTTATTATTATTTTAAATATTTTATATTATCAAATAATTATTAATATTTATAAAATTCATTTTTTATCCGTTGGAAAGATTGCGAAACAACACTTTTATTCATCACACAAACGGTTACATTTTTTTAAACTCGAAACAAATTAAACTAAAATACAACACAAAATATTAATCATCTGCGAAGTAGAGTTCACCAGTCATTTCACCTTAAATCCGCATCACAATCGTCTTTATAAAAGTAAACAGCCGTGAATTCACACGGAACTTTTTCTTTCAGAAAGGTTAGCAAGTCTTGTTTATAAATAAATTTTTTAAATTATGCAAAAATTATTATTAAGTAATTTTTAATTAATTACTTACGTAATTATATTGTTTTTTAAATTATTAATTTATTTAAAATTTAAAATAATTTTATAATTTATAAGTAATTAATAATAATATTTAAGTAATTAAAAATTATTGTTAAGTAATTTTTTATAATTTATAAGTAATTAATAAAGAAAAATAAATAAAAAAAACTCACACAGCCGCGCCTAAAATTTCGTTTCCCTCCATTTGATTCCCGGACGATTTATCGTCCGGAATGGGTCGTCCGGGAAAAGTTTCGGCAGAAAAGCTGAAACTTGGCTACCTTTTTCTCACTTTCACCTACCAAAAAAACTCACACAACTCTGGTGATATCGAGCGATTTCCGCCGATTTCCCGCTTCTTCCACACCAAATCCAACAATCTTTCATCCCAATCACTACCAAGATATGTTCTTCACTTTTTTCTTTTTTAATTTTGATTCTTTTTCATGTTTAGTCTGTTAAAACCCCAAATCCGAAAATTGGGGTTAACATTTGATAATTGTTGTGATTATATATGTTTTAGCTTATGATTTTCATGTTTAGTTTGTTACTATGCTTATGTTTGATGATTCCTTGAATATTTTGAGGCTTTAAATCCGAATTTAGTTAGTAAAGTGGTGGGTTTTGTGATGAAATTGTCAAGAACATGAAATTGTTGTATGACAATATGTTTAGGTTCATGAATTTCATGCTTAGTTTGTTAAGTTGCTTAAGTTTTGATTATAATTGGTCCTAAAATCCAATTTTAATTAGTAAATTGATAGGTTTGATGAAGAAAATGTTATGTACATTTTTAATTAGAAAAATTAGTATAAGTATATAATTATAAGTATACAAGTATAAGTATATAATGATAAATGTTATTGTTTATGTTTATATTTATGCTTATGATTATGCTTATGTTTATGTTTATGTTTATGTTTATGTTTATGTTTATGCTTATTGTTGTATGCTTATTGTTTGGTTTAGTGGTCAATTTCGAAATAGTTCTACCTTAGGTTCGAAATTAACCAATCCTATAGAATACCCGTCCAAGGTTAATTTATTAGAAATTAACTTTGGAAGGTCCCCTTTTTGGGACCGCTTTCTGTGTGTTTTGTCTCTTTTAAGATGTGGATGCGTATTACAAATTTACTAGTTACGAAAAATTTGGTAAACATTTTCCCTTTACTCCTACAAATATGCGTTTAATACGACATATTTGGGGAGTTTAGGGGAAATGCTGCCGAATTTTTTCTAACTAGTAAATTAGTTGTACGCATCCATAGTTGAGGCAAAACATTCAGAGAGTGGGTTAGGTTGCTTTCCATAGTTGGACTACCAGGCCTTGATTAAAAATATAATAAGTGTTATTAATTTTAAAGTTTTTTGTTGCTTTAAACTTGCTTTAATTAGGTAATTGTTATGACGATTGATAAGAGTTGGATTAAAATACGACATCCATTTGATCCTGACTTTACCAGTGGTCTTGATGCATTTATTGAGAGGTGTGAAAACAATTTGAATTTGCTCGGTAAGTGTAGTTGCCCGTGTAAACATTGTGGTAATACAGTTTTTCTTAAACCTAAACATATAAAAGAACATATTATTTTAAATGGGTTTGAACCCTCTTATACTATGTGGCGGTATCACGGTGAACTACCACAACCACCCGAAATACACAACACAACGAACCCTCTAAGAAATTTCTCGCACGATATTGAGTTGGAGCGAGAACCTAATTATGCGGCTGAAGATCCGAATGACGATGAGACTATGGATGACACGACCGCAACTCTTCTTGAGGATTTAATTGACTCCACCCAAACCGAGCTATATGCTGGTAGCAGGTTGTCCTCATTAGAGTTTTTAGCCAAGTTAACACACCTTAAGGTCTTGAATAGATGGATGAATACTTCATTCGACCAATTGTTAGAATTACTCGTACAATCACATCCTCCAGATAACACAATTCTGAAATCATTTTACGAAACCAAGAAGTAGATGAGAAAGATCGGTTTAGGGTATGAAGTGATACATGCTTGTAAGAATGATTGTTGTTTGTTTTATAAAGAATACAAAGATTTGGAAAACTGTCCAATATGTAATGCGAGTAGATGGAAAGATGAACGCACATCGGGGAAGAAAGTTCCTAATAAAGTTTTGCGTTATTTTCTAGTAACTCCAAGACTAAAACGTTTGTACAGTTCTAGATATACTGCAAAAGATATGATTTGGCATGCTACTGGGCGGTGCACTGAAGATGGTAAGATGCGTCATCCGGTAGATGGTCGATCTTGGAGAGAAATTGACAAAAGATATCCGGATTTTGCACGTGAACCTAGAAACGTTCGATTAGGGTTGGCTGCTGATGGTTTCAATCCATTTGGCAACATGAATAATGCTTACAGCATGTGGCCAGTAATATTGACAACGTACAATACACCGCCGTGGATATGTATGAAAGAAAGTTCTCTCATGTTGACTCTGTTAATTCCTGGTCCTAAATCACCTGGAAAAGATATTGATGTTTACTTGAGGACTTTAATTGATGAACTGAAGATTTTATGGTCCGAAGGAGTTGTTGCGCATGACTCAGTTACAAATACGTATTTTCAAATGAAAGTAATGCTTATTTGGACCATAAATGATTATCCTGCCCGTGGTAGTTTGTCCGGTTGGAGTGGCCAAGGCTATAAAGCATGCCCTACATGTAACGAGGACACTCCTGCTATGCGTGTAGAAAACAAAATTGTTTATGTGAGTAACAGACACAAACTTGAACCGAATCACCCATACAGAGAAAACTTACAATTCAATGGTAAGGTTGATCATACCCCAAAACCTAGAAAGTTCAAAGTGCACGAGATCAAAAAGCAACTTGAAGATTTGTTGCCAGTTGGTAATGCCGGAAAGAATCATACAAATGGACAAAAAAGAAAACGTCCCCCTAAGTGTCCTCACAACTGGATTAAAATTTCTATTTTTCGGGAACTTGAATATTGGAAATATCTTCCACTACAACACAACTTAGATGTCATGCATATTGAAAAGAATGTATTGGAGGCTATTTTGGGTACCTTATTAATGAATGACAAGTCCAAAGACACTCACAATGCACGAGTTGACTTGGAAAAATTAGGAATTTGAGAAGATTTGTGGCTCAAACCTAAGACCGCCGGTAAAAAGGATGGGCAATTCTTGAAACCTCATGCACAATACTCCTTAAATTCTGAAGACAGGGTAAGTTTTTGTAAATTCATTAAAGAAGTTAAACTTCCAGATGGGTTTGGATCAAACTTCAGGCATAAAGTGAACAAGGATAATAACAACATTACTAACATGAAATCTCATGATTGCCATATCATGATGCAACGATTATTACCGGTCGGAGTTAACACGTTTTTGCACCCTACTATTTCTACACCAATAATGCAGTTGTGTGCACTCTTTAAGCAAATTTGTGCTCGAGAGTTAATGGTATCAGATATGTTGAAAGATCAAAAACAAGTGGTTAAATTGTTATGTACTTTCGAGTTAATTTATCCTCCAGCTTTTTTTGACATAATGATTCATTTGGTAATGCATTTACCGGAAGAGGCTATAATGGGAGGGCCTGTTTACATGAGGTGGATGTATCCAATTGAGAGATACATGAAAAAACTAAAAAATTATGTTAGAAATAAAGCTAAGCCTGAAGGTTGTATAGCTGAGGGGTACGTTGCCGATGAAGCATTAACTGCATGTTCAATGTCCCTTGAAGGTATACAAACGATATTTAATCATCCTGACAGATATGCTGACGGGCCATCTAGGTCATGTGAGTTTCGTGTCTTCAAATCGTTATGTAAATTTATCAGTAAAGGTGTGTTCAAATCTCTGGCCCGGGATATTCAGGATAAACTTCACTGGTATGTACTCAACAATTGTTCTGACATCGACGAATACAAAAAGTAAGTCATTTTACTAAAACATGAGTTTATAATGACTTAACTACGTAAACGTTGCTCATACTAACAATTCTTTTTGAACATTTACAGTCAATTTAAAACAGAGTACCCCAATATGGACATGAAAACAAATTTTCCAAGTTGGTTCACCAACAAGGTAAACTCATTATATATATATATATATATATATATATATATATATATATATATATATATATATATATATATATATGTATATATATATATATATATATATGTATATATATATATATGTATATATATGTATATATATATATATATATATATATATATATATATATATATATATATATATATATATATATATTAGACTTACATATGATAACTATTTTTATTCAAACTTTTATTAACATTTTTTTATTTTTTGATAGATACGTGAACTACGGTCAGTTGACCGATCGAAGTATAGCGATGAATTGATCTGTTAGCTAAAGGACCGGTGGGTGGCTCAAACCATTACACTGCCTGCCATGTGAATGGTTTCAGGTTTGTGGTTAGCAATCGCGATGATCGACGCACCACACAAAATAGTGGAATTTCGACACTCGCAGATGAAGGTAGTCCTGTCTCTAAGTATTATGGTCTGTTAGAAGATATTGTTGAGTTGCATTATGCCGGTGCATTTAGTGTTGTGTTATTCAGATGCCGGTGGTTCAACACTGAGAACACCCGGAAACATAAATGCCTAGTTACAGTCAATAACATAACTAGTATTGACACGAAAGATGAGTGGTACCAAGATGATCAACACATTCTTGCAACACAAGCTCAACAAGTTTTTTACATCGACGATCCTTCCAAAACTTCTACCAGCTGGAAGGTCGTTCATGAGGTAAATCATCGAAAAATCTGGGATAGAGACATTATCGAAGACACCATAGGGGATGTTGTACACGACACCAATTCATCCGATCTTAGCCTTGATGCTGATTTAGATTATATGACTTATATAAGTATGAGTGTACCCGGAGAAGCAACACCAATTCAATTTAATCGACCAATACATGAAGTTAATGATGATGATGATATAGTAGAATTAGACCCTCTTGTCCTTCCTCATGACATATGTGATGATGATGATGATGATGTGGTGGCTGACGATGATCTAAATCCCCAAATTTCTCGAAATGAAGCTTTCTCTAGCGATGATGATGAATATTGATGTGTAATTCTTGTCGTTTATATAAAAATGCTTGTTGTAATCAAATGATTTATATTTCTATGAACGTCTTTTTAAATTTTCCACATTAGTATAAGTATATGTATATATATACACATATATTTATATGTGTGTATATATATATATATATATATGCTTGTTGTTGTAAATATATTATATATATATATATATATATATATATATATATATATATATATATATATATATATATATATATATATATATATATATATATATGAATATATATCATTTTCTGCATTAGTATAAGTATTTCTATGCTTGTTGTTGTAAATTTTCAATTATGTATTTTTTTTCCACGACCATATATATATACATACATTATATGTAGGAATATATATCATTGTCTATATCATTGTTATATTCACTTTATTTTGTATAAATGTATATGTATATATCATTGTTCTATTAACTTTTATTTTGTATTTATGCAGATGAATTTCTTTGCTCTACTTTTCCTAATGATGGCCGGGATGGTCGGGGGGCCCGGGGGCCCCGGGGGGCCCGAGGGGACGGGGGCAAAAATAATCGTGGTAAACGGGGAAAAACACAAAACATAGGTTTGCGAAAGTTGAGGAATGCTCATGGAAAACTCACGATTGACTTTGATATTAAGTTGAAAACCATTAATCCGATAGGCGACAATAGTTCAATGTTTGTTAATTTGATATCTAGTGTTGTTCGGAAACCAAGCTTCCCAAAATATTACAAGTGTTGGGCGGATGTGCCATCATCTTTCAAAGACGACGTCTGGGTTGATAATCTTTTAATATATTTATTACTTTTTATCGTAGAATTACTTTCAAATTGATACATGGCTAGAAGGTGAGCATGCAGCTGAAATCCTAACGGGTATTAACAAGATTGCGGCGGGACGATGGAAAAACGCAAAAAGTGAGTATATTGGTTATTACGAATTCCTCGAAGAAGAACATCCGGATGATATAAATTTCATTCGTGCGAACCCACCCGAGGATTGTGAAGCCCGAGAGTGGGAGCCTTTTGTTGACATGATGCTTGACGAAGCATATCGAAAGCGTTGTGCTCAAAATAAAAAAAAAACCGGGCTGAAGTCAAATACAACAGTTTGCATGGTGCCAAATCGATAGTTAAACATTTGGTAAATTACTTACACCTACTTGTTTTTAATGTTTTATATAAATGATAAAATGTAAGAAAATGGGTTATTTGATTTTATACATTTAAGTTATTTATTTGTGCGTTTGTAGAACGAACGACAAGCCAAGAATGCGGAAATCGGTCCTATAAAAAATTACAAGATCTTACACAAACCCAAGGATCATACCAAGTGGAATGATTCGTTCATACCGAAAATTAATTACGTAAGTGATACATTTTTATAGATTATGGTGTACTTCTTATAAATATAAGTATAAGTCAATTGGTGTACTCCCGATATATATATATATATATATATATATATATATATATATATATATATATATATATATATATATATATAATGGTCTTGTAAGTGATACATTTTTATACGTATGTATGTATATATAAATAATGATATGTCAGTAATATTTATATTTTTTTAACTTTGTAGTTATATATATATATATATATATATATATATATATATATATATATATATATATATATATATATATATATATATATATATATATAATGGTCTTGTAAGTGATACATTTTTATACGTATGTATGTATATATAAATAATGATATGTTAGTAATATTTATATATTTTTAACTTTGTAGAAACGAATGAAGACGTTGTTAAAAAAATTTCCCGGCACCGACGAGGAAATTATCATGGAACAAGTTTTGGGCGAACGACCGGGACACCAACGCGGATTGGGCCCGAAGATGCCAAAGTCGGTAACTAATTCTGAATCTTCATCGTCTACCGGTCGGAGTCGTCAACCCAAAATACCACCACAACCATACTACACGGCGGCCGACATTGAACGAATAATTGCTTTTAATAATATGCAAATCCCGGACGATGTTCGACCAAGATTTGGCTATCCTCCCGGTACTTCCACTACCGGTACTTCCACTTCCAGTAACCCGAGCTCGAACGATGACTTTGATAACGATTTGTATAATGATGGATTTGACGGTTTGTAATTTGTTTGGTGTGCGTCAAGACAATTATGAAATGGTTGGTACGTTTTGTAAACGATATTTTATTTTGTAGTTTTTCGGATATTGTAATGCATGTTTGGATAAGTGTATGTTTCAAGACTTTTGTTTAGTGTTATTATGGTATATTGTGAATTCGTAATCGTTATTATATAGTAGGTTTTTAATTTGTAAATGTGCTGGAAACTGCAGAATTTGTGCTGTTTTATTAGTCTGGAAATGCAGAAACCAAATCTGCTAAAACTGCAGATACTAGCTTTCCCAGACGATAAGTCGTCTGGGATTAGTCGTCCGGGAAAAGCATTATGCGTCATTATTCCAGCATTGTTTAATGATTGAATAAAATAAATATTAGTTTAATATTAAAAGGGAGAAACGACTTCTCGTCCGGGAAAAGTCGTTCGGGAAAACCGTCCACGAATGCAGTGTTGAAAGTCAAAGTGGGGCCCACGTACGCGTCTGGTAAAAAAATCTTCGTCCGGGAATACTTTCAAGGACGGACTTTCCCAGACGACCATTCAGGGATGAAAAGTCGTATGGGATCACTTTCGGGGACGACTTATTGTCTGGACTTTTCGTCCGGGAAGACCTCGTTTCTAGTAGTGAAACCTGCTGTTTTGCAGCTGTTTCTGTCCGCGAAAACCCAACCCAATACCGCAATTTACAGTAGCCTTTTTGCTACCTTTTTGCGCCAAAACAGGCTGCCTTTTACAGCTGCAAACCGCCACCATCACAGCCACTTTTCCTACAGCTTTTCTGCTGTTTTCTGCGCGCCAAAGACCACCCAAAACAGCCCCAATTAGTTACCCTGCTACTGCTCTTGGTTGCTGTTCCGGTCGCCACCCAAAACCACCACGAAACGCCACTTTTGGTTGCGTTTGGACTCCCGTTTGCTGCTGTTTATAACAGCTTCTGCCGTTACCTGTTTTGGTCGACCAGCAGCTCCGCTGCTGCTATATGATGGTCGATCACTGCCCAAGGTTGGTGGACTAGCTGCTGGTTTTCTTTTGTTCTTGTTTTCGCTGAACCGAAAGCCAAAGTACACCCTTTATCGATCTTTATTTCGTTCATTAATCAAAGGTAACAAACTAAACCCAACCTATTAAATTATACTTATTATTATGGTGTTAGTATATATATTAATGTGATCGTAGAACTTAAAAGTAATGAACTTGTTATTATGATTTGACAAAAGATTATGATATAATTATTAAGTATTATGATTAAAAAAAAATGTTGACGTTAATAACATGAAAATGAGTATGAAGTTAATATAATAAACTATGATATTAAATGGATATGATGTAAGTATGATTATGAGTAATATGAATACAATTATATAATGAGTATTATATGAAGAAGATTTTAATTATGATTATGATTTATGATATTGATGATATATTAAGATGATAAGATTATATATTTTATAAAAATTATAAAGATTTTGTTATGATTAAGATATTATTAAGATATTATTATGGTGAGGTGAATAATAAGATTACAATTAATATTTATGGGATAGAAAAGATAAGGGTGACTTGTTTAAAACAACAAAAGTGATAACAATTAAGATAATTATGGCTAATAGAATAATAAGGTGATATTGATAAGTTTGAAAACACATACATAAAATATATACATATATCATATAGCTATAAACACATACATGTATGATAATAAAGAATATATATGTGTGTATCACATAGGTGTATATTTATATAAGTAACATATAATGATAAGATTAAATAATAGTTGATTAATTAATGAATAATACTATTATTATAACCTATGAACTTAACTATATGGTAACACTTAAAGTACACTAAGTATATTGACACCTATATAAATAATTAATAAGTACATTAATAATTTGTTATGTGTATACACTTATAACGTGAAGGTTATAATTAAAGATAACGTACAAAGACTACAAACATCACCGCTACATGTGGCCTAGGGTGGTCCTTATTGCCTAATGGGAACCGCTTGTGGATTTCGAATGCCATGACTTAGATTCTGGTCAAGAATCCTGGGTACCCGGTAACAACTGATCATTTGAGTGACTTACATGATAGCAAAGAAGTTTGGGCGAGATTGTACAACATCTTCGTAAGAATTATAACCCGAACTTACTAGAACTAGAAACTTACTATAAGTAGAAGCTTTCCATAAATAGTAGGTTTCCAAAAATAGAAACTTTTGAGAAATAGGAACTTTTCTCGAAAACCACTGTTAATATAGTTACTATATTAATGAACACACTTTGTCTGTTGACAATAACGGTCAATGTTAATATATTCATTATATTAATAAACAAACTTTATGTCTGTTAGACAATAACTAATCAAAGGTTATATCTCTAGGTTGAGATCTCCGGACACATACACCGTTCTTACATCTTGCGTGGAATTATTTACTTGCTACTAAGGTGAACTTCATAGCCCCACTTTTTAATTATCTTTATATACTTGCTTTGAACTTTTGGGGTGAGACACATGCTTGCTTTCAAACTATTTTATGCTTAGACATAAGCACTCGAAAGCTTTATTTTGATTAGTTCAAATTGTGCTATGACATGCTTTGATTCATGCTAAATCTCTGCCATGATATTGTTAATTGCTACGTATAAATGCAAACTTAGTTATTGTGAGTAGGCCTATTGAGAGCGACGTCTCTAACCATTTGACCGTTGGTCTTTGGTTACATAATAATGATTTAAACGACACCGACAGTTCAAGGTGTCATGGGGTAACTTTGTTTAGTCTCGATATCATACACCTCAGCACTACTAACGAACAGATTAAACTTTATAATTAAATCTTGTGGTCTAAAACTATATTAAACCTATGTTGTTCACTCAACCATTTTTGGTTGACACTTTAAGCATGTTTTGTCTCAGGTGAAGATTGCTAGAGATTTGTGTGCTATTTGGACTTTTCTGCTTTTGGAGTCTGCATTTTTACATTCATATTGTTGCATTAAAATACTTAAGTTTACATTTACATTTTTAAGGATTCATTTGTAATGATTTAATACTTTCCGCTGCTTTAAATACATTAGTTTTTATTAAAAACATCTCATTTAGAGTCGTTCTCGCTTTACACTTGTGTTATGATATTGGTTAGTCACATATGACCCCCGGTCCCATTTAGGGGGTGTGACAGATTGGTATCAGAGCCAGGTTGTTATAGAGAACCAGAATTGCATTTTATGTGTGCCTTATGTGTTAGCTAGGGTGCCTTAGCAATCTTTAGGACTATAACCTTTCCTGCCTTAGTATTAAGCGCTTTTCCTTTGATCTTTATACTGCTATTTCATCTTACTTTCTTACCTCTATTGATATTCTGTATCCTTTCTTAAGGATATCAATCCAAAACCCTATCATCTTGCCTGATCCCGACTCTAAAGGATTGGTTAGTATGTGATTGTTATCATATCCATGCATATCTTATGACCTGACTTCGCCATTGTGATTCAAAGTATTCTTTGACTCACACGAAGGGATGTCACTCATGACTCAACATTCCCACGTCAACTATCTAAGTTTGATCACATGTCCTGACCTTATGGAGTGATATTGAAGTTGAAGTATGAATTAGTGAAATATAATGATTGGCCAACGTGATTATATTACGGTAATTCATATAGATATTCCAATATCATGAAATATGGAATAGAAAGTGAATAAAAAAAAAATTCCCAATACATTAATTCAAAAATCTCAATGTTATTACATGAAGGGTAATTATCATCTGATTTAAAGATATACGAAGAGATTGTTTCAACCAAACTATCTATCTCATACCCATGAGTAGATTAACAAATTCTCCTATGCCATAAACGTTGTAAAGCTTTGCATTCTTTCTTTCTTAAACAACCTATCTCTTTATCTTTGACGCTTAATTATCACATCCCCGCTGGAAAGAAGGATGTCTGTTCTTAAGTGACCTGAAGTAACACCCCCGGAATTTCTTCGAAACATGCTTCCTGTTATTTGTAATTACGCTCCTAGTGTAGATTTTCATAAACCCATTAGAAAACCCGTCGAAGATAAGCGACAACCACTTGCAAGATTTTCATTTAAATATTCAAACGAAGATATTATAAACACCACATTCACTATCACGTTCTCTGTGCCGAGATGGTCAATATCTTACAGGCATAGTCTCATGAAGGGTAGGACCTTTCAACAAGTATCTTTTGATTACCATAACCAAGGAAAAATTTTCGCGCTCATGCATTCATTACTTGGCACCATGCGAGTAGTGATGTCATACACAAATAATAATCGATCACTGTCAATTCAAAATCTAGGGTTAGATACACCACCGGAAGTTTTTCAATTTTCTCGCGAGTTGAGGCTTGAGCCAAACTCACCCTAATCATATCTGAAAACTACTATAGTAATCAAAAGAATCCCATTATACTCTAGTGGATATATCCACAGTTCTGGCCAGTTAAGGCTGAAGTGTACATATATTTCCATCACCATATTGGTGATCCCTCACACGCTCCATATGATCAAAGATAGCATTGATATGATTAGCATTACATTACTTATGGTCAAACATCGTGTGATTTGTTATACCTAAACAATAAGCCACGACCTTTGAACCATTAACCATTTTTCTGACTTCGCCTCGGTGTTAAAAGCATGGTAGATGTATCATTAAATGATCATATAACAAGAGGCAAGTGACACTATGTCCTTACATCGCCCTTACTCATTGGGGAAATTCATACCATCCCGACAATAATCACAGATTTAGCGAGAACTTGATAAATTGATGATCATCACATAGTCGAAAGCCACTGCATTCGCGTGTCTTCACATTTGTCTATGTGAACATCAGATTATTCATGCTCAAATTATTATGAAATCTTTGTGACCGTCAGAATCAAGCAATCCATGCATAGATATAATAAGGGGACGTACTGCCAGTCTTTCGACTCCAATGATAGTCATGACCAGTTGGCATTTCAAAGTCAACAGGGATTAACTTTACGTTCTCAAACTCTACCATTCATATCTCACTTGACAGCAATAGCTTCACACATGAATATTTTGAATTCCAAGAACTTATATTATTCATCAACCACACTAAAATTCAATAGTTATCATTCCCTCGTAACATTTTTGCTCAAATATCACCCGGAATTTTCAAGGTCCTTCACTCGATTTTTCTTAGTCTTTCTCCAACTCGTAACCTCGAAAATATGAAAATTTTGTCTACCAAAATTTTACACACACTATTTTACTGTGCGATCCTCTCGAAATTTTATAAAATAAATTTATTTACTGCCATTCGTGCAAATTTTATAAATTGTATATATTTATATAATAAAGTAAATAAAATTTACCTTTATTTATTTTGACTATTACATATAAAATTATACTCTCACTTTTTCAAATCAATTCTTTCATTCAAAAGATATTTTACGTAAAATAGTACATGTTGTACATAACTCTAGTTTTACTAAGAACTTCGTTCCTTTCTACATTGTCACCTTAAACGACTCGAACTTCTATAAAATTTTCATTACTTGTTTATATAAATTTTTTTGTATTATTCTACACCACGTAGTAATCACAATTCCTCTTGCCCTTCGAAACTTACATTGAGTTCATCATTCAAAACTCTATGTTCTCAGTAACTTTTCCCTTGTAAGGTTGACCATTGAGAAGATTTTACTTCTGATATCTCACTGCTAAACCACAGCAACCTCGTAAAACGTCAATTCTATGATCTAATATCTTTTTGGCACAAGAAAGCATTTCTCAGATATTTCCTCACCCGGTGTAAACTATTCTTTGTAGCCAATGATTCATATTTCTTTTCATCCGCACTTAAACTCATAAGTGAATGATAGATCGACTCGCCATAGGTGCGAGAACGTCATTCTCATCAAGAGATCACACCTTTCGTGCGGTTTCCTATCATATATATAATTTATGATCCTCGCTATCCTCTCTAAAGAAGTTACCTTAAATGATTATGGTGTTTATGTGTTTACACTAAACATTTCTTCCTCACTAGTTACAACTAGATGTTATCCTAGTCAAGTTTCGACCTCTGTTTCAACATATAGTTATAGATACATTCTGCAAATGTGCTTTCAAAAACTCTTTCCAAGGATAAGTTCGCATGTATTATAATCTTTCGTTAATCTTTCATACCATTCTAAGGGCATCTTAGTAATTATGGCTTGCTTTGCATATAAGCTTGATTAGTGACTTCTCAGCTGGAATCTCGTTTCGTCTATTCACATTAGACATTTCTTGAAAACCAAAGGTATCATGTCTATGGTTACCTTCCAGAATTAAAAGTTAATACCAACTATAACAAACACAAGCCATGCATCAAATTTCATGGTTGTGATCTCCACAAACTCGTCTTTGTTTGTCTGCTCTAGTGTTGTGGCATAAAATGCTCAAGGTTTTAAATAAGTTCAATATTGTTCGTAACACGTTTCGTGTATCCAATTTACTGAAATGCTCGTATAGAACATAATCTCTTTTGAAGAAACCTAGTCAGACACTCTTGTTATTCCCTTGGCTAAGCTTCGCATTGATAATAAAATGTACTTCATAAAAGAACCTGAAGAAGTTGTGGATCATAAGATCCAAACGTTTGAACCAGAACCATATTCCTATTGTTAAGATCCGCTGGAATTCACGAAGAGGCCCCGAATATACCTGGGAACGTGAAGACCAAATGAAACGGAAGTATCCTCATCTATCTCTTCTCAACTGCTGAAGCATCCGAGAAGTCTACCTAAAACTTCGGGACGAAGTTTTCATTAACGGGGAGGTATTATAACGACCCTCACCTTTCCACTTCTATTCTCACTAAAATGCCTTCAGGGTTGTGTGCTCATAACTTTATTTGACAAAACGTCGACCGAATAATAAACTTTTAGTCGACACTCTCTGTTAATTAAAGTTTTCGTTTTTCGGTGATATTATAAGTAATAATCTAGAATGTAATAATAGAAATGTAACGTTAGCTATAAATGTAAAACTTTTGAGAAATAAATAAAATTTAATAAAAGTCATGGACTAAAATTTAAAAAGATTTAAATAATACTTATACTAAATAAATGTATTCATTTATTAAAAAAAATTATATAAAATATGAATAAATATAGTATGAGCCGAAAAAAAAGGTTAATATAACTATAACAAAAAAAAGGGGGTCGGCCATGTATGGTAAAAAATAATAATAATAATAAATAAATAAATAAATAAAGAAACTTGTTAGCAAAGTAAACTAATCCTAAGCTAGTTATAATTACACTAATCCTAATCCAATGCTAACTCTCTAAACTAATCCTAATCCCTTTTCAAGCTTATCACATACTAATTCTTGTTTGATCATGATTCTAAAATCACACTATAAAAAGAAACCCTAGGCTCTCCATAATGTGGATCACTTTGAAAAAAAAAAAAAACACCACAAAATCCTTTCTCCTTCTCTTATTGCTCGACAGCCCCATCATTTTTTTTTCTGTCGCCACCAACAACAGTCTGTTTCTGCAACTATTTCACCATCCAAAAGCTGTTAAAAATAGCCTTGTAACTGCTACTGTTTAGCTGTTTATGTTCAGCACAAGACCACCATCGAACACCATCATAAACCACCACTTGTTGTTGCCAAAAGCTGCTGTTTTGCAGCTGTTTTTGTGTGACGACCCGAAAATTTCCGAACAAATTTAATCTTTATCTTTATATCATTAGATAAATATTTCAAACATATATATTACGTACAAATTTACGATTCTAAAGAAAAATATATATATATATATATATATATATATATATATATATATATATATATATATATATATATATATATATATATATATATATATATATATATATATATATATATATTTTAACTTAGTCATAAAATGTCCTGATTTAAAATAATATATTTTGACAAACAACGAGTCACTGATTTATAGAAGCAAATGACCACAACGGTCAATTTTATAAGTTTACATTTATTATAAGGTAATTTTTTTGATAAGTAAGTCAAATTATTGATATGGGTACACGTCGCATAACGTAAAAGGCTAGTTATCTAAACGTACGAACGAGCGCTCGAGAAACCGAAAGTGGTACATGAGTCGAGTGACAACGTATGAGTCATTTGAACAAAAATTACTTTTTTACCATGCACGAGAATATAATATAATATTTAATTAATTCTAAAGATTAAATAATATCTATATTAAATAATATACATATTATGTCGATGGATGAATTAGTGAATGGTGAGCTGTACTTTCAGGCCATGCGATCGCATGGCCATATAGGTAAAATCCCATGCGATCGCATGGGGGCTGGGGGCAGGAGAGGTTCTATAAATCTCTCGATTTTTGGTTCATTTCATCCACACTCCATCTCTCTTATCTATATACTCCGTAAAAACTTATTTATTTATTATTATTATTATTATTATTATTATTATTATTATTATTATTAAAGATTATTATTATTAATCCTAATATTATTATTAGTAGTATTAGTATTATTAGTATACATAAAATAATACGACGAGGTTTTGCTCAAGTATTTTTCCAAAACGAGTTTTCGAGTGGGATAGAGCTAAGGAAATTATGGGTTATAACTAAGGAGGTGATGGGTATGGTTCGGGGGTATTGCTCGTGAGATCAAATTAATGTTTATCGTCTCCGTTGCGTCTACGTACTTTTCTGCAATATTGAATCACAATATTGATACGTAAGCATTTATATCTTATCTTTTATATATTAATAGTGTATCCCTGACTAATGCTCGAGTATATATGATTATGCATGCTTGTATATTTAATTTCGTTGTTTTATAGTGTATAATGAATCACGAATTTGATACACATCCTACGGATATAAAGTATATGATATGCTTGTTTTTGGAAAGGTGGCGAAAAATTATTAACGTTTCATTTAGAAATCGCGTGATTTCGATGAGCGAATTAAAAGATATGGTCAACTGAATTATGTATGACGTTAATTGAAATTGTGTTTGAAACTGTAAATTAATATTTAAACAACTTGTCTATGAGATTGATAAATTGGATTTTTAGATATTACTAATCGATTAAATGAATTTCTATATAAGACATGTCTCGTCTTGTTGAACAATTGTCAAAGTGACCGTCTTATCATGTTTTAAAACTTTATAAACACTATAATCTGATTTTACAAGTATTGGGAAACTATATGAAATGTTAAAATATATCCAATTGCCATGATCATTCAAATAAAATATAACTCTTGAAATAAATAATGTTTTGAGTTTGATAAACTATAAATTCGTTCAACTATCAGGACTTATACTATGTTAATATAATAAACATGTATAGATTTAAAGATCATATTGGGTCAGGTTGACTTTTGAAATGACTTTTGTTAACTTTCACATGTCGGTCTCGAACATTAGGATTGTGATACACTATGACCCAACCTAGCTTATTAGACATGTATTGACCAACACATGTTCTCTAGGTTGAGATCTACGATTAATTTTGCATTCTGAGTTTAGGTCACTTTTTGCTGAATGACCTTATGTGCTGCTAAGGTGAGTTTCATTTGCTCCCTTTTTAATTGCTTTTGCAATCTATATTTTTGGGCTGAGAATACATGCACTTTATTTTAAAAACAATGTACACAAGTACATACTAAATTCTACACTGAGTTTGAACCGAAAATCCCTTGGCTTTGGTAACTAGTAACGTCCAGTTATAAGAACTGGTGGGCGCGAGTAGTAATATATGGATCCATAGGGCTTGATATCCCCGTCCGAGCTAGAGCACTAGCCTTTTAACGGATGTATGCTATTTGAGAAGCGTACACGTTGGTTTGCGTGTATTATTAAGATGATTATACAAAGGGTATAAATTATATATACTTTAAGTTTAGTTACCGGGATGCTCAATTTCGTAGAATATTTTGATAAACGTTTCGGATGAAACAACTGAAATTTTGTGATCCACCTTTATATACAGATTATGCGCAACATTAAAACTATGAACTCACCAACCTTTGTGTTGACACTTTTAAGCATGTTTATTCTCAGGTTTCTAGAAGTCTTCCACTGTTTGCTTATACGTTATACAAGCTATGTGCATGGAGTCATACTTGCTTTATTCAATAAAACTTTGCATTCACAAAATCATCACCATGTATCTTATTTTGACTGTATTATCAACGGATGTAGTATTGTAAACTATTATATACAGTGATTGTTTATACATAGAAATCATCAGATGTCAAAAACCTTGGATTTATATATTCATTTATGGTGTTCCTTTTCAAAAGAATGCAATGTTTACAAAACGTATCATATAGAGGTCAAAACCTCAATATGAAATCAATGAATGATGTATTCATCCAAAGGGATTTGGAAGGATAATCACATTTTGTCCGCGAAAACCCAACCCAAAATAGCAATTTACAGCAGCCTTTTTGCGCCAAAACAGGCTGCCTTTTGCAGCTGCAAACCGCCACCATCACCCTGCTACTGCTCTTGGTTGCTATTTCGGTCACCACCCAAAACCACCACGAAACGCCACTTTTGGTTGCGTTTGGACTCCCATTTGCTGCTGTTTATAACAACTTCTGCTGTTACCTATTCTGGTCGACCAGCAGCTCCGCTGCTGCTATACGATGGTCGATCACTGCCCAAGGTTGGTTGACTAGCTGCTGGTATTCTTTTGTTCTTGTTTCCGCTGAACCGAAAGCTAAAGTACACCCTTTATCGATCTTTTATTCGTTCTTTAATCAAAGGTAACAAACTAAACCCAACCTATTAAATTATACTTATTATTATGGTGTTAGTATAAATATTAATGTGATCTTAGAACTTAAAAGTAATGAACTTGATATTATGATTTGACAAAAGATTATGATATAATTATTAAGTATTATGATTAAAAAAAAACATGTTGATGTTAATAACATGAAAATGAGTATGAAGTTAATATAATAAACTATGATATTAAATGGATATGATGTAAGTATGATTATGAGTAATATGAATACAATTATATAATGAGTATTATATGAAGAAGATTTTAATTATGATTATGATATTGATGATATATTAAGATGATAAGATTATATATTTTATAAAAATTATAAAGATTTTGTTAGGATTAAGATATTATTATGGTGAGGTGAATAATAAGATACAATTAATATTTATGGGATATAAAAGATAAGGGTGACTTGTTTAAAAACAAAAGTGATAACAATTAAGATAATTATGGCTAATAGAATAATAAGGTGATATTGATAAGTTTGAAAACACATACATAAAATATATACATATATCATATAGCTATAAACACATACATGTATGATAATAATAAAGAATATATATGTATGTATAACATAGGTGTATATTTATATAAGTAACATATAATGATAAGATTAAATAATAGTTGATTAATTAATGAATAATACTATTATTATAACCAATGAACTTAACTATATGGTAACACTTCAAGTACACTAAGTATATTAACACCTATATAAATAATTAATAAGTACATTAATAATTTGTTATGTGTATACACTTATAACGTAAAGGTTATAATTAAAGATAACGTACAAAGACTACAAACATCACCGCTACATGTGGCCTAGGGTGGTTCTTGTTGCCTTATGGGAACCGCTTATGGATTTCGAATGCCATGACTTAGATTTTGGTCAAGAATCCTGGGCACCCGGTAACAACTGATCATTCAAGTGACTTGCATGATAGCAAAGAAGTTTGGGCGAGATTATACAACATCTTCGTAAGAATTATAACCCGAACTTACTAGAACTAGAAACTTACTATAAGTGAAAGCTTTCCATAAATAGTAGGTTTCCAAAAATAGAAACTTTTGAGAAATAGGAACTTTTCTCGAAAACCACTGTTAATATAGTTACTATATTAATATATTCATTATATTAGTAAACAAACTTTATGTCTGTTAGACAATAACTAATCAAAGGTTATATCTCTAGGTTGAGATCTCCGAACACATACACCATTCTTACATCATGCGTGGAATTATTTACTTGCTACTAAGGTGAACTTCATAGCCCCACTTTTTAACTATCTTTATATACTTGTTTTGAACTTTTGGGGTGAGACACATGCTTCCTTTCAAATTGTTTTACGCTTAGACACAAGTACTCGAAAGCTTTATTTTGATTAGTTCAAACTGTGCTATGACATGATTTGATTCATGCTAAATCCCTGCCATGATATTGTTAATTGCTACGTATAAACGCAAACTTAGTTATTGTGAGTAGGCCTATTGAGAGCGACGTCTCTAACTATTTGACCGTTGGTCTTTGGTTACATAATAATGATTTAAACGACACCGACAGTTCAAGGTGTCATGGGGTAACTTTGTTTAGTCCGGATATCATACACCTCAGCACTACTAACGAACTGATTAAACTTTATAATGAAATCTTGTGGTCTAAAACTATATTAAACCTATGTTGTTCACTCAACCATTTTTGGTTGACACTTTAAGCATGTTTTGTTTCAGGTGAAGATTGCTAGAGATTTGTGTGCTATTTGGACTTTGCTGCTTTTGGAGTCCACATTTTTACATTCATATTTTTGCATTAAAACACTTAAGTTTACATTTACATTTTTAAGAATTCATTTGTAATGACTTAATACTTTTCGCAGATTTAAATACATTAGTTTTTATTAAAAACATCTCATTTAGATTCGTTCTTGCTTTACACTTGTGTTATGATATTGGTTAGTCACATATGACCCCCGGTCCCATTTAGGGGGTGTGACAGATTGGTATCTGAGCCAGGTTGTTATAGAGAACTAGGATTGCATTTTATGTGTGCCTTATGTGTTAGCTAGGGTACCTTAGCAATCTTTAGGACTATAACCTTTCATGCCTTAGTTTTAAGCGCTTTTCCTTCGATCTTTATACTGCTATTTCATCTTACTTCCTACTTTTACCTCTGTTGATATTCTGTATCCTTTCCTAAGGATATCAATCCAAAACCCTATCATCTTGCCTGATCCCGACTCTAAAGGATCGGTTAGTATGTGATTGTTATCATATCCATACATATCTTATGACCTGACTTCGCCATTGTGATTCAAAGTATTCTTTGACTCACGCGAAGGGATATCACTCATGACTCAACATTTGTAACACCCGAATATTTCATATGCGAGAATATATATATATGTACATATGTATGTATATACAGTGGAGATATTTAGATATACATGTGTATATGGTTCGGGTTGCGTATGAATTCATGTATATATATAGTTGGAACGAGAGATACGCGGTGTACGATAGTGTACGTTGCATGTACGCGTGGGAATATGCGTATATAAGGTGGTGGTTACGCATGCATGCAAGATTATTAGTAAGGGTTCGTTCTAGGGTCTTCTAGAAGGGTTTGCTTGCATAAATAAGTCGGGATTGGAGCGTACGAGTGGAATTATGAGATGGGGACTTGGTTAGACGAAAATGGAAGAAAATGTGTTGTGGGTCGCGCCGCGAAGGCTGTGGTCGCGCCGCGATGATTAAGAGCAAAACTGGATCAGAACACTAGTAATTTGAAGCACCAGCTGCAGCACGTTGTCGCGCCGTGACAAGTAGGGTCACGCCGCGACAAGTAGGGTCGCGCCGCGACCAGACTGGTTCCAGACCCGATTTTCAGCTTTAAATGGGGTGTGTTCAGGGGTAAAACCATCATTTCGCATATGGATCAGTTTGTGGTATAAATCTCAGCCACCCATCTCATTCATTTCATTTCCTTTTTCATTTTTCTTCCATTTATTCTCTCAAAACATAAATCCTCTTTGGATTCAAGTGAAGATTTGGGGTTCAAGACTTGTGATTCGATCTTTGGCGTAGTTGGAAAGTGTGTTCTCCTCGTTCTGGGCTACGTGGTGATACTAGTGGTAAGCTCTAACTTCGAAATTCGTTTTTGTGTTCTTCATTCAATTTTGGGGCTTTTGATTGTATGATTCATAGATAGAACCCATTTAGTTGTTAATTGGAGATTAACGCCAATATTCGGGTTTATTGTTGTTAATGTCGGGTTTTGGGTTTGGTGTGCAAGTTCATGCTTGTAAGACTTGTAAATGGTGTATAATCACTAGTATTAGTGATTATTGAGGTTTTGGGGACATTTAGGGTTCTTGGAGTTGACTAATTTTGACTAGAGCCAAAATTAGGGTTTGGTGATGATTTTGACCCGATTGTTGATTTATTAAGGTTTATAAACTTAAAATGGATTAAGTTGAAGTATTAAACCGAGTTAAATGTGTTTTGGTGTCAAGACTTGTAAACGGTGAGATTTTGACTTAATGGGTCAAAATTAGGGTTTTGGTGTCAAAATGGGTGAGACATGTGTTTAACACTTGTGTTTGGGTTTACTTGGCATATTAGGACCATTTTCACCCGTGTTAGTAATTATTGGTTAGTTTGGGCGCTGTTTGTACTTGGAATTACATTTGGGTCGAATTTGCACTAAGTGTCAAATTGGGTTGGTTTGTAAATCCAATCTAAGTGTGTTGTTGAATTTGTGATAATGGAATAGGTACTTTCCGTTGACGAGTTGCGGATTACTTGGTTGCATTCATCAAGGCTTAAGGTGAGTGTTAATATCCTATATGCATATGTATGTGTAGGATGGGTGCGGGTCGGGTGAAGTGGTTCTCGGTTATAGAGCTCACTTCACATATAGGTGGATTGATGGACTTGTGTGTAGGTCCAATTGGCACAGTTATGCGTTTTGGTTGACCATCTTTGACGAGGTGCACACCTTGCGTGTACTCTATCACATGGGCGTGTGATGTGGATTATATAACCCCAATGGCGAAGGGTTAATATTGTGAGTGGAATAATTATGCGTGAACGTATATAATGTATTTATTTGTGTGGTATGAATGTGGAAGTGTCGCGGTGTTCAAGACACCACATTCTAGGTAACGAGTAGTATTGTCGCGGTGTTTAAGACACTACTCCTTGTGTAATTGACTTGTGGGATTGTCGCGGTGTTTAAGACACCACAATGTCGTGAGAGTGGAAGAGTTGCGGTGTTCAAGACACCACTCATTGTATTGAATGAAGTGTGGGTTCGTCGCGGTGTTTAAGACGCCACATTGTTGTAAGGGTGAGTTAGTCGCGGTGTTTAAGACATCACCCGGGGGACTAGTGATTACGCGGTGTATAAGTAACACTAGTAGATGTTATGAACTCCAACGGACTTACATGTACCGTTCTCTTGTATACTTGGTTAACCATGGTTATTGTGTTGTAAGCGTAAGCAAATTATGTTATTCGAGAGATATATACATATATATACATATATATTGTATACATATAATGTTGTATTGTCGTGTTGTAGCTAACCCTCCGGGTGTAGCTTATTGGCATTGTTCACATCGTTGTTGGCAAACTTATATTTTGTTGATGTATCTTTAGCTCATTGCTTAGTGATCTTACGGTATGCTTAGACTAGCTTGCCTTTATGTTTGGATGCTCCGGTATGCGGTATTTTCTATTTTGTGGCGTGTCCATTTTATGCATATATATGTATGTAGTATATTCTCACTCACTAAGCGTTAGCTTACCCTCTCGTTGTTGATATTTTTATAGGTTCGCATGCTTGGCGGCTCGGGTAAGCTTGGGAATTAGAGATCTCGGCTAGGTTGCTTTAGAAGATCTTGCTTTTGGACTCGATTAGGATTTGGGTAGCGCAGTCCCAAATCACCATGCTCGGTTTTGTGTAAACGTAACTAGTCGGGTCATAATGATTATAACCGGTTTACGATTTAATTAATGAACCATTGTATTAAGGAGTTTAAATCATTAATGTATGTTTTAAGTTCGATGAACTTACTTTGATAACAAATACGTTTTGGAATATGTGTAACGGGACCTAAAGTATTATTTAACGCGTATTAAAAGGAAAAATTTTTATGGGCCGGTTTTAATACGGGTTGGGTTGTTTCAAGTGGTATCAGAGCATGGTCTAAGGGATTTAGGTGACTTGAGATAGGTGCCTAGACTTAGACTTTTGTGTGTGCTTAATTTGTTGCGGGACTTGTAGGATTACGGGTTAGAATGGGTTTAGTTAGTGCCTTGTTTATAGGTTGACTAACGTTTATATTGGTAATGCGGATATTATTAATATATTATTTGTGTTGTGGTAATAATTCTCGCGTGTGATTGTACCGCGTAGAATTTTGGTTGTGTTTGTTTATATCATCGAGCGAGACGGTCGTTGTACTAACGAGTCGATGCGGCGTGTGTGCGTAATAAGAACTTGCAAACCTTATTACGGGTGTAAATCGTGTCAAACAAGTGACGTACGACGAGTGTTTAGCAAGATGGACCGGTGTGGAGTGTGTGCTTTATACGTTCGTGATCTAATCGCTTTGCATTCCTTAGAATGGCAACGGGAAATGGGATCGAGACGAACGACGTGGAGTTTAACGCTAGAGTTGCGGCCGCCGTTGCGGAGCAAATGAGTGCGTTTCGAGAAGAAATGGATAGGAAGTATTCCGAATTTAGAAATGGTGGAGAAATGGAGCATTGTCTTAAGGGCTTCATGAGGACTAAACCTCCGATGTATGACGGGAAACCGGATCCTTTAGTAAGCACAACTTGGATCTCGGATGTTGAAGGGTGTTTTCGTACTATTGAATGCCCTCCCGAGAAAAGACAAGACTCGCTACTAGTTTATTGCGGGGTAGGGCGAAGGATTGGTTGGATGGTAAGATTGATCTTGTCGGTGGTGAGCCGTTTATGGCATTATCGTGGGACGATTTTAAGAAGGAATTCTTCGAGGAGTTCCGGACTTCGGCTGACTTGTCGGAATTGCGTGATGAGTTGCGAAACTTGCAACAGGGATCTATGGATTTGAATACTCTCAAGACGACCTTTATGGCGAAGACTCGTTTTTGCCCGGAGTATTTAGGGAATGATCGGTTGTTGATGGAGGATTTCTATCGAACCTTGAATGATGACTTGAAGAATAAGATTAGCCGGGGTCACGCGAAATCGTTTACGGAATTATTCACCGTGGCTAGAGGTTTCGAGTCGTATTCACGATCAAAGAAGGGTGAACCTTCGAGCGAGAGAAGGGTTGTTTCGCATGGTGCTCCGAGTAAGAGGACTAAGGGTCCGAGTGTGAACACGGGTGGTACGCGAACGGGTATGTCGGATTCTAGTGCGGCTAGATGTTACAATTGTGGCGTGAGGGGTCACAAGTCTTGGGAATGTTCGGTACCAAAGGGTGATGGTATGGTGTGCTTCAATTGCCAAAAAGAAGGACATCGTAAGTCAGAATGTCCCAAGTTAGCGGGGACGGGTGCGGCAAGGAGACGTTAAGGTACGTTTCAATTTAATAAATATGTCTTTTGATTATTTATTAAGTGCCGTTTGAGTTTGTGTAGTATGCCTTTTGTTGTGCATGTTATTGTTGTGGGTGACGTTCCTAAAGGAAGTACCATATGTTGATGTTTGATTAACGGGCAAAGGGCATAAGACTTGGTGCAACCAAACATTCCTTAGTATCTGGGAAATGTTTCTACCAAGCCATGGAAATGGGTTTTGGTGTTCGGTTGTTAAGCGCGTGTTCGCTTTTGGATGGAGGTCGATGAACCGTGAGGTTCGACGAGTGGCTGAAAACCTTGAGATCGAGTGTTTTGGATCTCGATGTATGTTGGTGAAGGAGTCTATGTGACGTGACATTAGGTGCCTCTTTTATACCTACTAGCGTGGTGTTCGACTCCGATTATGTTGTGATTACATTGTACTTAGGGTACCGGAGTGAAACCCTTAGGTACATGAGTGACTAGGTGGAAATTGACAAACTAGAGCAATTGGATGATTGCGAGGGTGTGGTTTGTGTAATCGTGGTACACTTTTTGTTCGAAGTGTTTAAGGATTGATTGAAATCCTTCGTGTGCTCAAGGCTGGAGCAAGATATGGTGATGGGTCGTGTGAGCCCAATCGTTTGTAAAGTCTACCTTTGGTAGCGTTGTACGGTTGTACGAGTTGCGGATATGCGACTTAGTTCCAAGTGGGGGAGTTACACTCCCGCACGAGGAAGTTTTAGTGTGAGATTTTGGATGATGCTTTTGGTAGATCCGAAAAATGTTGTCGAGACCTGGTTTTGGTCGATTTGTGGTAGATTACAATTTCGGATAAATTGTACTTATGGTTTGGATTTGAATTATCACCGAGGTGGTAATGTGGTAAATCTCGTTGAGAGATAATGGACGTGTTTGGTGAGCAAGGTGAAATCCTTCGGTTAAGGGAGGTGTGTGTCGGATTCTCTTCTAGAGAATTATTGTTTTGTGCCTATGTTTGATATAGGTGGTTCTTGCTCGAGTGTGTGAATGGTTAGTGGTATCCGCTAGGATTCACTATGGCGTAGCAGAGCGCGATGTTACGCTACTCGTCGTTCGAGGCCAAAAGGGCGTTGATTGATGAAGCATGACTTTCGGAGTCCGCTGACTTCATCATGGTATTGGTGATTGATGAAGCATGACCTTTAGGGTCCGCTGACTTCATCATGGGAGTATGCGATTGGTGGAGCATGACCTTCGGGGTCCGCTGACTTCATCATGAGCGAGGTTATATCGGTGAAGCATGACCGTTGACGGGGTCCGCTGACTTCATCCGGTGTTGAGATTGGTGAAGCATGATCTTCGGGTCCGCTGACTTCATCATGGTAGTGGATCGCGTGTGGTTTCGGATTCACGATGACGCGTGTGGTTTCGGTCATCTTATTGTGGAAGTGAGTCGCGTGTGGTTTCGGATTCACAAATGACTCGTGTGGTTTCGGTCATTGTATTGAGGAGTGAGTCTCGTGTAGTTCGGATTCACAAATGACTCGTGTAGTTCGGTCATTCCTCCGGGATAGTGACTCTCGTGTAGTTCGGATTCACTAAGGCGCGTGTAGTTCGGCCAATCCCGATTGTTGTTGTGGTGAAGGTAGTGAGTCGCGTGTAGTTCGGATTCACTAAGGCGCGTGTGTTTTCGGCCAGCCTTCGTGTTGTGTGACCTGTCGGTTGTTTTATACACCGATGGTGGGGTCGTAAGGACCGTGATGTTGACCTGTTGGTTGTTTTATACACCAATGGTGGGGTCGTAAGGACCGTGTTGTGTGATCGATCGGGTGTTTTTATACGCCGATGGTGGGGTCGCGAGGACCATGTGGTATGATTAGTGATGCGATAGCCGTGTTTCGCTCACGTGTTGTTACGGGTGTGACGATAGTCGATTTTGTACACCTTTGGATTTGGCGTTTTCATAGTCGTTTTGGGCGCTATCGGTTTTAGCCTTTTGATTATGATGTTACGGTAGTTGCGTATTGATCGTATTGCGCACTACAAGGGATGTTTAGTGATTGGTGTTATCCGTCAGGATTCGTTGGTTCGGTCTTCATCGTTTCGGATTGTTGACCTTAGGTTTGAGACTTGGTTGCTTTTAGCATTGTACTTGGTAATGGTACGTTAGAGGGTTGATATCTCGGTTCGAGATTTGGTTGAGTTTCCCGGTGTGCGGGATTGAGCATGGCTTTAATGCTCGGATGGTAACTTGATAACCGCGGGTGACGATTTTAGTTGTTAAAGGTAATTCATTGGAAAGAGTTGCCTAGGAAAGTCGGTTTGGGACTTAAGTTGAGGACCGTGGAGTGTGGTTCGTTTGGTTAAGTAACAAGGATCACGAGGACGTGATCAATTCTAAGTGGGGGAGAGTTGTAACACCCGAATATTTCATATGCGAGAATATATATATATGTACATATGTATGTATATACAGTGGAGATATTTAGATATACATGTGTATATGGTTCGGGTTGCGTATGAATTCATGTATATATATAGTTGGAATGAGAGATACGCGGTGTACGATAGTCTACGTTGCATGTACGCGTGGGAATATGCGTATATAAGGTGGTGGTTACGCATGCATGCAAGATTATTGGTAAGGGTTCGTTCTAGGGTCTTCTAGAAGGGTTTGCTTGCATAAATAAGTCGGGATTGGAGCGTACGAGTGGAATTATGAGACGGGGACTTGGTTAGACGAAAATGGAAGAAAATGTGTTGTGGGTCGCGCCGCGAAGGCTGTGGTCGCGCCGCGATGATTAAGAGCAAAACTGGATCAGAACACTAGTAATTTGAAGCACCAGCTGCAGCACGTTGTCGCGCCGCGACAAGTAGGGTCGCGCCGCGACAAGTAGGGTCGCGCCGCAACCAGCCTGGTTCCAGACCCGATTTTCAGCTTTAAATGGGGTGTGTTCAGGGGTAAAACCGTCATTTCGCATATGGATCAGTTTGTGGGATAAATCTCAGCCACCCATCTCATTCATTTCATTTCCTTTTTCATTTTTCTTCCATTTATTCTCTCAAAACATAAATCCTCTTTGGATTCAAGTGAAGATTTGGGGTTCAAGACTTGTGATTCGATCTTTGGCGTAGTTGGAAAGTGTGTTCTCCTCGTTCTGGGCTACGTGGTGATACTAGTGGTAGCTCTAACTCCAAAATTCATTTTTGTGTTCTTCATTCAATTTTGGGGCTTTTGATTGTATGATTCATAGATAGAACCCATTTAGTTGTTAATTGGAGATTAACGCCAATATTCGGGTTTATTGTTGTTAATGTCGGGTTTTGGGTTTGGTGTGCAAGTTCATGCTTGTAAGACTTGTAAATGGTGTATAATCACTAGTATTAGTGATTATTGAGGTTTTGGGGACATTTAGGGTTCTTGGAGTTGACTAATTTTGACTAGAGCCAAAATTAGGGTTTGGTGATGATTTTGACCCGATTGTTGATTTATTAAGGTTTATAAACTTAAAATGGATTAAGTTGAAGTATTAAACCGAGTTAAATGTGTTTTGGTGTCAAGACTTGTAAACGGTGAGATTTTGACTTAATGGGTCAAAATTAGGGTTTTGGTGTCAAAATGGGTGAGACATGTTTTTATCACTTGTGTTTGGGTTTACTTGGCATATTAGGACCATTTTCACCCGTGTTAGTAATTATTGGTTAGTTTGGGCGCGGTTTGTACTTGGAATTACATTTGGGTCGAATTTGCACTAAGTGTCAAATTGGGTTGGTTTGTAAATCCAATCTAAGTGTGTTGTTGAATTTGTGATAATGGAATAGGTACTTTCCATTGACGAGTTGCGGATTACTTGGTTGCATTCATCAAGGCTTAATGTGACGCCCCGAACTAAATCATCATGTACGGACCATCAACAACAGGATCATTACAAGGTTAAGTACTATATGCGTTTTCAAAACAGAGTTTACATTCATAAATAAAAGTGACGTCATAACATACGTCAATTGTTTTACAAATCAAAAGTATGCTTCACTAAGTAGAAGCATTAAATAAGTGTGCGTGACCATAATGGTCGTTACATAACATAAGTTCATAAGTAAAAAGTTTGAATGCAACATAAGTAGTCATGCGATAACAACTCTAGGCAGCGGGTTCTACAGCACGACTAGTAAGATAGCGGAAGCGACTTCAAACACCTGAGAAAATACATGCTTAAAAAGGTCAACACAAAGGTTGGTGAGCTATAGTTTAAGTATAACAGTAATGTAAGTAGGCCACGAGATTTCAGTGCTACAACGAGCGTTTCAAAAGTATGTAAAAGTATATGCTTAACCGTGGGCACCCGGTAACTAACTTAACGTTTAATGTACCCCCTTAAAGTGCACTTGGCAAGTGCGTATAACCTCGAAGTATTAAACACTCGTTAAATGCTAGCGCTACTAGCCCGAGTGGGGATGTCAAACCCTATGGATCCATATCTAAGATTCGCGTTCACGGTTCAAAAACCAATGATTAAACGTTACCGAGCTAAAGGGAATGTTTCTGCCGTTATATAACCCACACATATATAAAGTTTAAGTACTCGTGCCTAGTATGTAAAACATAAAATCCGCATGTATTCTCAGTTCCCAAAATAAGTTAAAGTAAAAAGGGAATGCTATAACTCACAATGATTAGTGGTAACGGTAAGGTAGTAGTCGGAAAGTGGTGTGCAAGAAACGGTCCAAACGTCCTCAACCTAAGTCAAATAGCACTAAGTCAATAAGTCGTCTCAAAAGGTTTACAAGTACGTAATTAAGGTCATAAGGGTCATCATCAATCATCATTAAACAAAAGGTAACAAGTAAGACTCGTTTATGAAAGTCGTTTAAAGCAAAGGCTAACTTCGGTCAGTCACCACGGCCTCTACCCTTACTGAATTAAGGTGAGACCAGTGGTCATGGCTCCGTCTATGAGTCCTTTAAGTGTGGTAAAATTTACAGAAGCAAACTCGTCTTGGTTTGACCGTGGCGACGGTCTAAGTGCGAGTAGGTCAGAAATTTCTGCACAACGTTAAAGGACATGGTAACGATCGGAGGGCCATAAATCCTAAACCGTAACTCGGATTAAGACGAGTCCTATATGAAAAGTTATCTACTCGAAAAGTTCTATCTAAAAATCAAGGTTAGAACAGCCCAGGTCTACTGGTCTGTTCCAGAAGCATCAGGTCAGTAGGTTTTGGACAGAACAGTGGGTTTTGGAGAGTTCCGGTTGTCTCGGTGCTTGATGTTCATCACGGTTCTCATCCTTGATGCGTATAGCTTCAAGTGTACAACTCGTTGATGTGTTAACATCATTTTGACCAAGGTTTGTCCATCATAACTCAAGTGCAAGTGTTGTAAGTGTTTGACGAACCAAGGTTACATGTAAGTTCATGAACAAGTTCATGAACACTAAGAAAGATCACAACCAAGTGTTGGATCCATGATACTTGCACCAAAGTGTAAGCTCTTTGTTGGTTTCATGTCCTTGTTCAAATGTGTAGTAAGCAACTAACAATAAGAAATAAATAAAATGAATGATAAGCCTAAACCAACCATGAAGGTGGTATTCTAGTAACATACAACAAACAAGAACACAAGTAACAATTATAAAGATTATAAACTTTAAATCTTTGAAATAAATAAAGTAGAAAGCTAATCTAAACAAGAAGATGATTCATAGTTGCTCTTACTTTTAAAGATTCAACCCAAGTTGATCTTTAAGTGAAGTAACTTCAAAGTTACTTCAAGAACTACAAGTAAAGAGTTTATACAACTATGAACTTCGATTTTTTTGAAACAAAATATGTAGAACATAACTAGAGAGATTATGTTCTTGATGTTCTTGTTAAATACAAGATATAAATGAAGAAATCAAACTAAAAAGTTTGCTTCTTGAAAGCTTGGAAGTAAGTAACAAGTAACTAGAAATCAACACTTGTAAACAAAGATTAAAACAACAAATCATGATGATGATCAAAGGGCTCAAGGCCCACGGTTTTGTTTAGACAAAGAAGAAAGAAAAAAGTCTTTAACTTACTTGCAAGAACAAAGAACTTGAGAGAGAAAAGAAAGAGGGATAATTGCTAGTAATGTGTGTGTGTTTTTGAGAGAGTGTTGTATGTAAGTTGTAATGAAGAAATGAAGTCAAATGGCACCCCTAATGGGGCCTTAAACCGTGGCCAGCAGAAAAACAAGGGGGGAGGAAGAAGTTTGTTGGATAATTGCATGTAAAGAAGGCTTAAAGTTGGGCAATAAGGTGGTGTGCATGGGGATAGTGAGCCAACAAGATTCCAAATGGTCAAACTAGTTAGTTCCAAGCTAAATGATACTTACAAGCTTCAAGAGTGGGCTAATTAATCCAAGTAATAAGTAGGGTGGGCTTACACTAGTCCATGTACATGTATAAAGCCCAAGTTGTATGCAAGTAACATGTAAGTCCACTAAAAGTCCAACTTAAGCCCAAGTAACTAACTAATAGCTTTAGTTAATTAAAATGATTAATAAAACTTAATCATGAATGCAAATAATATTTAAATATATTATTCGTGAAGTTTCGTGTGTCGCAGAGACGTTCCGGGCCATAAAAAGTCAAGTACGGACAGTTAAAGCAACATGTAAATGTAATAACATACATTCGATTAATCAAGCGTATTAATAATAATAATTATTAATAAATAACGTAGGAAAAACCAGGGTCGTTACATTACCCACCTGTTAAAGAAAATTTCGTCCCGAAATTTAAGCTGAAGTAGATGGAGGAGTCGGGAAAAGATGAGGATATTTCCGCATCATTTGATCCTCTCGTTCCCAAGTAAACTCAGGTCCTCGTTTGGCATTCCATCGTACTCGAACGATCGGAATCTTGTTGCGTTTCAAAGTTTTGATCTCACGATCCATAATCTCAACAGGTTCCTCCACAAAGTGGAGTTTGTCATCGATAGTAAGTTCTTCCAATGGTATGATGAGTTCGGGTGCAGCAAGACACTTCTTCAAGTTTGACACATGGAAGGTAGGATGAACTGAACTCAATTGTGCTGGTAGATCCAAACGGTATGCAACTGGTCCAACACGTTCCAAGATCTCGAATGGACCAATGTATCGTGGGTTCAACTTTCCACGTTTTCCAAAACGGATCACACCTTTCCAAGGTGCAACCTTCAACATTACACGATCACCAACATTAAATTCAAAGTCTTTCCGTTTAAGATCGGCATAGCTCTTTTGGCGATCACGGGCAGTCTTAAGTCTAGCTTGGATCTGAGCAATCTTCTCCGTGGTTTCGTGAACTACCTCGGGTCCGGTGATTTGCTTTTCACCTACTTCGGCCCAACAAATAGGAGATCGGCACTTACGACCATACAATGCTTCAAAAGGTGCAGCATTAATGCTTGAGTGATAACTGTTATTGTACGAGAATTCGGCGAGTGGCAAATGCCTTTCCCAGGCCTTTCCAAAATCAATGACACATGCACGCAGCATGTCCTCCAAGGTCTGAATCGTTCGCTCACTTTGCCCGTCAGTCTGAGGATGATATGCAGTACTCATGTCAAGACGAGTTCCCATGGCTTCTTGCAAAGAACGCCAAAATCTGGAAGCAAAACGGGGATCGCGATCGGAGATGATTGATAAAGGTACACCATGACGAGATACAACCTCTTTGATGTACAGCTGAGCAAGTCTTTCCATTGTATCAGTTTCCTTCATCGCTAGGAAGTGTGCAGATTTGGTGAGGCGGTCAACAATAACCCAAATAGTATCGCATCCGCCCACCGTCTTCGGCAGCTTAGTAATGAAATCCATTGTGATCCTTTCCCACTTCCATTGTGGGATTTCCGGCTGTTGAAGTAACCCAGAAGGTCTCTGATGCTCGGCTTTAACCTTCGAGCAAGTCAAACACTTTCCAACATAAGTCGCAACGTCCTTCTTAAGATTCGGCCACCAATACTGTTCTTTAAGGTCGTGGTACATCTTACCTGCACCGGGGTGAATCGAATATCTCGATTTGTGTGCTTCATCAAGTATCAGGCTTCGTAGATCTCCATAGTAAGGTACCCAAATTCTTCCGGCATAACATCGGAGTCCAGACTCTCTAACCTCGAATCGAGAGACAAGTATGTTCAAATGCTCGTGAGATATGTTCTCCTTCTTGAGAGCCTCAACTTGGGCTACTCTGATCTGGTTGTTGAGGTTCGAATGGATGGTGATGTTCAGAGCCCTAACACGGAGAGGTGCCGTCCTCTCCTTTCGGCTTAAAGCGTCAGCTACAACATTGGCCTTGCCAGGGTGATAACGGAGTTCACAATCGTAGTCGTTGAGCGTCTCGATCCATCGACGCTGTCTCATATTCAATTGCTTCTGATCGAAGATGTGCTGGAGACTCTTGTGATCGGTGAAGATAGTGCTCTTAGTTCCATACAAATAATGTCTCCACAATTTGAGTGCAAAGACAACGGCTCCAAGTTCAAGATCATGTGTAGTGTAGTTCCGCTCGTGAATCTTCAATTGGCGGGAGGCATAGGCAATAACCTTTGATCGTTGCATCAGTACACAACCAAAACCACTCTTCGATGCATCGCAATAAACAACAAAGTCGTCACTGCCTTCAGGAAGTGATAGGATAGGTGCGGAGGTTAACTTCTTCTTCAAAGTTTGGAATGCTGATTCGTGTGTGGGTTCCCAAATGAACTTCTTGCCCTTGTGAGTCAGTGCGGTCAAAGGACGCGCAATCAGAGAAAATCCTTCGATAAACCTTCGATAATAACCGGCGAGACCTAGAAATTGGCGAATATGCGTTGGAGTAGTGGGGGTCTCCCACTTGCTGATGGCTTCGATCTTGGCGGGATCAACTTTGATACCCTGGTCGCTCACAACATGACCCAAAAACTGTACTTCCTTCAACCAAAATTCGCACTTGGAGAATTTGGCGTAAAGTTGCTCTTGTCTTAAGAGTTCAAGCACAAGCCGAAGGTGTTGCTCATGTTCTTCTTCGCTCTTAGAGTAGATGAGGATATCATCTATGAAGACGATAACAAACTTATCCAAGTAAGGCTTGCAGACACGATTCATGAGATCCATGAACACGGCAGGGGCATTTGTCAAACCGAATGGCATCACGAGGAACTCATAATGACCATAACGGGTCCTGAATGCAGTTTTCATCACGTCACTTTCCTTCACCCTCAGCTGGTGATATCCGGATCGCAAATCGATCTTTGAATAAACGCTCGATCCTTGTAGTTGATCAAAAAGATCATCAATTCGTGGAAGAGGATATCGATTCTTGATTGTCAATTTGTTGAGCTCACGGTAGTCGATACACATACGGAAGGATCCATCCTTCTTCTTTACAAACAACACAGGTGCGCCCCAAGGCGAGAAGCTTGGTTGGATAAACCCTCGATCTAATAGCTCTTGTAGTTGACTCTGTAATTCTTGCATCTCGGAGGGTGCGAGTCTATAAGGTGCGCGAGCTACAGGTGCAGCTCCTGGCACTAAGTCAATCTGAAACTCTACTGCCCTCGGCGGCGGTAATCCAGGCAGTTCTTCGGGAAAGACATCGGAAAACTCGTTCACAATACGCACATCGTTCACGTTCTTCACCTCAGTTTCTACCGCTTTCACATGTGCTAGGACAGCAAAGCGTCCCTTCTTCATAATCTTTTGTGCTTTCACGCAACTAATGAGGTTCAACTTCGAGGTACATCTCTCTCCATAGATAACCAGTGGTTCGCCATCTCCTTGTGGTATGCGAAGTGCTTTATCTCCACAGATAACATCGGCCTTTATCTTGCTCAACCAATCCATACCGACGATCGCGTCAAAACTTCCCAGTTTGATAGGTATCAAATCAATTTCGAAATCTGCACCAGCTATGTTGATAATAGCTCCACGACTAATATGGTCAACCTTTTCAAGTTTTCCATTGGCTACCTCGACAAGCATACTTTCCTTTAAGGGAACTAACGACCAATCTAACTTATCACAAAAATGTCTACACACATAGCTCCTATCGGCACCAGTATCAAATAGGACAGAAGCTAAAAGATTGTTGATCTTGAATATACCTGTCACCAAGTCGGGGTTGTCGCGAGCGTCCCTTGCATTAACATTGAAGGCTCTAGCACGTGGTGGTCCGCCATCCTTACGCTTGTTAGGACACTCGTTTCTGAAATGGCCCGTCTTTCCACATTCATAACACTTCTTGGGCCCATTGTTGTTGTGGTTTGGCTTCACATTCAAAGTGGTAACCTTGCAATCCTTGCCAACATGTCCAGATCGTTGGCACTTCTCACAGATAACATTGAAATACCCAGTGTGGTGCTTGTAGCACCTATTGCATTGTGGTAAGGTTCCTTTGTAGTTCGGATTGGTGCGGTTGTTGTTGTTGGGGTTGGTGTTGTTGTTGTGCATGTTGTTGTTTTGCCTGAACCCTTCATGTCGTTTTGCCGGGTTTTGATCGTAGTTCCTACCCCTGTTGTTGTTGTGGTTGTTGTCCCATTTCCTCTTTTCACCACTAACAGTTTCGAACTTAGCCTTCTCCGGCTCGTCAAGGATGATTTGATTCAAGAGAGTATGCGCCATGCGCATTGCTTCGGGAACACTTGGTGGCTTGGATGAGGTAACATTACCCTTGATGGACTTAGGAAGTCCCGAGAAGTATTTCTCCAAACGCTTAAATTCGGGGGTGACCATGGTTGGACACATAAGAGCCAATTCCAAAAACCTACGGTTGTAGTTGTTAAGGTCGTTCCCTACGGTTTTCAATTGCATAAATTCGATTTCCATCTTTTGAATCTCGGTTCTCGGACAGTATTCCTCGATCATAGCACATTTAAATTCTTCCCAAGGCGTAGCATACGCCTCATCAATTCCTTTCGCTTGGGCCATGGTATTCCACCATGTAAGCGCGCCATCAGAAAGTGTGCAAGATGCAAATTTCGTTTTGTTAGCCTCAGAACAGTTGCTAACCCTGAATACCGATTCCAACTTTTCGAACCATCTGGTGAGACCGACGGGTCCCTCAGTGCCACTGAAGTAGTGTGGCTTGCAGTTTTGGAATTCCTTGTAAGTACACCCATCTCGGACGACAGGTGGATTGACAGGCGGTGGTGGTGGAACTTGGGGTTGTCTTTCGGCTAGTGCAGCAGCGACTCGCTCGTTAATCATTTCCTCAATTTGTGCCGCGGTGGGGATAGATCTCCCGTTGACCATGATGTTCTATACAAACATTTTGACTCAAGTCAAAATCCATTATGCAAATAATAATAATATAGTATATAACAACCAACATGAAAACAGCACAACACATGTTGATTAAGTAATGCAAGCATATATAAGTACCACAAAACCATGATATGATAACGTAAATAGAACACTTGCGCACAAAGAAACAACACAAATTCCATTCATTAATGATAATAAGTTCATACATTACAATAAGTTCGTACATTACATAGGTGAAATATGAGATTACAAAAAGAGATTACAATACAGAATCTAGTACAAAGTCCTACGGCGATGGTGGGTACAAGATGTCCAAAACATGAGCCAACTGCTCCTCGAGCTCAGTAACTCGAGTCTGGAGAATCTCAATCTCCCGCCTCATTTCCTCATTAGAGGAAGATGGTGGGGCAGGTGGTGCTGGCGGTGCAGGTGGAGCCGGTGGTGCTGAAGTGGATGGTCCGGCTCTGGGTGGAGATGGTAATATCAGTGGGTCGGCGGGGTACGGCACCAGCCGTTTACGAGCAGTGATCCTACGACGCCGACCATAAGCGTCAGTGACAGTACGACCAGGAATTATGCCAGCGAAGCGATACCGCTTCTTCGGCGGGGTAGAAGGTGCCTGAATCGGTCGGTCAGCGGGATCCTCCTCATCACTGGAGTCGTCAGATGAGGTGTCGTCTGAAGAAGCATCGGTGGAAGAACCGTCGTCTGAATCATGCGGTGGTGGCGCGGGTGGCTCAACATATCCGAAAGCGGCCAACATCTGTCGGTGTCGACCTGGCGTGATCACGGCTAAGCGGCCGTCGGCAGTGCGTCGGCAAGGTGTGCGCCAGTGATTACGGAAGGGTCCTTCCCCGAACTCCGCGGGGATCTCCATGCCACCAATGCGAGCCAGTTGCCTCAGGGGTCTGGAAGAAGACGCCGGGATAGGCACACTAGAGCTAGCTCCAGAACTAGAGGCGCCGGGGTCGCCAGTGGGTGTCGGGGCCGGAATGTCAGCAGCAGCAGCAGCAGCAACAGGTGCAGCAGTGGGTGGAACAACGGGGCCTGAGCCGCTCGGGATGTCAGTAGGTGGAACGTCCGACATCTGAACAAGGAAAAATAAATTTTCCATGTCAGTATGTCATAAAGCAAGCAAATAATAGGCCAACAGTTTAATTCATGTATAACAATAAGTAGCATGGCAATATCAGTAATCGTACGAAACTAGCATGCAATCGAAAGCAAGTAATAGCATGCAGTAGTGAAATCACGTAGTAGCATACGGCATATAGCAGTAACAGTAAGCAGCAGCATGCAGTAAATTCAGCGGAAACAAGTAAACTAACAAGTTGTAGATTAGCCCTATTAGTGAATCCTACTCGGGTCGGTCTTAGACTCACTAATGCATCCTAATTCCCTACAACCAATGCTCTGATACCAAATGTGACGCCCCGAACTAAATCATCATGTACGGACCATCAACAACAGGATCATTACAAGGTTAAGTACTATATGCGTTTTCAAAACAGAGTTTACATTCATAAATAAAAGTGACGTCATAACATACGTCAATTGTTTTACAAATCAAAAGTATGCTTCACTAAGTAGAAGCATTAAATAAGTGTGCGTGACCATAATGGTCGTTACATAACATAAGTTCATAAGTAAAAAGTTTGAATGCAACATAAGTAGTCATGCGATAACAACTCTAGGCAGCGGGTTCTACAGCACGACTAGTAAGATAGCGGAAGCGACTTCAAACACCTGAGAAAATACATGCTTAAAAAGGTCAACACAAAGGTTGGTGAGCTATAGTTTAAGTATAACAGTAATGTAAGTAGGCCACGAGATTTCAGTGCTACAACGAGCGTTTCAAAAGTATGTAAAAGTATATGCTTAACCGTGGGCACCCGGTAACTAACTTAACGTTTAATGTACCCCCTTAAAGTGCACTTGGCAAGTGCGTATAACCTCGAAGTATTAAACACTCGTTAAATGCTAGCGCTACTAGCCCGAGTGGGGATGTCAAACCCTATGGATCCATATCTAAGATTCGCGTTCACGGTTCAAAAACCAATGATTAAACGTTACCGAGCTAAAGGGAATGTTTCTGCCGTTATATAACCCACACATATATAAAGTTTAAGTACTCGTGCCTAGTATGTAAAACATAAAATCCGCATGTATTCTCAGTTCCCAAAATAAGTTAAAGTAAAAAGGGAATGCTATAACTCACAATGATTAGTGGTAACGGTAAGGTAGTAGTCGGAAAGTGGTGTGCAAGAAACGGTCCAAACGTCCTCAACCTAAGTCAAATAGCACTAAGTCAATAAGTCGTCTCAAAAGGTTTACAAGTACGTAATTAAGGTCATAAGGGTCATCATCAATCATCATTAAACAAAAGGTAACAAGTAAGACTCGTTTATGAAAGTCGTTTAAAGCAAAGGCTAACTTCGGTCAGTCACCACGGCCTCTACCCTTACTGAATTAAGGTGAGACCAGTGGTCATGGCTCCGTCTATGAGTCCTTTAAGTGTGGTAAAATTTACAGAAGCAAACTCGTCTTGGTTTGACCGTGGCGACGGTCTAAGTGCGAGTAGGTCAGAAATTTCTGCACAACGTTAAAGGACATGGTAACGATCGGAGGGCCATAAATCCTAAACCGTAACTCGGATTAAGACGAGTCCTATATGAAAAGTTATCTACTCGAAAAGTTCTATCTAAAAATCAAGGTTAGAACAGCCCAGGTCTACTGGTCTGTTCCAGAAGCATCAGGTCAGTAGGTTTTGGACAGAACAGTGGGTTTTGGAGAGTTCCGGTTGTCTCGGTGCTTGATGTTCATCACGGTTCTCATCCTTGATGCGTATAGCTTCAAGTGTACAACTCGTTGATGTGTTAACATCATTTTGACCAAGGTTTGTCCATCATAACTCAAGTGCAAGTGTTGTAAGTGTTTGACGAACCAAGGTTACATGTAAGTTCATGAACAAGTTCATGAACACTAAGAAAGATCACAACCAAGTGTTGGATCCATGATACTTGCACCAAAGTGTAAGCTCTTTGTTGGTTTCATGTCCTTGTTCAAATGTGTAGTAAGCAACTAACAATAAGAAATAAATAAAATGAATGATAAGCCTAAACCAACCATGAAGGTGGTATTCTAGTAACATACAACAAACAAGAACACAAGTAACAATTATAAAGATTATAAACTTTAAATCTTTGAAATAAATAAAGTAGAAAGCTAATCTAAACAAGAAGATGATTCATAGTTGCTCTTACTTTTAAAGATTCAACCCAAGTTGATCTTTAAGTGAAGTAACTTCAAAGTTACTTCAAGAACTACAAGTAAAGAGTTTATACAACTATGAACTTCGATTTTTTTGAAACAAAATATGTAGAACATAACTAGAGAGATTATGTTCTTGATGTTCTTGTTAAATACAAGATATAAATGAAGAAATCAAACTAAAAAGTTTGCTTCTTGAAAGCTTGGAAGTAAGTAACAAGTAACTAGAAATCAACACTTGTAAACAAAGATTAAAACAACAAATCATGATGATGATCAAAGGGCTCAAGGCCCACGGTTTTGTTTAGACAAAGAAGAAAGAAAAAAGTCTTTAACTTACTTGCAAGAACAAAGAACTTGAGAGAGAAAAGAAAGAGGGATAATTGCTAGTAATGTGTGTGTGTTTTTGAGAGAGTGTTGTATGTAAGTTGTAATGAAGAAATGAAGTCAAATGGCACCCCTAACGGGGCCTTAAACCGTGGCCAGCAGAAAAACAAGGGGGGAGGAAGAAGTTTGTTGGATAATTGCATGTAAAGAAGGCTTAAAGTTGGGCAATAAGGTGGTGTGCATGGGGATAGTGAGCCAACAAGATTCCAAATGGTCAAACTAGTTAGTTCCAAGCTAAATGATACTTACAAGCTTCAAGAGTGGGCTAATTAATCCAAGTAATAAGTAGGGTGGGCTTACACTAGTCCATGTACATGTATAAAGCCCAAGTTGTATGCAAGTAACATGTAAGTCCACTAAAAGTCCAACTTAAGCCCAAGTAACTAACTAATAGCTTTAGTTAATTAAAATGATTAATAAAACTTAATCATGAATGCAAATAATATTTAAATATATTATTCGTGAAGTTTCGTGTGTCGCAGAGACGTTCCGGGCCATAAAAAGTCAAGTACGGACAGTTAAAGCAACATGTAAATGTAATAACATACATTCGATTAATCAAGCGTATTAATAATAATAATTATTAATAAATAACGTAGGAAAAACCAGGGTCGTTACACTTAAGGTGAGTGTTAATATCCTATATGCATATGTATGTGTAGGATGGGTGCGGGTCGGGTGAAGTGGTTCTCGGTTATAGAGCTCACTTCACATATAGGTGGATTGATGGACTTGTGTGTAGGTCCAATTGGCACGGTTGTGCGTTTTGGTTGACCATCTTTGACGAGGTGCACACCTTGCGTGTACTCTATCACATGGGCGTGTGATGTGGATTATATAACCCCAATGGCGAAGGGTTAATATTGTGAGTGGAATAATTATGCGTGAACGTATATAATGTATTTATTTGTGTGGTATGAATGTGGAAGTGTCGCGGTGTTCAAGACACCACATTCTAGGTAACGAGTAGTATTGTCGCGGTGTTTAAGACACTACTCCTTGTGTAATTGACTTGTGGGATTGTCGCGGTGTTTAAGACACCACAATGTCGTGAGAGTGGAAGTGTCGCGGTGTTCAAGACACCACTCATTGTATTGAATGAAGTGTGGGTTCGTCGCGGTGTTTAAGACGCCACATTGTTGTAAGGGTGAGTTAGTCGCGGTGTTTAAGACATCACCCGGGGGACTAGTGATTACGCGGTGTATAAGTAACACTAGTGGATGTTATGAACTACAACGGACTTACATGTACCGTTCTCTTGTATACTTGGTTAACCTTGGTTATTGTGTTGTAAGCGTAAGCAAATTATGTTATTCGAGAGATATATACATATATATACATATATATTGTATACATATAATGTTGTATTGTCGTGTTGTAGCTAACCCTCCGGGTGTAGCTTATTGGCATTGTTCACATCGTTGTTGGCAAACTTATATTTTGTTGATGTATCTTTAGCTCATTGCTTAGTGATCTTACGGTATGCTTAGACTAGCTTGCCTTTATGTTTGGATGCTCCGGTATGCGGTATTTGCTATTTTGTGGCGTGTCCATTTTATGCATATATATGTATGTAGTATATTCTCACTCACTAAGCGTTAGCTTACCCTCTCGTTGTTGATATTTTTATAGGTTCGCATGCTTGGCGGCTCGGGTAAGCTTGGGAATTAGAGATCTCGGCTAGGTTGCTTTAGAAGATCTTGCTTTTGGACTCGATTAGGATTTGGGTAGCGCAGTCCCAAATCACCATGCTCGGTTTTGTGTAAACGTAACTAGTCGGGTCATAATGATTATAACCGGTTTACGATTTAATTAATGAACCATTGTATTAAGGAGTTTAAATCATTAATGTATGTTTTAAGTTCGATGAACTTACTTTGATAACAAATACGTTTTGGAATATGTGTAACGGGACCTAAAGTATTATTTAACGCGTATTAAAAGGAAAAATTTTTATGGGCCGGTTTTAATACGGGTTGGGTTGTTTCAAGTGGTATCAGAGCATGGTCTAAGGGATTTAGGTGACTTGAGATAGGTGCCTAGACTTAGACTTTTGTGTGTGCTTAATTTGTTGCGGGACTTGTAGGATTACGGGTCAGAATGGGTTTAGTTAGTGCCTTGTTTATAGGTTGACTAACTTTTATATTGGTAATGCGGATATTATTAATATATTATTTGTGTTGTGGTAATAATTCTCGCGTGTGATTGTACCGCGTAGAATTTTGGTTGTGTTTGTTTATATCATCGAGCGAGACGGTCGTTGTACTAACGAGTCGATGCGGCGTGTGTGCGTAATAAGAACTTGCAAACCTTATTACGGGTGCAAATCGTGTCAAACAAGTGATGTACGACGAGTGTTTAGCAAGATGGACCGGTGTGGAGTGTGTGCTTTATACGTTCGTGATCTAATCGCTTTGCATTCCTTAGAATGGCAACGGGAAATGGGATCGAGACGAACGACGTGGAGTTTAACGCTAGAGTTGCGGCCGCCGTTGCGGAGCAAATGAGTGCGTTTCGAGAAGAAATGGATAGGAAGTATTCCGAATTTCGAAATGGTGGAGAAATGGAGCATTGTCTTAAGAGCTTCATGAGGACTAAACCTCCGATGTATGACGGGAAACCGGATCCTTTAGTAAGCACAACTTGGATCTCGGATGTTGAAGGGTGTTTTCGTACTATTGAATGCCCTCCCGAGAAAAGACAAGACTCGCTACTAGTTTATTGCGGGGTAGGGCGAAGGATTGGTTGGATGGTAAGATTGATCTTGTCGGTGGTGAGCCGTTTATGGCATTATCGTGGGACGATTTTAAGAAGGAATTCTTCGAGGAGTTCCGGACTTCGGCCGACTTGTCGGAATTGCGTGATGAGTTGCGAAACTTGCAACAGGGATCTATGGATTTGAATACTCTCAAGACGACCTTTATGGCGAAGACTCGTTTGGTAAACTCAATTGGTAAACTCGATAAAGAAATAAATGAATTAAAAATTGAGGCTAGTGAATGGGAAAGAAAGGCTGAATCGAATTTGCTTAATGATGATGAAAGGATGTTATGGTTAGAATGTAGAAAACGGTGGATTGAAAAGGAGAAATCAAAAGCTAGTATGTTAAAGCAAAAGGCACGCATTAGGTGGATTGTAGAAGGTGATGAAAAATTCGAAGTACTTTCATTCTATCATTCGTAGGAAACATAATAAATACAATATTAGGGGTTTGGATATAAATGGGTTCTGGAATGAAAACCCGACTGACGTTAAGGCTGCAACTGTTGCTCATTTTAATAATATTTTTAGTGCAAACAACCTTAACAGGCCTTTCTGGACTGGGCTGGGGCTGTTGGGCCGAGACAGGCCGATAGTTTTCGGGACCATTGTTTAACAGAAACCGAAAGTTCGAGTCTTGAACTCCATTTTCTGAAGCTGAAATTTAGAGTGCGGTTAATGCTTGTGCAAGTAACAAAGCTCCGGGCCCTGATGGATTTAATATGCGTTTTTATAAAAAAAAATTATGGGGCACGGTTAAATCGGATTTAATAGCAGCGGTTCAATCCTTCTGGGTAAATGGGGAGATTTTGGGGGGTGCAATGCCTCGTTTATTACTTTAGTACCAAACAAAATCTGACCCAATGAGTTTGAATGAATTTCGCCCGATTAGTCTAATAGGAAGTTATTTTAAAATTGTTGCTAAACTCCTCTCAAATCGTCTCAAAAAAATTATTCCAAAATTAGTGGGGTTTGAACAAAGTGCGTTTATAAAGGGAAGGAACATAATTGACGATGCTCTAATTGTAAACGAGACGTTAGATTACATTAAGAAGAGGGGGTTTGAAAAGTTTTATTTTTAAAGTGGACTTCGCGAAAGCGTTCGATAGTTTGTGTTGGGAATTTTTGTTGGAGATGATGGAATTTTTAGGGTTCGGAAGTAAATGGAGTAAGTGGATTCTTTCATGCCTAAAATTCGCTTCCATTTCTATTCTAGTCAACGGTTCTCCCACTTGTGAGTTTAAGCTTGAAAGGGGGGTTCGCCAAGGTGATCCGTTGTCCCCCTTTCTCTTTATTATTGCGGTTGAAGGTCTTAACTTACTTGCTAAATCTGCGGTGAGTCGAAACCTCTTTTGTGGTATTGAAGTTGGTCATGATAAAGTCCCGATTTCTCATCTCCAATATGCGGGGGTCATGGTGTGGGAATAATATTGATAATCTTATGATGCTTCTCAAGTGCTTTGAACTTACATCGGGTCTTAAGATCAATTATAATAAAAGTCACTTATTTGGTGTTAATATAGTATCCCAAGAAATTGAGCATATGGCTAACTCATATGGATGCAAGGTAGTGATGGCAATAGATCGGATATGGATCGGGTGGTGCCGTATGTATATCCATATCCATTTAGTTTTTGTTCATCCATATCCATATCCATATCCATTTAATTTCAGTTCATCCATCCATATCCATATCCACTGGATTAAGCGGGTTAATGGATATCCGTTGGATATTCAAAAACTGTTATAATATTTCCGAATATCTACAAAAACGTGTACTTTTTATCGAAAATATAACACAATTTTTTGAATTTACCATCAAACATAGATTATGACAAATTAAATGTGTAAATTGTATGTTTATCTTGTTAGATATAGGTGTTTTATTATATAATATCATAGTTAATTTACTATATGGTTGCAAGCAAAATGTATGTGTAACAGTAAATGCATTTTTAATAGTAGACGTGTATACATATATTTATATTTATGATTTAATATATGTATTTCGGGTTTTAATGGATATATCCATGGATGATACTTTTTCATCCATATCCATATCCATTTAGAGTCATCCATATCCGTATCCATATCCATTTAAGTTCATCCATATCAATTAAAATCGGGTGGATCGGGTGGATATCCACTGGATCGGGTGACCATTACCATCCCTAATGCAAGGTGGGTTCCTTCCCATGTACCTACCTCGGTCTCCTGATTGGTGCGAAAATGAACAAAGAAATAAGTTGGAAGCCGGTGATTGAAAAGTTTGAAAAGCGTCTTGCGGATTGGAAAGCACGTACGTTGTCATTTGGGGGTCGCTTGACCCTTGTCAAATCGGTTCTCAATAGTTTACCGTTGTATTTCTTCTCTCTCTTTCGTGTCCCGCAATGTGTGATCAACAAACTTGAGTGTGTGAGGCGTAATTTTTTTTGGGGCGTGTCAGGAAATAAATCTAAATTCCATGGGTCAAATGGGATAACGTTCTTCTTCCTTTCGAGGTTGGGGGACTAAATCTTGGTGCGCTTAAAAGTAAAAACTTGGCCCTAATTGGCAAGTGGTGGTGGAGGTTTAAAACCAAAACCAACGCTTTGTGGGTTAGGGTCATTAAAAGCATTTACGGGGTTTCGGTTGGGCTTAACTCGGGGGGTTTTTCTCAAAGAAAAAATTATAATACCTGCTGGTCTGCTATTATTTCTTCTGGAAGTATCATCGATAACTTTGGTGTTACTTTTAGAAACTCTTTTCACAGGAAACTTGGTGACGGTGCAAATACAGATTTTTAGAACGATTGCAGGTTGACTAAGACGCCTTTAAAGGCCACCTTTTGCATGTTATTTCACCAGGAAACTGTGGCTAATGCATTTGTTAGGGACAGATTGAGATGGAACACGACGTGTTGCGATGCTGTGTGGCAGTGGGCTAGATTGCCTACTGGTCGATCTCTGGATGAATTCAACGAGCTTCAGTTACTGTTGCATTCCGTAACAATGGAGCCGAGCAATTCTGATACATGGAAGTGGGTATTAAGTAATAATGGTTCATTTGCTACAAGTATTTTATCAGATGCAATAGATGCTAATTTCTTAATGCGGGAACAAATTGTAAAGAAACTTTTAAAAATAATATGGTGCCTAAAAAAGTTGAGGTTTTTGTTTGGAGGGCGAGAAAGAAAAGGTTACATGTCTTAACGGAGCTTGATAAGCGGGCCATTGACCTACACTCAGTTAGATGTCCCATTTGTGATGTTGATGTTGAGATGGTTGACCATTCCTTCCTTTTTTGAAAAAATTCCTTAGATATTTGGATGAAAGTCTTCAAGTGGTGGGGATTAAATGGTGCGGCTTATCTTAGTATTGGTGAGATTTTCAACATTAATTCCCAAAGTACGTTGACGGACTTAGGTGCGAAAATTTGGCAAGCGGTACGTTGGACATGTGGATATCTCATTTGGAAAAACCGTAATCAAAAGATTTTCAAAAACAAGTGTTGGAGTCCTCCGGTTGCTCCAAATGACATCCAAGTTACTAGTTATGAATGGGTTGCAAAGAGATACAAGACGGTAAAGATCGATTGGCACAATTGTTAGTTAATCATCAAATGTGTGCACGTGTGTAATTTGGCTATACATGATTAGGTTACTAACTTAGCATCCTTCTTTCTTAGCCATTTAGATTTGTATGTTATTATCTTTGCGCTGTATATTTGGGACTTGTGGTTCTGTTAAGTGCAGGCCACCACTTTGTACTTGGTTTGTTTTGAGAATGTATAAAATTATATGGTGCCTTTAAAAATAAAGACTCTACCATTTTACAGAAGGTAATTAAAAGGAGTTTATTTTTAGCTCTACATTTTATCATAATTTCTATTTTTTTATGTTACCAAACATATAATAAAATCATAAGCTCCTTAAAATTAGCACCTCTCATGAACTCGCTATTAAAGGGTGTCATACAGGTACACTCTTTCTCCTATTTCATCATACAAGATTGTCTCTCGTGCGGGCAAATCTTTAAATCATTTAAAGATTGACGAGAAGTTTGTTAGGAAAATCATTAAAACTTCGAAAGACAAATCAATTGCTAAATAGTTGGTCGTTTTGTTTCATTGTGTTTCTTGACTAGTTTGTTGGTTTTCAACCAAGAGATTGGGAGTCCAATCATTGAGGGTTCAAGTCCCTTATGGACATATTTTGTGAATTATTGTAATTATTCGTGTAAGGGTGTGTTAGTTTGTCTTTAAAAAAAGTTACCTAAAACTATTGATTACATAACATTATTTCATAAATTGTGCCGATGTTTCAGTTTATATAAACTATTAAAACTTGCTATAGGTTTTCATGTGACACTGTAAGATGATTAATTATATATGTCATGTGATCGGCGTCGAAGTACTAATAAGAAGTTAACAACAATACTCTTTGGAATTGGTTTTTGTTATTAAATTAATTGGAATAAAATTAAAAGACTTAAATTGTAAAATTAAGAATGAACAAAAACAAGTAATTAAAAATAAAGGGGTTGTGCAATTAACAAAAGTTTATTCCTTCCAAATCTCAATTGAGCAATAATAATTCAAACAAATACATATGCTTATGAAGTTTCATTTAAATCAAACGGACATGAATTTTTAAATTCACCAAAGATATTATCTTGTGTAACATCCCACCATTTTTTCGTTAAATTATTTTAACGCCCGTCTTTTTTTTAAATAATATCTTTCGTTATTTAAATCCGTATCCCCCGTTAATAAGTGTTTCTAATATTTTCGTTATTTAATTATAACATCTCTCGTTTACCCTAGCGTTTAAAATATTTCGTTTGGTTAATTCACGCACCCGCTTTTAAACTCGAGGGACTAAGTTTGCCAATTGACCAAAAATGTAACTAGTGGTTGACTAGTCAACCACCACTCACCTCCCACCTCTCATTTCACTCTTATCTCTTCTTTCTTACTTCCACTTTTCTCTCATTTTCTTCAAACAAAGATTCATCATCCATTTCCAATCTAGCAATCAAACATCAAAACAATTGTACTTTTGTGATCCTTGCATCATCCTCTTCAATTTGGTACCAATTTCACTACTTGGGGGTAAGATTTCTAAAAACTCTAGATTTCTCTAATTCGATTTATAAACTTGAAATGGTGTTAGTTAGTGTCTATGGCTCAAGTCTAACATGAATATGTGTTTGGTTTGCTCGATTTGTTTGTTTTGAGTAACTAGCTTGAATATGAAAAATGAGTTAGTTTAATCTTTTATTTTGGTTGATTAAATGTTGTTAGATGTTAAACCTTATGTGTTAAAAGTGTTACTAGCATCGTTAGCTTCGTTTTGGTATGTTGGATGACATGAAAACCTTGCAATAACATGATTATTAATTTTGTGATTTTTGGTTAGGGTTTGATAGATTTTAAAATGAACTTTTGATGTTTTGAATGCTATGAAACGTTGTTAGTAAGTGTTTAATTGCAATGTATGTTTAATTACCTTCGAAACGGCATATTATATGTGTGTAGTAAGTTCCCAAATCATGAAATGCGTGTTACGAACTTGAAACACTAATGATGAACTTTTAACGATCATTTGACGAGAATTTTGTTGTTGTGAATGATGAACTTGATTGATGATATGTGTTTAGTCATTTTCCTCATCAAAATACCTTTCCAACGATATAAGATACGTGTTTTGAGTGTTTTCGGTTCATAAGTTGTGTTTGAAATGAGTTTGGTTCGAGACTTATCAAATTTGCAGCAACAGCAATCTGTAACTCATTTGGACGCTGTCCCACACCTTAGAAGCCATCTAGTCCTTCACTGCTGGACATCGTCCAGCCATTTTGGACGCCGTCCAGATGGCCTGTCAGGGGCTGTCCAAATTTGCGTTTCCACATTTAATTCTAACTATGCTACGCACCTCCAATTAACATGAAACTTGGCCAACATGTTTGTATATGATTACTAATTGAAGAAAAATTGTCAGATACCCGACCCGACCTCGTTGACTTTGACCAAGTTTGACTTTTAGTCAAACTTAACCAAACACTTATGCAATCGTTCTAACGTGTTTTATACTTATATCTTGCATGAAACTTGACAACTTGATTCACATGCTATATAATCGAGTCGTAACGAGCCATAGGACTAATTGAACACATTTCTACCGACCATGTGTCATAACCGGTAATTGATATAACTTACTTTTTTAGGTCAAGGCTAAGCAACTTTCATTTGCACAACTTTAATTTCAAATACTTTGGCATGCAACTACGGTGAGATCATAGTCCTACCTTTTCAACAACTTTTACTCTTTAAACTATGGGATGAGAAACATATACGTAACATACTTTTATGCTTTAAACATAAGTACGAAAACAAACATTCCACAGCTAGTTAGAACAAAAAGCCTCAATTCAATTATCATTAGTTACACTTGTAGGGTGTAAACGTGAACTTATGTTGTGTGATCACATGGGCTTAACGAGCCCTCATTCGGACGGTTCGCTACTGTTAGCGGATGAAATATATTTTCGAGTATAGTGTATGTTCTAACACTGCGTAACAGGGTACAAAACAGTTAAGTCTTGATAATTGGGTGCTAGCGAACATACTTTTGGAATGCAAACGATTTGGATAATCAACTATACAAAATATTGTGGTTCAAAAACAACGTTTACAAATACACCTATGATTTCACCAACGTTTTTCGTTGACAGTTTTCTATATGTTTCTCAGGTTCATACTTGACTACTTGATACATGCTTCCGTGTACACTTATACTTGCTTGGGGTCATGCATACATGCATACACTTTGATTACTTGCTTGGGGTCAAGCATACATTCATACATGCGCTATTGATAGCATTCGAGATTTACAACTTATATTATGTCGCAAAACTTTATAACTTTTGTAAACTTAAACTCGCTGTCGAACCATTGGTAAACTTAAAACTTTGCAAGTCTTACACGTTTCAAATGAATGCGATATAATTTTAGTCAAACGCGTCTCATTTATGGACTATGACAACGTAACGGGACATAAGTTAACGACGTCGTCAATGTCGATTTTGTCGGGTCGTTACAGATGGTATCAGAGCGTTGGTTGTAGGGATCTAGGATGTGCATTAGTGTGTCTGACAGAGTCGTTAGGATGCATTAGTGAATCTAGACTACAACCGGATAGTTAACCATTTCATTCTGACTTGCATTTGCTATAGATAGCACTTACTTGACTAATTGTGCATTATACTTAAACCTTTTTAGGTGAACTCCATAATGGTACCAAATTTTCCTCATGCGAACTCGTACTCCGCCACTTTCTGGTAACACACGTAAATTCGAGATTCATACACGTAAGAATGACAACGACTTCATTAGTCACACTAGTTCGGGAACTCTGTCTCCTCGGTTGTTATTCACCACCGTCTCAGCTTACTATCTACGAGCGCTGTGAAGTTTCCACCACCATGACAATCACTAACCACTACCGATGTTACACCGGTGCCCTTCACTATCTACTACTTCTTGTTACTACCACCACTACTCTAGGTGAGTACCGTCGTCACTACTTATTACTACAGTTGCGTACTACTCGTTATCATAATTCGTTACTCCTTTCGTACCTAAAGACATTATTGTTTGACTTGAACCGCATTGACGTGAACAATCGTTTATACACTTCCCTCGGGAAACGCTTCTTCAAGAGTTGCACTAATTCTTTCGATTCAATACGAGTCACGTTAGAGACGTTGTTACACTTTGTTCATTTTAAAACTTCACGATCACACGAACTTGGTTCTATGGAGTGATGTGGGAATGGAGGTATGAGTTAGCGTAATATAACGACACTCGATCAACGTAGTTATATTATGGTAAGTCATACCAAAGTTCTAATGAATCGTGATGGTGATTGGACTCGATCAACCTAATCACCATCATGTGCCATGTACATGACTTTATTTTTCCTTGTTGCCATCCGAAAACTCCTAGAATATCGATAACAACCATACCAAGGACACACCCTTGATTAATGCTAAACCATATTTAGTCTTCTGAATAAATGACCAATTCTTTCAACTTCAAAACATATGTTATACGTGTATACTATCTCATTTTTCGCACAATCATCGACGAACTACAAAATGTGTGATATGCTCACATCGAGGCGAAAACTTCTCTCGCATTACACTTGTACTCCCGTGTAAGGAAATCTTTTATCTAAATTCTCGACCGAGAGAGACTCTTCACGTTATACTAAGTATTCGTCATGAGGGTGAATAGTCCTAACGAACTGTTGGTCCCTTGATTAACAACAGGAGTATTGTAGGGGGGTGAATACAATTTCTTTTAATTAACTAACCAATTAAACACAGTTTAGTATTCAAGCATGTAATGTAAATAGAGTCAAAGGTAATTTTTCAACTGTTATTCTTTATTGATTAAATCACAAAGAATTACAACTATCCTTGGCGGAATGATAGCTGGTTGATAAAGATTTACCTAAGTATAGCTATGAGGATAAACTTAAAGCTATTACATGTTTTGGACTCTAAAAATAAAACCCACACGGCTAGTTGTTACAATAGTGGATACAACAATTTATAGTAGTCCTATTAACCGTGTAATGGTTCTATTATCCACTGGTACATAGGATGTCTGTACTTGTGGGGATAACTGCATCAGAGAGCGTGCTCTCCTCTTTCCACTTTGGTAGCTATTTGCAGGAACACCCCAATTTGGTTTGACACCACTATTTGTTTAAACAAAAAGAATGTTGTATTCCCTAGGCATTGACAAAGTATAGCACATGTCTGCACATGCGTTAAACTTCTGCATTCCCACGTGGTCTTGTAAGGTCACTTGTCAGCCGCCGACACGTGTCCTTTCCTGTTCAACTTTGTCTTTGACTTCTGTTGAATAGTACAATTGATGTAGACCACTCAGGAAACCACCATGCTTGTAATGGAGCATGGCTGTCTTGTGTTGTATGCTGCTTACCAGGTTTGCTGGTTCTTCTTATGCTGAGTCACTTGATATTCTTGAATTTCTGAGTACTCATCCTGTGCTGATTCGAAGAATACACTCTACCTTGTGCTGGTAGCTAGGCAGCATACTGAACACTTAACATAGCAATTTTACTCTCTATACATAAACAAACTTGTGCTGGCTGCACATAACATTTTAGTGCAAATAAATTACAGTTTTGTCATAATTAAATTCTTAATTATTTTGGGGACTCAACAATCTCCCCCTATTTGATGATGACAAAACTTATGACATTTAGAGAAAACACTAAAGCCAGCACTGAGGGACCTAATGAAAAATAGGCAGTGAATTTGTCCCTTTTAAGTTTGTTTTTGGGATCTTTTGCTGAGTTATCTATATCTTATAACTTGATATGATTTTGAAGATTAACTCATTTCATCTTCATTACAACAGAGTATATACAGTAATTACAAAACATCATAATGAAAAATGAAGTAACAAAAGATACAATTTAAGCACTAGAAGGCTATCTGTCTCTATCTTTATCCTTTTCTAGTTCATCACCAGATATCTCTTCTTCTTTCACTTTCAAGGTAGCCCAGGCTTCAGGAAACAAGTAAGGCAGCTTAGCAGGGTCATAAACTGGAACATGAGGAGGTAGAATGATGGGATCTCTTCTGTGTGGGCCTTCACCAGTAGATTTCTTTCTTTTAGGCTTTTGAGAAAGAACTTCTTCTACGTTTACTACTGGTGCATTCCCAAATTTTGTTGCTTTGTTGAAGAGCTCTTAGAGTTCTGGCTTCAATGTCTTCTTAATACCACTTTCAGCTTTACCAATGAAGTACTCCAATATCTCCATCTATTCACTGAATCCGAAGGTTCTCAAATTAGTGTAGTACTCTACCCTCTCTTGAATGTTATCTTCCCTGCTGATACTGAAAGCTCTTTTTGTGCCTCTGTGCACTTTGATGATCTTGCTGGAATTTGATCTCCTGGTTAATACATCACCATACTTGCTCCTATAATAGTGATCAGATAGCTCTATTGTTCGTTCAGTTTTTATAGGAGCAGTAGCAGGTACTTTCTCAGCAGCTTCCAGTTCATCAAGAACTTTATCTTGTTCCTTAACAACAGCTTTGGCTAGCTTGAGGGACTTAGCATCTTGCTTTCTATCAGCAGCCAATTTATCTTTTACTTCCTAAAGCCTTACCCTTTCAGCATATTCAGCATCAGCATCCTCCCTTCTTTTCATTTCAACTTCTAAGCCCAAAATATACTCATCGGCAGTAATATTCAGGGACTTTGCTGTTTCAATCATTTTCCTTCCCTCATCAGTTCTAAGGGCATCACGATAATGCCTTAGATCCATACCCAATTGCCGAGCCTTATGAAATTGAGCTTTCTCTTCATCAGTATGTAGCCTTTGACCACTGTTATTTAGATACATGCCAATTTCAATGCCATAAGTTAAGGCAGTGATGTAGATTGGCTGATCAAGAGGATGATACAGTAATCTAACTTGGCGTATCCTTTCAGAAATAGCTGCTTGTCTTTGCTCAAGCAATTCAGGTACAGTGATCTCTAGCCTGTAAGCCTCTCTTTCATCTGGATTCATCTTTCTTAGATCTGGCTTACCTTGGGCAACTGAGTCATCCTCCCAAGTTGTGTGTTTATCATGAGGTTTTGGGAAAGATGGAGGATACATGATTGATTCTGATATGCCCGAAGAACTCACTGAAAACTGATTAATACGTTCATCCTGTGTTCTGTTAAAATAACTAAGAGTCCAGGGAGAGATAGGTGATTGAACAAATAAGTGATCTCCTCTACCCCAGACTGTGAAGTCAGCAGGATCAACAGTATCATCATATTGTTTAGCACCCAGCTCAGCCGCCTTGGCTGGGTCTTCAACACTTGTTTCACCCAGCAGCACACTACTGGCTGGGTCTTCTATCACAGCACTCCTTGCTGTGTCTTCAGTACCAGCTGACTGATTAGTATCAGCTGGAGGCAGATAGGGAACAATAGCAAGATGCTCCCCCTTAACGTCATCAACATCAAGGTCTGTTATTTCTGCTAGCTGTTGTTGTGTAGCTGGCTGATCAGAAGATGCTGGTCGAGAAGATGAGCTAGTTTCTAACATTGCATCTAGCCATTTCATTAACATGTCAGCTCTTACTCCTCCTGACCCAGTAGATTGCAAATAATCTTCCATTTCTTCAGGAGTCATTCGTTTGATCCTGTCTGCTCGCTCAGCATATAGCTTTTCCCTTTTCTTGTCATACTTAACCATGAACTTAGCATTTCTTTTACGAGCATCTCTTTTGTACTTTTTAATGCTGATTAGTTCATCATTAATATCCAACTTGTCTGGGTCCAGGCTTCTTCTATGTTCAATTCTGTGTTGTTTACGAGCAACATAAGCCTCCCATTTGGCATTAAAGGCATCATTTAAATCTTGCTGTCTCTTCTGATGTCTCTCCAGTTTTCTTTTCATTTTTATTTCATTCGTTTGAGAGATAACAAAAGATTCAGCAACAGCCAGCTCAGAAACATCATTGGGCTTACTGCCAGAACCAATATCATCCACTGATGTGGCAGACACACTGGGTTGAGATTCACCAACTGCCTGTACACCAGCTTCAGTATGAGCGTTGCTGAGCTTAGTGCTAGCACCTTGATCAGTACGAGTACCATCATCATCACCATCTCTCATTTGCTGTTTAGGAGCCTTTTCATGCTTATGCTCCCCCTCAGATTGTTTTCTCTTTTTGGACTTCTTTTTAGACTTCTTCTCCCCCTTTTTGTCATCAGTAGGGGCAGAAGGGTGATCAGGGGAAACCTGTGCATCAAGGTCACTATCTGACTCAGGAACTGAAAATGCAAAGTTGTTCCAGTCAGCATCATCAGGAGAAAGATGGGCACCAGGATCTACACCATATTGTCGGAGACACAGATTTGCAGCTCTAACTTCATTTCTTGCAACACCCATGGCCATTTGATTAACAGTGGCCCTAACATCTACTTGTAAGGCAGCCATTTGTTGCATAGTCTCCACCAATTGAAGATAAGCAGAGAGGAACCATATTAGCCATTTGCTGTTCCTGTGAATCCAACCTCTCTATCAATACCCGATTCTCTTCATTAAGAAAAAGATTCCTTCAATTAGCAGCATCAAGATCAGTTTGAAGACGGGCAATATGATCATCATATTCATTATGAGAGAGGATTCGCCTTTTGAGATCCTCCTCTTCTTCAAATTGTTTGACAATAGCTTCCACCACTAGATCAGCAAAAGCACATACTTATTTGAGCTGGTTTTCAATGGTAGAAGTGGTAACCTCCCCATCTCTGCGTATGGCTTCAGTCATTCTATCAACAATAGCAGAGCGAATGGTGTTTTGTAGATCTGGTGTAACTGCGGCTAACGTCTTATAGACAGCCAGAGTGGAGATGGCAGCCACCTCATCAGCATTAAAACTGCTGGTTGAGGGACGATCACTAGCAGCTAACATAGAAGTACCTCCTTGGGGTGGTGGAGGTGGAAGGTCAGAATCTGACTCGTCACCATGATCACCATCATTTTTACCTTCACCCGAAGGTTTAGAACCACTGGTATTCTTGTCAGTATCATTATCATCATCATCAATTAGATCCACTGGTTTGTCTTTGGAACCAGTCACATTATCATGATTGACTGGTCCGCCCTTACCAGTACCTTTATCAGCATCACCATCAGATAAAGAAGATGATGAGGAAGAAGCTGATGAATAAGAAGGTACTGGCGAATCAGGGACATTCTGCATAACACATTTACCAGTAGCAGGATCTATGATGAACTTGAGAGGCCTCCATGTACCAGGCCATGGAGAAGCAGCTGGAGCCATACCAAAGTAGTGATAGTATGGCTGCTCATTAACTTGTTGTAGCGTGGCCAACCTCTCATATATCTCTTCTCTTGCTGGTCGATCCAGCTGAGATAATAGCTCAGTCAGCTCCTATTCTGGTAATTTGCTGGCAGAGACTATAGCACTTTGGGGATCAATAGTCAGCTGATCCACCAGCAAGGCAACTCTAGGAGTGATGGATGCTCCCCTATAGATGAAGTTAGGTACAACTTCATCAGGATCTGGTACCTGGCACACATATGGTTGCTTCTCAGCAGAAGCAGTAGTCTGAGAAGAATCAGTTGTGGCAGTAGCAGAAGTACCAGTATCCATAGTGGGTTCCGTAGAACCAGTGACATGTGCAGAATATGCAGCATTTGCTGCGATAAGCTCATCAGTAAGCACCACGTCATCTTGGTCACTACCTGTGATAATCTCCTCAATAGAAGCAGATGGAGAAGTAACAGTGGTAGTGCCAGAAATATCAACATCAAGAACCTCCTTAACAATATTACCAATGACTTTTTCAAGTACAGGAGGAGGTTCCATTATCATCTCCTCAACCACTACAGAATCAGTGGTTGAAGCAGCAATACCAGAGACAGTAGGAGGAGTAGCAGAAATATCAGCAATAGCTAACTCCTCATTACCAGTAAGAACAGTGGAACCAGCAACCACATTGTCTCCAGTAGAGCCAGTAGTAGTAGAAGCAACAGTACGAGTATCAGTACCACCAGTAGACAAATCAGTAGCACCAACACCAGTAGCAGAAATGGAGAGCTCATCAGTAGAAATAATAACATCCTTTTCTTGCTCCCCCTCTGCCTGTTCATCTACCCTGCTAAGAACTGAAACAAAAGAACATTTTATGTTAACAACTGTAGAACCAAATAAATTTGACTCAACAATTGCATCTGTTGTTGGTCTCTGGGGACAGACTGGTGATTTAGTCAGCCCTTCGATTGAGATAGAGTTTGGTGTCTATAAGTACAGCTGTGACTCTGCTGACTCATTGGCAACATATGTTGACCCAGATAGTGTAAGAGTTCTGGCTGGTAATGATGTAGGAGTGAGACTCTTAGCATGATCCAAGTAACATTTAGGCTGTACAGTGGCCTGAGCTGATTCAACACAATGAGGAACCAGCTCAAGATTACTTTGGGGGTCAGTTATGTTCTCTGCTGGTTGTACTGTCAGCAGAGTATATTGCATGATGTTCATTTTAGAAAAATGTGGAAGTGCTTGGTTAGAAGAGTATGGGTTGCTACTCTTCTTAACACTAGTTTTAAAACCAGTCAGCTTGGGAGTAAAGGTTGTGCCTTTAACTCCACTTTCATTTTTCAAGTCAGTAGTTAAATATTTTTAATTAAGTTAGAGATTTCTGCTGTTTGGTCTAGAGACGCACCAGGTTCCATAGCAGCTTTCTTTTCAGAAGCAGCAGTTGAGACTGGGGCAATCCCTCCCGTGGTTTGCTTGGAGCCAGCTCTAGCTCGTTTGGATTTGCCTGTTACCAAGAAATAGTTAAGCAACGGATTCCAATACTAGAAGTGGGTAGTCAGTATATAAGACTAGAGCTGTTCTTTATGATCAGAGAGCACTAGATTCTAATACAACTACTACTTTACCAGTATGTGAGACGATGGCTGTACTAGTTGAGGTAGCTGGCTTTTTCCTTTTCACAGCTGGCTTTCGCTGAGGTCCCTCCCCCTCAGCTGGTGCAACACCAGAAGCAGTCGTTTGGGCAACTCCACCTTGAGCAGTGAGATACTCAAGAATTGCTGGCGTCAAAGTAGTATATGGAGCAGTAGGTTTATCCTTTAGCATCTCCCCTTGCTTTAGAGCCAGGTTAAATGATTCATCAGCGATCTGCTGGTAAGCTTCACACAGCTCATTTTCAAAAACAAGCCTCAAAAACCTTGGAAAGGGGATTAGATGTGTTCGTTTGGGTGCAAGCACCATTTCCCTTAGCCTCAAATAGATTTCACCGGTGTAATCAATATTACGGTTAAATAGCATGCCGTGACCAATCTCCAGCTCAAAATCTGAGTACTGATCAAAACTTCCAGACTTTTGGCTGATACATTGGGTCAGCAGCCCGAAAAAGTAATACCACAGCGGTGGCATGTTCTTCCTTAGTGGCGTATGAGCAATTGGACCAGCATATCCGATTGTCTCCAGCACTTCCCTCCTGAAATCATCGCTCGTCGGTGAATTAACAAATAGACCACCGGGTAATTGAAGGGCACGGCGGATGGCATCAACAGTGATCGAGCAGTTTAGAATTTCAGTCACCATGCCACGAATACAAGGAGCATTCTGTTGAGTGGTGGCCATGGTGGTATTATACCAGAATCTCGCTAAATAGGCTGGATAGAGGCGAGAAGAACTCCGGTGATGGATCTCGCCAAGGGGCATCGCCTGATGTAGTCGATCAAAACCTCATAGCCAATGTTGGCTTTAGACTTGGGAATTTAGAGAGCGTGTGCTGTATTGCCTCTGGAAAGACAAATCAGTGCATGGTCTGGTGCATTAGCAGCCCTGATCAGGTTGGGGTGAATATTGAACAATGGTGCATGTTCAACCTGTTCCTCTATGATTGGAGGAGGGTGTTATTTCAGTTGTTGTTGCTGTTGTTGTTCCTCTGGCTGATTCTCAGCAGGTGGTGATTGGTGTTGTTGTTCTGCCATTGATGAAATGTTGAAGATGAATGTATGAAGTATTTGAAGATTTAGTATTTTTAGAGAGAAGAGTGTGTATTTGAAAGGTAAATCAAAGTGTTAATAACCGAAGGTTATTATGTGGAATTGATCACCTTATTTAACCTTTCGGATTGGTGGAAAAAGTGCAGGAGAGAGAAAATGGCAACTGTCATCTGCAGGCGCATGGGCAGATGTGACAGACTGACACATTTTCGAGGGGACACAGACTGTTGACATGATGTTTAATCGGCTTAAATACTCATACCTCCCATTAAGCATTAAATGCAGCAGTTTTCAATTCAATTTGAAGTTAAAAACCATAAGATAAATTTTGTATTAAATACAAAAATTCTTTGTGACCTTTAATATGTAATGAATTTAATTTTAGATCATTAGGAGTAAATGAGTTTCAGATTTAAGGTATCATTTAAGTATTATGATCTATTTATTATTTCATTTTGAACATTGAATAACCAAGATATAAAAGACCTTGTTGTGCTGACTGTTTGACATGTAGGCAGTAAGTGAAAGAATTTGTGACTTACTGGTTTGCCCTACATGTTGTAGAGCCAGCATACCAATAAAGTTGCTTTTTATTTTAAAGTTCAAGCATACCCAGCTCAAAGATGAGACAGTTAAAACATTTCTCATCTAAGGGCTTTATGAAAAGATCTGCTAACTGCTGGTCTGTTGAAATAAAATGTAGCTCCACACCTCCTTTCTGAACATGAATCCTTATGAAATGATATCGAACGTCAATGGGATTTGTTCTAGAATGCATCACAAGATTGTTGGTAATAGCAATAGCACTTGTGTTGTCACAGTAGATTGGAGTTTTTGTAACATGAACACCATAATCCTTCAGCTGGCTTTGCATCCATAGTACTTGAGCAGTACAACTACCAGCAGAAACATATTTTGTCTCAGCAGTATATGTGGACATAGTATTTTGCTTTTTGCTCGTCCAGCTGACTAGCCTACCACCCAGTAACTGGCAACCACCAGTTTTACTTTTTCTGTCTATTTTACACCCTGCAAAGTCAGCATCTGGATACCCAATTAGCTCAAAATCCTGGTCTTTGGGATACCAAAGACCACGTTTAGCAGTACCTTTCAGATACCTAAATATCATTTTTACTGCCAGCAAGTGTGACTCTTTAGGATCAGCTTGATATCTGGCACAGAGAAATGTGGCAAACATAATATCTGGTCTGCTGGCTGTAAGATAAAGTAAGGATCCAATCATACCTCTATATTCAGTGATATTGACTTTTTCACCATTGGGATCAACATCTATTTTAATAGATGCTGCCATTGGGGTCCCTATATCTTTTAAATAGGTCAGACCAAATTTCTTTAACATATCTTTGATATATTTATCTTGACTTATAAAAATTCCATCATCAAGTTGTTTAATTTGCAATCCTAAGAAGTATTGCAAATCTCTTTGTAAGCTCATTTCATATGTCTTTGACATAAGTTTTGAAAAATCTTGACAATGATTCTCATTTTTAGATTCATAAATAATATCATCCACACATATCTGTACCAGCAAGAGATCACCATCTATCTCTTATGAGAACAGAGTGGTATCAATTATTCCAACTATAAAACCTATAGCAGTGAGATACACATGAAGTGTCTCATACCATGCTCTTGGTGCTTGTTTGAGGCCATAAAGAGCTTTGTCTAGCTTGTAGACATGGTCTGGATATTTACTGCTTACAAAACTAGGAGGCTGTTTGACATAAACTTCTTCTTGCAGCTTCCCATTTAGAAATGCAGATTTAACATCCATCTGGAATACCTTAAAGTTCATCTTAGCAGCATATGCCAAAAATAATCTGATAGGTTCCATCCTTGCCACTGGAGCATATGTCTCTCCATAATCCAATCCTTCTTCCTGTTTGAAACCCTGAGCTACCAATCTAGCTTTGTTTCTGATTACAATCCCATCTTCATCCATCTTGTTCTTGAAAACCCACTTGGTACCAATGATCTTTTTAGTTTCATCATCAGGTTGAGGTACCAAAGTCTAAAACTTATTCCTATCAAACTAGGAGATCTCTTCTTGCATAGCTCCTGCCCAGCTAGGATCTTTGATTGCTTCTTCAGGACATGTAGGTTCAATGGTAGATACAAAGTTTACATGCATACAGAAATTGCTGGTTGCATGTCTTCTTGTTTTAACACCACTTGCCAGATTACCAATAACTTGTTCAATTGGATGCTCCTTTGTCCATCTAATGTTATGAACAGATGAGCTTATTGTGGAACACACAGCATCTTGATCATCAGATGGCTCAGAGGAATGAGCAGCAGTGGGAGACAGCTGTTCATTATGAGTGTAACCAGTACCAGCTTGAGATCCTTCAGAACCAGTAGACCTATGCTCCAGTTGTAAAACTTCAGTAGAGCCAGTAGGTCCACATGGTTTAGACACAGATGGAACAGAGTGTTTTATCTCTTCATCAGAGAACCCATTAACATGGATTGGTAAGGGATTTGCTGCTGGTTCTTCATCATCATCAAGAGCTTGCTGAGTTGTCTCTTCAAACTGTAACTCCTCATCTTCTTGACCAGAAGATGAAGTAGGGGCAGTTTCATCAAATGTAACATTAATGGATTCTTCAAAACAGCCCCTTCTTTTATTGAAAACCCTGTATGCCTTTGACATCCTGGAATATCCCAAGAATATACCTTCATCAGCCTTAGCATCAAACTTTCCTTGCTGATCCCAATTGTTTAGAATAAAAGAGGAAGTGCCAAATACATGAAGAAATGAAATTGAGGGTCTTCTGCCTTTGAGAACTTCATAAGCAGTTTTCTGATATCTTTTTACTATTAAAGATCTATTCTGGGTAAAACATGCAATGTTCACAGGTTCTGCCCAATATGAATTTTTCAGCCCAGACTCAGCCAACATAAATCTTGCTGCTTTAATGAGAGTTCTATTTCTTCTCTCTGCAACACCATTCTGTTGAGGTGTTCTCACAGCAGAAAAGTTCTATGAAATACCTTTGTCAGCACAAAATTCTTCCAATGTTGCATTTCTGAATTCTGTACCATGATCACTTCTAAGCTGCTTCACAAGTTGCCCATTCAGTAGTTCCATTCTTTTGAAAAAATTGATAATTTTATCAGCAGCTTCACTCTTTTGCTTCAAAAGGAACACCCAAGTGTATCTGGAATATTCATCCACAATCACCAACGTATACTTCTTTCCACTACAGCTGGCTATATTAACAGGACTAAAAAGATCCATATGAAGAAGGTGAAATGGTTTCTCAACAGATGAAATCTGCTTTGATTTGAATGAGGCATGGTGATGCTTCCCTTTTTCACATCCAGGACATAATCTGTCCTTCACATAAGACATTGTGGGTAGCCCAGATACCAAACTTTTACTAGATAATTTATGAATATCTTTAAAGTTGAGATGTGAGAGTCTCTTGTGCCATAACCACTTGAGGTTGTCTGCTGCCTTTGAATAAAAATAAGTATCAGCTGTTGTGACTGCTGTGTTCATTTCAATTTGATACATGTTCTCATGTCTTTTTGCTGTCAGCAGTGGCTTCCCTGTCTTATCAAAAATAGTGCCAATCTTCCTTCTGAACTGGACTATCTTACTTTTGCTTGTCAGTTGGCTTATGCTGAGTAGATTATGTTTAAGCCCAACGACATATGCTACATTTGAAAATGTAACATTCCCATTTGTTAAAGTACCAAAACCCTTTGTGTAACCCAACGAATTATCGCCATATGATACAACTGGACAATCCTTTTATTGATAGTCCATTAGCAGGGACTTACATCCGGTCATATGTCTCGAACAACCACTATCGAGATACCAGATTTGCTTGTTTTGAAAGCCCTGCACAGTAGCTAAGAGATTAGTTCTTTTTGGGAACCCATCCAAGGATGGGTTCTGGAAGGGTCATCTTTGATGATCTCTTCTTGTCTGCTGGTTTGCTTGAAGAGGCAGCAGCAGATGGGGTTAGGGTTAGAGTACACCGGTTGGCTAAGTGAAACTTGCTGCCACACTTGTAGCATTTTCTCACATTTAATATCGGTGACTGGTCATACACTGAGTAAATGGGTGTAGTAAGATCGGGTCTACTTTCAGATATGGCAGCTATGAGCTGGTCAAGCTTGACAGTCATTATCTCAGTGATAGATGACCTAGCACTTGATTCCACAATTTGGTTCACTTTTGCTTTTCTCTTAAGGGCAGCTTTCCTTTTTGAACCAGTACCATAATCATGGTATACTGCTTTGCCTTTGTTGTTCGACGAGTCAGTGTGGGAAGTTACTGACCCATCAGCTGATGCTGGTCGATTCTTGTGAATCTTGATTATTGCCTTTGACTTGCCAGTATTGCGTTTTGCTGGCTTGTCAGCAACTACTGGTTGACCAGTACAATTTTCATCAGCTAGCTCAGCATTGGTGGAATTTGAACACGAAGGGGAATCAATTGATTTTAACTTTCTTTGATTGTTTTCAGTGATTTCCCTTTTAATGCTTCTTTCCTTTGGAGTCATATAGTAAATGCTTGAGGGATCAGTAGTTTCATCAATTAAAGTACTGGTTTCCTTGGCTTTTACTTCATCCTCCAAAATTTCTTTCATGGACGGTGGTGGGGTCTCATTAGGTCTGACAAACTTATTTGTTAAGACCTTTTTACCCTTAACTATCTTGGCAAAGGTATTTGGCAAGACAGCTTCAGGATCTATTTCAAAAATGGGGTCCATGTAAGTAACTTCTGTGAGAGCAGTAGCAGCAGCATAGTCACCAGTAAAGAAAACTTCAACTTGGGTAGACACCTGCTCATTTACACACTTAGTTGTGCGTTGAGCAGATGTACACCATGAAGCAACAACCTTTTTGAGGTCGTTCAGCTGGTTCTTAACATCTGTTGCATCAACGTGAAGAGACTTTAAAGCAAATTTTTTTTTTTCAAGTTTTGAAATTTCAACCTTCAAGATCTTAATTTCATCAGTTTTTCTTTTAAGTTTATCATTTAAAGATTTGTTATCATTTTTCAAAATTTCTTCACGTTTACTGCCTCTACATAAATCAACTCTTAGGTAGTCAAACATTTCAGCTTTTTCATCATCAGTATAAGTTCGAAAATTATCAACCTTATACAACATTTCAGATTTCCATTGAGGTGAATCCTTTTTCTGATCAGCTTCCCTCATATCAGCCAAAAGTATACTACCATTATCATCCTCATCAGACTCCTTGACCTCCTTGGCCATCAAAAACAGCTTTTTACTAGAAGCGTAACCAGTATCATCATCATCAGTATCACTGTCAGAAGATGACGAAGAGCTGGTTTCATTCCAATCATGATGCTCAGCAACTAGAACCTTTTCTGGCTTCTTTCTCTTCTTATCAGCCTTTGCAGTTTCCTTCATCTGAGCCTTCATAGCTTTGTACTTGTTCTTGTACTTATAAGCTTTTGAGAAGGAGTTAGCATGTGATGTTGAAGGTTTCCTCGACATGCATTCAGCAGCAAAATGTCCAACCTTCCCACAATTGTAACACTCAGATTTACGACCCTTGACTGATTTGCTGATATACCTATCACTTGGTTTCTTACTCCCTTTGTATGGCTTGCTGGTTCTATTACGATTGAACCTTTTGAACTGCCTAGCCAGTAAAGCCATACCTTCAGCAAACCCTTCCACATCATCTTCATCATCACTGCTTTCTTCAGACCCAGTGCCACTATCCACCTCATCTTCAGCTGAATCATCTTCTGCCATCAACTTTTGAACCAGTAAAGCTTTTTGAGCTTTCTTTTTAGCAGCAGCAATAAGAGCAGTATCATCAGTTTTTGAGGATTTTGAGGTGGTAGGTGTAGTGACCCGAACTTTTCCATGTTTATATATATATTAAATGAAATTGTTATTTACATGATTAAGTGTTTCCAACATGTTAAGCAATCAAACTTTTTAAGACTTGATTAATTGAAATAGGTTTCATATAGACAATTGACCACCCAAGTTGACCGGTGATTCACGAACGTTAAAACTTGTAAAAACTATATGATGACATATATATGGTTATATATATATTTAACATTATATTATGATAAGTAAACATATCATTAAGTATATTAATAATGAACTACATATGTAAAAACAAGACTACTAACTTAATGATTTTGAAACGAGACATATATGTAACGATTATCGTTGTAACGGCATTTAATGTATATATATATCATATTAAGAGATATATTCGTACATCATAATATCATGATAATATAATAATTTAAAATCTCATTTGATATTATAAACATTGGGTTAACAACATTTAACAAGATCGTTAACCTAAAGGTTTCAAAACAACACTTGCATGTAACGACTAACGATGACTTAACGACTCAGTTAAAATGTATATACATTTAGTGTTTTAATATGTATTAATACACTTTTGAAAAACTTCAAGACACTTATCAAAATACTTCTACTTAACAAAAATGCTTACGATTACATCCTCGTTCAGTTTCATCAACAATTCTACTCGTATGCACCCGTATTCGTACTCGTACAATACACAGCTTTTAGATGTATGTTCTATTGGTATATACACTCCAATGACCAGCTCTTAGCAGCAATGTGAGTCACCTAACACATGTGGGAACCATCATTTGGCAACTAGCATGAAATATCTCATAAAATTACAAAAATATGAGTAATCATTCATGACTTATTTACATGAAAACAAAATTACATATCCTTTATATCTAATCCATACACCAACGACCAAAAACACCTACAAACACTTTCATTCTTCAATTTTATTCATCTAATTGATCTCTCTCAAGTTCTATCTTCAAGTTCTAAGTGTTCTTCATAAATTCTACAAGTTCTAGTTTCATAAAATCAAGAATACTTCCAAGTTTGCTAGCTTACTTCCAATCTTGTAGAGTGATGATCCAACCTCAAGAAATCTTTCTTATTTATAGTAAGATATCTTTCTAATATAAGGTAATACTCATATTCAAACTTTGATTCAATTTCTATAACGATAACAATCTTATTTCGAGTGAAAATCTTACTTGAACTGTTTTCGTGTCATGATTCTGCTTCAAGAACTTTCAAGCCATCCAAGGATCCTTTGAAGCTAGATCCATTTTTCTCATTTCCAATAGATTTATCCAGAAAACTAGAGGTAGTAATGATGTTCATAACATCATTTGATTCATATATATAAAGCTATCTTATTCGAAGGTTTAAACTTGTAATCACTAGAACATAGTTTAGTTAATTCTAAACTTGTTCACAAACAAAAGTTAATCCTTCTAACTTGACTTTTAAAATCAACTAAACACATGTTCTATATCTATATGATATGCTAACTTAATGATTTAAAACCTGGAAACACGGAAAACACCGTAAAACCGGATTTACACCGTCGTAGTAACACCGCGGGCTGTTTTGGGTTAGTTAGTTAAAAACTATGATAAACTTTGATTTAAAATTTGTTCTTATGGGAAAATGATTTTTCTTATGAACATGAAACTATATCCAAAAATCATGGTTAAACTCAAAGTGGAAGTTTGTTTTTCAAAATGGTCATCAGGACGTCATTCTTTCGACTGAAATGACTACCTCTTACAAAAATGACTTGTAACTTATATTTCCGACTATAAATCTATAATTTTTCTGTTTAGATTCATAAAATAGAGTTCAATATGAAACCATAGCAATTTGATTCACTCAAAACAGATTTAAAACGAAGAAGTTATGGGTAAAACAAGATTGGATAATTTTTCTTGTTGTAGCTACGTGAAAATTGGTAACAAATCTATATTAATCATATCCTAGCTAACTTATATTGTATTATACATGTATTCTAATATATTATGTAATCTTGGGATACCATAGACACGTATGCAAATGTTTTGACATATCATATCGACCCATGTGTATATATTATTTGGAACAACCATAGACACTCTATATGCAGTAATGTGGGAGTTAGCTATACAGGGTTGAGGTTGATTCCAAAAATATATATACTTTGAGTTGTGATCTAGCCTGAGATGTGTATACACTGGGTCGTGGATTGATTCAAGATAATATATATCAATTTTTTTTTCTGTACATCTAACTTTGGACAACTAGTTGTAGGTTACTAACGAGGACAACTGACTTAATGAACTTAAAACATCAAAATGTATTAAAAGTGTTGTAAATATATTTTGAACATACTTTGATATATATGTACATATTTGTTATAGGTTCGTGAATCGATCCGTGGCCAAGTTTTTATTTTCGAGGAAGGAAATATCTGTGAAAGTGAGTTATAGTCCCACTTTTAAAATCTAATATTTTTGGGATGAGAATACATGCATGTTTTATAAATGATTTACAAAATAGACACAAGTACCTGAAACTACATTCTATGGTTGAATTATCGAAATCGAATATGCCCCTTTTTATTAAGTCCGGTAATCTAAGAATTAGGAAACAGACACCCTAATTGACGCGAATCCTAAAGATAGATCTATTGGGCCTAACAAACCCCATCCAAAGTACCGGATGCTTTAGTACTTCGAAATTTATATCATATCCGAAGGGTGTCCCGGAATGATGGGGATATTCTTATATATGCATCTTGTTAATGTTGGTTACCAGGTGTTCACCATATGAATGATTTTTATCTCTATGTATGGGATGTATATTGAAATATGAAATCTTGTGGTCTATTGTTACGATTTGATATATATAGGTTAAACCTATAACTCACCAACATTTTTTGTTGACGTTTTAAGCATGTTTATTCTCAGGTGATTATTAAGAGCTTCCGCTGTCGCATACTTAAATAAGGACAAGATTTGGAGTCCATACCTGTATGATATTGTGTAAAAACTGCATTCAAGAAACTTATTTCGTTGTAACATATTTGTATTGTAAACCATTATGTAATAGTCGTGTGTAAACATGATATTTTAGATTATCATTATTTGATAATCTACGTAAAGCTTTTTAAACCTTTATTGATGAAATAAAGGTTATGGTTTGTTTTAAAATGAATGCAGTCTTTGAAAAACGTCTCATATAGAGGTCAAAACCTCGCAACGAAATCAATTAATATGGAACATTTTTAATCAATAAGAACGGGACATTTCAGTTGGTATCCGAGAGTTGGTCTTAGAGAACTAGAATTTTGCATTAGTGTCTTATCGAGTTTGTTAGGATGCATTAGTGAGTCTGGACTTCGACCGTGTTTACTTGAAAAATGATTGCTTAAAAAATTTTGTTGGAAACTATATATTTTTAACATGTGAATATTATGTGATATATTAATCTCTTAACGCGTTTGATATTATGTGATAGATGTCTACCTCTAGAACAAGTCCCATTAACTCACCTAATAATAATGAAGAGTCAAATGTAAATTGGAATGATTCGTAGACCGATTCAAAAGTTCCCGAAGAGGAATCGGAAGAAGAGTCGGAACCGGAAGAAGAATCGGAACCGGAAGAAGAATCGGAACCGGAAGAAGAATCGGAACTGGAAGAAGAATCGGAACCGGAAGAAGAAATAGAACCAGTGGGGGAAATAATAAAACGGTTAAGTAGAAGAAAATCCTCAACCAACCGACCAAAGTTAATTATGGTCAATGGTGTTTCCGCCAAGGAAGCAAAGTATTGGGAGGATTACCAATTCTCCGATGAATCGGATCCCGACAAGGATTCCGATGATGTTATAGAAATTACCCCAACACAATTTAATAAGACAAACGAGAGCAATAAGGGAAAGGGCATAAAAATAGAAAAATTTGATTCCAAACCCGATGAACTTTATATGTATCGTCAACACCCGTATTTCTTAAGTTGTGACAATAACCCGGGAACCTCTAAACCACCAGGTTTTTCTAAACCAATGTGGAAAACGACGGCTCGTATTAGGGGAACATCATATATCCCTAGAAACTTGGCAAAACGAACCAAAACCGAAGAAAAAGAAACGAGCGAGTCGGAATAAGATAGTTGTATTCGTGTGGTGTAATATATATAATATAGTGTGCTTATGCTTTATGATATATGTAAAAATTGCTTGTATTAATAAGTATTTTTTTTATGAATCTAACTCTTGTCTATTTTACAGTATAAAAACACAAAATGGATAGACAACCCAATATTTTAAGAGACCTACCCGGAGACATGATTGATGAAATCTTGTCTAGAGTCGGTCAGAATTCCTCGGCACAACTATTTAAGGCGAGATCAGTTTGTAAGACATTCGAAGAACGTTCCAAGAATGCCTTGGTTTATAAAAGGCTTTCGTTAGAAAGATGGGGGATATCACATTGGGAAATCCATAAGTTACGATGTGTTTACTTTGACGCATATATTGCGGGGAACCCAAATGCTATTTTACGCAACGGGTTAAGAAATTATTTTGACTCAATATATCCGAATATAGGACTTCGTGATTTAGAAAAAGCGGCTAATATGCAACATAAAGAAGCATGTTATGTTTACGTGTTAGTAATGTTCGCTTCTCACCAAAGTGAGAACAAGAACATCGGGCTACAACTATTAAACAAAACGTTCCCGCAAGTGACGGAGTTGGTAATTGGGGTAAGAAATGAGGTTTTTAGGTTATTACGAGACTGTTGGTCATTACTTAACCTTCATCCTTTTAACGACGTTACAACACATTGTCTTACTATCGGTCACAATGGTTATGTTCCACAAAACCAAGGATGGGAAGTGGTATTAGTAAAATCAGAATGTATGACTTGTTTCTGGACGTATGAATTACGTGTCTTTATTGCCTTTGCTGAACGCCTTATTTATTAACTAGAATTATCTTCGCAACTACTTTGTATCAAAGTTTTATGTGCTATATTTTATGCTATATGTAAAATAGCGGTATTGTAAGTTTGCAAGTTATTGTATAAAGGCTTGAATATGATATATTTTTGTTTTTTTGTTTTGTTTTTGTGATTAGTTTTTCATATAGAATTGTAGTAGTTGAAATGGTATGTTAGCTACTAAGTATGAACTTAACGGGTAGGTACTACCCGAATTAAAGAGTATAAAACGCTAATATGAAGAAAGAGCTTTTATAAATAAGTTCATATTACGCTACGAAATACTATTGACTACTCTTGATATTCTACATGATTAACTCGTTTCATTTGACTATTTTGAAGGAAATGGCACCGACTACTCGACACACCTTGAATATGAGCGAAGAGGAATTTCGTGCCTTTCTTGCTTCAAATATAGCCATAGTACAGGCTACGCTACATACCAACAATAACCTTGGATCTAGCAGTACAGGAAATCATGTAGGATGCACCTACAAAGAATTCACTGCCTGCAAACCTTTGGAATTTGATGGAACCGAAGGACCGATCGGATTGAAACGGTGGACCGAGAAGGTCGAATCGGTGTTTGCCATAAGTTAGTGTACTGAAGAGGACAAAGTGAAGTACGCTACGCATACCTTCACAGGTTCTACGTTAACATGGTGGAATACCTATCTAGAGCAAGTGGGACAAGATGATGCTTACGCACTACCGTGGTCAGCATTCAAGCACTTGATGAACGAGAAGTACCATCCCAGAACCGAGGTCAATAAGCTCAAGACAGAACTTAGAGGGTTACGAACCCAAGGATTTGATATTACCACGTACGAAAGACGATTCACAGAATTATGCCTATTGTGTCCGGGAGCGTTCGAAGATGAGGAAGAGAAGATCGACGCGCTTGTGAAAGGATTACCGGAAAGAATCCAAGAAGATATAAGTTCACACGAGCCCGCCTCCATACAACAGGCATGTAGAATGGCTCACAAACTAGTGAACCAGATTGAAGAAAGAATTAAAGAACAGACTGCTGAAGAGGCCAATGTGAAGCAAGTCAAAAGAAAGTGGGAGGAAAACAGTGATAAGAATCACCAATACAACAACAACAACAATTACAACAATAATCGCAACAACTATCCCAACAATCGCAATATCAATCGCAACTACAACAAACGGCCCAACAACAACAACAACAACAACAACAACAACAACAACAGCAACTACAACAATCATCCCAACAATAATAATAACCGCAACAACAACAACAATCAGAAGCAGCTATGCCAAAGGTGTGAAAAGTATCACTCGGGGTTCCGCACCAAATTTTGCAACAAGTGTAAAAGAAATGGTCATAGCGCGACAAAGTGTGAGGTCTACAGACCAGGGGTTAACAGAACGAAAGGAACAAATGGTGTCAGAATGAGTAATGGCAGAGCAAGTAGTGTCGGAGCAAGTTATGCCAATGTAGTTTGTTATAAATGTGGAAAACCGGGCCACATTATTAGAAATTGCCCGAACCAGGAGAACACGAATGGACAAGGCCGCGGAAGAGTTTTCAATATTAATGCGGCAGAGGCACAGGAAGACCCGGAGCTTGTTACGGGTACGTTTCTTATTGACAATAAATCTACTTACGTTTTATTTGATTCGGGTGCGGATAGAAGCTATATGAGTAGAGATTTTTGTGCTAAATTAAGTTGTCCATTGACGCCTTTGGATAGTAAATTTTTACTCGAATTAGCAAATGGTAAATTAATTTCAGCAGATAATATATGTCGGAATCGAGAAATTAAACTGGTTAGCGAAACATTTAAGATTAACTCGATACCAGTAGAGTTAGGGAGTTTTGATGTGATAATCGGTATGGACTGGTTGAAAGAAGTGAAAGCAGAGATCGTTTGTTACAAAAATGCAATTCGCATTATACGAGAAAAAGGAAAACCCTTAATGGTGTACGGAGAAAAGAGCAACACGAAGCTACATCTTATTAGTAATTTGAAGGCACAAAAACTAATAAGAAAAGGTTGCTATGCTGTTCTAGCACATGTCGAGAAAGTACAAACTGAAGAAAAGAGCATCAATGATGTTCCCGTCGAAAAAGAATTTCCCGATGTATTTCCGAAAGAATTACCGGGATTACCCCCACATCGATCCGTTGAATTTCAAATAGATCTTGTACCAGGAGCTGCACCAATAGCTCGTGCTCCTTACAGAATCGCACCCAGCTAGATGAAAGAACTGCAAAGCCAATTACAAGAACTTTTAGAGCGTGGTTTCATTCGACCAAGCACATCACCGTGGGAAACTCCTGTTTTGTTTGTCAAGAAGAAAGATGGTACATTCAGGTTGTGTATCGACTACCGAGAGTTGAACAAACTTACCATCAAGAACCGCTACCCACTACTGAGAATCGATGACTTATTTGATCAACTACAAGGCTCATCTATTTATTCAAAGATTGACTTACGTTCCGGGTATCATCAAATGCGGGTGAAAGAAGATGATATTCCAAAGACTGCTTTCAGAACACGTTACGGTCATTACGAGTTTATGGTCATGCCGTTTGGTTTAACTAATGCACCAGCTGTGTTCATGGACCTTATGAACCGAGTGTGTGGACCATACCTTGACAAGTTTGTCATTGTTTTCATTGATGACATACTTATTTACTCAAAGAATGACCAAGAACACAGTGAACATTTGAGAAAGGTGTTAGAAGTATTGAGGAAGGAAGAATTGTACGCTAAGTTTTCAAAGTGTGCATTTTGGTTGGAAGAAGTTCAATTCCTCGGTCACATAGTGAACAAAGAAGGTATTAAGGTGGATCCGGCAAAGATAGAAACTGTTGAAAAGTGGGAAACCCCGAAAACTCTGAAACACATACGCCAGTTTTTAGGACTAGCTGATTACTACAGAAGGTTCATCCAAGACTTTTCCAGAATAGCAAAACCCTTGACTGCATTAACGCATAAAGGGAAGAAATTTGAATGGAAGGATGAACAAGAGAAAGCGTTTCAGTTATTGAAGAAAAAGCTAACTACGGCACCTATATTGTCATTGCCTGAAGGGAATGATGATTTTGTGATTTACTGTGACGCATCAAAGCAAGGTCTCGGTTGTGTATTAATGCAACGAACGAAGGTGATTGCTTATGCGTCTAGATAATTGAAGATTCACGAACAAAATTATACGACGCATGATATGGAATTAGGCGCGGTTGTTTTTGCATTAAAGACTTGGAGGCACTACTTATATGGGGTCAAAAGTATTATATATACCAACCACAAAAGTCTTCAACACATATTTAATCAGAAACAACTGAATATGAGGCAGCGTAGGTGGATTGAATTGTTGAATGATTACGACTTTGAGATTCGTTACCACCCGGGAAGGCAAATGTGGTAGCCGACGCCTTGAGCAGGAAGGACAGAGAACCCATTCGAGTAAAATCTATGAATATAATGATTCACAATAACCTTACTACTCAAATAAAGGAGGCGCAACAAGGAGTTTTAAAAGAGAGAAATTTAAAGGATGAAATACCCAAAGGATCGGAGAAGCATCTTAATATTCGGGAAGACGGAACCCGGTATAGGGCTGAAAGGATTTGGGTACCAAAATTTGGAGATATGATAGAAATGGTACTTAGAGAAGCTCATAAAACCAGATACTCAATACATCCTGGAACGGGGAAGATGTACAAGGATCTCAAGAAACATTTTTGGTGGCCGGGTATGAAAGCCGATGTTGTTAAATACGTAGGAGAATGTTTGACGTGTTCTAAGGTCAAAGCTGAGCATCAGAAACCATCAGGTCTACTTCAACAACCCGAAATCCCGGAATGGAAATGGGAAAACATTACCATGGATTTCATCACTAAATTGCCAAGGACTGCAAGTGGTTTTGATACTATTTGGGTAATAGTTGATCGTCTCATCAAATCAGCACACTTCCTGCCAATAAGAGAAGATGACAAGATGGAGAATTTAGCACGACTGTATTTGCAGGAAGTCGTCTCCAGACATGGAATAACAATCTCTATTGTCTCTGATAGGGATGACAGATTTATTTCAAGATTCTGGCAGACATTACAGCAAGCATTAGGAACTCGTCTAGACATGAGTAATGCCTATCATCCACAAACTGATGGGTAGAGCGAAAGGACAATACAAACGCTTGAAGACATGCTACGAGCATGTGTTATTGATTTCAGAAACAGTTGGGATCGACATCTACCGTTAGCAGAATTTTCCTACAACAACAGCTACCATTCAAGCATTGAGATGGTGCCGTTTGAAGCACTTTATGGTAGAAAGTGCAGGTCTCTAATTTGTTGGAGTAGAGTGGGGGATAGACAGATTACAGGTCTGGAGATAATACAAGAAACTACCGAGAAGATCATCCAAATTCAACAACGGTTGAAAACCGCCCAAAGTCGACAAAAGAGCTACGCTGACATTAAAAGAAAAGATATAGAATTTGAAATTGGAGAGATGGTCATGCTTAAAGTTGCACCTTGGAAAGGCGTTGTTCGATTTGGTAAACGTGGGAAATTAAATCCAAGGTATATCGGACCATTCAAGATTATTGATCGTGTCGGACCAGTAGCTTACCTACTTGAGTTACCTCAACAACTCGCGACTGTACATAACACTTTCCACGTCTTGAATTTGAAGAAATGTTTTGCTAAAGAAGATCTCACTATTCCGTCAGATGAAATCCAAATCAACGAAAAACTTCAATTCATCGAAGAATCCGTCTAAATAATGGATCGTGAGCTTAAAAGACTTAAGCAAAACAAGATACCAATTGTTAAGGTTCGATGGAATGCCCGTAGAGGACCCGAGTTCACCTGGAAACGAGAAGATCAGATGAAGAAGAAATACCCGCATTTATTTCCAGAAGATACGTCAACACCTCCAACTGCTTAAAATTTCGGGACGAAATTTATTTAACTGGTAGGTACTGTAGTGACCCGAACTTTTCGATGTTTATATATATATATATATATATATATATATATATATATATATATATATATATATATATATATATATATATATATATATATATATATATATATATATATATATATTAAATGAAATTGTTATTTACATGATTAAGTGTTTCCAACATTTTAAGCAATCAAACTTGTTAAGACTTGATTAATTGAAATAGGTTTCATATAGACAATTGACCACCCAAGTTGACCGGTGATTCACGAACGTTAAAACTTGTAAAAACTATATGATGACATATATATGGTTATATATATAGTTAACCTGATATTATGATAAGTAAACATATTATTAAGTATATTAATAATGAACTACATATGTAAAAACAAGACTACTAACTTAATGATTTTGAAACGAGACATATATGTAACGATTATCGTTGTAACGACATTTAATGTATATATATCATATTAAGAGATATTCGTACATCATAATATCATGATAATATAATAATTTAAAATCTCATTTGATATTATAAACATTGGGTTAACAACATTTAACAAGATCGTTAACCTAAAGGTTTCAAAACAACACTTACATGTAACGACTAACGATGACTTAACGACTCAGTTAAAATGTATATACATGTAGTGTTTTAATATGTATTCATACACTTTTGAAAGACTTCAAGACACTTATCAAAATACTTCTACTTAACAAAAATGCTTATGATTACATCCTCGTTCAGTTTCATCAACAATTCTACTCGTATGCACCCGTATTCGTACTCGTACAATACACAGCTTTTAGATGTATGTACTATTGGTATATACACTCCAATGATCAGCTCTTAGCAGCCCATTTGAGTCACCTAACACATGTGGGAACCATCATTTGGCAACTAGCATGAAATATCTCATAAAATTACAAAAATATGAGTAATCATTCATGACTTATTTACATGAAAACAAAATTACATATCCTTTATATCTAATCCATACACCAACGACCAAAAACACCTACAAACACTTTCATTCTTCAATTTTCTTCATCTAATTGATCTCTCTCAAGTTCTAACTTCACGTTCTAAGTGTTCTTCGTAAATTCTACAAGTTCTAGTTTCATAAAATCAAGAATACTTCCAAGTTTGCTAGCTTACTTCCAATCTTGTAGAGTGATCATCCAACCTCAAGAAATCTTTCTTATTTATAGTAAGATATCTTTCTAATACAAGGTAATACTCATATTCAAACTTTGATTCAATTTCTATAACGATAACTGAAATGTCCCGTTCTTATTGATTAAAAACGTTCCATATTAATTGATTTTGTTGCGAGGTTTTGACCTCTATATGAGACGTTTTTCAAAGACTGCATTCATTTTAAAACAAACCATAACCTTTATTTCATCAATAAAGGTTTAAAAAGCTTTTATGTAGATTATCAAATAATGATAATCTAAAATATCCTGTTTACACACGACCATTACATAATGGTTTACAATACAAATATGTTACAACAAAATAAGTTTCTTGAATGCAGTTTTTACACAATATCATACAAGCATGGACTCCAAATCTCGTCCTTATTTAAGTATGCGACAGCGGAAGCTCTTAATAATCACCTGAGAATAAACATGCTTAAAACGTCAACCAAAATGTTGGTGAGTTATAGGTTTAACCTATATATATCAAATCGTAACAATAGACCACAAGATTTCATATTTCAATACACATCCCATACATAGAGATAAAAATCATTCATATGGTGAACACCTGGTAACCGACATTAACAAGATGCATATATAAGAATATCCCCATCATTCCGGGACACCCTTCGGATATGATATAAATTTTGAAGTACTAAAGCATCCGATACTTTGGATGGGGTTTGTTAGGCCCAATAGATCTATCTTTAGGATTCGCGTCAATTAGGGTGTCTGTTCCCTAATTCTTAGATTACCAGACTTAATAAAAAGGGGCATATTCGATTTCGATAATTCAACCATAGAATGTAGTTTCACGTACTTGTGTCTATTTTGTAAATCATTTATAAAACCTGCATGTATTCTCATCCCAAAAATATTAGATTTTAAAAGTGGGACTATAACTCACTTTCACAGATTTTTACTTCGTCGGGAAGTAAGACTTGGCCACTGGTTGATTCACAAACCTATAACAATATATACATATATATCAAAGTATGTTCAAAATATATTTACAACACTTTTAATATATTTTGATGTTTTAAGTTTATTAAGTCAGCTGTCCTCGTTAGTAACCTACAACTAGTTGTCCACAGTTAGATGTACAGAAATAAATCGATAAATATTATCTTGAATCAATCCACGACCCAGTGTATACGTATCTCAGTATTGATCACAACTCAAACTATATATATTTTGGAATCAACCTCAACCCTGTATAGCTAACTCCAACATTCACATATAGAGTGTCTATGGTTGTTCCGAAATATATATAGATGTGTCGACATGATAGGTCGAAACATTGTATACGTGTCTATGGTATCTCAAGATTACATAATATACAATACAAGTTGATTAAGTTATGGTTGGAATAGATTTGTTACCAATTTTCACGTAGCTAAAATGAGAAAAATTATCCAATCTTGTTTTACCCATAACTTCTTCATTTTAAATCCGTTTTGAGTGAATCAAATTGCTATGGTTTCATATTGAACTCTATTTTATGAATCTAAACAGAAAAAGTATAGGTTTATAGTCGGAAAAATAAGTTACAAGTCGTTTTTGTAAAGGTAGTCATTTCAGTCGAAAGAACGACGTCTAGATGACCATTTTAGAAAACATACTTCCACTTTGAGTTTAACCATAATTTTTGGATATAGTTTCATGTTCATAATAAAAATCATTTTCTCAGAATAACAACTTTTAAATCAAAGTTTATCATAGTTTTTAATTAAGTAACCCAAAACAGCCCGCGGTGTTACTACGACGGCGTAAATCCGGTTTTACGGTGTTTTTCGTGTTTCCGGGTTTTAAATCATTAAGTTAGCATATCATATAGATATAGAACATGTGTTTAGTTGATTTTAAAATTCAAGTTAGAAGGATTAACTTTTGTTTGCGAACAAGTTTAGAATTAACTAAACTATGTTCTAGTGATTACAAGTTTAAACCTTCGAATAAGATAGCTTTATACGTATGAATTGAATGATGTTACGAACATCATTACTACCTTAAGTTCCTTGGATAAACCTACTGGAAAAGAGAAAAATGGATCTAGCTTCAACGGATCCTTGGATGGCTCGAAGTTCTTGAAGCAGAATCATGACACGAAAACAAGTTCAAGTAAGATCATCACTTGAAATAAGATTGTTATAGTTATAGAAATTGAACCAAAGTTTGAATATGATTATTACCTTGTATTAGAATGATAACCTACTGTAAGAAACAAAGATTTCTTGAGGTTGGATGATTACCTTACAAGATTGGAAGTGAGCTAGCAAACTTGAAAGTATTCTTGATTTTATGAAACTAGAACTTTTGGAATTTATGAAGAACACTTAGAACTTGAAGATAGAACTTGAGAGAGATCAATTAAATGAAGAAAATTGAAGAATGAAAGTGTTTGTAGGTGTTTTTGGTCGTTGGTGTATGGATTAGATATAAAGGATATGTAATTTTGTTTTCATGTAAATAAGTCATGAATGATTACTCATATTTTTGTAATTTTATGAGATATTTCATGCTAGTTGCCAAATGATGGTTCCCACATGTGTTAGGTGACTCACATGGGCTGCTAAGAGCTGATCATTGGAGTGTATATACCAATAGTACATACATCTAAAAGCTATGTATTGTACGAGTACGAATACGGGTGCATACGAGTAGAATTGTTGATGAAACTGAACGAGGATGTAATTGTAAGCATTTTTGTTAAGTAGAAGTATTTTGATAAGTGTCTTGAAGTCTTTCAAAAGTGTATGAATACATATTAAAACACTACATGTATATACATTTTAACTGAGTCGTTAAGTCATTGTTAGTCGTTACATGTAAATGTTGTTTTGAAACCTTTAGGTTAACGATCTTGTTGAATGTTGTTAACCCATTGTTTATTATAACAAATTAGATGTTAAATTGTTATATTATCATGATATTATGATATATAATATATCTCAGTATGATGTATATACAGTTAAATGTCGTTACAACGATAATCGTTACATATATGTCTCGTTTCGAAATCATTAAGTTAGTAGTCTTATTTTTACATATGTATTTCATTGTTAATACACTTAATAATATATTTAATTATCATTTAACATAATTAACCAAGTGTATCAATATCTTAATATGATTCATATGTACCTAGTAAGACGTTGTTATAACGATAATCGTTATATATATCGTTTTCGAGTTTCTTAAATTAATAGTCTCATTTTTATGTATATAACTCATTGTTAAAATACCTAATGAGATACATACTTATAATAAAAACATGTTAACTTTATATATAACCATATATATGTCATCGTATAGTTTTTACAAGTTTTAACGTTCGTGAATCACCGGTCAACTTGGGTGGTCAATTGTCTATATGAAACATATTTCAATTAATCAAGTCTTAACAAGTTTGATTGCTTAACATGTTGGAAACATTTAATCATGTAAATATCAATCTCAATTAATATATATAAACATGGAAAAGTTCGGGTCACTACAGTACCTACCCGTTAAATAAATTTCGTCCCGAAATTTTAAGCTGTTGAAGGTGTTGACGAATCTTCTGGAAATAGATGCGGGTATTTCTTCTTCATCTGATCTTCACGCTCCCAGGTGAACTCGGGTCCTCTACGAGCATTCCATCGAACCTTAACAATTGGTATCTTATTTTGCTTAAGTCTTTTAACCTCACGATCCATTATTTCGACGGGTTCTTCGATGAATTGAAGTTTTTCGTTGATTTGGATTTCATCTAACGGAATAGTGAGATCTTCTTTAGCAAAACATTTCTTCAAATTCGAGACGTGGAAAGTGTTATGTACAGCCGCGAGTTGTTGAGGTAACGCAAGTCGGTAAGCTACTGGTCCGACACGATCAATAATCTTGAATGGTCCAATATACCTTGGATTTAATTTCCCTCGTTTACCAAATCGAACAACGCCTTTCCAAGGTGCAACTTTAAGCATGACCATCTCTCCAATTTCAAATTCTATATCTTTTCTTTTAATGTCAGCGTAGCTCTTTTGTCGACTTTGGGCGGTTTTCAACCGTTGTTGAATTTGGATGATCTTCTCGGTAGTTTCTTGTATAATCTCCGGACCCGTAATCTGTCTATCCCCCACTTCACTCCAACAAATCGGAGACCTGCACTTTCTACCATAAAGTGCTTCAAACGGCGCCATCTCAATGCTTGAATGGTAGCTGTTGTTGTAGAAAAATTCTGCTAACGGTAGATGTCGATCCCAACTATTTCCGAAATCAATAACACATGCTCGTAGCATGTCTTCAAGCGTTTCTATCGTCCTTTCGCTCTGCCCATCAGTTTGTGGATGATAGGCAGTACTCATGTCTAGACGAGTTCCTAATGCTTGCTGTAATGTCTGCCAGAATCTTGAAATAAATCTGCCATCCCTATCAGAGATAATAGAGATTGGTATTCCATGTTTGAAGATGACTTCCTTCAAATACAGTCGTGCTAACTTCTCCATCTTGTCATCTTCTCTTATTGGCAGGAAGTATGCTAATTTGGTGAGACGATCAACTATTACCCAAATAGTATCAAAACCACTTGCAGTCCTTGGCAATTTAGTGATGAAATCCATGGTAATGTTTTCCCATTTCCATTCCGGGATTTCGGGTTGTTGAAGTAGACCTGATGGTTTCTGATGCTCAGCTTTGACCTTAGAACACGTCAAACATTCTCCTACGTATTTAGCAACATCGGCTTTCATACCCGGCCACCAAAAATGTTTCTTGAGATCCTTGTACATCTTCCCCGTTCCAGGATGTATTGAGTATCTGGTTTTATGAGCTTCTCTAAGTACCATTTCTCTCATATCTTCAAATTTTGGTACCCAAATCCTTTCAGCCCTATACCGGGTTCCGTCTTCCTGAATATTAAGATGCTTCTCCGATCCTTTGGGTATTTCATCCTTTAAATTTCCCTCTTTTAAAACTCCTTGTTGCGCCTCCTTTATTTAAGTAGTAAGGTTATTATGAATCATTATATTCATAGATTTTACTCTAATGGGTTCTCTGTCCTTCCTGCTCAAGGCATCGGCTACCACATTTGCCTTCCCCGGGTGGTAACGAATCTCAAAGTCGTAATCATTCAACAATTCAATCCACCTACGCTGCCTCATATTCAGTTGTTTCTGATTAAATATGTGTTGAAGACTTTTGTGGTCGGTATATATAATACTTTTGACCCCATATAAGTAGTGCCTCCAAGTCTTTAATGCAAAAACAACTGCGCCTAATTCCAAATCATGCGTCGTATAATTTTGTTCATGAATCTTCAATTGTCTAGACGCATAAGCAATCACCTTCGTTCGTTGCATTAATACACAACCGAGACCTTGCTTTGATGCGTCACAATAAATCACAAAATCATCATTCCCTTCAGGCAATGACAATATAGGTGCCGTAGTTAGCTTTTTCTTCAATAACTGAAACGCTTTCTCTTGTTCATCATTCCATTCAAATTTCTTCCCTTTATGCGTTAATGCAGTCAAGGGTTTTGCTATTCTGGAAAAGTCTTGGATGAACCTTCTGTAGTAACCAGCTAGTCCTAAAAACTGGCGTATGTGTTTCGGAGTTTTCGGGGTTTCCCACTTTTCAACAGTTTCTATCTTTGCCGGATCCACCTTAATACCTTCTTTGTTCACTATGTGACCGAGGAATTGAACTTCTTCCAACCAAAATGCACACTTTGAAAACTTAGCGTACAATTCTTCCTTCCTCAATACTTCTAACACCTTTCTCAAATGTTTACCGTGTTCTTGGTCATTCTTTGAGTAAATAAGTATGTCATCAATAAAAACAATGACAAACTTGTCAAGGTATGGTCCACACACTCGGTTCATAAGGTCCATGAACACAGCTGGTGAATTAGTTAAACCAAACGGCATGACCATAAACTCGTAATGACCGTAACGTGTTCTGAAAGCAGTCTTTGGAATATCATCTTCTTTCACCCGCATTTGATGATACCCGGAATGTAAGTCAATCTTTGAATAAACAGACGAGCCTTGTAGTTGATCAAATAAGTCGTCAATTCTCGGTAGTGGGTAGCGGTTCTTGATGGTAAGTTTGTTCAACTCTCGGTAGTCGATACACAACCTGAATGTACCATCTTTCTTCTTGACAAATAAAACAGGAGCTCCCCACGGTGATGTGCTTGGTCGAATGAAACCACGCTCTAAAAGTTCTTGTAATTGGCTTTGCAGTTCTTTCATCTCGCTGGGTGCGAGTCTGTAAGGAGCACGAGCTATTGGTGTAGCTCCTGGTACAAGATCTATTTGAAATTCAACGGATCGATGTGGGGGTAATCCCGGTAATTCTTTCAGAAATACATCGGGAAATTCTTTTGCAATGGGAACATCATTGATGCTCCTTTCTTCAGTTTGTACTTTCTCGACGTGTGCTAGAACAGCATAGCAACCTTTTCTTATTAGTTTTTATGCCTTCAAATTACTAATAAGATGTAGCTTCGTGTTGCCCTTTTCTCCGTACACCATTAAGGGTTTTCCTTTTTCTCGTATAATTCGAATTGCATTTTTGTAACAGACGATCTCTGCTTTCACTTCTTTCAACCAGTCCATACCGATTATCACATCAAAACTCCCTAACTCTACTGGTATCAAATCAATCTTAAATGTTTCGCTAACCAGTTTAATTTCTCGATTCTGACATATATTATCTGCTGAAATTAATTTACCATTTGCTAATTCGAGTAAAAATTTACTATCCAAAGGCGTCAATGGACAACTTAATTTAGCACAAAAATCTCTACTCATATAGCTTCTATCCGCACCCGAATCAAATAAAACGTAAGCAGATTTATTGTCAATAAGAAACGTACCCGTAACAAGCTCCGGGTCTTCCTGTGCCTCTGCCGCATTAATATTGAAAACTCTTCCGCGGCCTTGTCCATTCGTGTTCTCCTGGTTCGGGCAATTTCTAATAATGTGGCCCGGTTTTCCACATTTATAACAAACTACATTGGCATAACTTGCTCCGACACTACTTGCTCCGCCATTACTCGTTCCGACACCATTTGTTCCTTTCGTTCTATTAACCCCTGGTCCGTAGACCTCACACTTCGCCGCGCTATGACCATTTCTTTTACACTTGTTGCAAAATTTGGTGCAGAACCCCGAGTGATACTTTTCACACCTTTGGCATAGCTGCTTCTGATTGTTGTTGTTGTTGCGGTTATTATTGTTGTTGGGATGATTGTTGTAGTTGCTGTTGTTGTTGTTGTTGTTGGGCCGTTTGTTGTAGTTGCGATTGATGTTGCGATTGTTGGGATAATTGTTGCGATTATTGTTGTAATTGCTGTTGTTGTTGTATTGGTGATTCTTATCACCGTTTTCCTCCCACTTTCTTTTGACTTGCTTCACATTGGCCTCTTCAGCAGTCTGTTCTTTAATTCTTTCTTCAATCTGGTTCACTAGTTTGTGAGCCATTCTACATGCCTGTTGTATAGAGGCGGGCTCGTGTGAACTTATATCTTCTTGGATTCTTTCCGGTAATCCTTTCACAAATGCGTCGATCTTCTCTTCCTCATCTTCGAATGCTCCCGGACACAATAGGCACAATTCTGTGAATCGTCTTTCGTACGTGGTAATATCAAATCCTTGGGTTCGTAACCCTCTAAGTTCTGTCTTGAGCTTATTGACCTCGGTTCTGGGACGGTACTTCTCGTTCATCAAGTGCTTGAATGCTGACCACGGTAGTGCGTACGCATCGTCTTGTCCCACTTGCTCTAGATAGGTATTCCACCATGTTAACGCAGAACCTGTGAAGGTATGCGTAGCGTACTTCACTTTGTCCTCTTCAGTACACTTACTTATGGCAAACACCGATTCGACCTTCTCGGTCCACCGTTTCAATCCGATCGGTCCTTCGGTTCCATCAAATTCCAAAGGTTTGCAGGCAGTGAATTCTTTGTAGGTGCATCCTACACGATTTCCTGTACTGCTAGATCCAAGGTTATTGTTGGTATGTAGCGCAGCCTGTACTGCGGCTATGTTTGAAGCTAGAAAAGTACGGAATTCCTCTTCATTCATATTCACGGTGTGTCGAGTAGTCGGTGCCATTTCCTTCAAAATAGGCAAATGGAACAAGTTAATCATACAGAATATTAAGAGTAGTTAATAGTATTTCGTAGCATAATATGAACTCATTTATAAAAGCTTTTTCATCATATTAGCGTTTTATTAGTTTAAATTCGGGTAGTACCAACCCGTTAAGTTCATACTTAGTAGCTAATATACAATTCAACTACTACAATTCTATATGAAAAACTGATTATAATAATATTTCGCGTTCAAACTTTTATACAATATTTTACAAACTTACAATACCGCTTATTTTACATAAAGCATGAAATATAGCACACAATAACTTTGATACAAGATAGTTGTGAAGATAATTCTAGCTAGTACACAAGTCGTTCAGCAAAGGCAATAAAGACACGTAATTCATACGTCCAGAAACAAGTCATGCATTCTGGTTTTACTAGGACTACTTCCCATCCTTGGTCGTGTGGAACATAACCGTTATGGCCGTTGATAAGACAGCGTGTTGTAACGTCGTCAAAGGGACGAGGGTTACGTAATGTCCAACAGTCCCGTAACAATCTAAAAACCTCATTTCTTACCCCAATTACCGACTCCGTCACTTGTGGGAACGTTTTGTTTAATAGTTGTAGCCCGATGTTCTTGTTCTCACTTTGGTGAGAAGCGAACATTACTAATCCGTAAGCATAACATGCTTCTTTATGTTGCATGTTAGCCGCTTTTTCTAAATCACGAAGTCCAATATTCGGATATATTGAGTCAAAATAATTTCTTAACCCGTTGCGTAAAATAGCATTTGGGTTCCCCGCAATATATGCGTCAAAGTAAACACATCGTAACTTATGGGTTTCCCAATGTGATATCCCCCATCTTTCAAACGAAAGTCTCTTATAAACCAAGACATTCTTGGAACGTTCTTCGAATGTCTTACAAACTGATCTCGCCTTAAATAGTTGTGTCGAGGAATTCTGACCGACTCTAAACAAGATTTCATCAATCATGTCTCCGGGTAGGTCTCTTAAAATATTGGGTTGTCTATCCATTTTGTGTTTTTAAACTGTAAAATAGACAAGAGTTAGATTCATAAAAAAATACTTATTAATACAAGCAATTTTTACATATATTATAAAGCATAAGCACACTATATTACATATATTACACCACACGAATACAACTATCTTATTCCGACTCGCTCGTTTCTTCTTCTTCAGTTTTGGTTCGTTTTGCCAAGTTTCTAGGGATATATGATGTTACCCTAATACGAGCCGTCGTTATCCACATTGGTTTAGAAAAACCTGGTGGTTTAGAGGTTCCCGGGTCATTGTTACAACTTAAGGACTTCGGGGGTTGACGATACATATAAAGTTCATCGGGGTTGGAATTAGATTTCTCTATTTTTATGCCCTTTCCCTTATTATTTTCTTTTGCCTTTTTAAATTCAGTTGGGGTAATTTCTATAACATCATCGGAATTCTCGTCGGAATCCGATTCATCGGAGAATTGGTAATCCTCCCAATATTTTGCTTCCTTGGCGGAAACACCATTGACCATAATTAACCTTGGTCGGTTGGTTGAGGATTTTCTTTTACTTAACCGTTTTATTATTTCCCCCACCGGTTCTATTTCTTCATCCAGTTCCTCCTCTTCCGGTTCTGATTCTTCTTCCGGTTCCGACTCTTCTTCCGGTTCCTCTTCGGGAATTTGTGAATCAGTCCACGAATCATTCCAATTTACATTTGACTCTTCATTATTATTAGGTGAGTCAATGGGACTTGTTCTAGAGGTAGACATCTATCACATAATATCAAACGCGTTAAGAGATTAATATATCACATAATATTCACATGTTAAAAATATATAGTTTCCAACAAAATTTGTTAAGCAATCATTTTTCAAGTAAACACGGTCGAAGTCCAGACTCACTAATGCATCCTAACAAACTCGATAAGACACACTAATGCAAAATTCTGGTTCTCTAAGACCAACGCTCTGATACCAACTGAAATGTCTCGTTCTTATTGATTAAAAACGTTCCATATTAATTGATTTTGTTGCGAGGTTTTGACCTCTATATGAGACGTTTTTCAAAGACTGCATTCATTTTAAAACAAACCATAACCTTTATTTCATCAATAAAGGTTTAAAAAGCTTTTATGTAGATTATCAAATAATGATAATCTAAAATATCCTGTTTACACACGACCATTACATAATGGTTTACAATACAAATATGTTACAAAAAATAAGTTTCTTGAATGCAGTTTTTACACAATATCATACAAGCATGGACTCCAAATCTCGTCCTTATTTAAGTATGCGACAGCGGAAGCTCTTAATAATCACCTGAGAATAAACATGATTAAAATGTCAACAAAAATGTTGGTGAGTTATAGGTTTAACCTATATATATCAAATCGTAACAATAGACCACAAGATTTCATATTTCAATACACATCCCATACATAGAGATAAAAATCATTCATATGGTGAACACCTGGTAACCGACATTAACAAGATGCATATATAAGAATATCCCCATCATTCCGGGACACCCTTCGGATATGATATAAATTTCGAAGTACTAAAGCATCCGGTACTTTGGATGGGGTTTGTTAGGCCCAATAGATCTATCTTTAGGATTCGCATCAATTAGGGTGTCTGTTCCCTAATTCTTAGATTACCAGACTTAATAAAAAGGGGCATATTCGATTTCGATAATTCAACCATAGAATGTAGTTTCACGTACTTGTGTCTATTTTGTAAATCATTTATAAAACCTGCATGTATTCTCATCCCAAAAATATTAGATTTTAAAAGTGGGACTATAACTCACTTTCACAGATTTTTACTTCGTCGGGAAATAAGACTTGGCCACTGGTTGATTCACAAACCTATAACAATATATACATATATATCAAAGTATGTTCAAAATATATTTACAACACTTTTAATATATTTTGATGTTTTAAGTTTATTAAGTCAGCTGTCCTCGTTAGTAACCTACAACTAGTTGTCCACAGTTAGATGTACAGAAATAAATCGATAAATATTATCTTGAATCAATCCACGACCCAGTGTATACGTATCTCAGTATTGATCACAACTCAAACTATATATATTTTGGAATCAACCTCAACCCTGTATAGCTAACTCCAACATTCACATATAGAGTGTCTATGGTTGTTCCGAAATATATATAGATGTGTCGACATGATAGGTCGAAACATTGTATACGTGTCTATGGTATCTCAAGATTACATAATATACAATACAAGTTGATTAAGTTATGGTTGGAATAGATTTGTTACCAATTTTCACGTAGCTAAAATGAGAAAAATTATCCAATCTTGTTTTACCCATAACTTCTTCATTTTAAATCCGTTTTGAGTGAATCAAATTGCTATGGTTTCATATTGAACTCTATTTTATGAATCTAAACAGAAAAAGTATAGGTTTATAGTCGGAAAAATAAGTTACAAGTCGTTTTTGTAAAGGTAGTCATTTCAGTCGAAAGAACGACGTCTAGATGACCATTTTAGAAAACATACTTCCACTTTGAGTTTAACCATAATTTTTGGATATAGTTTCATGTTCATAATAAAAATCATTTTCTCAGAATAACAACTTTTAAATCAAAGTTTATCATAGTTTTTAATTAACTAACCCAAAACAGCCCGCGGTGTTACTACGACGGCGTAAATCCGGTTTTACGGTGTTTTTCGTGTTTCCGGGTTTTAAATCATTAAGTTAGCATATCATATAGATATAGAACATGTGTTTATTTGATTTTAAAATTCAAGTTAGAAGGATTAACTTTTGTTTGCGAACAAGTTTAGAATTAACTAAACTATGTTCTAGTGATTACAAGTTTAAACCTTCGAATAAGATAGCTTTATACGTATGAATCGAATGATGTTATGAACATCATTACTACCTTAAGTTCCTTGGATAAACCTACTAGAAAATAGAAAAATGGATCTAGCTTCAACGGATCCTTGGATGGCTCGAAGTTCTTGAAGCAGAATCATGACACGAAAACAAGTTCAAGTAAGATCATCACTTGAAATAAGATTGTTATAGTTATAGAAATTGAACCAAAGTTTGAATATGATTATTACCTTGTATTAGAATGATAACGTACTGTAAGAAACAAAGATTTCTTGAGGTTGGATGATTACCTTACAAGATTGGAAGTGAGCTAGCAAACTTGAAAGTATTCTTGATTTTATGAAACTAGAACTTTTGGAATTTATGAAGAACACTTAGAACTTGAAGATAGAACTTGAGAGAGATAAATTAGATGAAGAAAATTGAAGAATGAAAGTGTTTGTAGGTATTTTTTGTCGTTGGTGTATGGATTAGATATAAAGGATATGTAATTTTGTTTTCATGTAAATAAGTCATGAATGATTACTCATATTTTTGTAATTTTATGAGATATTTCATGCTAGTTGCCAAATGATGGTTCCCACATGTGTTAGGTGACTCACATGGGCTGCTAAGAGCTGATCATTGGAGTGTATATACCAATAGTACATACATTTAAAAGCTGTGTATTGTACGAGTACGAATACGGGTGCATACGAGTAGAATTGTTGATGAAACTGAACGAGGATGTAATTGTAAGCATTTTTGTTAAGTAGAAGTATTTTGATAAGTGTCTTGAAGTCTTTCAAAAGTGTATGAATACATATTAAAACACTACATGTATATACATTTTAACTGAGTCGTTAAGTCATCGTTAGTCGTTACATGTAAATGTTGTTTTGAAACCTTTAGGTTAACGATCTTGTTGAATGTTGTTAACCCATTGTTTATTATAACAAATGAGATGTTAAATTGTTATATTATCATGATATTATGATATATAATATATCTCAGTATGATGTATATACAGTTAAATGTCGTTACAACGATAATCGTTACATATATGTCTCGTTTCGAAATCATTAAGTTAGTAGTCTTATTTTTACATATGTATTTCATTGTTAATACACTTAATAATATATTTACTTATCATTTAACATAATTAACCAAGTGTATCAATATCTTAATATGATTCATATGTACCTAGTAAGACGTTGTTATAACGATAATCGTTATATATATCGTTTTCGAGTTTCTTAAATTAATAGTCTCATTTTTATGTATATAACTCATTGTTAAAATACCTAATGAGATACATACTTATAATAAAAACATGTTAACTATATATATAACCATATATATGTCATCGTATAGTTTTTACAAGTTTTAACGTTCGTGAATCACCGGTCAACTTGGGTGGTCAATTGTCTATATGAAACATATTTCAATTAATCAAGTCTTAACAAGTTTGATTGCTTAACATGTTGGAAACATTTAATCATGTAAATATCAATCTTAATTAATATATATAAACATGGAAAAGTTCGGGTCACTACAATAACAATCTTATTTCGAGTGAAAATCTTACTTGAACTGTTTTCGTGTCATGATTCTGCTTCAAGAACTTTCAAGCCATCCAAGGATCCTTTGAAGCTAGATCCATTTTTCTTATTTCCAGTAGCTTTATCCAAAAAACTAGAGGTAGGAATGATGTTCATAACATCATTCGATTCATACATATAAAGCTATCTTATTCGAAGGTTTAAACTTGTAATCACTAGAACATAGTTTAGTTAATTCTAAACTTGTTCGTAAACAAAAGTTAATCCTTCTAACTTGACTTTTAAAATCAACTAAACACATGTTCTATATCTATATGATATGCTAACTTAATGATTTAAAACCTGGAAACACGAAAAACACCGTAAAACCGGATTTACACCGTCGTAGTAACACCGCGGGCTGTTTTGGGTTAGTTAGTTAAAAACTATGATAAACTTTGATTTAAAAGTTGTTCTTCTGGGAAAATGATTTTTCTTATGAACATGAAACTATATCCTAAAATCATGGTTAAACTCAAAGTGGAAGTATGTTTTTCAAAATGGTCATCAAGACGTCGTTCTTTCGACTGAAATGACTACCTCTTACAAAAACGACTTGTAACTTATATTTCTGACTATAAACCTATACTTTTTCTGTTTAGATTCATAAAATATAGTTCAATATGAAACCATAGCAATTTGATTCACTCAAAACGGATTTAAAACGAAGAAGTTATGGGTAAAACAAGATTGGATAATTTTTCTTGTTGTAGCTACGTGAAAATTGGTAACAAATCTATATTAATCATATCCTACCTAACATATATTGTATTATACATGTATTCTAATATATTATGTAATCTTGGGATACCATAGACACGTATGCAAATGTTTTGACATATCATATCGACCCATGTGTATATATTATTTGGAACAACCATAGACACTCTATATGCAGTAATGTGGGAGTTAGCTATACAGGGTTGAGGTTGATTCCAAATATATATATACTTTGAGTTGTGATCTAGCCTGAGACGTGTATACACTGGGTCATGGATTGATTCAAGATAATATATATCAATTTTTTTTCTGTACATCTAACTTTGGACAACTAGTTGTAGGTTACTAACGAGGACAGCTGACTTAATGAACTTAAAACATCAAAATGTATTAAAAGTGTTGTAAATATATTTTGAACATACTTTGATATATATGTACATATTTGTTATAGGTTCGTGAATCGATCAGTGGCCAAGTCTTATTTCCGAGGAAGGAAATATCTGTGAAAGTGAGTTATAGTCCCACTTTTAAAATCTAATATTTTTGGGATGAGAATACATGCAGGTTTTATAAATGATTTACAAAATAGACACAAGTACGTGAAACTACATTCTATGGTTGAATTATCGAAATCGAATATGCCTCTTTTTATTAAGTCTGGTAATCTAAGAATTAGGGAACAGACACCCTAATTGACGTGAATCCTAAATATAGATCTATTGGGCCTAACAAACCCCATCCAAAGTACAGGATGCTTTAGTACTTCGAAATTTATATCATATCCGAAGGGTGTCCCGAAATGATGGGGATATTCTTATATATGCATCTTGTTAATGTCAGTTACCAGGTGTTCACCATATGAATGATTTTTATCTCTATGTATGGGATGTATATTGAAATATGAAATCTTGTGGTCTATTGTTACGATTTGATATATATAGGTTAAACCTATAACTCACCAACATTTTTTGTTGACGTTTTAAGCATGTTTATTCTCAGGTGATTATTAAGAGCTTCCGCTGTCGCATACTTAAATAAGGACAAGATTTGGAGTCCATGCATGTATGATATTGTGTAAAAACTGCATTCAAGAAACTTATTTCGTTGTAACATATTTGTATTGTAAACCATTATGTAATAGTCGTGTGTAAACAGGATATTTTAGATTATCATTATTTGATAATCTACGTAAAGCTTTTTAAACCTTTATTGACGAAATAAAGGTTATGGTTTGTTTTAAAATGAATGCGGTCTTTGAAAAACGTCTCATATAGAGGTCAAAACCTCGCAACGAAATCAATTAATATGGAACGTTTTTAATCAATAAGAACGAGACATTTCAGTAGGGGCAGACTTAAAGTTTTCTTTTAAATTCAGTTCAAGTTTAGCTTCTGCCTTCTCATGATTCCAAAGTGTACCATAAAGAGAGGACAGGTTAAAGTTCTTTAAGGTCTGGGTGGTTCTTAAGGGGTCAGTGACATGTTTCCATTTAATAGGCAGTGAGTCAATGAATTTGTTTACTTGTTCAAAATCAGTATATGTGATTTTTAAAGTAAGCTGGTCAGCAACTAAGGAGTTAAATCTAATGAAGGTTTGCTTAAGGGTCTCATTCTTATAGGCAAAGAACATTTCATATTCTCTTTTCAAAGCAATAATCTTGTTCTGTCTAACATCATCCATGCCTTCATAAGTAACATCTAGATAATCTAACATAAGCTTAGCATTCAACTTTCCCTTAATCAGTTTGAATAGGTGGTTAGGTAAATTTATAGCTAACGGAGTTCTGATCTTAGGGCCAAGTCCAACATGACGTTTGTCCTCAACATCCCATCTGGCTGGAGTGAGAATAACCTCTCTTCCAGGAACGGCAGGAGTGTCAGCAGTAGCTGGGATGCTATCAATAGTCTCAGTTGGGACAAAAGGACCATTTGTGGCAATACCAGGCATAAGTGGGTCAATATACTCCAGGTGAAGCATGAACCTTGCCTTCCAAGTTTCATACTCATCTTCATCGAATTTGGGTAGTCTATTGGATGAGCCATTTTCAAGGTAAGCTGTATTGAGTATGCAGCCATGAGAGAATTCAGATCTAAGATATTAAATTATCAAGACTGAAGCTCTGATACCAGTTGTTGGTCCCTTGATTAACAACAGGAGTATTGGAGAGGGGGCGGGGGTGAATACAATCTTTTTAATTAACTAACCAATTAAACACAGTTTAGTATTCAAGCATGTAATGTAAATAGAGTCAAAGGTAATTTTTCAACTGTTATTCTTTATTGTTTAAATCACAAAGAATTACAACTATCCTTGGCGGAATGATAGTTGGTTGATACAGATTTACCTAAGTATAGCTATGAGGATAAACTTAAAGCTATTACACGTTTTGGACTCTAAAAATAAAACCCACACCGCTAGTTGTTACAATATTGGATACAACAATTTATAGTAGTCCTATTAACCGTGTAATGGTTCTATTGTCCATTGGCACATAGGATGTCTGTACTTGTGGGGACAACTGCATCAGAGAGTGTGCTCTCCTCTTTCCTCTTTGGTAGCTATTTGCAGGAACACCCCAATTTGGTTTGGCACCACTATTTGTTTAAACAAATAGAATATTGTGTTCCCTAGGCATTGACAAAGTATAACACATGTCTGCACATGCGTTAAACTTCTGCATTCCCACGTGGTCTTGTAAGGTCACTTGTCAGTCGCCGACGCGCGTCCTTTCCTGTTCAACTTTGTCTATGACTTCTATTGAATAGTACAATTGATGTAGACCACTCAGGAAACCATCATGCTTGTAATAGCGCATGGCTGTCTTGTGTTGTATGCTGAGTCACTTGATATTCTTGAATTGCTGAGTACTCATCCTGTGCTGATTCGAAGAATACACTCTACCTTGTGCTGGTAAACTAGGCAGCATACTGAACACTTGACATAGCAATATTTGCTGTCTATACATAAACAAACTTGTGCTGGCTGCACATAACATTTTAGTGCAAATAAATTACAGTTTTGTCATAATTAAATCCTTAATTATTTTGGGGATTCAACACGAACGTTTTTAGAAACCGATAAGAAACATGTTCTAACAAACGTTTTCAATTCCTAGCAAACTTGTTCAAATATATCTTAAAGGAACGTACCTCGTTTCGAATCGAGATGCTCATTTCACTCCTAGATTCTGGGGTGCCTTACAATAAACTTTGGAAACCAGATTATTCATGAGTACCGCGTATCATCCACAAACCGACAGACTAAGTAAATGTACGATTCAAATCTTGGAAAAACATATCACGAACTTGTATTGTTGCCTTTAATTGATTCCTCTTACAATGACAGTTATCATTCGAGTATTAACGCCGCACCTTTTCGGTTACTGTTATACTGTAGCGATGTTGATGACCAATTTATGTAAAAAGACCAAACTACCCCTATCGGTTACTGTTATACTGTAGCGATGTTGATGACGTGGCGAAGTATAGTTGGTGGTAAAGAGACCAAATTTTTTTTTTTTTTTTTTTTGCAATTTATGTAAAAAGACCAAACTACCCCTATCGGTTACTGTTATACTGTAGCGATGTTGATGACGTGGCGAAGTATAGTTTGTGGTGATTGTTCATATTTAGTATATAGTATAATATAATATAATAATATAATATAATATAATATAATAATTTATGACTTTTCAAAAGAAAATCTCTAAACAATATATTTGGAGAATATCACACACTCAATCTCTTAGACTCAAGAACATCAAGGTGATGAACTTGATTTTACAGTACTCAAATAAGAAAGATGATGAGTAATAAATAGGCAGGAAAACCTGGAATCAAAAATCTAAAGAAATATATCAATGAATGAATAGTGAGATTGATCTCATTATTCAAATATTAAAAGGTATCTATTTTTAATAATAAACCTGGAATTTGCACATAAGTCCTTTTCGCCGCCATAACGATCTGCAAGCGCTACTTAACTTCTAAACTTTACACTTAGTCACAAAACCTTTACATCTTCACAACTGCCGTCCTTTCTACTAACAGCTACAACCTGAAACAACAAATCACAAACATAAGCAATCAAGCTAAACTTCAAGAACCAGATTGACAACATACATATTTGAAGAATTCTACATGCAATACACAAGACAAGGGATGGAGAACCATTTCTACTCTCATCTCCAATCTAAGAGAGGTCTCCTAGAGATCTTTTCTCTTCCCTCGAATCATTTCTTTAACAATTTTGGTAAATTAATCTCTAATAGGTTAGTCACATTCTTCAGCGTGCAAAAAGAGACGGTTCTCACAAGTTGCACTCCCGTCAATTGAATTGGTCATCATGCATCACATGTTTTATCATTTCACTACTATGTATTCTCCTATTTATAAATGAAGAAAAGAATTGTTGGCTTTTAATAAAATAGCCAAAATTGAATATGGCCAAGATATCTAGGAGCAGAATAAGACATGTAAATTTCTATATGTCAAATCAAAGCCATACGCTCAAAAATTTCAATAATGCTAGTAAAAAAATTTCTCCTATTTACATATTTTAAAGTAGTAGATTGCCACAAAATATACGTATGGATGGCACTTACGGGTTGTGGACGTTAAACCCGTGAATTCTTTTATCAACCTCTAAAGGTAGCGGGTTTTTATTAACGGATTTATTTTTATATCCTTGTCCATACTTGCAGATATCATTAAACAATTAGTTATTCAATGTGCACTTAAGATAAATATTTAGAAACTTTACTAGCACTATGAATATGATTGTAGATATTAATGTAAATACTCATATATGTAAGTTAAGAATAAATATCAAAATAAATAGTATTCAAGTTGATACAAGTTTCTAATGTCCTTGTATTTTCGTAAATGATATTAACGAGATTGGAAGTCCGCGCGTTGCGCCGAGGTTAACACAATTTCAATAGTTTATAACTATAGTACGAATATTAACGAACCATAATATAATTTTGATAGAAAAAAATAAACAAACAGAACAAATAAAAGATTTTACGAAAAATTGAAAAAATAAAAGTTTAAAAGCCGACAGGTAATGCTTTAAATTAATAAACTTATGATTAATTAGTTAGGTACCAAAATATAATTAGTACGAAGTAAATGTTTTAGTGTAATATGCAAAAAAAAAAATGTGAAAACCAAAAAAACGGAACCCGGTAATCAAACCGGGGGGTAATGCATTGCCTAAAGGAGGCGTTTACCAGCCAGGTAAGAATGATTTTGTTAATATGTCAGCGAAAAATAAATATAACCTCTATGTAATTACGAATTAAAAAAATAAGTGAAGGATCATGACATCATCCATTCATTAATGTTTGTATTTTAGTGTAGGTGTAAATAATAAAGTTGTTTAGTCACATGTAATTAATAAGTTATCTTCGGTTTGGAGAGATTTGATCAAATTGCAAGGATGCGATGAGTTTTTTTGATTTATTAAGCCCTCAAAGTTGGCAAAGGAAAATTGGGAAAGGTACGCATATATTTTATTTTGGCTTGATATTTGGTTGGGAGTTTCTAAAGAACGGGATCAATTCCCATCTTTGTATCGTTTGTCTTCGAAAAGAAATGGACGTATAGCGGATATGGGGGCGTCTAGATGCGCATGGGACGATGATTTGGGATTTGGGTTTTGAAGGTCCACGGGATGATTATGATAATTAATATTCAACTTCAAATGTTACTGTCTCTTTTAATGCATACCAAGCTTGTAGTGGATAAAGAAGATGAAATTATTTGGGTTCATTCGGTAAATATAGTGTATTCGGTGGCGGAAGGTATTCGTTTTATGTTTGTTTCAAATATTGAGAATGAGTTAGATTGGTTGGATGTTGTTTGGAACAAAAACGTACCATCTAAAATCGCCATCTTTCATTGGTTAGCGATTCAAGGAGCTATCCCGGTAAAAGAAGTATTGAGTTTTAGGCATTGTTTGAGTAACGGAGTGGACGATAAATGTAGATGGTGCTTGGATAGTGTTGAATCGATCGATCATTTACTTTTACATTGCTCGTGGTCAAGACACATTTGGTCGGCATTATTTAGTTGGTGGAATATTTGGTGGGTTATGCCTTCAACGATTCTAGAATTTTCTCATGATTGGTGTAACGGAATGGGTATTAAAGTTGGTAAATTTTGGAAATTGATTGGACCGGCAACCATTTGGGCTATATGGATTGCAAGAAATGACATAGTTTTCAGCGAGGTCTATACATGTTGGGCGATGATTGTAGGACGGATAAAGCTCAAAGTGTTTCAATGGCTAGTGAATGGGAAAATTTGTCAAAGTTTTCAAAGTTATATATGGGCAAGTAATCCATGGATGTTAATCCGAGCAATCCCAAAAGAAGTATTGTTGTTTAGTATTTTGGTTCATGAATATGGACATAGGAAGATATTTTGTGTTCTATATTTTAGTTGGTTTTCTTATTGTACCAAGTGAAGTGGACAAGAGTTTTGTAAGTCCAACTTGGTCTTCCATTGTATCCTCTAATTTTCACATCTTAGTGAAAATTATTATTTATATATTCCTGTTTTTTGTCAAAAAAAAAAAAATATATATATATATTAGTATTAGTATTTAATATACAATTGCAATTACCAAAGATACTATTTATGGTGAAATACACGGTGACATCACCATAAATACCTCAACTTCAAGGTAGTTTGGTAATCCGGCATTTTTTTGAGTCTTTTTCTTTTTATAAAATTCCTTTTTCCAACATTTTTTTCCTTTATTTTTTAAACGCCCTATTAACCGATCAAAACCATCGACTTTTAATCGATCATAAATACCCCGCAGCTATGTGCAAATTTGTTTTACTCGTTAATAACAAATACGAAGTATAAAAATAAATGCATGTGTAAACGGAGGTAATAAGTCTAGTGAATTATCAGATCGGATTTTACTAATGATGAATATTGCATATCCGTGACCCGCTTATGACTCGTCGCCGGATACACTTTTTAACCCATACCCCTGCTTTTGTGTAAGAGTTCATGATTTTATCTACCCATCACATATCACTTACCCGCGTATTATGAATTTTATTCTCGCTCATTGCCATCATCAAAAATATGAACCTTGCTACGATATCATTGATTTAATGATTTAACATAAGAATCATTATCTATTTGTAAAACTAATTCCCATTAATTCTTTCTTGTTTTCAACATGTTGAGCTAGGGACAAACTACAGGATGTGACAAAGGTTATGGATGTATGCATAGGCCTAAAATGCTTAGTGGGCCATTAAGTTTTAAGATATTGGTTAGGCCCATCAAAGTTTTAAGTGTGATGAAGACTAACGTAAGGAAATACCAACCGAAAAAATGTGAAAAATGATTTAAATACCCTCATGAACAGTAAAATTCTTATGACAATTAGTACGATTATATTTTTATAATTTCTTAGAAAATATAATATTTTTAGAATGGTCAATTCTAACGTATTCTTTTGTCTCTAGAATTTATGAAGTTAAACCCTAAGTAATCAAGCAATTAAATTACTTAAAATGTAACAAAAAGGAGCTGAGGTTGATCCCTCATTTATTCTCTAGCTAACATGACTAACCATGTCACCAAAGAACCAATTAAGAGTGGTAAAGAGCTGGTCATTTACTAACGTCAGAATCACGCGACGACTCTCAGGGAAATTTTGAATATCGAAGAGATTATAATTTTTAATTTAGCCCATGGGCCAAACTTGAATATAAAGCCATAGCTACACTCTAATCATTAGTATATAAAAGACTTCATTTTATACACTTTAAATCCTAATTCTATACTTATGATGATCAAAATAAAGCTCTCGTTTCTCATAAACATGACATTAATGTTAGCAAAACCTGGTTGAGATTAATAATTTTGATTGGTTCTTGAATCCTATTATACTTTCTCAATTAATTATCTCAATTTGTTTTTAGGGAAGAAGAAATCAAATATGAGTATTAACGAATCAGTAGTGTGTTTCTGTATGTTTGATATGAAAGCAAAACAACCAAACAAGAAATTAATAAATCAGTTATTTGACATTGCTCCTTGACCTCGTTAGGGGCTCAATAACAATACATGTTAGTTTTTATGGGCATAAACTACATAACCTCTAAGCCCGTTATATAACTTAATTACATAACAATTGTTTCCAAATATATTACCACTAATTTAAATAATTATTGAATGACACTAAAATTGTTAAGTAATTAATAAGTTTGGTTGTTACAAAATGCGAAGAAAGTGAACCGAGTGTTATGAAATGCCCCGTTCATATACAATATAAACGATTCATAATAGTTGATTACATCGCGAGGTAATTGACCTCTATATGATACATTTTACAAACATTGCATTCGTTTTTAAAAGATAAACTTTCTTTACATCGAAAGTTGACGGCAAGCATACTATTTCATAATACCTCCAACTATAATTGACTTAATAATAATCTTGATGAACTCGACGACTCGAATGCAACATCTTTTGAAATATGCCATGAAAGACTCCAAGTAGTATCTCTAACATGAGCAAATGCACAGCGGAAGATTTCTTTCATACCTGAGAATAAACATGCTTTCAAGTGTCAACCAAAAGGTTGGTGAGTTCATAGGTTTATTATAAAACAATAAAATTCATCATTTTGATAGACCACAAGATTTAAATCCTGTATGGTACAAATGGGCCCGAATCCTATACCCACCTGTAATGTACATGCGATATCTTTTAAATACAGTACACCTTTCTCGTGTACGAAATCATCTTTCATAAATCTTAGTAACCGTAGACATATCTTGTGTACAAAAATAACATACACATAACCTGTGTATAAAATCATTCTCTAAATACATAACATTCAGTTTTCATTGCTTTCATAGCTTGGTTTGGTAACCGACCTTAACATATAATGCGCATAATAATATCCTCAAAACAGAACATCTCGTCTGTATAATAATTATATAAACTTCGAAGTACTAAACACCACGCCCACTAGCCCTTCTGTCTAGTGAACATTCTGGGTGGGGGTGTTAAACCCGGTAGCTACCTTTAGGATTCGCGTGAATTAGGGCCATACCCGATTCTAATTCTTAGGTTACCAAGCAATAATAATCAGGGAAAATATTCAAAATAATTAGTGGCAATTATAACGTCCAACTAATTCAATAATAATCCACAAAACTTCCGCCTGCATAATAATTCATTCGAGGAATGTTTTGCTTGTGTCTATCTCGTCAAACATTTATAAAAGCATTTCATGTATTCGCAGTTCAAAAATATATTTCAAAAGCATTTAATAAAGCAGTTGTAAAAACAGCGCATGTATTCTCAGTCTCAAAAATATAAAGAGTAAAAGGGAGCAAATGAACTCACCTAATATATTTTGTAGTAAAAATATATTTGACTATATTGAACAATGCAGGGTTGGCCTCGGATTCACGAACCTATATCATTTGTATATATATCAAAATGTATATTCGTAACTGAACAAATTTATTTATCATATCCTTAGTTCATATATTATGTATATTAAATTTGTGTATATATTCAAAATGGTTAATATTTATATAATTATATTAATATATTCATATTTATATACATACTTGTTAATTGTTATATTTAAAAATCGATAGTTTATTATCTGTAAGTATTTATATAAATAATTTCAGTAGGTTTGATATATTCAGTTATGTGAAATTTTAATATAATTATAGTACATGTAATGAGTATATTTTATGTACAAAATATTTATTTGTTAACAAAAAAAATAGTTTTTGATATTAATAATGATAATATTAATAATCATATTACTTAATAATAATACTTATATTAATAACAATAATAATAATTATTATAATTGTAACTAAGGTTATGATAATAAAAATAATAAATGGTATCTAATACTTATATTAGTAATAATAGCGGTAATAACTAATATTCATAACACTTAATAATAATAGTAATAATATTCATAATTCTAATACTTGATGATATTAATAATATTAACAATAATGATAACTGTAATAATGATATTAATCATAATAATCATAATAACAATACAAATAATAATAATAATAATAATAATAATAATAATAATAATAATAATAATAATAATAATAATAATAATAATAATAATAATAATAACAACAACAACAACAACAATAATAACAACAAAAATAATAACAATAATGAATAATAATAATAATTAAGTAATAAATGGCTACCTTTAAAGGAAAGAGATAAAAAAAATGCCATCGCCCGGGCTTGAACCCGCGACCTCTCGAAAGCCCAAACACACACTAAACCACTGAACCATACTCATTTTTCTGTTATTAAACTATCCTAATATTTATTTAACTCGTAATATTTGTGTTCATCTTCTTTTCTTCTTCACTTAAATCAAATTGACCAGGGAACTAATGAAAACCATAACCACGAGCTTGAAATTTGAATTAGGACTAGAGTTTGAAACATAACAACTTGAGTGATTGTTTGATCAACAGAAAGACAAAAGAAAGAAAAAAAATAACTGCCTGTAACAGACATCGCAAAGCAACTTCAAACCTCAAACATGAACTTCGGATTTAAGACAGTTTTAGGGTAAGCTTTCAACATGAAATAAGTTATAAATCCTTCCTAGAAACATTGTGGATCATTAATTTCAATAGAAAACTTAAAACGATTATGAATTTCACCAAGAACATAAAGTTTGACTTTTAAAAATAAAAGTTTGACTCCAAATTTTGAAATGGTTATGAGGAATTGGATTATGGAATTTTACAGATAGATTACATAGACAAATCCTAACAAAACTGCACTTTTACAATTTGAAATCGTTTTCGAATTTAAGATTTTGGATAAATGATACAAGAACAAAGCCCTTGTGCTATTTTCTTCAATTTCGATTTTGATTTCTGTTCCTCCTTCACCCAAATTGTAATTGCAGTGTAGTATATGGACATTAGTAGACTTAATGACAGCTAATGTGACTTAAATCGTTTGTTTTGTAGTTTGATTGCTCGACACACAAAAATCCTGTCAGAATTAATAAAGTAAAAAAAATCCAATCGATTCCAACTGATTTGTTTGTTATTGAACATATGGAATCAATTCGTACTAGATTGAAATCATAAAGCAAAATTTACTACAGTTTGATAACCATTGAAAACAGAATACGATTTGTGCTGTAATTTTTTTTATACTAATTTATTTATTTATTTATCTTTCTGTATACGTACCCTATATATATATATATATATATATATATATATATATATATATATATATATATATATATATATATATATATATATATATATATATATATATATATATATATAGCGTGAATCAGGTTTTCTGTATAACTATAATCAGAATCTTGATATTAGATTAATACTGTTAATAATTACAATAATAATAATAATTCATAATATTCATAGTAATATAATATTAATACTAATTATAATGATAATAAGAGTAATAACAATGCATAATAATAATAATTCTTAGTGTAATTGATATTAATAGTATTATTAATGATAACTAATAATAATACTAATAATAATTACTTTTTATAATATTTATAATACTAATAATTAATAACAATGATACTAACTATAAAATTGATAATAATAATCTTATTCATGATAATAATACTATTTATAATATAATTGATATTATTAATGATAATAATAATAATAATATTAGTACTAATAATAACATATCAATTTATGTATATCAAACTCCATATCTCTATTTCCAACTATTAATATGACTAATACTGATTTCAATATTATTATTAATATTGGTAATAATAATGAAAGTAATAATAATATTTGTATAACACTTATATTTCTAATTTACAATTACATTTCATATATTAACCATACATTTTATTAATTATATATTATTTACTAGTTATATACTATATATGATATGATCACACATATTGAGTATTTAATAATTATTCATCTTAATATATTACAATCTTCATACAATCAATAATTATGTATGGAAATTATATATATATATATATATATATATATATATATATATATATATATATATATATATATATATATATATATATATATATAATTATGATTTAATTATCAAGTAGGTAAATATATTAATTATATATATTGAAACAAATAATCTCAGAGTATAACAATTAATACTTTGTTAACATTGATAAATTTTGTATTTTCAATCTACTTTCTATATAAACATTTTTAAATAACAAGTATAAATTTTATGTCATAATTACATAATAGTTCATAAATAAAATTAATTTATAATACATAAATATTTACATGTGTAATTATTTATATATACATTTCTATTTGCAATTTTAGGGTTCGTGAATCGTCGGAAATAGTCGAAGGGTAATTGATTACCTGAACACAGTTTAAAGTTTTTGAAACATCAACATTACAGACTTTGCTTATCGTGTCGGAATAAAGATTAAGTTTAAATTTGGTCGAAAATTTCCGGGTCGTCACATGTTACGATGAAAACAAATATAGATTGTTCATGTTAATCTAAACAAGTTGATATTCATGTTGATGGGAATAAGTAAATGATTTATATTGTAAATAGAATTGAGTTTTACTCTCTATCATTATTCAACTTGATATCCCATCTAATATGTAAATGATTTGGGCCCTATTATTATGGACCAAACATATTAGGGCTCTTTCATTTAATAATGCATTTGAAAATCTATGAAGTAATAATATTCATGATTGCGAGTACAGGATCGTTTTTAAAATACGAGCCACTTCACTTATTCCAACTAAATGGCCCAATTGCTTTTATCATTAACTTTTTAGTCTAGATTGTCTTACTAGAAGACACCGTCGAAGAAAACTTTTATGATAAATTGATGTCATTATTTATATTTTGTAACACCGTACTTTTTACATACATATAATTTTTTTTAAAACACTCACAGCGGAAGACTTATTAATTTACATAACATATATTAGTACATACTTATATGATTACACAAAATCACAAGTGTTACGTTGTTAATATAAGCCATTTGTTTATTACAAAATATCAGAGTTATACACTATGTCAAACATCTTCACTTGCTTTGCAAAACCCACCAAAAGCTGCTAATCTATACCTGCAGGGCAAAACACTGTGGGGGAATTAGCATAACACTAAGTGAATTGTAATATCCAGGTGGACATCACTACAAGCATCAAGCACATCTTAAAGGTACTGGTCACTAATCACTTAAATCCATATACAAGAAGACCGGCAACCAATAGCTGATCAAGCTAGAATATACCGATAGTCCACACTACTGAGTCACTGGTATAGTCTTCCAGACGTGACGCACTCGTCATTCATACTATACCACTAATAAGTAACACTTGGACCCAATACTATCACCCTAAATACACAAGATAAATATCATTGACCTCTTACGTCGGAATTCACCATTGACGTTCACTGGTGCGCACATAATCACATATAGTCACAATACTGGTCACAGACTTATTACACAGTCTAATTATAAGCATAGCACGGATCACTATACTTATCACTGTATAATCACATCCATAAAGATAATCCCACTCACCTGAAAGCAAGTACTCAGTTGTCTTATATCACTGAGTCTTCACCTTTCCGTTTGTCACCTAAGAATCATCACAAAATATCTCAAGTTAGTATAGTGCTCAAGTGTTGAATCACACTTCACATTTAATAGAAAATATCATCAATACATACTCTTTAACATGATATAACTCTATATATTCATATATGACAAGTTTACATGGTTACCCATTCAATTGCAACTATTACACGCTTATAAAACGAGGCATAAACGTTATTCTATCATTTTGACCCAAAATAAAGTTTGATTCAGTGTTTTAAAACTTCATCATTAGAAATTAGACCTCATTATGTTTCCAATGGTAGTTTATTCATAAAAAACGGAGTTACGGTTTGAAAGTTATGACCAAAACAAGTTTACCAAAAAGCTGACAAACTACAACTGTGCGCGAGCACCTGCAACCGCCCGGTTGCCTGCAACCTCCCGGTTGAAGCCAAATCAGCCCGGATACACCCCCTAACTGTATGTATGCATCTTGTAAACGTCGGGAGCTGTTCATCAGCACCGGGTCGCTGTTTTTGTCATTTTGAGCTCTAAATCTCGTTTTTGCACTGTTTTGAGACTAATAATCACTTAGAAAACATACATAACTCATATACAAATGTTTACTAACTACAATTTGACATAAACAACACTTCAAATACAAGATTTGATTCAAAAACCCACTTTTATCAAAACCACACAAAAACCCAATTTGCAAGAGATTTAGATCATGAAATCAGTCATGGTTTACCTTAAAATGATCAAGAGAACACAAGGAACAAGATTATATGACTGATTTGAGCTCATGTTAACATTAAGAAATTAGGGTTAGAGTTGAGGGAGAAAGAACGAATCGGTGTTTTGGGAAAAATATCTCAAAATGAGATAAGTCGTGGATATATTAAAAGGGTTTAACCCGATAACACACGGGTATTTATCAGTTATCTAAAACCCAAAATCTTTAATAACTTATTCATATTAAGTCCAAATCACAAAAGGAAATATGTTCTGTGACCCTTGCCACAAAACACACATTATCCTATACACAATAATTATAAAACATATAATTATTAAAATCACTATACTAACCTACATGGGTAAATGTGCCATTTCTACTAGGCCCAAAGCGAGGCTGTTACAAATCTACCCCCTTAAGAAGATTCTGTCCTCGGAATCTAGTCACGGTTAAATAGATGAGGGTATCTAGAGGTCATCAACTCTTCGGTCTCCCATGTCAGATTGGTGCCTAAACTATGCTTCCATTCACATGCATTATTGGCATCTGTTTCTTGCGCAACTTGATCACTTTTCGGTCCAAAATCCTAACACGTTCCCCCACTAATTTCTTATTCGTATTCACTTTTAAATCTTGAAGAGGTGGTAGAATCTGACTTTTATCATTCACTGAACACTTGCAGAGATAACACACATTGACTTTACCAAGATGGTACCAAATCTCACAATCGTAATCTTTGATCAAAACTTGCTATCTTCTCTGATGAATATTCATCTCCTTCTACGAAGAGATATCTCCATAACTTTAATGTAAACACAACTGCAACCATTTCTAAATCATGAGCTGGATAATTCTTTTCACTTGGTTTTATTAACACATATGCAATTACACGATCTCTTTGCATTAATACACAGCCGAAATCGGATACAGACGCGTCGCAATACACAACGAGGTCTTCGGATCCCTCAGGTAAGGCTAACACTGGTGCTTCACACATCAAACCTTTCAATGTTTGAAATGCAGTTTCTTGTTCATTATCTCACTGAAAATACACATCCTTTCTAGTTAATATTGTTAAAGAACTTGCAATCTTTGAAAAAAAAAATCTTTACTGAATCGTCGGTAGTAACCGACCAATCCTAGAAAACTCTTAATTTCTGTCAGATTCTTTGGTGAATTCCAATTCCTCACAACTTCAATCTTAATTGGATCCGCTTTAATACCTTCATCACAGATAACATGACCCAAAAAAATTGAACTTCACCTAACCAGAACTCACATTTTAAATCTTATGCGGAGAGTTTCTCACGTTTCAAAAGTTCTAACATTCTCCACAGACGCTCAGCATACTTGGATTCGATTTTGGAGTACACTAAGATGTCATCAATGAACACGATAACAAACTTATCCAAAAACGGTTTACACACCCTATTCATGAGATCCATGAAAATTTTTGGAGCGTTGGTTAACCCAAATGGCATAACTAAGAACTATAATGACCATAACGAGTACGAAATGCAGTCTTAGGAATGTCAGATTTAGCAACATGAACCTGGTGATATCCCGAACGTAAATCTATTTTCGAAAAGAATGAGGTTCCTTGAAGCTGATCGAATAAGTCATCTACCCTAGGAAGCAGATACTTATTCTTCACTATTCCTTTATTTAATTCACTATAATCTATACACATTAGCGTACCATCTTTCTTTTTCACGAATAACACTGGTTCACCCCACGACGAAGAACTCAGACAAATGAATCCGTGGTCCAACGATTCTTGAATTTGAGACATTATTTCACGAATTTTCGAAGGGGCTAATCTATACGGAGCTTTGGCAATCGGCATAGCCCTTAGCACTAAATCGATCTTATATTCAACTTCCCTGATCGGCGGTAAGCCTGGAAAATCATCGGGAAACACTCATGGGTATTCAGACACTACGTGAATATCAGACACTACCTTCTCTTCCTTCTTTACATCGATCACAGAAGCTAAGAAAAATCACATCCCTTGATCAAAGATTTCTGAGCTTTCATCATCGACGATAACGGACAACGGAACCCGCCCTGATCACTACGAGCAACTACCCGTTTCCCACCAGTCATAGAAAAGAGCTAATCTTCCTATGGCACTTAATACTGGCCTTATGGTCACTATGCCAATTCATGCCTAACACTACATCAGAGCTTGATATAGGTATCACTAAAAAGTCACAGGGGAAAGACTACCCTCTTTGTCAATAATATTTCCAGACACAAACTTTGTGACTGGAACAGTTCTATCATCACCCACTTCGACACTTAAGGGTTCATTTATTACACTAATATGCACATTTAACTTAGCACAAAATGTAGTTGACACAAACGAGCGATTTGCTCCACAGTCAAAACACAACATTACACTAATCTCTAGGCACAAATATAGTCCATGCATCACCATCTGGTCGGGGTACACAATTAACACACTTCCCAACACTAATAATGGAAAAGTTGATATCTTACGTTGGTATTCACCATTGACTTCAACTCAACGGCGGAATCCACCATAGTCGTGAGCACTGGGTGTATAAATAGTCACATACAGTCACTTACACTAGACACAGACTACAAGGCACAGTCTAAGCACATATCACTAATCACTAGTGTTCACAATTTCCATAGTCACTTATCAGTCAAGGTCCAAAATTATGTCCTTATGTTACTCGATACGATCAAATTCTCGTATTTATTATCAGGTTTAACTTTTTACATAGTTAAATTCTTTCAAACTTTAAAGCAATGACAACTGAATTCCCTTTATTTCGCTAAAATCTGTACTTATGTCCCTAAAACACATCTTTAATTCGTTAAAATTGTCTAGGCTAGTCATATTATACGTAAACGATTCATTGTCCAACAGTCAATTCACGGTCCATGTATGATCTAAATTTCCTTCAGCTTCCCAGAATTCCTGTATGATTTACTATAATATACTTCCGTTGGCCAGACGCGAGTATATTTCACTAAATCATACCCTTATTCTGAGTTACTCGTTAAGGAAACTCCTATATGGTTTACACCTTATTATGGTACACAATTTCCTATTAAGCATTTGTAAAAGGAAAAAATTATTTTATTATTCTATTTTCACTAATCACTAGTCTCAATAGTCTTATGCTATTAACCACCACGAATTCTTCACACATGGTTATCTAACTAACTCTTAGTTAGTCATCACTGACAAACTATCACATTAGTTTAAATCTAAGTACTTAAGTCACACCACTTGCAAATCACTAACAGTCCGGGCATTATAAGTGTAATTCACAAAGGTTATAACACTCAAACTAAGAGGTCACATAATCATCTGTGCATAGGAATATATCTAGGTATACCATTCCATCCTAATGATATACTAATCACAATTTCAAACATTGTCTAACAATCCGCTCTCTTTCCAAGTCACAACACGAATCAGGTACAAATCCCCATTCAGGTAAAAGGTTTCACTATTTTCTAAAGACATAACATAAGGGGCACCACCCACACTCACTTCTAATGGTCACAATTTAAATTCGTAAGGGGCAGGAAAGGAAACAATTCCTTAAGGCATCACTACGATACTTGCACCACTAGTCTAACCATGCATAATAAATAACAGGGCTAATATCATACTTAACAGTTCGGTCATGGTTTACATACAAGCAAATCACCTATAATATCAATAGAATACAGGGTTCAAGTTCATCGTCATACACACCTGTGGACTACTGTCCAACCCTAATTCCTGCAGGTCACTACGGGTGTCCCGATAATTCAAGTAAAAGAAATGTATTTTATATAAGCCTTACGTAGTCTTATAGAATCTTGCATATCATCATATTTAGTCAAGTATAACAGACATGCATATCATATGCATATGCAGTACAAAACCAATCAATTCTCACTAATCATGGCAAGCACAGAAAGCATGACAACCAATCAAAGGGAATAAATCCCAATAATGTCACTAGTAGCTTCAGATACAGCTATTATGACTGAAGCCGTCAAACCACTAGCTACTTCTACCTTGTTAGGAAGAAGCAATCACGTCACAACTGGTCTTAGTCGAGCATAATTTATAACAAACATAGATAGGCATTCGTTCACAATCAAATGGTACATAATAATTAAAACAATGTAACAAGGGCGTACCTTTTTAAATAAGAAGACATCTTCTTACCTATCAACATATTGATCCCACCTGCACCCCTGACCCCTCTTCACACACAAGTAACTCATCACGTAAGGGATTGTAGTTGAAATCAGTTTCGATTGTCGCTAACCTATTTCATTTATCTTTCTCTTCCTATCTCGAGGTTCACTTTATCACTGATGAAACATGTATCTTTATTCAACTCAATGTTCTGGTACACTCTCCGGACTTGTCAAATCTCCTATCAGGACTCACTGACATAACTCTGGATAAAATGGGGTCAACGGCTCAACAGCAGGGTTTGATCGATCGTCATACCTGTCTTATCACAACATCTCTCAAAAAACTTAGTAGATAATCCATTAGTACCTATCACTAATCATAATAACATAGGTGCATATCTCTACATTCACTTATCCCTCACTTGGATGTTTGACATGATACATTCATAAGTTTGGGAGTATTGCACTTACACAGTGTACATACTGCCAAACCTATGCTCTGATACCAACTTGTAACACCGTACTTTTTACATACACACACTTTTTTAAAGACACTCACAGCAAAAGACTTATTAATTTACATATCATATATTAGTACATACTTATATGATTACACAAAATCACAGGTGTTACATTTTTAATATAAGCCATTTGTTTATTACAAAATATCAGAGTTATAAAATGTGTTAAACATCTTCACTTGCCTCGCAAAACTCACCAAAATTTGCTAATCTATACCTGCAAGGCAAAACACTGAGGGGGAATTAGCATAAATATAAGTGAATGGCAATATCTAGGTGTACATCACTACAAGCATCAAGCACATCTTAAAGGCACTGGTCACTAATCACGTAAATCCATACACAAGAAGACCGATAGTTCACACTATTCAGTCACTGGTATAGTCTTCCAGACGTGACGCACTCGTCATTCATACTATACCACTAATCAGTAACACTTGGACCCAATACTATCACCCTAAATACACAAGGTAAATAGCATTGACCTCTTATGTCAGAATTCACCATCGACGTTCACTGGTGCGCACATAATCACATATAGTCATAATACTGGTCACAGACTCATTACACAGTCTAATTATAAGCATGGAACGGATCACTATACTTGTCACTCTATAATCACATCCATAAATATAATCCCACTCAGCTGAAAGCACAAGTACTCAGTTATCTTATATCACTGAGTCTTCACCTTTCCATTTGTCACCTGAGAATCATCACAAAATATCTCAAGTTAGTATAGTGCTCAAGTGTTGAATCACACTTCACATTTAATAGAAAATATCATCAATACATACTCTAATTAGCATGATTTAACTCTATATATATATTCATATATGACAAGTTTACATAGTTTCCCATTCAATTGCAACTATTACACGCATATAAAACGAGGCATAAACGTTATTCTATCATTTTGACCCAAAATAAATTTTGATTCAGTGTTTTAAAACTTCACCATTAGAAAGTAGACCTCATTAAGTTTCCAACGGTAGTTTATTCATCAAAAACGGAGTTACGGTTTGAAAGTTACGGCTAAAACAAGTTTACCAAAAGCTGACAGACTGCAACCGCGCGGGAGCACCTGCAACTAGGGATGGCAAAATGACCCGTACCCGATGGAGAAACCCGAAACCCGTTACAATTGGGCTGGGTATGACCCGAGTTTGCCGGGTCATGGACCGGGTATGGGGATGGTTACAAACGAAATTCCGGGTTTGGGTTCGGGTATGGTTTTGGATACAAACCCGTATACCCGACCCGTATACCCGACCCGCATACCCGTATACCTGGCGTGAGGAATTTTAATACTACCTTTTGTGTAAAATTTTAGTATTAGTATTATATTGTTAATGTATGAAAGATTTCTCTTTTTTTTAAACGAGTATAATTTTATTCGATATAATTATATCCAACAAATTTTTGAGATGTGATATTTTATACTTTGTGTATTTGAGTATTTTAGTAACTTTTCAATCAACTTTTTGTATGTGATATTTCATAATACTTTAAATATGAAGTAGTTAAGTTATTTTTCGATATTTTGATTTGGTAACTTATTGAAAAATAAATACAGAATGACTAATCGGGTATACCCGTTTACCCGTGGGGAAACCCGAAACCCAATAGTATGTAAGTAAATGGGGAATTACCTAAACCCGACCCATACCCGACCTGATGCCATCCCTACCTGAAACCGTCCGGTTGCACCCAAAATGGCCCGGATACACCCTGTAACCGTACGGATGCATCCTGCAACCGTACGGGAGCTGTTCATCAACACCAGGTCACTGTTTTCGTCAGTTTGAGCTCCAAATCTCGTTTTTGCACTGTTTTAACACTAATAATCACTTAGAAAACACACATAACTCATATACAAATGTTTACTAACTTCAATTTGACATAAACAACACTTTAAATACAAGATTTGATTCAAAAACCCACTTTTATCCAAAACCACACAAAAACCCAATTTGCAAGAGATTTAGATCATGAAATCAGTCATGGTTTACCTTAAAATGATCAGAAGAACACAAGGAACAAGATTATATGATTGATTTGAGCTCATGTTAACATTAAGAAATTAGGGTTAGAGTTGATGGAGAAAGAACGAGTCGGTGTTTTGGGAAAAATATCTCAAAATGAGATAAGTTACAGATATATTAAAAGGGTTTAACACCACACCCCACAATACACGGGTATTTATCCGTTATCTAAAACTCAAAATCTTTAATAACTTATTCATTTTAAGTCCAAATCACAGAAGGAAATATGTTCTGTGACCCTTGCCACAAACGCACATTATCCCATACACAATAATTATAAAACATATAATTATTAAGATCACTATACTAACCCACAAGGGTAAATGTGTCATTTCTACTAGGCCCAAAGTGAGGCTGTTACATATTTATAATTGAGTTAAAACAAAATATATATTTATTTGATTTAATGTCACCGTTGTACAAACTGAAACAAACGAATATTGTGAAATTCGGAGTATTATTTAGTCTGAGAATAAAGGGTCACTAAAACTTGGCGCAAAGTTTTTAGAAATGGAATTCCGTTTCAAAAACATGTATATGAACAATAGAAACTATGTTGGTAGATATAAATAATCATCTGGGACACTGATGCTATATTTATATTATATTTTTATCATACCATTTGTAGTAACTAAATATTTAGTTTGTTTTTGTACTCAATTTATTGGGTTATCATCATAACGCAAATACCTAAACAAAACCCCACACAAAAACATTCAATGTATGACATTGTACTCGTTTAACAGTGTTGATATTTTTACTTACATTTTGATGAATCAAAATAGTTATTATACATCGACTACTTGTACTATAACAGTATCTAAAGTATTATATCCATGAATTTATTATATACATAAGTGAAACTAATAATACCTCCACATTAGTCTAATAGTCTGTATTAATGTACTACATAATAATGTTACAACATTTAAAAATTAAAAATTGCCCTTGAAGCAAAAAGATTCTATGAATCCATTTACTTAGAAGGATATACAACTATACACGTACGTTGTGGTCCGTTGTTGATGATATTTGTGTTAAACGGTTGATAATCGGCGACCCATACTATTATATATTTTACTCCAATTTGCTGATTATTAGTGATATACACTTACTGTACACATCACACGTATTATTTATTGTATATGATAGGTTATTAGCTGTAGCAGCATATAATTTCCATAGATAGTTTGATTGTGTATATCCCTTCCTCAATTATAGGATTGGTTGTTATGTATGTGATCAAACCAAAATCGTTTTGTATAAATAGATTTCGGGTTTGAGTGCTTGAATTGAGAAAAAGAGTGGATCGAATGTTTTAACTCCAATAATTGTACGAACCCCGATTTTAAATCTGGATTTCAAGGGAGTAAAACAATCGATGAGATTAACCTTATTCGATTGGAATCGAATAAGCTAATATCTTAGGGTGAAGATTAATTCCGATATCGGCCGAAATCTTAATCGAAATTGTTTTATTGATAGGAGAGATGTTACTGTAATTAATTTGGGCAGAGTAACGTTAATGCATCCAGTGTTGGTGAATGAATGATCTTGTTTGCGTATTTATAGATGTTATGAGGGAATGGTGACGTGGCACATGTCCCTTTTATGGTTGTAACAAACTTTTCCAACCCCGAGGGTTGACGTGGCACATGTCCCTTTCATGGGAATAATCGAGCAGATCCTAACAAACCTTCCTAGATTCGTGGGCTGACGCATCGTGCAACTTGTTTGAATGTTTGTTCTGGGATCAAGTACTCGTTCCGAGATAGTGCACTCATTTCGGGATGAAGTGTCTGCTCCGGGACAATGCACTTTCTCCGGGACCGCGTGCTTGTCCCAGGACGGTATCATTGTACCGGGTCAGAATACTAAGCCGGGAAGTCGTGGTAGTTCCGTGAGTGTGGTGGATGCCATACCCTTTGTTTAGGCAAGAAAGTTTTGCCAAGTGTTTCTTCACGGTAGTGTTACGTCCGGGAAAGATTATTGTCGGTCTGTCAGCAGGCTTATTTGTTTGTTAATATAATCCTTGTATTTTTGATTCCTTTACATCCGGCTAGGTGATGTCGATAGCGTGCATGCTCGTCCGGGCTGGATTTTTATGTGGCATTCCCGGCTAGCCTCTGTCCGACGTGATACCTCCCGGGTGCATAAATAAATAAACTTCTGGTCAGGTTATTAAGGTGATGCCGGGAAGATGTTCTGTTTCGGGATTGGCTACGCCGGGTAAAACCCTAGTCTGGATGCTGCTAATTAGTGTCTTTTTTAGATGGATCATTATGCGTATCATCAAGTCCCATCAATTGATGATAGTAGCCAGAACGGTTACCGTTATCAAACTTGAAAACTAGCCCATGCTTCCGATAGGATGTGGATTAAATGCTTGCCAGCGTGAAAAGACAGTTTCTGCAAATACGCTCCCTTTTTGTATTTTTTCCATTTTTCAACTTTTTAGAATGGCGTTCGAGGGATTTCTTTTTGCAATTTTAATCATTACTTTTGTTGATCCATCCTTTGATCTGAGCCGTTGGATCAACTTCTTTGAAAACTATAAATAGCTTCCTTTTTACAGTATTTTCACTTTTTACAGTCTTCATACCTTAATCGTTTCTTCTTCAGAAAACCAACAGTTTTTTCACGAAAAAGGTACTTTTTCTGCTTCTTTCTTTTTTATTAGTTTGTACTTTTGTGTTTACGTATATATGGCGGATCATTCTTCCATATCTACTAGCGTAGACGCTGCCGAATCATCATCTAGGCCTTCCGTAGATATTAGCAATATAATGAGTCGAGTATGTGATGAATGCCTAGACGAATTAGTAGGTAAGTACCCATTTTTGACCGGATATACTTTGAGAGTTCCTGATGCCTTCCACCGAGCCCACAAACCTCTAGCATACATGATCATCATGTATGGTGCAGCCATCACCGTGGGCAATTTTTTGTTGTCTTACTCAGAGTTTATGTATCAATTCTTTAGTCATTACGGGATAGCGTCTGCCTAGGTACATCCCCATGCGTACCAAAAATTGGTTATGTGGGAGATGTATCTTAACCATTATCATATACTTCCGACTGTTCGCATGTTCTGATACTGTTTCTCCATCTCAAGGTCTGAGATTGGGTGGTTTTCCATCAAACGGAGAGTGTTGTTCAATTTTACCAGCGACATGGATACGTCTTTGAAAGAGTGGCGGGAGTCGTTCTTTTTATTTGATAGTAAAGGACTACCGGCACAGTTTGTTGAACTTTGTGAATAGGCAGTAAACGTGAGGAAAGGAGCCAATAAGATTCCAAGATTAAATGCTGCCGAGAAGGCATGTATATTGGCTATCCAGGAATTCAAGTTTTCCCAGCGGCCATACCCGGAGGCCATGCTTGTGCTGGGAGGAGTCAGTCACAAATGTCCGGATCCAAACACTAAGCCCGTCATTCGTTTTAACGGGGCAGGTGGAGACTGATCCTAGCCAATTGTTATGTCGCATAGTTTATTATTTATATACTAACCTTGTTTATGTTTATGCAACCGTGATGGAGTTTGCTAGCGCAATGGCTTTTGGTAATCTAGAAGTGATCAGTTTGAGACTGTCCTGGTTAACCCGGGAGGTGAGCTGGATGTTCCTCCTCAAGACCTGGAGCAGAATACCGGTGACAGTGCTGAATTGGTCCTTCCTGCTCCGTACCAGAGGGGCATACGGCTGTGAAGAGGAGAATTCACGAGCTCCTTCAGTTACGGGCGAAGAAGGCCAAAGGTAACCTCCTTGTTCCGACAAGCCAATCTTAGTTATTGTTGTGACTTGTCTCATGCTTGACTTTTTTTTTTAATTCTTGTCGATGTTGTCGAGGCTTCTGTCAGTGCTGGGACGACGGAGACGGAGCCCATAGAGCTGGGTGGTGGAGAGGGTGACCATTTTACCCTGGAGAATTTTGATGACATTCACTTCAATGTCCCTGCAGGCAATGATCTTATCCGTGCTTTCTCTCATCTGGATATTGATTATCATGGCTGTATGAGTGCCTTAGAGATGGGTTCCTCTTCAACGTTTTGCCATGCGGTTTCTGCCCTCCCCGACGATGATGCCAAGGTTGTCCGTGCCCGGGCAATCGTGGTGCTTAATAACCTCCTGCTAGATAGTTTTGACCATGAAGAGCAGGCGGTGATGTCTCAGCAAGCTGCCCAAGATGAGCTTGCCCGAATGGCGAAGGCCGGGAAACTATAGATAACCTGGAGAGCCAGCTGAAAGCTGCTAAGGACGAACTTGCCCGGGTAGTTGCCGAGAAGGAGGAGAAGGATAAAGAGGCATCCTCTGCTGTCCTCATGAAGGAGGTGGCCACGACGGAGTGTCTTTGGTTGCAGAGTGCCCTGCCTTCTATTTTAAAGAAGGCCATCAACTCCACTACTATGAAGGCACCTTTCGAGGCTTATTTACAGAGTTTTGGGACAGCCGACTTCACTCATGCTGTCCGTTTGATGTAAAAACATCACGCCGGAGGGGCTGTCACCTTGCATCTGAAAATTGCCGGGAAGGTGAACCCGGTTGTCATACAGGAGCTTCAGGCTGCTCAACAGGCCTTGGCAGAGATTCATTTTGGCAGTTTTGAGGATCTATGTGCCAACGAGGGTACAACCGTGCAGCAACTGTTAGATTTTAAATTTTAATATATTGTATTACACATTGTTGCTTATTTTTTATGTAACTTGTAATGAAACTTTGTATAATTAATAGAATTTTAGTTTCATGTACTCTGTGATGAATTTTCTTCAGCCGAACTAGTTTGTATCTTAATATGTAGGTCTAGACTACATTTGTATTAGTTTTGGCGTGTACATCGTGCATTCAAGTGTGTTTATTCCATCTATTCATTCGCCGTTTATCAGTAGAAACTTGTACCGACGAGGGCTAGACAATCACCTCTTAAGGGGTACAGAATAACTTGCGTGGGACTTATGTGGATGCTGGAATCCATCTGCTGCTAGCCGGTTATTATTATATGAACATTGTTATAAATAACATAATGACGAAGTTATTGTAAAACGGTAAAATTCTTTTATTCATTCCTAGAAAGGAAAGACATACATAGATTCTTTATTTGAAAAAAAAAGACATATATATCAAGATAACCATGATTTGAAGTGATCAGTTTCAATCATGATATCTATCTAAATTTTAGTGTAGCCTCTAGCCACTTTTGTTTCCCTTAGCCGGTGTTCCATCTTGGTTGGAGCTTTCACAAATTTCTGGCCTGGAACGTTTTAGTGCTGGATTAAGGGGTTTAGTGTAGAGACCTGTCCTAATCCATAAGGACGAATACAATAATACATGGTTACATCGCGAGGTACTTGACCTCTATATGATACATTTTACAAACATTGCATTCGTTTTTAAAAGACAAACTTTCATTACATGAAAGTTGACGGCATGCATACCATTTCATAATATATCCAACTATAACTGACTTAATAATAATCTTGATGAACTCAACGACTCGAATGCAATGTCTTTTGAAATATGTCATGAATGACTCCAAGAAATATCTCTAAAATGAGCAAATGCACAGCGGAAGATTTCTTTCAAACCTGAGAATAAACGTGCTTAAAAGTGTCAACCAAAAGGTTGGTGAGTTCATTAGTTTATCATCAATATTCATTTCAATCATTTTAATAGACCACAAGATTTTATATTTCCATTTCTCATAAACATCATGCATGCATAAAAATCGTTCATATGGATTGAACACCTGGTAACCGACATTAACAAGATGCATATAGAATATCCCCATCATTCCGGGACTCCCTTCGGACATGATAATTTTGAAGTACTAAAGCATCCGGTACTTTGGATGGGGCTTGTTGGGCCCAATAGATCTATCTTTAGGATTCGCGTCAATTAGGGGCCAGTTCCCTAATTCTTAGGCTACCAAGCTTAAAGGGGCATATTCGGCTTCGATCATTCAACCATATAATGTAGTTTCAATTACTTATGTCTATTTCGTCAAACATTAACAAAAGCGCATGTATTCTCAGTCCCAAAAATATATATTGCAAAAGCATTTAAAAAGGGAGTAATGAAACTCACTATACTGTATTTCGTAGTAAAAATACATATGACATCATTGAACAAGTGTAAGGTTGGCCTCGGATTCACGAGCCTATATCAGTTATATATATATATATATATATATATATATATATATATATATTAACACATATAATTGTAATCAAACAAATTTATATATTATTATTAATTGTTATTTTAGTAATTTATATGTTTCATTAAACAACTAAATTAACTATATTTATTTTATAACCTTTATTTATTATGAAATTATTAATGTTATTATGTGATATGTACTAAATATATTCTTATATAGCTATTTATTTGGTAAAATAATATAAGTAACAATTTGTATCTTTTTATGATAATATTAATAATAATAATAATTAGATTTTTAGTAATGATTTTGATATTAATAGTTTTGATAATAATAATAATAAAAGTAATGTTAGTAATAATAAAAGTAATGATAATAATAATGATTAGATAAAATGTTAGTTTTCATAAAAATAATACTTTTAATAATAATGGTGATTTTTATAATAATGATGATTTTATTAGAAGTTTTATTAGTCATATTAATGATAATACTAATATTAATGTTAAATGTTAATTCTAATACCAATGTTAGTAATAATAAAAACAATAATTTTATTAATCATTTTAATACTAATGCTAATAATAATAATAGTAATACTAATAATAATAATAGTGATAGTAATAATAATGATAATAATGAAATGTAATTTAATGATAATAGTATTAATTGTATTAACAATACTAATAATTATGTTCTTCATATCAGTAATAACCTAATAACAATAATAATTAATAATAACAATAATAATAATAATAAAAATGAGTAATAAGTAAACTACCTCAATGAAGTAGCCCTTTAAAAAAATGTCCAAGTCCGGGTTTGAACTCGCGACGTCCCGCTAACCCGATAACGCCCTTAACCATCTAACCATTTCTGTTTTTTCTGAATTTATCACTACCCTAATATATTTAAACGCGTATAACCCAGTCATCTTCTTCATAACCCTAAACCCACTTATCTCTTCATCATCTTCATAATTAATCCTAATCATCATCATAGTTCTATCTCGGCCCAACATAACCCAACAGCCTTCGGCCCAACAAAGCATAATAGCTTCCGGCCCAACAAAAAATAGAATAAGGATTCGACCCAGAAACAATTACGACCCAACTGTTAAATAAAAAAAAACTGCTGCAAGCTAAGATCGAACTCAGGGCCTATTGTTTAATCAAACGCCTAACAAACCACTGAAGCACTCGTACAATCTTGAATTTATCCAGTCATTAAATGTTTTAACCCGTAATATCTAGTCACCATCTAGTATATATCATCTCGCTGGTTGCTTTTCTTGTTGGTGTAAACGGAAATAAACAAATAAAAGGGGCTGTTGTCTCCTCACCTCATACTGTTTCAATCAAAAAAAAATTGCTAATCACTCATCACTTTTCATTAAACATAATCACCATCATCGTTATTTAATACCATCATCATCTTTTATCTTGACTATTATTATCATAATCACACTTCATCACCATTAACCAAATACTACCAATATCACTCGAAGAAAGAAAAAAAATTAGCAGCCAAGTAGCATTTTCGGCCCAATTTAGAATAATGAAACAAGGCCCAAACTATAATCGGACTATGGCAGCCCAGCAATTGGAGTTCCAAGACCAACATTTAACAGAATATATTTAAGAGAAAAGGAAAGTTGTCGGTGGGGGTTATGATTAAAACAAAAGAAAATTGTGCAACTTCCACCATCTATTTCTTTCCATTATTATCGTGTTACCACAAATCATCATCATTCATCATGAACTCATTGTTAATTAATCAAAATATTTTATTATCACTATACAACATAATAAATGTTGCTGTAACCGAAACATAAGAAGTGACGATTATATATGGTTTTGTTGTTTCGAATAGGAACAGGAACAGACTGGTAACAGTAGGTTTTTTTTTGTAACAGAAAAATAATGTCAAACATTGTGAGAATTATTTATATGGAGTATGTAATATAAGTAAGGAAAAAAAATAATACGCGAGTTTGTAGCAGAAGTAGCAAGCAGAAATTTTGATGGGTTGTGTTATTCAACTTTGAAGAAATAGTAAACATATAACTGTTGATGTAGAAACGCTACGAGATTCGAAATAATGATTGCTAATTCCCGGTAGTTGGTATGTGAAATGACCCGTCCTTATCCCCCTGGACGAAGTCATCAACACTTGGTCTCATTGCGAAGTACTGTCCTAAATATGCAGGAATGATTCCAAGTAATATGAGCAAATGCACAGCGGAAGACTTCTTATATATCTGAGAATAAACATGCTTAAAAGTGTCAACCAAAAGGTTGGTGAGATCATAGGTTTATCATAACAATTATTTTAATATGTTAATAGACCACAAGATTTCATAATCATAAACATAATACACTCGCAAGTCTATGTAAAGCATTCTAAGTGGTTGAGCACTTGGTAACCATACTTAACATTTAATCAACGTCGCATATTCCCTTTATTATGAAATCTCACTACACTGTACCAAGTGTAGTCACCAAAACGAAGTACTGTGCAACCGTTGAATACTGGTCGTCCAGTCCGGTTGGGGTTGTCAGGCCCGATAGATCTATCAACAGGATTCGCGTTTACAATACCCATGTAAATAGTAGTTACCAAGCTACAGGTAAATATGCCAGTGGTACAACTCAACATAGAATATATTTTAAAGTACTTGTGTCTATTTTGTAAACATTTATAAAAGCAGCGCATGTATTCTCAGCCCAAAAATATATATTGCAAAAGCAATTAAAAAGGGAGCAAATGAAACTCACCTAATGTATTTTGTAGTAAAAATACATATGACGGCATTGAATAAGTGTAGGGTTGGTCTCGGATTCACGAACCTATATCATTTGTATGTATATTAACACATATATTGGTAATCTAACAACCTTAGGTATTATTATTACTTGTTATTTTATTAACTTGTACGTTTCATTTATAACTAGATTAACTATATCTATTTTCTTATACATTAAATAGATAATTAATATTTATTACAAACATATTAATATAGTTAAGTTTTATGTACATAATATATTTTTATATATAGAAAAATCTTTATTTGATATATTAATAATACTAATAATAATAGAGATACAAATAATAATATTAGTGTTAGAATTAATAAAAATAATGATAATATTAATGATAATTCTAATAATAATAATAATAATGATAGTGCTAATAATAAATATGATAACTTTTATAAAAATTTAGTTTCAATAATAATATGACTTACATTAAAAATGATAATAATAATAATAATAATAATAATAATAATAATAATAATAATAATAATAATAATATTAATAATAATAAAAATAATAATAATAATAACAATAATAATAATAATATGATAATTTTAATAGAAATGATACTTAAATAATAATAGTAGTTTAAAATAATACGTTTAATAATAATGATAATGAAATTAGTACTTTTGATAATAATACTTAATAATAATCATAATAATAATAATAACAATATCAAATTGGAAATAAAAGACTACCTTAAAATTTTCTTTAAAAAGAAACTGCCCATAGTCAGGATTGAACCCGCGACCCCTTGTTCACTCCCAACACCCACGACCACTACACTGTTTTCCGTTTTTCTGAATTAAATAGCAATTGATTTGTTTTTATAATCCATTTTCCGTGACTCATCTTCTTCCTCACTTAACCCATTTAAATTTGTTCAGAGGTGAACCCCAATCCATAACACAATTAAAAATGCTTGTACCTTTTAACTTAAGTATTATCATCATCATAATTAACTAGTTTGATTTGAAACAGAAGATTAAAAGAAAAAAAAAACTGAACAGACCCCTTTTATGAACACATTCAACTCAAATTCGATTTTTAAAATTTAGGACGTTTTAGATCTTGATTATAACATGAAAGTGTTTCCATTTCTCCTTTAGAAACTTTCTGATTTGTCAATTAAACTTGAATCGTCAACCAGATGTCAAATTTTACAAGAAACCGATAATTTGACTTTTTATTCGAAATATTTGACTCCAAAATTCGACTTTGATATAACGTTTTAAGACCTGAGAATTTGAGGAAACATTCACGACATGATTTAGAACATTGCTGCATTTCTACTTTTCTTCAATTCGCCCCGAATCAAAATAATGGTTAAATGGGTTCGGTTTATGAAACAGAAAAAAAAATAATATAAATGAAGAACACTTTTTTTTATCAATTACAGAAGTGAAATATATAATCTGATGTAAATGATTGAATCCAAAAAAAATATCACTCAGGGTCAATTTGTAGGGCTGCTAGTTATCACGAGTGTACAGAAATCATAGAAACAACAAAACTGATAATGGTGTATATCTATATATCTTACGCATATTAGTCTGTATTTATATAATTAAATAATTAATATTAATGTTTAAATATATATCTGTATTTATATACGTATTTAACTGTATAATATAAAAGTATATATATATATATATATATATATATATATATATATATATATATATATATATATATATATATATATATATATATATATATGTTTAATTTATATATCCATTTGTATATCTGATTATATATACTTATTTATATATATGTATTTGTATTTAGATTATCTACATATTTTTGTATTTATCTCATAATTAATCTTATAATAATAATAACACCCAAATATTATAAGCAATCAAATAAATAATAAAAAAAATTATGATCATATAATGGTAATAAATATTGTTATTAATAACAATGATAATAACTAATAATGATACAACTTTTAATAATAACAATACTAATCATAATAATCATAATATTGATACCCCTTATGTTTATAAAAATAATTGTACTAATAATTATAACATACTACTAATATTTATATTGATAATTATATTAATAATGATAATAATATCAATAATAATACTTGTACGTCTCAAGTTTTATCCATCTCTTTTATAAATAATAATACAATATTACTATTAATATTTATAATGAAAGTAAGGGTATTAGTATAACTTTTAACTTGTAAGTAAATTTACTATGTAGAATTTATATCTTATTAACTATATAATAATTAATAATTATATTATATATCCTATAACAAAATTTATTAGATATTGGATATTATTATAATATAATATCAATTATTAATAAGAATTCATATTTATATACATATAGTTTCATAATAATATCGTATACCTGTTTATTAATTTTACATTTTTTTAAGGTGTATTTTTTTATTTATGCAAAGTATTATATATACACACTTATATCTATTTTATATAAATATATTTACATATTTATTTACAAACAATCATTCGTGAATCGTCGGGAATGGTCGAAGGTAAAAATGATTGTATGAACACAATTTAAAGTTCTTGAGGTTTAACTTAACAAACTCTGCTTATCGTGTCGGAAACATATAAAGATTAAGGTTTAAATTTGGTCGGAAATTTCCGGGTCGTTATAGTACCTACCCGTTAAATAAATTTCGTCCTGAAATTTGAGTGAGGTGGTCATGGCTATCACTAATAATGTTTTCATGACGAATATGAGCTTGTTAAATAGAGTTTTATTACCATTGAGTAATAAGGATAAATTAATTCGATTATTCGAAGGGTACGAATGAAGTTATCAGAATGAGTAAGATGAGTAAATAGTGTTCCGTTAAAGCTTTTGATGTAGATATGGTTGATTTCCGAAATTCAAGGAATTTAAAAGAAGGTCTTGGAAATCTACAAGATCTGATTCTTCGAGATTTAAGGAAATTAGGATCTCTTTAATTAATTGCGATGATCTGTCCTGATTGCTACGTCTAGTATTTCACTATAAATTCACCTCTTCCGTTCCATTATTTTCATCACCCTTATAACTTCTTTCTTAATCTATTTTTCCAAAGATTGGGTATATGCTTAATCCAGTTCTAATCCTTGTTCTTATCCTTACTATAACAACAAATATTTCTCCTTTTCCAACTTTCACCGGAGGAATATGTTTTCTTCTACTTCGCCCTTGGGGTTATAGTGTTTTTAATTCTCCCGTGTCTTTATGTTGCGATAAACATTGATATACACGGTTTGTAATTTTCCTGTGTTGTTATTGGGCATCATATTTTCTCTTATATTTTGAAGCTTTATTCTTTTGTTTTCTCTTCCCGGCTTCAAGTCAAGCGAATAATGGTCCAGAATTTGTATATATAGAGTTTCGAATGATTATAATGTTCTAAGCAGGAAGGAACGTAATAGCACGATTCAATTTTCAAATTTATCAAAATTACTGAAGATAAAACTATCAAGAATATATTCTTCTTGATATGTTCGGAAGTTATGTAGAATGAAAGAGTTATGTAACATGGCACATGATGATAATATGATCTGTGAATCATGTTCCATTAGAAACTCAGCATGACTTACTGTAATATAATCACGTTGATCAAGTGTCATGATATTGTACTAACTCATGCATCAGTTCCCAACATTACTTCAATAACATTCATATTTTAAGCTCGAAAGTTTACATAATATAGAATCTAACAGTTTCTATATGATGTAACACCGATAGCACGAAGAGATTAATGAGTTCAAATAAGAATAGTTATGAAAATATTTTAAGAAATATGGAGGATATTTATAATGAAAGATACGTTGATATCTTGGAATTTCTAATATCGAAGGATGGTGAAGGAAATTTGTCCTCAAGAGTTTGAAGTCAGAAGCAAGGTATTCGCTAAAGATTTCATCAGGCTTTGAATTATTTTGAAAGGACCCGTCCTAATCCACCTGGATGAAGTCATCAACATTTGGTTCCATTGCGATGATCGGCTCCAAGTAATGTCCTTATATTGAGCAAATGCACAGCGGAAGACTTAATTCGTACCTAAGAATAAACATGCTTTAAAGTGTCAACCAAAAGGTTGGTGAGTTCATAGTTTTATCATAACAATCATTTCAATATGTTAATAGACCACAAGATTTTAATACACTCGCAAGTGTATGTAAAGCATTCTAAGTGGTTGAGCACTTGGTAACCATACTTAACATTTAATCAACGTCGCATATTCCCTTTATTATGAAATCTCACTACACCGTACCAAGTGTAGTCACCAAAATGAAGTACTGTGCAACCGTTGAATACTGGTCGTCCAGTCCGGTTGGGGTTGTCAGGCCCGATAGATCTATCAACAGGATTAGCGTTTACAATACCCATGTAAATAGTAGTTACCAAGCTACAGGGAAATATGCCAGTGGTACAACTCAACGTAGAATATATTTTTAAGTACTTGTGTCTATTTTGTAAACATTTATAAAAGCAGCGCATGTATTCTCAGCCCAAAAATATATATTGCAAAAGCAATTAAAAAGGGAGCAAATGAAACTCACTTTTGCCTTGAAGGTATTTAATTCGACTTGGTCTCCGATAGATATCACGAACCTAACCATATATATAATATATCAACATATTTTCTTTTTAAGTAATCGTTACATATATATATATATATATATATACTTTTAATACTTTTAATATTTTCTTAGTCCGTAGTTAGCAGTCCGATGTTAGTGGTCCACAATTAGTTGCTTAAATAAAATAAATAAAGACCCCATCGTATTCGTATTGATCAGAATTAATCTCGACCCATGGTACCATGTTGTCAAATGACGTGTTGCGTACATAAAGTACCATGTTGTCAAATGACGTGTTGCGTACAATCATGAGGTCTTATGATTAATCTTCTCGTGTTGTTTACGAGTGGTCCTGAAATATATAAAATCAAATCATAAGTAATTATATATAAAATATCATATTAATTAGAAAAGATATGATTAATTTACTTTTTCTCCAAATATTTTCGTAGCTAAACTAGCTTCGGATACTCAATCTTGTTTTAGTCGTAGTTTTTTCATTACAACTCCGTTTTTGTTGGTTCAACTTGCCACTTCCTTGGATCGAGTCAAATTTTAAGAATATGAACTGAAAATACCTTAGTTTGTATTCAAAATCATAGGTTATAGGTCAAACTTTGGTGAAACTTATGAAAGTGATCATTTTCCATCATAAAAACAACATTTAATGATCATTTTTCAAAAAATACTTACACTTTGAGTTAAACCATGAAATTTTTATGTGTTAATATATTCATAAGAAATATCATTTTTCCAGAACATGAACTTTCAATTCAAAGTTCAAGATAGTTTTTAATTATCCAACCCAAAACAGCCCCCGGTTGCACTCCGACGACGTAGATTCAGTTTTTAAGATGTTCTTTGTAAAACCAAGTTATATCTTGTTAGGTTAGCATATCATTATGATATATTATAGGTCTTGAAGTGTTTTAAAAGTCAAGTTAGAAGGATCTATTTAGTTTGCGAACAAGTTTGAAATCATTCAAACTATGTTCTTGTTGTTAAAATTTTATACCACAAAATAAGATAGCTATATGAATATGAATTGAATAAGATTATGAACAAGGTTACTACCTCAAGTTACTTGGACAAAGTTACTGCAAAAGATAAAAAATAATCTTGGAATCAAAGAGTGGTGGAGTTAGATCAAAAGGTTGGAAGTAAACTTCTTCAAATGGGTGGTTATTTTGATATGTTCTTGAAAGAGTTTTCTTATGGTGTTTAAGGCTTATAATTGAAGCTAAATGATGGGGAAAATGCTTGGAGATGATCAAGTATGAAGTTAGGAGTATTTTGAGAGAGAAATGAGGGTGTAGGTATGAGAAAATGGAGTGAAGAAATGGTGTTCATTTATAAAAACGTTTTTAGTTTATAAAGAAAGAAAAGGATTCCTAATTTTGTTTTCTTACTAATAATTCATACTACTTGACAAATCCTAATTACCTCATATCTAGGGCAGTAATAATATTGATTAGGATGTTGATTTGATGTGTATATACCAATAGTAAATATGTATAGAAGCTGGGTATGATACGGGTACATATACCCTAGATATACGTATAGAAATCTTGAGGAAACGAACGAGAATTCAAATATAGCTATATTTTGTGAATATACTTATATTGTTTTATGTATTTAAGTCCTTAAAAAGTGATTAAATACATTATATATACGATACATGTATAAGCATTATAGATTATAAGTATATATATCAAAGAATGTTACGTATAGTTATCGTTTTGAAAACTTAAGTTAGTAGTTTCAAAATATACTTATAACTCATTGTCATTAGTACACAATGTGTCATAACCCGTCCTTAACCATAAGAACGAGTTAGATAACGTATGATTTCATTGCGAGGTATTGACCTCTATATGCGACATTTTTAAAAGAACAACTGCATTTATTTTACATTACAAACCATAACTCTTATTTTAATACAAGCTTTAGACAATAAAAAGATGACTATCGTTTAGCGATAATCTTAGACTTACAAACTTTACATGTGATGATAACAATACGATTTCTAGCATATTTTACATTACAAATCCTCCGATATGCAGTTTTATTTTTGACACAAATATGCATACTCAAGATCTTGTTTAAATTCAACATGTTGCAGCGGAAGCTTTTAGTTATCACCTGAGAATAGCATGTTTAAAATGTCAACATAAAGTTGGTGAGATATATGTTTAATGCCGGCAGCAATATATATATAGACCACAAGATTTCACATATAAACATTTTAATAAAAATATTCTAAGTGGTTGAGCACTTGGTAACCATACTTAACATTTAATCACGTCGCATATTCCCTTTATTATGAAATCTTACTACACCGTACCAAGTGTAGTCACGAAACGAAGTACTGTGCAACCGTTGAATACTGGTCGTCCAGTCCGGTTGGGGTTGTCAGGCCCGATAGATCTATCAACAGGATTCGCGTTTACAATACCGCTGTAAATAACAGTTACCAAGCTACAGGGAAGTATGCCAGTGGTACAACTCAACGTAGAATATATTTTTCAGTTACTTGTGTCCATAACGTAAAACATAAAATACATGTATTCTCATCCCGAAATACTTAGAGTTTAAAAGTGGGACTATATACTCACTTTCGTCTTGAAGATATGTAATTTTGACTTGGTCTCCGATTGATATCACGAACCTATCCATATATAATATATCAATACCTTTTCTTTTTAAAACAATCGTCACATATATATACTTATTATACTTTTAATACTTTTAATAATTTCTTATTCCGTAGTTAGCAGTCCGATGTTAGTAATTCAATTTTAATGGTTCATTTTTAGGTGTTTAATAAACCCCCAATGAAATAAATAAAACCCCCATCATATATGTATTGGTCGAGATTAATCTTGACCCATGGTACCGGTGTTGTCAAATGACGTGTTGCGTACATAAAGTACCGGTGTTGTCAAATGACGTGTTGCGTACAATCATGGGATCTTATGATTAATCTTCTCGTATTGTTTACGGGTGATCCTGAACCATATAAAATTAAATTATGAGTACATATATATAAAATATCATGTTATTTTAAAAAGATGTGATTTATTTAATTTTCTCCAATTATTTTCGTAGCTAAACTAGTCTTAGATATCCGATCTCGTTTTGGTCATAGTTTCTTCGTTACAACTCCGTTTTCGTTGATTCAACTTGCCACTTCCTTGGATCGAGTCCCTCTTTAAGACTATGAACTGTAAATACCTTAGTTTGTATTCGAAATCACAGGTCATAGGTCAAACTTTAGTGAAACTTATGAAGTTAATCATTTTCCATCATGTAAACAACCTTAAATGATTATTTTTCTAAAAATACTTATACTTTGAGTTAAATCATGAAATTTTTATGTGTTATCATATTCATAGTAAAAATCATTTTTCCAGAAAATAAACCTCCAATTCAAAGTTTAAGATAGTTTTTAATTATCCAACCCAAAACAGCCCCCGGTTGCAATCCGACGTCGTAAATTCAGTTTTTAAGGTGTTCTTTGAAAAACCAAGTTATACCTTGTTAAATTAGCATATATTTATGATATATTACAGGTCTTGAAGTATTTTGAAAGTTAAGTTAGAAGGATCTATTTAGTTTGCAAACAAGTTTGAAAACATTCATACTATGTTCTTGTTGTTAAAATTTTATACCATATAATAAGATAGCTATATATATGAATCGAATAAGGTTATGAACAAAGTTACTACCTCAAGTTACTTGGACAAGATTGCTGTAAAATAGGAGTAAAGACCTAGAACTAAAAGAGTGGTGGAGTTGGATGAAAGATTGGAAGTAAACTTGTGTTCTTGAAAGGATTCTTGAAGTGTTTTTGTAAGGTTTTTCTTATGGTGTTTAAGTGATGTTTTTATGGCTAGATCTTCATGGATACTAGCTGAATGGTTATGGAGTTTCTTAAGAGTGTGTTTTAGTTAAAGTAAATGTGTAGTAAAATGAAAATGGAATGGAGTATAAATGGTGGTGTAAAAGGTGTATAAGTTTGTAATTTTGTGAAAAAATCTTTTAATCATGTGAAATTGTCATACTAGATTACAAAAGTAGTTACCTTATACATAAGGCATTGAACAAGGGCTGGTTGGTGGTGATTTGATGTGTATATACCAATAGTAAATACGTATAGAGGTTAGGTATGATACGAGTACATGTACTCTAGATATACGTATAGAAATCTTGTGAAAAATGGAATGAGAATTCAAATATAGCTATCTTTTGTGAATATACTTATATTGTTTTATGTATTTAAGTCCTTAAAAGTGATTAAATACATTACTTATACGATATATGTATAAACATTATAGGTCATAAGTATTTATGTCAAATAACGTTACGTATGGTTATTGTTTTGAAAACTTAGGTTAGTAGTTTCAAAATATACTTGTAACTTATTGTTATTAATACAAAATGAGGTATTAAAACATTCTTAGATCATGTTAAATATGTATATATACATATATATACACAAACGTATAATTATCATATGTTATATAGTTCGTGATATCGTCGGTCAAACTAGACGGTCAAACGTTGTGTAAAACTCTTTTCGAAGGCATAAGTCTCAACAATTTGGATTGCTTATCATGTTGGTAAGGTTTAATTTATGTAAATATTAATCTTATAAGTATAGAACGATCAAAAAAGTGCGGGTCATTACAGTACCTACCCGTTAAATAAATTTCGTCCCGAAATTTTAAGATTGTACCTATTTTGCGTCATCGAGAAACAAGTGTGGATACTTTTGTTTCATCTGATCTTCCAGTTCCCAAGTAAACTCGGGACCTCTTCGAGCATTCCAACGTACCTTAACGATCGGTATGTTGCTCTGCTTGAGCTGTTTAACTTCACGGTCAATGATTTCAATTGGTTCTTCGATGAATTGTAGTTTTTCGTCGACATGGATTTCTTCAAGAGGAATGGTGAGGTCTTCCTTTGCAAGACACTTCTTAAGGTTCGAGACGTGAAAGGTATTATGTACTCCGGCGAGTTGTTGCGGTAACTCGAGTCGATAAGCTACCGGTCCAATGCGTTCAATGATCTTGAACGGGCCTACATATCTTGGGTTCAGTTTACCTCTTTTACCGAAACGTATTACACCTTTCCAAGGTGACACCTTTAGCATAACCATGTCACCGATCTGAAACTCTAATGGTTTCCTTCGAACATCGGCGTAGCTCTTTTGGCGACTACGGGCCGTTCTCAATCTCTCCTTGATTAGTACTATCTTTTCAGTAGTTTCATGTATAATCTCGGGACCAGTTAATTGTCGATCTCCTACTTCATTCCAACAGATAGGTGATCTACACTTCCTTCCATACAGTGCTTCGAATGGTGCAGCTTTAATGCTCGCATGATAACTATTATTATACGAGAATTCTGCTAATGGTAAATACTTATCCCATCCGTTTCCAAAATCGATCACACATGCCCTGAGCATGTCTTCAAGAGTCTGAATTGTTCTTTCACTCTGCCCGTCAGTTTGCGGATGATATGCAGTACTCATATCCAAACGAGTTCCTAGTGCCTCTTGTAGTGATTGTCAGAACTTTGAGGTAAATCTACTATCACGATCAGATATAATGGAAATAGGTATTCCATGCCTTGAAACTATTTCCTTTATATATAATCGTAATAATTTCTCCATTCTATCCGTTTCCTTTATAGGTAAGAAATGTGCAGATTTGGTAAGACGATCAACAATTACCCAAATGGTGTCGTATCCCCAGGCAGTCTTTGGTAACTTCGTGATGAAATCCATGGTAATACCATCTCATTTCCATTCTGGGATTTCTGGTTGTTGAAGTAACCCTGACGGCTTTTGGTGTTCTGCTTTGACTTTGGAACAAGTTAAACACTCCCCAACATATGTTGCAACGTCTGTCTTTAAATTAGGCCACCAATAATGTGTCTTAAGATCTTGGTACATCTTTCCAACTCCAGGATGTATCGAGTATCTTATCTTATGTGCCTCGTTCAATATCAACTTCCTTAATCCACCCAACTTCGGTACCCAAATACGATTTGCAAAATATCGAATTCCATCTTCCCGTATAACGAGTTGCTTCTCATACTTCTTCATTATTTCATTTCCTATATTTTCTTTAGTAAGTGCTTCTCGTTGAACTTCTTTGATTTGTGAGTTGAGATTCATGCGAATTTTTATATTCATCGCTCGTACTCGAATTGGTTCTCGTTCCTTTCTGCTTAGTGCGTCAGCCACCACATTCGCTTTCCCGGGATGATAACGCATTTCACAATCATAGTCGTTTATTAACTCGACCCACCTACGTTGCCTCATGTTTAGCTGTTTCTGATCAAAAATATGTTGAAGGCTTTTATGATCAGTAAACACAGTGCATTTAACCCCATACAAGTAGTGTCTCCACATCTTCAATGCAAACACGACTGCTCCCAATTCTAGATCATGCGTCGTATAATTTCGCTCGTGAATCTTCAATTGTCGGGATGCGTATGCAATAACTTTCTTCCGTTGCATAAGAACGCAACCAAAACCTTGTCGCGAAGCGTCACAATATATTTCAAAATCATCGTTCCCTTCTGGTAACGATAAAATAGGCGCCGTATTCAACTTCTTTTTCAGTAATTGAAATGCACTCTCCTGCTCAGAAGTCCATTCATATTTCTTCCCTTTTTGCGTTAACGCTGTCAACGGCTTAGCTATTCGGGAAAAATCTTGAATAAACCTTCTATAATAACCGGCTAAACCCAAAAATTGGCGTATCTGCATTGGTGTCTTAGGAGTCTCCCATTTTTCAATGGCTTCAATTTTTGCTGGATCAACCTGAATTCCTTTGCTACTAACAACGTGGCCAAGAAATTGCACTTCTTTCAACCAAAAAGCACACTTAGAAAATTTAGCATATAGCTGTTCTTTTCTCAACAACTCTAATATCAACCTTAAATGCTGCTCATGCTCTTGCTCACTCTTGGAATAGATAAGAATATCATCAATGAAAACGATAACAAACTTATCTAGATATGGACTACAAACTCGATTCATGAGGTCCATGAATACAGCTGGCGCATTCGTCAATCCAAACGGCATGACCAAAAATTCGTAATGACCGTAACGTGTACGAAAAGCAGTTTTCGGTATATCTTCTTCTTTGACACGTAATTGATGATAGCCCGATCTTAGGTCAATTTTTGAGTACACACATGATCCTTGCAGTTGATCAAATAAGTCGTCAATTCTCGGTAGTGGATACCGATTCTTGATAGTTAACTTATTTAATTCACGATAATCTATACACATCCTAAAAGATCCATCTTTCTTCTTAACAAACAAAATTGGAGCTCCCCACGGTGAAGTACTTGGTCGTATGAATCCACGGTCTAGTAATTCTTTTAACTGACTCTGAAGTTCTTTTAATTCGGACGGTGCAAGTCTATATGGCGCACGAGCCACTGGTGCAGCTCCTGGTACTAAATCTATTTGAAATTCTACAGATCTAAATGGAGGTAATCCTGGCAACTCTTCCGGAAAAACTTCAGGATAATCTCTTGCCACAGGCACGTCGTTGATGCACTTCTCTTTTTCTTTCTTTTCGACTTTATTAACATGTGCTAGAATAGCATAACATCCCTTTTCTAAACACTTCTTGGCTTTCAAACAGCTAATGAGTTTTAACTTTGAGTTACCCTTCTCTCCATAAATCATCACCGGCATTTTATCCTTGCAAGGAATGCGAATTGCCTTCTTGGCACACACAACTTCAGCTCCTACTTTGGACATCCAGTCCATGCCGACTATTACATCAAAACTTCCTAATTCTACGGGTATTAAGTCAATTTTAAATGTTTCTCCGGCTAAATTTATTTTACAATCACGGCAAATTTTATCGGCTTTAATTAGTTTACCATTAGCTAACTCAATCATGTACTTAGCATCTAGAGGTAATGATGAACAATTCAATTTAGCGTAAAAGCCTCTACTCACGTAACTTCTATCGGCACCAGTATCAAATATAATAGATGCGGATAAGTTATTAATGGTAAACGTACCCGTAACAAGCTCCGGGTCTTCACACGCCTCTCTAGCATTAATAACAAATGCTCTCCCTCGTGCAGGTCCGATATTCTTCTCTGGATTCGGACACTGGCTCTTATAGTGACCTTGTTTTCCACACCCATAACAAGTAATGGTAGCCAAAGCAGTTCTATTTGCATTGGTGGCAGGAGTCTTGGTACCATTTGTATTTGTAACGAGAGTCCTACAATCTTCAGCAAGATGACCCTTTCGATTACATTTGTTGCATACCACATTACAGTAGCCAGAGTGATGTTTGTGGCATCGGTTACATAAAGGATTTTGTCCTTTGTAACCAAAGCTTAAACCACTACCCGCACCTTGCGTGATTTCTTGTTTTTTAAAAGATTGTTGTTGGTTACCTCGATCATAATTTCCATTCCACTTTGTTTTGTTACCTGATACCTTCACATCAGTATTGGATACTTTTTTATCCATGATGACCTGATCCATTAGCTCGTTTGCCATGGTTATAGCTTCATGAATTGTCTTAGGTTTCGATGCTGTAACATTTGCCTTGACCTTTTTGGGCAAACCATCTTTGTACATTTCAATCTTCCGTTCTTCGGTTGGAACCAATTCAGGACATAGCAAAACTAATTCCATGAATCGCTGATTGTAGTTGGTGATTTCAGTACCAACAACCTTCAGGCTTCGTAATTCATCTTCTAACTTCCTAACCTCGTTCCTTGGACAATATTCGTTGATTAACATTGTTTTGAATTCTTCGCATGGAGTATCATAAGCTACATCTCCTCCTACAGCCTTCACAAAATTTTTCCACCACGTGAGTGCACTATCTTGTAAAGTGCACGATGCATACTTGGTCATGTCCTTTTCAACACAACCACTGATTTTAAACACAGTCTCCATCTTTTCTATCCACCGGGTTAAACCGATCGGTCCTTCCGTTCCACTGAATGATGAGGGCTTGCAAGCTTGAAAAGTTTTGTAGGTGCATCCTACACGAGGATTTGGGTTAACTGCAGCAGCTCTTGCAGCCTCGACCCATAACATTCTGTCGTTCACTCGCTGATTGATGAGTTCCTGGATTTCTTGTTCCGTCATTCGGTTCAATCGCGCCATAATCTTCAATAAGAATGAAAAAAAATAATTATTCACATGGAATATTATAGATGTAGTATGTATTTACAGTACATCGTAGCTTATTAATAATATGAACCAGTTATTATTATAAAAGCCTTTTCTTCTTATTAGCATTTTATAATTATATCTAGGGTAGTACCTACCCGTTAAAGTTCATACTTAATAGCTTAGTACGAAAATCAATTACTACCACCCAAATAATACTTAACCATGGAAAATTATTGCATTTCACACTTCACTATTTTACATATGCTTATCTTACATCGAACATTAAGCAAACCACACTAATAATATTATACAAAACATTATATGATCCCATGGTTTAATACGGCAGCGCATCGTTTGGTCTATTTTCTAGGACGTTTAGGTTCAAAGAATCGCTTAACGCTTATCCTGGCTGTCTGCCTATATTTTGGCTGTGGGACTGAAGAACTGGATGCCGGGATAGAACGAATAGGAATAGCGGGAATAGGGGTGGTAGTGTCTAGTGGAGTTGGTGCCACATCATCCTTACTAAACTCGGGATTTGAATTTTCTAATTCATTAGCCTTTCGTTTCTTTCCTAGTTCGAACTTGTCTTTTGTAATTTCCTGTATTTCTTCCTCGGGTTCACTTTCCTCCTCGGGTTCACTTTCCTCCTCGGGTTCACTTTCCGGGTTCTCTATAGTCGGTTCATCCGGAATTTGTGAGTCTTCCCCAAAGATATCATTTTCGTCATCGGATAGGTTAATGACTGGAACACCATCTGAAGATTCTGGTTCGGAGTCGCTGAATGTGATAACAAGTTTTGAGCCCGACATCTATCACACAACAACTAACCCATTAGTACTACATAATATTTACATATAAATTTTAACCAACAATGATAAGCAATGGTTTTTAAATCAGACCCGGTCAAAGTCCAGACTTACTAATGTATCCTAACGACTTATCGGTTAGACACACTAATGCAAACCTGGTTCGCTAGGACCACCGCTCTGATACCACATGTCATAACCCGTCCTTAACCATAAGAACGAGTTAGATAACGTATGATTTCATTGCTAGGTATTGACCTCTATATGCGACATTTTTAAAAGAACAACCGCATTTATTTTACATTACAAACCATAACTCTTATTTTAATACAAGCTTTAGACAATAAAAAGATGACTATCGTTTAGCGATAATCTTAGACTTACAAACTTTATATGTGATGATAACAATACGATTTCTAGCATATTTTACATTACAAATCCTCCGATATGCAGTTTTATTTTTGACACAAATATGCATACTCAAGATCTTGTTTAAATTCAACATGTTGCAGCGGAAGCTTTTAGTTATCACCTGAGAATAGACATGTTTAAAATGTCAACATAAAGTTGGTGAGATATAGGTTTAATGCCGGCAGCAATATATATATAGACCACAAGATTTCACATATAAACATTTTAATAAAAATATTCTAAGTGGTTGAGCACTTAGTAACCATACTTAACATTTAATCACGTCGCATATTCCCTTTATTATGAAATCTTACTACACCGTACCAAGTGTAGTCACGAAACGAAGTACTGTGCAACCGTTGAATACTGGTCGTCCAGTCCGGTTGGGGTTGTCAGGCCCGATAGATCTATCAACAGGATTCGCTTTTACAATACCGCTGTAAATAACAGTTACCAAGCTACAGGAAAGTATGCCAGTGGTACAACTCAACGTAGAATATATTTTTCAGTTACTTGTGTCCATAACGTAAAACATAAAATACATGTATTCTCATCCCGAAATACTTAGAGTTTAAAAGTGGGACTATATACTCACTTTCGTCTTGAAGATATGTAATTTTGACTTGGTCTCCGATTGATATCACGAACCTATCCATATATAATATATCAATACCTTTTCTTTTTAAAACAATCGTCACATATATATACTTATTATACTTTTAATACTTTTAATAATTTCTTAGTCCGTAGTTAGCAGTCCGATGTTAGTAATTCAATTTTAATGGTTCATTTTTAGGTGTTTAATAAACCCCCAATGAAATAAATAAAACCCCCATCGTATATGTATTGGTCGAGATTAATCTTGACCCATGGTACCGGTGTTGTCAAATGACGTGTTGCGTACATAAAGTACCGGTGTTGTCAAATGACGTGTTGCGTACAATCATGGGATCTTATGATTAATCTTCTCGTATTGTTTACGGGTGATCCTGAACCATATAAAATTAAATTATGAGTACATATATATAAAATATCATGTTATTTTAAAAAGATATGATTTATTTAATTTTCTCCAATTATTTTCGTAGCTAAACTAGTCTTAGATATCCGATCTCGTTTTGGTCATAGTTTCTTCGTTACAACTCCGTTTTCGTTGATTCAACTTGCCACTTCCTTGGATCGAGTCCCTCTTTAAGACTATGAACTGTAAATACCTTAGTTTGTATTCGAAATCACAGGTCATAGGTCAAACTTTAGTGAAACTTATGAAGTTAATCATTTTCCATCATGTAAACAACCTTAAATGATTATTTTTCTAAAAATACTTATACTTTGAGTTAAATCATGAAATTTTTATGTGTTATCATATTCATAGTAAAAATCATTTTTCCAGAAAATAAACCTCCAATTCAAAGTTTAAGATAGTTTTTAATTATCCAACCCAAAACAGCCCCCGGTTGTAATCCGACGTCGTAAATTCAGTTTTTAAGGTGTTCTTTGAAAAACCAAGTTATACCTTGTTAAATTAGCATATATTTATGATATATTACAGGTCTTGAAGTATTTTTAAAGTTAAGTTAGAAGGATCTATTTAGTTTGCAAACAAGTTTGAAAACATTCAAACTATGTTCTTGTTGTTAAAATTTTATACCATATAATAAGATAGCTATATATATGAATCGAATAAGGTTATGAACAAAGTTACTACCTCAAGTTACTTGGACAAGATTGCTGTAAAAGAGGAGTAAAGACCTAGAACCAAAAGAGTGGTGGAGTTGGATGAAAGATTGGAAGTAAACTTGTGTTCTTGAAAGGATTCTTGAAGTGTTTTTGTAAGGTTTTTCTTATGGTGTTTAAGTGATGTTTTTATGGCTAGATCTTCATGGATACTAGCTGAATGGTTATGGAGTTTCTTAAGAGTGTGTTTTAGTTAAAGTAAATGTGTAGTAAAATGAAAATGGAATGGAGTATAAATGGTGGTGTAAAAGGTGTATAAGTTTGTAATTTTGTGAAAAAATCTTTTAATCATGTGAAATTGTCATACTAGATTACAAAAGTAGTTACCTTATACATAAGGCATTGAACAAGGGCTGGTTGGTGGTGATTTGATGTGTATATACCAATAGTAAATACGTATAGAGGTTAGGTATGATACGAGTACATGTACTCTAGATATACGTATAGAAATCTTGTGAAAAATGGAATGAGAATTCAAATATAGCTATCTTTTGTGAATATACTTATATTGTTTTATGTATTTAAGTCCTTAAAAGTGATTAAATACATTACTTATACGATATATGTATAAACATTATAGGTCATAAGTATTTATGTCAAATAACGTTACGTATGGTTATTGTTTTGAAAACTTAGGTTAGTAGTTTCAAAATATACTTGTAACTTATTGTTATTAATACAAAATGATGTATTAAAACATTCTTAGATCATGTTAAATATATATATATACATATATATACACAAACGTATAATTATCATATGTTATATAGTTCGTGATATCGTCGGTCAAACTAGACGGTCAAACGTTGTGTAAAACTCTTTTCGAAGGCATAAGTCTCAACAATTTGGATTGCTTATCATGTTGGTAAGGTTTAATTTATGTAAATATTAATCTTATAAGTATAGAACGATCGAAAAAGTGCGTGTCATTACACAATGAGATGTTAAACCATCCTTAGATCATGTTAAATATATATAAATACATATATATACACAAACGTATAATTATCGTATGTTATATAGTTCGTGATATCATCTGTCATATTGGACGGTCAAACGTTGTGTAAAACTCTTTTCAAAAACACAAGTCTCAACAATTTGGATTGCTTATCATGTTGGTATGGTTTAATTTATGTAAATATTAATCTCATAAGTATAATTTGGTTGGAAAATTCCGGGTCATTACAATACCTACCCGTTAAAGAAATTTCGTCCCCGAAATTTGATAGAGGTTGTTATGGATAACAATAAGAAGGTTTTCATGACAAATATAAGGTGATAATGGAGTTTTATCATCATTGAGTAATGTAGATAAAACGATTCGATTATGCGAAGAATATAAATGAGACTATCGTAAAAGAGTGAGATGAGTAAAATATATTCGTCTTAACCGATGACGTAGTTATGATTGATTTCCGGGATTTAAGGGATTTAAAGAGAATCTTACGTAATAAGATTTGGCTCTTTGGTGATTAAGGAAATCAGGATCTTCTTTGATTATATGCAATAATCTGTTTCGATTGCTCTGTCAGATATTTCACTATAAATTCACCGCTTCGTTTCCTTATTTTCCACGACTCACACCTTCTATTCTTTCTCCCTTGATTCTTACTTTAAAGCATTCATCAATATGCTCCATCCAGTCCTGATTCTTGATATACTCCTAACTTTTATATCTGTCATTCTTCTTTTTCATCTACCACCAGAAGAATCTATTTACTTCTACTATACTCTTGTGTTTATAGTGTTTCTAATTCTCCCGTGTCTCTATATTGCTATCTGCATCGATATACACGGTTTGTAATTTCGGGGTTATTATCGGAGTTTATATTCTTCATTATTTTTCGAAGCTTCATGCTTTCGTTTTCTCTTCCCGACTTCGAGTCATGCGAGTAATGGTCCGAAATTCGTAGATATGAAATTCAGAATGAACATAGCTAATGCTCTAAGAAGAAAATGGTAATAGAATGATATTGATTTGTTAAATTACCAGAATACCCTGGAGAAGACCGAGTCATCCAGAAAAATATTCTCTTGATATGTTTAGAGATTAGATAGAATGTAAGAGTCGTGTAAATGGCACATGATGACAGTACTGTGAATCATCATGCTTCATTAGAAACTCAGCATGACTTACTGTAATATAATGACGTTGATCAAGTGTCATTATATTATACTAATCCATGCTTCAGTTCCCAACACTACTTCAAAACATTCATATTTTAAACTCGAATGTTTCAGAATTTAGAAACTAACACAGTTTCTTTTATGTTGCAGATATTACGGAGAGATAAATGATCTCAAATAAGAATAGTTGTGAAAATATCGCCAGGAATATGGAGGATATTTATAATAGAACATACGAGAATATCTTAGAATTTCTAATATCAATGGATGATGAAGAAGATTTGTCTGTGAAGGTTTAGAATGAGAAATAAGATGTTTGCTAACGATTTCAGCAGGCACAGAATCATTTGGATTCTTTGAAGGCAAACTTATTCTTTGTGATTTATCCACAGCTTTCTTCATAGTTTCGCATAATCCGCTTTTCGGTACTGAATTTTCTATCGAGCGTTCCTAACACTCCTTTCTTTATCATCAAACTTTTGGCCATTAAGATCATCTACAACATGCTGCTTCGTCAGCATTTTCAAAGTTAACTGATCTGGGTCATCGGTTATCAAACCGAGGTAGTTTCAGGAGAATTGTGTTTTTTTAGAATGATTAATCGCTGATGGTAATATTGTGGAATATAAAAGGTTTCCCAGTAACAATAAAGAGTACGCATATATATCGTGGTTATAATAAAGTTGTTTCGAATGAAAAGTCGGAGTTGACTTGCTGGAGCTGTGACAAAATTAGCTATTTTGGAAAGGGATTGCAAAACGATCTTCGGTAATAACAATGTCAAAGGAACTAGAATAGATACGTGTCAAACATTTACTCAGTTTTTGAGGGTGTTTCAGGTGCATAACTATATGCATCAATCTTTTCTTCCGTAGATGAAGTGCGGTTGGTTTATCCTCTCGATTGAGGTGTTTTTAAGAATCATGATAGATTTGAACGCTGATTGTAATCGTCGAGATACAATGAGGTTTAAGATGAAATCAAGTGGCAATCTTGAAGAAATGTTTAGTTTCATATGTTATAATCAATATTTTAATTCATTTTAATTGTCCAATGTCATTAGTCCACAGTCGATAGTCCACAGTAACAGTCCAATAATTCATATATAGTTTAATATATAATATACGAATTAATTAATACGTGTCGTGACCCGTATACATCTCAGACTCGATCACAACTCAAACTATATATATTATTGTAGAATCAACCTCAACCCTGTATAGAGAACTCGATCATTACTGCATATAGAGTGTCTATGGTGATTCCAAATAATATATATAGATGCGTCGATATGATATGTCAAAACATTGTATACGTGTCCCGATATTTAAAGTGCGTAAAATAATTACAGAAATTAAATGACGATAAATAAAAGTGCGATAATTAAATTGTGATAAATAAATTGCGATAAATAAAATGTAATCAGTTAGCTAGGAACAGTTAGCTGGAACAGTTAGCGTGGATTCTTAACAAAATTTTTCATAGTTAATTTGTTTGTTTCTAACAGATTATATTTTGTCATATGTTTTCTTCATATGCCACTTGTTGGATTCTGGGAAGTCAAAATCCAAATATGAAATCGAATGAAAATGGTTATTCTGCGGTGAACGGATACGTATATCGGTGGTTGTAAGTAGGATAGCAAATGACTGTTGAATCAGCTTCGGCGAATGTACAATGTAACTTATTAATATGAAATCTAATTATTCCTCGGGTATTACCTACCCGTTAAAAAAAAAATTTCACCATTAATATTTTGTACAAAAGAACTTTTAATTACAATCTTTATGAAAAAATATATACATATATATTTTCTTCAGATGAAATCATGAATTTAATGAGTTAATATGATATTAATCTCATTTGCTTTTCGGTTTGAGCTAGAATAAGAAATCTCTAAAACTTTTTGAAACCACATATTCTTCGCAGAATATCAATGAAGTTATAGATCAACACTTCATCGTTCATTATTGTTGGTACTCCTTGGTATCTATGGTGCGTATGATGTTGATGTTTGTGGGACAGATTATGATGTCGAGACGTGTGATGCGGATGTTGTTTGTTAGTGGTGATGATGGTATTGTTGATGTTATTGATGGTGGTGCTGATTATGCTGCTGGTGCTGCTGCTGGTGTTTGCAACCTTCGCACCATGTTCTCCAAAGCCGTCACGCGAGCGCGAAGTTCATTAACTTCTGCTAGTACACCGGGATGATTGGCGGTTGGAGCGAGCGAATGAACAAGATTTGTAATATGGGATAGTATATAATCGTGACGAGATACTCTAAAAATGAGAGAGAAAATGGTGTTTCGAATAGGTTCGCCGGTAAGTGCTTCAGGTACATCGCCAAGAGGGCAATTTGGTGGATGGAATGGATCACCTTCTTCTTGTCTCCAGTGATTTAGTATATTACGAACCCATCCCCAATTCATCCAGAATAGATGATGGGAAATTGGTTGATCCATTCCGGTGACCCTGCTTTCGGAGCCCGAATGGAAATCCATATCGACATAACTGTCGGAATCTGAAGAATTCGAACTAGATGCGGAATCCATCTTGTATAATGGGGAAAATGAATTTTTTGTATGGAATAGATTATAGGAGTTAGATTTGGTACTCTTCAATACATAATTTACATATGTATATATAATACCAAAATCCCGTAAATTACGGAGAATCTTTGAAAAGGTATCAGTCAAAGTTCGCAATAACAGATATGCTAAGATAAGAATTCGTCTATACACTATCAATGCAGTAAATGCAGTAAAACGTGTCTAGACTTATGAATGATAAGCAGGTAATTTCCTAAGGATGATAAGCAGATGATTTCCGACTAGAAATGATAAGCAAAACTTTTGACATGTAGACACTGTCGAAGTCCAGACTCATTAATGCATCCTAACAACTACTAGTTAGACACACTAATGCAAGACCTGGTTCGCTACGACCACCGCTCTGATACCAACTGAAAGACCCATCCTAATCCACCTGGACGAAGTCATCAACATTTGGTCCCATTGCGATGATCGGCTCCAAGTAATGTCCTTATATTGAGCAAATGCACAGCGGAAGACTTAATTCGTACCTAAGAATAAACATGCTTTAAAGTGTCAACCAAAAGGTTGGTGAGTTCATAGTTTTATCATAACAATCATTTCAATATGTTAATAGACCACAAGATTTCATAATCATAAACATAATACACTCGCAAGTGTATGTAAAGCATTCTAAGTGGTTGAGCACTTGGTAACCATACTTAACATTTAATCAACGTCGCATATTCCCTTTATTATGAAATCTCACTACACCGTACCAAGTGTAGTCACCAAAACGAAGTACTGTGCAACCGTTGAATACTGGTCGACCAGTCCAGTTGGGGTTGTCAGGCCCGATAGATCTATCAACAGGATTCGCGTTTACAATACCCATGTAAATAGTAGTTACCAAGCTACAGGGAAATATGCCAGTGGTACAATTCAACGTAGAATATATTTTTAAGTACTTGTGTCTATTTTGTAAACATTTATAAAAGCAGCGCATGTATTCTCAGCCCAAAAATATATATTGCAAAAGCAATTAAAAAGGGAGCAAATGAAACTCACTTTTGCCTTGGAGGTATTTAATTCGACTTGGTCTCCGATAGATATCACGAACCTAACCATATATATAATATATCAACATATTTTCTTTTTAAGTAATCGTTATATATATATATATATATATATATATATATATATATATATATATATATATATATATATATATATATATATATATATATACACTTTTAATACTTTTAATATTTTCTTAGTCCATAGTTAGCAGTCAGATGTTAGTGGTCCACAATTAGTTGCTTAAATAAAATAAATAAAGACCCCATCGTATTCGTATTGATCAGTTTTAATCTCGACCCATGGTACCATGTTGTCAAATGACGTGTTGCGTACATAAAGTACCGTGTTGTCAAATGACGTGTTGCGTACAATCATGAGGTCTTATGATTAATCTTCTCGTGTTGTTTACGGGTGGTCCTGAAATATATAAAATCAAATCATAAGTAATTATATATAAAATATCATATTAATTAGAAAAGATATGATTAATTTACTTTTTCTCCAAATATTTTCGTAGCTAAACTAGCTTCGGATACCCAATCTTGTTTTAGTCGTAGTTTCTTCATTACAACTCCGTTTTTGTTGGTTCAACTTGCCACTTCCTTGGATCGAGTCAAATTTTAAGAATATGAACTGAAAATACCTTAGTTTGTATTCGAAATCATAGGTTATAGGTCAAACTTTGGTGAAACTTATGAAATTGATCATTTTCCATCATAAAAACAACATTTAATGATCATTTTTCTAAAAATACTTACACTTTGAGTTAAACCATGAAATTTTTATGTGTTAACATATTCATAAGAAATATCATTTTTCCAGAACATAAACTTCCAATTCAAAGTTCAAGATGGTTTTTAATTATCCAACCCAAAACAGCCCCCGGTTGCACTCCGACGACGTAGATTCAGTTTTTAAGATGTTCTTTGTAAAACCAAGTTATATCTTGTTAGGTTAGCATATCATTATGATATATTACAGGTCTTGAAGTATTTTAAAAGTCAATTTAGAAGGATCTATTTAGTTTGCGAACAAGTTTGAAATCATTCAAACTATGTTCTTGTTGTTAAAATTTTATACCACAAAATAAGATAGCTATATGAATATGAATTGAATAAGATTATGAACAAGGTTACTACCTCAAGTTACTTGGACAAAGTTACTGCAAAAGATAAGAAATAATCTTGGAATCAAAGAGTGGTGGAGTTAGATCAAAAGGTTGGAAGTAAACTTCTTCAAATGGGTGGTTATTTTGATATGTTCTTGAAAGAGTTTTCTTATGGTGTTTAAGGCTTATAATTGAAGCTAAATGATGGGGAAAATGCTTGGAGATGATCAAGTATGAAGATGAAGTTAGGAGTATTTTGAGAGAGAAATGAGGGTGTAGGTATGAGAAAATGGAGTGAAGAAATGGTGTTCATTTATAAAAATGTTTTTAGTTTATAAAGAAAGAAAAGGATTTCTAATTTTGTTTTCTTACTAATAATTCATACTACTTGACAAATCCTAGTTACCTCATATCTAGGGCAGTAATAATATTGATTAGGATGTTGATTTGATGTGTATATACCAATAGTAAATACGTATAGAAGCTGGGTATGATACGGGTACATATACCCTAGATATACGTATAGAAATCTTGAGGAAATGAACGAGAATTCAAATATAGCTATATTTTGTGAATATACTTATATTGTTTTATGTATTTAAGTCCTTAAAAAGTGACTAAATACATTATATATACAATACATGTATAAGCATTATAGATTATAAGTATATATATCAAAGAATGTTATGTATAGTTATCGTTTTGAACACTTAAGTTAGTAGTTTCAAAATATACTTATAACTCATTGTCATTAGTACACAATGAGATGTTAAACCATCCTTAGATCATGTTAAATATATATAAATACATATATATACACAAACGTATAATTATCGTATGTTATATAGTTCGTGATATCATCGGTCATATTGGACGGTCAAACGTTGTGTAAAACTCTTTTCAAAAACACAAGTCTCAAAAATTTGGATTGCTTATCATGTTGGTATGGTTTAATTTATGTAAATATTAATCTCATAAGTATAATTTGGTCGGAAAATTCCGGGTCATTACATATTTGGATTCTTTGAAGTCAAACTTATTCTTTGTGATTTGTCCACGGCTTCCTTCATAGTTTCGCATAATCCGCTTTTCGATACTAAATTTTCTATTGAGTGTTTCTAACTTTCCATTCTTTATCATCAAACTCTTGGCCATCAAGACCATCTAAAACATGCTACTTTGTCAGCATTTTCAAAGTTAACGGATCTGGTTCATCGGTTATCAATTCGAGGTGTTTTCAGGTGTATTGTGTTTTGAGATGATTAAACGCTGATGGTAGTATGGTGGAATATAAAAGGGTTCTTTGGTATCAATAAATGAGCACGTAGATATATCAAGATTTTGATAAGGTTGTTTCGAACGAAAAGTCGAATTTGACTTGATGGAGCTATGACAAAATTGGCTACTTTGAAAAGGGATTACAAAGTTATTTTGGGTAATAATAACACTAAAGGAATTAACACAGCTATGTGTTAAACGTTTATTCAGTTTTCCGAGCGTTTTTCAGGTGCATGACTATATGCATCAATCTTTTCTTCCGTAGATGAGTTGCGGTTGGTTTATCCTCTCGTTTGAGATGTTTTCAAGAATCATGAAAGATTTGAACATGGATTGGAATCGTCAAGATTCAAATGAGGTTTAAGATGAAATCAAGTGGCAAACTTGAAGAATTGTGTAGTGACCCGAACTTTTCCATGTTTATATATATATTAAATGAAATTGTTATTTACATGATTAAGTGTTTCCAACATGTTAAGCAATCAAACTTGTTAAGACTTGATTAATTGAAATAGGTTTCATATAGACAATTGACCACCCAAGTTGACCGGTGATTCACGAACGTTAAAACTTGTAAAAACTATACGATGACATATATATGGTTATATATATAGTTAACATGATTTTATTATAAGTATGTATCTCATTAGGTATTTTAACAATGAGGTATATACATAAAAATGAGACTATTAATTTAAGAAACTCGAAAACGATATATATAACGATTATCGTTATAACAACGTCTTACTAGGTACATATGAATCATATTAAGATATTGATACACTTGGTTAATTATGTTAAATGATAAGTAAATATATTATTAAGTGTATTAATAATGAAATACATATGTAAAAATAAGACTACTAACTTAATGATTTCGAAACGAGACATATATGTAACGATTATCGTTGTAACAACATTTAACTGTATATATATCATACTAAGTAATATTATATATCATAATATCATGATAATATAACAGTTTAACATCTCATTTGTTATAATAAACAATGGGTTAACAACATTCAACAAGATCGTTAACCTAAAGGTTTCAAAACAACATTTACATGTAACGACTAACGATGACTTAACGACTCAGTTAAAATGTATATACATGTAGTGTTTTAATATGTATTCATACACTTTTGAAAGACTTCAAGACACTTATCAAAATACTTCTACTTAACAAAAATGCTTACAATTACATCCTCGTTCAGTTTCATCAACAATTCTACTCGTATGCACCCGTATTCGTACTCGTACAATACACAGCTTTTAGATGTATGTACTATTGGTATATACACTTCAATGATCAGCTCTTAGCATCCCATGTGAGTCACCTAACACATGTGGGAACCATCATTTGGCAACTAGCATGAAATATCTCATAAAATTACAAAAATATGAGTAATCATTCATGACTTATTTACATGAAAACAAAATTACATATCCTTTATATCTAATCCATACACCAACGACCAAAAACACCTACAAACACTTTCATTCTTCAACTTTCTTCATCTAATTGATCTCTCTCAAGTTCTATCTTCAAGTTCTAAGTGTTCTTCATAAATTCCAAAAGTTCTAGTTTCATAAAATCAAGAATACTTCCAAGATTGCAAGTTTACTTCCAAGTTTTCTAAATCCATTCCAAGTAATCATCCAAGATCAAGAAACCTTTGTTACTTACAGTAGGTTATCTTTCTAATATAAGGTAATAATCATATTCAGACTTTAATTCAATTTCTATAACTATAACAATCTTATTTCGAGTGGAAATCTTACTTGAAATTGTTTTCGTGTCATGATTCTGCTTCAAGAACTTTCAAGCCATCCAAGGATCCTTTGAAGCTAGATCTATTTTTCTCATTTCTAGTAGGTTTATCCAAGGAACTTGAGGTAGTAATGATGTTCATAACATCATTCGATTCATACATATAAAGCTATCTTATTCGAAGGTTTAAACTTGTAATCACTAGAAAATAGTTTAGTTAATTCTAAACTTGTTCGCAAATAAAAGTTAATCCTTCTAACTTGACTTTTAAAATCAACTAAACACATGCTCTATATCTATATTATATGCTAACTTAATGATTTAAAACCTGGAAACACGAAAAACACCGTAAAACCGGATTTACGCCGTCGTAGTAACACCGCGGGCTGTTTTGGGTTAGTTAATTAAAAACTATGATAAACTTTGATTTAAAAGTTGTTATTCTGGAAAAATTATTTTTATTATGAACATGAAACTATATCCAAAAATTATGGTTAAACTCAAAGTAGAAGTATGTTTTCTAAAATGGTCATCTAGACGTCGTTCTTTCGACTGAAATGACTACCTTTACAAAAATGACTTGTCACTTATTTTTCCGACTATAAACCTATACTTTTTCTGTTTAGATTCATAAAATAGAGTTCAATATGAAACCATAGCAATTTGATTCACTCAAAACGGATTGAAAATGAAGAAGTTATGGGTAAAACAAGATTGGATAATTTTTCTCATTTTAGCTACGTGAAAATTGGTAACAAATCGATTTCATCTCATTGTGTACTAATGACAATGAGTTATAAGTATATTTTGAAACTACTAACTTAAGTTTTCAAAACGATAACTATACGTAACATTCTTTGATATATATACTTATAATCTATAATGCTTATACATGTATCGTATATATAATGTATTTAATCACTTTTAAGGACTTAAATACATAAAACAATATAAGTATATTCACAAAAGATAGCTATATTTGAATTCTCGTTCCGTTTCCTCAAGATTTCTATACGTATATCTAGGGTATATGTACCCGTATCATACCCAGCTTCTATACGTATTTACTATTGGTATATACACATCAAATCATCATCCTAATCAACATTATTACTGCCCTAAATATGAGGTAACTAGAATTTGTCAAGTAGTATGAATTATTAGTAAGAAAACAAAATTAGGAATCCTTTTCTTTCTTTATAAACTAAAAATGTTTTTATAAATGAACACCATTTCTTCACTCCATTTTCTCATACCTACACCCTCATTTCTCTCTAAAAATACTCCTAACTTCATACTTGATCATCTCCAAGCATTTTCCCCATCATTTAGCTTCATTTACAAGCCTTAAACACCATAAGAAAACTCTTTCAAGAACATATCAAAATAACCACCCATTTGAAGAAGTTTACTTCCAACCTTTTGATCTAACTCCACCACTCTTTGATTCCAAGATTATTTCTTATCTTTTGCAGTAACTTTGTCCAAGTAACTTGAGGTAGTAACCTTGTTCATAATCTTATTCAATTCATATTCATATAGCTATCTTATTTTGTGGTATAAAATTTTAACAACAAGAACATAGTTTGAATGATTTCAAACTTGTTCGCAAACTAAATAGATCCTTCTAAATTGACTTTTAAAACACTTCAAGACCTATAATATATCATAATGATATGCTAACCTAACAAGATATAACTTGGTTTTACAATGAACATCTTAAAAACTGAATCTACGTCGTCGGAGTGCAACCGGGGGCTGTTTTGGGTTGGATAATTAAAAACCATCTTGAACTTTGAATTGGAAGTTCATGTTCTGGAAAAATGATATTTCTTATGAATATGTTAACACATAAAAATTTCATGGTTTAACTCAAAGTGTAAGTATTTTTAAAAAAAAGATCATTAAATGTTGTTTTTATGATGGAAAATGATCACTTTCATAAGTTTCACCAAAGTTTAACCTATAACCTATGATTTTGAATACAAACTAAGGTATTTTCAGTTCATATTCTTAAAATTTGACTCGATCCAAGGAAGTGGCAAGTTGAACCAACAAAAACGGAGTTGTAATGAAGAAACTACGACTAAAACAAGATTGGGTATCCGAAGCTAGTTTAGCTACGAAAATATTTGGAGAAAAAGTAAATTAATCATATCTTTTCTAATTAATATGATATTTTATATATAATTACTTATGAGTTGATTTTATATATTTTAGGACCACCCGTAAACAAAACGAGAAGATTAATCATAAGACCTCATGATTGTACGCAACACGTCATTTGACAACACGGTACTTTATGTACGCAACACGTCATTTGACAACATGGTACCATGGGTTGAGATTAATTCTGATCAATACGAATACGATGGGGTCTTTATTTATTTTATTTAAGCAACTAATTGTGGACCACTAACATCGGACTGCTAACTACGGACTAAGAAAATATTAAAAGTATTAAAAGTATATATATATGTAACGATTACTTAAAAAGAAAATATGTTGATATATTATATATATGGTTAGGTTCGAGATATCTATCAGAGACCAAGTCGAATTAAATACCTTCAAGGAAAAAGTGAGTTTCATTTGCTCCCTTTTTAATTGCTTTCGCAATATATATTTTTGAGCTGAGAATACATGCGCTGCTTTTATGTTTGACAAAATAGACACAAGTACTTAAAAATATATTCTACATTGAGTTGTACCACTGTCATACTTCCCTGTAGCTTGGTAACTACTATTTACATGGGTATTGTAAACGCGAATCCTGTTGATAGATCTATCGGGCCTGACAACCCCAACCGGACTGGATGACCAGTATTCAACGGTTGCACAGTACTTCATTTTGGTGACTACACTTGGTACGGTGTAGTGAGATTTCATAATAAAGGGAATATGCGACGTTGATTAAATGTTAAGTATGGTTACCAAGTGCTCAACCACTTAGAATGCTTTACATACACTTGCGAGTGTATTATGTTTATGATTATGAAATCTTGTGGTCTATTAACATATTGAAATGATTGTTATGATAAACCTATGAACTCACCAACCTTTTGGTTGACACTTTAAAGCATGTTTATTCTCAGGTACGAATTAAGTCTTCCGCTGTGCATTTTCTCAATATAAGGACATTACTTGGAGCCGATCATCGCAATGGAACCAAATGTTGATGACTTCGTCCAGGTGGATTAGGACGGGTACTTTCAGTTGGTATCAGAGCGGTGGTCGCAGCGAACCAGGTCTTGCATTAGTGTGTCTAACTAGTAGTTGTTAGGATGCATTAATGAGTCTGGACTTCGACCGTGTCTACATGTCAAAAGTTTTGCTTATCATTTCTAGTCGAAAATCATCTGCTTATCATCCTTAGGAAATTACCTGCTTATCATTCATAAGTCTAGACACGTTTTACTGCATTTACTGCATTGATAGTGTATAGACGAATTCTTATCTTAGCATATCTGTTATTGCGAACTTTGACTGATATCTTTTGAAAGATTCTCCGTAATTTACGGGATTTTGGTATTATATATACATAAGTAAATTATGTATTGAAGAGTACCAAATCTAACTCCTATAATCTATTCCATACCAAAAATTCATTTTCCCCATTATACAAGATGGATTCCGCATCTAGTTCGAATTCTTCAGATTCCGACAGTTATGCCGATATAGATTTCCATTCGGGCTCCGAAAGCAGCGTCACCGGAATGGATCAACCAATTTCCCATCATTTATTCTGGATGAATTGGGGATGGGTTCGTAATATACTAAATCACTGGAGACAAGAAGAAGGTGATCCATTCCATCCACCAAATTGCCCTCTTGGCGATGAACCTGAAGCACTTACCGGCGAACCTATTTGAAACACCATTTTCTCTCTCATTTCTAGAGTATCTCGTCACGATTATATACTATCCCATATTACAAATCTTGTTCATTCGCTCGCTCCAACCGCCAATCATCCCGGTGTACTAGCAGAAGTTAACGAAACTTCGCGCTCGCGTGACGGCTTTGGGGAACATGGTGCGAAGGTTGCAAACACCAGCAGCAGCACCAGCAGCATAATCAGCACCACCATCAATAACATCAACAATACCATCATCACCACTAACAAACAACATCCGCATCACACGTCTCGACATCATAATCTGTCCCACAAACATCAACATCATACGTACCATAGATACCAAGGAGTAACAACAATAATGAACGATGAAGTATTGATCCATAACTTCATTGATATTCTGCGAAGAATATGTGGTTTTAAAAAGTTTTAGAGATTTCTTATTCTAGCTCAAACCAAAAAGCAAATGAGATTAATATCATATTAACTCATTAAATTCATGATTTCATCTGAAGAAAATATATATGTATATATGTTTTCATAAAGATTGTAATTAAAAGTTCTTTTGTACAAAATATTAATGGTGAATTTTTTTTTTAACGGGTAGGTAATACCCGAGGAATAATTAGATTTCATCTTAATAAGTTACATTGTACATTCGTCGAAGCTGATTCAACAGTCATTTACTATCCTACTTACAACCACCGATATACGTATCCGTTCACCGTAGAATAACCATTTTCATTCAATTTCATATTTGGATTTTGACTTCCCAGAATCCAACAAGTGGCATATGAAGAAAACATATGACAAAATAAAATCTGTTAGAAACAAACAAATTAACTATGAAAAATTTTGTTAAGAATCTACGCTAACTGTTCCAGCTAACTGTTCCTAGCTAACAGATTACATTTTATTTATCGCAGTTTATTTATCGCAATTTAATTATCGCACTTTTATTTATCGTCATTTAATTTCTGTAATTATTTTATGCACTTTAAATATCGAGACACGTATACAATGTTTTGACATATCATATCGACGCATCTATATATATTATTTGGAATCACCATAGACACTCTATATGCAGTAATGATCGAGTTCTCTATACAGGGTTGAGGTTGATTCTACAATAATATATATAGTTTGAGTTGTGACCGAGTCTGAGACGTATACGGGTCATGACACGTATTAATTAATTCGTATATTATATATTAAACTATATATGAATTATTGGACTGTTACTGTAGACTATCGACTGTGGACTAATGACATTGGACAATTAAAATGAATTAAAATATTGATTATAACATATGAAACTAAACATTTCTTCAAGATTGCCACTCGATTTCATCTTAAACCTCATTGTATCTCGACGATTTCAATCAGCGTTCAAATCTATCATGATTCTTAAAAACACCTCAATCGAGAGGATAAACCAACCGCACTTCATCTACGAAAGAAAAGATTGATGCATATAGTTATGCACCTGAAAAACCCTCAGAAACTGAGTAAACGTTTGACACGTATCAGTTCTAGTTCCTTTGACATTGTTATTACCGAAGATCGTTTTGCAATCCCTTTCTAAAGTAGCTAATTTTGTCATAGCTCCAGCAAGTCAACTCCGACTATTCATCCGAAACAACTTTATTATAACCGCGATATATATGCGTACTCTTTATTGTTACTGGGGAACCTTTTATATTCCACAATATTACCATCAGCGATTAATCATTCTAAAAACACAGTTCTCCTGAAACTACCTCGGTTTGATAACCGATGACCCAGATCAGTTAACTTTGAAAATGCTGATGAAGCAGCATGTTGTAGATGATCTTAATGGCCAAAAGTTTGATGATAAATAAAGGAGTGTTAGGAACGCTCGATAGAAAATTTAGTACCGAAAAGCGGATTATGTGAAACTATGAAGAAAGCCGTGGACAAATCACAAAGAATAAGTTTGCCTTCAAAGAATCCAAATGATTCTGTGCCTGCTGAAATCGTTAGCAAACATCTTATTTCTCATTCTAAACCTTCACAGACAAATCTTCTTCATCATCCATTGATATTAAAAATTCTAAGATATTCTCGTATGTTCTATTATAAATATCCTCCATATTTCTGGCGATATTTTCACAACTATTCTTATCTGAGATCATTTATCTCCCCGTAATATCTGCAACATAAAAGAAACTGTGTTAGTTTCTAAATTCTGAAACCTTCGAGTTTAAAATATGAATGTTTTGAAGTAGTGTTGGGAACTGAAGCATGGATTAGTATAATATAATGACACTTGATCAACGTCATTATATTACAGTAAGTCATGCTGAGTTTCTAATGAAGCATGATGATTCACAGTACCGTCATCATGTGCCATTTACACGACTCTTACATCCTATCTAATCTCTAAACATATCAAGAGAATATTTTTATGGATGACTCGGTCTTCTCCAGGGTATTCTGGTAATTTAACAAATCAAAGTCGTTCTATTACCATTTTCTTCTTAGAGCATTAGCTATGTTCATTCTGAATTTCATATCTACGAATTCCAGACCATTACTCGCTTGACTCGAAGTCGGGAAGAGAAAACGAAAGCATGAAGCTCCGAAAAATAATGAAGAATATAAACTTCGATAATAATCCCGAAATTACAAACCGTGTATATCGATGCAGATAGCAATATAGAGACACGGGAGAATTAGAAACACTATAAATACAAGAGTATAGTAGAAGTAAATAGATTCTTCTGGTGGTAGATGAAAAAGAAGAATGACAGATATAAAAGTTAGGAGTATATCAAGAATCAGGACTGGATGGAGCATATTGATGAATGTTTTAAAGTAAGAATCAAGGGAGAAAGAATAGAAGGTGTGAGTAGTGGAAAATAAGGAAACGAAGGGATGAATTTATAGTGAAATATCCGACAGAGCAATCGAAACAGATTATTGCATATAATCAAAGAAGATCATGATTTCCTTAATCACCAAAGAACCAAATCTTATTACGTAAGATTCTCTTTAAATCCCTTAAATCCCAGAAATCAATCATAACTACGTCATCGGTTAAGACGAATATATTTTACTCATCTCACTCTTTTACGATAGTCTCATTTATATTCTTCGCATAATCGAATCGTTTTATCTACATTACTCAATGATGATAAAACTCCATTATCACCTTATATTTGTCATGAAAACCTTCTTATTGTTATCCATAACAACCTCTATCAAATTTCAGGGACGAAATTTCTTTAACGGGTAGGTACTGTAATGACCCAGAATTTTCCGACCAAATTATACTTATGAGATTAATATTTACATAAATTAACCCATACCAACATGATAAGCAATCCAAATTTTTGAGACTTGTGTTTTGAAAGAGTTTTACACAACGTTTGACCGTCCAATATGACCGATGATATCACGAACTATATAACATACGATAATTATACGTTTGTGTATATATATGTATTTATATATATTTAACATGATCTAAGGATGGTTTAACATCTCATTGTGTACTAATGACAATGAGTTATAAGTATATTTTGAAACTACTAACTTAAGTTTTCAAAACGATAACTATACGTAACATTCTTTGATATATATACATATAATCTATAATGCTTATACATGTATCGTATATATAATGTATTTAATCACTTTTTAAGGACTTAAATACATAAAAAAATATAAGTATATTCACAAAAGATAGCTATATTTGAATTCTCGTTCCGTTTCCTCAAGATTTCTATACGTATATCTAGGGTATATGTACCCGTATCATACCCAACTTCTATACGTATTTACTATTGGTATATACACATCAAATCAACATCCTAATCAACATTATTACTGCCCTAGATATGAGGTAACTAGAATTTTTCAAGTAGTATGAATTATTAGTAAGAAAACAAAATTAGGAATCCTTTTCTTTCTTTATAAACTAAAAATGTTTTTATAAATGAACACCATTTCTTCACTCCATTTTCTCATACCTACACCCTCATTTCTCTTTCAAAATACTCCTAACTTCATACTTGATCATCTCCAAGCATTTTCCCCATCATTTAGCTTCATTTACAAGCCTTAAACACCATAAGAAAACTCTTTCAAGAACATATCAAAATAACCACCCATTTGAAGAAGTTTACTTCCAACCTTTTGATCTAACTCCACCACTCTTTGATTCCAAGATTATTTCTTATCTTTTGCAGTAACTTTGTCCAAGTAACTTGAGGTAGTAACCTTGTTCATAATCTTATTCAATTCATATTCATATAGCTATCTTATTTTGTGGTATAAAATTTTAACAACAAGAACATAGTTTGAATGATTTCAAACTTGTTTGCAAACTAAATAGATCCTTCTAACTTGACCTTTAAAATACTTCAAGACCTGTAATATATCATAATGATATGCTAACCTAACAAGATATAACTTGGTTTTACAAAGAACATCTTAAAAACTGAATCTACGTCGTCGGAGTGCAACCGGGGGCTGTTTTGGGTTGGATAATTAAAAACCATCTTGAACTTTGAATTGGAAGTTCATGTTCTGGAAAAATGATATTTCTTATGAATATGTTAACACATAAAAATTTCATGGTTTAACTCAAAGTGTAAGTATTTTTAGAAAAATGATCATTAAATGTTGTTTTTATGATGAAAAATGATCACTTTCATAAGTTTCACCAAAGTTTGACCTATAACCTATGATTTCGAATACAAACTAAGGTATTTTCAGTTCATATTCTTAAAATTTGACTCGATCCAAGGAAGTGGCAAGTTGAACCAACAAAAACGGAGTTGTAATGAAGAAACTACGACTAAAAAAGATTGGGTATCCGAAGCTAGTTTAGCTACGAAAATATTTGGAGAAAAAGTAAATTAATCATATCTTTTCTAATTAATATGATATTTTATATATATAATTACTTATGAGTTGATTTTATATATTTCAGGACCACCCGTAAACAACACGAGAAGATTAATCATAAGACCTCATGATTGTACGCAACACGTCATTTGACAACACGGTACTTTATGTACGCAACACGTCATTTGACAACATGGTACCATGGGTCGAGATTAATTCTGATCAATACGAATATGATGGGGTCTTTATTTATTTTATTTAAGCAACTAATTGTGGACCACTAACATCGGACTTCTAACTACGGACTAAGAAAATATTAAAAGTATTAAAAGTATATATATATATATGTAACGATTACTTAAAAAGAAAATATGTTGATATATTATATATATGGTTAGGTTCGTGATATCTATCGGAGACCAAGTCGAATTAAATACCTTTAAGGCAAAAGTGAGTTTCATTTGCTCCCTTTTTAATTGCTTTCGCAATATATATTTTTGGGCTGAGAATACATGCGCTGCTTTTATGTTTGACAAAATAGACACAAGTACTTAAAAATATATTCTACGTTGAGTTGTACCACTGGCATACTTCCCTGTAGCTTGGTAACTACTATTTACATGTGTATTGTAAACGCGAATCCTGTTGATAGATCTATCGGGCCTGGCAACCCCAACCGGACTGGATGACCAGTATTCAACGGTTGCACAGTACTTCGTTTTGGTGACTACACTTGGTACGGTGTAGTGAGATTTCATAATAAAGGGAATATGCGACGTTGATTAAATGTTAAGTATGGTTACCAAGTGCTCAACCACTTAGAATGCTTTACATACACTTGCGAGTGTATTATGTTTATGATTATGAAATCTTGTGGTCTATTAACATATTGAAATGATTGTTATGATAAACCTATGAACTCACCAACCTTTTGGTTGACACTTTAAAGCATGTTTATTCTCAGGTACGAATTAAGTCTTCCGCTGTGCATTTGCTCAATATAAGGACATTACTTGGAGCCGATCATCGCAATGGAACCAAATGTTGATGATTTCGTCCAGGTGGATTAGGACGGGTCCTTTCAATATATATATATTAAATGAAATTGTTATTTACATGATTAAGTGTTTCCAACATGTTAAGCAATCAAACTTGTTAAGACTTGATTAATTGAAATAGGTTTCATATAGACAATTGACCACCCAAGTTGACCAGTGATTCACGAATGTTAAAACTTGTAAAAACTATACGATGACATATATATGGTTATATATATAGTTAACATGATTTTATTATAAGTATGTATCTCATTAGGTATTTTAACAATGAGGTATATACATAAAAATGAGACTATTAATTTAAGAAACTCGAAAACGATATATATAACGATTATCGTTATAACAACGTCTTACTAGGTACATATGAATCATATTAAGATATTGATACACTTGGTTAATTATGTTAAATGATAAGTAAATATATTATTAAGTGTATTAACAATGAAATACATATGTAAAAATAAGACTACTAACTTAATGATTTCGAAACGAGACATATATGTAACGATTATCGTTGTAACGACATTTAACTGTATATATATCATACTAAGATATATTATATATCATAATATCATGATAATATAACAATTTAACATCTCATTTGTTATAATAAACAATGGGTTAACAACATTCAACAAGATCGTTAACCTAAAGGTTTCAAAACAACATTTACATGTAACGACTAACGATGACTTAACGACTCAGTTAAAATGTATATACATGTAGTGTTTTAATATGTATCCATACACTTTTGAAAGACTTCAAAACACTTATCAAAATACTTCTACTTAACAAAAATTCTTACAATTACATCCTCGTTCAGTTTCATCAACAATTCTACTCGTATGCACCCGTATTCGTACTCGTACAATACACAGCTTTTAGATGTATGTACTATTGGTATATACACTCCAATGATCAGCTCTTAGCAGCCCATGTGAGTCACCTAACACATGTGGAAACCATCATTTGGCAACTAGCATGAAATATCTCATAAAATTACAAAAATATGAGTAATCATTCATGACTTATTTACATGAAAACAAAATTACATATCCTTTATATCTAATCCATACACCAACGACCAAAAACACCTATAAACACTTTCATTCTTCAATTTTCTTCATCTAATTGATCTCTCTCAAGTTCTATCTTCAAGTTCTAAGTGTTCTTCATAAATTCCAAAAGTTTTAGTTTCATAAAATCAAGAATACTTCCAAGATTGCAAGTTTACTTCCAAGTTTTCTAAATCCATTCCAAGTAATCATCCAAGATCAAGAAACCTTTGTTACTTACAGTAGGTTATCTTTCTAATACAAGGTAATAATCATATTCAAACTTTAATTCAATTTCTATAACTATAACAATCTTATTTCGAGTGGAAATCTTACTTGAAATTGTTTTCGTGTCATGATTCTGCTTCAAGAACTTTCAAGCCATCCAAGGATCCTTTGAAGCTAGATCTATTTTTCTCATTTCCAGTAGGTTTATCCAAGGAACTTGAGGTAGTAATGATGTTCATAACATCATTCGATTCATACATATAAAGCTATCTTATTCGAAGGTTTAAACTTGTAATCACTAGAACATAGTTTAGTTAATTCTAAACTTGTTCGCAAATAAAAGTTAATCCTTCTAACTTGACTTTTAAAATCAACTAAACACATGTTCTATATCTATATGATATGCTAACTTAATGATTTAAAACCTGGAAACACGAAAAACACCGTAAAACCGGATTTACGCCGTCGTAGTAACACCGCGGGCAGTTTTGGGTTAGTTAATTAAAAACTATGATAAACTTTGATTTAAAAGTTGTTATTCTGGGAAAATGATTTTTATTATGAACATGAAACTATATCCAAAAATTATGGTTAAACTCAAAGTGGAAGTATGTTTTCTAAAATGGTCATCTAGACGTCGTTCTTTCGACTGAAATGACTACCTTTACAAAAACGACTTGTAACTTATTTTTCCGAAGATAAACCTATACTTTTTCTGTTTAGATTCATAAAATAGAGTTCAATATGAAACCATAGCAATTTGATTCACTCAAAACGGATTGAAAATGAAGAAGTTATGGGTAAAACAAGATTGGATAATTTTTCTCATTTTAGCTACGGGAAAATTGGTAACAGATCTATTCCAACCATAAATTAATCAACTTGTATTGTATAGTATGTAATCTTGAGATACAATAGACACGTATACAATTTTTCGACCTATCATGTCGACACATCTATATATATTTCGGAACAACCATAGACACTCTATATGTGAATGTTGGAGTTAGCTATACAGGGTTGAGGTTGATTCCAAAATATATATAGTTTGAGTTGTGATCAATACTGAGATACGTATACACTGGGTCGTGGATTGATTCAAGATAATATTTATCGATTTATTTCTGTACATCTAACTGTGGATAACTAGTTGTAGGTTACTAACGAGGACAGCTGACTTAATAAACTTAAAACATCAAAATATATTAAAAGTGTTGTAAATATATTTTGAACATACTTTGATATATATGTATATATTGTTATAGGTTCGTGAATCAACCAGTGGCCAAGTCTTACTTCCCGACGAAGTAAAAATCTGTGAAAGTGAGTTATAGTCCCACTTTTAAAATCTAATATTTTTGGGATGAGAATACATGCAGGTTTTATAAATGATTTACAAAATAGACACAAGTACGTGAAACTACATTCTATGGTTGAATTATCGAAATCGAATATGCCCCTTTTTATTAAGTCTGGTAATCTAAGAATTAGGGAACAGACACCCTAATTGACGCGAATCCTAAAGATAGATCTATTGGGCCTAACAAACCCCATCCAAAGTACCGGATGCTTTAGTACTTCGAAATTTATATCATATCCGAAGGGTGTCCCGAAATGATGGGGATATTCTTATATATGCATCTTGTTAATGTCGGTTACCAGGTGTTCACCATATGAATGATTTTTATCTCTATGTATGGGATGTGTATTGAAATATGAAATCTTGTGGTCTATTGTTACGATTTGATATATATAGGTTAAACCTATAACTCACCAACATTTTTGTTGACGTTTAAAGCATGTTTATTCTCAGGTGAATACTAAGAGCTTCCGCTGTTGCATACTAAAATAAGGACAAGATTTGGAGTCCATGTTTGTATGATATTGTGTAAAAACTGCATTCAAGAAACTGATTTCGATGTAACATATTTGTATTGTAAACTATTATGTAATGGTCGTGTGTAAACAGGATATTTTAGATTATCATTATTTGATAATCTACGTAAAGCTTTTTAAACCTTTATTTATGAAATAAAGGTTATGGTTTGTTTTAAAAATGAATGCAGTCTTTGAAAAACGTCTCATATAGAGGTCAAAACCTCGCAACGAAATCAATTAATATGGAACGTTTTTAATCAATAAGAACGGGACATTTCAAATTGTTTAGTTTCATATATTATAATCAATATTTTAATTCATTTTAATTGTCCAATGTTATTAGTCCACAGTCGATAGTCCAAAGTTGACAGTCCAATAATTCATATATAGTTTAATATATAATATTCGAATTAATTAATACGTATCGTGACCCGTGTACATGTCTCAGACTCGATCACAACTCAAAGTATATATATTATTTGAGAATCAACCTCAACCCTGTATAGAGAACTCAATCATTACTGCATATAGAGTGTCTATGGTGATTCCAAATAATATATATAGATGCGTCGATATGATATGTCAAAACCTTGTATACATGTCCCGATATTTAAAGTGCGTAAAATAAATAACAGAAATTAAATAACGATAAATAAAGTTGCGAGAATGTAAATTGCGATAATTAAATTGCGATAATTAAAATGTAACCAGTTAGCTAGGAACAGTTAGCGTGGATTCTTAACAAAATTCTTTATAATTAATTTGTTTGTTTCTAACAAATTTTATTTTGTCCAATGTTTTCTTCATTATGCCACTTGTTGGATTCTGAGATATCAAAATCGTATATGAAATTGAATGAAAATGGTTATTCTGTGGTGAACGGATTCGTATATCTGTAGATGTAAGTAAGATAGTAAATGACTATTGAATCAAATTCGAAAACTGTATAGTGTAACTTATTAATGTGAAATCTAAATATTCCTCGGGTATTACCTACCCGTTAAAATATTTTCACCATTAACAGTTTGTACGAAAGAATTTTTAATTACAATCTTTATGAAAATATGCTTACATATATATTTTCTTCAGATGTAATATAGATTTAATGAGTTGATAAGATATTAAACTCATTTGATTTATCGTTAGAACTAGACTACATAATCTCTAAAACTTTAGAAATTACATAATCGCCATGTCGAGGGGAGATAATCAATGTAGAACGATATGTAGAACGAAGATAAAGTAGATAGAACGATACGTAGAACGATGATTATGCTCGAGGTATAGATTGAGATGTTGAGGCTTGTGTTGTTGATGGTACAGCTGTTGATACTGGTGGTACTGTTAGTGCCGGTGATGTTGCTGAAGCTGGTAGGTTCTGCACCATATTTTCCAAAACTACAACTCGAGTGCGAAATTCGTTGACTTCTTCTATTATTTCGGGATGATTGGAGGTTTGAACAAGGGAATGGATAAGGTTTAGAATTTGAGATATTATATAATCGTTGCGAGATATTCTGGAAATGAGGCTAAAAATGGTGTTTCGGATTGATTCATTGGTAAGTGCTTCAGGTTCTTCGCAGAGGGTGCAGGTTGGTGGGTAGAAAGGATCGCCTTCTTCTTGTCTCCATTGGTTAAGTCGACTACGAACCCATCAGATGAATTGGGGATGGATGATTGGTTGAGTCATTCTGATGACACTGCTTTCGGAACTTAGGTGAAACTCCATATCGAAATCCGAGGGGCTTGAACTAGTGATGAGTTCTATTAGTTCCATTTCGTACGATTAGATAAAGGGTTTTTAATATGAAATGATTTTCGGATATAGGATGATATTCTAATTACATAGAATACATATACATAGTACAGGAGATCCCGTAGATTACGGAGGGAATTAAGGAAACGTGTCAGACAAGACTTAATGTGACAAGTAGATATTTTTCGACAAATGGTGGTAAGCAAACACTTTTAACATGCAGACCAGGTTCAAGTCCAGACTCATTAATATAACCTAACAACTACTAGGTCGAAGTCCAGACTCATTAATGTATCCTAACAACTCCTAGTTAGACACACTAATGCAAGACCTGGTTCGCTACGACCACCGCTCTGATACCAACTGAAACGACCCGTCCTTATCTCCCTGGACGAAGTCATCAACACTTGGTCCCATTGCGAAGTACTATCCTAAATATGCAGGAATGATTCCAAGTAATATGAGCAAATGCACAGCGGAAGACTTCTTATATACCTGAGAATAAACATGCTTAAAAGTGTCAACCAAAAGGTTGGTGAGATCATAGGTTTATCATAACAATTATTTCAATATGTTAATAGACCACAAGATTTCATAATCATAAACATAATACACTCGCAAGTGTATGTAAAGCATTCTAAGTAGTTGAGCACTTGGTAACCATACTTCACATTTAATCAACGTCGCATATTCCCTTTATTATGAAATCTCACTACATCGTACCAAGTGTAGTCACAAAAACGAAGTACTGTGCAACCGTTGAATACTGGTCGTCCAGTCCGGTTGGGGTTATCAGGCCCGATAGATCTATCAACAGGATTCGCGTTTACAATACCCATGTAAATAGTAGTTACCAAGCTACAGGGAAATATGCCAGTGGTACAACTCAACGTAGAATATATTTTAAAGTACTTGTGTCTATTTTGTAAACATTTATAAAAGCAGCGCATGTATTCTCAGCCCAAAAATATATATTGCAAAAGCAATTAAAAAGGGAGCAAATGAAACTCACCTAATGTATTTTGTAATAAAAATACATATGACGGCATTGAATAAGTGTAGGGTTGGTCTCGGATTCACGAACCTATATCATTTGTATGTATATTAACACCTATATTGGTAATCTAACAACCTTAGGTATTATTATTACTTGTTATTTTATTAACTTGTACGTTTCATTAATAACTAGATTAACTATATCTATTTTCTTATACATTAAATAGATAATTAATATTTATTACAAACATATTAATATAGTTAAGTTTTATGTACATAATATATTTTTATATATAGAATAATCTTTATTTGATATATTAATAATACTAATAATAATAGAGATAAAAATAATAATATTAGTGTTAGAATTAATAAAAATAATGATAATATTAATGACAATTCTAATAATAATAATAATAATGATAGTGCTAATAATAAATATGACAACTTTTATAAAAATTTAGTTTCAATAATAATATGACTTACATTAAAAATGATAATAATAATAATAATAATAATAATAATAATAATAATAATAATAATAATAATAATAATAAAAATAATAATAACAATAATAATAATAATATGATAATTTTAATAGAAATGATACTTAAAAAATAATAGTAGTTTAAAATAATACGTTTAATAATAATGATAATGAAATTAGTAGTTTTGATAATAATACTTAATAATAATCATAATAATAATAATAACAATATCAAATTGGAAATAAAAGACTACCTTAAAAATTTCTTTAAAAAGAAACTGCCTATAGTCAGGATTGAACCCGCGACCCCTTGTTCCCTCCCAACACCCACGACCACTACACTGTTTTCCGTTTTTCTGAATTAAATAGCAATCAATTTGTATTTATAATCTGTTTTCTGTGACTCATCTTCTTCCTCACTTAACCCATTTAAATTTGTTCAGAGGTGAACCCCAATCCATAACACAATTAAAAACGCTTGTACCTTTTAACTGAAGTATTATCATCATCATAATTAACTAGTTTGATTTGAAACAGAAGATTAAAAGAAAAAAAAAACTGAACAGACCCCTTTTATGAACACATTCAACTCAAATTCGATTTTTAAAATTTAGGACGTTTTAGATCTCAATTATAACATGAAAGTGTTTCCATTTCTCCTTTAGAAACTTTCTGATTTGTCAATTGAACTTGAATCGTCAACCAGATGTCAAATTTTACAAGAAACCGATAATTTGACTTTTTATTCGAAATATTTGACTCCAAAATTCAACTTTGATATAACGATTTAAGACCTGAGAATTTGAGGAAACGTTCACGACATGATTTAGAACATTGCTGCATTTCTACTTTTCTTCAATTCGCCCCGAATCAAAATAATGGTTAAATGGGTTCGGTTTATGAAACAGAAAAAAAATAATATAAATGAAGAACACTTTTTTTTTATCAATTACAGAAGTGAAATATATAATCTGATGTAAACGATTGAATCCAAAAAAAATATCACTCAGGGTCAATTTGTAGGGCTGCTAGTTATCACGAGTGTACAGAAATCAGAGAAACAACAAAACTGATAATGGTGTATATCTATATATCTTACGCATATTAGTCTGTATTTATATAATTAAATAATTAATATTAATGTTTAAATATATATCTGTATTTATATATGTATTTAACTGTATAATATATAAGTATATGTATCGATATATATATATATATATATATATATATATCTATATATATATATATATATATATATATATATATATATATATATATATAAATATATATAAATATATAAATATATATATATATATATATATATATAAATATATATATATATATATATATATATATATATATATATATATGTATATATATATATATATATATATATATATATGTATATATATATATATATATATATATATATATATATATATATATATATATATATATATATATATATATATATATATATATATATATATATATATATATATATGCATTTGTATTTGTATTTAGATTATCTACATATTTTTGTATTTATCTCATAATTAATCTTATAATAATAATAACACCCAAATATTATAAGCAATCAAATAAATAATAAAAAAAATTATGATCATATAATGGTAATAAATATTGTTATTAATAACAATGATAATAACTAATAATGATACAACTTTTAATAATAACAATGCTAATCATATTAATCATAATATTGATACCCCTTATGTTTATAAAAATAATTGTACTAATAATTATAACATACTACTAATATTTATAATGATAATTATATTAATAATGATAATAATATCAATAATAATACTTGTACGTCTCAAGTTTTATCTATCTCTTTTATAAATAATAATACAATATTACTATTAATATTTATAATGAAAGTAAGGGTATTAGTATAACTTTTAACTTGTAAGTAAATTTACTATGTAGAATTTATATCTTATTAACTATGTAATAATTAATAATTATATTATATATCCTATAACAACATTTATTAGATATTGGATATTATTATAATATAATACCAATTATTAATAAGAATTCATATTTATATACATATAGTTTCATAATAATATCGTATACCTGTTTATTAATTTTACATTTTTTTAAGGTGTATTTTTTTATTTATGCAAAGTATTATATATACACACTTATATCTATTTTATATAAATATATTTACATATTTATTTACAAACAATCATTCGTGAATCGTCGGGAATGGTCGAAGGTAAAAATGATTGTATGAACACAATTTAAAGTTCTTGAGGTTTAACTTAACAAACTCTGCTTATCGTGTCGGAAACATATAAAGATTAAGGTTTAAATGTGGTCGGAAATTTCCGGGTCGTTACAGTATGGCAATTCTCGTTACAAGATGCGGATGAGTATATGATAGGGTTTTAATGAACAAATATAACGATTCTTCGGAGAAACTTAAGTCAATGAGTAATGAAGTTGCTGGTAAGTTTTTGCTAATGTGGTGAGATATAAACGGTTCCCCGATAACGATGATGAAAGGGTAATCTTTATAATAAGGTTTATTCGAATGAAAAATTAAAGTTGATTTGCTGGAGCTGTGATAAAATTGGCTAATTTGGAGAGGAATTATAAAGTTATTTTTGGTAATAACAATGTCAAAGGAGCTAGCACAGATACGTGTTAAACGTTTACTCAGGTTCCGAGTGTTTTCAGGTGTATAACTATATGCACCAATCTTTTCTTCCGTAGTTGAAGTGCGGTTGGTTCATCCTCTAGATTGAGGTGTTTTTAAGAATCATGAAATGTTTGAACGCAGATTGTAATCATCAAGATACAAACGAGGTTTAAGATAAAATCAAGTGGCAAACTTGAAGGAATGTTTAGTTTCATATGTTATAATCAATATTTTAATTCATTTTAATTGTCCAATGTTAGTAGTCCACAGTTAGTAGTTCACAGTTAATAGTTCAATAATTCATATATAGTTTAATATATAATATTCGAATTAATTAATATGTATCGTGACCCATTGTATACATGTCTCAAACTCGATCACAACTCAAAGTATATATATTATTTTAGAATCAACCTCAACCCTGTATAGCTAACTCGATCATTACCGCATATAGAGTGTCTATGGTTATTCCATATAATATATATAGATGACGTCGATATGATATGTCAAAACTTTGTATACGTGTCCCGATATTTAAATGCGTAAATAACAGTATTTAAATGACGATAATTAAAGTGCGTAAAATAAATAACAGAAATTAAAAGACGATAAATAAAATTGCGAGAAATAATTGCGATAATTAAATGTAATAAGGAATTACCAGTTAGCTAGGAACAGTTAGTTAAGATTTTGTTAGTGTGGTTTCTTAACAAAATTTCTCATAGTTAATTTGTTTGTTTCTAACAAATTTTATTTTGTCCAATGTTTTCTTCATTATGCCACTTGTTGGATTCTGGTAAGTCAAAATCCAAATATGAAATTGAATGAAAATTGTTATTTTATGGTGAACGGATTCGTATATCTGTGGATGTAAGTAGGATAGTAAATGATCGTTAAATCAGATTCGAAGAATGTACAGTGTAACTTATCAATGTGAAATCTAAATATTCCTCGGGTGTTACCTACCCGTTAAAATATTTTCACTATTAACAGTTTGTACAAAAGAATTTTTAATTACTAACTTTATGAAAATATACTTACATATATATTTCCTTCAGATGTAATCATGGATTTAATGAGTCAATGTGATATTAAACTCATTTAATTTTCGGTTGGAACTAGAATAAATGATCTCTAAGACTTTAGAGATTATATAATCGCCTAAAAATGATTTTTCAATGAAGTTATGAATCAATACTTCATCAGTTATTGTTGTGAATATTCCATGAGGCGTATAGATGTAGAGAGATATGTAGAACAAGCTAGATGGTGTAGAACAGTACATAGAACGATATGTAGAATGAGGATTATGTTCAAGATATAGATTGTGATGTTGAGGTGTGTGATGCGGATGTGGTCGTTGGTGGTATTTTTCATGCCGGTGATGCTGCTGGTGCTTGTAACCTTTGCACCATATTCTCCAAAGCCACTACCCGAGCGCGAAGCTCGTTGACTTCTTCTATTACACCGGGATGGTTGTCGATTGGAACAAGCGAATGAATAAGGTTTAGAATTTGGGATATCATATAATCGTTGTGGGATATCCTGGCAATGAGGGTGAATATGGTGTTTCGGATAGGTTTGTCGGTAAGTGCTTCAAGTTCTTCGCCAAGAGGGAAATGTGGTGGATGGAAGGGATCACCTTCTGCTTGTCTCCAACGATTTAGCAGACTACGAACCCATCCCCCAATTCATCCAGAATAGATGATGGCTAATTGGTTGATCCATTCCGGTCACACTGCTTTCGGAGCTCGAATGAAACTCCATATTGGAATCCGAGGGACTTGAACTAGTGGCGAATTCCATTTCGTACGATTGAATAAAGGATTTTTTGACATGAAATGATTTTCGGCTATCGGATGGTATTCTAATTACATAGAATATCTATATATATAGAACCAAAGATTTCGTAGATTACGGAGGAATTGATGGAATATGTCAGGCAAGGTTTACAGTAACAGATACGCTAAGATATGATTTAGCAGATACGCTAAGATATGAATTTTGTCTATACACTATTCATGCAATCAATGCAGTAAGATGTGTCTAGGCTAAGAATGATAAGCATGTAATTTCCGACAAGAAAATGATAAGCAAAACTTTTTGACATGCAGACCAGGTTCAAGTCCAGACTTATTAATGTATCCTAACAACTACTAGGCTGAAGTCCAGACTCATTAATGCATCCGAACAACTACTAGTTAAACATACTAATGCAAGACCTGGTTCGCTACGACCACCGCTCTGATACCACCTGTAGAGACCTGTCCTAATCCATAAGGACGAATACAATAACACATGGTTACATCGTGAGGTACTTGACCTCTATATGATACATTTTACAAACATTGCATTTGTTTTTAAAAGACAAACTTTCATTACATCGAAAGTTGACGGTATGCATACCATTTCATAATATATCCAACGATAATTGACTTAATAATAATCTTAATGAACTCAATGACTCGAATGTAACATCTTTTGAAACATGTCATGAATGACTCCAAGTAATATCTCTAAAATGAGCAAATGCACAACGAAAGATTTCTTTCAAACCTGAGAATAAACATGCTTAAAAGTGTCAACCAAAAGGTTGGCGAGTTCATTAGTTTATCATCAGTATTCATTTCAATCATTTTAATAGACCACAAGATTTTATATTTCCATTTCTCATAAACATCATGCATGCATAAAAATCATTCATATGGATTAAACACCTGGTAACCGACATTAACAAGATGCATATAGAATATCCCCATCATTCCGGGACTCCCTTCGGACATGATAATTTCGAATTACTAAAGCATCCGGTACTTTGGATGGGCTTGTTGGGCCCAATAGATCTATCTTTAGGATTCGCGTAAATTAGGGGTCAGTTCCCTAATTCTTAGGCTTCCAAGCTAAAAGGGGCATATTCGGCTTCGATCATTCAACCATATAATGTAGTTTCAATTACTTGTGTCTATTTCGTCAAACATTTATAAAAGCGCATGTATTCTCAGTCCCAAAAATATATATTGCAAAAGCATTTAAAAAGGGAGTAATGAAACTCACTATACTGTATTTCGTAGTAAAAATACATATGACGTCATTGAACAAGTGTAAGGTTGGCCTCGGATTCACGAACCTATATCAGTTATATATATATTAACACGTATAATTGTAATCAAAAAAATTTACATATTATTATTAATTGTTATTTTAGTAATTTATATGTTTCATTAATAATAAATTAACTATATTTATTTTATATACTTTATTTATTATGAAATTATTAATGTTATTATGTGATATGTACTAAATATATTCTTATATAGCTATTTATTTGGTAAAATAATATAAGTAACAATTTGTATCTTTTTATGATAATATTAATAATAATAATTAGATTTTTAGTAATGATTTTGATATTAATAGTCTTGATAATAATAATAAAAGTAATGTTAGTAATAATAAAAGTAATGATAATAATAATGATAAGATAAAATGTTAGTTTTCATAAAAATAATACTTTTAATAATAATGGTGATTTTTATAACAATGATGATTTTATTAGAAGTTTTATTAGTCATATTAATGATAATACTAATATTAATGTTAAATGTTAATTCTAATACCAATGTTAGTAATAATAATAATAACAATAATTTTATTAATCATTTTAATACTAATGCTAATAATAATAATAATAATAATAATAGTAATAATAATAATAATAATAATAATAATAATAATAATAATAATAATAATAATAATAATAATAATAATAATAATAATAATAATAATAATAATAATAATAATAATAATAATAATAATAATAATAATAGTGATAGTAATAATAATGATAATAATGAAATGTATTTTAATGATAATAGTATTAATTGTATTAACAATACTAATAATTATGTTCTTCATATCAGTAATAACCTAATAACAATAATAATTAATAATAACAATAATAATAATAATAATAATAATAATAATAATAATAATAATAATAATAATAATAATAATAATAATAATAATAATAATAATAATAATAATAATAATAATAATAATAATAATAATAATAATAATAATAATAATAATAATAATAATAAGTAATAAGTAAACTACCTCAATGAAGTAGCCCTTTAAAAAAATGCGCAAGTCTGGGTTTGAACCCGCGACGTCCCGCTAACCCGATAACGCCCTTAACCATCTAACCATTTCTGTTTTTTCTGAATTTATCACTACCCTAATATATTTAAACGCGTATAACCCACTCATCTTCTTCATAACCCTAAACCCACTTATCTCTTCATCATCTTCATAATTAATCCTAATCATCATCATAGTTCTATCTCGGCCCAACATAACCTAACAGCCTTTGGCCCAACAAAGCATAATAGCTTCCGACCCAACAGAAAATAGAATAAGGATTCGACCCAGAAACAATTACGGCCCAACTGTTAAATAAAAAAAACTGCTGCAAGCTAGGATCGAACTCAGGGCCTATTATTTAATCAAACGCCTAACAAACCACTGAAGCACTCGTACAATCTTGAATTTATCCAGTCATTAAATGTTTTAACCCGTAATATCTAGTCACCATCTAGCATATATCATCTCGCTGGTTGCTTTTCTTATTGGTGTAAACGGAAACAAACAAATAAAAGGGGTTGTTGTCTCCTCACCTCATACTGTTTCAATAGAAAAAAAAATTGCTAATCACTCATCACTTTTCATTAAACATAATCACCATCATCATTATTTAATACCATCATCGTCTTTTATCTTGACTATTATTATCATAATCACACTTCATCACCATTAACCAAATACTACCAATATCACTCGAAGAAAGAAAAAAATTAGCAGCCAAGTAGCATTTTCGGCCCAATTTAGAATAATGAAACAAGGCCCAAACTATAATCGGACTATGGCAGCCCAGCAATTGGAGTTCCAAGCCCAACATTTAACAGAATATATTTAAGAGAAAAGGAAAGCTGTCGGTGGGGGTTATGATTAAAACAAAAGAAAATTGTGCAACTTCCACCATCTATTTCTTTCCATTATTATCGTGTTACCACAAATCATCATCATTCATCACGAACTCATTGTTAATTAATCAAAATCCTTTATTATCACCTTACAACATAATAAATGTTGTTGTAACCGAAACATAAGAAGTGGCAATTATATATGGTTTTGTTGTTTCGAATAGGAACAGGAACAGACTGGTAACAGTGGATTTTGGTTTGCAACAGAAAAATAGTGTCAAACATGGTGAGAATGATTTATACGGAGTATGTAATATAAGTAAGGAAAAAAAATAATACGCGAGTTTGTAGCAGAAGTAGCAAGCAGAAATTTTGATGTGTTGTGTTATTCAACTTTGAAAAACAGTAAACATGTAGAAGTGGAAATGGGTTTGTGAGGGTTAAATGGGTGACGGTTGATCGAATAGAATGGGAAGCAAGGAATCGGTGGTGGTATTGTGATGGTTGCAGAAGTAAGAACCGGAAGTAATAGTAGCATAAACCATGGTGATGATATGGGTGGTCGATGGTTTTTGCTACGATTGAAATATGGTGGGTTTCATGGTGATTGAAGGTGTTGGTAGCGAGGTGGTAAGTTGTGGTTGTGGTGGTAACTTCCTCAAGCAGGAAATAAGAAAGAAAAGGGTATTCGATGATGAATTTATCCGGGTATATATTTACCTCGAACAGGAGTTGTAGGTGTTTGTTCAATGAAGGTGATGGGTTCTTGGTTGATAGGAAACAAGTATCAAGGGTGGTGGCGGGAGTGTGTTCATCGATCAGAAGAAAGAGAGAAGAAGATGAAAAGGAGTTTTAGATATTTGTATCCCTTTCTCACACATATGTCTCTGTATATATGCAGTTATATATATAAAGTATTATATAAAGAAGAATATAGTACTCTCTCCGTTAATTAAGGAAAGTAAACACAGGAAAACCGATTGCAAATAATAATAATAATATAATAATAATTATAATATAATTTAAAAATAAGACATGCGATTAAATTAGCCGTCGTTTACTATTTCATTTACGGACTGAAATTCATGCTCCGTTGATAATGGATAGAAGTACACAAAAAAAATCCCACATTTTTATATTAAACATCTATATTTATTCTACTTATTATTTTATAAAAACGGTCATTAATTGTTTAAAATTATTAAATATAAATTAAATTCACTGTCCATACTCGATCCTAGGTAAAATTATAAAAAGTTCTAATATTTACCAAATAGCTCCTAAATATACTTTTATTAAGCCTATAATTTATATATCTCATTTTCGGATCACTGTTTATTTTAAAATCGCATAAGTTTGTTATTAACTTGTTTAATATTGATCGAAACATCAAGCGAGTATTACAATCATTTAATATTTATTTTTAATATACCTTTTATATATATATATATATATATATATATATATATATTTTTAAATAATTATTATTATAATATCCTATTTTTATTTTATTCATAACAATAATATATAATACTTCAAATTAGATTTCAAACAATATATATATATATATATATATATATATATATATATATATATATATATATATATATATATATATATATATATATATATATATATATATATATATATGTACACACATATTTATTTATAATTAATTGTTCGTAAATCGTCGGGAATAGTCTGAGGTTAAATGAATGCATGTAAACCGTTCAAAAATTTTGTGACTCAACATTACAGACTTTGCTTATCTTGTCGAAATCATATAAAGATTTAAGTTTAAATTTGGTCAAAAATTTTCGGGTCGACACATTCAGTTGTTCCATGGTATTGATAATTTGCTCCTCCCATCCCGGCTGATAGTGCCAGTCGGCACTCCCTTGCCCAATCTTGTAAGTACTGGTCGGGCTCTTTCTGGTGGAGCATGCTGGTGGAGAGAAGTAAGTTAGCCTTTTAAGAACTGACACATGTTTTTCTTCCAAGATGTGTAGCGTCTCCTTTTCTGCAATGCTTTGCGTGACTTGAGTATTTACTTTTCCCCAGAAGGGCTATCGGGTGGATTCGACTGTTGCCACGCCTTGTCGGGTTGAAAATTTAAGCAAACCGTGAGCGGTGGAGGTTATGGCATTAATCTTTCTGAAGAAGTTTCTTTCCAAGATCACATTCGTGGCGGTCATGGATTTGACAATGTAGAAATCAATGATTTAAATACGGAGGAAGGGCTGGGTGCCCACCGTGACTATTTCCTTGAGTCTTCTATGGGTTATTCAGTAGAGCCCGTGAACCCGGAGATGACAGCGTTGGACTGTCTCATTTTTCTACTGACACATTTCGGGAGTTTGCAAAGGCAATGAGCATACAAGACATCAACCTCACTCCCGGTGTCAGTGTACATTTCTTGGACTCAAAAGCCGTCTATCAAACCATCAATCACCACAGGCTCTTCCTGAGAGTAACGTGCCGGTAGTTTTGGGAATATGATTGCGTCATCCCTCCAGGGGTTGAGCTCATCTTTTTAAATACTGATCATGTTGATTATAACTTTGTGTTTTGTTTTTTCACGCTTCTTGCCATCTTCCTTTTGCCAGCTGAATGTTTTGTCTGAATCAACTTTCTTGAACTTCCTGCCCTGCAGCAGGTGATTGAGTTCGCCAGCCTTTATGTTTTCAATTATCTCACACATTAACACTTTACATTCATTCGTGTCATGACCGTTATCCTCACGGAACTCACAGTATATGTCGGATTTTTGACTTTCACGTTTTTCTAATGGTGCCGGAGGAGTGAATTTGGTTTTCACCGACTCCGTTAGCAGTATCTCCCTTGGAATTTTAGTCAAGCTGTCAAGTAGAGATCCCTTATCGTATGGCTCCATTTGCTTTTTTCATGCCTATGGCCATCATGGCTTTTACCGTGACTGTTATGACTTCTGTGGTGATTGTCACTGCATTGACATTCATCATGACAGTGTTTGCTTTCGCTTCTTCTTTCATTGTCTCGCTTCTTCTCATCTCGGTGGTACTCGGCTTGCCTTTCTCGCCCGAAATGCTGGTATTGCCTTGCCACTGTCACAGTATCCCCGAATGTGCTTGGGATGTTCCATCAGAGTTCGGCGACAAAAGACGGATGTGCTTCTTTGTCTAGGCAAGTTATGAACCCAGAAATCTGTTGTGTTTCCGGGAGCCCTGGGATTTTTTACACTCCAGCATATACCTTGTGATGAAACTTTCGATTTTCTCTCCTCGGTACATTGGTATCTCATTGGCATACAAGTGTGTAAACGTGTGCCGGCAGAGATTTTGATATTGCATGAGGAACTTCTCCCGTAGATCTGCGAAGCATGTGATACCGTTTGGTGGCAGTTTAGCGAACCACTCTCAAGCAGCAGACTGCAGGACAGTCAGAAAGAGATGGCATGCCACCTCATCATTCCAATGTTGAGTTTTCATTGCACCCTCAAAGATTTGCAGGAAATCATCCGGGTCAGTGGTGCCATTGTACACCCCCAAAGTGACTGGTATGACGACGTTGTCAGGGAGAATGCAGCCGGTGATTCTTTCGCAAAACGTCTGGCTAGTAGCTGACATCTTAACCGGCCGCTTTGCTTTATTGCCGGTGATTAGAGCAAATAGATTCTTGAGTGTAATGCCCTGGACAGCAGGTTGTGACAGAGAATGCTTGTATGCTGGCAGTGCAGCTTGCACGAGGAGCTCAGTGAGCCATGCATTGGCGGCAGCCTTTGCAGCACCTTCACCTTCTGAACCGATGTGCGGTAGAGGGTTAGCCTGCAGAATATCGGAGTTTTGTTGCTGTTGCCTTCCTACGATATTGGTACTATCGCCTAACCTGGTCTTCAATTTATCAATTATTTGTTTTTCAACGTTAGGTGAGATCATCTTGGTGATCATCTCGGCATCATCATGAGATGATCCGATTCCACTCGAACCACCGATTTTGAAACCGGAGATGCCCGTGTTCAATCTTTTCCCGTCAGCTGGTGACTTCTTCCTTGTATCTTCATCGCTACTGGAACCATTTATTTTGTCATCTGAAGTGTCGCCGGAGTTAATGTTAGCGATGGATTGTTTCTGTGGTTGCGGGGGTTCCACCGTTGGTGAGCTTTCTGTGTTCAAAGTGTGTGGATCGATGTTAGACGTTCCTTTCTTGTTTGCTGTTTCGCTGCCTGGTTTTGCTGTATTGTCCGTACCTTTAGGTAGCGCCATTTGATCAAACCAAAATCCTTTTGTATAAATAGATTTCGGGTTTGAGTGCTTGATTTAGGAAAAAGAGTGGATCGAATGTTTTAACTCCAATAATTGTGCGAACCCCAGTTTGAAATTTGGATTTCAAGGGCGTAAAACAATCGATGAGATTAACCTTATTCGATTGGAATCGAATAAGCTAATATCTTAGGGTGAAGATTAATTCCGATATCGGCTGAAATCTTAATCGGAATTGTTTTATTGACTGGAGAGATGTTACTGTAATTAATTTGGGCAGAGTAACGTTAATGCATCCAGTGTTGGTGAATGAATGATCTTGTTTGCGTATTTATAGATGTTATGAGGGAATGGTGACGTGGCACATGTCCCTTTCATGTTTGTAACAAACTTTGCCAATACCGAGGGTTGACGTGTGTGACGACCCAGAAATTTCCGATCAAATTTAAAATTAATTTTTAAATGAGTTAGACACGATAAGCAAAGTCTGTTAGTTTGCGTCTCAAAAATTTTGAACTGTTTCATATATTCATTTGACCTTCGACTATTCTCGACGATTCACGAATAATTAATTGTAAATAGATATGTGTGTATGTATATATAAATAATAATTTGAAATATAATTTGAAGCATTATATGTTGTTATTATTAATAATTAATAAAATAAAAATAGGATATTATAATAATTATTATTTAAAATATATCTATATATATAAATAAAGTATATTAAAATAAATATTAAATGATTGTAATACTCGATTATTGTTTCGATTGATATTAAGCAAGTTAAATTTAAACTTATGATACGAAAATGAGTTCTATAAATTTTAGGCTTATTAAAAATGTAGTTAGGAACTATTTGTTAAGTTTCAACACTTTTTATATTTTACCCAGGATCGGGAGTGGGCAGTGAGTTAATTTTTATTTAATAATTTATGATCGAATTTTATACCATAATGACCAAAATAAATAAATATAGTTAATCTAAAAATATGGGATTTTTCTGAAGACTTTTATCTGCCACTGATTTATCAAAGGAGTACGAATTTCAGTCCGTGAATGAAATATTAAATCAATAGTAGACGACGGCTAACAATTTACACGTTTATAATTCTATGATTATTATTATATTATTTATTATTAATTATTATTAATATTATATTAGTACTTTAATTTGTTAAATCGATCCGTGAATTGCAAATGTATCTGTTTGTCTCACCCACATCCCCACCTTCTCAATTATGTACCCAACTTACTGTATCTAATTTAGAAAACACCAAATTAAGTAGAGACCAACTATGCATATTTTAAATTGTGATTACTGTTATAGAATGTCTTCTTCTTTATCAATGGATTTATAAATATACTTATCATACATGTAAAATTTTCATCACCACCTCACTATACCGAATTCCCTCATCAATAACCATTAACCATCGTCAACCACCCATGATCACCGTCGAACCAGCATAACAACCATCGACCATCACCACTCCCTACTACTCGAGAACAACCGCCGCCCTATCATCACTTTCCTTCATTGTAACCGGCTACCCAAGGAACCACATCACGACCATTACAAAGGTGCTATTACATCTATTCTCATTACAAAACATCGAAGACCCACATAACTGGTACTCACTGTTTTACTGCTACATATATATTTTTTTCGATCAAACACCTCAAACCCAAACTCGTTTAAACAATCACTAATACCCACCACACCTTGATCACCTTAACTCATCAAACACCTCACAACACAAGATTTGAAACCACTTTAATCGATCTCGTCTGCCTCCCAAACCAACCGTCACTTTCCATATCACCTTCACCCCACCATGAATAAACCCATCACCACCTTTGAATCCCTCCAAACAACCATCACGTTGCCATCCCACTACTGCTTCATGACTGCTGTCTCTATTCAAACATCAAAACCACCGCAAAACAATCACCCAAGTTAACCACAACTATTGATGTACTTGAACGAAAATTTCTGTTATTATTTTCCCTTATATGGCCAACCATTACTAGGAGCCTAGGATAACACTCATATACCATATTAAATTCATAGATATTTCGATGGCCATGTGGGTGTCCAATATTTTATCAAGTCCACTAAGCAAACCCCACTTGATTAATATAAGAACATGAATTCGTAGTGCAAGGTGGTTTGGTTGGGCCACCATACTTTCTTTTGAACCATGAATACACTTCTTTTTCTTTTTGACCGCGAATTTATTTTTCCTGTGGGGCTTGAGGTGTAATGGTAGATGATGAGGTATACGGTCCATACGGGATGATTATGATGTTGAGCTCGGTATCGGTTGAGCTGTAAAGAAAATATGAGACAACGATATTTTTTTCCCTGGAATCCTAATCTAACGTAAACAAGTTGGGCCAATTAAATTGATTAGGCTGTTAATAGACTGAGTTAACTTGGGCCAACTGAGACCCACACCTGATTGTTGTTGCTGCCATATACCCTTTCTGTGAAGCACTATTCAACTTCTATATTGCAGCTGTAAATTTCTGTTACTTTAGCTTTAAACGAATACACAACGATGATGAGGGTTGTTAATGACGAATGATCTGGATGATGATAGTAAAGATTATGATAATAATTAGGATGGTAAGAATCATGATAATAAGCATGATGATAGTGATAACGAAGATGATGAATAATAATTATGATTTTATGCGGGTACGAAATAGATAAAGATGATGATAGCGATGTAATGAAGGAGATAGATGATGATTATGGCGATGGAGATAGATGATGATTATGGCGATTAATAGCGTTAATGATAAATGATTATGAATCACGATTTGATGAAACCGTGATGATGCATAACTAAAGTGGTAAAGTTGATGATAGTGTCGATTAGGAGAAGAAGAGAAACAGACATGTTAGGGGTTATATGTAATTAATCAGGTGATAAAACATAAAATGTTAAACGGAGCGATGGTTAAGTATGTTTGTGTGTATGCGGGAGGTCTCGAGTTCGAGCCCCTCTGGTGACAACTATTTTTTTTAAGGCACTTTTGGAGGTAGTTTTCAAAACCAAAAATCTTTATTATTATTATTGTTATTATTACTAAAATATAAATTATTATCATTAATATTATCATGATTTTAATTATTATTATTGTTATTAGTATTAGTATTATTATTATTATTATTATTAAGCTTATAATTATTATTATTATTATAAGTATTATTATTATTATTATTATTATTATTATTATTATTATTATTATTATTATTATTATTATTATGAAAATAATGAAAGTTATTATTATTTTAATTAATATTGGTATTAGTATCACTTATAAACATTAGTATTATTATTAACCTAATTATAATAATTATTATTATTATTACTAAACTTTTCATTTAAAAACTGTTATTATAATCATTATTATTATTGTTATAAGTACTATTAGTATTAACATCATTATTTTTATCACTAATGAAATTATAACCATTATTATCATTATTAGTAATATTAAGTATTATCAATATTAACATTTTTACATGACAAATATTATTTAAGTATTATTATAATTTCTAGCTTCAATAAACAAATGATATATATACAAAAATATATTTAATATACATAACCTAACTGTATTAATACTTTTATTTATTTTAAAAATACAAAATGAATACATTTAATTAAATAATAATATATATATATATAAGTTATTAATATAAAAATTATATCACTAATAATAATATATATATTTGTTCAATTACCATTATATGTGTTAATATATATAAATGATATAGGTTCGTGAATCTGAAGATAACCTTGCATTGTTCAGTTTCGTCGTATGCATATTTTGCCACAAAATATCGTATAGTGAGTTTCATTTGCTCCCTTTTTAAATGTTTTTGCAATATATATTTTTGGGACTGAGAATACATGCGCTGCTTTTATAAATGTTTCACGAAATAGACACAAGTAATCGAAACTACATTCTATGGTTGAATTGTTATACCGGATATCGCCCTTGTTGAACTTGGTAGCCTAAGAATTGGTGTTTATCATAATTGCCACCAATTGACGTGAATCCTAAAGATAGATCTATGGGCTTTGACACGCCCCAGTCAGAGAATTTGAACTGCTTTAGTACTTCGATGTTTATATGTTTGGGGATATTCTAGATGCATTTTGTTAATGTCGGTTACCAGGTGTTCAATCCATATGAATGAATTTTAAACACTTGCGAGTGTATGATTATTGAATAAATGAAATCTTGTGGTCTATTAAAATTATGGAAATGATTGTTTATGATAAACTAATGAACTCACCAATCTTTTGGTTGACACTTGAAAGCATGTTTATTCTCAGGTATTAAAGAAATCTTCCGCTGTGCATTTGCTCATTTTAAAGATATTACTTGGAGTCACTCATGGCATATTTCAAAAGACGTTGCATTCGAGTCGTTGAATTCATCAAGATTAATATTAAGTCATTTATAGTTTGGATATATTATGAAAGGGTATGCATGCCTGTCAACTTTCGACGAAATGAAAGTTTGTCATTTAAAAACGAATGCAATGTTTGTAAAATGTATAATATAGAGGTCAAATTCCTCGCGATGTAATCATATGTTATCGTATTCGTCCTTATGGATTGGGATGGGTCACTTCAACGTGGCACCTGTCCCTTTCATGGGAATAATCGAGCAGATCCTAACAAACCTTCATAGATTTGCAGGCTGACGCGACATGCAACTTGTTTGTATGTTTGTTTCGGGATCAAGTACTCGTTCAGAGATAGTGCACTCATTCCGGGATGAAGTGTCTGCTCCGGGACAATGCACTTTTTCCGGGATAGCGTGCTTGTCCCGGGACGATATCCTTGTACCGGGTCGGAATACTAAGCCGGGAAGTCATGGTAGTTCCGGGAGTGTGGTGGATGTCTTACCCTTTTTTTAGGCAAGAAAGTTTTGCCAAGTGTTTTTTCACGGTAGTGTTACGTCCGGGCAAGATTATTGTCGGTCGGTCAGCAGGCTTATTTGTGTGTTAATATAATCCTTGTCTTTTTAATGCCTTTACATCCGGCTAGGTGATGCTGGTAGCGTGCATGCTCGCCCGGGCTGGATTTTTATGTGGCATTCCCGGCTAGCCTCTGTCCGACGTGATCCCTCCCGGTACATACATAAGTAAACTTCTGTTCAGGTTACTGAGGTGATGCCGGGAAGACTTTCTGTTCCGGGATTGCCTACGCCAGGTAAAACCCTTGCCGGGATGCTGTTAATTAGTGTCTTTTTGAGACGGATCATTATGCGTATCATAAGTATGTAACTATATATTTGGGCTATGAACCACAGAAGCAATCGATCGATTATTATCAATTATCTCATCTATCATGGTATCAGGCCAATAACCTAATCTCTTTTCTTTTCCTTCTTCTAGCCGATACTGTATTTAATCTCTTATCTCCAATGGCAGACTCTAAATACCATAATGCCTTTACTGTATCAAACATCAAAAATCATATCCCCATCACACTAGAACTTGATAAATTCCAATACTCAACATGGGCATAACTCTTTAAAATTACGTGTCGTGCATTTGATGTGATTGATCACATTAATCCTCCAACCGAATCTACTGAATCTAATACATCTGATCCACCCACCACTCCACCAGCAACTAATCCTGCTGTTTCATGGTCTCGTTTAGATGCAATCGTCCTTAATTGGATTTATGGTATGGTTTCCCTTGAAATACTCAACAACATCTTTGAAGCAGATTCAACAGCAGCAAAAACATGGCTGCGAATTTAGAACCTTTTTCAAGATAACAAAAGTTCACGTGCACTATACCCACAACCAGTGTTGTGAATCTCCTTATTTCTCCCCGAGATCTCCCTGAGATCTCTTTTTTAGAAGGCAGCCGAGACGAGATGTTCATCTCCCGAGATTTCTTGGTCAACGGGGTCAAACTTAGTCAAAGCCACGATTTCTCGGATTTTCTTGCTAATTTGTCAGATTTTCTTGTAAAATTTTGTAATTTCTAGGATTTGCTTGCTCATTTCTAGAATATTTTTGTATAATCTTGTAAAAACGTATATTAATATACATATATTTAGGTTTTTATGTTACTATAAAGTCAACGTAAGTCAACGTTTGAGATCTCCCCGAGATTATTCAGAGATCTCTCTAAAAAGTCCAAGCGAGATCTCCTCGAGATCCGAATTCTCCAACCTTGCCTACAACGACAGTTTACCAACATCGAACTTGACAACTTCCCTAACGTATATGCGTATTGTCAAAACTCAAGTCAATTGCGGATTAATTAGGTAACGTTGATGACAAAGTATCCGATCCACGCATGGTTCTTCAGTTAATTGCAGGATTGAATGATATCATGATACAATTGGTTCCCAACTTACTTACATCTCTCCATTACTGACGTTTTATCAAGCACACTCCATGTTATTGCTTGAAGAAACTCGTAGACAGAAACAATTTGTTCCTCTGTCCACACCTGCGGATCAGCTTTTGTTCATACCACTGGTAACTCTTCATCGAACAAATCGTTTGTTTCTGTAAATCAGACATCTCGTGATAATAATGGTAATAGCTATCGGGGTTGTGGAAATCATCGTGGTTCTTATCGTGGCCGGAACTCAAATTTACAAGGAAGAGTTTGTGGGAATTACCCCAACAACACACCAACGTGGCTACACAGCCTCCCTAGAATTGGCAACAGGCCCATTGGAATTATCCACCTCCTTGCCCATATCCAACAACAAGTTAGACCAGGCCAAATTCTGCTCAACAAGGCCTATTGGGCCTTCGGCCTGCACAAGCCCATTATGTATCTTCTGATAATTATTGTCTTACTGATATTGAAAGTACAATGCACACCATGTCGCTTCACCATCCAAAGGATACATGGTACATGGATACAGGAGCAACATCTCATATGGCTTCTAGCTCAAGTAATCTCAAAACTTATTATCCTATGTGCTTTTCTAAACAGGTTGAAGCGACCCGTCCTAATCCACCTGGACGAAGTCTTCAACATTTGGTCCCATTGCGAGGTACTGACCTCTATATGCCATGAATGACTCCAAGTAATATCTTTAAATTGAGCAAATGCACGGGGAAGATTTCTTTCATACCTGAGAATAAACATGTTTAAAAGTGTCACCCAAAATGTTGGTGAGTTTATAGGTTTATCTTAAATAATAAAATTCATAATTTTGATAGACCACAAGATTTAAATGTGCATGGTACAAATGGGTTCGTATCCTATACTCACCTGTAATGTACATGCGATATCTTTTAAATACAATACACATATCTTGTGTACGAAACCATTTTTCAAAATTCTTAATAACCGTACACATATCTCATGTACAAATATCATACACATAACATGTGTATAAAAATTATTCTCTCTATATATATAACCTTTGCTTGGTAACCGACCTTAACATTTAACGCGCATAAATCATATCCCTAAAATAGAACCTCTCGTTTGTATAAATATATAAACCTCGAAGTACTAAATACCACGTCCACTAGCTCTTCCGTCTAGTGAACATTCTGGGTGGGGGTGTTAAACCCGGTAGCTACCTTTAGGATTCGCGTCAATTAGTAGGCAGTTATAACGTCCAAACTAATTCTTAGGTTACCAAGCTATAATAATCAGGGGAAAATATTCACATCAATTAGTGGCAATTATAACGTCCAACTAATTCCACAGAACTTCTGTCTGTATAATAATTCATTAGAGGAATATTTTGCTTGTGTCTATCTCGTCAAACATTTATAAAAGCATTTCATGTATTCTCAGTCCCAAAAATATATATTGCAAAAGCATTTTATAAAAAGAGATCAAATGAAACTAACGATACGATATTTTATAGTAAAAATATGCATACGATGATACTGGACAATGCAAGGTTGGCCTCGGATTCACGAACCTATATCATGTATATATATTAACACATATCACATTTAATCAACTGAGTTTATTTATATTATACAATGTATTAAGATTAATATCTTTATATATATATATATATATATATATATATATATATATATATATATATATATATATATATATATAGGATTATATTAAGATATGTCTTTATATAACTACTACTTTATTTGGTAAAATAATATTTATAATAGGAAGTTGTAATATTTTTATAATAATAATAATACTAATAATAATAATAATAATAAATAATAGTAGTGATAGTAAAAATAATGATAATAATATATAAAAATCTTGATAATATTAATAATAATAATAATAATAATAATATTATTAATAATAATATTAATAATAATAATAATAATAATAATAATAATAATAATAATAATAATAATAAGTTATTTTATTTTCATAATAAAATCAATAATATTGATAATAATACCTAATACTAATACTGAGTAATAATAATACTAATTATGATAATAATGATAAAAATAATAATTTTACTAATAATGTTAATCTTAATAAAATGAAAATTTTAGTTAATAATAATAATAATGATAATAATAATACTTACATTCCTAATAATAATAATAATAATGATAATAATAATAATAAAGTAATAATAATAATAATAATAATAATAATAATAATAATAATAATAATAATAATAATAATAATAATAATAATAATAATAATAACAATGGTAATAGTAATAATACCTCAAAGAAGTAGTCCTTAAAAAAATGCCCAAGTCCGGGTTTGAACCCGCGACCTCCCGCTAACACAATAACATCCTTAACCATCAGTCCAAGACTGTTTTTCTGTTTTAATACCGAATTATATCTTATAACCCATATCATCGTCATATATCTATACCCTAGCCCAAATTACATCGGCTCAACAGAAACCTCATAAGCCATCTCATCTTCGTGATCATCATCATAATCATCTTAACATCATTCTCTCCTCTCGTCCTCATCATCTTTCTTCCCCATCGGTCACGATCATCATTTATCATTTATATCATCATCATACGTCATGATAGCCATCTCGTTTTCCCACATCATCATCCTCTTATTATAACTTCATCATCGTAATTATAATCATCATCGTCGACACAATTATTATCAATATCGTAATCATCATGTATCATCTCCATATTCATCATCATTCGTACATCATCAATATCTAACTTATCATCATCAATCATAATCATCACCATTAACATCATGACGGTCATCACCCAGTATCATCTTCGTTAACATCATTATCATTATAGTTTACGTGTTATAGTAATAGTTTCAGCATTATAATCATAACAGACAGATTATCAGCGAATATCTAGATGTGTTCAATATATCGATTTTTTATTTTATGTTCCTAGTTCCACAACCATTATAAGCTTGGCCCAACAGCATAACAAACACAGCCCAAAGATATGAGTTGGATCTCAGTCCAACAAATCAAACAGCCCAACAGAATAAGGAAACCAGATCATAATTCAATAGAAAAAAAATCATAGCCCAATAAGAAAATTTGTATTGATCGAATTTTCTGGTTATCTCCTACATCATCATCATGTCATATACCATTATCATTTTAATTATCATTATCTTAATTATTATAACTATCAACACTTACCATCTTTATCAACAGTGTAACATGTATCTTCATCATTTAATCTAAACGCGTACCATTATCCTTTATTGACTGCAATAGAAACAGAAGTGAGTCGTAGCAGTGGTACAGCAGGTTTCTATTTGAGTTTTTTTGAACAGTTACAACAATAGATGTGTAATGGGTGTTTGTATGTGATGGTGTTATGACTAAAAACAATAGAAATGTCGATAGTGATTGAGGGTGGCGATGATAGTGGAAATGTCCTGTTCATATTGATTATAAACGTTCCATATTAATTGATTTCGTTGCGAGGTTTTGACCTCTATATGAGACGTTTTTCAAAGACTGCATTCATTTTTAAAACAACCATAACCTTTATTTTATCAATAAAGGTTTTAAAAAAAAACATTACGTAGATTATCAAATAATGATAATCTAAAATATACTGTTTACACACGACCATTACATAATGGTTTACAATAGAAATATATTACATCGAGATATATTCTTGAATGCAGTTTTTACACAATATCATATAAACATGGACTCCAAATCTTGTCCTTATTTTAGTATGCAACAGCGGAAGCTCTTAATATTCACCTGAGAATAAACATGCTTTAAACGTCAACAAAAAAGTTGGTGAGTTATAGGTTTAACCTATATATATCAAATCGTAACAATAGACCACAAGATTTCATATTTCAATACACATCCCATACATAGAGATAAAAATCATTCATATGATGAACACCTGGTAACCGACATTAACAAGATGCATATATAAGAATATCCCCATCATTCCGGGACACCCTTCGGATATGATATATATTTCGAAGTACTAAAGCATCCGGTACTTTGGATAGGGTTTGTTAGGCCCAATAGATCTATCTTTAGGATTCGCGTCAATTAGGGTGTATGTTCCCTAATTCTTAGATTACCGGACTTTATAAAAGGGGCATATTCGATTTCGATAATTCAACCATAAAATGTAGTTTCACATACTTGTGTCTATTTTGTAAATCATTTATAAAACCTGCATGTATTCTCATCCCAAAAATATTAGATTTTAAAAGTGGGACTATAACTCACTTTCACAGATATTTCCTTCCTTGGAAATAAGACTTGGCCACGGATCGATTCACGAACCTATACAAATATGTACATATATATCAAAGTATGATCAAAATATAATTACAACCATTTTTATTATGTTTTAAAGATTTGAGTGTATTAAGTCAGCTGTCCTCATTAGTAACCTACAACTAGTTGTCCACAGTTAGATGTACAGAAATAAATAGATATATATTATCTTGAATCAATCCATGACCCAGTGTATACACGTCTCAGGCTAGATCACAACTCAAAGTATATATATTTTTGGAATCAACCTCAACCGTGTATAGCTAACTCCAACATTACTGCATATAGAGTGTCTATGGTTGTTCCAAATAATATATATACATGGGTCGATATGATATGTCAAAACATTTGCATACGTGTCTATGGTATCTCAAGATTACATAATATATTAGAATACATATATAATACAATATAAGTTAGCTAGGATATAATTTGTATAGATTTGTTAAACATTTCCCGTAGCTAAAAAGATCAAAAATATCCAATCTTGTTTTACCCATAACTTCTTCATTTTAAATCCATTTTGAGTGAATAAAATTGCTATGGTTTCATATTGAACTCTATTTTATGAATCTAAACAGAAAAAGTATAGGTTTATAGTTGGAAATATAAGTTACAAGTCATTTTTGTAAAGGTAGTCATTTCAGTCGAAAGAACAACGTCTAGATGACCATTTTAGAAAACATACTTCCACTTTGAGTTTAATCTTGATTTTTGGATATAGTTTCATGTTCATATGAAAAATCATTTTCCCAGAAGAAAACTTTTAAATCAAAGTTTATCATAGATTTTAATTATCCAAACCAAAACAGCCCCCGGTTTCACTATGACGGCGTATATCCGATTTTATGGTGTTCATCGTGTTTTCAGGTTTTAAATCATTAAGTTAGCATATCATATAGATATAGAACATGTGTTTAGTTGATTTTAAAAGTCAAGTTAGAAGGATTAACTTTTGTTTGCGAACAAGTTTAGAATTAACTAAACTATGTTCTAATGATTACAAGTTTAAACCTTCGAATAAGATAGCTTTATATGTATGAATAGAATGATGTTATGAACATCATTACTACCTCAAGTTTTTTGGATAAAACTACTAGAAATGAGAAAAATGGATCAAGCTTCAAAGGATCCTTGGATGGCTTGAAAGTTCTTGAAGCAGAATCATGACACGAAAACAGTTCAAGTAAGATTTTCACTCGAAATAAGATTGTTATAGTTGTAGAAATTGAATCAAAGTTTGAATATGAATATTACCTTGAATTATAAAGATAACCTACTGTAAATAACAAAGGTTCCTTGATCTTAGATGATTACTTGGAATGGATTAGAAAGCTTGGAAGTAGACTTGCAAACTTGGAAGTATTCTTGATTTTTATGAAACTATACTTATGGAATTTATGAAGAACACTTAGAACTTGAAGATGGAACTTGTGAGAGATCAATTAGATGAAGAAAATTGAAGAATGAAAGTATTTGTAGGTGTTTTTAGTCGTTGGTATATGGATTAGATATAAAGGATATGTAATTTTATTTTTATGTAAATAAGTCATGAATGATTACTAATATTTTTGTAATTTTATGAGATATTTCATGCTAGTTGCCAAATGATGGTTCTCACATGTGTTAGGTGACTCACATGGGCTGCTAAGAGCTGATAATTAGAGTGTATATACCAATAGTACATACATCTAAAAGCTGTGTATTGTACAAGTACGAATACGGGTGCATACGAGTAGAATTGTTGATGAAACTGAAGGAGGATGTAATTGTAAGCATTTTTGTTAAGTAGAAGTACTTTGATATGTTTCTTGAAGTCTTTCAAAAGTGTAAGAATACATATCAAAACACAACATGTATATACATTCTAATGGATTCGTTAAGTCTTCGTTAGTCGTTACATGTAAGTGTTGTTTTGAAACCTTTAAGTTAACGATCTCAATTAATGTTGTTAACCCAATGTTTATTATATCAAATGAGATGTTAAATTATTATATTATCATGATATTATGATGTATGAATATCTCTTAATATGATACATACATTAAAATATCGTTACAACGATAATCGTTGCATATAAGTCTCGTTTCGTAATTCTTGAGTTAGTAGTCTTGTTTTTACATATGTAGTTCATTGTTAACACACTTAATGATATATTTAAATATCATTTTATCATGTTAAATATAGTGTATAAATATCTTAATACGATACATATGTATTTAGTAGACGTTATGATAACGTTAATCGTTATATATATCATTTCGAGTTTCTTAACTTAGTAATCTCATTTCTTATGTATATCACACATTGTTAATATACTTAGTGAGATACTTAATCATCATAATCTCATGTCAACTATATATATATATGTCTATATATACCACAACATGTAGTTTTCACAATTTTGTAACGTTCGTGAATCGCCGGTTAACTTGGGTGATCAATTGTCTATATGAAACTTATTTCATTTAATCAAGTCTTAATAAGTTTGATTGTTTAACACGTTGGAAACATTTAGTCATGTAAATATCAATCTCAATTAATATATATAAATATGGAAAAGTTTGGGTCACTACAGTACCTACCTGTTAAATAAATTTCGTCCCGAAATTTTAAGCTGTTTAAGGTGTTGACGAATCTTCTGGAAATATATGCGGGTATTTCTTCTTCATCTGATATTCATGCTCCCAGGTGAACTCGGGTCCTCTACGAGCATTCCATCGAACCTTAACAATCGGTATCTTATTTTGCTTAAGTCTCTTAACCTCACAATCCATTATTTCGACGGGTTCTTCAATGAATTGAAGTTTTTCATTGATTTAGATTTCGTCCAATGGAATAGTGAGATCTTCTTTAGCAAAACATTTCTTCAAATTCGAGACGTGGAAAGTGTTATGTACAGCCGCGAGTTGTTGAGGTAGCTCCAGTTGGTAAGCTACTGGTCCGACACGGTCTATAATCTTGAATGGTCCAATGTACCTTGGATTTAGTTTCCCCCATTTACCAAATGGAACAACGCCTTTCCAAGGTGAAACCTTAAGCATGACCATTTCTCCAATTTCAAACTCTATATCTTTTCTTTTACTGTCCGCGTAGCTCTTTTGTCGACTCTGGGCGGTTTTCAATCGTTGTTGAATTTGGATGATTTTCTCGGTAGTTTCTTGTATTATCTCCGGACCCGTAATTTGTCTATCCCCAACTTCATTCCAACAAATTGGAGACCTGAAATTTCTACCATAAAGTGCCTCAAACAGTGCCATCTCAATACTAGAATAATAACTGTTGTTGTAGGAAAATTCTGCTAACGGTAGGTGTCGATCCCAACTGTTTCTGAAATCAATAACACATGCTCGTAGCATGTCTTCAAGTGTTTGTATCGTCCTTTCACTCTGCCCATCAATTTGTGGATGATAGGCAATACTCATGTCTAGACGAGTCCCTAATGCTTGTTGTAATGTCTGCCAGAACCTTGAAACAAATCTACCATCCCTATCAGAGATAATAGAGACGGGTATTCCATGTCTGGAGACAACCTCCTTCAAATACAATCGCGCCAACTTATCCATTTTGTCATCTTCTATCATTGGCAGGGAGTGTGCTGACTTGGTGAGACGATCAAATATTGCCCAAATAGTATCATAACCACTTGCAGTCCTTGGCAATTTAGTAATGAAATTCATGGTAATGTTTTCCCATTTCCATTCTGGGATTTCAGGTTGTTGTAGTAGACCTGATGGTTTCTGATGTTCAGCTTTGACCTTAGAACACGTCAAACATTCTCCTACATATTTAGCAATATCGGCTTTCATACCCGGCCACCAAAAGTGTTTCTTGAGATCTTTATACATCTTCCCCACTCCGGGATGTATTGAATATCTGGTTTTATGTGCTTCTTTAAGTACCATTTCTCTCACATCTCCAAACCTTGGTACCCAAATTCTATCAGCCATATATCGGGTTTCGTCTTCCCGAATATTAAGATGTTTCTCTGATCATTTAGGTATCTCATTCTTCAACTTTTCTTCTTTTACAACCCCCTGTTGCGCCTCCTTTATTTGAGTAGTAAGGTTAGTACGAATAATTATATTCATAGCTTTTACCCGTATAGGTTCTCTGTCCTTTCTACTCAAAGCGTCGGCTACCACATTCGCCTTCCCCGGGTGGTATCGAATCTCAAAATCATAATCATTCAACAGTTCAATCCACCTGCGTTGTCTCATATTCAGTTGCTTCTGATTAAATATATGTTGGAGACTTTTGTGGTCGGTATATATAATACTTTTGACCCCATATAAATAATGCCTCCAGGTCTTTAATGCAAAAACAACAGCACCCAATTCTAAATCGTGAGTTGTATAATTTTGCTCGTGAATCTTCAATTGTCTAGACGCATATGCAATCACCTTCGTTCGTTGCATTAATACACAATCGAGACCTTGCTTTGATGCGTCACAATAAATCACAAAATCATCATTCCCTTCAGGCAATGACAATATAGGTGCCGTAGTTAGCTTTTTCTTCAATAACTGAAACGCCTTCTCTTGTTCATCCTTCCATTCAAATTTCTTCCCTTTATGCATTAATGCAGTCAAGGGTTTTGCTATTTTGGAGAAATCTTGGATGAATCTTCTGTAGTAACCAGCCAATCCTAAAAATTGACGTATATGCTTCGGAGTTTTTGGGGTTTCTCACTTTCCAACGGTTTCGATCTTTGCCGGGTCCACCTGGATACCTTCTTTGTTCACTATGTGACCGAGGAATTGAACTTCTTCCAACCAAAATGCACACTTTGAAAACTTAGCGTACAGTTTTTCTTTCCTCAATACTTCTAGCACTTTTCTCAAATGTTCTTTGTGCTCTTGATCATTCTTTGAGTAAATAAGTATGTCATCGATGAAAACAATGACAAACTTGTCAAGATATGGCCCACATACTCGGTTCATAAGGTCCATGAACACAGCTGGTGCGTTAGTCAATCCAAACGGCATAACCATAAACTCGTAATGACCATAGCGCATCCTAAAAGTAGTTTTTGGAATATCATCCTCCTTTACTCGCATTTGATGATATCCAGAACATAAATCGATTTTCGAATAAACCGACGAGCCTTGTAGTTGATCAAATAAGTCTTCAATTCTCGGCAGTGGATAACGATTTTTGATGGTAAGTTTATTTAACTCTCTGTAGTCAATACACAACCTAAATGTACCATCCTTCTTCTTGACAAACAAAACAGGAGCTCCCCATGGTGATGTGCTTGGTTGAATGAAACCACGTTCTAATAGTTCTTGCAGTTGGCTTTGCAGTTCTTTCATCTCGCTGGGTGCGAGTCTGTAAGGAGCACGAGCTATTGGTGCAGCTCCTAGTACAAGATCTATTTGAAATTCAACAGATCGATGTGGAAGTAGTCCCAGTAATTCTTTCGAAAATACATCGGGAAATTCTTTTGCGATGGGAACATCATTGATGCTCATTTCTTCAGTTTTTACTTTCTCGACGTGTGCTAGAACAGCATAGCAACCTTTTCTTATTAGTTTTTGTGCCTTCAAATTACTAATAAGATGTAGCTTCATGTTGCCCTTTTCTCCATACACCATTAAGGGTTCTCCTTCTTCTCGTACAATGCGAATTGCATTTTTGTAACATACGATCTCTGCTTTCATCTCCTTCAGCCAGTCCATGCCAACTATTACATCAAAACTCCCTAACTCTACTGGTATCAAATCAATCTTAAATATTTCACTACCCAGTTTAATTTCTAGATTTCGGCATATATAATCTGCTGAAATTAATTTACCGTTTCCTAATTCGAGTAAAAATTTACTATCCAACGGCGTCAATGGATAACTTAATTTAGCACAAAAATCTCTACTCATATAGCTTCTATCTGCACCCGAATCAAATAAAACGTAAGTAGATTTATTGTCAATAAGAAACGTACCCGTAACAAGCTCTGGGTCTTCCTGTGCCTCTGCCGCATTAATATTGAAAACTCTTCCGCGACCTTGTCCATTCGTGTTCTCCTGGTTCGGGCAATTTCTAATAATGTGGCCCGGTTTTCTACATTTATAACAAACTACATTGGCATAACTTTCTCCGACACTACTTGCTCTGCCATTACTCGTTCCGACACCATTTGTTCCTTTCGTTCTGTTAACCCCTGGTCCGTAGACCTCACACTTCGTCGCGCTATGAAAATTTCTTTTACACTTGTTGCAAAATTTGGTGCAGAACCCCGAGTGATACTTTTCACACCTTTGGCATAGCTACTACTGATTGTTGTTGTTGCGGTTGTTATCGTTGTTGGGATTATTGTTGTAGTTATTGTTGTTGTTGTGTCGTTTTTTGTAGTTGCGATTGATGTTGCGATTGTTGGGATTGTTGTTGTTGTTTTGGTGACTCTTATCACCGTTTTCCTCCCACTTTATTTTGACTAACTTCACGTTGGCCTCTTCGGCCGCCTGTTCTTTAATTCTTCCCTCAATCTGGTTCACTAGTTTGTGAGCCATTCTACATGCCTTTTGTATGGAGGCAGGCTCGTGTGAACTTATATCTTCTTGGATTCTCTCCGGTAACCCTTTCACAAACGCGTCGATCTTCTCTTCCTCATCTTCGAACGCTCTCAGACACAATCGGCACAATTCTGTGAATCGTCTTTCGTACTAAGTAATATCGAATCCCGGTGTTCGTAACCCTCTAAGTTCTGACTTGAGCTTATTGACCTCTGTTCTGGGACGGTACTTCTCGTTCATCAAGTGCTTGAATGCTGACCACGGTAGCGCGTAACCAGCATCTTATCCCACTTGCTCTAGATAGGTATTCCACCATGTTAACGCAATACCTGTGAAGGTATGCATAGCGTACTTCATTTTGTCTCCTTCAGCACACTTACTTATGGCAAACACCGATTCAACTTTCTCGGTCCACCTTTTCAATCTGATTGGTCCTTCGGTCCCATCAAATTCTGAAGGTTTGCAGGCAGTGAATTCCTTTTAGGAGCATCCTACACGATTTCTTGCACCGTTAGCTGTATTGCTAGATTCAGAGTTATTGTTGGTATGTAGCGCAGCCTGTACTGCAGCTATGTTTGAAGTAAGAAAGGCACGAAATTCCTCTTCGCTCATATTCAAGGTGTGTCGAGTAGTCGGTGCCATTTCCTTCAAAATAGTCAAATGAAACAATTTAATCATACAGAATATTAAGAGTAGTCAATAGTATCTCGTAGCATAATATGAACTCATTTATACAAGCTTTTTCTTCATATTAGCGTTTTATAAGTTTAAATTCGGGTACTACCTACCCGTTAAGTTCATACTTAGTAGCTAATATACAATTCAACTACTACAATTCCATATGAAAAACTGATTATAATAATATATCACATACAAATATTCTTCAAACTTACAACTTCGCTATATTACATATAACATGAAATATAGTACACTATGATACAGGACAGTTTTGAAGATAAATCTAGTTAGTACGCAAGTTGTTCAGCAAAGGAAATAAAGACACGTAATTCATAAGTCCAGAAACAAGTCATGCATTCTGGTTTTACTAAGACGACTTCCCATCCTTGGTCTTGTGGAAAATAACCGTTATGACCATTAGCTAGGTAGCATGTTCTAATGTCGTCAAAAGGACGAGGGTTTCGTAATGTCCAACAGCCCCGTAATAATCTAAAAACCTTGTTTCTCACCCCAACTACTGAATCCGTCACTTGTGGGAAAGTTTTATTTAAAAACTACAATCCGATGTTCTTTTTCTCACTTTGGTAAGAAGTGAACATCACTAACCCGTAAGCATAACATGCTTTTTTATGCTGCATGTTAAAAGCTCTTTCTAGTTCACGAAATCCTATGTTGGAATATGTTGAGTCAAAATAGGTTCTTAACCCGTAGCGTAAAATTGCATTTGGGTTTCCCGCATTTAACGCTTTAAAGAAAACACGGCGTAACTTAAAGTCTCCCCAATGTGATATACCCCACCTATCAAAGGAAAACCTTTTATAAACTAAGGCATTTCTGGAAAGTCTTTCAAATGTTTGACAAGTTAATTTCGCCATAACTAAATGTGCTGATGAATTCTGACCGACTCTAGACAAGATTTCCTCAATCATATCCTCTGGTAGGTCTTCTAAAATATTCGGATGTCTACCCTTAACGTCCATTTTGTTTTTATACTGTAAAATAGACAAGGATTAGATTCGTAAAAACAAACAATACAAGCAATTTTTACATAGAACATAAAAGTACAAGCACACTACAATACATTTATTACACAACATGCTCACACCCCTCTAATCTGAATCACTGGTTTCTTCTTCTCCGGACTTGGTTCTTTTCCCTAATCTTCTGGGATATATGATGTTCCTCTAATACGAGTCGTCGTTTTCCACATTGGCTTAGAAAAACCTGGTGGTTTAGAGGTTCCCGGGTTATTGTCACGATATTAAAAATACGGGTGTTGATGGTACATATAAAGTTCATCGGGGTCGGAATCAGATTTCTCTATTTTGATGCATTTTCCCTTATTATTTTCTTTTGCCTCATTAAATTGGGTCAGGGTAATTTCTATAACATCATCGGAATCCTCATCAGGATCCGATTCATCGAAAAATTGGTAATTTTCCCAATATTTTGCTTCCTTAGCGGAAACACCATTGACCATTATTAACTTTGGTCTATTGGTTGAGGATTTTCTTTTATTTGACCTGTTTTCTGTGGTTCCTACTATTCCCCCCTCCGGAACCTCTTCTTCTTCCGGTGCCTCTTCTTCTGGTTCCTCTTCTTCCAGTTCCGTTTCCTCTTCTTTCGGTTCTTCGGGAACTTGTGAATCTTGCCAATATATATTCGACGCTTGGTTATTATTAGGTGATTCAATGGGATTTGTGCTAGAGGTCGACATCTATCACACAATATCAAACATGTTAAGAGATTAATATATCACATAATATTTACATGTTAATAATATATAGTTTCCAACAAAAATGTTAAGCAATCATTTTTAAAGAAAACACGGTCGAAGTCCAGACTCACTAATGCATCCTAACAAACTCGATAAGACACACTAATACAAATTTTCTAGTTCTCTAAGACCAACGCTCGGATACCAACTGAAATGTCCCGTTCATATTAATTGATTTCGTTGCGAGGTTTTGACCTCTATATGAGACGTTTTTCAAAGACTGCATTCATTTTTAAAACAACCATAACCTTCATTTTATCAATAAAGGTTTTAAAAAAAACATTACGTAGATTATCAAATAATGATAATCTAAAATATACTGTTTACACACGACCATTACATAATGGTTTACAATAGAAATATATTACATCGACATATATTTCTTGAATGCAGTTTTTACACAATATCATACAAACATGGACTCCAAATCTTGTCCTTATTTTAGTATGCAACAGCGGAAGCTCTTAATATTCACCTGAGAATAAACATGCTTTAAACGTCAACAAAAAAGTTGGTGAGTTATAGGTTTATTTTATATATATCAAATCGTAACAATAGACCACAAGATTTCATATTTCAATACACATCCCATACATAGAGATAAAAATAATTCATATGGTGAACACCTGGTAACCGACATTAACAAGATGCATATATAAGAATATCCCCATCATTCCGGAACACCCTTCGGATATGATATAAATTTCTAAGTACTAAAGCATCCTGTACTTTGGATGGGGTTTGTTAGGTCCAATAGATCTATCTTTAGGATTCGCGTCAATTAGGGTGTCTGTTCCCTAATTCTTAGATTACCAGACTTTATAAAAGGGGCATATTCGATTTCAATAATTCAACCATAGAATGTAGTTTCACGTACTTGTGTCTATTTTGTAAATCATTTATAAAACCTGCATATATTCTCATCCCAAAAATATTAGATTTTAAAAGTGGGACTATAACTCACTTTCACAGATATTTCCTTCCTTGAAAAAAAGACTTGACCACGGATCGATTCACGAATCTATAAAAATATGTACATATATATCAAAGTATGATCAAAATATAATTACAACCATTTTTATTATGTTTTAAAGATTTGAGTGTATTAAGTCAGCTGTCCTCGTTAGTAACCTACAACTAGTTGTCCACAGTTAGATGTACAGAAATAAATCGATATATATTTTCTTGAATCAATCCACGACCCAGTGTATACACAACTCAAAGTATATATATTTTTGGAATCAACCTCAAACCTGTATAGCTAACTCCAACATTACTGCATATAGAGTGTCTATGGTTGTTCCAAATAATATATATACATGGGTCGATATGATATGTCAAAACATTTGCATACGTGTCTATGGTATCTCAAGATTACATAATATATTAGAATACATGTATAATACAATATAAGTTAGCTAGGATATGATTTATATAGATTTGTTAAACATTTCCCGTAGCTAAAAAGATCAAAAATATCCAATCTTGTTTTACCCATAACTTCTTCATTTTAAATCCGTTTTGAGTGAATCAAATTGCTATGGTTTTATATTGAACTCTATTTTATGAATCTAAATAGAAAAAGTATAGGTTTATAGTCAGAAATATAAGTTACAAGTTATTTTTGTAAAGGTAGTCATTTCAGTCGAAAGAATGACGTCTAGATGACCATTTTAGAAAACATACTTCCACTTTGAGTTTAATCTTGATTTTTGGATATAGTTTCATGTTCATATGAAAAATCATTTTCCCAGAAGAACAACTTTTAAATCAAAGTTTATCATAGATTTTAATTATCCAAACCAAAACAGCCCCCGGTTTCACTATGACTGCGTATATCCGATTTTATGGTGTTCATCGTGTTTCCAGGTTTTAAATCATTAAGTTAGCATATCATATAGATATAGAACATGTGTTTAGTTGATTTTAAAAGTCAAGTTAGAAGGATTAACTTTTGTTTGCGAACAAGTTTAGAATTAACTAAACTATGTTCTAGCGATTACAAGTTTAAACCTTCGAATAAGATAGCTTTATATGTATGAATAGAATGATGTTATGAACATCATTACTACCTCAAGTTTTCTGGATAAAACTACTAGAAATGATAAAAATGGATCAAGCTTCAAAGGATCCTTGGATGGCTTGAAAGTTCTTGAAGCAGAATCATGACACGAAAACAGTTCAAGTAAGATTTTCACTCGAAATAAGATTGTTATAGTTGTAGAAATTGAATCAAAGTTTGAATATGAATATTACCTTGAATTATAAAGATAACCTACTGTAAATAACAAAGGTTCCTTGATCTTAGATGATTACTTGGAATGGATTAGAAAGCTTGGAAGTAGACTTGCAAACTTGGAAGTATTCTTGATTTTTATGAAACTATACTTATGGAATTTATGAAGAACACTTAGAACTTGAAGATGGAACTTGTGAGAGATCAATTAGATGAAGAAAATTGAAGAATGAAAGTATTTGTAGGTGTTTTTAGTCGTTGGTATATGGATTAGATATAAAGAATATGTAATTTTGTTTTTATGTAAATAAGTCATGAATGATTACTACTCCCTCCGTCCCAGATTAATTGTCCCCAGACAAAAAACACACAGTTTTAGGAAATCCCACTAACTTTATTTCTCAACCAATGAAATATCTTCTCTCTCCATATCCACCAATGAAATATCTTCTTTCCTTTCTATTTATGGAAGTAGACAATTAATTTGGGACATCCCAAAATGGAATACTGGACAATAATTTAGGGACGGAGGGAGTAATATTTTTGTAATTTTATGAGATATTTCATGCTAGTTGCCAAATGATGGTTCTCACATGTGTTAGGTGACTCACATGGGCTGCTAAGAGCTGATAATTAGAGTGTATATACCAATAGTACATACATCTAAAAGCTGTGTATTGTACAAGTACGAATACGGGTGCATACGAGTAGAATTGTTGATGAAACTGAACGAGGATGTAATTGTAAGCATTTTTGTTAAGTAGAAGTACTTTGATATGTTTCTTGAAGTCTTTCAAAAGTGTAAGAATACATATCAAAACACAACATGTATATACATTCTAATGGATTCGTTAAGTCTTCGTTAGTCATTACATGTAAGTGTTGTTTTGAAACCTTTAAGTTAACGATCTCAATTAATGCTGTTAACCCAAAGTTTATTATATCAAATGAGATGTTAAATTATTATATTATCATGATATTATGATGTATGAATATCTCTTAATATGATACATACATTAAAATATCGTTACAACGATAATCGTTACATATAAGTCTCGTTTCGTAATTCTTGAGTTAGGAGTCTTGTTTTTACATATGTAGTTCATTGTTAACATACTTAATGATATATTTAAATATCATTTTATCATGTTAAATATAGTGTATCAATATCTTAATATGATACATATGTATTTAGTAGACGTTATCATAACGATAATCGTTATATATATCATTTCGAGTTTCTTAACTTAGTAATCTCATTTCTTATGTATATCACACATTGTTAATATACTTAGTGAGATACTTACTCATCATAATCTCATGTCAACCATATATATATATGTCTATATATACCACAACATGTAGTTTTCACAATTTTGTAACGTTCGTGAATCGCCGGTCAACTTGGGTGATCAATTGTCTATATGAAACTTATTTCATTTAATCAAGTCTTAACAAGTTTGATTGCTTAACACGTTGGAAACATTTAGTCATGTAAATATTAATCTCAATTAATATATATAAACATGGAAAAGTTCGGGTCACTACAATAGTGGTGGTTTTAGGTGGTTTATGGTGGCGGTTGGTCAGTAAAGCAGGAGACAGAATCACAGATGCAGCAACAGCAATTAAGGACTTTCAGTTTTGGTTTATATCGAGAAAGTAGTGGTGGGTTTATGATCATGTTTGGTGTTCAAAGGTGGTTCACAGTTTAACACAAAAAGAAAGGAGAGAGAGAGAGAGAGAGAGAGAGAGAGAGATTATAGTGGTGGTGGTTGTTTTGGTGGTCTTACGGTGGTGATGGGTATTGTCAAAGGTGGGTTCGATGTTGGAGGTTGTGGACTCACGAAGAGAGAGGGAGGGAAGGTGATGGTTTATACATGTATGTGTTATCTATCTATATATATAATAGAAGGTGTTAACAATCTCAGGTTTCTTGTGGTTTATTTTAGTCAATATAGCAACCAAAAAAAAATGTAAGGGGAATGATGATTGTTAATCATGTTTTGTATGCATATATATAGAAACAAGAGATAAGATATACTCCATGCAATTCAGTGAATTGATGAAAGCATAAAATAACAAACACAGTAAACTTTAATTTAATAATTTAAACGTGTGAATAAATATAGTGTGTCAAATAGTATTCAATCAATCTCTCAATTAAATACAGTAATTCCATCACAATTTGAGTATTGGTTCACTTTTCGGTTAAGGGTTTCAATCAATTGAAAACGGATATCAATAATTTTAATAATAATATAATAATAATTATTATAATATAATTTAAAATATAAACGTGTGATGAGTTAGCCGTCATCATTTATGGACTGGATTTTGTGATCCGTTGTTAATCATTGGCGGATAAAAATTTTCAGAAAAATTCTAAATTTTTACCTTAATTATATTTATTTATTTCAATCATTATGGTATAAAATTGGTCCTTAATTATTAAATAAAATTTAAATCATCTGTCCGCACTCGGTCCTGGGTAAATATAAAAAGTGTTAAAATTTAATAATTGGATCCTAAATACATTTCTAATAAGCCTATAATTTATATCACTCAGTTTTGGATCACCGTTTATTTTTGAAAATCATATAAGTTTGAATTTAACTTGCTTAATATCAATCGGAACATCAAACGAGTATTACAATCATTTAATATTTATTTTTAATAAACTTTATTTATATATAAATATGTTTTAAATAATAATTATTATAATATCCTATTTTTATTTTAGTTTACATAATTAATTTTAATAACAACAAAATATAATATTTCAAATTATAATTCCAATTATCATGTATATATACACACATATCTATTTACAAATAGTTGTTCGTGAATCGTTGGGAATGGTCGAAGGTTAATTGAATATAATGAAAATAGTTCAAAAATTTTGAGACTCATGATTACAGACTTAGCTTATCGTGTCAAAAATATTAAATCGTATCGAGAGTTTGAGTTAAGATTAGTCGAAATTTCCAGGTCGTCACACAGGTGTTTGTCGAAAATGGCAAAGCAATTCTAATCAAAGGATTCGGTCACACTAAACTCAATTATCCTTCACGTTCTATATTACTTCGAAATATACTTCAAGTTATTAAAAACCATATTTCTGTACGTCGATTATCTACTGACAATAAAATTTCCCTTGAATTTGATCCCTTTGGTTTTACTGTGAAGGAATTCCTAAAGGGCAACCCCATCCTCCAATGTAACAGCACTGGCGAACTCTATCTATTCACCACCTCTATACTATTCCAAATAAAGAATCATCCTTCCACTTGTATTGCTTTATCATCCAACGTATGGAATCATCGTTTAGGGCACCCCGGCAATAATATTTTACGTTCACTTAGAAATAATTAATTTATTCAATGTAATAAATCTATGTCTTCTTCTATTTGTGAATCTTGTGTGTTTGGAAAACATATTAAGTTGCCATTTATTGCTTCTAATTCGTCTACTTTATTACCTTTTGACATGATTCATAGTGATTTATAGACTTCGCCTATATTAAGCACATCCAGGCATCGTTATTATGTGCTACTTCTAGACAATTACTCCAATTATCTTTGGACTTTTCCAATTGGTAGCAAATCAGATGTATATTCTATATTTCTCAATTTTAGTACCTACATTAAAACTCAATTTGGTAGGTTCATTAAAACCTTTCATTGTGACAACGGTACAGAATATAAAAACAAATCCTTTTATCAACTTTGTGCAACCAATGGTATGGATTTTCATTTCACATGTCCTCACATTTCTTCTCAAAATGGGAAGTCCGAAAGAAAAATCTGGGAAACTAATAATATTATACGAACTCTACTTTCTCATGCCTCTATTCCACCCTCATTTTGGCATCACGCACTACAAATGGCAACTTATATCTTAAATATTCTACCCTCTCGACTTTTGAATTTTTGATCTCCAACACAAATTCTTTACTCTAGAAATCCCTCATATGATCATCTCCGTATCTTCGATTGTCTATGTTACCCACTTCTTCCTTCCACTACAATTAATAAGCTTCATCCCCGCTCTACTCCATGTGTGTTTCTTGGATATCCACAAAATCATCGAGGATACAAATGTTATGACATCAAAACCAAGAAACTAATTATATCTCGTCATGTGTTATTTGACGAAGCTCAATTTCCCTTTGCGAAATTAACTCCAGCATCACCTTCTGATTACAAATTCCTTCATGAACCACTAAATGCAATTTTCCTTAATCCACCCATGTCTACTACAAATGCTTCAGATACAACACCAGCACCTACGACCCAACCCAACTACATTGGGCCTTCCTCAACATGTAGCCCATCAACTCCTAGCAACCCATTATCCAGCCCAATTTTATCTCCTAATCCAAGTATTACTATCAACCCATCACCCTCTCACACACACTCATTCGCCATTCCAAGATCACATACTATCCAATCCACATCTGAAAATTCAACTCCTTCTTTTGCTCGATTCTCAAACACATCCCCCAATAACTCTTCTCAAAACATTAATATCCATGACTATACTCCATCTTCATCCTCATTCCTCCTAACACCTCTGTCATTGACACTACTTCTCCTTAGTCCTCTCCTACAAATACACAAATCACCACACCAAAACCTCCTGTTCGATCCATGACCACACGTAGTATGGATGGAATTTTCAAACCAAAAACGCCTTTTAATCTTTCGGTCACCACCTCCCTTTCTCTCATTCCAACCACTCCCAAAGAAGCCATCTCGGACCCTTATTGGAAAGACGCGATGACCGACGAATATAAAGCACTCATGGATATAAGACTTGGATTCTTGTACCTAGAACTAATGATATGAAAATTATTCGTAGTATGTGGATTTTCAAGCAGAAGTTTAGATCGGATGGTTCTTTAGAGCGTTATAAAGCACGCTTAGTTGGTGATGGTCGTACACAAACTGTTAGTATTGATTGCAACGAGACATTTAGTCCCGTAGTAAAACCCGCCACCATACGGGTAGTTCTTAGCATTGCCTTATCAAAGTCATGGTTAATTAATCAACTAGATGTTAAAAACGTCTTTTTACACGGCCATATTAATGAGACGATTTACATGCATCAACATACTGTTTTTGAGACCAAAATAAACCGGATCACGCTTGCCTCTTACAAAGTTCGTTATATGGTTTAAAACAAGTGACTCGTGCTTGGTATGAAATATTTGGTACATTTGTTTCTACTATTGGTTTTCAACCCAGTCGATCGGACAACTCCTTATTTATCTATCAACGTAACAATGAAACTGCATATCTTTTGCTCTATGTTGATGACATTATTTTGGTAACATTGTCACACTCTTCGCAAATCTATTATGTCTCTTCTTGCTAGAGAATTTTCCATGAAAGATCTTGGCAACTTGAGTTACTTCCTCGGTATTCATGTCAACAGAAATACTTAAGGACCGTTTTTAAACCAAACAAAGTATGCTACCGAAATAATCGAAAGAGCTGACTTTAGTTAATTGTAATCTGGTTCACACACTCGTCGCTACTAATGGCAAACTGAGTAGTTCTCACTCAATAATGCAACGTTTATAACTGAAAGTAAAGTTAGATGGAAATAACTAAGGAGTAAGAAAAGTTAACGGAAAAATTAACATCAGTTAACATAAAGCATAAAACACATTCAAATTAACAAAATAAAGCACATTAATAAAAAATATAAAATACTCCTAGCTTCCATTTCACTATAAGTGTCAACTATTGATTTTTCTAAAGTTTTTTTTTTTGTCAACTTTAATTATAAATATTTTTATTTATGTTATATAATATCTAATAAAAATTATATGCATGAATTGAGTTTTAAATATATTTTCATTCATATAAATTTTATCAAATATTATATAACACAAATAAAAATATTTACGGTCAAAGTTAACAAGAAAAGATTTTGAAAATTGAGGAAACTTATAGTGGAACGGGAGTACTAAATACATTTTTTCAATATAAGAGCACTAGGTGTGGTGACGCGTCAGTTCAGTGTTAGTTCAGTGTCTTGTTGATGACTGGACGCTGACTGGACTGACATTGTAAACTGACATTGGTGAAAAATCAGGGGAATTGGGAAGAATGTCAGTTCAGTGTCTTGGAAAGAGAAGATATTTTATGTTTTATTATTTAATTCTTTTTTAAGTTAATTAATTAATTTTATAAAACATGTAAAAATAAAAAAAATTCATATCGTGAAATACAAAACCTGTTATAATATGAGTACAAAAAGTCATATGGATGATAAATTTTAGTCAACTTTGTATAGCTTGCATAGTAATATTTTACACTATAAATAGACATGTATGGTAGCCATTTAATGGTGTACCATTTTCTCTTGAAATATCAATACCAATTCAAAACTCTCTTTCATTCTCTCTATCATCTGCCTTTTGACTTTCATTTCTATTTTCTATTATTAATAACTAAAATAATTAAATTAATAATATTTGTTATCAAATATAATGGAGCACTTGTTGGGTTTGCTTCGAGTTCATATCCACAAAGGTGTAAACTTGGCTGTTCGAGATGTTACTACTAGTAATCCATATGTTATCATTCGTATGGGCAAACAGTTAATAGGCCACTAAAGGTAGTTATAAGCCTACTGAATTATAACACGTTATCAGCACGAAGTGCCCCGTATAATTAAGGATTATCTAAGCAAATACAAGTCACTAATCAAGGTAAGAAATTCTTTAACTTTTATTAACTTCACTAACATTTATATTTATGTTATTTAAGTTATATATGGTCGGTTATACCGCTAAATTATATTTATGTAATCTAACTTTTATTAACTTCACTAACATTTATATTTATATTATTTAAGTTATATATGGTCGGTTATACCGCCTGAATTATATTTATGTAATCTAACTTTTATTAACTTCACTAACATTTATATTTATGTTATTTAAGTTATATATGGTCGGTTATACCGCCTGAATTATATTTATGTAATCTAACTTTTATTAACTTCACTAACATTTATATTTATGTTATTTAAGTTATATATGGTAGGTTATACCGCCTGAATTATATTTATGTAATCTAACTTTTATTAACTTCACTAACATTTATATTTATGTTGTTTAAGTTATATATGATCGGTTATACCGCCTGAATTATAACAATTTTCTGATTTTTATTAGACAATTTCTTTCATTTTTTGTCTCTTCGGGCATGCTTTATTTGTCAAATCAAACATGCATAAAAGTTACGCGTCCCTATATTAGCATCACAATCTAAACTTAAACACTAAATCCATCGTTTCATATTTACTTGATCCCGCAAATTAAGCAATTTGGTTTGAATAGTACTATCAATTATCAATTTCTCCATAACGAATATGACATAAAGCATTTTTTTTATTCAACTATAATAATGCAAGGTTAGGTTTGATATATTTACTACAGAATCATATTATTGAACCAGAGTGACTGACTAAGATACATGTATATAATAAAATAGTTGTAATTTATTCTATATATATAAACATATATGCAAATAAAATTGAAGATGTTAGTAGACGCGCTTATAAGAATCCCAGAGATTCTTATTAATGATATGGTAACATGGATCATCAGTCTAGTATTTCTTGAATACATGAACATCTTGTTTAGCTCTACAAATAGGTCCCAAAAGAAAAGAAAACGAGAGTGAATCTGTTGAAAAATCTTAATTAAATAAACCCTGAGCTACCTTGAGACTTGAATGTTTTGATTTTCTAAGATGTCTAACTTGTTATGTGCCACTCCTAAATAAATAATTTTAGACCATAACACATATGTTTATTAGGTGTTATCTTTTATGTACTGCGGATTGTAACTTGTTTGCAGGTAATAGATTTCTGATTATCTTGTTGAAATTTTAATATGAATACTGCTAAAGTACAAAATCAATCACATGGTGGGAATATTTGTATTGCATATATTGGTACCACACACACACTATACTAAAATCTAAGAAATATTTCATTAATTTGAAATCAACTGAAGGAATTATAAATACTATATCAGGTATTGCAAACTTGATAAAATGAACGAGAAAGGTAAAATTCATGTTACCAAATGGTACGAATTTTCTAATAAATAAAGTCTTGTGTTCTCTCAAATCAAAAATAAATTTGTTAAGTTTCTCTGATATATATCATAATGGATATGATTATCAGTCAATGATAACCGGAAATGAGAAATACCTATGTAGCACCGAAAAAGCGCATATGATAAAAAAAACTCATATGATGAAAAGCGTAACGCATATGATTAAAAGCGCATATGATAAAAAGGCGCATATGATTAAGAGCGCTTATGATTAAGAGCGCATATGATAAAAAGGCGCATATAATGAAAAGCGCATATGATGAAAAGCGCAGCGCATATGATTAAAAGCGCATATGATAAAAGGCGCATATGATTAAAAGCGCAGCGCATATGATTAAAAGCGCATATGATGAAAAGTGTATGTGATGAAAAGCGCAGCGCATATGATTAAAAGCGCATGTGGTGAAAAGGATATATGATGAAAAGCGCATATGGTGATTAATGAAAAGGCACATATGGTGATTAATGAAAAATACGTATGGTGATTAAATGAAAAACACATATGGTGATTAATGAAAAGCACATATGGTGATTAATGGAAAAAAAAAATATTGAGAAAGAATCACCAATGTTTCTTGAAAGAATTAAAGGTTATATATATGGACCAATTCATCCATCATGTGGACCATTTTGATATTTCATGGTTCTAATAGACGCATCTAGCGGATGGTCTCATGTTTGTGTGTTATCAAGCCGTAATATGGCATTTGTAAAGTTTCTTGCACAAATTATTAAATTGAGAACACATTATTCTGATTACACCATTAAAAGGATGAGACTTGATAATGCTGGTGAGTTAACATCTCAAGCATTTAATGATTATTATATGTCTACATGAATTGTTGTTGAACATCCAGTTGCTCATGTGCATACACAAAATTGGTTTAGCTGAATCAATAGATAAACGCTTGCAGCTAATAACTAGACAATTGGTAATGAGTACAAAACTCTCAATATTTATATAGGGACATGTAAATTTACATGATGCGACATTAATTCGCATTAAACCAAGTGCAAGTCATAAATATTCTCCATTACCAACTTAATTTTGGTCGAGAGCCAAATATTTTTCATCTTAGAACATTTGGTTGTGCAGTGTATTTTTAATTGTATCACTACAACAAATGGTTCCTCAAAGAAGGATTGGAATATATGTTGGATATGAAACATCTTCAATCATAAGATATATTGAACCCATGACGGGTGATGTTTTTACAGCACGTTTTGCTGATTCCGGCATTTATAAGATTGTTTTTCTCGATTCCGGCATATATAAGATTGTTACAGCACGTTTTACTGATTGTCACTTTAATGAAACATTGTTCCCTATATTAGGGGGAGAAATGAAAAATAAAGAAAAAGATGCTTCATGATGTGAACATCAATTAAGGTATATAGAACTCGCACAAAAGAATGCGAAACGAAAGTTCAAAAATAATGCATATGCAAGAACTTGTAAATTAATTACTTTATGCATTTAAAGATACAAAAGAGTGACTAAATCATATATAATAGCAGGAAATACTCCAGCTCGAATTGAAATTCCAAAAGCTGGCAATAATGTCACTCATGAGTCTTTGCCACATCTGAAACGTGGAAGACCAATTGGTTTCAAAGATAAAAATCCTAGAAAGGGAAAATCAGCTGATAATGAGGTAAAAGAAAGTGTTCAAGAAAAACCACAAATCAATATTCCTTCTGAAGAGGATATTGATAAATGAAAATACATAAATTACAATAAATTATGCAATATTATGGAACCGAATTGAAATGAAAAATCTTGATGAGATATTTTCATATAATGTTACAATGACATCATGAATAAAGATGATGATCTGGAACCAAAATCTATCATTGAATATCAAAATAGATATGATTGAACTCAATGGAAAGAAGCAATACGAGCTGAATTAGAATCGCTCAATAAAAGAAAAGTTTCCGGATCAATCATTATCACTTATAAAGATGTGAAACATATAGGATACAAATGAGTTTTTTTTTATCCGAAAAAGAATTGTGCAAATGAAGATACAAGGCAAAACTAGACTTGTAACTCAAGGTTTCCCACAAAGACCAGAAATGAATTATGAGGAAAACTTATCCTTATGTAATGGATACAATTACTTATTAGATACTTAATCAACCTGGTAGTTACTTAAATGCATCTCATGGATGTTGTTACTACTTATCTGTATGGATCACTTGAAAGTGATATATATGAATATACCTGAAGGGTTTAAGGTATCATAAGTATCTAATGCAAAACTCAAAGAAATGTATTCCAATGAATCACAAAGATTTTTATATGGATTGATACAATAGTATAACTGATTAAGTGATTACTTGATAAAGAAAATGTATACATATAAACTTATTTACACATGTGTTTTTATTATGAAAAACAATGATCGGATATATATCGTAGTTATTTATGTCAATGTTCTTAACATCATATGAACAGATAAAGAGATCTATGAAATTATTCAACTTCTAAAGAATTATTTTGAAATAAAAGATCTTGAAAAAACCAAGTATTACCTTGGATTGCAAATTGAGCATATGCCTAATGATTTACTTGTACATCAAACAACTTATACCGAAAAGATTTTAAACATTTTTTTTAAAGACAAACCCATTGTTGTTAAATCACTCAATATTGACACTGATCTATTTCATCCCTGTGAAGATCATGAAGATCTTAACAGATCGAAAGTTCCATATTTTAGTGCAATTGAGGTTCTTATGCATCTTATAAATTGTACAAGACCTAACATTTCTTTTGCAGTTAATTTGTTGGCAAGATTCATCTCAACTTCTACCAAATGACAATGGAATGGGATCAAACACATATTTTGATACCCTTGAGGAACTGCCGATTTAAAATTATTTTATTCTAACGCTTCAAAACAAGATTTGGTTGATTATGTATATACAGGTCATTCATCAAATCCTCATAAAGATAAATCTCAAACGATATGTATTCCTAAATGGAGGTACCACAAAATCATGGCGTTCTTAAAACAAACACTTGTTGCAACATCATCAAATTATGACGAAGTGATTGCATTATATGAAACTACTCGAAAATGTGTTTGGTTGAGATCAATGACACAAATCATTATTGATTCTTGTGGACTAGAACGCTATAAAAGACTAACAACTATCTTCACCAATAACTATATATGAAGATAATGCAGCTTACATAATTCAAATGAAAGAAGAGTATCAAAAGTGACTGAACAAAATATAAATACTGACGAGGCGCCAAAGCCATAGACGGTCTTAACGGTCATAAGTTTGATGGAAAAGAATGGTATGTTGGTAAGGCTCAGAAAAGACTAAAAGGGAATAGGAATTGAAACAAGGGTTTGAGCAAACCATGAAGGAGACTGTAGACAAATCACAGGGGCTAAACTTGTACATAAAAGATTTAGATGATACAGTTTCAGATGAAAACCTTAGATTCTTATCATATACTCAAGGTCTCATTAAGGACAATCAGAATGAAATGAGATATGTTCAGTCAAGCAAAAACTCTGCTGATTTTTTCACCAAAGCACTTCCAACCGCTATTTTCAAAACACACGTTCACAATATTGGCATGAGGCAAGTTCAAAAGATGTGACGACTCAACGATGTCTACTTGAGGGGGAGTCAACTCTATACTGCACTCTTTTTTCCTTGACTAAAGTTTTTATCCCACTGGGTTTTTCTTTAGCAAGGTTTTTAATGAGACAGTACCAGTTGCACTCTAATAAAATTGATCATCCAAGGGGGAGTGTTATAATATGAGTACAAAAAGTCATATGGATGATAAATTTTAGTCAACTTTGTATAGCTTGCATAGTAATATTTTACACTATAAATAGACATGTATGGTAGCCATTTAATGGTGTACCATTTTCTCTTGAAATATCAATACCAATTCAAAAGTCTCTTTCATTCTCTCTATCATCTGCCTTTTGACTTTCATTTCTATTTTCTATTATTAATAACTAAAATAATTAAATTAATAATATTTGTTATCAAATATAATGGAGCACTTGTTGGGTTTGCTTCGAGTTCATATCCACAAAGGTGTAAACTTGGCTGTTCGAGATGTTACTACTAGTAATCCATATGTTATCATTCGTATGGGCAAACAGTTAATAGGCCACTAAAGGTAGTTATAAGCCTACTGAATTATAACAAAACCCATATTCTCTTAAGTTAATTAATTCTGTTAGGTTAATATGAAATGTATGATAATAGTTCAGGGGTCTAAATTGAAAAATTACAAAACCCATCTTCTCTTCATCGCCTCACCTGCAAAATCCATAAACTCCATTTTTACTCTAGATCTAAAATACAGTCTTCAGGTAAATTAAATCCAAAATTAAACGGAGATCAAACCCAAAAATGAATATATGAAAAAAGATATAAACTCCAACGGCTACAAATTTGAATGGGGGACCCACAAATCTCATCACTTCCACCGTCGTGCAGAAGACTTCGGCACCTCCGACGCCGGACCGACGCCGAAAGGGTGTGGGCCGACCGTCTCTTCGTGTGAAATCGGGATCCGACGATGGGGTGACATCCACCACACCTGATGCTCTAACCATTTGGATTAATCACATAATGTTTTTCATTAATTAATTTTATTTTAAAATATTACTACCTCTGTCTTATTCCAATAGGGCAGTATTCCATTTTGGGCTGTCCCATTCTAATAGTCCACTTCCATAAATAGAAAGAAAAGAAGATATTTCATTGGTGTATCTAGAGAGAGAAGATATTTTATTAGTGGAGAAATGAAGTTAGTGGAATTTTCTAAAACTGCGTGTGTTTTTTTCTATGGACTATTGGAATGAGACGGAGGGAGTACCGTATAAGAAAAGGATTACGGATAGAATAATGCAAAACATTCCATCTTTATTGATCAATACGTACAAATTTTGAATTTTATGAACACTACCTAAAACGTAAACGCTTTTCAATATAACGTACAGCAAATAATACCACTTTGAATCCCACAAACATCGCAAATGATTTATAAAACGAAATGAATATAATATATTATAATAATAAGATCAAGCTGTCCAACCACCCTGTCGATTTTTTCTTTTTTACTTTTCTTTTTATGTTTTTTTAAGGTATCGATTAGCACTAGTGTTGACCGTAGCCACCACCGTGAGCACCACCAGCGCCGCCACCTTCATGACCGTGTCCTTCACCGCCGCCGTGACCATAGGGAGCTGCTGCAGGAACTAAGATTGGCTTCTTCTTTCTCTTAGCCAAGCAAAAGAGCCCTGCGGCTAAGAATGCTAGGAAGAACACACCACCTAGTGATGCACACACTGCAATGACAACGGTGTGGTCTTTGCCGCCACCACCGCCCGGTGGTGTTGGAGGTGTTAGGATGTTACCGGATGGTGGGACAGCATTGTAAGGCAACGGAGGTGGGACAGTGGGTCCATATGATGGCAGAGGAGGTTGTGCTTTAGGTGGCCATGTACCCGGAGGACTTGCCTTTGGTGGTTTTGGTCCTTTTGGTGGATAGGCGTAACCACCCGGTGTTGGTGGTTTCGATCCTTTAGGTGGGCTAGCTGACCCTGGTGTTGGCGGCTTTGATTTGACGGGTGGACTAGCTGGCCCACTTGGAGTGGGTGGTTTTGGTCCCTTTGGTGGATAAGCGGGCCCACCAGGTGTTGGCGGCTTAGGGCCCTTTGGTGGATATGCATGTCCCCCCGGGGATGGTGGTTTTGATCCTTTGGGTGGACTAGCTGGTCCACCTGGAGTGGGTGGCTTTGGACCTTTAGGTGGGTAAGCCGGCCCTTGTGGTGGATGAGATGGCTTTGGTGGTGAGGCTTTAGGAGGGTAAGCCGGCGTCTCGGGTTTAGGAGACGGTGGGGTCTTTCCATGGTGTCCATGTTTCGGGGGAGGTGGACATGGAATTGGAGGTGGTGGTGGAGGGGAAGGTGGAGGTGGAGGTGGAGGAGGACAAGCTGGCGTTGGTGGTGGTGGTGACGATGGTGGTGGAGGACAAGCTGGTGTTGGTGGTGGTGGTGAGGGTGGTGGAGGAGAGTAGTAAGGATAAGCTGTAAACAACTTCCTTGAACCTCCGACCGGTATTCGCTCAAATTTACCTTTGGCCATGGACCCCTTTTGGATGGTTGATGTATCAATGTGTTTTGAGTGATACAATTGTTAGATAGTGAGGACATATATATACAAATATATATCCATCGAGTCAAATGATCTTTTTGAGTTGAATATAAGTTAGTTATGATCAAGACGTGATATTTACAGGCACGTTTTTTTGATTAAAAAATGACTATTATTTGTAGTATACTTAATTAAGTAGGATTTAAAATCTATACATCTATACATACATTATTATAAAGCGCGTGCCAATAATTCTACGTGTCAATTTATTAATTAATCTGAATTAAATTTAAATTAAATTTGCACGCGTGTTATTTTTTTAATTAATAGATTAAATAATTAATTTTTTATATGGGTTAATATTTACATACCATACTTATCATCAATTATATTTGGACATTATTAATAAATAACAAGTACTCCGTATGTAATTGTCGATAGGTAATTGCCATTTATATTTTATTTTGGAATAACAATCCAATACTATACATACCAATAATAATTTAAATAATTTATATGAGATTAAATAATTTAAATAATTAAATAACATAAATAATTTAAATAATTAATAATTCGTGGACTTAAATATTAAAGGAATGGCTCATAAACGTATCACTATATGTATTATTTTTGATGTTGTGATCGTATTTAGTTAAGCATGTCAAACGTTTTGACATTTAGGGACACAAATTTTAACAGACATGCTTATAAAGGTATCATTCTATGTTTTCTTACAAGATTGTTATCGTATTGTAATTGTATTATATATTTGATCAGTATCAATACTAACGTTACTAAAAGCTAATTTATTCAATTGTCGTGCAACGCAAGGGCTCATAACACTGGTACTGTATATAACAAAACAAGTGGTTACTATACGTTATGTAAAAGAACGACTACTTTGGCCAACTACTCTTTTGTCATGATCAACAAAATACAACGGTTGAATAATTTTAAATTCATGCATTTCCCAAAAAGAAGGTTTGGTTCGGGTCCATGTGACCCGACCCTAATTGCATATGCGTATCAATAATATGCTTGACAGTAGTTACATCCTACGTAGTAATTTTTTATAATTTGTCTTGGACTTTTGATCATGGGTTGTGGAGTTGGTAGACTCTGTAATTGGTCTATTAGAGCAGACTTACTATTTTTTACATAAAAAATGAAAAGAAAAAAAAAAATTGTTTGCGTTTTTGTCGTGATTCATGTCACGTATTATTTAAACCCTTTTTAAGAAAAACATGAGAACTAAATTATTATTATTATTATTATTATAATAATAATAATAATAAACTTAAAAGTATTAAAACTTACAAAAAAATTAGTGGGGAGCCTAGAGACAATCTGGGCTCCCACACCTCTAGCAATAGCAAAACCTATCCTAGTAAAAATATGAGCAGCAGCACCGGCACCAATATCTTGCGCCATCGAACTCTTCTGAACCCGCTTTAGCAAAGAAACAGCATCCTTTTCTAATTCCCTAAGGGAAGAAAATGATAAAGGAATGAAACCATAACCAATCGTCTGACAGCTAGATTCGTACTTGACCCGCTTCCGACGAGCCGCATCAACCACAGCACGTCCAGGGACAAAGTCAGAAAGCCCAGACTGTGTCAAAGGAGAAGACCCTGTCAAGTCAACACAAACATCGCGATCACAATCCCAGGAATAAAGTAACACATCTGCAGGTCTGAGGGCCCTGTCGTTCCCTCCAGACAACCCAATGTCAACCTCCTTTCTCGCTGAAATCTCAGATCGATAACAAACATCAACAAGGGAATCCCGAACAACATTATGTCGATGCTTAATACCCACCATACCAGCACAAGACACCGCGTGATCCCCGAAAATATCCCCAGTAAAAACCCTTGAACAGGCAGAGCATGCCGTCGAGATAGAGAACAATGGAACACCCAACCGGTAGCACAACACACATCGGTAAGTCTTTGCGTTCATCGTCTGACCCAACCCCAAAATAGGGACTGCCCTTAGCCAAGCAGAGGTGTGATCACCCTGCTGCGATTTCCATAAGGCCGATTGTCGGGGAGATAACGAAAAAGTGGATTCTGCAGAAGCGGTAACCTTTGTGAAATAAACATCTGCCAATTTCTTCATGAGTATTGGGGCAGCGACCTCACTCGGATTACCTAAAATATCAAACCCAACTGTTTTATTAAACAGACCCAATGCATCTTCAAAAGCACGACCAAGACCAACAATACTCGCATGACGAAGTAGCTTGGTCTGCAATCCAGCAGACTGTAATCGAGAAGCCAGAAAAGCATAATGACGAACATCTCCCGCAGAATAAACACCAAGCCCTCCAAATGCAAATGGCAAGGTGGCAAGCCGCCACTGCCAATCACCAAACCCAGGCCCTGAAGCAGTAACAATACGCTCCAAGGAAGATGTTATTATTATTATTATTATTATTATTATTATTATTATTATTATTATTATTATTATTATTATTAAAAGAAATTAAGTTTTATTAATATAACTGAGGATGTATAGTAAGCCCTATATAATCTATACATATCTTTGATAGCAACGTGAACTAAACAAAACTGTTGGTTCCAAGTGCGTGAGAGGCATGCACACAAAGGGACTTGAGAACTAGTTGGGAGGAGGCAAACTAACAGTACCGCTAATGCGGTGATAAAGTTTGCTACGAACTACCCATTTAACCAAGTGAGCATGATTTCAGCAGGGATGGAAAACAGTTTTATGAATGGTTCGGTTGTAATAGATGAGGAAGAATCGAGGAAGTCATTGCTTGTAACCATGTTAACCGATGCCCTTTTTGTTGGGATGACACGACGTAATAGGAGGGTTTGATGAGCCATTGATGCTACTCGATTGTTGCTTTCTTCGCCCTTTTGGATATCCAAGAAAAAGTTTGTGTTTGTATTTCGTATAGGATTGTTGCATCACACCATTTTTTTTTTTTCTAAAAACCTTGAGGTTTCGATGTTTCCATATGATGTAAGACGAAACCTATCTGGTGGCTTTCCATATGAACGAGCCACATCGTGTGTTAGCAAAGGATTGGTCGTTTGAGGTGATATCAAAGAGGTTAGAGAGGGAATTTGTTGGTAGATTCCACTAATGTATACCAAGTTCCAAATGTTTGTGGTTGTGGGGCAATAGAAGAGATTGTGTTCGATTGATTCCACGTGTGAGTTACAAAGTGGGCAAAGTACAGTGTCGAGATCGATGTTGCGTTTGTCGAGTGGAATTCTTTCGAGTTTAACTCTCCAAATAAGATGTTGATTTTTTATGGTATTAATTTGTTACGAGGTGTTTCAACGATTATGGTTGGTGTAGCGAACTTAAGATTGTCGAGTATGAATGCTAACGATTTTGTTGTGAACGTACCTGTTTGATCTAAAGATCACTTCCATGTGTCGGGTTTGTCTGATAAGCAACAAGTTGAGATATGGTTGTTGATCAAAATGTATGAAATGTGTTACAAATGTATGAGAGACTAGTACATCTAATTGGATCATTGATCCAACAATCACTATGATTACACTTGGCATTGCCCTATTACAATTAACAAGTGCTCCAATACAAAATTATAACAAACCATTGTCCTTGATCGAGCCAAGCTTTTAGGTTTCAAACCAGAGTGAACACAAACAATTTTATGTAAACTATGTGCAACAATTAAAGCCATCGAAACTCCATTCTGAATTGTCTACATGACTACTGATGATACGCATAATGATCCGTCTCAAAAAGACACTAATTAGCAGCATCCCGACTAGGGTTTTACCCGGCGTAGCCAATCCCGGAACAGAACGTCTTTCCGGCATCACCTCAGTAACCTGACCAGAAATTTACTTATGTATGCACCCGGGAGGGATCACGTCGGACAGAGGCTAGCCGGGAACGCCACATAAAAATCTAGCCCGGACGAGCATGCACGCTACCGACATCACCTAGCCGGATGTAAAGGCATTAAAAAGACAAGGATTATATTAACACACAAATAAGCCTGCTGACAGACCGGCAATAATCTTGCCCGAACGTAACACTACCGTGAAGAAACACTTGGCAAAACTTTCTTGCCTAAACAAAGGGTATGACATCCACCACACTCGTGGAACTACCACGACTTCCCGGCTTAGTATTCCGACCCGGTACAAGGATACCGTCCCGGGACAAGCACGCTGTCCCGGAGAAAGTGCATTTTCCCGGAGCATACACTTCATCCCGGAATGAGTGCACTATCTCGGAACGAGTACTTGATCCCGGAACAAACATACAAACAAGTTGCACGACGCATCAGCCCGCGAATCTATTAAGGTTTGTTAGGATCTACTCGATTATTCCCATGAAAGGGACAGGTGCCACGTCAACCCTCGGGATTGGCAAAGTTTGTTACAACCATGAAAGGGACATGTGCCACATCACCATTCCCTCATAACATCTATAAATACGCAAACAAGATCATTCATTCACTAACACTGGATGCATTAATGTGACTTTGCCCAAATTAATTATAGTAACATCTCTCCAGTCAATAAAACAATTCCGATTAAGATTCCTGCCGATATCGGAATTAATCTTCGCCCTAAGATATTAGCTTATTCGATTACAATCGAATAAGGTTAATCTCATCGACTGTTTTACGCCCTTAAAATCCAGATTTCGAATCAGGGTTCGCACATTTATTGAAGTTAAAACATCCGATCCACTCTTTCCCAAATCAAGCACTCAAACCCAAAATCTATTTATACGAAACGATTTTGGTTTGATCAAATGGCGCCACCTAACGGTATGAACAATACAGCATATCCAGGCAGCGAAACGGCAAACAAGAAAGGAACGTTTGACATCGTTCCACACACTTTGAACACAAAAAGCTCACCAACGGTGGAACCCCTGCAACCACAGAAACAATCCATCGCTAACATTCACTCCGGCGACACTTCAGATGACGAAATGAATGTTTCCAGTTGTGACGACCCGGGAATTTTTGACCAAATTTAAACTTAAACTTTATATATTTCCGATACGATAAGCAGAGTCTGTAATGTTGAAAACTTAAAAACTTTGAACTGTGTTCATGTATACAGTTGACCTTTGACCATTTCCGGCCATTCACGAACAGTATGTAAGTAAATATGTAAATACATATAGAAATATAAGTGTATATAATATTTTAAATTAATAAAATATACTTTGTACAATTTTAAATTTAAAATGTAATATAATAAACAGAATAATTAAGGACAATTAAAATGAATATATATATAAACATGTATATGATATTATTATGAAACTATAAGTATAAATATATATATGAATTCCTATTAATAATTGGTATTATATTATAAAATATATAGATATTCAATATCTAATAAATGTTGTCATAGGATATATAATATAATTAGTAATTATTAAATAGTTAATAAGATGTAAATTCTACATATTAAATTTATTTACAAGTTAAAATATAAAAGTTATACTAATACCCTTACTTCATTATAAATGTTAATAGTAATATTTGTATTATTATTTATAAAAAGATAGATAAAACTTGAGATGTACAAGTATTATTATTGATGTTATAATTATTATTACTATTAATATAATTATTATTATTATTATGTTTCTTTATATAATTAATATACAAATATATATACATATATATGATATTGATATGTATAAGTGTTATATTATTATTATTATTATCATTATCATTAAAAATTGTTATTATAACTATAATTATCAAAAATAATACAATTTAATATTATTATCATGAATAATATTATTATTATTATTATTATTATCATTTTACTAATATTATTAAATTTAGTTATCATTAATATTATTATTGTTTATATTAATAATATTATTAGTATTAGTATTCATATTATTATTAATAATATTAATAGAAATATTAATATTAACATATTATTATATATTTAATATATTTTTGAGTTAATAAACATAATATATAAACAGAGATTACGCGTAATTACATCACTGCATTATTTTTTTTATTTTTTTTCTTCTTCTCTGTTCTTCTCATGAACTCAGTGTCAAATCAATCCATGAAACAAACAAAATTCTATCAAATCCTGTCGCTGTATTAATCATTCATTAGAAACATATAAGATTTCTATTACATTTATTCAGAAGGAAAAATCAGAAAAAAAACTGAGAAAGAGGTGGATACCTCTGTACGTTTTTTTAATTGAAAGCTAAATTCTGGACCAAGTATCAAAATCTATAAATGCTAATGTGTTAGGAATCATGTACATGAACTATCTGTAAGTTTTTAACCTCTAATTCCTTCAATTGATTATCAATTTTCGAAGTCAAAGGTTGGGAATAAAAAGTTAAACGAATTATTTATGAAGAAATTAAAGCTCGTTTTTATGTATAAAGTGAAATTGATGATTGATAAAGTTTTTCGAAAGGATTTAGAAATTATTTCATTTATAAACCATGATGTAAAACTCCCTTGAAATCAAAATCACTTAAAATTTTTTTCCTTGAAGCAGCGAACAGCGATGCAGCTGTTTTTTTTATTATTTTATTTTTTTTACTTATCGATTAATACAAGAACTTTTATGGTTCATTTATAATTTGGTTGAGAGTCTTAAAAACATTTAGATGATTGATTATCACATTTGTTTGCTTCTGAGTCGATTTTGAATTAGAGAAGAAGAAGAAAAGTATGAATCAGAATAGTAGGTTAAATAAATATGAGGTGAGGATAAAATAAGAAAAGCAGACGCAGAGGAGTGGCAGGGTGTTAGTGTCGAGAAGCGAGAGGTCTAGGGTTCGAGCCTGGCGTATGGCATTATTTTTTTTGTAACTCGATTATTGAGGTAGTTTCCATTTTTTATAATTATTATTATTATTATTATTATTATTATTATTATTATTATTATTATTATTATTATTATTATTATTATAGATTGTTATTATTATTATTGTTATTATTGATTGATATTATTATTATTAAGTAGTAGTATTATTATTAGCATTATTATTAGCATTTAGGATTAGTATTAATATCATTATCGAAATTATTATTATTACAAGATTATTAATGTTTACCATCGCTATGATGATTATAAGAATTATTACGAATAAGATTTAGTTTTATTATTTTTGGTATGAAAATAATACAAACTATTATAATTATCATTAACATTAGTATTAGTATTGTCATTAAGTATTATTATTAGTAGTATTATTATTAGTATTATCATAAAAATTATCATTTTTGAAGTTATTATTATTGACAAAAGTATTTTTATTAAAATTTTCATTTTAAGGATTATCATTCTTATTATCATTATTAACATTATTATTATTATTATTATTATTATTATTATTATTATTATTATTATTATTATTATTATTATTATTATTATTATTATTACTAACATTACTTTTATTATTAGTATTATTATCAAAACTATTAATATCAGTATCATTACTAAATCTACTTATTATTATCATCATAAAAAGATACAAATTGTTATGTATTATTAGTCATATTATTTTACCAAATAAATAGCTATATAAGAATATAATAGATACATATCACATAAAAACATTAATATTTTCATCATAAATACTAATTATTTATCGAAAGTATATAAAAGAAATATAGTTTATATAGTTATTAATGAAACACACAAGTTACTGAAATAACAAGTAATAATAATATCTAAATTTGTTCGATTACGATTATATGTTTTAATAGATATACAAATGATATAGGTTCGTGAATCCGAGGCCAACCCTGCATTGTTCAATTGTTCAATATAGTCGTATTTATTTTTACTACAAAATACATTAGGTGAGTTCATTTGCTCCCTTTTTACTCTTTACATTTTTGGGACTGAGAATACATGCGCTGTTTTTACAACTGCTTTATTAAATGCTTTTGAAATATATTTTGAACTGCGAATACATGAAATGCTTTTATAAATGTTTGACGAGATAGACACAAGCAAAACATTCCTCGAATGAATTATTATGCAGACGAAAGTTCTGTGGATTATTATTGAATTAGTTGGACGTGATAATTGCCACTAATTATTGTGAATATTTTTCCCCTGATTATTATTGCTTGGTAACCTAAGAATTAGAATCGGGTATGGCCCTAATTCAAGCGAATCCTAAAGGTAGCTACCGGGTTTAACACCCCTACCCAGAATGTTCACTAGACGGAAGGGCTAGTGGGTGTGGTGTTTAGTACTTCGAAGTTTATATGATTATTATACAGACGAGATGTTCTGTTTTGGGGATATTATTATGCGCATTATATGTTAAGGTCGGTTACCAAGCCAAGCTATGAAAGCAATGAAAAGTGAATGTTATGTATCGAGAGAATGATTTTATACACATGTTATGTGTATGTTATTTTTTGTGCACAAGATATGTGTACGGTTACTAAGATTTATGAAAGATGATTTTGTACACGAGAAAGGTGTACTGTATTTAAAAGATATCGCATGTACATTACAGGTGGGTATAGGATTCGAGCCCATTTGTAACATGCAGGATTTAAATCTTGTGGTCTATCAAAATGATGAATTTTATTGTTTTATGATAAACCTATGAACTCACCAACCTTTTGGTTGACACTTGAAAGCATGTTTATTCTCAGGTATGAAAGAAATCTTCCGCTGTGCATTTGCTCATATTAGAGATATTACTTGGAGTCATTCATGACATATTTCAAAAGACGTTGCATTCGAGTCGTCGAGTTCATCAAGATTATTATTAAGTCAATTATAGTTAGAGGTATTATGAAATAGTATGCTTGCCGTCAACTTTCGATGTAAAGAAAGTTTGTCTTTTAAAAACGAATGCAATGTTTGTAAAATGTATCATATAGAGGTCAAGTACCTCACGATGTAATCAACTATTGTGAATCGTTTATATTGTATATGAACGGGGTATTTCAGTTGGTATCAGAGCGATGGTCATAGTGAACCAGGTCTTGCATTAGTGTGTCTAACTAGTAGTTGTTAGGATGCATTAATGAGTCTGGACTTCGACCGTGTTTGCATGTCAAAAGTTTTGCTTATCATTTCTAGTCAGAAATCATCTACTTATCATCCGTAGGAAATTACCTGCTTATCATTCTTAGTCTAGACATGTCTTACTACCTCTATTGCATAGACAGTGTATAGATAAATTCATATCATAGCGTATCTGTTACTGTAAACCTTGCCTAATATATTCCATAAATTCCTCCGTAATCTATGAAATCTTTTGTTCTATATATATATATATATATATATATATATATATATATATATATATATATATATATATATATATATATATATATATATATATATATATATATATATATATATATATATATAATTAGAATACCACCCGATAGCCGAAAATCATTTCATATCGAAAAATTCTTCATTCAATCGTACGAACTGGAACTCACCACTAGTTCAAGTCCCTCGGATTCCAATATGGAGTTTCACTCAAGCTCCGAAAGCAGTGTGACTGGAATAGATTAACCAATCAGCCATCCCTAATTCATCTGATGGGTTCGTAGTCAACTTAATCAATGGAGACAAGAAGAAGGTGATCCTTTCCACCAACAGAATTCACCTCTAGGCGAAGAATCTGAAGCCCTTACCGGCGAACCTGTTCGTAATACCATCTTTCTCTCTCATTTCCAGAGTAGCTTGTCACGATTATATTCTATTTAAAATTCTAAACCTTATTCATCCACTCGTTCCGACCGACAATCATCCAGGAATAATGGAAGAAGACAACGAGCTTCGCACCCGAGTTGTAGTCTTGGAAAATATGGTGCAAAACGTACCAGCTTCAGCAACGTCACCGGAACCAACAGTACCACCAACATCAATACCAGTTCCACCCAACAACAAAAGTTTCAACATCACACGCCTCAACGTCTCATTATGTATCTCGAGCATAATCATCGTTCTACGAATCGTTCTACGAATCGTTCTACATCATTTATCTTCGTTCGACATGGCGATTATGTAATCTCTAATGTTTTAGAGACTATATATTCTTATTATAGTGGTAAATCAGATGAGTTAATATCGTATTAACTCATTAAATCTATATTACATCTGAAGAAAATATATATATGTATATATGTTTTCATAAAGATTGTTATTGAAAATTTCTCTTAAAACTGTTATTGGTGAAAATATTTTAACGGGTAGGTAATACCCGAAGAATATTTAGATTTCACATTAATAAGTTACACTGTACATTCTTCGAATCTGATTCAACGATCATTTACTATCCTACTTACATCCACAGATATACGAATCCGTTCACCACAGAATAACCAATTTCATTCAATTTCATATTTGGATTTTGACCTATCGGAATCCAACAAGTGGCATAATGAAGAAAATATTGAACAAAATAAAATTTGTTAGAAACAAACAAATTAACTATGAGAAATTTTGTTAAGAATCCACGCTAACAAAATCCTAGCTAACTGTTCCTAGCTAACTGTTAATTCCCTATTACATTATCGCAATTTAATTATCGCAATTTATTTATCGCAATTTATTATCGCAATTTTTATTCTCGCAATTTTATTTATCGTCATTTAATTTCTGTTATTTATTTTACGCACTTTAAATATCGGGACACGTATACAAGGTTTTGACATATCATATCGACGCATCTATATATATTATTTGCAATAACCGTAGACATTCTATATGCAATAATGCGAGAGTTAGTTATACAGGGTTGAGGTTGATTCTATAATAATATATATACTTTGAGTTGTGATCGAGTCTGAGACATGTACACGGGTCACGATACACATTAATTAATTCGAATATTATATATTAAACTATATATGAATTATTGGACTGTTAACAATGGACTATCGACTGTGGACTAATAACATTGGACAATTAAAATGAAATAAAATATTGATTATAACATATGAAACTAAACATTTCTTCAAGTTTGCCACTTGATTTCATCTTAAACCTCATTTGTATCTTGACAATTACAATCCACGTTCAAATCTTTCATGATTCTTGAAAACACCTCAATCGAGAGGATGAACCAACCGCACTCCATCTATGGAAGAAAAGATAGATGCATATAGTTATGCACCTGAAAACACTCGGAACCTGAGTAAACGTTTAACACGTATCTGTACTAGCTCCTTTGGCGTTGTTATTACCGAAAATATCCTTGTAATCCCTTTCAAAGTAGCAATTTTTGTCACAGCTCCAGCAAGTCAACTTCGACTTTTCGTTCGAAACAACCTTATTATAACCTTGATATATATGCGTGCTCTTCTATTGTTACTGGGAAACTTTTTATATTCCACCATATTACCATCAGCGTTTAATCATCTAAAAACACAATTCTCTTGAAACCACCTCGGATTGATAACCGATGATTTGGATATGGTAGCATTAAATGCAGAGGAAATAGCAAAATCGTCGATGGTCTAAACGGCCAAAAGTGTGATAATAAAGAATGGAAAATTGGGAACGCTTAATAGAAAATTTAGTACCGAAAAGCAGATTATGCGAAACTATGAAGGAAGCCGTGGACAAATCACAAAGACTAAACTGCCTTCAAAGAATCCAAATGATTCTGTATCTGCTGAAGTCATTAGCGAATACCTTGCTCCTGACTCTAAACCGTTACGGACAAATCTGCTTCATCATCCTTCGATATTAGAAATTCTAAGATATTATCGTATCTTTCATTATTAATATCCTCAATATTTCTGAAGATATCTTCACAAATATTCTCATCCGATATTAATTATCTCTCCGCTCTGTCTGTGTTATATCTTAAAAGAAACTGTTTTAGTTTCTAAAATTCTGAAAAATTAGAATTTGAATTATGAATGATTTTGAAGTAGTGTTGGAAATTGATGTATGAGTTAGTATAACATAATGACACTTGATCAACGTGATTATATTACAGTAAGTCATGCTGAGTTTCTAATGAAATGTGATGATTCACAGACCATAACGTCATCATGTGCCATGTTACACGACTCGTACATTCTATCTAATCTATAAACATATCAAGAACATATTTTCTTGATAGTTCTATCTTTTCTCTTGAATTCTGGTAATTTAACCAATCAAGAATCGTGTTATTACAACTTCTTTCTTAGAACATTAACTCTGTTCATTCCGAAATTCGTATCTACAAATTTTGGACCATTATTCACTTGACTTAAAGTCGAGAAGGGAAAACAAAAGGATGGAACTCCAAAATATAAAGGAAATGAAGAGGGAGGATTTATAGTGAAATATCCGACAGAACAATCAAAACAGATTATCGCATTTAACCAAAGATGATCCTAATTTCCTTAACTATCGAAGAACCAAATCTTATTATGAAGATTTCCTCTAAATTCTTTGATTTCTGAAAATCAATCGTGACTACGTCATTGGTTAAGACAAATCTACATTTACTCGTTTCACTCTTTTGTAATAACTTCACTCGTACTCTTTACATAAATGAATTGTTTTATCCATATTACTCACTGATGATAGAAACTCTAATTTCTAGCTCGTATGCGTCATGAACACATTTTTATTTTTAACCATGACCACCTCACTCAAATTTCAGGACGAAATTTCTTTAACGGGTAGGTACTGTGACGACCCGGGAATTTCCGACCAAATTTAAACATAAACTTTATATATTTCTGACACGATAAGCAGAGTCTGTAATGTTGAAAACTTAAAAACGTTGAACTGTGTTCATGTATACAGTTGACCTTTGACCATTCCCGGCGATTCACGAACAGTATGTAAGTAAATCTGTAAATATATATAGAAATATAAGTGTATATAATATTATAAATTAATAAAATATACTTTGTACAATTTGAAATTTAAAATGTAATATAACAAACAGAATAATTAAGTACAATTAAAATGAATATATATAAACATGTATATGATATTATTATGAACTATATGTATAAATATATATATGAATTCCTATTAATAATTGGTATTATATTATAAAATATATAAATATTCAGTATCTAATAAATGTTGTCATAGGATATATAATATAATTAGTAATTATTAAATAGTTAATAAGATGTAAATTCTACATATTAAATTTATTTACAAGTTAAAATATAAAAGTTATACTAATACCCTTACTTCATTATAAATGTTAATAGTAATATTTGTATTATTATTTATAAAAAGATAGATAAAACTTGAGATGTACAAGTATTATTATTGATGTTATAATTATTATTACTATTAATATAATTATTATTATTATTATGTTTCTTTATATAATTAATATACAAATATATATACATATATATGATATTGATAGGTATAAGTGTTATATTATTATTATTATTATCATTATCATTAAAAATTGTAATTATAACTATAATTATCAAAAATAATACAATTTAATATTATTATCATGAATATTATTATTATTATTATTATCATTTTACTAATATTATTAAATTTAGTTATCATTAATATTATTATTGTTTATATTAATAATATTATTAGTATTAGTATTCATATTATTATTAATAATATTAATAGAAATATTAATATTAACATATTATTATATATTTAATATATTTTTGAGTTAATAAACATAATATATAAACAGAGATTACGCGTAATTACATCACTGCATTATTTATTTTATTTTTTTTCTTCTTCTCTATTCTTCTCGTGAACTCAGTGTCGAATCAATCCATGAAACAAACAAAATTCTATCAAATCCTGTCACTGTATTAATCATTCATTAGAACCATATAAGATTTCTATTACATTTATTCAGAAGGAAAAATCAGGAAAAAAAACTGAGAAAGAGGTGGATACCTCTGTACGTTTTTTTTTAATTGAAAGCTAAATTCTGGATCAAGTATCAAAATCTATAAATGCTAATGTGTTAGGAATCACGTACATGAACTATCTGTAAGCTTTTAACCTCTCATTCCTTCAATTGATTATCAATTTTTGAAGCCAAAGGTTGGGAATAAAAAGTCAAATGAATTATTTATGAAGAAATTAAAGCTCGTTTTTATGTATAAAGTGAAATTGATGATTGATAAAGTTTTCCGAAAGGATTTAGAATTTATTTCATTTATAAACCATGATGTAAAACTCCCTTGAAATCAAAATCAATTAAAAAAAATTTCCTTGAAGCAGCGAACAGCGATGAAGCTGTTTTATTTTTTTATTATTTTAATTTTTTTTTACTTATCGATTAATACAAGAACTTTTATGGTTCATTTATAATTTGGTTGAGAGTCTTAAAAACATTTAGATGATTGATTATCACATTTGTTTGATTCTGAGTCGATTTGGAATTAGAGAAGAAGAAGAAGAAGAAAAGTATGAATCAGAATAGTAGGTTAAATAAATATGAGGTGAGGATAAAATAAGAAAAGCAGACGCAGAGGAGTGGCAGGGTGTTAGTGTCGGGAAACGAGAGGTCTCGGGTTCGAGCCTGACATATGGCATTATTTTTTTTAGAACTCGATTTTTGAGGTAGTTTCCATTTTCTATAATTATTATTATTATTATTATTATTATTATTATTATTATTATTATTATTATTATTATTATTATTATTATTATTATTATTATTATTATTATTATAGATTGTTATTATTATTATTGTTATTATTGATTGATATTATTATTAAGTAGTAGTATTATTATTAGCATTTAGGATTAGTATTAATATCATTATCAAAATTATTATTATTACAAGATTATTAATGTTTACCATCGCTATGATGATTATAAGAATTATTACGAATAAGATTTAGCTTTATTATTGTTGGTATGAAAATAATACAAACTATTATAATTATCATTAACATTAGTATTAGTATTGTCATTAAGTATGATTATTAGTAGTATTATTAATATTATTATTAGTATTATCATAAAAATTATCATTTTTCAAGTTATTATTATTGACAAACGTATTTTTATTAAAATTTTCATTTTAAGTATTATCATTCTTATTATCATTATTAACATTATTATTATTATTATTATTATTATTATTATTATTATTATTATTATTATTATTATTATTATTATTATTATTATTATTATTATTGTTATTGTTATTATTATTATTATTATTATTATTATTATTATTATTATTATTATTATTATTATTATTACTAACATTACTTTTATTATTAGTATTATTATCAAAACTATTAATATCAGTATCATTACTAAATCTACTTATTATTATCATCATAAAAAGATACAAATTGTTATGTATTATTAGTCATATTATTTTACCAAATAAATAGCTATATAAGAATATAATTGATACATATCACATAACAACATTAATATTTTTATCATAAATACTAATTATTTATCTAAAGTATATAAAAGAAAAATAGTTAATACAGTTATTAATGAAACACACAAGTTGCTGAAATAACAAGTAATAATAATATCTAAACTTGTTCGATTACGATTATATGTTTTAATAGATATACAAATGATATAGGTTCGTGAATCCGAGGCCAACCCTGCATTGTTCAATTGTTCAATATAATCATATGTATTTTTACTACAAAATACATTAGGTGAGTTCATTTGCTCCCTTTTTACTCTTTACATTTTTGGGACTGAGAATATATGCGTTGTTTTTACAACTGCTTTATTAAATGCTTTTGAAATATATTTTGAACTGCGAATACATGAAATGCTTTTATAAATGTTTGACGAGATAGACACAAGCAAAACATTCCTCGAATGAATTATTATGTAGACGGAAGTTCTGTGGATTATTATTGAATTAGTTAGACGTGATAATTGCCACTAATTGTTGTGAATATTTTTCCCCTGATTATTATTGCTTGGTAACCTAAGAATTAGAATCGGGTATGGCCCTAATTCACGCGAATCCTAAAGGTAGCTACCGGGTTTAACACCCCCACCCAGAATGTTCACTAGACGGAAGGACTAGCGGGTGTGGTGTTTAGTACTTCGAAGTTTATATGATTATTATACAGACGAGATGTTCTGTTTTGGGGATATTATTATGCGCATTATATGTTAAGGTCGGTTACCAAGCCAAGCTATGAAAGCAATGAAAAGTGAATGCTATGTATCGAGAGAATGATTTTATACACAGGTTATGTGTATGTTATTTTTTGTGCACAAGATATGTGTACGCGTACTAAGATTTATGAAAGATGATTTCGTACACGAGAAAGGTGTACTGTATTTATAAGATATCGCATGTACATTACAGGTGGGTATAGGATTCGGGCCCATTTGTACCATGCAGGATTTAAATCTTGTGGTCTATCAAAATGATGAATTTTATTGTTTTATGATAAACCTTTGAACTCATCAACCTTTTGGTTGACACTTGAAAGAATGTTTATTCTCAGGTATGAAAGAAATCTTCCGCTGTGCATTTGCTCATATTACAGATATTATTTGGAGTCATTCATGACATATTTCAAAAGACGTTGCATTCGAGTCGTCGAGTTCATCAAGATTATTATTAAGTCAATTATAGTTGGAGGTATTATGAAATAGTACGCTTGCCGTCAACTTTCGATGTAAAGAAAGTTTGTCTTTTAAAAACGAATGCAATGTTTGTAAAATGTATCATATAGAGGTCAAGTACCTCGCGATGTAATCAACTATTGTGAATCGTTTATATTTATATGAACGGGGCATTTCACCAGTGACGATGAAAATATAAGGAAGAAGTCACCAGCTGACGGGAAAAGATTGAACACGGGCGTCTCCTGTTTCAAAACCGGTGGTTCGAGTGGAATCGGATCATCTCATGATGATGCCGAGATGATCACCAAGATGATCTCAGCTGACTTTGAAAAACCAGTAATTGAGAAATTGAAGACCATGTTAGGCGATAGTACCAATATCGCAGGAAGGTAACAGCAACAAAACTCTGATATTCTGAAGGCTAACCCTCTACCTCACATCAGTTCAGGAGGTGAAGGTGCTGCCAAGGCTTCCGCCAATGCATGGCTCACGGAGCTCTTCGTGCAGGCTGCACCGCCAGCATACAAGCATTCTCTGTCACAACCTACTGTCCAGGGCACTGCACTCGAGAATCTGTTTGCTCTAATCACCGGCAATAAAGCATAGCGGCCGGTTGAGATGTCGGCTACTACCGAAATGTTTTGCGAAAGAATCGCCGGCTGCATTCTCCCCGACAATATCGTCATACCGGTCACTTTGGGGGTGTACAATGACACTACTGACCCGGATGATTTCTTGCAAATCTTTGAGGGTGCAATGAAAACTCAACATTGGAATGATGAGGTGGCATGCAATCTCTTTTCTACTGTCCTGCAGTCTGCTGCTCGAGAGTGGTACGCTAAACTGCCACTAAACGGTATCACAAGCTTCGCAGATCTACGGGAGAAGTTCCTCATGCAATATCAAAATCTCCGCCGGCACACATTTACACACTTGTATGCCCATGAGATACCAATGTACCGAGGAGAGAAAATCGAAAGTTTCATCACAAGGTACATGTTGGAATGTCAAAAAATCCCAGGGCTCCCGAAAACAGAATAGATTTCCGGGTTCATAACTTTCCTAGACAAAGAAGAACATCCGTCTTTTGTCTTCGAACTACGAAGAAACATCACGAGCACATTTGCAGATGTTGTGACAGTGGCAAGGCAATACCAGCATTTTGGGTGGGAAAGTCAAGGCGGGTACCACCGAGATGAGAAGAAGCGAGACAATGAAAGAAAAAGCGAAAGCAGACACCATCATGATGAAATCTGACGCTGTGACAATCACCACAGAAGTTATAACAGTCACGGCAAAAGCCATGACGGCCATAGGCATGAAAAAAGCAACCGTAGACCATACGATAAGGTATCTCTACTTGACAGCTTGACTAAAACTCCAAAGGGAGATACTGCTAACAGAGCCGGTGAAAGCCAAATTCACTCCTCCGGCGCCACTAGAAAAATGGGAAGGTAAAAAATCCGACAAATACTGTGAGTTTCACGAGGATAACGGTCATTACACGGATGAATGTAAAGCGTTAATGCATGAGATAATTGCAAAAATAAAGGCTGGCTAACTTAATCACCTGCTACAAGGCAGGAAGTTCAAGAAAGCTGATCCAAACAAAACATTCAGCTGGCAAAAGGAAGACGGCAAGAAGCGTGAAAAAATAAAAGACAAGGTTGTAATCAACATGATCAGTATTGAAAAAGATGAGTTCAACCCCTGTAGGGACGCCGCAATCACATTCTCAAACTACCGGCACGTTACTCTCGGTTTTCAAGTCCGAGAAATGTATACTGACACCGAGAGTGAGGTTGATATCTTGTATGCTCATTGCCTTTTCAAACTCCTGAAATGTGTCATTAGAAAAATGAGACAGTCCAACGTTGTCATCTGCGGGTTCACCGGCTCTACTGAAGAACCCATAGGAAGACTCAAGGCAACGGTCACGGTTGGCACCCAACCCTACCTCCGTAGTGAAATCATTGACTTCAATGTTGTCAAATCCGTGACCGCCACGAATGTGATCTTGGGAAGAAACTTCTTCAGAAAGATTAATGCCATAACCTACACCGCTCACAGGTTGCTTAAATTTCCAACCTGACAAGGCGTGGCAACAGTCGAATCCACCCGACAGCCCTTCCCGGGAAAAGTGAATACTCAAGTCACGCGAAGCATTGCAGCAAAAGAGACGCCACACATCTTGGAAGAAATACGTGTGACAGTTCTTAAAAGGCTAACTTACTTCTCTCAACCAGCACGCTCCACCAGAAAGAGCCCGACCAGTACTTACAAGATTAGGCAAGGGAGTGCCGATTGGCAATATCAGCCGGGATGGGGGGAGCAATTTATCAATACCCATGGAACAACTGGACACCTTAATCCATTCTAGGCCAGAAAGTTTTGAAAACTCCAACCAAGATGGAACACCGTCTAAGGGAAACAAAAGTGGCTAGACGCTACACTGAAATTTAGATAGATATCATGATTGAAACTGATCACTTCAAATCATGGTTATCTTGATATTTATGTCTTTTATTTTTCAAATAAATAATCTATGTATGTCTTTCCTTTCTAGGAATGAATAAAAGAATTTTACCGTTTACAATAACTTCGTCATTATGTTATTTACAACGACGTTCATATAATACCGGCTAGCAGCAGATGGATTCCAGCATCCACATAAGTCCCATGCAAGTTATTCTGTACCCCTTTAGAGGTGATTGTCTAGCCCTCATCGGTACAAGTTTATACTGATAAACAGCCAATGAGTAGATGGCATAAACACACGTGACTTCACGATGTACACGCCAAAACTAATACAAATGCAGTCTAGACCTACATATGAAGATACGAACTAGTTCGACTGAAGAAAATTCATCACAGAATACATGAAACTAAAATTCTATTAATTATACAAAGTTTCATTACAAGTTACATCAAAATTAAGCAACAATGTGCAATACAAGATATTAAAATTTAAAATCTAACAATTACTGCATGGTTGTACCCTCGTTGGCACAAAGACCCTCAAAACTGCTAAAACGAATCTCCTCCAAGGCTTGTTGAGCATCCTAAAGCTCCTATACGGCAGCCGGGTTCACCTTCCCGGCAATTTCCGGATGCAAGGTGACAGTCCCTCCGGCGTGATGTTTTTGCATCAACCGGACATCATGAGTGAAGTTGGTTGTCCCAAAACTCTGTAAATAAGCCTCAAAAGGTGCCTTCACAGTAGTGGAGTTGATGGCCTTCTTCAAAATAGAAGGCAGGGCACCCTGCAACCGAAGACACTCCGTCGTGGCCACCTCCTTCATGAGGACGGCAGATGATGCCTCCTTATCCTTTTCCTCCTTCTCGGCAACTACCCAGGCAAGCTCATCCTTAGCAGCTTTCAACTGGCTCTCCAGGTTATCTATAGTTTCTCGGGCCTTTGCCATTCGGGCAAGCTCATCCGGGGCAGCCTGCTGGGACATCGTCGCCTGCTCTTCACGGTCAAAACTATCTAGCAGGAGGGTATTAAGCGCCACGATTGCCCAGGCACAGACAACCTTGGCATCATCCATGAGGAGGACAGAAACCGCCTGGCAAAAGGTTGAAGAGGACCCCTTCTCCAAGGCACTCATTGTGACGACCCGAAAATTTCCGACCAAATTTAAACTTAATCTTTATATGATTTTGACTAATTTTAAACCAAACTCTCGATACGATATATTAATTTTGACGCGATAAGAAAAGTCTGTAATGTTGAATCTCAAAAATTTAGAACGGTTTAATATATTCATTTAACTTCGACCATTTTCGACGATTCACGAACAACTAATTGAAAATAGATATGTATATATATATATATATATATATATATATATATATATATATATATATATATATATATATATATATATATATATATATATATATATATATATGAATATTATTTGTAAATATATAATAATATTAAATTTATTTGGTTAAAAATATATAATTAGTTTAATCATTTATGTAATAAAATTTATTAATTAAAATGTTTATATATAGTATATTGAAAGTGAATGATTTCGAATCTATTTAGTAAACGACGATTTCACTCATTTGTGATTCGATCATTATTAAACAAGTTTAGTACAAATGTTTGGAGAATCTAAAAATAAATGTTGATCCATTAATAAGTTACATAAAATATAGATTTAATAAAAATATATTTATCTTCCTACTTTGAATAATAATACTCCGTACATATTACTTGGAACTAAAAAAATAATTATTAGACGAACCTTTTTGATCAGGTTTCAAACAGTTAATGACTGAAATAATTAAATATATTTAAGCTAAAAATTTGAGATTTTTAGGAACACTTTTATACATTAACTGTTTAGCAATGGACATGATAGTACTATCCATGATAACTGTCGGTAGATAATAAACAAAATGATGGCTGCTAATTATATTTTACACGTTTAATATAAATTTATGTTATTATTATTTTATTCTCATTGGTTGAAGTTATACCCGTGAATGCACTGAATTGATATTGATTGAATTGATTTACTGTTCTTAATTAATTTATGTAGTACTGTGTTTGTCTAACTCTTATATCTAAATGATATATGTCTACATATTTATGCATATGGGAACATACATAGACAACCACCATCACCTAACATTCATTCAATCACCTTCTTCTTCTTCAATCATTGACAACCCATCTTCTACTTTCAGCTTCATTTTCGTGAGCCACCTTCGCCACCATCCTCCACTCGAAACCACCACAAACCGCCATTAGCCTTGCCATTTTTATGAAGCCTACAAACGCCTACCCACTGCTACTTTTTGAGCAGCCTGTCGCCACCATCTGCAACTAATGGCTGCTGTTTTTCGACCACCAAAACCCCCCCACAACAGCCTGCAAAAGTACCACCTGCAGCTGCTTGTTTTGTTGCTACTGTCCGCCATAAAAGCACCACCAAACTGCCACCTTTTGGGTCCCAAAATGCTTCTGTGTTACTGCTGCTGCTGTCGGTTTTACCACCACCAATAAACATCATTTTTTTTGTTGTTAACGATGATGAGTGAAGATAAATCGAATGATGATGAAGATAAAATGAAAGGATGAAGGTGAGTCACGATGATGTAGACGATGACGTCAAGAGAATGGTGAAGCATGATGCTGATGATGGAAAATGATGTAAGATGATGTTGTTGAATATGATGAATAGTTGATATAGATTGTAAAAAAAATATTTTTTTGATGTTCCTGTTAACTTAAGATGTTAATGATGACAAATGATAAAGGATGTGGATGATGATGAAGATGTTAATTAAATGGGTTTTGTTTATGAAGAAGACAGCAGACATATAGGAGATAAAAGAATTAATGTAAGGATTAAATCATAAAATAACAAGTAGAGGAATGGTTCAGTAGATTGTTTGTTGAACGAGAGGTTGTAGGTTCAAAACTAGGCGACTGCATTTTTAAAAAAATTAAAATCTGTCTTAAAACTTGGGCTGCTGTGGCCCATCAGGCATAGTACTAGGCTTTGAGTTGGGCTTGAACATATGAATGGGTTTTAAAACTTGGGTTGCTGCTTGTTTGTTCCAATCGAGACCCAATATCACACTTGATTAAATGGTAGATTTCTATTATTATAATAATAATAATTATTATTATTATTATTATTATTATTATTATTATTATTATTATTATTATTATTATTATTATTATTATTATTATTATTATTATTATTATTATTAACATTAACATGATTTTTATTACTATTAACATTATTATTATAATGATTATTATTATTATCATGATTATTATTATTATTACAAAATAACACAACTTTTTATTCATCATTATTATTTTTAACAATATTTTATCAAATAAATATTATATATATATATATATATATATATATATATATATATATATATATATATATATATATATATATATATATATTACATATAACATAACTATATTGATATTTTTATAATAAATACTAATTATTTATCTAAAGAATATAAAATAAATATAGTTAATTAAGTTATTAATGGAACATATAATAATAATAATATATAAATTTGTTCGATTACAAGTATATGTGTTAATATATATATATATATATATATATATATATATATATATATATATATATATATATATATATATATATATATATATATATATATATATATATATATATATATATATATATATATATATGAATGATATAGGTTCGTGAATTCGAGGCCAACCTTGCATTGTTCAGTTCCGTCGTATGCATATTTTTTACTACAAAATATCGTATAGTGAGTTTCATTTGCTCCCTTTTTAATTGCTTTTGCAATATATATATATTTTGGGCTGAGAATACATGCAATATTTTTTAAATGCTTTACGAAATAGAGACAAGTGATTAAAAATGATATTCTGCGGATTGATGTGCTAGGTAATTTAGTTATATGTTGTAAGAGCATATAAGCGCGAATCCTAAAGATAGATCTATCGGGCTTAACACCCTCATCCTGTAGGTTGCACTAGACATAAGAGCTAGTGGGCGGATGTTTAGTACTTCTAGGATTATTTATATAATTGCGAGTGTACATATCTATCTTTACGAAGATGACTTATTATATTATTGTTAAGGTTGGTTACTGAGGCCTCAACATAAGCAGAACGGTTTTATACACTTGCGAGTGTACATATATTTATAAACGAAAATCTCGTGGTCTATTAATATATTGAAATGATTGTTATGATAAACCTATGAACTCACCAACCTTTTGGTTGACACTTTTAAGCATGTTTATTCTTAGGTATGAAAGAAATCTTCCGTTGTGCATTTGCTCATTTTAAAGATATTACTTGGAGTCATTCATGGCATATTTAGGTCAGTACCTCGCAATGTGACCAGATGTTGATGACTTCGTCCAGGTTGATTAGGACGGGTGTTAAAGTTAGTATCGGAGCGTTGGTCCTAGAGAATCAGGTCTTGCATTAGTGTATCTAACTGATAGTTGTTAGGATGCATTAAGTGAGTCTGGACTTCGACCTTAGCTGCATGTCAAAATTTTGCTTATCATTTCTTGTCGAAAATTACCTGTTTATCATTCCTAAGTCTAGACACAACTTCCTGCACTTATTTGACAGATAGTGTATAGATAAATTCATATCCTAGCGTATCAGTTACTATAAACTTTGTCGACAGCTTCTGAAGATTCCTCCGTGACTTATGGGATTTTGGTATTCTATATACATAAGTAAATTATGTATTGAAGAATACCAAACTAAATCCTATAATCTTTTCCCTATCGAAAACCCTTTATCTAACCGTACAAGATGGAACTCACAACTAGTTCAAATTCCTTAGATTCTGACAGCTATTCTAATATGGATTTCCACTCGAGCTCCGAAAATAGTGTAAACGGAATGGATTAACCAATTAGTCATCATCTCTTCTGGATGAATTGGGGATGGGTTCGTAGGCTACTTAATCATTTAAGACAAGAAGAAGGCGATCCTTTCCATTAACTGAATTCACCTCTTGACGAAGAACCTGAAGCACTTACCGGCGAGCCTGTTCGTAATACTATTTTCTCTCTCATTTCCAGAGTATCTCATCACGATTATATACTATCTCATATTCTAGATCTTATTCATCCGCTCGTTTAAACTGAAAATCATCCTGGGGTAATGGAGGAAATCAACGAGCGTCGTGCTCGAGTAATAAATTTGGAGAATATGGTGCAAAACTTACCAGCTTCAACAACACCATCAACTACACCAACAGTACCATCACATCAACATTAGCATCCCACACCTCAACATCGTAATCTGTAACCCGAGCATCAACTTCATACACACCATAGATACCAAGGAGTACCAACAACAATGAACGATGAAGTATTGATCCATAACTTCATTGAAGAAATATTCTGCGAAGAATATGTGGTTCCTAATAGTTAACGATGAAGTATTGATCCATAACTTCATTGAAGAAATATTCTGCGAAGAATATGTGGTTCCTAATAGTTTTAGAGATTACTTATTCTAGCTCAAAACGAAAATCAAATGAGTCTAATATTATATTGACTCATTAAATCCATGATTACATCTGAAGAAAATATATATGTATATATGTTTTCATAAAGATTGTAATTAAAAATTCTTTTGTACAAACTGTTAATGGTGAAAATATTTTAACGGGTAGGTAATACCCGGGGAATATTTAGATTTCACATTAATAAGTTACACAGTACATTCTTTAAATCTGATTTAACGGTCAAATGACTATCCTATTTACATCCACAGATATATGAATCCGTTCACCACAGAATAACCATTTTCATTCAATTTATAATCGGATTTTGACTTATCAGAATCCAACAAGTGGCATAATGAAGAAAACATTGGACAAAAAAATAAAATTTGTTAGAAACAAACAAATTAACTATGAGAAATTTTGTTAAGAATCCACGCTAACAAAATCCTAGCTAACTATTCCTCGCTAACTGTTAATTCCTTATTACATTTATTTATCGCAATTTATATATCGCAATTTTAATTATCGCAATTTTATTTATCGTTATTTAATTTCTGTTATTTATTTTACGCACTTCAAAAATTGGGACACATATACAAGGTTTTGACATATCATATCGACGCATCTATATATATTATTTGGAATAACCATAGACACTCTATATGCGGTAATGATCGAGTTAGCTATACATGGTTGAGGTTGATTCCAAAATAATATATATACTTTGAATGTGATCTAGTCCGAGACATGTATACAATGGGTCACGATACGTATTAATTAATTCGAATATTATATATTAAACAATATATGAATTGTTGAACTACTAATTGTGGACTAATAACTGTGGACTAATAACATTGGACAATTAAAATGAATTAAAATATTGATTATAACATATGAAACTAAACATTTCTTCAAGCTGCCACTTGATTTCATCTTAAACATCCTTTGTATCTTGACGATCACAATCAGCTTTAATCATCTAAAAACCTTCAATATTCTTAAAAACCCTCGGTTTGATAACCGAAAATCCAGATCCGTTAACTTTGAAAATGCTGACGAAGCAGCGTGTTGTAGATGGTCTAAATGGCTAAAAGTTTGATAATAAAGAATGGAATGTTGGGAACGCTCGATAGAAAATTTGGTACTGAAAAATAGATTGAGCTAACCATGAAGGAGACCAAGGACAAATACAAGGACCAAGCCCTATATTCAAAGAATCCAGGTAATTATGGATTCGATGAAACCTTCAACGAATATCTTGCTCCGTACTCATGTTAAAATCTTGCGAAAAATCTTTCTTCATCAACCTTCGAACTTAGAAATTCCAAAATATCATCATAAATATCCTCGATATTTCTGAGGATATTTTCATAAGTATTCTTGTCCGAAATTATATACCTCTTCGTGCTTTCTGTATTACCTTATATTGGAAACTTCTGCAAAATCTAAGTATAATTACGAATGATTTCTGGAGTAGTGTTGGGAATTAAAGCATGAGTTAGTATAATATAATGACGTCAGGCCAACGTGGTTATATTATAGTAAGTCATACTGAGTTTTTAATGGAACGTGATGCTGATTCACAGTAGATCACACCCTCATCATGTGCCATGTTACATAACTCTTTCATTCTACTTAACCTCTAAACATATAATATTAAACTCGTTTGATTTACGGTTGAAACGAGAATAAATAATCTCTAAAACTTTAGAGATTACATAATCGTCGCGGAATATTGCTTTAATGAACTTATGAATCAATACTTCATCGTTCATTGTTATTGATATACCTCGGTATATGATGTTGGTGCTCATGGAATCCTTTTGAACTTCGCAAGGCACGAATAATATTTTTAAAAAGGTTTCGAGTACATCAAAAATGAAAGTATACAATCAAACATGTATTTGAATAATGAACTTGGTTTATTATGAAATGGAGTTTTTTGTGCTGAAATAGTGATTAACGATTGTTAAGTCATTAACGAATGATGTACATCATAGCATATTAGTGATATGAATTAACCAAGTAGTACATACTAGTTAAGATTCACACGTAATAGCTTTAGTACGAAAAGATTTATTATTGTTCCAAACCATATATATATATATATATATATATATATATATAAAGTATACATATATAATCTTCAGGAAGAATGAGTCAATACATCTTAACTCATTATTACTAATATTCCTTGGTATCTATGGGCGTATGATGTTGATGTTTGAGGTACCGAGTGTGATGTTGAGGCGTGGGATGCGGATGTTGTTGTTGTTACTGGTGATGTTGGTGATGATGCTGATGGTACTGGTGGTGCTGGTTATGCTGCTGATGCTTGTAGATATTGCACCATATTCTACAGAGCCACCACTCAAGCATGAAGCTCGTTGACTTCTTCTATTATACTGGGATGATTGGCGGTTGGAACAAGGGGATGAATAAGATCTAGAATCTTCGATATTATATAATCGTGATGGAATACCCTAGAAAGAAGAGAGAAAATAGTGTTTTAGACTGGTTCGCCGGTAAGTGCTTCAGTCTCTTCACCAAGTGGTGAATTCAGTTGGTGGAATGGATCACCTTCTTCTTGCCTCCATTGATTGAGTCGGCTACGAACCCACCCCCAATTCATCCAGAAAAGATGATGGCTGATTGGTTCGTTTGTTCCGGTTACGCTGCCATTGGTGCTCGAGGAGTTCGAGGAATCCATATTATGTGTTTGGAATAGGGTTTGATATGAAATGGGTGTTGAATATTGAATGATATATTCGCCTCCTTGAATACGTATATATAGCAAAAGATTTCCATAATTTACGGAGGAAATTTAGGAAAAATGTTATACAAAGTCTATTGGGATAGATATGATAAGATATGATGTCTCAATACTCCATTTATGCAATAATGGCGGTATGACATGTCGAGATTATATGTAATTTGATAATCTTTCGATTAAAGACTTTCAATTCGTGATGGCCTATTCAGGTCTAGGGGCTTGAACTATAGGATCCTTTAAACCGGTAATCCAAACCCTTCCATTCTAGAGTTTCGTAAACGCCATCCGTCAAGAAAATTCAATGATAAAAAATAACGAGAAAGCAAAGATTTTGAAAAATGAATATGAATAGTAGAGATTTCAAGAATCAAGGATACCATTTCATGTAATACATATGTAATACACAAAACCATGATAGATAACAAAGGAATGTCGAGAACGGTGTCGCATTTAAATGTGGTGGCGGAATTGGATAGTACTTAGGAAAGTGAGCAGAGTTCTTAGATTGGCTTGGCATTCTAAGGAAGATTAAAGAATTTAATAAGCATAGTTTCTAAGGTATAGTGTAGCATTTAACAATTAAAGGCAACAATTAAAGGCACTATGGTCAAGAAAAGTTGTAGTCCTACATTGCTAAGGTACCTAATTGTATAAGGCGCACTTAAAATACAATTCTGGTTCTCTACAACAAAACTGCTCTGATACCAATTCTGTCACACCCCCAAATAGGGCCTGGGGTATTTGTGACTAATTATATCAAATCACAGTTGTATAAACGAGAACGACTCTATATGAGACGTTTTATTGAGTTTTGCAGCGGAAGATAAATAGATTACATTGTATTTAGAGCATTAAATATTTTTAAATGAATTGGTAAGTAATGCATGAAGACTCCAAGCATGGCAAGAAATCATCATCAAAGCAGCAGATATACAGCGGAAGCAATATTTAAGTACCTGAGAATAAACATGCTTAAAAAGTCAACACGAGGTTGAGTGAGTTCATATGTTTGTCATAAATAATGATTTTAGTAATAGATATAGACCACAAGATTTTTATTTATAAAAGTAGATCTCGCAGGGATCTAATAGTAGTGCCAAGTTTGTGATATTTAGACTAAATAGTTTCAAAGTTTGCCCCGTGACAAGTTGTATTGTCCTTGTCAGAGTGGGGACTTGCAGGACATAGCCAGATATCGCACAATTTAATAGTTGGTATTTGTGTCTAATGTGTAAAACAGTTATAAAAGTTGCGCATGTATTCTCAGCCCAAAAATATATATAAAAAGGGAGCTATGAAAACTCACGATACGATATGTAAGACCCAAATATTTGTTGTGTACATAAGCGTAAATAAGATGCTTGAAGTTGGGGTTTTGTTGTACATATTTAAAAGGAGAAAGAATCTGATCTGGGGGAATGGCGCGCCGCGCCATTGGTCTGTGACAGATTCCCTTATCTTTTAATTAGATATTTTGAGGGCAAATTGGTAAATTCACTAAAGGGCCGACTTTAAGGCTCTAGATTCAGTTTGGTGAGCCTCTGACAACCATTTTCACCTACTTCACCTCTTCCAAATTAATTTAGTGAGAGAAAGGGATTTTCTAGAGTGAGAGAACTCAAACCAAGGAAGAAGAAGCCGATTTTGGGTCTAAGTGCAAGCTTTAAAGTTGTTCATCTATCCTCTAGCTACATTTTGATTGTAGTGGTATGCTCTAATCTTGATTTCCTAATTTAATTTTGTGAAAGGGTTAGTGTTAGGGTTAATGGTGAACTTAAAACCCACTTTGTTAGTAAATTAGGTGTTTTGGGTGAATTTGGGTCATGAAGACCCAAAGATGACTAACCTAGGGTTTTCAAGTATTAATTGATGTTTGAAAGCTTAAATTTGTTAGTTAGTTACTAGCATACCTATATCTAAGTAAATGGGCGTTGTGTGGGTTGGTAGATGACCCAAAATGGGTGTGTTGACCTTAATTTGGTCAAATGGGTCAAAATGGACCTAAGTTAGTTAATGTTGTTGTGTAATGCATAAACCTTGTGTTGAAATGCGTTTTAAACCTAACTTGGCTAAGGATTAGGGTTTTGGGGATGTTAACCCAAATATTAGGGTTAAGGGTGTAAATGGGTCGAAATTGCACCATGGGTCAAGATAACACTAGAATGGAGTTTTAGTTAGTTGACCAACTTGAGTTTGTGATTGATATTATGTATAATGTAATAGGTACATTACATTGAAGATTTTCGAGCTTGATTATCTTTCACAAGAGTTTTCGAGGTGAGTGGAGTAATTATACGTATGTGTATATGATGTGTTTATTTGTGGGTGTTATGGTATGAACCATCGAACCGGTAGTGCCATAACATGTGTGCGATAAGATGTGAACCACGAGCCGGTAGCATCGAGTGTGAACCACGAGCCGGTAGCACTATAAAATAAGATGTGAACCACGAGCCGGTAGCATCGAGTGTGAACCGCGAGCCGGTAGCACTATAAAAGAGTATGACTCAAATGCGTATGGTGTGAACCACGAGCCGGTAGCACCATAGCGTTTATGGTTAACCATATTGAGATTGTCGATTATTTAGCATATTGTTTATATATATACATTGTGTTGAGTATATGCTAATGCGGTTTTGTGTTAATATACGACTTGTTAAGTGTTTTGGGTACGATGACATGCTAATTGAGTTACAAGTTCATATGAGGTATTTGGTGAATGTGATTGCAAATAGATAAGTTATATATATGTATGTGTAATTATTGCATTCACTAAGCTTTGTTTACCTTCTCGTTGTTTACCTTTTTATAGGCTCAGGTATGGACAAAGGTAAGGGCGTTTGTTTGGAGTAGAGATCCCGTCGTGTTAGGGGACGCTTTTGGAGATATTAGCTTTTGGGGTTTGACCGAGACTTGGGTAGTTTAACCCCAAACACCATGCTCGTAGGGTCATTTGGTATTTAAACTTTTCCGGTCGAAACTCTCGTTATGTATTAAACTCGTAAAACGGCCGATGTGGGCCCCGCTTTGTAAAACTTATTTTATGTTTGAAAAGTGTTAGTTGTACATATTTGAATATGTTGTTAAAAGCGTTTTGTCTAATTATGTCGGGAAGTGGCCAATCTTTTTTACGTTCCAAGACTTTTTGGACAGACCTGATCGGCGCGCCGCGCCAGTTGCTGAACAAACAAATTTTTTTTTTTTTTTTTGATATTTTTCGCGGGTTCGATGGTGGTTTGGTTTGGGTTGTTACAAGTGGTATCAGAGCATGGTCTAAGGGATTTAGGTGACTTGAGATAGGCGCCTAGACTTAGACTTTTTGTGTGCACGTTATGCGGGACTTGTAGGACTTTGGGTCGGATAGGGTTTTGGTTAGTGCATAGGTTTATGTGGACTAATCATGCGCTATTGTTTTGTGCGGTATTTGAAATCGTCAAGCGAGATAGACGTGATACTAGTGAGTTAATGCGATGTGCTCGCGTAACAATGATTAGCTACCATTGTTACAGGTTCAAATCGTGTCAAACAAGCGATGTACAATGATTGTTGAGCAAGATGGGGTAGTGTGGTGTATATGTATATACATATGTGTTAAGTCATTTCATTTTGTTGCTTAATTTACTTCGTTTTATAGAATGAAGATGAGAAATGGACACGACACCAATGACGGGAGTACGAGTGAGGACGTTGAACTCACGGCCAAGGTTGAGGCCATCTTTAAAAGGCTAAAGAAGGATTTTCTTGACGACGTCCGAAAGGTCTTCCAAGAGTCGGTTGATGGATAAGTGACCGAAATGATCAATGAATGAATGAAAGCCGCAATAGAGGAGGCTTTAGAGGCTAGAAACCTTTATCCTCGAGGCGAAGGGGGTGAAGGTAGTGGTGGGGGTGGAAGACGGGACTTCCACTACAAAAATTTCAAGGATACTCAACCTCCGATGTTTAATGGGGTGAGGGATCCATTGAAAAGCACTTGTTGGATTTCCGATATCGAGAGAGCGTTTCATACCGCGGAGTGTCCTCCCAAGAAGAAGACGAGGTATGGGTCTAGCATGTTGCGCGAAGAGGGTAAGTTGTGGTGGGACGATAAAATCAAATTATATGCGGAAGAGCAATTAATGTGTTTGACATGGGAGGAGTTTAAGAAGGAATTTTTCCAAGAATACCGAACTTCTTTCGATCTTGATAAAATCCGGGACGAGTTGCACAATTTGCGACAAGGTTCAATGGACTTGGTTACTCTCAAGTCTACCTTCTTGGCAAAGACTTGTTTTTGTCCGGAGTATGTTGGTGATGATCACAAGTTGATGCTAGATTTCTACCGTACTTTAAGTGATGAGTTGAAGGGTAAGATTAGCCGGGGAATGGCTAAGTCATTTGAAGATTTATACGAATTGGCTAGGGGTTTTGAGGCGGAGGTTCCAAGGAAAAGCGATTTCACTTTTTCGAAGAGAAAGTTTGAAGGTTCGAGTTATTCGAACTTTTCAAATAAAAAGAACAAGAAAGGCTCTGAAAGCGTTAATAGTGTGAAGAAGGGTGCTTCTGGAGGTTTCGGACCCACGTGTTATAATTGTAATCAAAGAGGGCACATCGCCCATGATTGTACCAAGGCGACGACCAAGCTTACTTGTTTTAATTGTGGTAAAGAGGGACACAAGAGGCCGGAATGTCCCGATTTGAATAATGATCATGTGAAGAAGTTGGAGAGAGTGGCGGATACGGCTAGGGGTCGCAATTACTTGATGACTAATGATGAGGCCAAGCAATCCAACGAAGTTGTTTCAGGTACTTTTATGGTTAACTCTAATCCGGCAAGGATTCTATTTGATAGTGGTGCAAATTTGTCGTTTGTATCTCCAAAATTTGTGCCTAGACTTAATAGACCGTTAGCTAAGTTAAGTCGTCCAGTAGAAGTCGAAATAGTGGATGGCAAGACGGTGCTAGTGGTTGATGTGTGTAAAAATTGCGATGTCGTTTTTAGTGTCGAAAACTTTAAGATTGATCTTATCCCGATGACTTTGGGCGGTTTCGATATCGTTGTTGGTATGGATTGGCTCGATCATAATAGAGCCGATATTGCATGCCATGAAAAATTTATTTGTGTAAAGGCCCCAAGTGGGGGAGAGTTAATTATTCACAGTGATAAGCGTAGAAGACTTGTGCCGATATGCATTTTTTCACGGGCACGTCGTCTCCTCGATAGTGGTGGCATGGCTTTTCTTGCCCATGTTGTTGATACTCGTGATGAGCCACCACCCATTCGTGAAATTCCGGTGGTTAGTGAATTCGAAGACGTTTTTCCGGACGAGTTACCGGGTGTTTCGGCGGAAAGAAAAGTTGAATTTCGCATTGAGTTGGTTCCGGGGGCTACCCCCATTGCTAAAACTCCTTATCGTTTAGCGCTGACGGAAATGCAAGAGTTATTAAATCAAACCCAAGAGTTGCTTGAGAAGGGTTTTGTTCGACAGAGTGCTTCGCCATGGGGCGCTCCGGTTTTATTCGTAAAGAAGAAGGATGGTAGTATGCGGATGTGCATCGATTATCGGGAGTTAAATAAAGTGACGATCAAGAATCGTTATCCATTACCTCGGATTAACGATTTGTTTGACCAACTCCAAGGTGCAACGTATTTCTCTAAAATCGACCTACGATCCGGCTATCACCAAATGCGGGTTCGTGAGGAAGATATCGAGAAAACGGCTTTTCGAACGCGTTATGGGCATTTTGAGTTTGTGGTAATGCCTTTTGGTCTTACGAATGCACCGGCGGCATTCATGGATCTTATGAACCGAGTGTGCCAACCTATGTTGGACAAGTCGGTGATTGTGTTCATTGATGACATACTAGTCTACTCGAAAAGTATGAACGAACATGAACGTCATTTTCGCGAAGTATTGAAGACGTTACAAAAGGAGAAGTTGTATGCTAAGTTCTCCAAATGTGAATTTTGGCTAAGGGAGGTTCAATTCCTTAGCCACATTGTGAACAAAGACGGTATTCAAGTAGATCCGGGGAAAATAGAGACGGTGAAGAGTTGGGAACGATCGACTACGCCTACGGAAATCCGAAGTTTCCTCGGATTGGCCGGTTATTATCGTCGGTTTATCCAAGACTTTTCTAAGATCGCTTCTTCGTTGACGAAATTGATGAGGAAGAACGCGAGATTTACTTGGGAGAACGAGCAAGAAATTTCTTTTCAATTGCTAAAAGAGAAATTGTGTCAAGCTCCGGTGTTAGTGTTGCCAGAAGGAGTGGAAGACATGACGGTTTATTGTGATGCTTAGTTAAATGGGCTCGGGTGTGTTCTAATGCAAAGAGGTGAAGTCATCGCTTATGCCTCTCGACAACTAAAGGAACAAGAAACGAGATATCTGACTCATGATCTTGAGTTGGCGGCGGTTGTGCATGCGTTGAAAATTTGGCGCCATTACTTGTATGGTGTCAAGAGTACGATTTATTCGGATCATAAGAGTTTGAAACACCTCTTCAATCAATGAGATTTGAATTATCGCCAACGTAGGTGGATGGATGTAGTGAAAGATTATGATTGTGAAATACTTTATTATCCGGGCAAGGCGAATGTGGTCGCGGTTGCGTTAAGTCGAAAGAGTCATCACCCGGCGTTACGATTGGGATTGTTACGTATGATTATTACTAACGATTTTCTTGAAAAACTTGGTGTGATTCAAATACAGGCTTACGTTCACAACAAGCATGCGAAACGAATCATGGGGCAATCGGAGTTCATTACTATGGGCTCGCGTGGTTTGTTGTCTTTTCAAGGAAGAGTGTGGGTGCCTATGATGGGTGATTATCGACAAGTGCTACTTGATGAAGCACATAAGTCAAAGTATTCCATTCATCCGGGCGCGACGAAAATGTATCTATATTTAAGAAAAGATTATTGGTAGCCGGGCATGAAACGTGATGTTGTGAAGTATGTTGAGCAATGCACCACGTGTTTTCAAGTTAAGGCCGAGCACCAAAAGCCGTATGGTAAGTTACAACCGTTATAAATCCCGAAATGGAAATGGGAGCACATTACCATGGATTTCATCACAAAGTTACCTAAAACGGCGAGAACCCAATTTGATTCGATTTGGGTTATAGTTGATCGACTGACGAAAAGTGCTTTGTTTCTTCCCATTCGGGAAGCGATATCGTCGGAGATCTTGGCTAAGTTGTTCATCAAGGAAGTCATCTTTCGACACGGTGTTCCTATATCTATTATTTCGGATCGAGATACCCGTTTTACATCTCGGTTTTGGGAAAAGTTTCACGAAGATATGGGTACACAATTGAAATTGAGCACGGCGTATCATCCTCAAATGGACGGTCAAACCGAACGTACGAATCAAACTTTGGAGAATATGTTACGGGCTTGTAATATTGATTTTGGTGGGAGTTGGGACGAGCACTTACCTTTGGTGGAATTCTCGTACAATAATAGTTATCATACTAGTATCGGGATGCCACCTTACGAGTTGCTTTATGGGCGGAGGTGCCGAACTCCGATTTGTTAGGGTGAAATTGGTCAAAGAGAAATCGGGAGTACCGATTTGGTTTTAGAGACGAATAACAAGATTGATATTATTCGGGATCACTTGAAGAAGGCTCAAGATAGACAAAAGTCATATGCCGATAAACGTAGACGAACAATCGAATTTCAAGAAGGTGACATGGTGATGCTTAAGGTTTCGCCATGGAAAGGTATTATTCGATTTCGAAAATGGGGAAAGTTAGCTCCTCGGTTTATTGGGCCATTTAAGGTTTTAGCTCGTGTTGGTGAAGTCGCGTATCGTTTAGAATTACCCGAAGAGCTTGAGGGGATTCATAATACTTTCCATGTCTCCCATCTCCGTAAGTGTCTTGCAGATGATTCATCTTGGGTACCATTAGAAGAAATTGAGCTAAACAACAAGTTAGAATATATTGAGGAGCCGATTGCCATACTCGATGAGAAGGTCAAAAGGTTGAGAAATAAAGAAGTGAGGACTTTTAAAGTTCAATGGCGTCGGAGTAAAGGTTCCGAGTTTACGTGGGAGCCCGAAGAATTCGTGTTAGTTTATCTTCCTTCTTGTCATGCGGCTTGGATCGCGAGGACGCGCTCCGATTCAAGTGGGGGAGAGTTGTAAGACCCAAATATTTGTTGTGTACATAAGCGTAAATAAGATGCTTGAAGTTGGGGTTTTGTTGTACATATTTAAAAGGAGAAAGAATATGATCTGGGGGAATGGTACGCCGCGCAGGCCTTTGGCGCGCCGCGCCATTGGTCTGTGACAGATTCCCTTCTCTTTTAATTAGATATTTTGAGGGCAAATTGGTAAATTCACTAAAGGGCCGACTTTAAGGTTCTAGATTCAGTTTGGTGAGCCTCATAACACCATTTTCACCTACTTCACCTCTTCCAAATTAATTTAGTTAGAGAAAGGGGTTTTCTAGAGTGAGAGAACTCAAATCAAGGAAGAAGAAGCCGATTTCTGGTCTAAGTGCAAGCTTTAAAGTTGTTCATCTATCCTCTAGCTATGTTTTGATTGTAGTGGTATGCTCTAATCTTAATTTCCTAATTTAATTTTGTGAAAGGGTTAGTGTTAGGGTTAATGGTGAACTTAAAACCCACTTTGTTAGTAAATTGGGTGTTTTGGGTGAATTTGGGTCATGAAGACCCAAAGATGACTAACCTAGGGTTTTCAAGTATTAATTGATGTTTGAAAGCTTAAATTTGTTAGTTAGTTACTAGCATACCTATATCTAAGTAAATGGGCGTTGTGTGGGTTGGTGGATGACCCGAAATGGGTGTGTTGACCTTAATTTGGTCAAATGGGTCAAAATGGACCTAAGTTAGTTAATGTTGTTGTGTAATGCATAAACCTTGTGTTGAAATGCATTTTAAACCTAACTTGGCTAAGGATTAGGGTTTTAGGGATGTTAACCCAAATATTAGGGTTAAGGGTGTAAATGGGTCGAAATTGCACCATGGGTCAAGATAACACTAGAATGGAGTTTTAGTTAGTTGAACAACTTGAGTTTGTGATTGATATTATGTATAATGTAATAGGTACGTTACATTGAAGATTTCTGAGCTTGATTATCTTTCACAAGAGTTTTCGAGGTGAGTGGAGTAATTATACGTATGTGTATATGATGTGTTTATTTGTGGGTGTTATGGTATGAACCATCGAGCCGGTAGTGCCATAACATGTGTGCGATAAGATGTGAACCACGAGCTGGTAGCATCGAGTGTGAACCACGAGCCGGTAGCACTATAAACTAGATGTGAACCACGAGCCGGTAGCATCGAGTGTGAACCACGAGCCGGTAGCACTATAAAATAAGATGTGAACCACGAGCCGGTAGCATCGAGTGTGAACCACGAGCCGGTAGCATCGAGTGTGAACCACGAGCCGGTAGCACTATAAAAGAGTATGACTCAAATGCGTATGGTGTGAACCAAGAGCCGGTAGCACCATAGCGTTTATGGTTAACCATATTGAGATTGTCGATTATTTAGCATATTGTTTATATATATACATTGTGTTGAGTATATGCTAATGCGGTTTTGTGTTAATGTACGACTTGTTAAGTGTTTTGGGTACGATGACATGCTAATTGAGTTACAAGTTCGTATGAGGTATTTGGTGAATGTGATTACAAATAGATGAGTTATATATATGTATGTGTAATTATTGCATTCACTAAACTTTGCTTACCCTCTCATTGTTTACCTTTTTATAGGCTCAGGTATGGACAAAGGTAAGGGCGTTTGTTTGGAGTAGAGATCCCGTCGTGTTAGGAGACGCTTTTGGAGATATTAGCTTTTGGGGTTTGACCGAGACTTGGGTAGTTTAACCCCAAACACCATGCTCGTAGGGTCGTTTGGTATTTAAACTTTTGCGGTCGAAACTCTCGTTATGTATTAAACTCGTAAAACGGTCGATGTGGGCCCCGCTTTGTAAAACTTATTTTATGTTTGAAAAGTGTTAGTTGTACATATTTGAATATGTTGTTAAAAGCATTTTGTCTAATTATGTCGGGAAGTGGCCAATCTTTTTCACATTTCAAGACTTTTTGGACAGACCAGATCGGCGCACCGCGCGGGGTATTGGCGCGCCGCGCCAATTGCTGAACAAACAAATTTTTTTTTTTTGATATTTTTCGCGGGTTCGATGGTGGTTTGGTTTGGGTCGTTACACGATACGATACGATACTTTGTAGTAAATATGCATAGGATGGCACTGAACAAGTACAAAGTTGACCTCGGAATCACGAACCTATATCAATTATATATATTAAAACGTATTTTCGTAATCGAACAAGTTTATATATATTATTTCAATTGTTATATATTTATGTATATATACTTATATATATATATATATATATATATATATATATATATATATATATATATATATATATATATTCTATATATAAATATTTATCTGATAAAATAATATTAATAAGATTAATGAATAAAGAGTTTGTATTATTTTGTTGTAGTAATAATAATAATAATAATAATAATAATAATAATAATAATAATAATAATAATAATAATAATAATAATGATAATAATAGTTTTAGAATCATGTTATTAATAATAATAATAATACTAATACCAGTAATAACAATAATGATAATACTATTAATTAGTTTTATAATGATGATAATAATAATAATAATTTTAATCATAATGATATTACTAATAATAATCTTAATGATAATACTTATACTTAATAATAATAATAATAATAATAATAATAATAATAATAATAATAATAATAATAATAATAATAATAATAATAATAATAATAATAATAATAATAATAATAACACCAATAAAAATAAAATAAAAATGCTACCTCAAAAGATTAGGCTTTTTAAAAAAAAATTATGCCACAGCCCGGGCTCGAACCCGAGACCTCTCGGTTACACAAAACACCCAAGGCCACGCCTCCGTTTCTTTCTTTCTGGAATTAATCCCTCCCCCTTAAATATAACCCATTTTCTCTTTTGATTATTTCATCTTCTTCTTCACTAATATACAGTCGACCATGAACGAATTAAATACTAAAAAAAAAACGAATTTGTGGCTTCCCTTAATACTTGTAAACAACCATAATACTAGAAAGAGGGGTTCTTGATAAATAAAAAAAAAAGAAAAAAAATTAAAAAAAAGAAGCATCTACTGTTCGCTGTTTAAAAAAAAAAAATTTGAATTTTGATTTTTCGAACGTTTTATCTCATGATTCCTACATGAAAAAGTTTCTAAATCATACCTATAAGCTTTCTCAATCATAAATTTAACTGGAAACATCACAATGACTTCGAATTTTACCAAGAACGAAATAGTTGACTTTTTAAAAATAAACTTTGACCTCAAAATTAGAAATCGATAGAACGAATTGGAACCTCAAATTTTGCAGATAGTTTGAGTATGAGATCCTAAACACAGCTGCATTTATAGATTTTTAAAATTGATTGGATTCAAGGTTTTGGTAATTTAAGTCAAGAACAAGGTACGGTTTATATTTTTTTTTATATTTAATCTCTGTTTTAATTCAACAAATGCAGATCGATATATGTATATAATATGTAATTGAATGATTAAAGCAGTATCCAAACAAAACCGAAACCAGTAGATGAATAAAAAAAATATCACGATTTGAATAAAAATTAAAAATTGGCGACATGTCTGTTTCATCTTTTTTTTTAAATTTTAATAATAAATTAATAATAGTAATATTAATAATAAATATTAATCATAATAATTATAATGATAATAATAATAATTAATATCAAGTTTAATAATGATATTAATAATTAATAATAATATGTTAATATTAATAATAATAATAACAATAATAATTTTAATAAAAATGTTAAATTATCATTATTAATAATGATAACTATATAATGTTAATAATAATAATATTAGTAACAATAATAATAATACTAATAAAAATAATATTAGTAATGATAATACTTAAATGATAATAATAATAATAATAATAATAATAATAATGTTAATGATATATATTATGTTAATGATATTACTAATCATCATAATAAATGATAAATAATAATAATAATTTTGATAATAATAATAATAATAATAATAACAATAACAATAATAATAATAATAATAATAATAATAATAATAATAATAATAATAATAATAATAATAATAATAATAATAATAATAATAATAATATTGTTTTTGACAATACTGGTAATGATAGTTGTAAATGATTATGATAATATTGTTAAATATTATATTAATAATAATAATATTAATATAATAAATTAATACTAATGTATTATTATTTACAAATAATTGTTCGTGAATCGTCGAAATTTGTCGAGGTTAAATGAAATCATATAAGAGTTAGGTTTAAATTTTTGCCGGAAATTTTCGGGTTGTTATAATTTATACCTTTAGTAAATAGGTCTGTAGTGTTGTTTGCAGACTCTATTTTTTCAACATGAATAATTCTCAAAGACAGTTTTTCTCTTACAAAGTGTAAGTCTATTTCAGGATGTTTTATTTTTTCATGAAACACAAGATTAGATGCTATTTTTATAGCTGCTTTATTATCAACAAAAATTTTGACTGGTAAAACACAGTTATGTTTAAACTCATCAAGAAGCTTCAAGATCCATATGATCTCACATGTAACATCAGCTAATGCCCTTCAGCCTCTGGTGATGATCTAGAGATTGTACTTTGTTTTTTACTTTTCCATGAAACTATGGAATCATTCAAGAATGTACAGAAACCTGTTACAGATTTTCTAACCATACATGCTTTACCCCAATCAGAATCCACATAAGCAACCAAACCCATATTAATAGATTTAGAAATATGTACTCCTAAACCTGGAGCACCTTTAAGATACCTCAAAAGTCTCAAAGCACATTTATAATGTGAACTTAATGGAGAATGCATAAACTGACTCAATAAATGCACATAATAAGATATGTCAGGTCTGGTTAAAGTTAGATAGATTAGTTTACCAATAAGTTTCTGATATTCATCAATATTGGATAATAATATGTTATTCTCAGTTTGTTCAGTATTTAAAATTAAACCAGACCCCAATGGAGTTGGTGCAGGTTTACAACAAAGCATACCAAACTGAGATAACAATTCAAGACAATACTTTCTTTGTGACAAACAAACTCCTGTTTTTGTTTTCAATACTTCTATTCCCATAAAATATTTTAAAACACCTAAGTCCTTTATTAGAAACTCTAAACTAAGAAACTGTTTAAACCTTTTTATTTCATTCACATCATTCCCAGTTATCACAATATCATCAACATAAACAAGAAGAATAGCAAAGATGTTCTTTTCAGACTTTACAAACAGTGAATAATCATTTTTACTTTGAACAAATCCATGTTCACTCAAAGCACAGGTTAATTTCTCATTCCACTTTCTTGGAGCCTACTTTAAACCATATAAAATCTTTTTTAATTTGCAGACTCTTTTCTCAGATTCACTAAAGTAACCTAAGGGCAAAGACATATACACATCCTCATCAGAATCACCATATAAGAAAGCATTATTCACATCTAACTGATATAAATACCATCCATTAGTAACAGCAAGACTTATAACACACCTAACAGTAGTCATTTTGACTACTGGTGAGAAGGTTTCATCAAAGTCAATGCCTTCTCTTTGGTTATATCCTTTGGCCACAAGTCTTGCTTTATACCTATCTATTTGATCATTTGATTTATATTTGATTTTATATACCCACTTACATCTAATCGGTTTTCTATCTTGAGGTAAAATTGTTAATTCTCAAGTATTATTTCTGTAAAGCGCTTTCATTTCCAAGTTCATAGCATCTACCCAATGTTGAAACTTACTAGCTTCCCAGTAAGTTGTGGGTACAAAGCTTTTGTTAATAGAAGTAACAAAACAGAAATTCTCATATGTTAAATTACTGTAATTAACAGTTTTTTCAATACCAAATTTCACTTTTCCTTCAATTACATAATCGTCAAACTTTCTTGGCTTAACAGAATCTCTTTGTGACCTTCTTAATGTAAAAGAAGGTCCTGGTGTATCACTATCTTGTAAAATAGTTTCAGTTGTGCCCTCAGGGTGATGCTTATTAGCATGTAATGTTGCATCAGTTGAATTACTACCAGTATGTTCTGTAGGGACAGTACTATCTGGCAGATTTCCTCCAGTGTCATCACTACTTAAGTCATCTTTCCCTTATCATTGGGACTTTGAGAGACTTGGCTATAGACTAAGTATAACACGTAGGGGCAGTTGATTCCTGTAAGCACATAAACTCCTACGTGTAGGAACTTGCTACAAACAACAGGTAGGAAGAAATCCCCTTACAGAGTACTCCTCCTCAACCTTGATACTAATAGCGGAGGACTTCTTAAAGACAATCACAAGAATCGCCTTCAACCTCAAAAAATTAGGGTTTTGAATTGAAACCCTAATTTGAACCAATTTCTTCGATCATTGAAACAATCACCAATCGATTACAAGAGAATTGAAACCGATTCACAATGACAGGATCTCTTTTAGATCAGAAACCCTAAACCACCGATTGAACTTTCAATCACTCGAAACCCTAATTTGGATTTCGAAGAAAACTAACACCACAGATTGAGCACCCGCTCGGATACCATGAACAAACAACAGTATGATCAGAAAAATCACACAAACCACAATCAAACACTTGAATTTTACCAAAAACTTTTACAGATTGAATCTCAAAAATAAACTGAACAATACGAATACAGATAATTGAATGACTGGAACCCTAATTTTCCAGGTCTATATACACACCAACTATGACTAAATGATAAAGGGACCCTTGGACTATAAAACTTCTAAACAATGACACTTTTGGCCCCTGTACATGTGTGTATGCAGTAATATGGATACCTAATTCCAACTATGTTCCATCTGTGTAAGAATTAACCTGAACCCCACACCAGGTGTGTTATCCATGATTAACTCATACATGATCCATAAAGTAACTATGCCTTCAATCTTGACAGCAACACAGAAATGCAGTAGCAGGATCAACAGCATCCAATGAATATTGAATAGCTTCAACCTGCTAAACTCAACCAAACAATTATAAGTTACAATACAAAGCAGAATATTAAGATTGTTAGTTTAACAATTTTCTTTGGAGGGAATGGGAAGTAAAAAAAAAATTCGTTTTTTTTAAATTTTTTCACAAACATTAAGATTATGTAAAAATATGAACATTTAAAAAAGACACTTTCTGATAAATATTATTATTTTAGCGGGAAATGCTCGAATAATAACCAAAAACATGCATCATGAGTAATGTTATTCCTGATAACATTCAAACATTCATCGTGATAAATGTTATTTTTGGAGCGTATTTTTTTCATCTTATGTGAAGTTTTTTTTCCAAATTTTAGCCCGATTTAGAGATTAGGGTTTAGGGTTTCGTGTTTTGGGTTTAGTCCCTAAACCCTAAACTCTAAACCGTTCGTGTTAAATATTCAATCAAAAACTTAATTTCTAAACCCTAAACCGAAAAAATACTTGAAGAATAACATTACTCATGATGCACGTAATCTTAATGTTTGAAAAAAAAAAAGTAAAAAAAATCGGAAAAAAAAAATATTACTTTCCCTTCTCCCAAAAATGTTTCCGTCTTGATTAGTTAGTTCACTATATATATATATGTGTAGATATATAACAATGTGTTAACATGTGTTTCTTTTTATTTTAATTTTATATTATGTGTGTGTGTTTCTTTTTATTTTAATTTTATATTATGTGTGTGTGTGTTAACATTAAGATCTGTCACATTTTATTTGTCATTTATTGTCAAAGCAGTTAATATAATATAATTTGTAATGTGATGTGGTCCAGCGGTTGGTGGCCTGCTTCCTTAAGGGGAGGTCAGGAGTTCGACCTCGTTGACTACATATTAAAAACACAATTTCATCCATGCCATGAAGTATCCACACATGACACATTTCTCATATCGTTTGGGGGGTAATGGGGAGGGGGTTTTACTTGGCCGTGCCCTTGGATTGGTTTCAAGCGAGGTTATTATTTCTGCATCGACATAGTCGAAACGGGAGATGATCGCAACGGGTGGTTTAGTCCTCCTTGGGTGATCCAATGACAGTAAAAAAAAATATATAAATTGTAATTGTAATACTTTACACATTTCAATCGTTAATTCGTAATTTCTAGTCTGGTCCCTTTTTTACCTAATAAAATACTGTCCGAGTAATTAATCCAATGTTAAATATTTATGCTATTGGACATAACAAATACTCCGTATACACTAAGATGGATTGCAATGGATAATGATGATGCAGCCAGGCCATGTGCAAAGGAAAGCAGATTTGGCGCCAATTATTTTACTCTCCAGGACCCGCGGGGTTAGGTATCTTAATTTCTTAATCTTGTACTCCGTATTATTTGCCTAACCTAGTTGCCTGTATATTTGTAAATTACCACTTCATCTAGTGGATATCCATTCAATTTACTTGATTCATTATAGATATAAATAAGAGAAAATTATGCGGTAGCTACTGCCCAATCAATCAGTTATGAAATTAATCCCTACGATTTGTACCATATTGCACGGTTAACTAAAGTGTTAGTTTTGAATGTGGATAGTCATTGTGGTTTGCTAGAGGAGCAAAGATAGTCCAATAGCTAATTTTGTAAATTTTTCTGTTAAAATCTAGTCATGTGCCAGACATGTGAGGATATTTTCGTCATTCAATCTTTCCAACAAACCAAAGACTCTAAGAAACTCACTTTCCAAATTTTTTACTCAAAAACCACGCTATCTTTTCTAAGTACTGTATATATAAATATAAATATTATATGTATGAAAATAAAAATATAAATAAGCCCATCATCTTAAATCATCTCACCATCCCACATTATTTGATTCAAAACTCATCAGTCATCCCATTAAAAACTACCTCCGCTGCCACGTCATTCGCCGTTGTTTACTTGAAACGTCAACTTCGGCGTACCTGCTCTGTGCACCGGAGATCGTTACAGAACTCCAACAGAAGAAACTCAGTTGCGAAGGTTAGTACGATTGGGTTATTATTAGGGTATAATCTTGTTTCTGTTTTGGTTTCCCTACAAGAAACTCAAATATAAAATTTGTTAGGGTTTAATTGTGTTTCTATTTTGGTTACAACCCAATCAGATTTGTTGTTGGTCGAAATTAGCAGTGACGGTAGTTGAACTCAACGACGGGTGATGCTAGTGGAACTCAGCGACGGTGCCGGCGGTGGAACTCAGGTCTTGAACAACGTGATTGAAGAGGTAGTGGTTGTAGAACCCAACTCCATGACATGTCCTTTTTTTGTTGAATCAATGGTTATTTGTTTATTTTACAAAATCAATTTAAGGTTTTACTTAACAAGTAATCAAAAACATTTATTTAGAAATTAGCCTAAATTCTTAATGATGAAAATACCCTTACATGCCTGGCACATGACTAGATTTTAATAGAAAAATTAACGGAGTTTGTGATTTGGACTATCCTTCCTCCTCTAGTAAATCAAAATGACTATCTACATTCAAAACTGATACTTTGGTTAACCGTGCAAATTGGTACAAACCACATGAATTATCCGTGCAATTTTCTCTATAAATAATTTCAATAGATAAAAATATGCATGTGTGATATATATATATATATATATATATATATATATATATATATATATATATATATATATATATATATATATATATATATATATATATATATATATTTGTTATATTACGTTATTTTATCATATATTAAGAGATATTATAATATTTTATGTATATTTAATGTATATTTATCAACTCGCTTAATTCACTGAATATGAATATAGATAAATGATAAATGAATTGAATTTAAATAGATATGTATCACCGGATCAATATGTATATGCAAGGTTGCAAAATTCGCTATTCGGGGATTAATCCTTCGGGACTTTATAAGGATTAATCGGTAATTCGGGGATTAATCGGATTGTACTTTATATATTTAAATATTAAATTTTAAAAATTATGTGTAAATATAAAAAAATGCCATAAATATACAAATAAATTTTAACATAATTGTTTAAAATTATTCATTTTGCTCAAAAACTATAAAGTTCTAGTTTAAATTCATGTTAAAATGTTAACTATTTTTTACTTTGACCGACTTTGATTACCAAATTCGATTTTCACTCATCAATTGACGTTGACCGTTTAATTAAACGGATTTTTAAAAATCAGAACGGATTCCTCTTAAAAATGATTAATCGGGGATTAATCGACGAGCAATCGGGTTTTTTTACAACAGTGTGTATATGTGTGTGTGAAATCATGAATATTCAACTTTTAAGTTGAAGTATAATTAAAGCATACCGGCGGCTATCGGATATATACTATTATAATTCTATAATAATGGTATAAATGACGTACTCTATGCTCATTTGCCTTACTTAATTAGCTAGTTGCGAAGTGGAGTTACATACTCGTTAAATATGAGTGGAGAGATATTTCAATGGCAAAAAAAGATAAATATTATCAGGTTCACTTCATTTTGAAACCATACGGTTTCTTTATCGTATTACATTTATAGGGTGTACGTGTTTGGCCCGGGTTTATAAGGTTTTTAGTTTTAATCAGTGTCGAAAAATATGGGATATCTGATATATGATATATAGTGTTTAAAAGCAAATTATAACCTTGTGAAATATTAATAACAGTCACATAGTGGTTGATCGGTGATTTGAGCTATAACAAAGTTGTTTTTGCAGCATAAACCAAATTTTTTTGTCCGAATAATTAGCAATCCAAGAATCATACCACATAATCCAATCATTCCAACTATGAAACTGAGTCATATCAATACCCAACCAAATAGAAACTTTTCCCCAAATATGCAATTAAACATAATATGGTCACATTATTCCATACGGCAAGAACATTGAGATCAACCGATATCCATAATATCAAAACGCCTTCTTGATAAGTTCAATCTAGTTGAAACTCAGTCATGAGATAATTTCCATAAAAAGATGTTATCTTCATAGGGATACATTTAATCCATCTCGTTTTAACAAGAAAGGACGGTTACCACATATTATCAATGTAAATATGATTGTCACTTACAAAATATGTGTCTATCTCCAATTGACCATTTTAACGTATCTCGTGTATTTGATAGAGTTCGATCAACTCCATGAGACTCTGTTCAATCCTTCCCCCAATTTGAGATCTGCTCCAATTCCACTCCCAAACTCTGTTCAATCCTTCCCCCAAGCGTTTTTATTCGTAGCCAGATGAAAATGCAATTATTTACATTAAGTATTTGTATATTATAATGGTAAAATAAAGTTGTATGTAATTTGTGTAGATTGCTGATTTTTTCTAATGTTCGTGCATCTTACGAGCTCTAAAACTTAAAAAGTGTATGTCTTTGCTAATGATGATACTATTTTGATGCAGTCAAAACATGCTGGTTACTTCAATGCATGACTAATAGCGAAGCTCAAATTGACGTGACTTACTGCAGAACGAGCACATGACTTACAACTAATGTTGTTTACATATTTTTTTTAATAAGGTGGAATTGAAGTTTGAGATGTCTAAAGCATTCTTTGACTTTGTATACCGTTTATATTGAAGTGAAGATTTTAATCCTATTGTACTACATATAACTTTTTTTTAAAAGTATCAACGCATGGCTCACATATTATCCGTATATATATTAGCCAAAGGGTTGAGTTGTAGTTTTATGTTTTACATTTGTTGAACATATTATCGTATGAACTCTTAATGGGTTTTGGAACTTAATGGTTACATGGCCCACATGGTAGGAAGTGGGGTTGATTTTTATGTATTTATCTTATTTTTATGTTTAATTTATTATAAAAATATTATAAAAATGTGCATAAATAATTTGTACATAATAATTATATATATATATATATATATATATATATATATATATATATATATATATATATATATATATATATATATATATATATAAATAATTATTCTTTCGTGGTAACAATTTAAACAACTAATTTATGTGGATTTCATTAGTTAAATTATAAAAAATGAATTGTGCGGATTTTTAGGTTTAAATGATTTTTTTTATTTTTTTATTTGTTAAACACAGTAAAGATATTTTAACGAAAAACATATAAATTTATACAACGATAATCATCATGTCAGCACTAGTGTAGTTTTGTCCAGCGAAGCATATCGGGCTTATTTTATAGTTAGTGTATATAGGGAAAAGCAAGATTTGAAAAGGTTAGCTAGGTGTGTCTTCAACATTGTGGAAAATACAAGGGTATCCCATCACAAAAATGATTAAAAGGCAATGCACTTTTTTCATATATTTTTTTGAAACCATTTACGTTTATTATTTGACATAATCAAAAATAATACTGTATGTTTTAACAATCTCAGTAGGACCGTCCTAATACCTTTTATTTTGACACGTATAGCCAAAGAAAAACGTGATCGTTTATATCTTCAACTAAAGTGACTGGTTAAAAGAAGCCAACTCTATCCATAAAAAAAGTATAGTGAAGAAATACATCCATTTCTTCAAAAAATAAATAATATACCGTGTATATATATATATATATATATATATATATATATATATATATATATATATATATATATATATATATATATATTTAAGAATAAAGTAACTAGAAACCGCAAAATTGATGAGCTAGACATTCTTATTGATTCAAGCACGGCTTCCCCTGATGATGTTAATACACGTAATTCCCTTGCTTCGGAAAAAGGGGAACTTACAAAACTTATCGATCTCGATTATTTGCAAAAAGCTCGTGTTAAATGGGACGATGAGGGCAATGAAAATTCTAAATTTTTCCATGGTACTTTAAAACATAAGTGTCGCACTCAACATATTCAAGGGGTTCTTGTAGACGGGGTGTGGTTCGATGACCCGACCGTGTTAAAGCTTAATTTTTTTAGTTCTATGAATCAAAATTTAAGGCAATTGATGTTGAATTTTTTATCAGCGACTTCAGGCCGATTGCTAGGCTGTCACAGGCCGAGTCTATCAGTCTTGAGGCAGAATTCAATGACGAGGAGATTAAACATGCGGTTTGGAGTTGCGGTAGTTCAAAGGCCCCGGGACCGGATGGTATATCGTTTTGATTTATTAAGTTTTTTTGGGACTTATTTAAGGTTGATTTTTGCAGGGATATTAAAGAATTTTTCTCTACCTATTCCATGCCTCGTGGTGCAAACTCGGCCTTTTTTTCTTTTATTCCAAAGGTGCAGAACCCGGTTCTTTTAAACGATTTTAGGCCTATTTCGTTAATTGGTTGCTTCTACAAAGTTGTTACTAAGATCCTCACTAATCGATTACAACGTGTCATTGACAAGATTATTAGTCCCGTTCAGTCCGCGTTTATTTCGGGACGTCAGATTCTTGACGGTCCGCTTATGCTTAGTGAGATTATATCTTGGTACAAAAGAAAAAACAAGAAGATGCTCCTTTTTAAAGTCGATTTCAAAAAAGCCTATGACTCTGTTAATTGGGAGTTTCTTTTATTTATGTTATCGGCCTTGGGTTTCAGTGATAAGTGGTGTTCGTGGATCAAAGAGTGTTTATTTTCGGCTACGACTTCGGTCTTAGTTAACGGGTCACCAACTCGTGAATTTCAGTTGGGAAGGGGTTTAAGACAGGGTGATCCTCTCAGCCCGTTACTTTTTATTATTGTGATGGAAGGCCTCCATATTTTGTTTCATCGGGATATGGATAGTAACTTGATTTGTGGCATTAAAGTGGGTTCCGAAAATATCCCTTATCCCATTTTTTTTTTACGTTGACGACGTGATTATTTTTTCTGAATGGAGTTCGGTTGAATTGAGACATATTTTGTTGATCTTGGATCTGTTCCATAGAACTTTAGGACTGAAATTGAACGTTCATAAGTCGCATGTGTTCGGAGTTGGGGTGGACGATTCGGAGTTGTTTTCTTTAACTAATGCAACGGGCACTCAGGTAGGTACGTTTCCTACTACTTATTTGGGTATTCCCATTGGTTCTAACATGAAACACTTGTCGAATTGGGTTTCGTTATGCGATAAGTTTCAGTCCAAACTCTCCTCTTGGTAGGCGAGTCTCATTTCAGCGGGCGGTAGATTAACGTTAATTAAATCCGTTTTGGGAAGTTTAGGGATATATTGGTTCTCCATGTTCAAAAGTCCCGAGATGATCCTTAAACGACTTGAATCAATTCGAGCTAGATTTTTTTGAGGAGGCAGCAACTCGGTCAAAGAAAATGGTATGGTTCAAATGGGACAATGTTCTTAATTCTTTCGACAAAGGAGGTCTCAACATTGGTAGTCTTAAGGCCTTCAATTTAGCTTTAGTCTACAAATAGAGATGACGATATTTGACATGTCCGAATGATATGTGGGTTACACTTATTAAATCTATATATGGCCACGTTTTTGAATCCACTGTTTCTAATACTCCTACGGTATAGACTAATATTATCGCCACTTGTTCTAAAACTCACGACAAAAGTCTCCTGCCTATTGATACTATTCGCGTGAGAATTGGTGATGGGTGTAATATTCGATTTTGGTACGATTTATGGTGCGATAATACTCCATTGTATACCCGGTTCAACAGATTATTTCATTTAGATACGGCTCCGTATGCAACTATTAATGAGAAACGGGTCAATGGTAATTGGGATTTTCCATGGGTAAGGGAGAATTAGGGTAGTAGAAACGAAATTTCGCTCCTTAAACTTCAAGATATCATTGGTAATCCGGTTCTTTCAGGCAATGCACACTCGTGGTCATGTTCTTTAGAAAATGAAGGCGTGTACACTGTTAAAATGACCAGGGAATGCATCGATCGCAACAGGTTAGCATCTTCACAAATTGGCACTCTATGGTACAAGTTTATCCCCCGTAAAGTTAATGTTTTTATGGCGTTTTTGTTTGGACATTCTTCCCCTTCATTGGAACCTTTCCGCGAAAGGGATAGATATTGCTTCCGTTGTTTGTCCTTCTTGCAATAACGGGGTAGAGATGACTGAACATTTATTTTTCGAGTGTACTTTGGTTCGTGAGTTATGGGTTAAAATCCAGATTTGGCTCGATTGTGACATGCTCGTTTGTATGTCATGGGATACATTTAGGGGTGGCAAAAAGACCCGTACCCGATGGGGAAACCCGAAACCCGACATTTTTGGGCCGGGTCCGGTCCGGGTTTGCGGGTCCGTGGGCCGGTTATGGGAATGGTTTTAAAATTTTATCCGGGTTTGGCTTCGGGGATGGTTTAAGACACAAACCCAGTTACCCGGTCCGAATACCCGACCCATTTAAATTTCAATATATATATATATATATATATATATATATATATATATATATACACACACACACACAGTGTTGCAAAAAACTCTATTGCTCGTCGATTAATCCCCGATTAATCACTTTCAAGAGCAATCCAATCCGTTCCGATTTTTCAAAATCCGTTTAATTAATCGGTCAATGTCATTTGGTGGGTCAAAGTCAAATTTTGTAATCAAATTCGGTCAAAGTCAAAATTGATCAACATTTTAACATAAATTTAAACTATAAAGTCATAGTTTTTGTGACACCCCCAAATAGGGCCTGGGGTATTTGTGACTAATTATATCAAATCACAGTTGTATAAACGAGAACGACTCTATATGAGACGTTATATTGAGTTTTGCAGCTGAAGATAAATAGGTTACATTGTATATAATGAACAACGCATTAAATGTCTTTAATTGATATGATATGTAATAAAGAATCCAAGCATAGCAAGCAATCATCATCAATTTAGCAAGTGTAAGTCTTTCAAATTATCCATGAATGACTTGTTGAAATGTTGCTTTCAATTAGCAAATACACAGCGGAAGCATTATGTAGGACCTGAGAATAAACATGCTAAAGAGTGTCAACCAAAAGGTTGGTGAGTTCATAGGTTTATCATAAATAATGATTTCAATAATAGTGTTAGACCACAAGATTTAATAAAGTTGATATAGAAATATCAATATAAAGTGTTGATTGATATAGAAATACCAATCTAAAAGTAATGTTGAGTTTGTAATATCGCGACTAAACAAAAGTTACCCCGTGACACTTGTTATTCGTGTCGTTGAATCATTATTATGTAGTCAAAGACCAACAGTCAACTGACTAGAGACGTCACTCTCAGTAGCGCTACTCACAATATCTAAGTTTGCATCTTATACCTCAGCAATTAACGATATTACGGAAGGGATTTAGCATGACAAAGTATGTATATAGCATAAAAGTTTGAGTACTTGTGTCTAAACGTAAAACAGTTATAAAAGTTGCGCATGTATTCTCATCCCAAAAATATATATAAAAAGGGAGCTATGAAAACTCACGATACTGTATTTCGTATTTTACGAGTATGATGGCACTGAACAAGTGCAGAGTTGTCCTCGGATTCACGAACCTATATCAAGTATATATATTAACACATATTCTCGTAATCGAATAAGTTTATATATGTTATTTCAATTGTTATATATTTCTGTAGTTATATTAATATACATATGTTTGATTGGTATTATATTAAAAATACCTAATTTGTTATATATGAATATTTATATAAAATGTTAATATGTTTGTTATATAATTATATGAAATATAATTGTAGTATATGTAATAAGTGTATTCAATGTACAAAATATTTATTTGTAAAAGTAATAGTTTTGATGAGGGGGATGATTCTCACACACACTTTTTTGATCCTCACACACCTATTTTAACCTTTTACTCTTCTAATAATACTCAATTGATGTGTGAGGATCAAAAAAGTGTGTGTGAGAATCATCCCCCTTTTGATAATAATAATTTATTAATAATTATAATAATAATGGTAATAATAGTAATTTTAATACAATTGATAGCTTTACTAACAATTATAAAGTAAAGATGATAGTTTTAATAACAGTAAAAACGATAGTTTTTGTAAAAATGATAATAACGATAGTAATTTTTAATATTAATAATACTAATAAAGATAATTATTTTAGTGATAATAATAATGATAATACTAATAATTTTAATGATAATACTAGTATTTATAATGATAATACTAATATTTATAATGATAATACTAGTATTACTAATAATAATGCTTTTAATAATAATAATACTAGTAATAATAATAATCATAATACTAATACTTAATAATAATAATAATAATAATAATAATAATAATAATAATAATAATAATAATAATAATAATGATGATGAAACTACCTTAGGAAGCTTTCTTAAAAAAATGCCCAAGAAGGGACTCGAACCCGCGACCTCTCGCTCACCCGACACCCACTCTAACCATTCTGCTGTCCCAGCTTTTCTGTTTTATTTTATAACTCATTTATATTTAACCCTTTTTAATCTTGTGTTCATCTTCTTCTTCATCAGTATAATTAATCAGAGACTCCAAAACAACTTTCTACGAATTACTTATTTTGATTTAAAATGAAACAGAAACAAACACTAGATTGTTGGATTGATTTATCAGAAAAGAATTAAAAGAAAAAAAAAACAAAAAAAAAAAACAGTAGCAGGCTGCTTCGTAAGTTTTTTAAAAAAAAATCACTTTTCAATTTTAAGCTTGTTTTAGAACTTGATTTCTTCATAAAATAGTTTTCAAATCATGTATATAAACTATTGAAATCGTCAATCGATCAAAAATCTTTAAAACGAATTCGAATTTTACCAAGAACAAAATGTTTGACTTTTTGAAATAAAAGTTTGACTCTAAAATTAATCCTTAATTTAGCGAATTAAGATTTGAAACTTTGCAGATAGTTTGAGTGATCGATTCCTAGCAAGACTGCATTTACACTTTTTGAAATTGAAATTGAATTCGTTCAAATGCTAAAAAGCTATGTTGACAGAGGAACGAACAGGAAAAAAAATAAAAAAAAATTTCTGTTTTGATTAATTGAATTGCAGTAGTGGATATGAATGTGATAACAATCGTTAGTTTATAGCCAAGAATTCGCCAGAAAACAAAATCATTACCAGTACAAGATTAAAAAAATAATCACGATTACTTTTTAAAAAAATATATCAGGATAGATAATAAAAAAAATAAAAACTGATCACATTTATATAAAAAATTAAAAAGCAGATCTGATATATATTAAATCTGGTTCGTACCATTTTTCTGACTTTGTAATTTTTTTAATTTTTTTATTGATTATTAATTGATATATCAATATTAATAATACTTTAATATTTTGAATAATAATAATAATAATAATAATAATAATAATTTTAATAAAAATGATAAATTATCATTCCTAATAATAATAATAACTATAAAATGTCATTAATAATAATGATGAGTTGTTTTAATATGATATTTATAATAATTGCAATAATTTTTATAAAAGTGTTTATACTAATAATAATATAATAGTATTATATTAAGGATATTAGTAATTATTAATAATAATAATACTGATAATAATAATGATTCTATATGTTAAAAATAATTAATGATAATATTGTTTAAAACCATATTAATAATAATAATACTAATACGTAATTCTTTACAAATGATCGTTCGTGAATCGTCGGAATTTCATAAAAGTTAAGTTTAAATTTAGTCAAAATTTCCGGGTTGTTATAGTACCTACCCGTTAAAAGAAATTTTGTTCCGAAATTTAGTTGTTGCCATCAGTCGGCGTTGTTCGTACATAGACGAGGATATTTACGTTTTATTTGGTCTTCACGTTCCCAGGTATACTCGGGGCCTTTCGTGAATTCCAACGGATAAAATATTGTTGTGTTTCAAAAGTTAAATCATACGAACCCTAATTTCTTACAGGCTCTTCCATAAAGTGCATTTTATCACTAATGCGGAGATCATTCAAAATGATGATGTTATACAACTCATTTCAGTAAATTGGATACATGAAATGTGTTATGAATAATATTGAGCTCATTTAAAACTTTGAGCGTTTATGCCACAATATTAGGGCAGACAAAACAGAGATTTAAAACTTTGAGCGTTTATGCCACAATATTAGGGCAGACAAAACTGAGGGTAGTTCATGAAAATCACAGTCATGAAATTTGATAGAGATCATCATTGTTTACATCAAGAATATTGTAATGATGAATATAAGTTGAAAAATAAAGTTTTATCACTATTGAATAATATGGATAAAACGATTCGATTATAGGAAGCGTATAAACGAAGCTATCGTAAAAGAGGGAATGAGAAAATTAAATGTTCGCCTTAACTTTTGACGTAGTCACGATTAATTTCCGGAATTCAAGGGATTAAAGGAAATCTTTGTAATCTATAAGATTTGATTCTCCGGTATTTACGGAATTTTGAGATTTCTTTGATTAAATGCGGTGAATTGCCTCGATTGATGAGTGGAAATTTTGCTATAAATTAGCTTCTTTCGTTTCATTATCTTCACCACTTCTATACTTTCTTCCTCAATTCATACTTCCAAAAGATTTTGTTAATATGCTCAATCCAGTTCTTGTTCTTGACCTTATATTGGTTATAGCCACAATCTTCCTTCTTTTCCAACTCCCACCAGAGGAGTCTGTTTACTTCTATTATGCACTAGGATTTATTGTGTTTTTGGTTCTCCCGTGTCTTTATATTGCTATATGCATTAATGTACACGATTTGTAATTTCGGTGTCGTTATAGGGCTTTATATTTTCCCTTATATGTCGGAGCTCTTTGCCTTTTTATTCTCCTCTCGACTCTAAGTAAAGCGAGTAATGGTCCAGAATTCGTAGGTATTAAGTTTCGAATGATCATAATGTTCTAAGTAGAAAGGAACATAATGTCATGATTTGATTTGTCAAATTACCAGAATATCCGAAAAAGACCGAATCATCAAGAAAAATATTTTCTTGATATGTTTAAAGGTTAAATAGAATGTAAGAGTCGTGTAACATGGCACATGATGATTATAAAATCTATGAATCATCATCTTCCATTAAAAACTTAGCATGACTTACTGTAATATAATCACGTTGGCCTGACATCATTATATTATACTAACTCATGCTTCAATTTTTAACACTTCTTCAAAACATTTATAATTTAAACTTGAATTTTACAGAATATAGAAACTAAAACAGTTTCCTTTATGATGTAATAAAGATATCGCAAAGAGATAATTAATTGCGGACAAGAATCATTATGAAGATATCTTCAAAAATATAGAGGATATTTATAACGAAAGATACGATAATATCTTAGAATTTCTAAGATCGAATGATAATGCGGAAAATTTAGAATGTGTAAGGAGATTATATGTCTTCTGTAATTTCCATCAGAAATCGAATCATCTGAATTCCTTGAGTATAGGTTTAGTCCTTGTGATTTGTCCACAGCCTCCTTCATAGTTTGTTCAATCCGTTTTTCAGTTCCAAATCTGAGCTTATACCATTCTTTATCATCAAACTTTTGGCCATTAAGACCATCTATAGCTTTTGCTGCTTCGTCAGTATTCTCAAGGTTAACGAATCTGAATCATTGATTATCAATCCGAGATGGTTTCAAGAAATTTTATTTTTTAGATGATTAAACGCTTATTGTGATCGTCAAGGTACAACGGATGTTTTCAAAAATTTTGAAATTTGAAATGTTTAAGCGTAAGATGTATCCATCAATGGATCTAACGGTTGACGAAGACATGTTGTAAATTTCAAAAGTAAGGAATGGTAAGTTCGGTTATTTGATGTGATATTTCATCACAGAATACGAATGAATATAATTCATGAATGTAGTGATCTTTAGGAAGATAACACTTGCTAAAGCTTTACTTAAATTCTGATATGTCAAAATCAGAATATGTAATTGAATTTATATGAAATGGTTGTTCCTTAGTGAACGTATACATATATCATGTGAATGTAAGTAGTATAGTTAACAACTGCTGAATCAGAATGGAAAAATGTACAATGTAACATATTTATATGAGATATGAATATCTCTCGGGTTTAACCTACCCGTTAAAATATTTTCACAATTAACGGTTTGTACAAAAGAGAAGATATACTTTCATATATGTATTCTTCAGATGTAATCATGGTTTTAATGAGTTAATATAATATTAAACTCATTTGATTTGCTGTTGAAACGAGAATAAATAATCTTCAAAACTTGAGAGATTACATAATCGTCGCGGAATATTTCTTTAATGAAGTTATGAATCAATACTTCATCGTTTATTGTTATTGATATACCTTGGTATATGATGTTGGTGCTTGTGAAATCCTTGTGAAATTCACAAGACATGAATAATGTTTTCTAGAAAGCTTCAAGTATGTCAAAAATGAAAGTGTAAAACCAAACATGTATTTGAATAATACACTTGGTTTATTATGAAATGGAGTTTATTGTGTTGAACCAGTGATTAACGATTGTTAAGTCATTAACAAAGTATGTACATCATAGCATATTGTGATATGAATTAACCAAGTAGTACATACTAGTTAAAATTCACACGTAATAGCTTAGTACGAAAAGATTTAGTATTGTTCCAAACCATATATATATAAAGTATACATATATAATTCTTCAGGAAGAATGAGTCAATACATCTTAACTCGTTATTACTAATATTTCTTGGTATCTATGGGGCGTATGATGTTGATGTTTGTGGTACCGAGTGTGATGTTGAGGCGTGGGATGCGGATGTTGTTGTTGGTGAAGCTGATGCTGTTGGTGGTGATGCTGATGGTACTGGTGGTGCTGGTTATGCTGCTGGTGCTGCTGGTGCTGCTGATGCTTATCGAATTCGCACCATATTCTCCAGAGCCACCACTCGAGCGCGAAGCTCGTTGACTTCTTCTATTATTCTGGGATGATTGGCGGTTCGGACAAGTGGATGAATAAGATCTAAAATTTTGGATATTATATATTCGTGACTGGATATCCTGGAAATGAGGGTGAAAATAGTGTCCGAACGGGTTCGCCAGTAAGTGCTTCAAGTTCTTCACCAAGAGGTGAATTCGGTTGGTGGAAGGGATCACCTTCTTCTTGTCTCCATTTATTAAGTTTACTACGAACCCATCTCCAATTCATCCAAAATAGATGATGGCTGATTGGTTCGTTTATTCCGGTTACGCTGTCTGAGGAGCTCGAGGAATCAAGTGAGAAATCCATGTTATGTGTTTGGAATTAGGGTTTTTGATACGAGTGGGTGTTGAATACTGAATGATATATTCGTCTCCTCGAATAGTATATATGGCAAAAGGATTTCCGTAATTTACGGAGGAAATTTAGGAAAAGTGTTAGACAGAGTCTATTGAGATAGATATGATAAGATATAATAAGATATGATGTGTCTATACTCCAATAATGGCAGTATGACGTGTCGAGATCATAAAATGATAAGTATGTAATCTGATAATCTTTCAATTTAAAGACTTTCAATTCGTAATGGCCTATTCAGGTCTAGGGGCTTGAGCTATAGGATCCTTTAAATCGGTAATCCAAACCCTTCCATTCTAGAGTTTCGTAGACGCCACTCGTCAAGAAAATTCAAATGATCAAAAATAACGAGAAAGCAAAGATTTAAAAGTAATGAATATGAGTAGTGATGACATTATAATGTCTTTGAGATTCTTAATAACCCAATAACATTTTCCAGTTCCCAAACCGATGCATAAAGGCATAAGGCATATAGGTACGTGATATAACAGGGAGTTATATACGTTTGAGTATAAATAGTAACAAATATAGGAGTTTCAAAATTCATGGATAATATTTCATGCAATATATATGTAATACGCAAACCATGATAGATGACTTAAGAATGTCAAGAATTTCAGAAATCATAGTGTCGCATTTAGATACGGTGGCGTAATTGAATAATACTTAGGAAAGTGAGCAGATTTCTTAGATTAGCTCGGCATTCTAAGATACGTAAAGTTTCTAAATTATAGTGTAACATTTAACAATTAAAGGCAACAATTAAAGGCACTACGATCAAGGAAAGTTGTAGACCTACATTGCTAAGGTACCTAATTGAATAAGGCACACATAAAATGCAATCCTGGTTCTATACAACAGTACTGCTCTGATACCAATCTATGACACTCCCAAATAGGGCCTGTGGTATTTGTGACTAATTATATCAAATCACAGTTGTATAAACGAGAACGACTCTATATGAGACGTTATATTGAGTTTTGCAGTGGAAGATAAATAGGTTACATTGTATATAATGAACAACGCATTAAATGTCTTTAATTGATATGATATGTAATGAAGACTCCAAGCATAGCAAGCAATCATCATCAATTTAGCAAGTGTAAGTCTTTCAAATTATCCATGAATGACTTGTTGAAATGTTGCTTTCAATTAGCAAATACACAGCGGAAGCATTATGTAGGACCTGAGAATAAACATGCTAAAGAGTGTCAACCAAAAGGTTGGTGAGTTCATAGGTTTATCATAAATAATGATTTCAATAATAGTGTTAGACCACAAGATTTAATAAAGTTGATATAGAAATATCAATATAAAGTGTTGATTGATATAGAAATACCAATCTAAAAGTAATGCTGAGTTTGTAATATCGCGACTAAACAAAAGTTACCCCGTGACACTTGTTAATCGTGTCATTGAATCATTATTATGTAGTCAAAGACCAACGATCAACTGACTAGAGACGTCACTCTCAGTAGCGCTACTCACAATAACTAAGTTTGCATCTTATACCTCAGCAATTAATGATATTACGGAAGGGATTTAGTATGACAAAGCATGTATATAGCATAAAAGTTTGAGTACTTGTGTCTAAACGTAAAACAGTTATAAAAGTTGCGCATGTATTCTCAGCCCAAAAATATATATAAAAAGGGAGCTATGAAAACTCACGATACTGTATTTCGTATTTTACGAGTATGATGGCACTGAACAAGTGCAGAGTTGTCCTAGGATTCATGAACCTATATCAAGTATATATATTAACACATATTCTAGTAATCGAATAAGTTTATATATGTTATTTCAATTGTTATATATTTCTGTAGTTATATTAATATACATATGTTTGATTGGTATTTGATATCGCATATTTCATACGCGTTTTCCTTAGCGATATCGGGTACATTTTGGTCTTTTTGGATACGATTTGGTGTTAATTTTGATAAGTGTTGCGAAAGTTGGAGTTCCAAGACCAAGAAGGTTAAATTTGAAATTATTTGATGGTTTTGGTGATTTTATATGAAAGCAACTGAAAGGGATTGGTTTGATTCGAGTTTGGTTCGAAAACAGGTGATATTAGTGAGTTTTCAGCTCAGATTCAGCAAAAAGGGTCTGGAGCGCCGCTCCAAAAGGTGGCGCGCCGCTCCAGTAGGCATAAAAAGTAAGTCGACAGTTTTCAGAAGACCATAAAGCAGATCTACAGCACTTGGCGCATCGCGCGGGGTTTTGGACGCCGCGCGATATCCTGGCGCGCCGTGCCACTTTCAGCCCGGTTCAGGATTTGTCCTATTTAAAGCCCGAAAAATACCCTAATTAATCGTTTTCGCATCCAGACGATTTCCAGCAGCTTTTTGACGAACCTAGGTGATTTTTGGGAATTTCCAAGGTCATTCTAACACATCAATCATTCCGGAAACGCGTCTCGATCTGTTTATCAATCAAGAACACAATTTTCATTAGGTTTAATTCTTATCTTCATGATGAATACTCTTAATTGTCAGTTTGTGATTTTTGTTCTAGCCATGATTGGCTAAGCTTTTTAATGTTTGTTTAGATTGAATATTCGTATGTGTTTGGATGATACTTTAATGTTTTATTGATTAATGCATGATAATTATGAGTTTTGATTAAGAACCATTCTTGTGGGTGTTGATTATTGTTACTAGGTTGATTAGTGATCTTGTTTGAACAAAGGGAACCCTGTTTCAATTTAGTACACTAGTTTTCAATTGATTTGTCTTAACCAATTGGGTGCTTACTGGACCAAGGGGTAAACCGGGTAACAAAGATTAAACAAAACAGGAGTGAATTGTGTGGAGCGAATGCGTAACCAGTTGAATCTTAATCTTGTAATTAGTTAATTACTAAGTCACAAACGAAAGAGGTCTTTGGTGAAAGGGAACCCTAAGCCAATAAATCCAAGTTTGACGTGTTTGCTAAAAGAGAACTATGGGTAAACCGACTTTGTAGTTGCATGTATTGATAAATTGAACTGGTGCTTAATAACAAATCATCCGACACTGCGAATAGGAGATCTAGGAGAACATTCTTTTATCCATTGAATTCAAATATCTTTACTTTTCGTTGAGTCAGCATTTATTTTTATAAACTTAAAAACAAAAAAATATCGTCTTTTACTTTTAATCAATCTTTGATTTGGCTAATCGTTAAATAGCCACCAAAACAAACTATCTCGTACTTTCGATTTTCATAGATTAACTTAGTTTATTTTATTAGTTACAATCTTAATTCTCACGTTTACACTGTCCTTGGAACGATTTCGGAATTACCAATTTTATACTATTACATGATCGGGTACACTGCCCGTTAGTGTGTAGTAATCTTTAAACCGGCATTTTCCATTGATAAATTTATATACTAGATTTTACACATCAAGTTTTTTGGCGCCGCTGTCGGGGATATGTTGTGTCGAAAATTAAGATTGTTATCTAATTGTTCTTAGTTTAGTTTAGTTATAGTTTATTATTTCTTTTCGTTATTCTCAGTTGAATCGGTGCATTTAATCAGTTGTTAGTTGTGATTTCGCAGGTAACAGGTAGTGCATGCCACATACGCGTTCTTCTAATTCTCCGATTCTTCAACCATTTGCAGAACCCGAAAGAGAGTTATTCAGAGCGTTAAGTCAAGAACAACAATCTACGGTGGATTCATCTTTTTCTTCGAGTGCTAATATAATTAATTTGGGTAGTAGTTCTGAGACTTTGGTGCCCGATACACCACCTGAAATCAGAGAAGAGGAAGAATCTTACGTTTCATTAGATCTTTTCGAGACTGAAGATATGGCTGACCAAGCTGAACAACCACCTCGTCCTCAGACTATGGCAGAAAAGTTAAAGGCCACACGAGGGGGCCAAGGCAATTCGATTACTCAACCGAACATCACTCAGCCTTTTTAAATTACAGGGCCGATCCTGAGTTTGATTTCTTCTGACTGCCAATTTCATGGCAAGGATAGTGAGGATGCTAACGAGCATCTTCGTGTTTTCAATGATGTTTGCAATTTGTTTAAGTTGCATGAGGTTTCCGATACGTCGATCAAGACAAGGCTTTTTCCTTGAACTCTTAAGGGAGAAGCAAAGAGATGGTTAGATAAGCAACCAGAGGGTACGATTACCTCTTGGGAGATTTTGATGGATAAGTTTTTATCGAAGTTTTTCCCTGCGTCTCGAGCTGCTAGACTTCAAGCAGAAATTTCTCAAATCAGACAAAAGAGCTGTGAGACACTATTTGATGCCTGGGACCGTTATTCTAATATGCTACTCTCGTGTCCGCAACACGGGTTGAATGATTTATAAAAGGTCCAGATTTTCTATAAGGGTTGTGACATCCCAACTCATCAGACTATTGATCAAGCAGCAGGTGGTACGTTAATGGATAAGACCGAAGAAGAGGCGCTAGAGATAATTGAAAAGCAAGCTGCTTACTCTCACGAATGGCATCAAGATCATGAGTCATTCCATTTAGTTTCAGTTAAGAGAACCGAAACTACGGGTGCATATGACGATTTTGGGTCTATAAGTGCTAAGTTGGATTCCTTTGGTAGGAATTTGGAGAAGATAAATAAGGATATTCATGGTATGAAGGTTGGGTGTGAGTATTGTGGGGGATTACATCTGGCAAAAGATTGTGATGCGGGATTGACTATGAATCAGAAAGAAGAGATTGCTTATATTAGTCAACAGAACAACAATCAGTTTCAGGGACGTGCGCAGTTTAATAGGAATTTCAACAATCCCTATAATCCTCAAGGTAATCAAGGTTCGAGGTTCCAGCCAGGTTCTAGTGGAGGATATCAACAGCAAGCTCCCGGGTATTTTCAGAAACCCCAAGCCGAAGATAAAAAGTCCAACCTTGAAGCTATGATTGAAAAGCTTGTGATTTCTCAAACTCAGCTTGTTACTACTGTTACTCAGAACAATGAGAAGAATGATCAAATGTTTCGAAATCAACAAGAAGCTATTCAGAATCTGGAGAAACAAATTGGTCAACTTGCTAATCAGAGTAATGAGAGGAAACCGGGGGAGTTACCGAGTAAGACAGATAATAACCAGAAGAATGGGCACGTTAATGCTATCACTACCCGAAGTGGTTTAGCATATGATTCACCGCAAAAGCCCGATGAGTATGATTTGCAGGTGCTGTTGGTTAAGGATAGTGAGCCAGTTTTTGTTAGAGAACCAGAGGGGGATAAGGAGCCGGAACAGGTGATTGAGAAAGTTGTGAGGGTACCGGAAACTGTTGCTGCTAAACCGGTAGTTAAAGAGTATCAACCACCGCTCCCATTCCCGAGGAAGCAGATATTGGAAAAGCTGGAGGCAGAAAAGTCCAAGTTCATGGACTTGATTAAAAAAGTTAACATAAATTTGCCTTTTATTGATGTGATTGCAGGTATGCCCAAGTATGCAAGGTTTCTTAAGGACTTGCTAACTAACAGGAAAAAGCGGGAGAACGTGTCTTCAGTCAGATTGAATGCCGCATGCTCAGCGGTAGTTGCAAACAAGCTTCTCGAGAAGCTTGAGGATCCTGGGAGTTTTACCATTCCTTGTTTACTGGGTAACTTGGATTGTATGAGGGCATTGGCAGATTTGGGGGCTAGCATTAATTTAATGCCCTATTCTATTTATTTGTAGCTAGACCCCGGGGAGTTGAAACCCACACGTATGGCTATTCAGCTAGCTGACCGCTCAATTAAATTCCCTCGTGGAATTATCGAGAATATGCTAGTTAAGACCGGGTCGTTGGTTTTTCCGGTCGATTTCGTGGTGTTGGATATGGAAGTGGATGAGAGGATTCCACTTATTTTGGGTCGGCCATTTTTAAATACTGCTAGGTGTATCATTGATCTCTATGGCCAACAGTTGACCCTTAGGATAGATAATTTGCATGCAACTTTCTCAATTGACCATGCTTTAAAATACCCTGCGTATACCGATGATGTATGCTATTTTCTTAACACTGTGAATGTCTAGTCTGAGCTATTGCAGGAATTCCCAGAGTTACAGGGTTCAGGAGAATGTTCATTGGTTGAAATTGATAAAGAGTTGCAGGTTGAGGAGGTGGATATTTTGACCACCTTGATGAAAAACGGCTATGAGCCTACTGAGGAGGAGTTCAAGGAACTCGAACGTGATGCGGATTACCGGAGTAGGTCTTCAATTGAAGAACCTCCCGAGTTAGAATTGAAGCCACTTCCAGATCATTTGGAATACGCTTATTTGCAGGAGGAATCTAAGCTCCCGGTAATTATTTATTCTTCTCTTACTACAGGTCAGAAAACTGAGCTTGTAACCATGCTGCAGGCCCATAAACCGGCCATTGCATGGAAAATTCACGACATTAAGGGTATTAGTCCCTCCTATTACACCCACAAAATCCTAATGGAGGATAACTCCAAACCTGTGGTGCAACGACAAAGGAGGTTGAACCCGCACATGCAAGATGTCGTGAAGAAAGAGATCATTAAGCTCCTCGATGCAGGTCTTATTTACCCGATTTCTGACAGTCCTTGGATTAGCCCGGTACACTGTGTACCGAAGAAAGGTGGTATGACTGTTACCACTAATGATAAAAATGAGTTAATTTCCACTAGGACTGTCACGGGATGGCGTGTTTGTATTGACTATCGAAAGTTGAACGACGCCACACGCAAGGACCACTTCCCGTTACCTTTCATGGATCAAATGCTAGAGAGGTTGGTGGGAAACAGCTTTTATTGTTTTCTTAATGGTTTTTTAGGCTATTTCCAAATTCCTATCTCGCCCGAGGACCAGGAGAAAACTACTTTCACGTGCCTGTATGGCACATTCTCATACCGACGCATGCCCTTTGGCCTTTGCAATGCTCCGGCCACTTTTCAAAGGTGCATGATGGCCATATTCCATGATATGATAGATGATTGCGTGGAGGTGTTTATGGATGAATTTTTGGTTTTCAGTGACACTTTTGATTCATGCCTTCTTAATTTAGAACGGATGTTGGAACGGTGTGAAAAGTCTAATCTTGTGCATAATTGGGAAAAGTGCCATTTCATGGTTCAAGAGGGCATAGTTCTTGGGCACAAGATTTCTAAGGACGGTATTGAGGTGGATCCTGTGAAGGTAACGGCTATTAAGAACCTTCCACCTCCCACCGATGTTAAGGGTGTTCGGAGTTTTCTCGGGCACGCTGGTTTTACCGGCAGTTTATTAAGGATTTTTCTAAAATTGCTAACCCGATGAATAAACTCCTCGAAAAGGACACGCCTTGGAATTTCTCCGACGAGTGCCAAAAGGCATTCGATCTTCTTAAGGAGAAACTAATCAATGCACTAATCATAATTGCTCCGAATTGGTCCCTTCCATTCGAGCTTATGTGCGATGCTTCTGACTTTGCTGTTGGCTCTGTTTTGGGTCAAAGGTTGAGAAACATTTCCGACCCATTTACTATGCAAGCAAGACCTTGCAGGGAGCACAATTGAATTATACTACCACTAAAAAGGAGCTCCTTGCGGTAGTCTTTTCGTTTGATAAGTTCCGGTCCTACTTAGTCTTGTCTAAGACTATTGTTTTTACGGACCATTCTGCTCTGAAGTACCTATTTTCAAAACCGGATGCAAAACCTCGATTTTCTCGGGCGTTTTCGGTCCCGACTAGTAGGTGTGATGTGGTGGGAGTTGAGGCGATGCCCACCAATATTCTATTTTTCTCTAAAGATGAGTATATCCGTCGTGGTCCAGCAGGTTGGGTTTTGTGGTCTGATGAATAGCAACAACCGGGAGATGGTGCAGGTCGTGGTCGTGGACGTGGTGTTAGTCGATCCACGTATGAGGCAGGTAGCTCGAGTGCTGTGAACGTACAGGGTACGTGGTCAATGGGTGAAGAGAGTTAGAATTCGTTGGTTAACAGTGTAGACGGTCTTCATATAGAGTATAGGGACAGTAGGTCAGCGTATGATGCTCAGGTTGAGCATAATCAGCGGATGTTAGAGGAGCGGCGTAGGCATAACGAGGATTTGATGACTTGGCACCAAAATAATTATGGGTCGATTAACACAACGCTAGGACAGTTTGGAACAGAGTTGGGTCATTTGGGAGAGCGTGTTGACAGGGTAGAGTACGATGTTAGGGGAATTAGGGCCCACAATCAGTGGGAGGTTCATCAGCTACAAATTCAGCGTCAGATGCGTCAGAACCCGGAGGCGTATATTCCGACGCGAACTACCATTCCCGATTATACGTCAGTTACTCCTCCAAGACCGGATCCTTCATATGACTCGTACCAAGCTTGTCAGGATACGTATGGTGTGAATTGGGACCCTACCAGAGATTTTTGGCCGAGAAATGATTGATTGTTGCGCATGTTATGTTGTATTTGTTTGTAACTATTTCTTTTTCATTTGGTCTGTACTTGAATAATTTTATTTTCTGTTTATGTACTCTGCAACTTATTTGAGGGACAAGGCGTTTCAGCATCGGGTGGTGCCACCTTGTCCCGTTTATGTAGTTCGTATGTTTTTATTTTCTTAGGTTTGTTGGTGAAACGATTTTTTAAGTCTGGTATTAAGTTCAGCAAAACTGCATGATTGATGATATTGGTGTGATGATCGGGAATGGAAGATGTTCTTATGCTGGCAGCCAGTTCAGCACCATCTGTCACTAGCATTCCGCGATCAGTGGTTAACTCGATAAGTTTTTATATTTTCTTTCTCACATAACCCTTTTGATTTTTATCTAATTCTTGATCTCAAGTGATGGGGACATTACTTGATCTCAAGTGTGGGGTGGGGATGTAAAATCGCCCGGGTTGGTTGTTAATGGAATCATCATCATATTTGTTTTGATTTTTAAAGACTTGACGTTTCACGGGTTTTGGTCGTAAAAAAATTGAAAATTAGGGGAAAAATAAAAAAAATTGAAAAGTTAGTTCAAAAATAAAAAAAGTAGAAAAAAACAATTGAAAATTCGGCCAAAACCTTTATTATGAAAATTGACTTGGTATTTTATTGTATAATTCGTGTTTTCAAAGAAGCCAAAATTGTCCCACATGTTCATTATTTTGGACATGAAATCCTACGAGTTCGGGGAACTCAATAGTAGGTCACCTGTAAACGGGTGTAAAACATGAGAGAGCGGTGATTTCATAGCGTGATTGTGACCGAATCACGTGCAAGATCACAAACTTTTGGTTACTTGGTATAGCAGACTTCCGAAACTATATCATTTTATTATTACATCATCTAATGGTGTGATACTATGGGAAGAGGAGCCTAGAGCTTCACCAGTGTTATCCTTTTTAGGAACAATAGCTACGTGCTTGTGTTTGCTCAGACAACACAACCCATATCCAAAAGCTATGGCACCCAAAGGTTTTTGGGATTTAAACCGAGTGTCAATTGAAATAGATTGTCATTCCCGAGTGACTCAGATCCACTCATTAAGGAAGTAAAGTCTTTCGACCGTCTCATTTGGTACGTATACCTCTTAAGCTGTACCATTTCATTACCCATCATTTCACGATGAGGTACTGTTAGAGGAGAAAGTCTTGAACTTTCAAAACATGTTCATTATTTTGAATGTGAAATCCTACATGAACATAAAAACTCAATAGTAGGTCACTTGCACCAAGGCGAGTGTCAACCGTATGAACGGTGATAGTAGCGTGTGGTCGAAACCGGACTATGCGCTAGATCGAAAACTTAAACAGGGCAATCCTCATTGTTTCTCCTAACAAGGACAATGTTGCACCCGACCACCTTATTTAACCACACAGGATGTATCTATTCCATCCTTAAGGGAGTCAAGTCTCTCGAACGACACACTTGCTGATTTGTTTCAGAAGTTGTAGTCTAGACCAGTTGTAGGGTGACGAAAAATCTTGAAAAGTCATTGCTAAAATCGACTGGAAATCTACCAGGCCTCAACGTCAAATAGGGAAACTGGTAGTCAAAGTTTATCTCAATGAGTGAGATTTGCTAGCCAAATGGGAAGCGCACCATGATACACAAAATGTCAGTGATTGATCAGATTCCCAGTGGATAACCTCTGGAAAGGTAAGATATCAGCTTTTAAGCCTGATAAACCTCAATCTTTATGGTTGACTTAATGGATTAGATGATCACCTCATGATTATCGATGATATCTGGACGTAATGTGTATCCTCCTAAGCACATTATTTTCTTACCGACATCTCACGATGTTAGGTACTGTGGGAGGCATTGGCTTGACCAATTGCGGGGTAGCCCGTTAGTTCTTTTTGGCACATGCGTTCGATTGTCATATTTTTGGTGTTTGGCTCCCACTTGATTCCCGTTTTCTTTGAAGACTTATTTTATGATTCGAGATTCTTTACTTCATCAGTATGGTACGTTATTCGAGATTATCTTTGGTTACTATATCCATTACACATTGTTTGCGATTTGGGAAGTTATTTCGGGGGAATGCAAGTGGGAACCATGGTTGTTATTTACTCCAAATCGTGCCCACTCTAGTTTTTGGAATGTTAGTTGTTCGTTTGGTTCTACATACATGTTTGAAGAAGTTATCATATGGTAGAAGATTATTATCGAGTTTAATTACTTGAGGACAAGCAAAACTCTAGTGTGGGGTTGTTTGATATCGCATATTTCATACGTGTTTTCCTTAGCGATATCGGGTACATTTTGGTCCTTTTGGATACGATTTGGTGTTAATTTTGATAAGTGTTGCGAAAGTTGGAGTTCCAAGACCAAGAAGGTTGAATTTGAAGTTATTTGATGGTTTTGGTGATTTTATATGAAAGCAAGTGAAAGGGATTGGTTTGATTCGAGTTTGGTTCGAAAACAGGTGATATTAGTGAGTTTTCAGCTCAGATTCAGCAAAAAGGGTCTGGAGCGCCGCTCCAAAAGGTGGCGCGCCGCTCCAGTAGGCATAAAAAGTAAGTCGACAGTTTTCAGAAGAACGGAAAGCAGATCTACAGCACTTGGCGCGCTGCGCGGGGTTTTGCCGCGTCGCACGATATCCTGGCGCGCCGTGCCACTTTCAGCCCGTTTCAGGATTTGTCCTATTTAAAGCCCGAAAAATAGCCTGATTAATCACTTTCGCATCCAGACGATTTCCAGCAGCTTTTTGACGAACCTAGGTGATTTTTGGGGATTTCCAAGGTCATTCTAACACATCAATCATTCCGGAAACGCGTCTCGATCCGTTTATCAATCAAGAACACAATTTTCATTAGGTTTAATTCTTATCTTCATGATGAATACTCTTAATTGTCTATTTGTGATTTTTGTTCTAGCCATGATTGGCTAAGCTTTTTAATGTTTGTTTAGATTGAATATTCGTATGTGTTTGGATGATACTTTAATGTTTTATTGATTAATGCATGATAATTATGAGTTTAGATTAAGAACCATTCTTGTAGGTGTTGATTATTGTTACTAGGTTGATTAGTGATCTTTTTTGAACAAAGGGAACCCTGTTTCAATTTAGTACACTAATTTTCAATTGATTTGTCTTAACCAATTGGGTGCTTACTGGACCAAGGGGTAAACCGGGTAACAAAGATTAAACAAAACAGGAGTGAATTGTGTGGAGCGAACGCGTAACTAATTGAATCTTAATCTTGTAATTAGTTAATTACTAAGTCACAAACGAAAGAGGTCTTTGGTGAATGGGAACCCTAAGCCAATAATTCCAAGTTTGACGTGTTTGCTAAAAGAGAAATCTGGGTAAACCGAATTTGTAGTTGCATGTATTGATAAATTGAACTGGTGCTTAATAACAAATCATTCGACACTGCGAATAGGAGATCTAAGCGAACATTCTTTTATCCATTGAATTCATATATCTTTACTTTTCGTTGAGTCAGCATTTATTTTTATAAACTTAAAAACACAAAAATATCGTCTTTTACTTTTAATCAATCTTTGATATGGCTAATCGTTAAATAGCCACCAAAACAAACTATCTCGTACTTTCGATTTTCATAGATTAACTTAGTTTATTTTATTAGTTATAATCTTAATTCTCACGTTTACACTGTCCTTGGAACGATTTCGGAATTACCAATTTTATACTATTACACGATCGGGTACACTGCTCGTTAGTGTGTAGTAATCTTTAAACCGGCATTTTCCATTGATAAATTTATATACTAGATTTTACACATCAGTATTATATTAAAAATACCTAATTTTTTATATATGAATATTTATATAAAATGTTAATATGTTTGTTATATAATTATATGAAATATAATTGTAGTATATGTAATAAGTGTATTCAATGTACAAAATTTGTAAAAGTAATAGTTTTGATAATAATGATTTATTAATAATTATAATAATAATGGTAATAATAGTAATTTTAATACAATTGATAGCTTTACTAACAATTATAAAGTAAAGATGATAGTTTTAATAATAGTAAAAACGATAGTTTTTGTAAAAATGATAATAACGATAGTAATTTTTAATATTAATAATACTAATAAAGATAATTATTTTAGTGATAATAATAATGATAATACTAATAATTTTAATGATAATACTAGTATTTATAATGATAATACTAATATTTATAATGATAATACTAGTATTACTAATAATAATGCTTTTAATAATAATAATACTAGTAATAATAATAATAATAATAATCATAATACTAATACTTAATAATAATAATAATAATAATAATAATAATAATAATAATAATAATAATAATAATAATAATAATAATAATAATAATAATAATAATAATAATAATAATAAGAATGAAACAACCTTATAAAGCTTTCTTAAAAAAAATGCCCAAGACGGGACTCGAACCCGCGACCTCTCGCTCACCCGACACCCACTATAACCATTCTGCTGTCCCAGCTTTTCTGTTTTATTTTATAACTCATTTATATTTAACCCTTTTTAATCCTGTGTTCATCTTCTTCTTCATCATTATAATTAATCAGAGACTCTAAAACAACTTCCTACGAATTACTTATTTCGATTTAAAACGAAACAGAAACAAACACTAGATTGTTGGATTGATTTATCAGAAAAGAATTAGAAGAAAGAAAAAAAAACAGTAGCAGGCTGCTTCGTAAGTTTTTTTTTTTTTAAAAAAAATCACTTTTCAATTTTAAGCTTGTTTTAGAACTTGATTTCTTCACAAAATAGTTTCAAATCATGTATATAAACTATTGAAATCGTCAATCGATCAAAAATCTTTAAAACGAATTCGAATTTTACCAGGAACAAAATGTTTAACTTTTTGAAATAAAAGTTTGACTCTAAAATTAATCCTTAATTTCGCGAATTAAGATTTGAAACTTTGCAGATAGTTTGAGTGATCGATTCCTAGCAAGACTGCATTTACACTTTTTGAAATTGAAATCGAATTCGTTCAAATGCTAAAAAGCTATGTTGACAGAGGAACGAACAGGGAAAAAAAATAAAAAAATGTTTCTGTTTTGATTAATTGAATTGCAATAGTAGATATGAATGTGATAACAATCGTTAGTTTAAAGCCAAGAATTCGCCAGAAAACAAAATCATTACCAGTACAAGATTAAAAAAATAATCACGATTACTTTTTTTTAAAAAAAATATATCAGGATGGATAATAAAAAAAATAAAAACTGATCACATTTATATAAAAAATTAAAAAGCAGATCTGATATATATTAAATCTGGTTCATACCATTTTTCTAACTTTTTAATTTTTTTATTAATTATTAATTGATATATCAATATTAATAATACTTTAATATTATGAATAATAATAATAATAATAATAATAATAATAATAATAATAATAATAATTTTAATAAAAATGATAAATTATCATTCTTAATAATAATAACTATAAAATGTCATTAATAATAATGATGAGTTGTTTTAATATGATATTTATAATAATTGTAATAATTTTTATAAAAGTGTTAATACTAATAATAATATATTAGTATTATATTAAGGATATTAGTAATTATTAATAATAATAATACTGATAATAATAATGATTCTATATGTTAAAAATAATTAATGATAATATTGTTTAAAACCATATTAATAATAATACTAATATAATTCTTTACAAATGATCGTTCGTGAATCGTCGGAATTTCATAAAAGTTAAGTTTAAATTTAGTCGAAATTTCCGGGTTGTTATAGTTTTTGATTAAAATGAACAAATTTAGAGAATTATGTTAAAGTTTATGTTTATATTTATGATTTTCTTCTATATTTACACATAAAATATTTGAATTTAATATTTAATGCATAAAGTACAATCCGATTAATCCTCGATTAATCTCCAAAAACGGATTAATCCTTCTAAAGTCCTGACCGATTAATCCTCTAATATATATATATATATATATATATGACTTTGTTTTTTAAGTACGAGTTAGTAACAGTGGACAAGCTGTTTAAAGGGCTTGATATTCTAATTCTTGCCATTCAGTTAAAGTCAATGGGAACTTGAAATTATCATTTCTTAATGTATTCATCAATTCCATTTCATAACATTTTGATCAAAAAAGAAAGAAAAAGATGGATCAGCTAGCTTGATGTAGTAATAATAAAATAAATTAATGGTTTATGTTACATATTTTAGTATTTGATATATCTATATTTATTATAAATGGACACTCGAATACCCTTGAGAAAAACCATTTATCTAATTGGAAACTAAGTAAATGAAGACCCGAATACTTGTGACGATCCGGAAATTTCCGACCGAATTTAAACTTAATCTTTATATAATTTTGACAAGATAAGCAAAGTTGAAATGTTGAGTCTCGAAAATTTTGAACTGTTTCATATATTCATTTGACCTTCGACTATTCCCAACGATTCACGAACCATTATCTGTAAATAAATACATATATATTTAAATATAAATATATAAATATGAAAGAGAAACTTATGTGATTTAATTCATTTATGTAAATATAAATAATATAAAATACCACTATAAATCTATATATATATGAAAAGTATATAGAATATATATATATGATTTAGAATTTATTTAATAAACGCTCGTAGCACTCGTTTGTCATCTTGATAGTTATTAAGCAAGTTAAATTCAAACTTATGTAATTTTAAAATAAACGGTGATACGAAAATAAGTACTATAAATTTTAGGCTTATTAAAAATGTATTTAGGAACCATTTGTTGAATTTTAAAACTTTCTATATTTTACTTAGGGTTGGGAATGAATAATTAATATAATTTTTATTTAATAGTTAATGACTGAATTTTATACCATAATGACCAAAATAAATAAAGATAGTTAATTTAAAAATATTGAATTTTTCTGAACACTTTTATTCGCCACTGAGTAATCAACGGAGCCCGGTCGTGAAAACTGTCGGCACATTAATCCAACATTCAGGCTGCTAACTGTTCTTTTAATTATTGATAATGTGCAATCTTCTTTTACTTTATCATATAATACTATTATTATTATAGTTCTAATTGAAATATATGTGTTTATATATACACCATCTTTCACTAGCACAAAGGGATATCAACCTTGAACTCACTTTATAGCTCAACCGGAACGTTTTAATCAATTGATTATTCTACTTCAGATACTACACTACTAGCCTACTTGCCTCTTCTACCACAGATTTCAAAGGTTTTGTAACCAATATATATATATATATATATATATATATATATATATATATATATATATATATATATATATATATATATATATATATATATATATATATATATATATATATATATATATATATATATATATATATATATATATATACGATTTGTTAACAATACAATCTTCCTGATGAGGTTACGAACGATTAAGATCCATCTCTAATACGCATTCACATGCCCTTTTGTTTGTAACATCCCGCCTTTTTCCATTTAATTTTCCGTTATACTAATTTAAACTCCGTTATATGTTTATAACATCTCCCGTTAATACGCGTTTTAAATTATCTCGTTTAGGTAATTCACGCACCCGAACGAAAGTTGAGGGACTAAACTTGACAAGGGATCAAACCCTTGACTAGGTCAAAGGGTCAAACCCCTTTCATCCATTCATTTCATCCTCATCTTTTACTACTTCCAAATCCTCTCAACATTCAATCCTTAATTCATCATCTAAATCCGATTTTGGAGGCTAACATCAAAACAAATTACATATTTGGAATCCTCTCTTCATTCTCTACGTTTTGATACTAATTTCATCTCGATTGGGTAAGTTTCTAAAAACTCTAAATTTCATAATCTTAGTGTTCTTGACTTAAAAGTGTGTTAATTAGTGTCTATGGCTCATTGTGATGTCGTATATGTAATTTGTATGCTCGATCTTGTGATTTGACATAACTAGCATGAACTTGAAAAAGTGTTTGTTAAATCTTTGATTTTGAATGATGAAATGTGTTTAGATGTTAATGGTTGTGTGTTCAAAGTGTTAGTTACTTCATTAGCTTCGTTTTGGTGTGTTGATTGACATGAAAACCTTACATTAACATGATTATTGGTTTTGAGATTTTGGTTAGGGTTTGATAAGCTTTATATGAACTTTTGATGTATCGAATGCCATGAAATATTGTTGATAAGTGTTTTGTTGCAACGTGTGTTTGATTACCTTCGAAACGGCATATCATACATGTAAATTGGTTACCCGAATCATGAAATGCATTTGATGAACTTGAAACAATGATTTTGAACGTTTAACGATCATTCGACGAGGTTTTTGTGGTCTTAAATAATGAACTTGATTTAGGAAATGTATCTAGTTGTGTTCCTTGTCAAAAGAGCTTTTCGATGATATAAGATACATGTCTTGGTTGTTTGCGGATCATAAAATGTGTTAGTTTGGTTTTTGGTTCGTGCACTTAGGAGTTTCTGCATCAGACTTGAATACCAATCTGGACGCCGTCCAGATCCTTGGACGCCGTCCCAGATTTCAAAGCTGGACGCCATCCAGATCTTTGGACGCCGTTCCAGCCTTCAAAGCTGGACGCCGTCCAAACAATCTGGACGCCGTCCAGATACACTGACAGGCTTCTGTCTTCGTTGGTCATTTTTCGAAAAATGTTTACTATGCTACGCACCTCCGATTCACATGTAACTTGTTCTAACGTGCTCATATATGATTAAAAACCTCAGAAAAATAGTTCGGGACCCGACCTGAACGTGTTGACTTTTTCGTTGACTTTGACCGACCAAAGTTTGACTTTTTGTCAAACTTAACCAAATGATTATGCAACCTTCCTAACTTGTTTCTATACTTGTATCTTGCATGAAACTTGACAATTTGATTTCACATGCTACATAATCGAGTCGTAACGAGCCGTAGGACTAATTGAACATCTTTGACCTATCGTGTTTACCGTTATTGATACGACCTATTTGTTTAGGTCAAGACTAGCATTGTTCTTTGCACATGTTACTTGTCGAAGTACTCATTTACTCTTCCGCTCAAGGTGAGATCATAGTCCCACTTTTACTCTTTTGAAACTTACATTTGGGATGAGAAAACATAAACGTTCCTTTTTAACTAAGTGAACACAAGTACAGGAAAATAAACATTCTACATACGAGTTTAGAACAAAAATCCTCAATTCGATTATCATTAGTTACACTTGCCGGGTGTAAGCGAGAACTTATGTTATATGGCCATATGGGTTTGACAAACCCTCATTCAAACGGTTCGCTACCGTTTACGAATGAAATATATTTTCGAGAAACAGTGTATGTTCTAGCACTAAGGTGATGGGGTTCTATGGAAGGAATGTTAAGCATTGATAATTGGGTGCTCGTGAAACAAACTTTTGGAATGTATTACTATTATCTCATTGTTGCAAATCTTGTGGTTCACTTGTACTTACTTACTCAAACCTATGATTTCACCAACGTTTTCGTTGACAGATTTCTATGTTTTTCTCAGGTCCTTGAACGATACATGATACATACTTCCGCTCATTATTTTGATACTTGCATTGGATGTCGAGTATATATGCATACATGGAGCGTCTTTTGGCTACTTTTAAATTGTGTCGCATAAGTTTCATTTGTACTTATAACTTTGTAACGTAACTTGTGGTGGAACTATTTTTGTAAACTTTGAAAAATCTTTACATTTGAAATGAATGCGACATATCTTTTGGTCAAACGTTGTTTTAAAGACTTATGACCACGTAACGGGACCTAAGTAGACGGCACCGTCAATGACGATTTTGTCGGGTCGCTACAGATGGTATCAGAGCGTTGGTTGTAGGGATTTAGAGTTCATTGGTGTCAACCTCGAGTCATAGGGTACATTGGTGAGTCTAGACTACAACCGGCATATAGACTTGAAGTAGGAATTACTTGAATACTTGTGCATTTATACTCGAACGCTTCTACTCATATCTACTCTTAGTTCATCTTAATCTCACGTTGTTTAATTTGATTGACACGCCACCTTGACTTTATAGAATAATGTCGAATGCACATATGAATCAGGGTAATATAATTGCCGGGATTATATTACGGTGACTCATATGAACGTTCCGACATTATGACATAAAGAATTTAAGGCGAGTCGAGGAAAAACTTCTCTTTATCTTTATTCTATATCACGGTTAGTATTATTGAGAATACTAATCAATGATATTCTTGTGTCTTGAAGGAACAATGGCTCCTCGTCGTGTACGCCGCAATGAAACTCCCGAACAAGCTCTCGAATGGATGATAGCTACCGCCGTAGATGCGGCCATGGCCGGTCACTCATCCAACAACAACAACAATAATAACAACAACCACAACAACAACAACAATGGAGCCGGTAACTCAAACGAAGGGTGCTCCTACAAATCCTTCATGGGGTGCAAACCTCACACTTTTGATGGAACCGAGGGACCGGTCGTGCTCACCCGATGGTTTGAGTAAACGGAATCCGTCTTTAGCATAAGCGGTTGTCGGGACCAAGACAAGGTCAAATACTCCACTCACACCTTCGCCGGTGTCGCTCTTACATGGTGGAATACTTATGTACAATCGGTGGGTACCGATGAAGCTCACACCCTCTCTTGGGCCGACTTGAGGGAAAAGATGATTGTCGAATATTTCCCTCGTGAAGAAACCCGAAGGCTCGAACAAGAGCTAAGAACTTTAAATGCGATCGGAAATGATCTCAAGGCTTATAATCAATGATTTTCCGAACTAGCCTTGATGTGCCCAAATCTTGTGAACCCCGAAGCTTTAAGGGTTGAACTTTACATGGATGGTCTTCCAAAGAGTATCAAACACGGAGTAATGTCATCCAAACCCACTAATCATCAAGAAGCTTTGAACATGGCCCGCAAATTGATAGAAACGGTTGACGAAATCGTAGTTTCGGCACCTAAGGCCGAGGATAAATCGGGCGGCAACAAAAGAAAGTGGGAACCCTCCCAATCAAGCAACAACAACTTTGCTAAGAAGCCTTACACCTCCGACGGCAAGAAGGGTTATGCCGGGAACCTACCTCTTTGCAACAAATGCAACAAACATCACTTTGGTGAATGTGGCAAGTTAATTTGCCACCGGTGCCAAGGAGTTGGTCATAAGGCCAATGAGTGTAAAAGTGTTGCCCCCATCACTCGAAAGTGGCCCAATGCACCAAAGACGGGCACTTGTTACGAATGTGGCCAAACGGGTCATTATAGAAATGCATGCCCAAAGAAGAAAGATAACCCCAACACGCGATGCCGAGCTTTCAACATCAACACCGAGGAAGCCCGAGATGATAATGAATTAGTCACGGGTACGTTTCTTCTCAACAACACTTATGTTACTTGTTTATTCGATTCGGGTGCCGATAAGAGTTTTGTATCCAAGACTTTGACTCATTCTTTTAAACTCCACCACGTCCACTAGATACCACTTATACCATTGAAGTGGCCAACGGAAAACTATTGAGTGCCAACACATATTACCGGGGGTGTACGTTAAACATTTTGGGTAATGAGTTTGAAATCGACTTGATACCCATGGAACTAGGTAGCTTCGATGTAATAATCGGTATGAATTGGCTAGCCAAAACGAAATTTCACATCCTTTGTGATCTTAACGCAATCTGAATCCCTATCGAGAATGGTGAACCTTTGATCGTCTATGGCGATAAGAGTTGCACCGGACTCAACCTCGTTTCGTGTATTAAAGTTAGAAAACTACTCCGTAAGGGTTGTTTTGCGATCCTTGCTCACGTTAAGAAAGTCGAGTCCGATGAGAAGCACATCGATAATGTGCCAATTGTTAGTGACTATTCCGATGTATTTCCCGATGAATTGTCGGGTCTTCCACCTCATCGACCGGTTGAATTCCAAATCTATCTTATTCCAGGAGCCGCACCCGTAGCACGTGCACCATATAGACTCGCTCCATCCGAAATGCAAGAATTGCAAAGTCAAATCCAAGAAGTACTTGATCGTGGTTTTATCCAACCTAGCCATTCACCTTGGGGCGCTCCGATTTTGTTTGTTAAAAAGAAAGACGGATCCCTACGAATGTGCATTGACTATCGTGAACTAAACAAATTGACGGTTAAGAACCGATATCCTCTTCCTCGCATCGATGACCTCTTTGATCAATTACAAGGGTCTTGTGTATATTCAAAAATCGATCTCCGCTCGGGTTATCATCAATTGAGGGTTAAGGGGGAAGATGTCTCCAAAACCGCTTTCCGAACTCGTTATGGTAGTTATGAATTTCTTGTAATGCCATTTGGTCTCACTAACGCACCGGCGGTGTTCATGGATCTTATGAACCGCGTGTGCAAACCGTATCTCGATAAATTCGTTATTGTGTTCATCGATGACATATTGATCTATTCTAAAAACGAAGAAGAGCACGAACAACATCTCCGACTTGTGCTTGAACTCTTGAGACAAGAACGACTTTATGCCAAATTCTCCAAGTGTGAATTTTGGTTAAAGGAAGTTCAATTTCTTGGTCATGTTGTAAGTGATCAAGGTATTAAAGTCGATCCCATGAAAATCGAAGCCATTAGTAAATGGGAGACTCCTACTACTCCTACTCACATTCGTCAATTCTTGGGTCTCGCCGGGTACTATCGTAGATTCATCGAAAACTTCTCTTTGGTTGCACATCCTCTAACCGCATTAACTCACAAGGGAAAGAAATTCATTTGGGTGACCGAACAAGAATCCGCATTTCAAATCTTGAAAACAAAGCTAACCACCGCTCCTATCTTGTCACTTCCCGAAGGCAATGATGATTTTGTTGTATATTGCGATGCCTCGAAACATGGTTTTGGGTGTGTATTGATGCAACAGAAGAAAGTCATTGCTTATGCCTCTCGACAACTAAAAATTCATGAACGGAATTACACGACTCATGGTCTCGAACTCGAAGCCGTTGTCTTTGCAATTAAAATGTGGAGACACTATCTTTATGGAACCAAGAGTACTATCTTCACCGATCACAAAAGCCTTCAACACATCTTCGATCAAAAGCAACTAAACATGAGACAACGAAGGTGGATTGAAACCTTAAACGATTACGATTGCGAGCTTCGTTACCATCCCGGGAAGGCAAATGTAGTAGCCGATGCCTTAAGTCGAAAAGAAAGAGCGGTGCCTCTTCGTGTCCGAGCCTTAAACATCACCATCCACACAAACCTTAATAGCCAAATTCGGGTAGCCCAAGATGAGGCTCTCAAGGATGAAAACCTTTCACACGAGCTCTTGAACATTCTTGTCTCTCGATTCGAAATTAGGGAGACCGGACTCCGATATTACGCCGGAAGGATTTGGGTGCCTAGTTATGGGGACCTATGAAGCCTTATTTTAGATGAAGCCCATAAGTCACGATACTCGATTCACCCCGGTGCCAATAAGATGTACCACGACCTTAAACAACTATATTGGTGGCCGAACATCAAAAGGGACGTAGCTACTTATGTTTCCAAGTGTTTGACATGTTCCAAAGTCAAAGCCGAACACCAAAGACCGTCCGGACTACTTAAAAAACCCGAGATCCCGCAATGGAAGTGGGAAAGGATAACGATGGATTTTATCACCAAGCTACCAAAAACGACGGGCGGTTATGATACCATTTGGGTTATTGTTGATCGTCTCACCAAATCCGCACACTTCCTTTCCATGAAAGAAACGGACAAAATGGAGAAACTTGCACAACTTTACATTAAGGAGATCGTAGCCCGACACGGTGTACCTATATCGATTATCTCCGATCGAGATGGCCGTTTCGTTTCTAGATTTTGGCGTACATTGCAAGAAGCGTTGGGAACGCGTTTAGACATGAGCACCGCATATCATCCTCAAACCGATGGACAAAGAGAACGTACAATTCAAACCTTAGAGGACATGTTACGAGCTTGCGTGGTTGATTTCGGAAAAGCTTGGGACAAGCACTTACCTCTCGCCGAGTTCTCTTACAACAATAGTTATCACGCGAGTATTAAAGTCGCACCTTTTGAAGCGCTATATGGCCGAAAATATCGTTCACCTCTTTGTTGGGCCGAAGTAGGCGACGTACAAATCACCGGACCCGAACTCATTCACGAAACCACCGAGAAGATCGTTCAAATCCGAGATAGGCTTCGGACGGCCCGGAGTCGTCAAAAGTGCTATACCGACAAAAGACGCAACGACCTTGAATTTCAAGTTGGTGACCGCGTCATGTTAAAATTCGCACCTTGGAAGGGTGTAATCCATTTTGGGATACGCGGGAAGCTAAATCCGCGGTATATTGGTCCTTTCAAAATCTTGGAGCGTATTGGAACCGTTGCTTATCGTTTAGATCTTCCGCCTCAATTGAACTCCATTCATCCTACCTTCCATGTATCTAACTTGAAAAAGTGTCTTGCCGAACTCGATATCGTCATCCCTCTCGAGGAACTTACTATTGATGACAAACTTCATTTTGTGGAGGAACCGGTTGAAATTGTGGACACCTCCGTCAAGACATTGAAACAAAGCCGAATCCCGATTGTTAAAGTCTGTTGGAACGCCAAAAGGGGACCCGAGTTTACTTGGGAAAGACAAGATCAAATGCAAAGGAAGTATCCTCATCTATTCGTGAATTCAGAAACGCAAGATCTCGAGGAAGAAACAACGACTACTACGCCTACTTAAATTTCGGGACGAAATTTCTTTTAAGGAGTAAGTAATGTAACATCCCGCCTTTTTCCATTTACTTTTCCGTTATACTAATTTAAACTCCGTTATATGTTTATAACATCTCCCGTTAATACGCATTTTAAATTATCTCGTTTAGGTAATTCACGCACCCGAACGAAAGTTGAGGGACTAAACTTGACAAGGGATCAAACCCTTGACTAGGTCAAAGGGTCAAACCCCTTTCATCCATTCATTTCATCCTCATCTTTTACTACTTCCAAATCCTCTCAACATTCAATCCTTAATTCATCATCTAAATCCGATTTTGGAGGCTAACATCAAAACAAATTACATATTTGGAATCCTCTCTTCATTCTCTACGTTTTGATACTAATTTCATCTCAATTGGGTAAGTTTCTAAAAACTCTAAATTTCATAATCTTAGTGTTCTTGACTTAAAAGTGTGTTAATTAGTGTCTATGGCTCATTGTGATGTCGTATATGTAATTTGTATGCTCGATCTTGTGATTTGACATAACTAGCATGAACTTGAAAAAGTGTTTGTTAAATCTTTGATTTTGAATGATGAAATGTGTTTAGATGTTAATGGTTGTGTGTTCAAAGAGTTAGTTACTTCATTAGCTTCGTTTTGGTGTGTTGATTGACATGAAAACCTTACATTAACATGATTATTGGTTTTGAGATTTTGGTTAGGGTTTGATAAGCTTTATATGAACTTTTGATGTATCGAATGCTATGAAATATTGTTGATAAGTGTTTTGTTGCAACGTGTGTTTGATTACCTTCGAAACGGCATATCATACATGTAAATTGGTTACCCGAATCATGAAATGCATTTGATGAACTTGAAACAATAATTTTGAACGTTTAACGATCATTTGATGAGGTTTTTGTGGTCTTAAATGATGAACTTGATTTAGGAAATGTATCTAGTTGTGTTCCTTGTCAAAATAGCTTTTCGATGATATAAGATACACGTCTTGGTTGTTTGCGGATCATAAAATGTGTTAGTTTGGTTTTTGGTTCGTGCACTTAGGAGTTTCTGCATCAGACTTGAATACCAATCTGGACGCCGTCCAGATCCTTGGACGCCGTCCCAGATTTCAAAGCTGGACGCCGTCCAGATCTTTGGACGCCATCCCAGCCTTCAAAGCTGGACGCCGTCCAAACAATCTGGACGCCGTCCAGATACACTGACAGGCTTCTGTCTTCGTTGGTCATTTTTCAAAAAATGTTTACTATGCTACGCACCTCCGATTCACATGTAACTTGTTCTAACGTGCTCATATATGATTAAAACCTCAGAAAAATAGTTCGGGACCCGACCCGAACGTGTTGACTTTTTCGTTGACTTTGACCGACCAAAGTTTGACTTTTTGTCAAACTTAACCAAATGATTATGCAACCTTCCTAACTTGTTTCTATACTTGTATCTTGCATGAAACTTGACAATTTGATTTCACATGCTACATAATCGAGTCGTAACGAGCCGTAGGAGTAATTGAACATCTTTGACCTATCGTGTTTACCGTTATTGATACGACCTATTTGTTTAGGTCAAGACTAGCATTGTTCTTTGCACACGTTACTTGTCGAAGTACTCATTTACTCTTCCGCTCAAGGTGAGATCATAGTCCCACTTTTACTCTTTTGAAACTTACATTTGGGATGAGAAAACATAAACGTTCCTTTTTAACTAAGTGAACACAAGTACAGGAAAACAAACATTCTACATACGAGTTTAGAACAAAAATCCTCAATTCGATTATCATTAGTTACACTTGCCGGGTGTAAGCGAGAACTTATGTTATATGGCCATATGGGTTTGACAAACCCTCAGTCAAATGGTTCGCTACCGTTTACGAATGAAATATATTTTCGAGAAACAGTGTATGTTCTAGCACTAAGGTGATGGGGTTCTATGGAAGGAATGTTAAGCATTGATAATTGGGTGCTCGTGAAACAAACTTTTGGAATGTATTACTATTATCTCATTGTTGCAAATCTTGTGGTTCACTTGTACTTACTTACTCAAACCTATGATTTCACCAACGTTTTCGTTGACAGATTTCTATGTTTTTCTCAGGTCCTTGAACGATACATGATACATGCTTCCGCTCATTATTTTGATACTTGCATTGGATGTCGAGTATATATGCATACATGGAGTATCTTTTGGCTACTTTTAAATTGTGTCGCATAAGTTTCATTTGTACTTATAACTTTGTAACGTAACTTGTGGTGGAACTATTCTTGTAAACTTTGAAAAATCTTTACATTTGAAATGAATGCGACATATCTTTTGGTCAAACGTTGTTTTAAAGACTTATGACCACGTAACGGGACCTAAGTAGAAGGCGCCGTCAATGACGATTTTGTCGGGTCGCTACATTGTTCACCCTCGTCAACTTCCTTACTCTCTCCCTCTCATTCTTGTTCGAAAATTCAACTCATCCCGCCACCCTTTTCAACCAAAACTACAACGGTAACACACCACCTTAAACCACCATCCTCCAATCCTTATCAACCATCACCCTAAGCCACCTTCTAGCTACCACACCTACGTCCACCACCCCCTGTTGTATATGTTTTCTGTTTCGATGGAATCCCATCCGCCACCATGAACCGACCACCACAACCATCTTCTTATTCGATACAACCCACATGAACCCACATCATCAAACCCACTTTTCTCAAACCATGAACCAACGAGTTACGTCTTCCCACCTTGTTGTTCGATTACCTAAACCCATTATTTTTTCTATTGTATCTAACGAAACTATCATCACCAAAAACACACGACTGCAACTTGCTCCTGTTACGTTATCTTTTCGTTTCTGTTCAGCTCGAACCAGAACCAAGTGTTTCCTTCTGCTACAACATTTTTTCCCTGTTTTATGACGAACCAAAACCACCAAGGCGGTTGTGATGTTACTGTTGTTCGCGTCTATTCCTGTTACAGCTGCAGTTCAGCGAAAATAGTGATAATCACGATGATGGTGATGATTTATTGATGAACGAATGATGATGATTATGACTAGGTTGATGATGATACAATAATGATGAGTGATGACGATGATGGAACATGGTGATAAAGTTAAAGCAAGACGTGCTACTACTAACTTGTGTTTGTTCCTATTATCTAAACAAACCCCACACGTCTTTTAACTTGGGTCGAGAACACTCAATTCAGGTTATGGTTTAGTTATATTTTTTCTTTTTGTTGTTTATGGGCCGAGACCCATTTGATATTTTTGGGTTGGACTTTCAAAGATTACATGGTGCTCGATAATAATATAAGATAAATAACGATGATGAAGAGGTTATGTGTGACAACCCGGAAATTTCCAACCAAATTTAAACTTTAATCTTTATATGTTTCCGACACGATAAGCAATATTTTTTAAGTTAAATTTCAAGAATTTTAAACTATGTTCATACATTCATTCAACCTCGACCAAGTTCCAACGATTCACGAACCATTAAACGAATATGATTATATATGTATATGTGTATATATATTATAACTTGAAACGTAAACAAAATATTAGATTAAATACTTTATATGATTGTATCTGTTTCAAAATGTTTATCAATGGAATTAGAAGATAAGATCAAATGATTGAATTATCAGATATATTGAATTATGATTACAAGTCTCTGTTGAAAGGCCCACGTTGATTTGAGAAATCTTTCCATTTTAACAATATTCGGAAAATGGTAAAGTGATTTATAAATAAGAACAAATTGTCAATCATTGAGAACTAGACAAAGGATAGTGGAAGATTGAATCTCATAAAGACTCGATTGATCTATTTAGTTTCAAACGTACAAAAACGTTTTTAGTTTAAAAAGAACTTTATTATTAAAGCGTATATAACTTTTATAAATATCTAGAACCACTTTTGACAACTCATTACTTAACTAGTATGATAAAGATAACGATATTTATATTTTATTTTATTAAATATATATAACGATTTAAATTAATATTATATATATTTATACGCGTATTATACGTACATAGTTTTATACTTTTACTATACTTAAACTTTACCTTTACTTTATTTTTACTTTACTTTAACTTTAATAATTCACTTTAATAATTCATACTTTAATAATTCACTTTAATAATTCATACTTTAATAATTCACTTTAATAATTCATACTTTAATAATTCACTTTAATAATTCATACTTTAATAATTCACTTTAATAATTCATACTTTAATAATTCACTTTAATAATTCAAAAATCTATTATAAATAGAATTCAATAGGTTTCATTATTTTTCATAGAAACTTGAAAATATTTTTCTCTAAACTCTCTCAATCGATTTACATATATATATTTACTCCGTATTATTTCAAGATATTATTAGTATACATAAAATATTACGACGGAGTGCTGTCCGAGTGATTTCGAAATTGTTTTTCGAGTAGGATAGGATTAAGGAAATTATGGGTTATAGCTATGGAGGTGATTGAGTATGGTTCATGGGTATGCTCGTGAGGTCAATATAGTGTTTATCATTTCCGTTGCGTCTACGTACCTTTCCTGCAATATTGAATCTCAATATTGATACGTGAGTACTCATAATTTAACTTTTACATACTAGTAGTGTATCCCTGACTAGTGCTCGAGTATTTAGGATTATGCATGTTTGTACTTTTAATATTGCCCTTAGACAGGTTAGGTTGAATCTTAAATTAGTTACACTTACGGTTGAGATAAGGTATAAGATATGCATGTCCTTGGAAATCTAGCGAAAAATTAAGAACTTTTTTTTTAGATATCGAATGGTTTCGATGAACGGATTAGAAGTTATAATCAATTGAATTTTTGATATTTTTATTAAAAATGATTATTATTATCGTCGTTTTTATCATCATTCTAGTTTTATCTTATTATTATCATTATTATTATCTTTATCAATAAAAGGGATTTATCATTAAAAATTGTTATTTTTTATTATTATTACTATCGTTATTATCGTTAAAGTTATAATTAGTATTATTATTATTATCCAATTATTATTATTATTATTATTAGTATTATTATTATTATTATTATTATTATCATTATTAATATGTATATCATTATTTAAAAATGGTTATTGTTATTGTTATTATTATTATTATTACTATATTATCATTAAGATAATTATTAGTATTATCGTTAATAATGTTATAGTAACTATCATTATTAATATTAGTGTAATTAAAACAAATATTTGTAACACCTAATTATTTTGATTACTATTATTATCATTATTATGAACACGATATAAAAGACGATTAAAAGCTATTAAACGAAACGATTAGGAAATAATGAGTAAGAGTATCATGATGAAATTAAAATATTATAAGATATTGATTTAGATAAAATTATCGTTCTTATTATTTTTATCATTACTATTATTATTAAAAGTATCGTTAGTATTAAAACTATCATTTTAACAAAAATTATCATTTTAATAGAAATGTCATTGTTACTCTAAAATATCATTATTATTATTATTATTATTATTTTAAATAGAATTATTATTTTAAAGATAATATTAAAAATTATCGTAAATATTAAAGTTATCATAATTAGAATTATCGTTTTATCATAATATCATCTTAGTAATTATAAATATTGATATTTTTATAATAATAATTATTATTACAAAATAATACAGCTTTTACTTACTATCATTATAGATATTATTTTATCAAATAAATATGTGATACAAACATATTTTACTACGTGTAATAACTTACTTTAATAATACCTATCATATTATCTTTATGATATTAAATGAACCCTATAAATTTTATTACTTAATATATATAAAAGTATATTTTATTATATAAATTTAATATAAAATTTTATTTATTAATAAATAAATTATATTATTTACTCTAATAAATCTTTTAAAAATATTTAAAAATACAAAACGACGATATTTAAACTATATATTAATCATGTATAGATTTTTGGAAATTATTTTGAGTCAAATTTACCTTTGTTGACTTTTGCATATTAGTCTCGAGCATTAGGATAGTGGTACACTATGACTTGACCTAATTTGTTAGACAAATATTGACCAACACATAAATATATATAATTAATTTAGGTTCGTGAATCCGAGGCCAACCTTGCACTTGTTCAATGACGTTATATGTATTTTTACTACGAAATACAGTATGGTGAGTTTCATTTGCCTTTTTACCCTTTATATTTTTGGGACTGAGAATACATGCGCTTTTATAAATGTTTGACGAAATAGACACAAGTAATTGAAACTACATTCTATGGTTGAATTATCGAAATCGAATATACCCCTTTTTATTAAAGTCCGGTAATCTAAGAATTAGGGAACAGACACCCTAATTGACGCGAATCCTAAAGATAGATCTATTGGGCCTAACAAACCCCATCCAAAGTACCGGATGCTTTAGTACTTCGAAATTTATATCATGTCCGAAGGAGGATCCCGGAATGATAGGGGATATTCTTATATGTATCTAGTTAATGTCGGTTACCAGGTGTTCACCATATGAATGATTATTTTTGTCTCTATGCATGGGACGTATATTTATGAGAACTGGAAATGAAATTCTTGTGGTCTATTAAAATGATGGAAATAAATGATTATGATAAACTAATGAACTCACCAACCTTTTGGTTGACACTTTAAAGCATGTTTATTCTCAGGTGTTAAAGAAATCTTCCGCTGTGCATTTGCTCATTTTAAAGATATTACTTGGAGTCTTTCATAGCATATTTCGAAGAACGTTGCATTCGAGTCATTGAGTTCATCAAAGATTATTATTAAATCAATTTATAGTTGGATAGTGGATATTATGAAATGGTATGCATGCCTGTCAATTTTCGATGTAAAGAAAGTTTATCTTTTAAAAACGAATGCAATGTTTGTAAAATGTATCATAAAGAGGTCAAATACCTCGCAATGTAATCAACTATTGTGAATCGTTTATAATGTATATGAACGGGTCCTTTCAGTTGGTATCAGAGCGGTGGTCTTAGCGAACCAGGTCTGTATTAGTGTGTCTAACTGATAAGTCGATAGGATGCATTAGTGAGTCTAGACTTCGACCGTGTCTGCATGTCAAAAGCTTTGCATATCATTTTGTGTCGAAAATTAACTACTTATCATCCTCAGGAAATTACCTGCTTATCATTTTTAGTCTAAGACACGTCTTGCTGCATTAATTGCATGAATAGTGTATAGACAAAAATTCATATCTTAGCATATCTGCTAAATCATATCTTATCGTATCTGTTACTTTAAACCTTGCCTGACATATCCCGCAAAGTCCTCCGTAATCTACGAAATATTTTGATCTATATATATATATATATATATATATATATATATATATATATATATATATATATATATATATATATATATATATATTCTATGTAATTAGAATACCATCCGTTAGCCAAAATCATTTCATATCGAAGAACCTGAAGCACTTACCGGAGAACCTGTCTGAAACACCATTTTCTCGCTCATTTCCAGAGTATCTCGTCACGATTATATATTACATCAAATTTTAGATTTTATTTATCCGCTCGTCCGAACCGACAATCACCCCGGTGTAATAGAAGAAGTCAACGAGATTCGCGCTCGGGAAGTGGCTTTGGAGAATATGGTGCAGAGATTACAAACACCAGCAGCAGCATCAGCAGCATAACCAGTACCACCATCATCAACGCCAACAGTACCATTACCACCTCCAACCACAACCGCGTCGTAAACCTCAACTTCACAATCTGTCCCATGAGCATCAACGTCATACGCACCATAGATACCAAGGAGTACCAACAACAATAACTGACGAAGTATTAATTCATAACTTCATTGGAGAAACATTCCGCGGTTATTATGTAATCTCTAAAGTCTTAGAGATTATCTAATCTAGCCCTAACCATAAATCAGTTAAGCGAACCAAAATGATAGAAGGAAGAGTAGAAACCCTGACAAAAATGGTGTGTGATTAACAAGCTAAACTTGCTTTACCAACAGCATCAACAGTACCGTCAGCGTTACCAGCATCGTCAGTACAGTCAACATCAGAATCAACAACACCGATAACATCACAAACTCCGTCAGTTTAAGAATCAATGTAGACATCATTACGAATCAATAACGTGTATATTGTATCAACGAGTTATGAAGAATTAACTCATTCCGTCTGAAGAAATTATATGTATATTATATATATATATATATATATATATATATATATATATATATATATATATATATATATATATATATATATATTTTGAAATAAATCTTTCCGTGCTAAGCTATTGTGTGTGAATCTTAACTACTCGGTTAATTCATATTATAAATATGCAATAATGTACGTCCTTCGGTCGCAACTTAACCAGCGTTAACTACAATCTCTGTCGCAATTCAACAAATTCCAATTCATAATAAATCAAGTATATATTTGATTTTACACTTTCATCATCGATGTACCCGAAACTTTTCATATAACATCATTCGTACTTTGCGAAATTCACAAGAATTCCACGAACCGAACATCATACATCAACAAATAACGAAGTATTGATTCATAATTTCAATGTTATTAAAGAAATACTGCGTAAAAGTTATGTACTTTTTAAAGCCTTTAGGGAATATTCAATTCTAGTTTCAACCATAAATCAAATGAGTTTAATTTAACATTAACTCATTAAATCTATGTTACATCTGAAGAAAATATACATATATATATTTTCATAAAGACTGTAATAAAATTCTTTTGTACAAAATATTAATTGTGAAATTTTTTTTAACGGGTAGGTAATACCCGAGAGATATATAAATTCACAATTAATATGTTACATTCTTCGAATCTGATTCAGCAAATCATCCATTATACTCCCTACTTTCACAACAATATACATTCTTTTATAGAAATCAAAACAACCATACTCATTCAAAATTTAATTACATATTCTGATTTTGAAATCTCAAAATTCAACTTGAGATATGACCAAAATCATCACTCTTAGATCCTTACATCTTTCACAAGCTATATTTTGACTTCAAAACTGTGTTAGAATATCAAATGTATGTTAACGATTACAATCAGTGTTCAAACCCTTCGAAAATTTCTGAAGACACTTCGAATGATGAGCAATCGAGATGATGATCCAACCACATGTTACCCACAGTTATGTACCCGAAAAACTCTTGAAACCAAAGTAAAAGTTTAAACAACGTATCCGCGTCAGATTCTTTGGCATTTATTAGCAAAAATAACTTTGCGACTCCTATTCAAAGTAGCCAGTTTTGTCACAGCTCCAGCAAGTCAACTTCGACTTTTCAGTCAGACTAACCTTATTATAACCTTGAGATATATACCATTGTTACCAGTGAACCTTTTACATTCCACCACATTATTAGCAGATGTACCAACAACTTCATTACCCTTTGACTTTAGCCTCTCCAAAAAGTCATTATAATTATTCATTGAAACCCCATCATTTACTCATTCGCATCTTGTAATGAGAATTGCCATACGAATCATTGGGAATTAGCAATCAGTATTTTGAAATCTCGCAGCATGTCTACGCCAACAGTTATATGTGTATATATAACTTCTATCTTCTGGACTTAATTTGAATGTGAAGTTTCTGAAAAACACTCCGAACTACGAATTGGTTCTCCGAAAATGGAAAAAATGCTGATGAAGCAGCAAAAACTATAAACGACTTTAAACGGTAAAAGCTGGATGATAATGATGAAATGTGCTGGCAAAGCGCAGAAAAAGAGAAGTTTTAGAACTGGAAAACGGATTGAGCAAAGTAGGAAGGAGGCTGTGGACAAATTACAAAGACTGAACCTGACTTCAAAGGATCCAAATGATTCAGTACCTGCTGAAGTCATTAACGAATACCTTGCTCATGACTCTAAACCCCTGTGGACAATATTCTTCATCATCCTCTGATATTAGAAATTCTAAAATATCATCATATCTTTCATTATAAATATCCTCCATATTTCTGAAGATATTTTCTTAAATTTTCTTATTTGAAATCATTTACCTCTTCGCGCTATCTGTATTACATCATAAAAGAAACTATTTTAGTTTCTAAATTCTGAAACATTCAAGTTTAAAATAGGAATATTTTGAAGTAGTGTTGGGAACGAAAGCATGAATTAGTATAATATAATGACACTTGATCAATATGATTATATTACAGTAAGTCATGCTGAGTTTCTAAATGGAACGTGATGATTCACAGATCATAACATCATCATGTGCCATGTTATACGACTCTTGTATTCTATTTAACCTCTAAAATATCAAGAAAATATTTCTTGATGATTCGGCGTTTTCCAAGGTATTATAGTAATTTGATAAGTCAAGATCGTGCCATCACAATTTCCTTCCTAGAACATTAACAATGTTCATTCCGAAATTCATATCTGTGAATTCTGGACCATTACAAGCAGTGCTTAATCGCAAGAAGAAGAAACGAAAGGACAAAACTCCGAAATAGAAATTGGGGTATAAATTGCAGCAAATAAAAGAGAGCATTAACTGTGAATGATAATGATTATAGAAGACAGAAGCAGAGACTTTGAAATATAAGGGAACATATAAAGCCCAACGACAAACTAGAAATTATAAACCATATATATCGATGCATATAGCAATATAAAGACACAGGAGAACTAGAAACACTATAAACCCAAGAGTATAGTAGAAGTAAATAGATTCTTCCGGCGGTAGATAAAAAAGAAGAATGACCGATATGAAAGTTAGAAGTATATCGAGAATCAGAACTGGATGGAGCATATTGATGAATACTTTAAAATATGAGTTGAGGGGGAAAGAATAGAAGGTGATGAAACATGACTAAGAACTTAGAAATCAATAGATTTAACTCACACAACGGGAATAAGTGAATCAAACCCTCTAGTGAATAGGTTAAGTTTTTTTTTTTGATTAATTTAGTCAAACCACAACTAAATCAAGTGTGCTTAGATCAATACCTAGAGCTATTATTCACCACCTGGGTGATTTGGACTGAGAGAGAATCGGAGGAGCTCACTAGATCTAAGTGTGTGTAACAAATGAGAGGCTTAACCTAAAATGAAGAACATAAGACTTTATATACCCCTGCTGTTGACTCACCCATACGATTCATTCATCACACGTACGAGTTGGCTTCATCAGCCGTACGGGTGATCACTCACTCGTGTATTCTCATTTAGGTTGTAATTGTGACTTAGCTCGGCATCAACCGTGCATATGAGCCTGTCAGCCATACTAGTGAGGCTTAACTCGTACGTCTGACTAAGTCTAACATAGTCAAACATCTAAATCTCGTTCCTGCAGTTCCTATAACCACATACAAACACGGATAGGATAATAACGAGCAACCATGGTGGCCTGTAAACTGTTGTACCTGCAATGGACGTGGGTAGATGTCTAGGGACTTGCATAAAATGCATCAACAGAAGGTGTGAGTTGTAAGGAAATGAAGGAGGTGAATTTATAAGAAAATCTTCGACAGAACAATTAAAATGGACGATCACATTTAAAGTGGATCCTAATTCCCTTGATTACCGGAGAGTCAAATCTTATTAAGAAGATTTTCTTCAAATCCCTTGAAATCTAGGAATCAATCATATCTACGTCAAATGATAAGATGAATCTACACTTACTCATTTCACTCTTCTATGTTAGCTTCATTCATACTCTTCATATAAATGGATTGTTTATCCAAATTATTCGCTGATGATAAAACTCTAATTTTCAGCTCGTATGCATCATGAAAACATATCATTCACAACCTTTCCACTCAAATTTCGGGACGAAATTTCTTTAACGGGTAGGTACTGTGACAACCCGGAAATTTCCAACCAAATTTAAACTTTAATCTTTATATGTTTCCGACACGATAAGCAATATTTGTTAAGTTAAATTTCAAGAATTTTAAACTATGTTCATACATTCATTCAACCTCGACCAAGTTCCAACAATTTATGAACCATTAAACGAATATGATTATACATGTATATGTGTATGTATATTATAACTTGAAACGTAAACAAAATATTAGATTAAATACTTTATATGATTGTATCTGTTTCAAAATGTTTATCAATGGAATTAGAAGATAAGATCAAATGATTGAATTATCAGATATATTGAATTATGATTACAAGTCTCTGTTGAAAGGCCCACGTTGATTTGAGAAATCTTTCCATTTTAACAATATTCGGAAAATGGTAAAGTGATTTATAAATAAGAACAAATTGTCAATCATTGAGAACTAGACAAAGGATAGTGGAAGATTGAATCTCATAAAGACTCGATTGATCTATTTAGTTTCAAACGTACAAAAACGTTTTCAGTTTAAAAAGAACTTTATTATTAAAGCGTATATAACTTTTATAAATATCTAGAACCACTTTTGACAACTCATTACTTAACTAGTATGATAAAGATAACGATATTTATATTTTATTTTATTAAATATATATAACGATTTAAATTAATATTATATATATTTATACGCGTATTATACGTACATAGTTTTATACTTTTACTATATACTTAAACTTTACCTTTAATTTATTTTTACTTTACTTTAACTTTAATAATTCACTTTAATAATTCATACTTTAATAATTTACTTTAATAATTCATACTTTAATAATTCACTTTAATAATTCATACTTTAATAATTCACTTTAATAATTCATACTTTAATAATTCACTTTAATAATTCATACTTTAATAATTCACTTTAATAATTCAAAAATCTATTATAAATAGAATTCAATAGGTTTCATTATTTTTCATAGAAACTTGAAAATATTTTTCTCTACACTCCCTCAATCGATTTACATATATATATTTACTCCGTATTATTTCAAGATATTATTAGTATACATAAAATATTACGACGGAGTGCTGTCCGAGTGATTTCAAAATTGTTTTTCGAGTAGGATAGGATTAAGGAAATTATGGGTTATAGCTATGGAGGTGATTGAGTATGGTTCATGGGTATGCTCGTGAGGTCAATATAGTGTTTATCATTTCCGTTGCGTCTACGTACCTTTCCAGCAATATTGAATCTCAATATTGATACGTGAGTACTCATAATTTAACTTTTACATACTAATAGTGTATCCCTGACTAGTGCTCGAGTATTTAGGATTATGCATGCTTGTACTTTTGATATTGCCCTTAGACAGGTTAGGTTGAATCTTAAATTAGTTACACTTACGGTTGAGATAAGGTATAAGATATGCATGTCCTTAGAAAGCTAGCGAAAATTAAGAACTTTTCCTTTAGATATCGAATGGTTTCGATGAACGGATTAGAAGTTATAATCAATTGAATTTTTGATATTTTTATTAAAAATGATTATTATTATCGTCGTTTTTATCGTCGTTCTAGTTTTATCTTATTATTATCATTATTATTATCTTTATCAATAAAAGGGATTTATCATTAAAAATTGTTATTTTTTATTATTATTACTATCGTTATTATCGTTAAAGTTATAATTAGTATTATTATTATTATCCAATTATTATAATTATTATTAGTATTATTATTATTATTATTATTATCATTATTAATATGTATATCATTATTTAAAAATGGTTATTGTTATTGTTATTGTTATTATTATTACTATATTATCATTAAGATAATTATTAGTATTATCGTTAATAATGTTATAGTAACTATCATTATTAATATTAGTGTAATTAAAACAAATATTTGTAACACCTAATTATTTTGATTACTATTATTATCATTATTATATGAACACGATATAAAAGATGATTAAAAGCTATTAAACGAAACGATTTGGAAATAATGAGTAAGAGTATCATGATGAAATTAAAATATTATAAGATATTGATTTAGATAAAATTATCGTTCTTATTATTTTTATCATTACTATTATTATTAAAAGTATCGTTAGTATTAAAACTATCATTTTAACAAAAAATATCATTTTAATAGAAATGTCATTGTTACTCTAAAATATCGTTATTATTATTATTTTAAATAGAATTATTATTTTAAAGATAATATTAAAAATTATCGTAAATATTAAAGTTATCATAATTAGAATTATCGTTTTATCATAATGTCATCTTAGTAATTATAAATATTGATATTTTTATAATAATTATTATTATTACAAAATAATACAACTTTTACTTACTATCATTATAGATATTATTTTATCAAATAAATATGTGATACAAACATATTTTACTACGTGTAATAACTTACTTTAATAATACCTATCATATTATCTTTATGATACTAAATGAACCCTATAAATTTTATTACTTAATATATATAAAAGTATATTTTATTATATAAATTTAATATAAAATTTTATTTATTAATAAATAAATTATATTATTTACTCTAATAAATCTTTTAAAAATATTTAAAAATATAAAACGACGATATTTAAACTATATATTAATCATGTATAGATTTTTGGAAATTATTTTGAGTCAAATTTACCTTTGTTGACTTTTGATATTAGTCTTGAGCATTAGGATAGTGGTACACTATGACTTGATCTAATTTGTTAGACAAATATTGACCAACACATAAATATATATAATTAATTTAGGTTCATGAATCCGAGGCCAACCTTGCACTTGTTCAATGACGTTATATGTATTTTTACTACGAAATACCGTATGGTGAGTTTCATTTGCCTTTTTACCCTTTATATTTTTGGGACTGAGAATACATGCGCTTTTATAAATGTTTGACGAAATAGACACAAGTAATTGCAACTACATTCTATGGTTGAATTATTGAAATCGAATATGCCCCTTTTTATTAAAGTCTGGTAATCTAAGAATTAGGGAACAGACACCCTAATTGACCCGAATCCTAAAGATAGATCTATTGGGCCTAACAAACCCCATCCAAAGTACCGGATGCTTTAGTACTTCGAAATTTATATCATGTCCGAAGGAGGATCCCGGAATGATAGGGGATATTCTTATATGTATCTAGTTAATGTCGGTTACCAGGTGTTCACCATATGAATGATTATTTTTGTCTCTATGCATGGGACGTATATTTATGAGAACTGGAAATGAAATTCTTGTGGTCTATTAAAATGATGGAAATAAATGATTATGATAAACTAATGAACTCACCAACCTTTTGGTTGACACTTTAAAGCATGTTTATTCTCAGGTGTTAAAGAAATCTTCCGCTGTGCATTTGCTCATTTTAAAGATATTACTTGGAGTCTTTCATAGCATATTTCGAAGAACGTTGCATTCGAGTCATTGAGTTCATCAAATATTATTATTAAATCAATTTATAGTTGGATAGTGGATATTATGAAATGGTATGCATGCCGGTCAATTTTCGATGTAAAGAAAGTTTGTCTTTTAAAAATGAATGCAATATTTGTAAAATGTATCATATAGAGGTCAAATACCTCGCAATGTAATCAACTATTGTGAATCGTTTATAATGTATATGAACGGGTCCTTTCATTATGATGTCGAGTTAGTGATAATATATTTTGATGACGATGACGAGATGATATAGTTTAGAATGATGATAAAGAGTATGAACATGTTGATTATGATTCTGTGTAAGACGATGATGACGTGGTGATCGAGATGATATTAATTGAAGATGAAATGATAATAATATAATTTTATGATGGGAGGATGAAAAATGGCGATAATGTTGATCATGATTATGTTTATTATATGATAAGATGATGCTAATGGGTATGATGATGAGGAAACCGCGAGATAATGATGTTATGTGCATGATCGTGAACGATTATGATGAACGACGCATGACGACGATTAGGAGGGTATATTTCCTATTTTCATTAGTAATATAATTATAATTTTTATTAATAATTATAATAATAATATTATTATTAAATTAAGTATTATTATTAATATTTATTGATATTATTATTAGTATTATCATTATCATTATTATTAGAATTATTATGATTGTGAAAATAAAAGTTTTAATGAGATTGTTAAAATAACAATTATAAAGATAAGAGTTATAAAGCTGAATATAAATGTTAATATGAAAATGATAAAAATTGTAATTAAAATTCAAATGGTGTATTATTATTATTATTTTTATTATCATTATCCTATTATTATTAAAATTATTATAAACCAAAGATAGTTATATAAAATACATATATTTATATCATAAGTATACTAATACTAATATTAGATTTTTAATATATTAACTAATATAATATTATTTATATTAATATAACACTTATTAAAGTATATATATATCATATAAGTATTATAACGAATTATAAGGACATTCATATATATATATATATATATATATATATATATATATATATATATATATATATATATATATATATATATATATATATATATATAAAAATTAATTGATTATTTTTAAAATGTGTTAATATATATATACTTGATATACGTTCATGAATCCGAGGCCAACCCTGCATTTGTTCAGTGCCGTCATATGAATAATTGCTACGAAATACAGTATAGTGAGTTTCATTTGCTCTCTTTTTAAATGCTTTTGCAATATATATTTTTGGGACTGAGAATACATGCGCTGCTTTTATAAATGTTTTACGAAATAGACACAAGTAATCGAAACTACATTATATGGTTGAATGGATCGAAGTCGAATATGCCCCTTTTAGCCCGGTAATCTAAGAATTAGGGAACATCACTAATTTTGAGAATTAGTGCACCCCTAATTGACGCGAATCCTAAAGATAGATCTATGGGCCTAACAAACCCCATTCTGGAATTTGGAATGCTTTAGTACTTCGAAATTATCATGTCCGATGGGTGTCCCGGAATGATGGGGATATTTTATATGCGTCTTGTTAATGTCGGTTACCCGGTGTTCAATCCATATGAATGATTTTCGTCTCTATGCATGGGACGTATATTTATGAGAAATGGAAATGAAAATCTTGTGGTCTATTAAAATGGTGAAAATGATCGATTATGATAAACTAATGAACTCACCAACCTTTTGGTTGACATTTTAAAGCATGTTTATTCTCAGGTGTGAAAGAAATTTTCCGCTGTGCATTTGCTCATTTTAGAGATATTACTTGGAGTCATTCATGGCATATTTCAAAAGACGTTGCATTCTAGTCGTTGAGTTCATCAAGAATATTATTAAGTCATTTATAGTTGGATATATTATGAAATGATATGCATAACGTCAACTTTCGATGTAATGAAAGTTTGTCTTTTAAAAACGAATGCAATGTTTGTAAAACGTATCATATAGAGGTCAAGTACCTCGCGATGTAACCAAATGTAATGTATTCATCCAGATGGATTAGGACGGGTCGCTTCATGTGGTATCAGAGCGGTGGTCTTAGCGAACTAGGTCTGCATTAATGTGTCTAACTGATAAGTCGTTAGGATGCATTAGTGAGTCTGGACTTCGACCTTAGCTGCATGTCAAAAATTTTTGCTTATCATTTCTTGTCGGAAATTACATGCTTATCATTCTTAAGTCTAGACACATCTTACTGCATTGATTTGAATAGTGTATAGACAAAATTCATATCTTAGCGTATCTGTTACTGTAAACTTTACCTGACATATTCCGTAAATTCCTCCGTAATCTACGAAATCTTTTGCTCTATATATATATAGATGTTCTATGTGATTAGAATACTATCTGATAGCTGGAAAATCATTTCAAATCGAAAAATCCGTTATTCAATCGTACGAAATGGAATTCGTCGTTAGTTCAAGTCCCTCAGATTCCGAAATGGAATCTCACTCAAGCTCCGAAAGCAGTGTGACCGGAATGGATCAACCAATCAGTCATCATCTATTCTAGATGAATTGCGGATGAGTTCGTAGCCTCCTCAATCATTGGAGACAAGAAGAAGGTGATCCCTTCCATCCACCACATTGTCCTCTTGGCGAAGAACCTGAAGCACATACTGGCGAACCTGTCCGAAACACCATTTTCTCTCTCATTTCCAGAGTATCTTGTCACGATTATATACTATACCAAATTCTAGATTTTATTTATCCACTCGTCCGAACCCACAATCACCCTGGTGTAATAGAAGAAGTCAACGAACTTCGCGCTCGGGTAGTGGCTTTAGAGAATATGGTGCAAAGGTTACAAGCACCAGCAACAGCACCGACAGCAACAGTACCACCAACAGCAACATCCGCATCCCACACCTTGACATCACAATCTGTACCTCGAGCATCAACATCGTACTTACCATAGATACCAAGGAGTACTAATAAGAATCAACGATGAAGTATTGATTCATAACTTCATTGGAGAACTATTAGGCGGCGATTATGTAATCTCTAAAGTCTCAGAGAGTATTTATTTTAGCTCAAACCAAAAAGCAAATGAGATTAACATCATATAAACTCATTAAATCTATGATTACATCTGAAGAAAATATATATAGGTATGTATATTTTCATAAAGATTGTAATTAAAAATTCTTTTGTATAAACTGTTAATGGTGAAAATATTTTAACGGGTAGGTAATACCCGATGAATATTTAGATTTCACATTAATAAGTTACACTGTACATTCTTCGAATCTGATTCAATGTTCACTTACTATCCTACTTACATCCACAGATATACGAATCTGTTCACCACAGAATAACCATTTTCATTCAATTTCATATTTGAATTTTGACTTATCAGAATCCAACAAGTGGCATAATGAAGAACACATTGGACAAAGTAAAATTTGTTAGAAACAAACAAATTAACTATGAGAAATTTTGTTAAGAATCCACGCTAACAAAAATCCTAGATAACTCTTCCTAGCTAACTGTTAATTCCATTTTACATTTATTTATCGCAATTTAATTATCGCAATTTATTTATCGCAATTTTAATTCTCACAATTTTATTTATTGTCATTTAATTTATGTTATTTATTTTACGCATTTTAAATATCGGGACACGTATACAAGGTTTTGACATATCATATCGACGCATCTATATATATTATTTGGAATAACCATAGACACTCTATATGTAGTAATGTTTGAGTTAGCTATACAGGGTTGAGGTTGATTCTACAATAATATATATACTTTGAGTTGTGATCGAGTCTGAGACATGTATACAATGGGTCACGAATTCGTATTAGTTAATTCGAATATTATATATTAAACTATATATGTATTATTGGATTACTAATTGTGGACTGCTAACTGTGGACTGCCAACATTGGACAATTAAAAATGAATTAAAATATTGATTATAACATATGAAACTAAACAATTCTTCAAGTTTGCCACTTGATTTCATCTTAAACCTCATTTTTATCTTGACGATTACAATCTGCGATTCAAACCTTTCATAATTCTTGATAACACTTCAATCGATAGGATGAACCAACCGCACTTCATCTACGGAAGAAGAGATTGATGCATATAGTTATGCACCTGAAAACACTCAGAACCTGAGTAAACGTTTAACACGTGTCTGTGCTAGCTCCTTTGGCATTGTTACTACCGAAAATAACATTACAACTCTTTTTCAAATTAGCCAATTTTGTCACAGCTTCAGTAAATCAACTTCGACTTCCATTCGAATTAGCCTTATTATAACCCTGATATATAAATTTGCTTGTTGTCATCGTTACCGAGGAACCGTTTATATTCCACCACATTAGCAGTAAACTTACAAGCAACTTCATTGAATTTGGACTTTCCGAAAAATCATTATATTCATTGAAACCCCATCGTGTATTCATCTATACCCTGTAACAATAATTGCCATACCAATTACCGAGAATCAGCAATCAGTATTTTGAACCTCGTAGCATTTCTACATCAATAGTTATATGTATACATATAACAATTATCTCCTAGAATTACGATCTTCAATTCTGAAATTTTGAAAAGCACCCAGCCTACGAATCAATACATCGAACTTTGAAAAAGCTGAATTAAGCAGCAGAAACTGTAGGCAACCATAAACGACCTTAATCATCGAAAGTTTGATGAAAAAGAATAGTATGTTGGAAAAGCTCAGAAAAGTTGGAACTGGAAAACGGATTGAGCTAACCACGAAGGAGACCAAGGACAAATACAAGGACCATACCCTATATTCAAAGAATCCAGGTAAGTTGAAAACTTTAGAGAATATCTTGCTCCGAAGTCATGTTAAAATCTTATGAAAAATTTTTCTTCATCAACCTTCGAACTTGGAAATTCCAAAATATCATCATAAATATCTTCGATATTTCTGAGGATATTTTCATAAATATTCTCGTTCGAAATTATATACCTCTTCGTGCTTCCTGTGTTTTATTATATTGGAAACTTCTCTAAAATTTAAGTTTAATTTATGAATGAATTCTGGAGAAATGTAAAGAAATTGATACATGAATTAGTATAATATAATGACACTTGATCAACGTGATTATATTGCAGTAAGTCATGCTTAGTTTCTAATGGAACGTGATGATTCACAGATCATAACGTCATCATGTGCCATGTTACATGACTCGTACATTCTGTTTCACCTTCGAACATATCAATAAAATGTATTATTGATAGTTCTATCCTCAGTGAATCTGATAATTTGACAAGTCAAATCGTGAGAATACGTTCCTCGTGCTTAGAATGTTATAATCATTCGAAACTCCATACATACGAATTCTGGATCATTACTCGCTTTACTAGAGGTCGAGAAGAGAATAAAAAGGCAAAGAGCTCCGAAACATAAGGGAAGATATAAAATTCGACAACAACACAGAAATTACAAACCGTAGATATTAATACGAATAGCAATACAAAGACACGGTAGAATTAAGAATAGTATCACCCCAAGGTAATAATAGAAGTAATCAGATTCTTCTGGTGGAAGATTAAAAAGAAGGATGACAGAAATGATAATTAGGAAAATATCAAGGATTAGAACTGGATGAAGCATTTTCACAATCTTTTAGAAATAAGAATTAAGAAAGAAAGTATAGGAGTGATGAAAATAATGGAACGGGAGGGTTTAATTTATAATAAAAATATCAGACGTAGCAAACAAGAGAGATGACCACATTTAAATAAAAGATCCTAATTTCCTTAAATTCTGAAGACTCTGATCTTATTTAGATTTCAAAGATTTCCTTAATCTCTTGAATTCCGGAAATTCAACCAAGACAACGTCAAAAGTTCAGACGAGCTTTATTTTCTAGATTCACTCTTTAAGTGATAGCTTCATTCGTACGCTTCGAGAAATCAAATTATTTTATCCTTATTACTCAATGGTGATAAAAATTTATTTATCAACTCATATACGTCAGGAAAACATTTTTATTGTTAACCATGACCACCTCGATCAAATTTCGGGACGAAATTTCTTTAACGGGTAGGTACTGTGACGACCCGGAAATTTCCGACCAAATTTAAACTTAATCTTTATATAATTTCTACAAGATAAGCAAAGTTGAAATGTTGAGTCTTGAAAATTTTGAACTGTTTCATATATTCATTTGACCTTCGACTATTCCCAACGATTCACGAACCATTATCTGTAAATAAATACATATATATTTAAATATAAATATATAAATATGAAAGAGAAACTTATGTGATTTAATTCATTTATGTAAATAAAAATAATATATAATATCACTATAAATCTATATATATATATATGGAAAGTATATTGAATATATATATATATATATATATATATATATATATATATATATATATATATATATATATATATATATATATATATGATTTAGAATTTATTTAATAAACGCTCGTAGCACTCGTTTGTCATCTTGATAGTTATTAAGCAAGTTAAATTCAAACTTATGTAATTTTAAAATAAACGGTGATACGAAAATGAGTTCTATAAATTTTAGGCTTATTAAAAATGTATTTAGGAACCATTTGTTGAATTTTAAAACTTTCTATATTTTACTTGGGGTTGGGAGTGAATAATTAATGTAATTTTTATTTAATAGTTAATGACTGAATTTTATACCATAATGACCAAAATAAATAAAGATAGTTAATTTAAAAATATTGGATTTTTCTGAACACTTTTATTCGCCACGAGTAATCAACGGAGCCCGGCTGTGAAAACTGTCAGCACATTAATCTAACATTCAGGCTGCTAATTGTTCTTTTAATTATTGATACTGTGCAATCTTTTTTTACTTTATCATATAATACTATTATCATTATAGTTCTAATTGAAATATATGTGTTTATATATGCACCATCTTTCACTAGCACAAAAGGATATCAACCTTGAACTCAGTTTATAGCTCAACCGGAACGTTTTAATCTATTGATTATTCTACTTCAGATACTACACTACTAGCCTACTTGATTCTTCTACCACATATTTCAAAGGTTTTGTAACCAATATATATATATATATACATATATATATATATATATATATATATATATATATATATATATATATATATATATATATATATATATATATATTATACGATTTGTTAACAATACAATCTTCATGATGAGGTTACGAATGATTAAGATCCACCTCTAATACGCATTCACATGCCCTTTTGTTCACCCTCGTCAACTTCCTTACTCTCTCCCTCTCATTCTTGTTTGAAAATTCAACTCATCCTGCCACCCTTTTCAACCTAAACTACATCCGTAACGCACCACCTTAAACCACCATCCTCCAACCCTTATCAACCGTCACCCTAAGCCACCTTCTAGCTACCACACCCACGTCCACCACCCCCTGTTGTATATGTTTTCTATTTTGATGGAATCCCATCCGCCACCATGAACCGACCACCACAACCATCTTCTTGTTAGATACAACCCAACAAGAACCCACATCATCAAACCCACTTTTCTCAAACCATGAACCAATGAGTTACGTCTTCCCACCTTGTTGTTCAATTACCAAAACCCATTAATTTTTCTATTGTAGCTAACGAAACTATCATCACCAAAAACACACGACTGCAACTTGCTCCTGTTACGTTATCTTTTCGTTTCTGTTCAGCTCGAACCAGAACCAAGTGTTTCCTTCTGCTACAACATTTTTTTTCCTGTTTTATGACGAACCAAAACCACCAAGGCTGTTGTGATGTTACTGTTGTTCGCAGCTATTCCTGTTACAGCTGCAGTTCAGCGAAAATAGTGATAATCAAGATGATGGTGATGATTTATTGATGAACGAACGATGATGATTACGACTAAGTTGATGATGATATAATAATGATGAGTGATGACGATGATGGAACATGGTGACAAAAGTTAAAGCAAGACCTGCTACCACTAACTTGTGTTTGTTCCTATTATCCAAACAAACCCCACACGTCTTTAAACTTGGGTCAAGAACACTCAATTCAGGTTATGGTTTAGTTATATATATATATATATTTTTCTTTTTGTTGTTTATGGGCCGAGACCCATTTGATATTTTTGGGTTGGACTTTCAAAGATTACATGGTGCTCGATAATAATATAAGATAAATAACGATGATGAAGAGGTTATGATGTCGAGTTAGTGATAATATATTTTGATGACGATGACAAGATGATATAGTTTAGAATGATGATAAAGAGTATGAACATGTTGATTATGATTCTGTGTAAGATGATGATGACGTGGTGATCGAGATGATATTAATTGAAGATGAAATGATAATAATATAATTTTATGATGGGAGGATGAAAAATGGCGATAATATTGATCATGATTATGTTTAATATATGATAAGATGATGATAATGGGTATGATGATGAGGAAACCGTGAGATAATGATGTTATATGCATGATCGTGAGCTATTATGATGAACGACGCATGACGATGATTAGGAGGGTATATTTCCTATTATCATTAGTAATATAATTATCATTTTTATTAATAATAATAATAATAATAATAATATTATTATTATTATATTAAGTATTGTTATTAATATTTATTGATATTATTATTAGTATTATCATTATCATTATTATTAGAATTATTATGATTGTGAAAATAAAAGTTTTAATGAGATTGTTAAAATAACAATTATAAAGATAAGAGTTATAAAGCTGAATATAAATGTTAATATGAAAATGATTAAAATTGTAATTAAAATTCAAATGGTGTATTATTATTATTATTTTTATTATCATTATCTTATTATTATTAAAATTATTATAAACCAAAGATAGTTATATAAAATACATATATTTATATCATAAGTATACTAATACTAATATTAGATTTTTAATATATTAACTAATATAATATTATTCATATTAATATAACACTTATTAAAGTATATATATATCATATAAGTATTATAACGAATTATAAGGACATTTATCTATATATATTATAATATATATATATATATATATATATATATATATATATATATATATATATATATATATATATATATATGTATATATATATATATATATATATATATGTATATATATATATATATATATATATATATATATATATAAACTTAATTGATTAATATTACAATGTGTTAATATATATATACTTGATATAGGTTCGTGATTCTGAGGACAACCCTGCATTTGTTCAGTGCCGTCATATGAATAATTGCTACGAAATACAGTATAGTGAGTTTCATTTGCTCCCTTTTTAAATGCTTTTCTAATATATATTTTTGGGACTGAGAATACATGCGCTGCTTTTATAAATGTTTTACGAAATAGACACAAGTAATCGAAACTACATTATATGGTTGAATGGATCGAAGCCGAATATGCCCCTTTTAGCCTGGTAATCTAAGAATTAGGGAACATCACTAATTTTGAGAATTAGTGCACCCCTAATTGACGCGAATCCTAAAGATAGATCAATGGGCCAAACAAACCCCATTCTGGAATTTGGAATGCTTTAGTACTTCGAAATTATCATGTCCGATGGGTGTCCCGGAATGATGGGGATATTTTATATGCATCTTGTTAATGTCGGTTACCAGGTGTTCAATCCATATGAATGATTTTTGTCTCTATGCATGGGACGTATATTTACGAGAAATGGAAATGAAAATTTTGTGGTCTATTAAAATGGTGAAAATGATCGATTATGATAAACTAATGAACTCACCAACCTTTTGGTTGACACTTTAAAGCATGTTTATTCTCAGGTATGAAAGAAATCTTCCGCTGTGCATTTGCTCATTTTAGAGATATTACTTGGAGTCATTCATGGCTTATTTTAAAAGACGTTGCATTCGAGTCGTTGAGTTCATCAAGAATATTATTAAGTCATTTATAGTTGGATATATTATGAAATGGTATGCATACCGTCAACTTTCGATGTAATGAAAGTTTGTCTTTTAAAAACGAATGCAATATTTGTAAAACGTATCATATAGAGGTCAAGTACCTCGCGATGTAACCAAATGTAATGTATTCGTCCAGATGGATTAGGACGGGTCGCTTCAATACTTGTGGGAAAACCCGAAACCCGATATTTAGTAATTAAATGGGGACCCGCCGGGTATGGGACCGGGTTTGGGATTGTTTTTTTTAATCGGGTTTGGGACTGAGATCGTCTAGACCCGTCCCAAACCCGGCCCAATGCCATCATCTTGCTCTTTGGTACCATTATGTTAATTAATTTTAAAGCGCAAATAATACTTTATTGATGTCTCTAGTAAGGAATTAATATTAATATTAATATTAATATTAATATATATATATCTAAAAGGTATGGAGTAAATGAATAGTAAACTTTATACACTTCACAATCCACCCCAAACTTTTCATTTTTTATTAATTCACACACACTCTCTATAATAGTTTACTTTATAGATTTTTATAAACTTACCACAAACTTTTCACATTTTTTAATTTAACCATCAAACTTTTCATTCATTATAAATCGATCACTAATTTTTCATATCTAATAACTATTTATTATTATTATTATTATTATTATTATTATTATTATTATTATTATTATTATTATTATTATTATTATTATTATTATTATTATTATTATTATTATTATTATTATTGTTATTATATTATTATTATTATTATTATTATTATTATTATTAAATCAGTCACATAATTTTCCACTTTATTATTATTTACTTTTTTTTCTTATTATAAATTAACTACGTAACTCATTTTTTAATAATTGTTTTATTGTTATATATATAATTTATATATATATACATACATACATACATACATACATATATATTATATAAATTTCCTATTTTATTAGATAGTTTGTAACAATCGTTGATGTACGTCTCAATTTATTGATTAAGCATTTGGATCTTTCTCTTGACAAGACGAAAAGTAAAACAAAAAATGATGAATAATTACTTTCACGCTTATTATAAATCAATCAAATAACTATTTTTAATTCTTCCTTGACAAAACGAAAAATAAAAAAATGATAAATAATTACTTTCTCAATAATTAGCTATGTAATTAATGTTAATCAATGGTGAAGAACCGGCGCAAAGCCAGGTCGCCCAACTAATACTCATCTAATAGACAAAAGTTATGAATAGTAATTATGAGTATTTTCGACTTTTCACCTTTTTTTTTAATTTTAACTAAGTTTCATTTAACCAACAAAGCCCCCCACACTTTTTTCAAAAATTCAAATCGACCCCTCAAACAGGGGGTAAAATGTCAAATAACCATTTTCATAGAAAATCTTAAATAAACTCCACCCAAATATTCAACGAGTCATATCTTCTCGTTCGCAACGAGTTAAATTTAAAATCTTAAATAAACTCCACCCAGATATTCAACGGGTCATGTCTTCTCTCTCGCAACGAGTTAAATTTTTCCGACACTATCGTTAAACTCGAAATAATTTTAGGAACACAATGTCACTAATTATACGCAAAACGGACGCTTTTTAAAAAATGCTAAATATTTGGGGTACTTTTCAATTTTTCATACACGTTGATTTTTCCTTAAATTTTTAAAAGTCGACAATTCCATAGCGAAACGCGGAGATGCACATATATTGTTAATTTAAAATAACATTTAAATCTTTCACGGTTTATACATTTTAGTTCGACTCGAGTTGCGCTTCAATGACATCATCGTCAATCTCGAAATAATTTTACAAACTAAACGCAATAAAATACATTGAAAACCGAACCCCCGGCGCGAAGCGAGGGTTCGAAAACTAGTTAGAGAACAAAAAAGAAAATTATAACGACACGTTAGCCAATTATTCAAATTAATACATCTTTTACCCCTATAAAACAACCATTAAAGAAAATACAAATGTAAAAAATCAAATAAATCTTCTTTTTTCATAGTCGAAGCCAGATGAATAACTCCATTCCTACGTCTTCAAATGAGCCAGAACGAAGCAGTCATAGATACATTTATTCATTGGTTAGAAGGGGTGCTATTACAACATTCTTCAAAATGTTGAATCGTCGCGGTTGTGGTTACTTCTTTATGGACTTTATGACATTTTTGGAATGGCGTTGTATTTTATGATTTGTTTTGTAATAGAAGTAGTTTGTTTGATTTTATTAGACTTATTACTTTTCGTTGGTTAAAAAATAGGGGCCATCTTGTTTCTAATTGGAACATGTGGCTTGCTATTCCTTTGTAATTCCCTTAGCGCCTTGCTAGGGATCGTTTTTTGTTAATAAAATCTTTATTCTTTGGTCGTAAAAAAAAATAAATAAATAAAAAAATAAAATAAACTAGAAACCGCAAAAATGCAACGTAGTATGTTGAGGGAACATACACAAACACGTTCCATAATAGAAAATGAGATTTAAGACTTTGGAGTAAGAAATAAGAAAGTAATTAAAATTAAACTAGCCACTTCGATATATAGTGGATGAGGACTTGAGGTTTACATGTAGTAAATCTCCTCTCTATATTAAAACACAGTGCATATTAATTTAGATTTTAAGAATACCCCATACAGGAGTAAACCTCAGCCTTAGGATAGGATTTATTTCAAGAGATCTGATGGTCTAGATTTTACTATCTTAAGAATTATCTCTTTCATCCTAAGTTTTAGAGACATTTCCAATTTTGCCCATAATTATCAACTTACGAGTTTTCAAAGAAAAAGAAACTGTAAAATTGCAGTTTCTCAAATTAGAAGTTTATAACATTATTATCTTCAGTTTCTCAAATTCAAAATTGCTGTTTCTATAACTGCTGTTGAATTACTAATAAAATCTTCATATTCATCCAACGGCTAAATACCAAACCCATTTTGGGGTTTTAATTTTGGGGTTCCGAATTGTAAATTGTTCAGAAAGCGCCATATGAATTGTCATCGACGCAGCGGTTCTTATCGATTTCTCCTTATTGAACATCTTCGGTTCAACCATTCATAAGAAAACCTTTTCTGATGATTCCAAAGTATGACTCGGATGATTCAGATCATTCAATGTCCAAAATGTGATGAGGTATGTGAATATTAAATTAATGACATATTTTTCAGTGCGTTTGATTAGGGATTGGTGTTAATTTTATATGCAATCGCTAAATCGCTATTCTGAAAATATATTGTTAATTTTTGTACACCAGTTAACCCATATCGTTTTGACCCGTGACCCACCTCTACAACAACTACTACAGTGTCTGTCTGTACATTAATCTCACATTAATAGGATAATCTGTTTGCATTTTTTTTTTTGCAGTCTAATCCTGTTTTAGAAGCATCTGGTGACGCGAAGACTGTTAGGAATAACAATTCAAGGTTTGAAAAATCTTTTATGGATACAGACAATAGTTTCAAGTCTATCATTTTGGTTACTCGAGTTTAAATTAACTGAATGAATGTGGTATTGTCATTTTGGTAATTTTGTTGAGATACAATTCAATGAACAGGGAAGAATATCTGGAGCTGCTATAAGAACTTATTTGCTTGAAAGATCACGTGTTTGTTAAGTTTTCGATCCCGAGAGAAGTTATCATTGCTTTTACATGCTCTGCGCTGCACCACCTGAGGTAATCACCTTTTGCCATCTAAAAATTGTTTACACGCTTTAAAACTTGGTCAGACTTGGTCAACCTCGGTCAAATTTAGTCAAAATCTGACAAAACTCGGGATTACTTGGAAAATCGGCCAGAACTCAGCCAAACCTCGGGATTACTCTGAAAATCAATTAAAATAGGTCAAGACTTGCTCAAAGCCAAACTTGGTCAACATCAGAGTACTTCTCGAGTTGCCGAGTACTCCCTAAATAGTCCTGACCGAGTACTTTTCGAGTAGTGATTTTTGCAACCTTGCTTTTCATATATATATTTTTTTCATTACATTAATCAATCAAACTGTTATCAACTGACAGGAATGGATGAAGCTAAAGAGTACTCCGTATCTTGCAACAAACAGCCAAACAGGCCATGGAATTTGTTGGGATCAGCTCTGATGAGCAGGTAAATATCACACAAACATATTAATAATGAATATTACGTAGTACTTATTAAAAATATGTCACTACAATGTAAATTAAATATTTTTATATTTTGTTTTACAGGAAGCCGTATTTCGTGTTGTGGCTGCACTCCACTTATGAAATATTGAGTTCAGTAGGGGAAGTGAACCGAATACCTCTCAACCTAAAGACGATAAATCTAAATTTCATTTGAAAACTGCACCTGAGCTTTTTATGTAATTAGTCTTTTTTTATTTTATTTTTTATTTTATTTTTCTGTTTACTTCATTAAAAGTAAGTCGTTGTAAAATATGTGTTTTCTGTTTAGGTGTGATGAGATGCCTCTTCAAGAGTCTTTCTGCAAGCGTGTGATGGTAACTCGTGGCGAGAGCATTCAAAAGTCTCTTGATCCAAATTCTGCAGCTATTTGTAGAGATGCTTTGGACAAAATTGTTTATTCAAGATTGTTTGATTGGTAAGTTTGATTTAAATGAAAAATTGGTACCTTAGGCTAAAGTTGGCATTTTTCATCTATGTTCGTGAATGGGTCTTTATTCATTGCATACAAACCTCCGACGGTGTTTTTATAAATATTTCGATATTCATAGCATACAAACCTCATACAGCGTTTTTTCTAAAGTTTAAATATTGATGTATTAGTGTGTATAGTAAATGATAGAAATACCCTCAGAGAGGGTGTGGAAGGAAAATACAGGCCAAACCAAACAGTAACGATACAGGGGATAGTAGTAGGTTTGGGAAATAGTGTATAGGGATGAAAATCGGCCTCTAAAAAGGAGCTTCCCATAAAGCAATTTCAAGTAGTATCTACGAGATCTTTTACATTAGATATTGCACTGGGAGTATGTGGGATTTGTTGGAAAATTACGGTCTCACTAATTCCCACCACCCAGCCCAATAATAACAGTAAAGAAATAAGAACAATACACAACACAAGATTTAACGTGGAAACTCCAAAACAGGAGAAAAACCACCGGCCCCCAAAGAGAGAAATACACTATATCACAAATTGTTACGATGATATAGACGACTCTCTTAAGCCAACTACACTCTCCAAAATATTTAACTAATACAACTTTCAAACAAGGGTAAGAAAGAAAGAAATAATCAAATACTTAAAGTGTATTGATTGGTGCAAATTGGAATGAAGACTTAGCCCTCCTTTTATAACCAAGTCACCTACCTCCAACTTTCTTCTCCCACCTATATGGGATAGCATCCTTCACAAAGTAACCATATCAATTTTTCTATCAAAAATTAAAACCAACAGGATTCGTAAGGTAGATATAATATGTTAGTAATTATATTTGTTATATACTTAATTTTATGATTATAAATCATATGTTGTTAGTCAAAAAGTTATTAAATTACAATTATATCAATAGAAATTTGAATTTCACTGTTCACCATAATAAAATGTTGTTAGTCAAAAAGTTATTAAAGGGTAATTTCATCTTTTTATTTTTATCATTAGAAGTAATGGCTAGTGATGTTCTTGAAATATGTATAGTCTTGCCGCTTCTTCAAAGCTTGCTTTAAAACAACCTACCATTAGAGGTGTGGCTATTATAGCCGAGGGTGTTACCGAATCTGACACAAAGGAGTGAATTTTCTATCCAAGGTCGAACAACAAGGTGGATGTATTGTGTGGCTTATAATTATATATTAGAGTTGGCTCATTTAAGCTAGCCGTGCTGTCGAGTACAATTCATAGAGGCTTAAGTGTTGGCTGGATTGGGTTTATGAGTCGAGGTATTTATTTCATGCTACGACTTTCTTTCTATTTCCAAATCAAATATTTTAAAAGGTTAAGTTTAGTCTTCGTCTCATTTTTAACCTTTTTAAGTCATGTTTGCTACAATGTAGTATCTCCGGACGGCTATCAAAGGAGGCCGATTTCATCTCTCTATCTGGAGCAGCTTGCATAAACCCGCGAATTCGCGGGTATTAAACTAGTTTTTTTATTAATACCACGCTTGAAAACACGATACATAGATCCTCCTTTTTTTATTAGGTGTTTTTTAGAAATATTTTACCAAACTAGCATTCTTATAAATATAAACTTAGGAAAACCGATATTAGGAATGTCAGTTTGCCATTTTTTACACTAAACCGGCATTGGGAATGCCGGTTTTGTCCATGTCACCGCAAATCGGCATTCTTAATGTCGGTTTGCCTATGTAACAATTTTTTTTAGATCTTAAAAACTTTAAGAGAGTTATTTGAATACTAAAATGAAGGTTTTAAATATTGCTTGAGGATTTGTCACAAGATGGTTGGTGCAATTTGGAATATGTGTCGGTATTCTCGTTGAAACAAATTATTAATTGATATATAAAAAGAAGTCATACGTTTATTTGAGTTAAGGGCGGAGCTTTCTTAGGGCAGGAGGGGACCCTCGCCCCTTCAAAAGTTTGAGTAGCTAGTGGAGATTCGTAGCACTCTGAGCTACAGACGTTTGAACTTTTGAAAACACCTAAACAGAGTCCGACCGAAGGAGATATGAGCAAAATAGTGAAGGCTCACAAACTTTGCGAGTTGCCACAGTTTTGGTTATGTCTCCTTCAAATGCACTTTAATTTAGTCGGTTTAAAAGCTCAAACACTCGTAACTCAAAGGACTACAAATTTCATTTTGATTGTTACCGAAAATTAAGAGACATTGGTCCCGGAGAGGCCATTTCTTCTCGGAGATATCACCAACACTCTCAAAATTAATATTCTTTACTAAAATCGGTTGGTATCACGATATAATATGTAATGTTCGGCACCTCCAAAACAAATGTTCAAGCTCCGCCACAGATTTTGAGTATTATATTGTTATTGGAGTATCAGATGGATAAAAAAATGTTTCCTATTGAGTTTAAAGCTACTAGCTACGCTTACAATTATGTATTTTTCGTATTAGTTACTTTATATATATATATATATATATATATATATATATATATATATATATATATATATATATATATATATATATATATATATATATATATATATATATATATATATATATATATATATATATATATATATATATATATATATATATGATAAAAACAAAGTTTTTTCTACTTACGTGACACAAACATATTAATCTATAGTTTCAATTAAAATCCTATAATGATGATGTCATTATTAGGCTAATTCTTTTATTAAAAAAAAAAGAAAAACTTAAGCATAGTGGGTGATGTCATAAATCTATATAATTTTGAATTAAAATTAAATCTTATTAATTGATTATTGTTATTAAATCTTATTAATAATTATTTTAATTATTAAAATTAAATAATTTTGAATTATTTTAATTAATTATTTTGAATTAAGTACGAGAAGGTATAAAAGCTATGCAGAAGGAAACTAATTCTAAATTTATATTTTAATTTACACTTTTAAAATAAAGTGACAACTAATATTATCTCTTATGATTGGATGTGGATTGTTTAATATGCATTTTAGGTGTGTGATGAAATGTTCAGCCGACGAGTTTCTTAATCGAACTCTATGATTTCACGAGTCAATAAAAGTAAATGACTTTATCATTTACATTCGCTTAATACATAAAATATATCATTAAACTGTTTCGTTTAAACAAACTCGTGATTTCACGGGTCATTTTACTAGTGATATCTAATAAATCTCTAAAATGATAATGTCATAAATAATAATTATCTAAACTTAAAAAAAATTCAAAATTAAAGAGAAAAATTATAAGCCCCTTATGATGATGCCATTAAAATAATTAATTGTATTTACTAAAAATATTAACATATTAATTGTATAATATATGAAATATTAAGTGCAACCTTATGATAAAACACTATCATGACCATATGTATAATATTCTAAAGCATAATGTACAACCTAATGGTAAAACACCCTCATGACTATATGTACAATATTTGAAGCATTATGTACAACTTTAAGATAAAACACCCCATGACCATATGTACAAATTTTAAAACAAATTGTACAATATTTTACAAAACACTTCATGAACATATGTACAAACTCCGAAGCATATTGTATAATCTTCATATAATAATTGTTGTGACGATCGCTCCAAATCTATATGGCCGAACACGTCATTCATCGATTTCATTGCGAGGTATTTGACCTCTATATGATACGTTTTGTAAACATTGCATTCTTTTAAAAAGGCACACCATAAATGAATATTTAAATCAAAGGTTTTCGACAGCTGGTAATTTCTACATATAGACAATCACCGTAAATAATAGTTTACAATAGAACTTTCGTTGACAATGCAGTCAAAATAAGATACATCGTGATGATTTGGTGAATGCAACGTTTTCTTGAAAAATATGCCATGTAAGACTCCATGCACATAGCTTTTCTAACATATAATCGAACAGCGGAAGACTTCTAGAAAACCTGAGAATAAACATGCTAACAAGTGTCAACACAAAGGTTGGTGAGTTCATAGTTTTAATGTATCGTATAATCTGTATATAAAGGTGGATCACAAGATTTCAGTTGTTTCATCCGAAACGTTTATCAAAATATTCTACGAATTTGAGCACCCTGGTAACTAAGCTTTAACGTCTATAATAAGTACCCCTGTTTTAACATACATGCAACCAACATGTACAATACACGTAAACCAACGTATATTAACTCAAATAGCATACGTCTGTTTTATAGTTCAGACTAGGGTTTCTATACCTGGAACAGACGGGGATGTCAAGCTCTATGGATCCATATACAACTATTCACGCCCACCAGTTCTTATAACTGGCAGTTACTAGTTACAAAAGCTAAGAGATTTTCGGTTCAAACTCAGTGTAGAATTTAGTATGTACTTGTATCCATTGCGTTTAAAAATAAAGTGCATGTATTCTCAACCCAAAAATATATATTGCAAAAGCAATTAAAAAGGGAGCATATGAAACTCACTTTAGCAGCATATAAAGTCATTCACCAAAATGTGATTTAAACTCGGATTACCAAATAACCATAGATCTCAACCTAGAGAACATATGTTGGTCAATAATTGTCTATCAAGCTAGGTCAGGTCTTAGTGTATCACAATCCTAATGCTCGAGATCGATATATAAAAGTTATCCAAAGTCGTTTCAAAAAGTCAATTTTGACTATAGTTCAACAAAACGAGACGTGCCTTATATAAGGATTCATTTACTCGGTTGGTAATATTCAAAATCCAATTTATCAATCTTAAAAACAAGTTGTTTAAATATTAATTGCAGATTCAAAAGCATTTCCAATTATCGTTAATCATAATTCAGTTGACCATATCTTTTAATTCGTTCATCGAAATTACTCGATTTCTAAATGAAAAGTTATTGATTTTTCGCCAGCTTTCCAAAAACATGTATATCATATACCTTTTACCAGTATTATATGTATTTAATTCGTGATTCATTATAAACTGTTTAACGACGAAATTTAGCATAAAATCATACATAAATATATATACCTAGACATGGATACACAATTAATATATAAAAGATAAGATATGAATGCTCACGTATCAATATTGTGATTCAGTATTGCAGGAAAGTACGTAGACGTAACATAGGTGATAAACACTAGGTTTGATTTGCAAACAATACCCACGAACATTACCCATCACCTCCATAGCTATAACCCGTAATTTCCCTAGCTCTATCTCGCTTGGAAGACTTGTTTGAAAATAATTCGCTCATGACCTCGTCGTAGTATTTTATGTATAATAATACTAATAATAATACTCCTAACTATAAGATTAATAATAATATTAATCTTAATAATAATAATAATATAAATAATAAATATAAATAATAAATATAAAATATAAAATATAAAATATAATACGGAGTAATATAGATATTAATATGCGTGTGTGTGTTGAGCAAACTGGCCAATTTATAGAATGTTTCTGAATTCTGACTGCCATGTGATTGCATGGGTTTTATGCCTATTTCTCATGCAGTCGCATGGCCCCAAAATCCAGCTCATATTTTTTTGTTTTCTTGTTTGTCGACATATTATATATATATATATATATATATATATATATATATATATATATATATATATATATATATATATATATATATATATATAATATATAATTTATATTAATTATATATATATATTATATTATATTCATGTACATAGTTGACTTGTAATTTTAGGTCCGTTGACTCGTACGTTGATACTCGACTCGTGTACCACTTTCGGTTTTTCAAACGCACTTTCGTACGTTTAGAAAACTAGCCTTTTACGTTTAGTAACTCGTACCTTTATAAAAACAATAGATTTAAACAATGAAAACAATCCCACTCAAAGTATAACTTTATTTATTTGAGTGTTTTGGTCATTTGCTTCTATAAATCAGTGACTCGTTGTTTACCAAAATATATTATTTTATATTGAGACGTTTTATGACTAAGTTAATATATATATATATATATATATATATATATATATATATATATATATATATATATATATATATATATATATATATATATATATATATATATATATATATATATATATATATATTTTAGAATTGTAAATTTGTACGTAATATATATGTTTGAAATATTTATCTAATGATATAAAGATAAAGTTTAAATTTGGTCAGAAATTTTCGGGTTGTGACAGTACCTACCCGTTAAAGAAATTTCGTCCCGAAATTTGATTGAGATGGTCATGGCTGACAATAAATACATTTTCATGATGTATGTGAGCTAAAAATTAAAGTTTTATCATCAGCGAGTAATATAGATAAAACAATTTGGTTACGCGAAGAGTATAAATGAAGTTATCACAAAAGAGTGAAATGAGTAGGTAAAGTTTCGTCATATCTTTTGACGTAGACAGGTTGATTTCCAGAGTTCAAGAGATTTGGAGAAGGTCTTAGTAATAAGATTTGATTCTTCGAAAATCAAGAAAATTAGGATCCGCTTTAAATGCGATCATCTGTTTTGATTAATCTGTCGAATATTTCACTATAAATCCACCCCTTTCGTTTCCTTACTTTTACCATTCCTATACTCAATTCTCAAATTCAAAAGATTGTGAAAAATGCTTAATCCAGTTCTGATCCTTGTCCTTATCCTTACTATCGCAACAATTATTCTCCTTTTCCAACTTCCGTCAGAGGAATCTGATTACTTCTACTTTGCCCTTGGGGTTATAGTGCTTTTAATTCTCCCGTGTCTTTATGTTGCGATAAATATTGATATACACGGTTTGTAATTTATGTGTTGTTATCGGGCTTTATATTCTCCTTTATATTTCAAAGTTCCTGCTTCTGTCTTCTATAATTATTGTCATTCCCAGTTAATGCTCTCTTTTATTTACTGCGATTTATACCTCAATTTCTATTTTGGAGTTTTGTCCCTTCGTTTCTTCTTCTTGTGACTAAGCATTGCTTGTAATGGTCCAGAATTCGCAGATATGAATTTCGGAATGAACATTGTTAAAGTTCTAAGAAGAAAATGGTAATGGCACGATCTTGATTTGTTAAATTACCAGAATACCCTGGAAAAGACCGAATCATCAAGAAATATTTTCTTGATATTTTAGAGATTAAATAGAATACAAGAGTCGTATGACATAGCACATGATGACGTTATGATCTGTGAATCATCACGTTCCATATAGAAACTCAGCATGAATTACTGTAATATAATCACGTTGATCAAGTGTTATTATATTATACTAACTCATGCTTCAGTTCCCAACACTGCTTCAATAACATTTAAGTTCAAACTTTTCAGATTTTAGAAACTAAAACAGTTTCCTTTCTGATGTAACACTGATATCGTGAAGAGATAAATGATTTCAGATAAGAATAGTTATGAAAATATCTTCAAAAATATCGAGGATATTTAAAATGAAATATACGATGATATCTTAGAATTTCTAATATCGAAAGATGATAAAGAAGATTTGTCCGTAAAGGTTTAGAGTCAGGAGCAAGGTATTCGTTAATGACTTCAGCAGATACTGAATCATTTGGATTCTTTGAAGGCAGGTTTAGTCTTTGTGATTTATCCACAGCCTCCTTCATACTTTGCTCAATCCGTTTTCCAGTTCCAAACTTTCTCTTTTTCTGAGCTTTGCCAGCACACTATTCTTTATTATCAACTTTTTACTATTATGGTCGTTTACAGTTTTTGCTGCTTCCTCAGCTTTTTCAACATTCAGAGTATTGATTCGTAGACTGGTTGCTTTTCAGATTTTCAGAATGAAAGCTTGTAATTCTAAGAGATGAATGTTATATGTATACATATGACGTTCTAGTACAGTTTTGAATTCAAAGTATGGCATTTGAAAGATGTAAGAATCTAAGAGTGATGTTTTCTGTTAAATTTGGGCTTGGATTCTGATTTTTCAAAATCAGAATATATAATCAAATTTGGATGCAAATCGTTATTTTGATTTCTATAAAAAAATGTATATCGTTGTGAAAGTAGTGAGTATAGTTAATGATTTGCTGAATCAGAATCGAAGAATGTAACATATTAATTGTGAATTTATATATCTTTCGGGTATTACCTACCCGTTAAAAGTTTCACAAGTAATATTTTGTACCAGAAAATTTTATTACAGTCATTATGAAAATATATGTATGTATATTTTCTTCAGATGTAATACAGATTTAATGAGTTAATATCATATTAAGCTCATTTGATTTTCGGCTGGATTAGAAATGAATAATCTCTGAAACATTAAAGATTTAATAATCTTCACGGAGCATTTTACTAATGTAATCAATACTTCGTTATTCAGTTTTATTGATATTTCCTCAGTGGATCATGTTGGTGCTCATGGAACTCTTGCTAACTTCGCAAGGTACGAATGATGTTTTCTAGAAAGTTTCGAATACATCGAAGATGAAAGTATAAAATCAAACATATAATTGAATAATATACTTAGTTTATTATGAAATGGAATTCATTGAGTTGAAACGGAGATTATGGTTAACAATGGTTAAGTTGTTAAGGAAGGATGTACATCATTGCATATTAGTAATATGAACCAACCGAGTAGTACCTACCAGTTAAGATTCTCACGTAATAGCTTAGTACGAAAAGATTTATTTTGATTTCAAAATTCATATATATTAAATATACATAAAATTTCTTCAGGGAAAATGAGTTAATACTTCATCGGTTATTGTTGCTGGTATTTCTTGGTAACTACGGTGCGTATGACGTTGATGCTCGTGGAACAGATTGTGAAGTTGAGGTTTGCGATGCGGATGTTATTAGTAGTGGTAATGGTACTGTTGGTGTTGTTGTCGGTGGTACTGTTGATGTCGGTGATGCTGCTGGTGCTTGTAACCTTTGCACCATATTCTCCAAAGCCACTACCCGAGCGCGAAGCTTGTTGACTTCTTCTACTACACCGGGATGATTGGCGGTTCGGACGAGCGAATGAATAAGATCCAGAATTTGAGAGAGTATATGATCATGATGAGATATTCTGGAGATGAGAGAGAAAATGGTGTCTCGAACAGGTTCGCCGGTAAGTGCTTAAGGTTCTTCGCCAAGAGGGCAATGTGGTGGATGGAAGGGATCGCCTTCTTCTTGTCTCCAATAATTAAGTAGGCTACGAACCCATCCCCAATTCATCCAGAATAGGTGATGGCTGATTGGTTGATCCATTCCGGTTACACTGTCTTCGGAATTCAGGTGAATATCCATATCGGAATAGCTGTCGGAGTTTAAGGAATTTGAACTAGATACGGGATCCATCTTGTATAATTAGGGAGATGATTTTTGATATGAATTAGATTATAGAATTCAGCTTGGTATTCTTCAATACATAATTTACATATGTATATATAACACCAAATTCCATAAATCACGGAGAAATTTTCGGAAGATGTCAGAAAACGTTTACAGTAACAGATACGCTAAGATATGAATTTTTGTCTATACACTATTTATGCAATAAATGTAGGAAAACGTGTCTAGACTTAAGAATGATAAACATGTAATTTCCGATAAGAAATGATAATAAAAACTTTTAACATGCAGACACGGTCGAATTCCAGACTTACTAATGAATCTTAACAACTATCAGTTAGACACACTAATGCAAGACCTGGTTCGCTAGGACCAACGCTCTGATACCAACTGTGACCATCGCTCCAAATCCATATGGACGAACACATCATTCATCGATTTCATTGCGAGGTATTTGACCTCTATATGATACGTTTTGTAAACATTGCATTCTTTTGAAAAGGCACACCATAAATGAATATTTAAATCAAAGGTTTTCGACAGCTGATGATTTCTACATATAGACAATCACCGTAAATAATACTTTACAATAGTACTTCCATTGACAATGCAGTCAAAATAAGATACATGGTGATGATTTGGTGAATGCAACGTTGTCTTGAAAAATATGCCATGTAAGACTACATGCACATAGCTTGTCTAACATATAATCAAACAGCGGAAGACTTCTAGGAAACCTGAGAATAAACATGCTAACAAGTGTCAACACAAAGGTCGGTGAATTCATAGTTTTAATGTATCGTATAATCTATATATAAAGGTGGATCACAAGATTTCAGTTGTTTCATCCGAAACGTTTATCAAAATATTCTACGAAATTGAGCACCCTAGTAACTAAGCTTTAATGTCTATAATAAGTACCCCGTTTTAACATACATGCAACCAACATATACAATACACGCAAACCAACGTATATTAACTCAAATAGCATACGTCTGTTTTATAGTTCAGGCTAGGGTTTCTATACCTGGAACGGACGGGGATGTCAAGCCCTATGGATCCATTTACAACTATTCAAGCCCACCAGTTCTTATAACTGGCAGTTACTAGTTACCAAAGCTAAGGGATTTTCGGTTCAAACTCAGTGTAGAATTTAGTATGTACTTGTATCCATTGCGTTTAAAAATAAAGTGCATGAATTTTTAGCCCAAATATATATAATGCAAAAGCAATTAAAAAGGGAGTATATGAAACTCACCTTAGCAGCAGATAAAGTCATTCACCAAAATGTGATCGAAACTCGAATTATCAAATAACCGTAGATCTCAACCTAGAGAACATATGTTGGTCAATAATTGTCTATCAAGCTAGGTCAGGTCATAGTGTATCACAATCCTAATGCTCGAGATCGACATATAAAAGTTATCCAAAGTCATTTCAAAAAGTCAATTTTGACTATAGTTCAACAAAACAAGACGTGCCTTATATAAGGATTCATTTACTCGGTTGGTAATATTCAAAAATCCAATTTATCAGTCTTACAAACAAGTTGTTTTGTTTAAATATTAATTGCAGATTCAAAAGCAATTCCAATTAACGTTAATCATAATTCAGTTGACCATATCTTTTAATTCGTTCATCGAAATTACTCGATTTCTAAATGAAAAGTTATTGATTTTTCGCCAGCTTTCCAAAAACATGTATATCATATACCTTTTACCAGTATTATATGTATTTAATTCGTGATTCATTATAAACTGTTTAACGATGAAATTTAGCATAGAAGCATACATAAATATATATACTCGAGCACTAGACATGGATACACAATTAATATATAAAAGATAAGATATGAATGCTCACGTATCAATATTGTGATTCAGTATTGCAGGAAAGTACGTAGACGTAACATAGGTGATAAATACTAGGTTTGATTTGCAAACAATACCCACGAACATTACCCATCACCTCCATAGCTATAACCCGTAATTTCCCTAGCTCTATCCCGCTTGGAAGACTTGTTTGAAAATAATTCGCTCATGATCTCGTCGTAGTATTTTATGTATAATAATACTAATAATAATACTCCTAACTATAAGATTAATAATAATATTAATCTTAATAATAATAATAATATAAATAATAAATATAAAATATAAGACGGAGTAATATAGATATTAATATGCGTGTGTGTGTTGAGCAAACTGGCCAATTTATAGAATGTTTCTGAATTCTGACTGCCATGCGATCGCATGGGTTTTATGCCTATTTCTCATACGGTCGCATGGACCCAAAATCCAGCTCACATTTTTTTGTTTTCTTGTTTGTCGACATATTATTAAATATATATAATATATATATATATATAATTTATATTAATTATATATATATTATATTATATTCATGTACATAGTTGACTTGTAATTTTAGGTCCGTTGACTCGTACGTTGATACTCGACTCGTGTACCACTTTTGGTTTTTCGAACGCACTTTCGTACGTTTAGAAAACTAGCCTTTTACGTTTAGTGACTCGTACCTTTATAAAAACAATAGATTTAAACAATGAAAACAATCCCACTCAAAGTATAACTTTATTTATTTGAGTGTTTTGGTCATTTGCTTCTATAAATCAGTGACTCGTTGTTTACCAAAATATATTATTTTATATTGGGACGTTTTATGACTTAGTTAAAATATATATATATATATATATATATATATATATATATATATATATATATATATATATATATATATTTAGAATTGTAAATTTGTACGTAATATATATATGTTTAAAATATTTATCTAATGATATAAAGATAAAGTTTAAATTTTGTCAGAAATTTCCGGGTTGTCACAATTGTATTCTAATTTTTAAAAAAATTTCAAGAGGCATTTGGTATTACTAATTAATGATACGCATACCCGATTAGCTCGTGTTGCGCATCACACTTGCACCATGTGTGCACAGCCCTAGCGCTATGGCACTCCAGGCGCAAGTAAATGTACGCTAAGTATGTCTAGCGCGCTCTAAATGGATGACGTGTCCTGTACTTGCCACGATCTCTGCAAAGTGACAGATAGCCAGCACAAAAGTAACAGTACTGTTCCCTGGTCTCCTCTCCCAAGCGTTCAGGCAGTACAGACAAGAAAGCAACATGAAACACGTGGCTCCAATAAACAAATGGCACCGTAGCTATAAATAACGGACTCAAATCACAATGCAAGGAGATTCCACTTTTGGGATTTACACACATACTATTTTAAGTATTAAAGTACGAACTAGATAGCGTGATTATACCCGCACTACCGGACTTATATCATTCTACTAGACACTCTTGATATACAGGTAACGTTCTATGAACATAAACCATACAACCCAGCGGGAGCCATCATTAACCGGACAACCCGTCGATGGTGGGTCTATGTTTAACCACCCCCGCTGAGATCCTCATCTCGCAAAGGGTTATTCACGGTACTCCGGACCGGAGAGTTAAACTCAGTTGACCCTTAAATCCCCCTTCTTTGATGTCTAGCATGGACCGAACCCGACCCGAATATTCTATGCTTGATCACTAATAATTATTATTAAAAATATAATTACTCAATTTGAAATAAACTTTATTATTATTATTATTATTATTATTTATCATTGTAGTCATAATTATAATTATTTTTATTATATTATTATTATTCAAATATTGGTTTTCTTTACGAGTTTAATTACGTTACATATGTATGTGAAATACATGTCCCAATAAAAGGTTGTAATATAGTCTTTTATGAAAAGAAAAATAGTAATTGTGAAAATGGAAGATGGTGGTGGGAGAATAAATATAGTTCATTTACTTTGATAAAGTTAAGTACATCAATATGTTTGTAAAAACAACGACAAGCTTCTTAGTTCGAATTCGTGATTCCACGGGTCATTAAACTAAATGACTAGCATTTACATTCACTCAATACCTAAAACATATTATTAAATTATTTTGTTTAAACAAACTCGTGGTTTCACGAGACATTTCACTAGTTTTACTTACGTGACACCGCCATAATAATCTAAAAATTAAATTAGTATTAAAACTAAATAAAGAAACTCTATATTATATACTCCTTTAGTTATATTATTATTCTGAATCTACACAATGAATATGTAACACCCTCGAAGCGGGCCTAGCAGTTAGATTACTATTTTGCCCTCAGGTTAGTATTGTGTTATTATACGCTTTTATTTTTTATTTAATATTTACTATTAAATAAGAATGTGGTTAGGACCAGTTTGTGACAAGGGTCACAGAACATGTTTGTTTATTTAATTTGGACTTCGTTTGGGTCACCAAATGAGATACGAAACAATTCAGATAACTGATAAATACTCGTGTGTTGTGATGTATTGGTTTTTAACCCTTAAGTGTGTAGGTGGGGAGGATTATCTTCATTTTTCTAGATTCTTCCCCAAATATTACTCCCGTACGTTCATCTCCATCTCACCAAACCCTAATCATCAAAACTTGTTCTTGGGCTCAAATTGATCTTAGAATCGTGTTCTTTGTTGTCTACTAATTCTAACAAGGTAAGAATCACAAACGTTCATGCTTTAATCTTTGAGAAAATGGAGTTTTGTGTTAGTTTTTACAAAGTGTGTAATTTGGGTCAAAATGGTTAGATTTGATGTTGTTTGAGTCCAAATCTTGTGGGTTTATGTTTCTACATGTTTAGTATCTTCGATTTGGTCACTTTTGAGGTCGTAATCGAGCTCTAAAGTAAGAATTGGTCGATTTTGGCTGAAACCCGTCACTTTGTTCTTCAGCTTCTGCAGATAAACACAGTCGGCCGACTGTCTCTTGACAATCGACCGACTGACTCGACCATCGACCGACTGACTCGACCATTGGCTGAGTGTGTCTGTGAGAAACCATCGACCGAGTGTCTAGACAGTCGACCGAGTGAGTGTTGACAGTCAGCCAACTGTCTCTGACAGTCGACCGATTGTCTTTGGCAGTGTAAAATTTTACTAAGTGTTGATTTTTTAGCCGTTATGCTGCCCGTTTGTATATTGATGATCATAATATTATAACTAACTAATGAGTATTGTTTTCAGGAGATACAGACGAGGAGAAGACTCGGTGACATTAGACTACCGAGTGATGTCGGTATCGGTGAGTGGGACTAACTGGAGAATATAGTATAGAGAAGCATGTTATATTATGATTGCCATGTTTGTTAGATATACTTATTATTGTAGTTAGTTAGTACGTTGTGATGACTGCATGTTAGTTGATGCTTGTCTGCTGGAGCCCAGTGCGTCCCTATTATGTGGTAGCCTCGGTAAGAGAGATCAACATGCGGGTTGGGTTCCTCATGTGGTGGCCTAGACAATCATGGTGTATATATATGTGAATGACGCGTCCGTCACGTGTGGATTATATATATACATACGGTGGTGGAGGAACTTCTGGTAAGCCCCAGTCCGATCAGCTGGTGGTTAATGGTTTGGCCGAGCCGCCAGAGTCTCTGTAGATGGCACTTGGGTGATGTTTGTTTGTTAGACTTTGTGACATGATTAGTATGACAGTTCCTGTATACTATTGCTTGTAGTTAGTTGCACTCACTTAGCTTCGTGCTAATCCCCCACATCTTCCCTGCAGGTTATGGATTTGTTGTATGCTAGTTATCAGGGCGAAGATGGGATGTTGGAATATATGTTTGACAAAGCCGGAAACTCTAATGTCGCGTCTTTTCTATTAACACCCGGTCGTTTATTTATTAACGTGTTATCATTAAGTGGATTATATATATATATATATATATATATATATATATATATATATATATATATATACATACATTTTTAACTTATGTATTAGTTAAATTGGTCTTTCGTTGTATTATTAAAAAAAAATCTGGGGTGTAATAAGTTGGTATCAGAGCGTAGGTTTGGCAGCATGTGCACGGAAGTGACATGTTCCCGAACCATGTGTCAAGTCAAACATATCTTGGGGTGGGTTAATGTGATGACCCGGAAAATTTCGACTAATTTAAACCAATTCTCTATACGATTTATTATTTTGGCACGTTAAACAAAGTCTGTTAGATTGAGTCTCAAAATTTTAGAACTGTTCATATATACAATTACCTTTGACTACTCTCGACGATTCATGAACAATTATATGTATGTATATATGTATATGTACAAGTAAAAACGACTTTCCTACAGTAAAACACTATTTGCTACAGTGAAATCGTACTTCGTACTATTTGCTACAGTGAAATCGTACCTATCTCCATCATATCTGATCGTGACACCCGATTCACATCACGTTTTTGGCAATCATTACAAAAAGCATTGGGAACTCGATTAGATATGAGCACCGCTTATCACCCACAGACAGATGGTCAAAGTGAAAGAACAATACAAACATTGGAAGACATGTTACGGGCATGCGTGATTGACTTTGGAACCAGTTGGGATCGACACTTACCGTTGGCAGAATTTTCATACAATAACAGCTATCATACGAGCATCAACGCAGCACCATTTGAAGCACTTTACGGTAGAAAGTGCAGATCTCCTATCTGTTGGAGTGAAGTAGGAGAAAGACAACTTACTGGACCAGAAATTATTCACGAAACCACCGAAAAGATCATTCAAATACAACAGCGATTGAAACCGGCCATGAGTCGCCAAAAGAGTTATGCTGATGTAAGAAGAAAACCGCTAGAATTTCAAGTGGGCGACAAAGTCATGTTGAAAGTGTCACCCTGGAAAGGCGTTGTACGATTCGGTAAACGAGGAAAGCTAAGTCCTAGGTACGTAGGACCCTTTGAAATCACCGAAAGAATTGGAGCAGTTGCTTATCGATTAAAGCTACCGCAAGAACTTAGTAGTGTTCACGACACATTTCACGTGTCAAATTTGAAGAAATGTTTAGCTGAAGAGGATGTCGTAATTCCTCTTGACGAAATACGAATTAATGATAAACTCCATTTTGTCGAAGAACCTGTTGAAATCATGGACCGTGAGGTCAAACAATTAAAATAAAGCAAAATACTGATAGTTAGAGTTCGTTGGAACGCAAGACGAGGACCCGAGTTTACTTGGGAACGTGAAGATCAAATGAAGCAAAAGTATCCACATTTGTTCACTGATATCGCTCATGAAACAGGTACTACTCAAAAATTTCGGGACGAAATTTTCTTTAACGGGGAGGTACTGTGATGACCCGGAAAATTTCGACTAATTTAAACCAATTCTCTATACGATTTATTATTTTGGCACGTTAAACAAAGTCTGTTAGATTGAGTCTCAAAATTTTAGAACTGTTCATATATACAATTACCTTTGACTACTCTCGACGATTCATGAACAATTATATGTATGTATATATGTATATGTACAAGTAAAAACGACTTTCCTACAGTAAAACACTATTTGCTACAGTGAAATCGTACTTTGCTACAGTGCTACAGTAAAATTGACTTTGCTACAGTGAATTGCTACAGTAAAATTGACTTTGCTACAGTGAATTGCTACAGTAGCACTATTTGATGTCGACGAACTAGAAACAAAACGCCATGCGATCGCATGGAAAAAACACTGAAAACTCATGCGATCGCATGAGCTACAGTAAATGAAAAAGTATTATAAATACACCAGTTTTTTCGACGAGTTACTCACCCCAATTTCTTTTCTTCCTTCTGTAAACGATAAGATATTTATAATTTTAATATTATAATTTAAGTTTAATAATAATAAGGTATTTACGAGGGTATTTTAATTCGGGTTTCAAACCGTTTCAAGCTAAGGTAATATTGGGTATTGTTCGGGGTATTGTTCTAGAATCCAAGGCCAACCATACAGTCGTCTACCATCATTACGTCTACGCTATTTCCCTACAATATTGAATCACAATATTGAACTGTGAGTTATAGTCTCCCTTTTTAAATACTTTAAATATTTTTGGGCTGAGAATACATGCAATTTATTTTAAACGCGATAAGACACAAGTACATACTAAATTCTACACTGAGTTAAACCGAAAATCCCTTAGCTTTGGTAACTAGTAGCTGCCAGTACATAGGATATGGACTGGTGGGCGCGAATAATTGTATATGGATCCATAGGGCTTGACATCCCTGTCCGAGCTAGAGCGCTAGCCTTTTAACGGACGTATGTTATTTGATTTTAAGACACGTTGGTTTGCGTGTATTAAAACGAATGGGGTAATTATCACTATAGCGTTAAGTTTAGTTGCCAGGGTGCTCTGTTACGTAGAATCTATTAACTTTTGATGAAATCTTGTGGTCTATCTTTATATATGTTTATGACTCGAGCAATTAAACCTATAACTCACCAACATTCGTGTTGACTTTTTAGCATGTTTTATTCTCAGGTTCTTAGAATGCTTCCGCTGTGATGTGCTTGTTGCCTGCATGGAGTCTCTCATGCTTTGTACAAAGTTTATTGCATTCAAAATAAAACTGCGTTGTGTAATAAATAATTGGACTGTGATGTCAACCTGTAAATTAAAGACTTATGTATTTCGGGGTTTTGCTTATACCTAAGCACTTGCCCACATGTTTATAACTTTCTATGTTTAGAAAGTTACTTATTTTAATGAATGCAATATTTTATCAAAACGTATCATATAGAGGTCAAAACCTCACTGTGGAATCAATGATTAACGTGCCGCGTCAATAGCGATTTTGACGGGTCGTTACAGTTGGTATCAGAGCTTGAGGTCATAGGGAACCAGAAATTACATTAGTGTGTTTAACTGGTAATTGTTAGGATGCATTAGTGAGTCTGGACTATGACCATATCTGTTTTTACTGATTTTTACTTATCATTTGGTCAAAAAATTATATGTGATATATTTATATGCTAACGTAATTGTTGTTTCAATTATGTGATAGATGACTTCTTCTAATCCTATCATTTTGTACGACTCGGAATCGGACACTGAATCTATTCTATCCACAACTAAAAAGGGCGTTCCAATACCTATTAAAGAAGAAATTGTGTTAGCCGGGCAATCTCAACTCCCGGTAAACCCAGAGGAGGTTCCAGCTCCACCCAGCTTTAGTTTTCCAGAGCCACAGTATCGTTGGCATGGACCCATGATCCCTGGAGTAAACGAGGATCGTCCATTTCTAAACAAATATGGACATTGGTCCAGATATACCGCCGACGGGCGGGTTGTGCCGATTACGCCTGGCAGATTTCGGTTCATGACCACCGGTACATATTCTTGCAGTTCGTCATCATATTCTCCTACACATGACTCAGACAGTTCGTCATCAGACGAAATCAGTAAGGAGGAGGATTTCGCTAATGAAATAAAAGAGATCACTAAGGAGAAATTCCAACTTGCTATAGATAATAAAAACAACCACAATAATAAAATGTCCTTAATTATTAAAAAAGAACAGGACCATTCGATCCGTAACCACCCTTATTGTATTAAACCCACTGAGGTAACGGGTACCTCAAAACCCCAACTAAAAATAAAATACACTGCCAGAATGTCTGTCGGACCATGTGCACACAAACAATTGGCAGAGAGAACCAAATGGGAAGAAGTTTCTGATAGTTCTGAATGAACGACCTCGCAACCATAAATCTTCCATGCGCTATTTTATTACTTATGTGTGCTACTCTATCTTGTTATGTAAAATAAGCATATGTAAAATATCAGTATTGTATGGTATTGTATTATTTTGGTTTATTAATAATAAATGCATGGAATGATTATTTGTATTATTACTACTTCTTACTATTATTATTACATAATAATGTAGTAACTCGCTATAATTTTTCATAGTGGAATATTATTAGGATTTTAGTAGTTAATTCCTTGTACTAGCTATTATGTATGAACTTAACGGGTAGGTAATACCCTAGAAATAATTATAAAATGCTAATAAGAAGAAAAGGCTTTTATAATAATCGGTTCATATTATTAATATGCTACGATTAACTATTGACAACTCATTTTACCTATAATATTCTATATGATTAAATTATATCTGTTGTGTTTATTGAAGAAACATGTCTCAAATGTCGGATGCTGAGTTTGAGCAACTAGTCGAGAAATGTGTGAATGAAAGAATTGCTGCAACCGAAGCAGCAAAAGCAACAGCCGAAGCAGCAGCTAAAGCAGCAGCCGTAAACACGAATTCACGAAACGGATGCTCATACAAAACTTTTCAAGGATGCAAACCACAGACGTTTAGTGGAACTGAGGGACCAGTCGGTCTAACCCGATGGTTTGAAAAGATGGAGTCCGTTTTCAAAATCAGTAATTGTGCGAACGGAGACAAGTCAAAGTATGCTTCGTGCACGTTGCAAGATGGTGCACTTACTTGGTGGAACAATTATGCTAAAGCAGAAGGAATAGATACGGCATATGATATCTCTTGGGAAGAACTGAAAAAGATGCTAATCGAGGAGTACTGTCCTCGAAACGAGATCAGAAAAATGGAATCTGAGTTACATAATCTGAAGGTTATCGGCTCGAATCTCAATAACTATGAAAAGCGTTTCATGGAACTAGCCTTGTTGTGTCCCGAATTAGTGCCAAATGAGAAACGAAAGATAGAAATGTATATTGACGGTTTATCGATCAATATCAAAGGAAATGTTACATCGTCCAAACCGAATACGATGCAGGAAGCCATGACAATGGCACACCAACTCATGGACCAGATCACAGAGAGTTCGATTAAGGCACCAATTACCGAAGTCAAGACAACTGAAGGAAAGAGGAAATGGGAAGACTATAAGGGCAAAAGTACTCACCTGAAGAAACAAGAAACTTTTAAAGGTAAACAAGATGGGGCAACTGCAAGTCCAAACTATAAGGGACCCCATCCGTTCTGCAAAAGATGTTACACACATCATGCAGGTTATTGTCAAGTGGTCTGTGATAAGTGCAACAAGAAAGGACATGTGGCGAAAGATTGTTATGCCACCGTTTCTGAAGTAAAGACAAAACTGACCGATGTCAAGAAATGTTTTGGATGCGGGAAGTCTGGTCACTTTATAAATCAATGCCCTGATAAGGAGAAGAACAAAGAACCCGCACGTGGGAGGGCATTTAATGTTAGTGCCAGTAAAGCACGTGAGGATCCTAATCTTGTCACGGGTACGTTTACCGTTAATAATCAACTAGCTTCTATTATGTTTGATACGGGTGCTGATAGAAGTTATATGTGTAAAGACTTTAGTTTTAAACTAAAATGTGCATCATTACCTCTACACGATAAATATACTATTGAATTAGCTAATGGTAAACTGATAAAAGCCGATAAAATTTGCCATGGTTGCGAAATGAATCTCGCTGGTGAAACCTTCAAAATCGATTTGATACCCGTAGAATTAGGAAGTTTTGACGTAATCGTTGGCATGGACTGGATGTCCAAAACAAGAGCGGAAGTTGTTTGCGCTGAGAAAGCAATCCGCATCCCTCGTAAGGATGAAACGTCATTAATGATTTATGGGGAGAAGAGCAACTCAAAGCTGAACTTTATCAGCTGTATGAAGGCCCAGAAACTTATAAGAAAAGGTTGTTATGCTATTCTGGCACACATAAAGAAGATCGATACTGAAGAAAGAAGCATTAATGACATGCCGGTTGTAAGAGAATATCCCGGAGTATTTCCAGAAGAATTACCGGGGCTACCTCCACATAGATGTGTAGAATTCCAGATTGATCTCATACCAGGAGCTGCACCTATAGCCCGATCTCCATATAGACTTGCACCTTCAGAAATGCAAGAATTACAAGACCAGTTGCAAGAATTATCGGACCGTGGATTTATTCGTCCTAGTTTTTCACCTTGGGGTGCTCCTATTCTGTTCGTCAAGAAGAAGGATGGATCTATGAGAATGTGCATAGATTACCGAGAATTAAACAAATTAACGATCAAGAATCGGTACCCATTACCGAGGATTGATGATTTGTTTGATCAATTGCAAGGATCAAGTGTTTATTCTAAGATTGATCTACGCTCCGGATATCATCAACTGAGAGTGAAGGAAGAAGATGTTCCTAAAACCGCGTTCAGAACCCGTTACGGTCACTATGAGTTCCTAGTCATGCCTTTTGGATTAACTAATGCTCCAGCAGTATTCATGGATCTAATGAATCGCATCTGTAGACCGTATTTAGACAAATTTGTTATTGTTTTTATCAACGACATATTGATTTACTCAAAGAACAAGGAAGAACATGAGCAACACTTAAGACTGGTACTAGAGATACTCAAGAAAGAAGAATTGTACGCAAAATTTTCGAAGTGTGATTTCTGGTTACAAGAAGTACAATTTTTGGGCCATGTTGTCAGTAAACATGGAATTAAAGTTGACCCCGCCAAGATCGAAGCCATTAGTAAATGGGAAATCCCGAAGACTCCAACACAAATTCGCCAATTCTTAGGTCTTGCTGGTTACTACCGAAGATTCATTCAAGATTTCTCTAGAATCGCCAAACCCTTAACTGCATTGACTCAAAAGGGAAAGAAGTATGATTGATCCACAGAACAGGAATCCTCATTCCAGTTATTAAAGAAAAGTTAACGTCTGCACCCATTTTGTCATTACTGGAAGGAAATGATGATTTCGTGATCTATTGTGATGCTTCACGCCAAGGTTTAGGATGTGTATTAATGCAACGCACAAAAGTCATCGCATATGCCTCACGACAACTAAAAATTCATGAAAAGAACTATACGACGCATGATTTAGAACTTGGAGCAGTAGTTTTTGCACTCAAAATATGGAGACACTATCTATATGGCACCAAGTGTACAGTGTACACTGACCATAAGAGTCTTCAGCATATTTTTGATCAAAAACAACTCAATATGAGGCAACGTCGCTGGGTAGAGTTGTTAAACGATTACGATTGTGAAATCCGTTACCACCCCGGAAAGGCTAATGTTGTAGCTGATGCCTTAAGTCGAAAAGAAAGAGTAAAACCTCTTAGGGTTCGAGCTTTGAATATTACAATTCGTACTGATCTCACAAAGCAAATTCAAGCAGCACAGTTAGAAGCTTTAAAAGAAGAAAACGAAAAAGGCGAAATGAGCAAAGGGTTAGAAAAACAACTTGAAGTAAAAGCCGATGGAACCCTGTATTTTGCTGGTAGGATATGGGTACCAAAACATGGTAACCTAAGGCAACTAGTACTGGATGAAGCACACAAAACGAGGTACTCAATTCACCCAGGAAATGGGAAAATGTACCACGATCTCAAGAAGTTTTATTGGTGGCCTAATATGAAGACAGAAATTGCTACTTATGTAAGCAAATGTTTGACGTGTGCAAAGGTCAAAGCTGAGCACCAAAAGCCGTCAGGATTACTACAACAACCAGAAATTCCGCAGTGGAAATGGGAAAGAATAACCATGGATTTCATTACGAAATTGCCAAGGACTGCAAGTAGTCATGATACTATTTGGGTGATAGTTGATCGTCTAACTAAATCAGCTCACTTCCTACCAATAAAGGAGATAGACAGTATGGAGAAATTAGCACGTCTATATTTGAAGGAAGTAGTTTCCAGGCATGGTGTACCTATCTCCATCATATCTGATCGTGACACCCGATTCACATCACGTTTTTGGCAATCATTACAAAAAGCATTGGGAACTCGATTAGATATGAGCACCGCTTATCACCCACAGACAGATGGTCAAAGTGAAAGAACAATACAAACATTGGAAGACATGTTACGGGCATGCGTGATTGACTTTGGAACCAGTTGGGATCGACACTTACCGTTGGCAGAATTTTCATACAATAACAGCTATCATACGAGCATCAACGCAGCACCATTTGAAGCACTTTACGGTAGAAAGTGCAGATCTCCTATCTGTTGGAGTGAAGTAGGAGAAAGACAACTTACTGGACCAGAAATTATTCACGAAACCACCGAAAAGATCATTCAAATACAACAGCGATTGAAACCGGCCATGAGTCGCCAAAAGAGTTATGCTGATGTAAGAAGAAAACCGCTAGAATTTCAAGTGGGCGACAAAGTCATGTTGAAAGTGTCACCCTGGAAAGGCGTTGTACGATTCGGTAAACGAGGAAAGCTAAGTCCTAGGTACGTAGGACCCTTTGAAATCACCGAAAGAATTGGAGCAGTTGCTTATCGATTAAAGCTACCACAAGAACTTAGTAGTGTTCACGACACATTTCACGTGTCAAATTTGAAGAAATGTTTAGCTGAAGAGGATGTCGTAATTCCTCTTGACGAAATACGAATTAATGATAAACTCCATTTTGTCGAAGAACCTGTTGAAATCATGGACCGTGAGGTCAAACAATTAAAACAAAGCAAAATACCGATAGTTAGAGTTCGTTGGAACGCAAGACGAGGACCCGAGTTTACTTGGGAACGTGAAGATCAAATGAAGCAAAAGTATCCACATTTGTTCACTGATATCGCTCATGAAACAGGTACTACTCAAAAATTTCGGGACGAAATTTTCTTTAACGGGGAGGTACTGTGATGACCCGGAAAATTTCGACTAATTTAAACCAATTCTCTATACGATTTATTATTTTGGCACGTTAAACAAAGTCTGTTAGATTGAGTCTCAAAATTTTAGAACTGTTCATATATACAATTACCTTTGACTACTCTCGACGATTCATGAACAATTATATGTATGTATATATGTATATGTACAAGTAAAAACGACTTTCCTACAGTAAAACACTATTTGCTACAGTGAAATCGTACTTTGCTACAGTGCTACAGTAAAATTGACTTTGCTACAGTGAATTGCTACAGTAAAATTGACTTTGCTACAGTGAATTGCTACAGTAGCACTATTTGATGTCGACGAACTAGAAACAAAACGCCATGCGATCGCATGGCAAAAACACTGAAAACTCATGCGATCGCATGAGCTACAGTAAATGAAAAAGTATTATAAATACGCCAGTTTGTTCGACGAGTTACTCACCCCAATTTCTTTTCTTCCTTCTGTAAACGATAAGATATTTATAATTTTAATATTATAATTTAAGTTTAATAATAATAAGGTATTTACGAGGGTATTTTAATTCGGGTTTCAAACCGTTTCAAGCTAAGGTAATATTGGGTATTGTTCGGGGTATTGTTCTAGAATCCAAGGCCAACCATACAGTCGTCTACCATCATTACGTCTACGCTATTTCCCTACAATATTGAATCACAATATTGAACTGTGAGTTATAGTCTCCCTTTTTAAATACTTTAAATATTTTTGGGCTGAGAATACATGCAATTTATTTTAAACGCGATAAGACACAAGTACATACTAAATTCTACACTGAGTTAAACCGAAAATCCCTTAGCTTTGGTAACTAGTAGCTGCCAGTACATAGGATATGGACTGGTGGGCGCGAATAATTGTATATGGATCCATAGGGCTTGACATCCCCGTCCGAGCTAGAGCGCTAGCCTTTTAACGGACGTATGTTATTTGAGTTTAAGACACGTTGGTTTGCGTGTATTAAAACGAATGGGGTAATTATCACTATAGCGTTAAGTTTAGTTGCCAGGGTGCTCTGTTACGTAGAATCTATTAACTTTTGATGAAATCTTGTGATCTATCTTTATATATGTTTATGACTCGAGCAATTAAACCTATAACTCACCAACATTCGTGTTGACTTTTTAGCATGTTTTATTCTCAGGTTCTTAGAATGCTTCCGCTGTGATGTGCTTGTTGCCTGCATGGAGTCTCTCATGCTTTGTACAAAGTTTATTGCATTCAAAATAAAACTGCGTTGTGTAATAAATAATTGGACTGTGATGTCAACCTGTAAATTAAAGACTTATGTATTTCGGGGTTTTGCTTATACCTAAGCACTTGCCCACATGTTTATAACTTTCTATGTTTAGAAAGTTACTTATTTTAATGAATGCAATATTTTATCAAAACGTATCATATAGAGGTCAAAACCTCACTGTGGAATCAATGATTAACGTGCCGCGTCAATAGTGATTTTGACGGGTCGTTACAGTTAAGTGAGTGAAGTAGGTATTGACGAGTTAGTTGGCGAAAACTAACAGATTATCTACTAAGCTTTGTGTGTGAGATGTTGTGATAAGACAAGTATGAAGATCGATTCCACCCTACTGGTGCCCCGTTGACCCTCAGTGTTGACAGAACTTCGGTGGATGGGTTTTTATGCCGATTTGGATGAAGGATTTGACAAGTATTAGTTGACGTGGCTATAATGAAGAGGATTCAGTTGCAGAGTTGATGAGGGTTAAGGGTGCGGGTGAGATCAAGGTGTTGATAGAAACAGAAGATGTCTTTTTATTCATAAAGGTACATTCTTGTTACATTGCTGTAATTGTTATTATTGTACTTGTAGATTGTGTTCCTGTCTTTGTCAAATTTGGTGTTTGTTGTAATGATAATCTGCGACGATTAGTGTTTCAAGTTACGATTGATTAATTATACTTGTAAGATAGAAGTAGATGGCAGTTGACGGACACATTTACGGCGACTGTGTCTAGAGCTACCCTGCCACTATCGGGATTTTATTCCCTTAGACTGACTGTTATATTCTATGAGACTTTATAGATATGACCTTTGTGATATGGTGTCATGCTATTGTGAATTGTTTGTTATATGGCCTGTTGTACTATATGTGAGATTACTGTTGGCCTAGACTAGAAGAATTGGAGTGAATGATTTGTAGTATTAACAAAAGACGAATATGAAGTCATTTCCTGACCGTTGACTGATGGGACACACGTAGTGACCCATAAAGACTGATTAGGGTAGTGACCCCTTGATGAGTAGTGAAAGTCTCGAACCCTATTGTGTAACTATGTGAAGTGTAGTCTTCATGCTTGGCGACCGTTACTGAACCAGTAGATGACGGACCCTATGATATTATAGTATGACGGGACTTGTTGTGTTGGACTTAGGTGAAATGTAATTCTTTCCCATGGATCGACGGGACACACGTAGTGGCCCTTAAGGATTGAAATAGAGTAGTAGTTTCCTTGTCTTCTCATAAGAGGATCCGGACCCTGTTTGTCGTTGTCATATGTAGGTGGTTTGCGTGTCACGTATGATGTTGACTTTTGGTTTAGATGATTGTGGCCGTAGTAAGACTTTGAAATATCGTTTTCCTACCATAGACTAATGTGAGTTAGTGGTGACCTTTTGGAAGTAAGTTTGAATGGAGTTTTCCATGTAGTCTTGACTAAAAATAGGAAAACCGTGTTTTGTCGTTATGTGAGGAGTATTATTAGCCTGTATGTACTGTTGCAGGATTTGACTAGCTAAGTAGGACCTGTAGAGTTGTCCTGAGAAGTTGTTGATTTTTTTGTAAATTGATATGACTCATTAGATGTCAGTATGTAAGACGTTCGTTTAGTGACTTTCTTGGAAGTAGAGCAGACCTTAAAGGGAATAGAAATTTAGTTCAAGCTGAATTATGATGAATCTTGACTAGGTCGGGAGACGTGATTAGAACATTGATCATATTACTGTTAAGATAGAAGCATTGATCTGGTAGTTCGATAGTGACCGTTATGAATATTTTGTCTTTTGAAGATTTGAATATAAGGTCGAGGACGGACAATAATAGCATTTGCAAATAAGACAAAGTAAGTAGGTATAGTTTATTGGATGTTGGATCAGAGTTACTAACGTGGTTACTAAAGAGGACTTAGTAGAATTAAGATCGAATTAGAACTGAGTTAGGTGTTTTCTTTCAAAACTTTTGCGGTTTTGATAGCCTTAGATTGTAAAATCTATTAGTTTGGGATATAGTGGAGATTTATAACTACCGGTGACTTAAGAAGATAGACCGTGTTGTTTTGATGAACTCGACTAAGATCTTGATCTGAAATACTCGAAATGAAAGTGTGATTTAGAATGATGTACTACGTCTGGCCAATGGAAATACATTATAGTAAATCATACAGTAGTTTTGAGAGTCGGAAGAGATGTAAAGAGTGTAGATCGGGTGTTATTTGACGATGAATGTGATTTTCGATGAACTGTTGACCGAGTGTAGACTTTTCTGACATAGTACTGTTAGTTGAACAATATTTGGACCTAGGGTATTGATGATCGAATAAGCCTTAGTTTTGAATTTTGATAAAGTTCGAGCAAAATAAAGTCAATGCAGAGATAGTTTTAGTGGTGTCAAACGCGTGTATTGATATCATTTGACGGACTTAATTGTTAGATGGATGTTTATTGCTTGTGGTAGTGGATATTGTTGACTTGAAATCCATGTTCGAATGATTAATGTTGAGTTAATATTGCATTTGTAAGTGTTTCTTTTAAGGATGATATGAATAAAGTCATACTTTAAGTGATGAATTTTCGGTAAGTATCAACCTAGATAAGTGATTTATGACGAAACCCTTAAATATCGAATTTGAGTTAGGTATTTAATTGTGTGTTCTGATAGCACTTTAACCAAGTAACGATCTTTCTGATGTAATTGTAGTAGTGTTGGGCATGTGTATTGATGTTACTTGAGGAAAATTAATACTTAGATATCTACTTTCAGAATGTGTGGATGATTATTCTTTACTCAAGATTTGTGATGTAATGATTGAATTGATTTGAAATTGGGTTGGTAATCATTCCTACTATGATTGAGTTGATCAGAATAACGATTTAGTCGTTGAATAATTGGGGAACATTGAACCAGATAAGCGAATTTCAACGAAATTCTTGAATATCGGGATTGAAACAAGTATTAAATTATGGAATTTGGGTAAATTAGTGTAATGCGAGTTGTTTTGGCTATGTTGTAGTGATGAAATTAGCTAAGTTTGTGTTTTCTAAGGAGATTGATAGCCATTATTCAGTGTTTTAGAGTGAGTTGATCCAGGAAAGTCGATGAAAGTGACTCGAGAATAACCTCAAATCATGATTGACAGATATAATGTAGTGGGTCATTAGTAGTGACTCGAGAGTTAGTGTGTAAAACCTAGACATGAGATGGAATTTTCGTTGTATTTCGTAAGATTATTGATAGATCAAGTTTGGAATTCAGACGAAATTATACTTGTTCAGTTATTAGATAGCGGCGGGTTGTCAGCATTGAATTTCTTTAGCTAGTGGTAAAGACTGTTTTCTAGACCAGAATGTGAAGAACGATTCAGATAGCGTGTAATGTAAGTAAGTAAGTTTGCAGATCGGCATATAGCGGGTCTTGACCCTTGGGTAGTAGACTAGCAGATGGTGTGTTTGACTTAGACCGATAAGATAACTTTTGACCTACGAGAATGAACAGAGCTTTGTAAGGCGTATGACTGTAGGACATGATTTGACTTAGTTCACGTTGTGGCCCATTGTGGCGGTTTGTAATACCCATGACCTTTGTTGATTTGGTGATGTAGAATTGTGGGCTTAACTAAGTTGCGTCTTCATGTGACACGTTGACAACAGACTGATGACTTAGAATAAACTGAATATAAGATTTGATGGGTTAACTTTATGGGTAATCTCGAAATTTGATGGATCAGTCCGATTCAATGAAATTGACAGTGTATAACCGTTGGTATCTTCAGATAGTGGGGTGTAGTGACAGTTTGACGTGAAACTTTTTGTGAAAGTCAATTAAGTTGATGATGGGTCTATATAATACTTTTGGGTTGTCTTATATTTGAATGAATGTTGATTGCATCTAGTGTTGAATTATTTAATCGTTATCCTCTTAGCGTAGCGCTAGGATAAAAGATGACGTGCACGGCCCTTGTTAAACAATTGATTGTTGGTACTTGGTTACCCCTTCAAGCGATAATTGTGATGCTATAAACAATTGCGGGATAAATTATCTGAATGTTGTGTTGCATGATTGGAGTTGGTCGTAACAGAAAGGGTTAGCATTGACTTAGTGATGTTGAGTTTTTAAATTAATGATTTTCGCTTATAGGTTGGCAGATGAGAAAACTAATGAACCTTGGTAATGCTTGTTATCTTAGGATGTGTTTTGGTGTAACTACCGGTGTGATCAATTGTGTTGGTATTTGTTACCTGTGACCCTTGTTGGCTATAACTTAGTAGATTTCGAGAACGGAATCTCTTTAAGGGGGTAGATTTGTAACGCCCTCGAAGCGGGCCTAGCAGTTAGATTACTATTTTACCCTCAGGTTAGTATTGTGTTATTATATGCTTTTATTTTTTATTTAATATTTACTATTAAATAAGAATGTGGTTAGGACCAGTTTTTGACAAGGTTCACAGAACAGGTTTGTTTATTTGATTTGGACTTCGTTTGGGTCACCAAATGAAATACGAAAGAACTCAGATAACTGATAAATACCCGTATGTTATGATGTATGGGTTTTTAACCCTTAAGTGTGTAGGTGGGGAGGATTATCTTCATTTTTCTAGATTCTTCCCCAAATATTACTCCCGTACGTTCATATCCATCTCACCAAACCCTAATCATCAAAACTTGTTCTTGGGCTCAAATTGATCTTAGAATCGTGTTCTTTGTTGTCTACTGATTCTAACAAGGTAAGAATCACAAGCCTTCATGCTTTAATCTTTGAGAAAATGGAGTTTTGAGTTAGTTTTTACAAAGTGTGTAATTTGGGTCAAAATGGTTAGATTTGATGTTGTTTGAGTCCAAATCTTGTGGGTTTATGTTTCTACATGTTTAGTATCTTTGATTTGGTTAGTTTTGAGGTCGTAATCGAGCTCTAGAGCAAGAATTGGTCGATTTTGGGTGAAACCCGTCACTTTGTTCTTCAGCTTCTGCAGATAAACACAGTCGGCCGACTGTCTCTTGACAATCGACCGACTGACTCGACCATCGGCCGAGTGTGTCTGTGAGAAACCATCGACCGAGTGTCTAGACAGTCGGCCGAGTGAGTGTTGACAGTCGGCCGACTGTCTCTGACAGTCAACCGATTGTCTTTGGCAGTGTAAAATTTTACTAAGTGTTGATTTTTTTGCCGTTATGCTGCCCGTTTGTATATTGATGATCATAATATTATAACTTACTTGTGAGTATTGTTTTCAGGTGATACAGACGAGGAGAAGACTCGGTGATATTAGACTACCGAGTGATGTCGGTATCGGTGAGTGGGACTAACTGGAGTATATAGTATAGAGAAGCATGTTATATTATGATTGTCATGTTTTAGATATACTTATTATTGTGGTTAGTTAGTACGTTGTGATGACTGCATGTTAGTTGATGCTTGTCTGCTGGAGCCCAGAGCATCCCTATTGTGTGGTAGCCTCGGTAGGAGAGATCAACCTGCGGGTTGGGTTCCTCATGTGGTGGCCTAGACAACCGTGGTGTATATATATGTGAATGACGCGTCCGTCGCGTGTGGATTATATATATATACATACGGTGGTGGAGGAATTTCTGTTAAGCCCCAGTCCGATCAGCTGGTGGTTAATGATTTGGCCGAGCCTCCAGAGTCTCTGTAGATGGCACTTGGGTGATGTTTGTGTGTTAGACTTTGTGACATGATTAGTATGACAGTTCCTGTATACTATTGCTTGTAGTTAGTTGCACTCACTTAGCTTCGTGCTAATCCCCCACATCTTCCCTGCAGGTTATGGATTTGTTGTATGCTAGTTATCAGGGCGAAGATGGGATGTTGGAAGATATGTTTGACAAAGCCGGAAACTCTGATGTCGCGTCTTTTCTATTAAAGTTGTATTTACGTTTTAATATAACACCCGGTCGTTTATTTATTAACGTGTTATCATTAAGTGGATTATATATATATATATATATATATATATATATATATATATATATATATATATATATATATATATATATATATATATATACACATTTTTAACTTATGTATTAATTAAATTGGTCTTCCGCTGTATTATTAAAAAAAAAATCTGGGGTGTAATAGAATACTTACTCAAGATTTTTTTTTTTTTTTTTTTTTTTTAAATCTAAACTTTAAAAATAATAATTTACATATCCCCTTATCCTGAAAAGGGGTAACGGATAAACAAATCACAACTTTTGTTTTTTTTTTTTTTTTTTTCTAATTATTCCTTTATAATCATAAATCTACATCAAAATCGCTAATCTATATTTTTATAAATAAACACATTTAAAATCGTTAAAAAACCGATAATGAATGATAATAATCGGGATATATAAGTCATGAATGATAATTGTGAACTTAAAGAACAGTAATTATACGCTAGAAGATACTTGAATCTTAAAAAAGTGCTGTAAAATGTTAATTAAAGAAATATGCTTGTAATTAACGTATGTATAAAATAACTCAAAAAAATATTTAGCAAACGTACCTGTTATCGATCTGTAATATTCCTTAAGTATCATGCACTCTATGTCATTGCCAGCCTGCTACAGAATTTTGGTCTTCGTCTACACGTACTTATTGATACCTAATAATCTAATATACATTGGTGAACAAATCAACCAATTTAACGTAATTAAGCTTATATTCTACAAAGATTTTGTTTAAGTATTATATATATTGAAAAAAATCCGAAGAGACCTTTTCATAGTAAAGAACCTAGAGAACCAAAGTAGAACCAATGCGTTTTAGATGATGATATCAACCAGTGGCGAAAACAGGAATCTTTTTCACCCGGGGCGAAAAATTTTTTAAAGCGTATCAACTTTTTTTGGTGAAATATGGAGGTTTTTGGAAAAAATATGGTGATTTTTGAGCAAAATGTGGAGGTTTTTAGGCAAAATATGAAGGTTTTGGGGCAAAATACGGAGGTTTTGGGGCAAAATATGGAGGTTTTGGGGCAAAAAAAAATTCCACCGGGGGCAAAGTCGAAAAACCCAAAAATTTTACACTAAAAATTGCAAATCGACTGGGGGCATCTGCCCCCCCTTGCCACATGCTATTTCCGCCACTGATATCAACTCAGAATGTTGTATCTGATGCTCGTCAATCGGGCCGTCTCAACATTTTAGAGGTCCTAGGCGAAAATAAAAATGGACCCTTATACACGTTAAATTTTTTTAATACAGATAAAAAAATTATACTAAAATTTATCATTACGAAAGAAGTTTTTAAGACAGTCGTAACAAATTTTTTTATTATCAGATATTTATTCGACAATATTTTATTTAATTTACTTAACAATTCGACAATTGTTTTATTTTTAAATAAATATAAAAAATTTTGGCCTTCTAATTTTTAGGCCCTAGACGGTTGTCTATGTTGCCTATGCCTGAAGACGCCTCTGGTCAATCTTCATTATTACCTGAAAGGCTTATATATCATATAGATTCCGAATTTGCATAATGAAGAAATTGTTGACTTTTTTCCCAATATTTGACTCGCGAATTCGAGCTCAAATCTAAGAGTTAAAATCTGAAACTTTGCAGATAGATTCTCGAGATGAATTCTAACAGATCTTCATTTTTAGTTTTCTTTATAGACCTGAAATTAATAGATTCATCTACCATTTATACCTAAAATATAAGTTATGAGTTCACTCTGATGATCTGCACCAGGTTATTGTCATTATAGTGGACTGCACAAATATAGACTGAAAACGAAGATCTGTTAGGAAGTAATATTAGATGAATATTTTTACCAAAATATGTTCCCTCCTATTAAGAATATGTGTCGCTATTCTTTTTACCAAAAAATGCATTATTACCACTAAACGAAGATCTGTTAAGAATATTTTTTTTACGTCGGTGACATACCGCATTGTTATAAAGAAAACTAGTGAAATGACCCGTGAAATCACGGGTTTATTTAAATGAAACAATTTAATAATATATTTTAGGTATTAAGTGAATGTAAATGCTAAAGTCATTTGTTTTAATGACCCGTTTAACTAAGAAACTTGTCGTTGTTTTTACAAATATATAGAGACATTTATTTTCGCATACATATATAACGTAATTAATTTCGTAAAAAGAATCCATATTTGAATATTAATAATATAATAGTTATAATTATAATTATTATATTAAAGGTAAATAATAATAATAAAGTTCGCTCAAAGTTGAGTATTTATTTTTTAATAATAATAATAAACATTAGTAATAATAAATGTCTTTTAAATTTTTTTAAAAATTAAAGTTACAAATTAGGAGAGATTAGTATTTTCATTTATAAAAGATTTCGTATTTTTTTAATTAAATTAATATATAATTATGACATCATCATCATTATGAAAATTAAAAGGTAATTAGCTTTAAAATAATATTATTTATGACATCATTAACATGACCTAATTTTTTTTTTTTGATTTTCTTTTATAAAGGAAAAAACTTATTTAAGATGTCATCATTTTAAGAATATAATAGAATCTATAGATAGGAAGTAATATTAGATGATATAAGTTTAGATATTTGTAACAACCCAACCCGTTATCCGACCAAAAACGTGTCATAATTTTTTTTTTCTGGAGCAGCACATCTGGACGGCGTCCAGCTATCTGGACGGCGTCCAGTTCTGAAGACTGGGACGGCGTCCAGAACAACTGCAAAATTCTGTTCAGCTTTACATTTACACGCGGGCGGAAAACCCGCTTCCCGACACTTTTAAACCAAAACGCTTTCGCAACATGTTATAATAATTAAAACTAAGAGTTTTCCATAATAAAACCGAGTTTTACGACACCGGGCCCACATCGGCCGTTTTACAACTTTCGTACAAACTACGAGTTTTCGGCCACATTAACTTGAACATTAAATAAAGACCGAGCATGGGATTGGGGATACGCTACCCAATCCTAATCAAATCCAAAAGCAAGTCTTCTAAAGCAAACTACGCAAGTCCACTAATTCCCGCTTACCCGATCCTCCGCATCCTTGCAAATCTATAAAAAAGTCAACAACGAGAGGGTAAGCTAATGCTTAGTGAATGATAATATACTACATACATATATATGCATAAAATGGATACGCCACACAAATAAACAAATACCGCATACCGGAGCATCCAAGCATAAAGCAAACTAGTCTAAGCATACCGTACAAACACTAAGCAACGAGCTAACAAAGCCAACAAATAAGGTAAGTTCACCCACGACGATGTGAACAACGCCAAGAAGCTGCACCCGGAGGGTTAGCTACATCAAGTTAATACAACAATATATATATAACAATATATAAAAACGACCCAGGGTTAACCCCTTAACCCAAATACCGAGAACCGAATACCACAATGAATATTGGCCGAACTACACGAGCCTTAGTAAATCCGTATACACACGAGACTACTATCGTCAATAACACGATATCGAGGTTGGCCGAAATACACGAGCCATTGTAATCCGAAACCACATGAGATTACTACCTTAATAAGATGACCGCACTACACGAGTCACCATGAATCCGAACTACACGAGATTCATTTCCGATAAGATGACCGAACTACACGCGTCATCGTGAATCCGAATTACACGAGATTCACTTCTCCAATACCAAAATCCACGGTCACGGGATTGTAAAATCCACCACTTCGGGGTTATCCACATCACGACAATATCAACCCTTCGCCATTGGGGTTATAACATCCAAATCACAACCACGTGTAATAACGTACACACAAACGTGTACCTCGCCAAGGGTGGTCAACCAAAATGTACAACCGTGCCAATTGGACTCATACAAAGGTCCATCAAATCCACCTATATGTGAAGTGAGCTCTATAGCCGAGAATCACTTCACCCGACCCGCACCCATCCTACACATACATATGTACATAGGATATTAACACTCACCTAGTCGCCTTGATGAATGCTTCCAAGTAATTCGCAACGGGCCAAATGGAAAGTACCTATTCCATTATCACAAATGAAATGTCCTGTTCTTATTGATTAAAAACGTTCCATATTAATTGATTTCGTTGCGAGGTTTTGACCTCTATATGAGACGTTTTTCAAAGACTGCATTCATTTTAAAACAAACCATAACCTTTATTTCATCAATAAAGGTTTAAAAAGCTTTACGTAGATTATCAAATAATGATAATCTAAAATATCCTGTTTACACACGACCATTACATAATGGTTTACAATACAAATATGTTACAACAAAATAAGTTTCTTGAATGCAGTTTTTTTTACACAATATCATACAAGCATGGACTCCAAATCTCGTCCTTATTTAAGTATGCGACAGCGGAAGCTCTTAATATTCACCTGAGAATAAACATGCTTTAAACGTCAACAAAAATGTTGGTGAGTTATAGGTTTAACCTATATATATCAAATCGTAACAATAGACCACAAGATTTCATATTTCAATACACATCCCATACATAGAGATAAAAATCATTCATATGGTGAACACCTGGTAACCGACATTAACAAGATGCATATATATATATATAAGAATATCCCCATCATTCCGGGACACCCTTCGGATATGATATAAATTTCGAAGTACTAAAGCATCCGGTACTTTGGATGGGGCTTGTTGGGCCCAATAGATCTATCTTTAGGATTCGCGTCAATTAGGGTGTCTGTTCCCTAATTCTTAGATTACCAGACTTAATAAAAAGGGGCATATTCGATTTCGATAATTCAACCATAGAATGTAGTTTCACGTACTTGTGTCTATTTTGTAAATCATTTATAAAACCTGCATGTATTCTCATCCCAAAAATATTAGATTTTAAAAGTGGGACTATAACTCACTTTCACAGATTTTTACTTCGTCGGGAAGTAAGACTTGGCCACTGGTTGATTCACGAACCTATAACAATATATACATATATATCAAAGTATGTTCAAAATATATTTACAACACTTTTAATATATTTTGATGTTTTAAGTTTATTAAGTCAGCTGTCCTCGTTAGTAACCTACAACTAGTTGTCCACAGTTAGATGTACAGAAATAAATCGATAAATATTATCTTGAATCAATCCACGACCCAGTGTATACGTATCTCAGTATTGATCACAACTCAAACTATATATATTTTGGAATCAACCTCAACCCTGTATAGCTAACTCCAACATTCACATATAGAGTGTCTATGGTTGTTCCGAAATATATATAGATGTGTCGACATGATAGGTCGAAACATTGTATACGTGTCTATGGTATCTCAAGATTACATAATATATAATACAAGTTGATTAAGTTATGGTTGGAATAGATTTGTTACCAATTTTCACGTAGCTAAAATGAGAAAAATTATCCAATCTTGTTTTACCCATAACTTCTTCATTTTAAATCCGTTTTGAGTGAATCAAATTGCTATGGTTTCATATTGAACTATATTTTATGAATCTAAACAAAAAAAGTATAGGTTTCTAGTCGGAAAAATAAGTTACAAGTCGTTTTTGTAAAGGTAGTCATTTCAGTCGAAAGAACGACGTCTAGATGACCATTTTAGAAAACATACTTCCACTTTGAGTTTAACCATAATTTTTGGATATAGTTTCATGTTCATAATAAAAATCATTTTCTCAGAATAACAACTTTTAAATCAAAGTTTATCATAGTTTTTAATTAACTAACCCAAAACAGCCCGCGGTGTTACTACGACGGCGTAAATCCGGTTTTACGGTGTTTTTCGTGTTTCCAGGTTTTAAATCATTAAGTTAGCATATCATATAGATATAGAACATGTGTTTAGTTGATTTTAAAAGTCAAGTTAGAAGGATTAACTTTTGTTTGCGAACAAGTTTAGAATTAACTAAACTATGTTCTAGTGATTACAAGTTTAAACCTTCGAATAAGATAGCTTTATATGTATGAATCGAATGATGTTATGAACATCATTACTACCTTAAGTTCCTTGGATGAACCTACTGGAAAAGATAAAAATGGATCTAGCTTCAATGGATCCTTGGATGGCTCAAAGTTCTTGAAGCAAAATCATGACACGAAAACAAGTTCAAGTAAGATCATCACTTGAAATAAGATTGTTATAGTTATAGAAATTGAACCAAAGTTTGAATATGATTATTACCTTGTATTATAATGATAACCTACTGTAAGAAACAAAGATTTCTTGAGGTTGGATGATCACCTTACAAGATTGGAAGTGAGCTAGCAAACTTGAAAGTATTCTTGATTTTATGAAACTAGAACTTTTGGAATTTATGAAGAACACTTAGAACTTGAAGATAGAACTTGAGAGAGTTCAATTAGATGAAGAAAATTGAAGAATGAAAGTGTTTGTAGGTGTTTTTGGTCGTTGGTGTATGGATTAGATATAAAGGATATGTAATTTTGTTTTCATGTAAATAAGTCATGAATGATTACTCATATTTTTGTAATCTTATGAGATATTTCATGCTAGTTGCCAAATGATGGTTCCCACATGTGTTAGGTGACTCACATGGGCTGCTAAGAGCTGATCATTGGAGTGTATATACCAATAGTACATACATCTAAAAGCTGTGTATTGTACGAGTACGAATACGGGTGCATACGAGTAGAATTGTTGATGAAACTGAACGAGAATGTAATTGTAAGCATTTTTGTTAAGTAGAAGTATTTTGATAAGTGTATTGAAGTCTTTCAAAAGTGTATAAATACATATTAAAACACTACATGTATATACATTTTAACTGAGTCGTTAAGTCATCGTTAGTCGTTACATGTAAATGTTGTTTTGAAACCTTTAGGTTAACGATCTTGTTAAATGTTGTTAACCCAATGTTTATAATATCAAAAGAGATTTTAAATTATTATATTATCATGATATTATGATGTACGAATATCTCTTAATATGATATATATACATTAAATGTCGTTACAACGATAATCGTTACATATATGTCTCGTTTCAAAATCATTAAGTTAGTAGTCTTGTTTTTACATATGTAGTTCATTGTTAATATACTTAATGATATGTTTACATATCATAATATCATGTTAACTATATATATAACCATATATATGTCATCATATAGTTTTTACAAGTTTTAACGTTCGTGAATCACCGGTCAACTTGGGTGGTCAATTGTCTATATGAAACCTATTTCAATTAATCAAGTCTTAACAAGTTTGATTGCTTAACATGTTGGAAACATTTAATCATGTAAATATCAATCTCAATTAATATATATAAACATGGAAAAGTTCGGGTCACTACAGTACCTACCCGTTAAATAAATTTCGTCCCGAAATTTTAAGCTGTTGACGAATCTTCTGGAAATAGATGCGGGTATTTCTTCTTCATCTGATCTTCACGCTCCCAGGTGAACTCGGGTCCTCTACGAGCATTCCATCGAACCTTAACAATTGGTATCTTGTTTTGCTTAAGTCTTTTAACCTCACGATCCATTATTTCGACGGGTTCTTCGATGAATTGAAGTTTTTCGTTGATTTGGATTTCATCTAACGGAATAGTGAGATCTTCTTTAGCAAAACATTTCTTCAAATTCGAGACGTGGAAAGTGTTATGTACAGCCGCGAGTTGTTGAGGTAACTCAAGTCGGTAAGCTACTGGTCCGACACGATCAATAATCTTGAATGGTCCAATATACCTTGGATTTAATTTCCCTCGTTTACCAAATCGAACAACGCCTTTCCAAGGTGCAACTTTAAGCATGACCATCTCTCCAATTTCAAATTCTATATCTTTTCTTTTAATGTCAGCGTAGCTCTTTTGTCGACTTTGGGCGGTTTTCAACCGTTGTTGAATTTGAATGATCTTCTCGGTAGTTTCTTGTATAATCTCCGGACCCGTAATCTGTCTATCCCCCACTTCACTCCAACAAATCGGAGACCTGCACTTTCTACCATAAAGTGCTTCAAACGGCGCCATCTCAATGCTTGAATGGTAGCTGTTGTTGTAGGAAAATTCTGCTAATGGTAGATGTCGATCCCAACTGTTTCCGAAATCAATAACACATGCTCGTAGCATGTCTTCAAGCGTTTGTATCGTCCTTTCGCTCTGCCCATCAGTTTGTGGATGATAGGCAGTACTCATGTCTAGACGAGTTCCTAATGCTTGCTGTAATGTCTGCCAGAATCTTGAAATAAATCTGCCATCCCTATCAGAGATAATAGAGATTGGTATTCCATGTCTGGAGATGACTTCCTTCAAATACAGTCGTGCTAACTTCTCCATCTTGTCATCTTCTCTTATTGGCAAGAAGTGTGCTGATTTGGTGAGACGATCAACTATTACCCAAATAGTATCAAAACCACTTGCAGTCCTTGGCAATTTAGTGATGAAATCCATGGTAATGTTTTCCCATTTCCATTCCGGGATTTCAGGTTGTTGAAGTAGACCTGATGGTTTCTGATGCTCAGCTTTGACCTTAGAACACGTCAAACATTCTCCTACGTATTTAGCAACATCGGCTTTCATACCCGGCCACCAAAAATGTTTCTTGAGATCCTTGTACATCTTCCCCGTTCCAGGATGTATTGAGTATCTGGTTTTATGAGCTTCTCTAAGTACCATTTCTCTCATATCTCCAAATTTTGGTACCCAAATCCTTTCAGCCCTATACCGGGTTCCGTCTTCCCGAATATTAAGATGCTTCTCCGATCCTTTGGGTATTTCATCCTTTAAATTTCCCTCTTTTAAAACTCCTTGTTGCGCCTCCTTTATTTGAGTAGTAAGGTTATTATGAATCATTATATTCATAGATTTTACTCGAATGGGTTCTCTGTCCTTCCTGCTCAAGGCATCGGCTACCACATTTGCCTTCCCCGGGTAGTAACGAATCTCAAAGTCGTAATCATTCAACAATTCAATCCACCTACGCTGCCTCATATTCAGTTGTTTCTGATTAAATATGTGTTGAAGACTTTTGTGGTCGGTATATATAATACTTTTGACCCCATATAAGTAGTGCCTCCAAGTCTTTAATGCAAAAACAACCGCGCCTAATTCCAAATCATGCGTCGTATAATTTTGTTCGTGAATCTTCAATTGTCTAGACGCATAAGCAATCACCTTCGTTCGTTGCATTAATACACAACCGAGACCTTGCTTTGATGCGTCACAATAAATCACAAAATCATCATTCCCTTCAGGCAATGACAATATAGGTGCCGTAGTTAGCTTTTTCTTCAATAACTGAAACGCTTTCTCTTGTTCATCATTCCATTCAAATTTCTTCCCTTTATGCGTTAATGCAGTCAAGGGTTTTGCTATTCTGGAAAAGTCTTGGATGAACCTTCTGTAGTAACCAGCTAGTCCTAAAAACTGGCGTATGTGTTTCGGAGTTTTCGGGGTTTCCCACTTTTCAACAGTTTATATCTTTGCCGGATCCACCTTAATACCTTCTTTGTTCACTATGTGACCGAGGAATTGAACTTCTTCCAACCAAAATGCACACTTTGAAAACTTAGCGTACAATTCTTCTTTCCTCAATACTTCTAACACCTTTCTCAAATGTTCACCGTGTTCTTGGTCATTCTTTGAGTAAATAAGTATGTCATCAATGAAAACAATGACAAACTTGTCAAGGTATGGTCCACACACTCGGTTCATAAGGTCCATGAACACAGCTGGTGCATTAGTTAAACCAAACGGCATGACCATAAACTCGTAATGACCGTAACGTGTTCTGAAAGCAGTCTTTGGAATATCATCTTCTTTCACCCGCATTTGATGGTACCCGGAACGTAAGTCAATCTTTGAATAAACAGACGAGCCTTGTAGTTGATCAAATAAGTCGTCGATTCTCGGTAGTGGGTAGCGGTTCTTGATGGTAAGTTTGTTCAACTCTCGGTAGTCGATACACAACCTGAATGTACCATCTTTCTTCTTGACAAACAAAACAGGAGCTCCCCACGGTGATGTGCTTGGTCGAATGAAACCACGCTCTAAAAGTTCTTGTAATTGGCTTTGTAGTTCTTTCATCTCGCTGGGTGCGAGTCTGTAAGGAGCACGAGCTATTGGTGCAGCTCCTGGTACAAGATCTATTTGAAATTCAACGGATCGATGTGGGGGTAATCCCGGTAATTCTTTCGGAAATACATCAGGAAATTCTTTTGCGACGGGAACATCATTGATGCTCTTTTCTTCAGTTTGTACTTTCTCGACGTGTGCTAGAATAGCATAGCAACCTTTTCTTATTAGTTTTTGTGCCTTCAAATTACTAATAAGATGTAGCTTCGTGTTGCCCTTTTCTCCGTACACCATTAAGGGTTTTCCTTTTTCTCGTATAATGCGAATTGCATTTTTGTAACAAACGATCTCCGCTTTCACTTTTTTCAACCAGTCCATACCGATTATCACATCAAAACTCCCTAACTCTACTGGTATCAAATCAATCTTAAATGTTTCGCTAACCAGTTTAATTTCTCGATTCCGACATATATTATCTGCTGAAATTAATTTACCATTTGCTAATTCGAGTAAAAATTTACTATCCAAAGGCGTCAATGGACAACTTAATTTAGCACAAAAATCTCTACTCATATAGCTTCTATCCGCACCCGAATCAAATAAAACGTAAGCAGATTTATTGTCAATAAGAAACGTACCCGTAACAAGCTCCGGGTCTTCCTGTGCCTCTGCCGCATTAATATTGAAAACTCTTCCACGGCCTTGTCCATTCGTGTTCTCCTGGTTCGGGCAATTTATAATAATGTGGCCCGGTTTTCCACATTTATAACAAACTACATTGGCATAACTTGCTCCGACACTACTTGCTCCGCCATTACTCGTTCCGACACCATTTGTTCCTTTCGTTCTATTAACCCCTGGTCCGTAGACCTCACACTTCGCCGCGCTATGACCATTTCTTTTACACTTGTTGCAAAATTTGGTGCAGAACCCCGAGTGATTCTTTTCACACCTTTGGCATAGCTGCTTCTGATTGTTGTTGTTGTTGCGGTTATTATTGTTGTTGGGATGATTGTTGTAGTTGCTGTTGTTATTATTGTTGTTGTTGTTGGGCCGTTTGTTGTAGTTGCGATTGATGTTGCGATTGTTGGGATAATTGTTGCGATTATTGTTGTAATTGCTGTTGTTGTTGTTGTATTGGTGATTCTTATCACCGTTTTCCTCCCACTTTCTTTTGACTTGCTTCACATTGGCCTCTTCAGCAGTCTGTTCTTTAATTCTTTCTTCAATCTGGTTCACGAGTTTGTGAGCCATTCTACATGCCTGTTGTATGGAGGCGGGCTCGTGTGAACTTATATCTTCTTGGATTCTTTCCGGTAATCCTTTCACAAATGCGTCGATCTTCTCTTCCTCATCTTCGAATGCTCCCGGACACAATAGGTACAATTCTGTGAATCGTCTTTCGTACGTGGTAATATCAAATCCTTGGGTTCGTAACCCTCTAAGTTCTGTCTTGAGCTTATTGACCTCGGTTCTCGGACGGTACTTCTCGTTCATCAAGTGCTTGAATGCTGACCACGGTAGTGCGTACGCATCGTCTTGTCCCACTTGCTCTAGATAGGTATTCCACCATGTTAACGCAGAACCTGTGAAGGTATGCGTAGCGTACTTCACTTTGTCCTCTTCAGTACACTTACTTATGGCAAACACCGATTCGACCTTCTCGGTCCACCGTTTCAATCCGATCGGTCCTTCGGTTCCATCAAATTCCAAAGGTTTACAGGCAGTGAATTCTTTGTAGGTGCATCCTACATGATTTCCTGTACTGCTAGATCCAAGGTTATTGTTGGTATGTAGCGCAGCCTGTACTGCGGCTATATTTGAAGCTAGAAAAGTACGGAATTCCTCTTCATTCATATTCACGGTATGTCGAGTAGTCGGTGCCATTTCCTTCAAAATAGTCAAATGGAACAAGTTAATCATACAGAATATTAAGAGTAGTTAATAGTATTTCGTAGCATAATATGAACTCATTTATAAAAGCTTTTTCTTCATATTAGCATTTTATAAGTTTAAATTCGGGTAGTACTTACCCGTTAAGTTCATACTTAGTAGCTAATATACAATTCAACTACTTCAATTCTATATGAAAAACTGATTATAATAATATTTCGCGTTCAAACTTTTACACAATATTTTACAAACTTACAATACCGCTTATTTTACATAAAGCATGAAATATAGCACACAATAACTTTGATACAAGATAGTTGTGAAGATAATTCTAGCTAGTACACAAGTCGTTCAGCAAAGGCAATAAAGACACGTAATTCATACGTCCAGAAACAAGTCATGCATTCTGGTTTTACTAGGACCACTTCCCATCCTTGGTCTTGTGCAACATAACCGTTATGGCCGTTGATAAGACAGCGTGTTGTAACGTCGTCAAAGGGACGAGGGTTACGTAATGTCCAACAGTCCCGTAATAATCTAAAAACCTCATTTCTTACCCCAATTACCGACTCCGTCACTTGTGGAAACGTTTTGTTTAATAGTTGTAGCCCGATGTTCTTGTTCTCACTTTGGTGAGAAGCGAACATTACTAATCCGTAAGCATAACATGCTTCTTTATGTTGCATGTTAGCCGCTTTTTCTAAATCACGAAGTCCAATATTCGGATATATTGAGTCAAAATAATTTCTTAACCCGTTGCGTAAAATAGCATTTGGGTTCCCCGCAATATATGCGTCAAAGTAAACACATCGTAACTTATGGGTTTCCCAATGTGATATCCCCCATCTTTCAAACGAAAGTCTCTTATAAACCAAGACATTCTTGGAACGTTCTTCGAATGTCTTACAAACTGATCTCGCCTTAAATAGTTGTGCCGAAGAATTCTGGCCGACTCTAGACAAGATTTCATCAATCATGTCTCCGGGTAGGTCTCTTAAAATATTGGGTTGTCTATCCATTTTGTGTTTTTAAACTGTAAAATAGACAAGAGTTAGATTCATAAAAAAATACTTATTAATACAAGCAATTTTTACATATATCATAAAGCATAAGAACACTATATTCCATATATTACACCACACGAATACAACTATCTTATTCCGACTCGCTCGTTTCTTCTTCTTCGGTTTTGGTTCGTTTTGCCAAGTTTCTAGGGATATACGATGTTCCCCTAATACGAGCCGTCGTTGTCCACATTGGTTTAGAAAAACCTGGTGGTTTAGAGGTTCCCGGGTCATTGTTACAACTTAAGGACTTCGGGGGTTGACGATACATATAAAGTTCATCGGGGTTGGAATTAGATTTCTCTATTTTTATGCCCTTTCCCTTATTATTTTCTTTTGCCTTTTTAAATTCAGTTGGGGTAATTTCTATAACATCATCGGAATTCTCGTCGGAATCCGATTCATCGGAGAATTGGTAATCCTCCCAATATTTTGCTTCCTTGGCGGAAACACCATTGACCATAATTAACTTTGGTCGGTTGGTTGAGGATTTTCTTTTACTTAACCGTTTTATTATTTCCCCCACCGGTTCTATTTCTTCATCCGGTTCCGATTCTTCTTCCGGTTCCGATTCTTCTTCCGGTTCCGACTCTTCTTCCGGTTCCTCTTCGGGAACTTGTGAATCAGTCCACAAATCATTCCAATTTACATTTGACTCTTCATTATTATTAGGTGAGTCAATGGGACTTGTTCTAGAGGTAGACATCTATCACATAATATTAAACACGTTAAGAGATTAATATATCACATAATATTCATATGTTAAAAATATATAGTTTCCAACAAAAATGTTAAGCAATCATTTTTAAAGAAAACACGGTCGAAGTCCAGACTCACTAATGCATCCTAACAAACTCGATAAGACACACTAATGCAAATTTTCTGGTTCTCTAAGACCAACGCTCTGATACCAACTGAAATGTCCCGTTCTTATTGATTAAAAACGTTCCATATTAATTGATTTCGTTGCGAGGTTTTGACCTCTATATGAGACGTTTTTCAAAGACTGCATTCATTTTAAAACAAACCATAACCTTTATTTCATCAATAAAGGTTTAAAAAGCTTTACGTAGATTATCAAATAATGATAATCTAAAATATCCTGTTTACACACGACCATTACATAATGGTTTACAATACAAATATGTTACAACAAAATAAGTTTCTTGAATGCAGTTTTTTTTACACAATATCATACAAGCATGGACTCCAAATCTCGTCCTTATTTAAGTATGCGACAGCGGAAGCTCTTAGTATTCACCTGAGAATAAACATGCTTTAAACGTCAACAAAAATATTGGTCAGTTATAGGTTTAACCTATATATATCAAATCGTAACAATAGACCACAAGATTTCATATTTCAATACACATCCCATACATAGAGATAAAAATTATTCATATGGTGAACACCTGGTAACCGACATTAACAAGATGCATATATATATATAAGAATATCCCCATCATTCCGGGACACCCTTCGGATATGATATAAATTTCGAAGTACTAAAGCATCCGGTACTTTGGATGGGGCTTGTTGGGCCCAATAGATCTATCTTTAGGATTCGCGTCAATTAGGGTGTCTGTTCCCTAATTCTTAGATTACCAGACTTAATAAAAAGGGGCATATTCGATTTCGATAATTCAACCATAGAATGTAGTTTCACGTACTTGTGTCTATTTTGTAAATCATTTATAAAACCTGCATGTATTCTCATCCCAAAAATATTAGATTTTAAAAGTGGGACTATAACTCACTTTCACAGATTTTTACTTCGTCGGGAAGTAAGACTTGGCCACTGGTTGATTCACGAACCTATAACAATATATACATATATATCAAAGTATGTTCAAAATATATTTACAACACTTTTAATATATTTTGATGTTTTAAGTTTATTAAGTCAGCTGTCCTCGTTAGTAACCTACAACTAGTTGTCCACAGTTAGATGTACAGAAATAAATCGATAAATATTATCTTGAATCAATCCACGACCCAGTGTATACGTATCTCAGTATTGATCACAACTCAAACTATATATATATTTTGGAATCAACCTCAACCCTGTATAGCTAACTCCAACATTCACATATAGAGTGTCTATGGTTGTTCCGAAATATATATAGATGTGTCGACATGATAGGTCGAAACATTGTATACGTGTCTATGGTATCTCAAGATTACATAATATATAATACAAGTTGATTAAGTTATGGTTGGAATAGATTTGTTACCAATTTTCACGTAGCTAAAATGAGAAAAATTATCCAATCTTGTTTTACCCATAACTTTTTCATTTTAAATCCGTTTTGAGTGAATCAAATTGCTATGGTTTCATATTGAACTATATTTTATGAATCTAAACAAAAAAAGTATAGGTTTCTAGTCGGAAAAATAAGTTACAAGTCGTTTTTGTAAAGGTAGTCATTTCAGTCGAAAGAACGACGTCTAGATGACCATTTTAGAAAACATACTTCCACTTTGAGTTTAACCATAATTTTTGGATATAGTTTCATGTTCATAATAAAAATCATTTTCTCAGAATAACAACTTTTAAATCAAAGTTTATCATAGTTTTTAATTAACTAACCCAAAACAGCCCGCGGTGTTACTACGACGGCGTAAATCCGGTTTTACGGTGTTTTTCGTGTTTCCAGGTTTTAAATCATTAAGTTAGCATATCATATAGATATAGAACATGTGTTTAGTTGATTTTAAAAGTCAAGTTAGAAGGATTAACTTTTGTTTGCGAACAAGTTTAGAATTAACTAAACTATGTTCTAGTGATTACAAGTTTAAACCTTCGAATAAGATAGCTTTATATGTATGAATCGAATGATGTTATGAACATCATTACTACCTTAAGTTCCTTGGATGAACCTACTGGAAAAGATAAAAATGGATCTAGCTTCAATGGATCCTTGGATGGCTCAAAGTTCTTGAAGCAAAATCATGACACGAAAACAAGTTCAAGTAAGATCATCACTTGAAATAAGATTGTTATAGTTATAGAAATTGAACCAAAGTTTGAATATGATTATTACCTTGTATTATAATGATAACCTACTGTAAGAAACAAAGATTTCTTGAGGTTGGATGATCACCTTACAAGATTGGAAGTGAGCTAGCAAACTTGAAAGTATTCTTGATTTTATGAAACTAGAACTTTTGGAATTTATGAAGAACACTTAGAACTTGAAGATAGAACTTGAGAGAGTTCAATTAGATGAAGAAAATTGAAGAATGAAAGTGTTTGTAGGTGTTTTTGGTCGTTGGTGTATGGATTAGATATAAAGGATATGTAATTTTGTTTTCATGTAAATAAGTCATGAATGATTACTCATATTTTTGTAATCTTATGAGATATTTCATGCTAGTTGCCAAATGATGGTTCCCACATGTGTTAGGTGACTCACATGGGCTGCTAAGAGCTGATCATTGGAGTGTATATACCAATAGTACATACATCTAAAAGCTGTGTATTGTACGAGTACGAATACGGGTGCATACGAGTAGAATTGTTGATGAAACTGAACGAGAATGTAATTGTAAGCATTTTTGTTAAGTAGAAGTATTTTGATAAGTGTATTGAAGTCTTTCAAAAGTGTATAAATACATATTAAAACACTACATGTATATACATTTTAACTGAGTCGTTAAGTCATCGTTAGTCGTTACATGTAAATGTTGTTTTGAAACCTTTAGGTTAACGATCTTGTTAAATGTTGTTAACCCAATGTTTATAATATCAAAAGAGATTTTAAATTATTATATTATCATGATATTATGATGTACGAATATCTCTTAATATGATATATATACATTAAATGTCGTTACAACGATAATCGTTACATATATGTCTCGTTTCAAAATCATTAAGTTAGTAGTCTTGTTTTTACATATGTAGTTCATTGTTAATATACTTAATGATATGTTTACATATCATAATATCATGTTAACTATATATATAACCATATATATGTCATCATATAGTTTTTACAAGTTTTAACGTTCGTGAATCACCGGTCAACTTGGGTGGTCAATTGTCTATATGAAACCTATTTCAATTAATCAAGTCTTAACAAGTTTGATTGCTTAACATGTTGGAAACATTTAATCATGTAAATATCAATCTCAATTAATATATATAAACATGGAAAAGTTCGGGTCACTACAACAAACACAACAACACAATTAGGGTTGACTTACAAACCAACTCAATTGACACCTAGTGCAAATTCGACCCATTTGCACTTCCAAACACGAAACGCGCCCAAACTAACCAATATCCACTAACACGAGTGAAAATGGTCCTAACACACCGATTAAGCCCGAACACAAGTGTTAAACACGTGTCATACCCATTTTGACACCAAAACCCTAATTTGACCCATTTCAATATTAGGCAACCAAACACACCCAAAAGTGTTCCAACACTTCCATAATCACTAAACCTAGTGATTAAACTCACCATCAAACCCTAAACAAGGCCAAATCGTCAATCGACCCAAAACCCGCCAAGTGACAAGAATAACTAGTCACCATAAACCCATTTCATCACCTAAAAGGGTTTCACAACAAACTAACTCAAAACCTTAACTTGAATATCAAATTTAACAAATGAAATTCGGAGTTTGAGCTTACCAATACCACCACAACGTAGCTAGGAGCGAGATGAACAACTTTAGAACCCGAGCTTTTGCGAGAAATCGACTCCTTCCTCTCCAAATCCACATCTCTCTCTCTCTAAACTTCTCTTCTCTCTCTAGATAAGGTTGAGAGTGTTTTTGGTTGGTGAGAAATGATCCAAAGTGATCAATGAATCAACCTTGAAGGCTCCAAACCGGCACCCAAGTGAAATTACCATTTTGCCCCTTTTTAAACTAATTAAAACAGCTGGCCCGCCAGTTATGTTAGACGGCGTCCCAAACCCTGGACGGCGTCCCACCTTTCATTGCTGGACGGCGTCCCAAATCTTGGACGGCGTCCCATTTTCCTGAAACAGAAATCAGGGTCTTACAATATTATATTTATATGTTATGACTAAGGGTGAGAGAGAACCCATAGAACTCATAGATTGAACTTCAATCTATGTGGAGATTGAGCTTCAATCTATCGGTAGATTGAGTTTCAGTTTGTGAAAAAAAAAATTCAATCTTAAAAAAAATCATTCTGCACAAAAAAAAGGCAAAAAAAATTTCTGAATCTGCGAAAAAAAAAGTCAATCTGCACATAAAAAAAAAGTTAATCTGCACAAAAACAACTGCTAAAAAATTTCTCAATGTGCGCAAAAAAAATAGTGAATCTGCACAAAAAAAAATCAATCTGCAAAAAAAAAGTCAATCTGCACAAAAAAAACTACAAAAAAACTTTCTCAATCTGCGTAAAAAAACAGTCAATCTACACAAAAAAACTGTAAAAAAATAGTTAATCTGCACACACAAAAAAATCAATCTGCACAAAAAAAGTCAATCTACACAAAAAAAAAAACTGCAAAAAAAAAAGCTTTCTCAATCTGCGCAAAAAAGGTCAATCTGCACAAAAAAAATCAATCTGCACAAAAAAACTGCAAAAAAATATTTCTCAATCTGCGAATAAAAAGTTAATCTGCACAAAAAAACTGCAAAAAAGTCAATTTACACGCAGATTGACTCAATCTGCACGTAAGTTTGAAGCAGTTCGATGGTTCTCTTGGTTCTCTACCATCTTTGTTTCTCCATGGATCTTCACCCTATATGTGTGTGTGTGTGTGTATATATATATATATATATATATATATATATATATATATATATATATATATATATATATATATATATATATATATATAGTGGTAGGATCAAGAGGGAAGTAACCAATCGAGGGAAGCGAGGAGAAGCAAAATTTTTTTTCGTTTTTTGAAAAAACTTTGTTCACGAACATTATAGATTGGATAAAAATATGAACATTTAATAAAGACACTTTATGATAAATGTTTTTATTTTGGTAGAAAAACGCTCGAAGAAATAATATATAACAATTATCGTGTTTTTCGAGCGTATGTTGAGGTTTTAGATATTGGAGTTTAGCTATCAGGGTTTAGATATTAGGGTTTAGAAATTTAGGGTTTAGAGTTTAGATTTAGGGTTTAGATTTAGGATTTAGATTGAGTTTTTAACACGAACGGTTTAGAGTTTAGGGTTTGAGGTTTTGAGTTTAGGGACTAAACCCAAAACACCAAACCCTAAACCCTAAACCCTTAACTCTAAATCGGGCTAAATTTTACTTGACAAAACATGAAGAAAAAAAACGTTAACATTCTTCACGATCAATATTATCTTGAATGTTATTTTTGTCGATCGTTTTTCCGCCAAAATAATAACATTTATCACAAAGTGTCTTTTTAAATGTTCATATTTTCGTGTGATCTTGATGCCTGAAAAAAATTCCAAAAAAATGAAAAAAATAAAATTTGCTTCCCCCCGCTTCCCTCTGATTGGTTACTTCCCCATTGATCCTTCCCATATATATATATATATATATATATATATATATATATATATATATATATATATATATATATATATATATATATATATATATATATATATATATATATATATATATAGAGAGAGAGAGAGAGAGAGAGAGAGAGATTTAATCAAGAGGGAAGCACTTTTCCGGGGGAAAGTGGGGGAAGTAATTTTTTTTCGTTTTGTGAAAAAAATTTGTTCGCGAACATTATAGATTAGATGAAAATATGAACATTTAAAAAGGACACTTTATGATGAATATCATTATTTTGGCGGGAAAACGCTCGAAGAAAAAAATAAAAACATTCAATCCATTGAATGTTTTGCTGCTGAGTTTTTTTTAAGGGGTTAGAAAGTAGGGTTTAGAAATTAGGGTTTAGAAATTAGGGGTTTATAAATTAGGTTTTAGCTATTAGGGTTTTGGGTTTAGAAATTAGGGTTTAGGGTTTAGAAATTAGGGTTTAGATTGAATATTTTAACACGAACAGTTTAGAGTTTAGGGTTTAGGGTTTAGGGTTTTGGGTTGAGGGTTTACGGAGTAAACCCGAAAACCTAAACCCTAAAATCTAAATCGGGCTAAATTCAAAAAAAATACTTCGCACAAGATGAAAACAAACGATGCAAATAAACTCAGCAACAAAACATTCAATGCATTAAATGTTTTTATTTTTTTTCTTTGAGCATTTTCCCGCCAAAATAATGACATTCATCACAAAGTGTCTTTTTTAAATGTTCATATTTTCATCTAATCTATAATGTTCGTGAACAAAGTTTTTTCAAAAAACGAAAAAATGAAAAAAAAATAATTTGCTTCCCCGTTCCCCCCAAAAAAAGTGCTTCCCTCTTGATTGTGACCCTATATATATATATATAAACATTCATATATATATATATATATATATATATATATATATATATAAACATTCTTAAATAACTTTTAACCACAATTAATAAAAACTGTTTGATTTATATATATGTATAGATATATATGTTCTACTACATACTTTTCATTAATTATGATTTGATATACTATAATGAAAGGCTATATATACATGATCGAGAAGTATTATAGAAAGCTTAATCAATTAAGGACGTAGTTGTATGTTTAAAAATAAAAAAGGTTGTTATCTAAAACGCTTATTATCATAACAAACTATAAAAAGACGCCATCAAATAATTATATTGGCAAAAATGTCATCGCAAGTCTCAAGCCTTCCTTGCAACCTTGCAACTTCTCATTTACCGGTCATGACAAAATGTGACCGAATGAGCAAAGTAGCGAGGCCGACAGCCCAATGACCTATAAACCCAGAAAAAAGTTTTCGAACAACGTTTATGGTAATTAGATTAATTATTCTGTCGGTTAACATTCAAAGCTGGCGGCTGTCTATGGCTAGCTGGTAGCGGAATAAAGAAGATTATGTCTCTGATGAAATTTGGTAAAAACTCAGTTTAGCCAGTGGTTGTCTATGGTGTAACAGTCCAGAATTATTATCAAAGGTGAACGTCGCGCACTAGGTTGACCAGCAGTGCTGTTTTGTAATTTTGCATTTATCGAAGGCGTATATTGGGTATTTGTACTATAAACGATTTTAACCACAAATTAGGTTCTGGAGACTTCATTGAAGAAGTCATGGGTGTTCCAGAAACTCTCCCCTTAGAGAAGGAGTTTAGAGAAATAGATAGATGGATAATGATGGTTTGAAGCAAGAAATGAAAGATTGAATCTAGGACTTGGTGTTTATGGGCAATTGAAATATCAATTAATCAAGAGAAAGACAATTTTAGTATGAACCCTAACCTTTCTTATTAGATTATTTTGGGGTTTTTGTTAAATTCTAGTGTTACTAGTTGTTGTAGGTTAGGGAATGAAGTTTTGTGATGTTAATAGTTTAAGAAAATGAGCTGAGTCTTGAAGTTCATGAATGTAAGCTTTAAGTGTAATTTTTGGTAAATTATTGACTAAATGAAGTCATATGGATAGTTAGTTAATCTTGTGTTCAAGATGAGTATTTCTTGATTTTGATTTTGAGCATAGTGATTGTCTTTTGGTATAAAAATTTGTTTAACTAAATTGTTTAAGAAAACTTGGAGAGATGATTCAATAAGAAAAAAATTGTGTTAGAAGTATTCAATAGTCAAACATCTATGATAGTATCAATGTGGGCAGTGTAGTGGATCATTGGGAGTTTTGGTAGAGAAAAATTGTGTATTAACAAACTTATTGGATTGAAGTGAAGTAGCATGACTAGTGAGTAATGAAAGTACGTATATAAGTTTAAATTTGTAGGTTGCTAAGGAAGTGCTCTTACTCTTGTGACCATTTTAGAAGCTTTTGCAAGGTGAGTATTTATGTGGTAAATGAGTCACATGTTATTGACTTGCACTTGAGCAAGTAATGACATGTGATATGGATGAGGATATTATCACAATTGTGCTTAGTTAACTAGCATAATATAGTATGCTTAGATTAAAATAAGCCTTGTGCGATTGTTACAAATTGTTTAGACTTCGGATGCAATAGAAATGTATGTAGTAAGGGTTACTACTTTTGTATGATTATGCCATGCCTACTATTTACACATATTTATTCACTAAGCGTTTTGATTACTTTGATTAGTTTTATGTATATTGTAGGTGAATTTGGTTCTAGTGACAAAGACAAGGGAAATGTCTAGTTCGTTTAGTTGAAAAGTACTTTTGGTAAGTGGACGCTCCGGTTCTGGACCCCGTGAATATCATAGCTTGAATGTAAAAACGCTCCGATGTATTTTTAAACTTGTTTTATGAATGAATTTAAGTTGGTCATTTGCAAATTTGATATTGGTAGTATGCTTAGCTTTTGATATATCGAAGGTTTCATAAGAGTTCAACTTTTATGAACATGTTGTAAAATGAAGCGTTTTAAACTTTAAAATGCATTTGAAATTACTTTGAAGCTGAAAATATAACCTTCGGACCGTTAGGTCAAGTGTCAAAATGAATCGAATTTGTAAAGTGATGAACATGTCTGGTGCAGTGATACTGCGCGTCGCGTAGAAAACGAGTGCGCCGCGCAATACTAAATATTTTGGGACTAGTAGTTACAATATTTTCACGTGCCTATTTTAGTTATAATGCGCACCGCGCAGATTCTCGAGGCGTCGCGCAGTATAATGGGGTTCATTGTCAGTTAGTATGAATTTTTTGATAAATAAAAAAATTCATGAGTCAAAGGCGTTTCGTATGGGCAATCGGCGGCCTCGTTTGTTCAAAATATCAGTCGGTGGCTGGATGACAACTGTCGGTAGCCTGACCATAACCGAAGATTAAAACTTGGTTTTTGAATACTTTCTGTTGTGTGTACTTACATGCTTATTAAATTGACCCACTATTGTGACTTTTTCCCTTACTGCATGTGTAGCCGATTATATTGTGGAAGGTATAGTTTGCTCATTAGGTTCTCATGATGATTAAGGCCTTGCATATTAACTTGACCATAAATAGACATAGAATCGTGACATTGCACTGTAAAAGCTTGCAATATGATTTGACAAGCAATATCGTATCCGATTAAGTCCTGTATAAATATATGATAAACCCTAGTAGTCGCCCATGTGAAATTGGGCATTACTTGAAGAATTGTTGACGGAACTAACCGCTACCCGTGTTAAATATTAAAGTCATTCGAAAATACGTGATTCATCCTATAATCCGATTACATATAAAATCTCTGATTGAACCAACATTCCTTCCTTTTATCATTATTTTATCTATAAATCCAATCATCATTGTTCCTGTGGAATTCGAAACTCCCAATTAATATTATTATAAAACACAAAAATAAAATAAAGATGAATCATAAATTCACAAACCTTTAACTCGCATACCTCTCTTGAGACGATCCTATACTTATCGATACTTTATAGAAAGTTGATTTAAAAGTTGATTTTCTACAAGCATACGACTTATTTGTATGTGTTGATTTAAAAGTTGATTTTCTACAAGCATACGACTTATTTGTATGTGGCCAATTATTTCATATTATGACAATTCCTATAGTTCAAATTTTAGGACATGTAATATTCCATATATGTATGAAACGACTTATATTCACTTTTTGTATATCAAATTTGTATACCTCATATATATATATATATATATATATATATATATATATATATATATATATATATATATATATATATATATATATATATATAGATATACACACACACACACACATTTTCATATAATATGTTTTCATATGATTATGAAACATTACAGTACTAACCTAGAACTGAATCAAATATTCGTGGACAGAATTGAACCAAACTGTGATGACCCGAAAAATTTCGAATTATTTAAACCAATTCTCTATACGATTTTTATTTTGACACGTTAAACAAAGTCTGTTAGATTGAGTCTCAAAATTTTAGAACTGTATCATATATACAATTAGCTTTGACTACTCTCGACGATTCATGAACAATTATATGTATGTATATATATATGTACAAGTAAAAACGACTTTCCTACAGTAAAACACTATTTGCTAAAGTAAAAATGACTTTGCTACAGTAAAACACTATTTGCTACATTAAAACACTATTTACTACAGTGAAACCGTACTTTGCTACAATGCTACAGTAAACATTATTTGCTACAGTAAAACACTGTTTATTACAGTAAAATACTATTTGCTACAGTAACACTATTTGCTACAGTAACACTATTTGATGTCGACGAACTAGCAAACAAAACGGATAAGGCGGCAATGCGATCGCATGGCAAAAACACTGAAAACTCATGCGATCGCATGGGGTTGGAAATCAGGCCACATCTATAAATTCAGTCGAATTTGTTCCAGTTTTGCACACATATTACACTCGTATATATTTATATTATTATTATTATTATTATTATTATTATTATTATTATTATTATTATTATTATTATTATTATTATTATTAGTAGTATTAGTACATAAAATACTACGACGAGGCCATGAGCGGGTCACTTTTGAAATGGGTTTTCAAGCGGGATAGAGCTAAGGAAATTATGGGTAATATTCGTGGGTATTGTTCGCAAGTCAAACCTAGTGTTTATCATCTCCGTTACATCTATGTACTTTCCTACAATATTGAATCACAATATTGATACGTGAGCATTCATATCTTATCTTTTATATATTAATTGTGTATCCATGTCTAGTGCTCGAGTATATATATTTATGCATGCTTGTATGCTAAATTTCTTCGCTAAACAGTTTATGATGAATCACGAATTAAATACATATATTACTGATAAAAGGTATATGATATGCATGTTTTTGGAAAGCTGGAGAAAAATCAATAACTTTTCATTTAGATATCGAATAGTTTCGATGAACGGATTAAAAGATATGATCAACTGAATTATGATTGACGTTAATTGAAATTGCTTTTGAATCTGCAATTAAGATTTAAACAACTTGTTTACGAGATTGATAAAATGGATTTTTTTAAATATTACCAGCCGAGTAAATGAATTCTTATATAAAGCACGTCTCGTTTTGTTGAACTATTATCAAAATTGACTTTTTGAAACGACTTTAGATAACTTTTGTATGTCGATCTCGAGCATTAGGATTGTGATACACTATGACCTGACCTAGCTTGATAGACATTTATTGACCAACATATGTTCTCTAGGTTGAGATCTACGATTATTTGGTAATCCGAGTTTCGGTCACATTATGATGAACAACTTTATGTGCTGCTAAGGTGAGTTTCATTTGCTCCCTTTTTAATTGCTTTTGCAATCTATATTTTTGGGCTGAGAATACATGCACTTTATTTTAAACACAATGGATACAAGTACATACTAAATTCTACACTGAGTTTGAACCGAAAATCCCTTAGCTTTGGTAACTAGTAACTACCAGTTATAAGAACTGGTGGGCGCGAGTAGTAGTATATGGTTCCATAGGGCTTGACATCCCCGTCCGAGCTAGAGCGCTAGCCTTTTAATGGACGTATGCTATTTGAGAAGCGTACACGTTTGTTTGCGTGTATTATTAAGATGATTATACAAAGGGTATAAATTATATATACGTTAAAGTTTAGTTACCATGGTGCTCAATTTTGTAGAATATTTTGATAAACGTTTCTGGATGAAACAACTGAAATCTTGTGATCCACCTTTATATACAGATTATACGAAACATTAAAACTATGAACTAACCAACCTTTGTGTTGACACTTGTTAGCATGTTTATTCTCAGGTTCCCTAGAAGTCTTCCGCTGTTTGATTATATGTTACACAAGCTATGTGCATGGAGTCTTACATGGCATATTTTTTCAAGGAAACGTTGCATTCACCAAATCATCACCATGTATCTTATTTTGACTGCATTGTCAACGGAAGTACTATTGTAAACTATTATTTATGGTGATTGTCTATATGTAGAAATCATCAGATGTCGAAAACCTTTGATTTAAATATTCATTTATGGTGTGTCTTTTCAAAAGAATGCAATGTTTACAAAACGTATCATATAGAGGTCAAATACCTCGCAATGAAATCAATGAATGACGTGTTTGTCCATATGGATTTGGAGCGATCGTCACAGTTGGTATCAGAGCGTTGGTCCTAGTGAACCAGGTCTTGCATGAGTGTGTCTAACTGATAGTTGTTAAGATGCATTAGTAAGTCTGGACTTCGACTGTGTTTGCATGTCAAAAGTTTTGCTTATCATTTCTTATCAGAAATTACCTGTCTATCATCTTAAGTCTAAACGTGTCTTATTGCATTGATTGCATAGATAGTGTATAGACCAAATTTCATATCTTAGCGTATCTGTTACTGTAAACTTTTCCTGACATCTTCCGAAAATTTCTCCGTGATTTATGAAATTTGGTATTATATATACATATGTAAATTATGTATTGAAGAATACCAAACTAAATTCTATAATCTAATTCATATCAAAAATCATCTCCCTAATTATACAAGATGGATCCCGTATCCAGTTCAAATTCCTTAAACTCCGACAGCTATTCCGATATGGATATTCACCTGAATTCTGAAGACAGTGTATCCGGAATGTATCAACCAATCAGCCATCACCTATTCTGGATGAATTGAGGATGGGTTCGTAGCCTGCTTAATTATTAGAGACAAGAAGAAGGCGATCCCTTCCATCCACCACATTGCCCTCTTGGCGAAGAACCTGAAGCACTTACCGGCGAACCTATTCGTAATACCATTTTCTCTCTCATTTCCAGAGTGTCTCGTCACGATTATATATTATCTCAAATTCTAGATCTTATTCGTCCACTCGTCCGAACCAACAATCACCCCGGTGTAATAGAAGTAGTCAACGAGCTTCGCGCTCGGGTAGTGGCTTTGGAGAATGTGGTGCAAAGGTTACAAGCACCAGCAGCAGCACCGGCAGCAACAGTACCACCATCAGCAACACGAACAGTACCATCACCACCACCAACAACAACATCTGCATCCCACACCTCAACATCACAATCTGTACCTCGAACATCAACGTCATACGCACCATAGATACCAAGGAATACCAACAACAACAAACGATGAAGTATTGATTCATAACTTCATCGAAGAAATATTTTGCAGAGAATATGTAGTTTCTAAAAGTTTTAGAGATTATATATTCTAGGCCTAGTCGAAAACCAGATGAGATTAATATTATGTTAACTCATTAAATCCATGGTTACATCTAAGAAAAATATATATGTAGGTATATTTTCATAAAGATTGTAATTAAGAAAATCTTTTGTACAAACTGTTAATGGTGAGAATATTTTAATGGGTAGGTAATACCCGAGAGATATATAAATTCACAATTAATATGTTACATTCTTCGATTCTGATTCAACAAATCATCAACTATACTCACTACTTTCACAACAATATATATTCTTTTATAAAAATCAAAACAACTATCCTCATCCAAATTTGATTACATATTTTGATTTTGACAAATCAAAATCCAAGTCAAGATTTAACAAAAGACATCATTCTTAGATTCCTACATCTTTCGAAGCTATACTTTGACTTCAAAACTGTGCTAGAACATCATAGAACCCAGAAAAGTATTTGTGTCATTCAAATTCCTAGAACATCATATGAATATTAACGATTACAATCTATGTTCAAATCCCTTAAAATTCCTGAAGACACTTCAAATAATGAATCATCGAGATGATGATCCAACTACATGTTACCGCAGTCTTGTACCTAAAAAAAACCCTCGAAATCAAAGTCATAGTTTAACACGTATCCGTGTTAGACCCTTTGGCATTTATTAGCTAAAATAACTTTTCAATCCCATTTCAAAGTAGACAGTTTTGTCATAGCTCCAGCAAATCAACTTCAATTGTTCATTCGATAAGCCTTATTATAACAATTATCCCTTCATCATTGTTACCGGGGAATCTTTCATATCTCGCCACTTTAGTAGTAAACTTAGCAACAACTTCATTGATCTTTAAGCCTCTCCGAAAAATCACGATACTTATTCATTGAAACTCTATCAAGTACTCATCTACAACTTGTAACAACAATTGTCATACCAACTACTGGGAATTAACAATCAGTATTTTGAATTTCCTAGCAATTTTACGCCGATAATTATATATATATATATATATACATATAACGTCTATCTCCTAGACTTACACACTTCGAATGTGAAGTTTCTGAAAAATACCCTAAACTACGAACTAGTTCTCAAAATCTTGAAAAATGCTGATGAAGCAGCAAAAACTGTAAACGACTTTAACAGTCGAAAGTTTGATGATAAAGAGTAGTGTGTTGGAAAAGCACAGAAAAAGAGAAAATTTGGTACTGGAAAATAAATTGAGCAAACCATGAAGGAGGCTGTGGACAAATCACAAAGACTAAACCTGCCTTCAAAGAATCCAAATGATTCAGTGTCTGCTGAAGTCATTAACGAATACCTTGCTCCTGACTCTAAACCTTTACGAATAAATCTTCTTCATCATTCTTCAATATTAGAAATTCTAAGATATCATCGTATCTTTCATTATAAATATCTTCGATATTCCTGAAGATATTTTCACAACTATTCTTATCTGAAATCATTTATCTCTTTGCGCTATCTAAAAAGAAACTATTTTAGTTTTTAAATCTTGGAAATTTCGAAAAATGGATGTTTTTGAAGTAGTGTTGGGAATTGAAGCATGAGTTAGTATAATATAATGACACTTGATCAACGTGATTATATTACAGCAAGTCATGCTGAGTTTCTAATGGAACGTGATAAAGGTTCACAGATCCCACCCTCATCATGAACCATGTTACATAACTCTTTCATTATATATAATCTCTAAATATATCAAGAAAATATATTTCTTGATGATTCGGTCTTTTCTGAATATTCTGGTAATTTGACAAAATCAAATCTTGCTATTACCTTTCCTCTCTGCTTTGTATGTTATGAACATTCGAGACTCCATACCTACGAATTCTGGACCATTCTTCGCTTGACTAGAAGTCGAGAAGGAAAAACAAAAGCATGAAGCTCCGAGGTATAACGGAGAATATAAAGCCTGATAAAAACACATAAATTACAAACCATGAATATCAATAAGTATTGCAACGTAAAGACAGGGGAGAACTAAAAACACTATAAAGCCAAGAGTATAGTAAAAGTGAATAGATTCCTCCGGCGGCAGATGAAAAAGAAGAATGATAGATATGAAAGTTAGGAGTATATCAAGAATCAGAACTGGATGAAGCATTTTCACAATCTATTAAGAAATATTAAATAATGAAGAAGATTATAGGAGTGGTGAAAATAAATGAAATGGAAGAGGTTAATTTATAGCGAAATATCAGACATAGCAATCAAGGCAGATTACGCATTTAATGAAAGAAAATCCTAATTTCCGCAAATTTCGAAGAATCAAATCTTATTTAGATAATGAAGATTTTCTATTCCTTAAATTCCGGAAATCAATCGTTACTACGTCAAGAGATAAGACGCATCTCTATTCTCCATTTCACTCTATTACGATAACTTCCCTCATACGCTTCGAGTAATTGGATTATTTTATCCATATTATTCAACGGTGATAAAAATTCTATTTATCAACTCATATTCGTCATTAAAACATTTTTATTGTTAGCCATGACGACCTCACTCAAATTTCGGGACGAAATTTCTTTAACGGGGAGGTACTGTGATGATCCGAAAATTTCGGAAAAAAATTTAAACTTAATCTTTAACGTGTCCGACACGATAAGCAAAGTCTATGAAGTTGAATCCTAAAATTCTTGAACTATTCAAATACCCTTCGATTGTTCTCAATGATTCGCTAACAAATATATGTAAATAGATACATATATATACTATAACTTGAAAACGTAACAAAGTGTTATGAAAACGATACTGTTCATTAACCTTATTTGTTTGATTATCTGATTGATATATTTAACTACGGAGTTAAAAGATTATGCCAAACGATTGAATTAAAAGATATTTATTGAGTCCCTTAAAGATTATGATATTATTACGAGTCTCTGTTGTGAGGTCCACGTTGATTTGGGAAATCGTTCATTTTTAACGATATTCGAAATAAATGGTAAAGTGTTAGTTTAAATAACGTAATTTGGACACATACAATAATAAGGAATATTAACTGTTGAAATTAGATATATGAATAACTTGCGACGTATATTTAAAACGTGTTTTTAAATATTAACTTGGTTACAAAATGTTTTGATTTAAAACAATATTATTAAATATACTTTGTTAGATAACGAGCCATTGATTTATAGAAGTAAATGACCAAAACACTCAATTGTATAAGTTATATCTCAAGTGGTATAGTTTTTGAATAATTTAAATCTATATTTTGACAAAGGTACGAGTCACGGAAGGTAAAGTGCCCGTTTTCTTAGTATACGAAAGGACATTCGAGAAACCAGAACCGGGACATAAGTCGAGTGACAACATACGAGTCATCGGGACGAAAATTACAAGTCAACTATGCACATGAATTTAATATAATATATAATTAATTATTTAAATTATATATATTATATATATTATATATTAATAAATAAATATGTCGACAAACAGGAAAACAAAATTTGTGAGCTGGATCAGAGGGCCATGCGATCGCATGGCCTTGAAGCACAAATCCCATGCGATTGCATGGGGTACTTTTTCAGAAAAGGTTCTATAAATTTAAACGATTTCATTTCAATCACACACATATATTTATCTATACTCCATTTATAATTATTATTATTATTATTATTATTATTATTATTATTATTATTATTATTATTATTATTATTATTATTATTATTATTATTATTATTATTATTATTATTATTAATATTATTATTATTAATTTTATTATTTTTATTAGTAGTATTGTACATAAAATACTACGATGAAGTCATGAGCGTGTCACTTTCAAAATGGGTTTTCAAGCGAGATAGAGCTAAGGAAATTATAGGTTATAGCTATGGAAGTCATGGGTATTGTTCGCAAGTCAAACCTAGTGTTTATCATCTCCGTTGCATCTACGTACTTTCCTACAATATTGAATCACAATATTGATACGTGAGCATTCATATCTTATCTTTTATATATTAATTGTGTATCCATGTCTAGTGCTCGAGTATATATATTTATGCATGCTTGTATGCTAAATTTCTTCGCTAAACAGTTTATGATGAATCACGAATTAAATACATATATTACTGATAAAAGGTATATGATATGCATGTTTTTGGAAAGCTGGCGAAAAATCAATAACTTTTCATTTAGATATCGAATAGTTTCGATGAACGGATTAATAGATATAATCAACTGAATTATGATTGACGTTAATTGAAATTGCTTTTGAATCTGCAATTAAGATTTAAACAACTTGTTTACGAGATTGATAAAATGGATTTTTTTAAATATTACCAGCCGGGTAAATGAATTCTTATATAAAGCACGTCTCGTTTTGTTGAACTATTATCAAAATTGACTTTTTGAAACGACTTTGGATAACTTTTGTATGTTGATCTCGAGCATTAGGATTGTGATACACTATGACCTGACCTAGCTTGATAGACATTTATTGACCAACATATGTTCTCTAGGTTGAGATCTACGATTATTTGGTAATCCGAGTTTCGGTCACATTATGATGAACAACTTTATGTGCTACTAAGGTGAGTTTCATTTGCTCCATTTTTAATTGCTTTTGCAATCTATATTTTTGGGCTGAGAATACATGCACTTTATTTTAAACACAATGGATACAAGTACATACTAAATTCTACACTGAGTTTAAACCGAAAATCCCTTAGCTTTGGTAACTAGTAACTACCAGTTATAAGAACTGGTGGACGCGAGTAGTAGTATTCTGATCCATAGGGCTTGACATCCCCGTCCGAGCTAGAGCGCTAGCCTTTTAACGGACGTATGCTATTTAAGAAGTGTACACGTTGGTTTGCGTGTATTATTAAGATGATTATACAAAGGGTATAAATTATATATACGTTAAAGTTTAGTTACCAGGGTGCTCAATTCCGTAGAATATTTTGATAAACGTTTCTGGATGAAACAACTGAAATCTTGTGATCCACCTTTATATACAGATTATACGGAATATTAAAACTGTGAACTCACCAACCTTTGTGTTGACACTTGTTAGCATGTTTATTCTCAGGTTCCCTAGAAGTCTTCCGCTGTTTGATTATATGTTACACAAGCTATGTGCATGGAGTCTTACATGGCATATTTTTTCAAGGAAACGTTGCATTCACTAAATCATCACCATGTATCTTATTTTGACTGCATTGTCAACGGAAGTACTATTGTAAACTATTATTTATGGTGATTGTCTATATGTAGAAATCATCAGATGTCGAAAACCTTTGATTTAAATATTCATTTATGGTGTGCCTTTTCAAAAGAATGCAATGTTTACAAAACGTATCATATAGAGGTCTAATACCTCGCAATGAAATCAATGAATGACGTGTTTGTCCATATGGATTTGGAGCGATCGTCACAATATCCCCGTCCGAGCTAGAGCGCTAGCCTTTTAACGGACGTATGCTATTTGAGAAGCGTACACATTGATTTGCGTGTATTATTAAGATGATTATACAAAGAGTATAAATTAAATATACGTTAAGTTTAGTTACCAGGGTGTTCAATTTTGTAGAATATTTTGATAAACGTTTCTGGATGAAACAACTGAAATCTTGTGATCCACCTTTATACACAGATTATGCGAAACATTAAAACTATGAACTCACCAACCTTTGTGTTGACACTTGTTAGCATGTTTATTCTCAGGTTCCCTAGAAGTCTTCCGCTGTTTGCTTATATGTTAGACAAGCTATGTGCATGGAGTCTTACATGGCATATTTTTCAAGGAAACGTTGCATTCACCAAATCATCATCATGTATCTTATTTTGACTGCATTGTCAACGGAAGTACTATTGTAAACTATTATTTACGGTGATTGTCTATATGTAGAAATCATCAGATGTCGAAAACTTTGAATTTAAATATTCATTTATGATATACCTTTTCAAAACGAATGCAATGTTTATAAAAGTATCATATAGAGGTCAAATACCTCGCAATGAAATCGATGAATGACGTGTTCGTCCATATGGATTTGGAGCGATCGTCACACAAACCGATATCATATGGTATGGTCGTCGGTCTGACTTTTTCCTTTTAAATGAGACTCGGAACGAAACCAAACCGAGTTAGTTTTATCTGATCATGTACCATGCACAACCCTACGTGATATTGTTTTAAGAGTCATCAACTCTCTGGAAGTTGTCAAATTTCTGTTCTATACCGTACCTTGCATTGTCTAGAGTACCAAATGTTTGAGTTTTTGTGCTTAGTTTGTATTAAATATGACAATGTTTCAGTTTTTGACCGTGTTCGAATGTTCTATAAGTGTTGCTTATATAGACGTGGTGCAAGGGTTAATTCGTCCCATTTCATTATAGATGGCCAAACTTATACATTGAAACCGAAAACTTGCAACACCGCATTAGGCCTCTCAAACAATGTGTGATGGCCCGTCAAAATACTTAACGGCTCCGTCACTTGGTCCCACAGCTTGATCGAACTTAAATGAATTTAATAAATGACATTGCATTATTTTATTTCAAAAGTTTCTCAAAAAGAAAAACATACCAAAATATGTAGTTTAAACAACCCAACATATTATTAACCAAAGTTGACATAAAACATTGTCAAGAAAACCCATAAGTTTAAATTATTTCAAAAACAGAATGCAAGTTCAAAGTTTCATAATTGTTTAATAAAATCTTCTCAAATGCATGCAGACTCTTCTAACACAGCGGAAGCATCAAATAAACTCAAGTACCTATAAAAACATGCGAGTAAACTGTCAACAAAAATGTTGAGTGAATTATAGGTTTAAATAATTGAATAAACTTTAGACCACAAGATTTAAAATGTTAGAAAACATTAAACATTATTCCATTATCAATTAGCCACCTGGTAACCACTTAACCCTTTATTTACCCTTGCCAAACACAATAAATAATATACACCGAACAGTGTATCTACAACAAAATACGAAGTACTAAACATTTCGATTATAAATTGCTAGCGCGACTAGCTCGAAATGGGGTTGTCAAACCCAATAGATCTATCCGTAGGATTCGCGTTCACGAGTAGAAACCAGTTATTATAGTTACCAAACTAGGGAATATTTTTGTTCAACTCATAATGAATAATTTAAATTTAATTGCCATTTGTGTCTAAACATAAAATAAAATACATGTAACCACATCCCAAAAATATACTTTGAAAAGTATGTAAAAACGGGACTATAACTCACCTTAATAGCAAATGAAGAAACCACACAAATAAGCGAACAACAAACGAAGTAAAGTGATCAGGAATGATCACAACGTCGACCTATAAATAAAGCAGGTCGATATAAATAACTAGTTTAGGTCAAGTCTTAGTATGATAGCTATTATACATGTTGCAAGTAGACATAGAACAATACTCAACATGCATCGGTTTGATCGGAACAGCGTACAGATACACACTTTGTATTTTTAGAAAGTTTCTATTTTTAGCAGGTTTCCATTTTTGGAAAGTTTCTATATTTAGAAACTTTCTATTTTTGGAAAGTTTCTATTTTTGGAAAGTTTTCATATTTAGAAAGTTGCTATTTATGGAAAGTTTATAAGTTAGGAAAGTTTCCTTAATTAGAAAGTCAACAAAAGTCAACTAAAAGTCAAAGTCAACCGAAAGTCAACTCAAAAGTCAACCTTGGTCAAACATAGTCAGCGTTAATTTTAAAAGTATAAGTTATAATAATAATATTGGTTATAACGTTAATTAAAGTCATATATGTATAATTATGTCATAACATAAGTTTAATTAAATTAAATTAAATTATTAAAGTTAACATAAGTTTAAATAATATAATTAATATAACATAAGTATTCAATTTATTAATTAAATATTAATCATAATATAAGTATTATTAATTAATAATAATTTTTAAATCATATCATAAGTATTATTAATTAATAATGAATTATTAATCATATCATAAGTTTCTAATTATAATTATTAAATCATAAGTATTTAATAATTAAATTATAATTAAATAATAACTAAGTCTTATAATAATTAAATAATTAATTAATCCTGATTATAAGTCTTATAATAATAATCTCATAATATAAGTTTAATACTTATCATAAGTATTTTTCATTAATAATAAAAGTATTATTAATCATAAGTTTAATTAAATGTTAATTAAATCATATGTAATTAAATAATGATATAATAAATATATATCATAAGTCTTAAATTATAATAATTACTTTTTATATCATAAGTAATTTAATAATAATGAAAATCATTATTTATCTCATAAGTTGTAATAATTAACCATAAGTTTTAATTAAAAGTTCATCGGGTCATATCTTGAGCCCCGGGCGTCGGTTTTCGGTGAGCCTTATATATATCACTGAAATGTCCCGTTCATATTGATTATAAACGTTCCATATTAATTGATTTCGTTGCGAGGTTTTAACCTCTATATGAGACGTTTTTCAAAGACTGCATTCGTTTTTAAAAACAAACCATAATCTTTATTTTATCGACAAGGTTAAAAGGACACCATCTAGATTATCCAGAAATGATAATCTAAAAATATCACACTTACACACTACCAATACATATTGGTTTACAATATTAATATGTTACAACAAAGTAAATCTCGAATGCAGTTTTAAACAATATTATACAAACATGCTGACACCAAATCTTGTCCATATTTTAGCATGCAACAGCGGAAGCTCTTAATAATCACCTAAGAATAAACATGCTTTAAACGTCAATAAAAATGTTGGTGAGTTATAGGTTTAACCTATATATTTATCAAATCGTAATAATAGACCACAAGATTTCATATTTCAATATACATCCCATACATAGAGATAAAAATCATTCATATGGTGAACACCTGGTAACCGACATTAACAAAATGCATATAGAATATCCCCATCATTCCGGGACACCCATCAGACATGATAATTTCGAAGTACATTCCAAATTCCAGAATGGGGCTTGTTGGGCCCGATAGATCTATCTTTAGGATTCGCATCAATTAGTAGATCGGTTTACTAATTCTTAGGCTACCATGCTAAAAGGGGCATATTCGGCTTCGATCATTCACCCATATAATGTAATTTCATTTACTTGTGTCTATTTCATAAAACATTTATAAAATTGCATGTATTCTCATCCCAAAATATTAGATTTTAAAAGTGGGACTATAACTCACTTTCACAGATTTTTACTTCGTTGGGAAGTAAGACTTGGCCACTGGTTGATTCACAAACCTATAACAAATATGTATATATATCAAACTATGTTCAAAATATATTTACAACATTTTTAATATGTTTTAATATTTTAAGTTTATTAAGTCAGCTGTCCTCGTTAGTAACCTACAACTAGTTGTCCAGAGTTAGATGTACAAAAATAAATCGATATATATTATCTTGAATCAATCCACGACCCAGTGTATACACGTCTCAGTCTAGATCACAACTTAAAGTATATATATTTTTGGAATCAACCTCAACCCTGTATAGCTAACTCAAACACTACTACATATAGAGTGTCTATGGTTGTTCCAAATAATATATATACATGGGTCGATATGATATGTCAAAACATTTGCATACGTGTCTATGGTATCCCAAGATTACATAATATATTATAATACATGTATAATACAATATAAGTTAGCTAGGATATGATTAATATAGATTTGTTACCAATTTTCACGTAGTTACAACAAGCAAAAATATCCAATCTTGTTTTACCCATAACTTCTTCGTTTTAAATCCGTTTTGAGTGATTCAAGTTGCTATGGTTTCATATTGCACTTAAGTTTATGAATCTAAACATAAAAAGTATAAGTTTATAGTCGAAAATACAGGTTACAAGTCATTTTTGTAAAGGTAGTCATTTCAGTCGAAAGAATGACGTCTAGATGACCATTTTGGAAAACATACTTCCACTTTGAGTTTAACCATGATTTTTGGATACAGTTTCATGTTCATAAGAAAAATTATTTTTCCAGAAGAACAACTTTTAAATCAAATTTTATCATAGTTTTTAATTAACTAACCCAAAACAGCCCGCGGTGTTACTACGACGGCGTATATCTGGTTTTACGGTATTTTTCGTGTTTTCAGGTTTTAAATCATTAAGTTACATATCATATAGATATGGAACATGTGTTTAGTTGATTTTAAAAGTCAAGTTAGAAGGATTAACTTTTTTTTGCGAACAAGTTTAGAATTAACTAAACTATGTTTTAGTGATTTCAAGTTTAAACCTTAGAATAAGGTAGTTTTATATATATGAATCGAATGATGTTATGAACATCATTACTACCTCAGGTTTTGTAGATAAACCTACTGGAAATGAGAAAAATAGATCTAGCTTCAAAGGATCATTGGATGGCTTGAAAGTTCTTGAAGTAAAATCATGACACGAAAACAAGTTCAAGTAAGATTTCCACTCGAAATAAGATTGTCAAAGTTATAGAAATTGAATCAAAGTTTGAATATGAGTATTACCTTATATTAGAAAGATATCTTACTATAAATAAGAAAGATTTCTTGAGGTTGGATGATCACTCAAAGTGGATTTGCAAGATTGGAAGTAAGCTAGCAAACTTGGAAGTGTTGTTGGTGTGTCCTTGAGTAGTTGTTTTATAACTTGGTTTATGTATGGATTTATGAACTAGATTGAGCTAGATTTTGATGAAGATGATGAAGAATACTTAGAACAATGGAAGAACACTTGAGAGAGAGTAATTTGATTCAAAAAAATTACAAAGTGAATGTGTTTGTGAGTATGCAAGTTCACCTGAATATGGTGCTTTCATATAGGCTCCATTAGTTTGTAATTTTGTGAGATATTTCATGCTAGATGTTAAATGATGGTTCTCACATGGTTAGGTGACTCAAATGGGCTGCTAAGAGCTGATCATTGGAGTGTATATACCAATAGTAAATACATTTAGAAGCTGTGTATTGTACGAGTACAAATACGAGTGCATACGAGTAGAATTGTTGATGAAAATGAATGAGGATGTAATCGTAAGCATTTTTGTTAAGTAGAAGTACTTTGATAAGTGTCTTGAAGTCTTTCAAAAGTGTATGAATACATATTAAAACACTACATGTATATACATTTTAACTGAGTCGTTAAGTCATCGTTAGTCGTTACATTTAGGTTAACGATCTTGTTAAATGTTGTTAACCCATTGTTTATTATATCTAAAGAGATGTTAAATTATTACATTATCATGATATTATGATGTATTAATATATCTTAATATGATATATATACATTTAAATGTCGTTACAACGATAAACGTTACATAGATGCCTCATTTCGAAATCCTTAAGTTAGTAGTCTTGTTTTTACATATGTAGTTCATTGTTAATATACTTAATGATATGTTTACTTATCATAATATCATGTTAACTATATATACATATACATATATATATATATATATATATATATATATATATATATATATATGTATACATATATATATATATATGACATCATATAGTTTTTACAATGAATCACCGGTCAACTTGGGTGGTCAATTGTCTATATGAAACCTATTTCAATTAATCAATTCTTAACAAGTTTGATTGCTTAACATGTTGGAAACACTTAATCATGTAAATATCAATTTCATTTAATATATATAAACATGAAAAAGTTCGGGTCACTACAATCTCTGCCTAATCAAACCACCTGACACTTTGGTGCACTCAAGAACACTCCAAGAACAGTAACCAAGTCGTGATAATCAGCCATTACACCACTTGGAACTTTAACCCGTTCAAAAACACGTTTTAGTCATAACGGGTGATCCGTGGCTCGGATTTAGATGACCCGAACATGAAAGTTCATCCCATCATCAATCCTAACACACTAATACACCCTAAAGACTCTAAAAGTGGTCACAAAGTCGGACCAAACCTGGTTCAATTCGTTTTCACAATTTAATTACAACAAAATACCATTTTAATCATATCTAGAGCTCCGGGAATCGAAATGACATGAATCAGGAGTCTAAAATTAATGCCTTGATGAGAGGAACTCATCTAAACACTTTAATTTCACTTTTATATCAGTTACATAATCAGAAATGAACAAAAATGCTGCTGTCCCAATTTAATCAAACCGAAAATATATATAATCGAGCATTTCTACGCATACAATCATCAATACAATAACATGTAAGTATCATACTATCATAATAACATCAAAATACTGAAAAATAAAGAAAAATTAAAAATCTAGGGTTAGGGTTTATACCCTAATCAAGAATCAAAGGATGTAATTGTGTAGAGAAGAACGCGTAGAATCCGAATATGTGAATGATTTCTTGATCCAAGCTAGCAATTGATGAAGATGATGATGTTTGGTGGTGTTGGGTGCAACGGTCAAAAGGAGAGGGAGGAGAAAAACGAGAGCAAAATTAAGGAGTTTAGGTTTTGTGAAATTATGAAGTGTAAAATGCAAAATGGGGAAAAACAAAAGGCAAGGCTCCCCCCCCCCCTCTAAGGGGTTCGGCCAAATGGTGGTGTGGGGTGGACCCATTGGCCCAAATTTGTGATTTGATAATTTACTTGTGGCCTGAATGCCCGAACGAAACCCGAAACGCGAAAACACGACTACGCGATTGAAAATTCAGAGAGATAACAAATACGCGACGAAAAACATATATAAATACTATATATAATCATATGACATTAAAATATCATATTTAAAATAATTAGGACTTAAAAATCCCAAAAGCTCGACCGTTGGTTTGAAAGCCGAAAAGATTCGCCGGATAGAATTCCGCGATTCGTATAAACGTACAATTTAAAATATGAATACAAATATTCATTTAACACATAATAATTAATATATTATTACAAAAATAATAATATAGGTCATAGAAATGACGTGGCATGAATAACAGTTAATGGTCGTTAAATAATTAACGGTAAAAGATAACGGAAAACGTAGGGTCGTTACAGTACCTTCCCGTTACGGAAATTTCGTCCCGAAATTTAAGCAGGTGCAGGGGTTGACTCATATCTGAGAACAAATGCGGGTACTTCTGCTTCATCTGATCTTCACGCTCCCAAGTAATCTCGGGATCGCGTTTGGCGTTCCATCTAACCCGAACAATAGGAATTCTACTCTGCTTAACAGTCTTAACCACTCGGTCCATAATTTCAACAGGTTCCTCAATAAAATATAGTTGCTTATCAACACGAAGTTCTTCCAGAGGAATAGTCTTATCGACCTCGGCCAAACACTTCTTTAAATTCGATACATGAAAAACATCATGAACAGCACTGAGTTCTTGTGGCAACTTCAAACGATAAGCCACGGGTCCAACTCTCTCTATAATCTCAAACGGTCCAACAAAACGAGGACTCAACTTTTCCCTTTTACCAAAACGTATCACACCCTTCCAAGGTGAAACTTTTAACATAACACGGTCACCAACTTGAAATTCGATATCTTTCCTTCCCTTATCGGCATAACTCTTTTGCCGACTTCTGGCGGTTCTCAATCTTTCCTTAATCTGTACAATCTTCTCAGTAGTCTCATGAATAATTTCTGGACCTGTGAGTTGAGCATCCCCAACCTCATTCCAACAGACAGGAGACCTACACTTCCTACCATACAGCGCTTCAAACGGTGCAGCTTTAATACTTGCATGGTAACTGTTGTTATAAGAAAATTTAGCTAGCCGCAAATATTTATCCCACCCACTACCAAAATCAATGACACACGCTCGTAACATATCTTCTAACGTTTGAATGGTCCTTTCACTCTGACCATCCGTCTGAGGATGATAAGCGGTGCTCATATCCAACTTAGTTCCCAAAGCTTCCTGTAAGGATCACCAAAACCTCGATACAAATCGGCTGTCTCGGTCTGATATAATAGATACAGGAACACCATGTCTAGAAACAATATCCTTCAAATACAAACGAGTAAGCTTCTCTATCGAATCTGTTTCCTTAATCGGCAAAAAGTGAGCTGACTTAGTGAGTCAATCTACAATCACCCAAATGGTGTCATAGCCACCCGCAACTCTCGGTAACTTCGTAATAAAATCCATCATAATACCTTCCCATTTCCACTCGGGAATCTCAGGTTGCACCAACAGTCCTGACGGTTTCTGATGTTTAGCTTTAACCTTAGCGCAGGTCAAACACTTAGCCACATACGTAGCCACATCAGCTTTCAAATTAGGTCACCAATACAGCTCCTTAAGATCATGATACATCTTTCCTGGACCAGGATGAATAGAGTACCTAGACTTATGAGCCTCATCCAAAACAAGTTGTCGCAGGTCACCAAACTTCGGAACCCAAAGACGTCTCGCAAAATATCTAGTACCATCTGCTCGTACCTCAAACTTCTTCGCCATGCCTCTTACATTCTCGTTCACAAAATTCTCCTTCTTTAAGGCTTCTTGTTGTGCCTCAAGAATATGCCTTGCGAGGTTAGTTCTGATTGTCATATTCAAGGACCTAAACCTGTGAGGTTCAGCCTTCTCTTTACGACTTAAAGCATCGGCCACAACATTGGCCTTACCTGGATGATATAAAAGTTCACAATCATAATCATTCAACGTCTCAATCCACCTTTGTTGCCTCATATTCAACTGTTTCTGATCGAGGATATGTTGAAGACTTTTGTGATCTGTGTACACCGTACTTTTAACCCCATAAAGATAATGTCTCCAAATCTTAAGCGCAAACACAACAGCCCCCAACTCTAAATCATGGTTTGTATAATTCTGTTCGTGGATCTTCAACTGACGTGACGCGCACGCAATAACTTTCTTTCGTTGCATCAAAACACAACCAAAGCCTTGACGCGAAGCATCACAATAAACAAAAAAATCATCATTACCCTCAGGTAGTGACAATATCGGAGCAGTAGTCAACTTCTTCTTCAAAATCTGAAAAGCAGTCTCTTGTTCATCCTTCCACTCATACTTCTTCCCCTTGTGCGTTAAAGCAGTCAGAGGTTTCGCGATACGAGAGAAATCTTGAATGAACCTTCTATAGTAATCTGCCAACCCTAGAAACTGACGAACCTGAGTAGGAGTTTTTGGAATTTCCCACTTTTCAATCGCCTTAATCTTAGCAGGATCAACTTGTATTCCCTATTTACTAACAATATGTCCAAGGAATTGAACTTCTCTTAACCAGAAAGCACACTTAGAGAACTTAGCGTACAATTCTTCTTTTCTCAACAGATCAAGCACTAACTTCAAATGTTCTTCGTGCTCTTCATCACTGTTAGAATAAATAAGGATGTCGTCGATAAAAACAATAACGAATTTGTCCAGATAGGGTCTACACACACAATTCATGAGGTCCATGAACACAGCAGGTGCATTTGTCAATCCGAACGGAATAACAAGGAATTCAAAGAGACCATAACGGGTGCGAAAAGCAGTTTTCGAAACCTCAGATTCTTTAACACGCAACTGATGATAGCCGGAACGAAGATCAATTTTAGAATAAACAGACGAACCCTGAAGCTAATCGAACAGATCATCAATTCTAGGAAGTGGGTAATGGTTTTTAATAGTAAGCTTGTTCAATTCACGATAATCAATGCAGAAACGAAACGAACCATCTTTCTTCTTTACAAACAGAACAGGAGCTCCCCAAGGGGACGAACTGGGATGAATAAAACCCTTGTTTAACAACTCACGGAGTTGACTCGACAATTCTTGAAGTTCGGAAGGCGCAAGTCGATAAGGAGCACGTGCTACCGGAGCAGCACCGGGAACAAGATCGATTTGGAATTCTACCGCGCATTGCGGTGGAAGGCCAGGTAAATCTTCGGGAAATATCTCGGGAAAATCTCTAACAATATGAACATCGCCAATGCTCTTATCTTCTCTATCTGAATCAACAACATGGGCTAGAATAGCATGACAGCCTTTGCGAAGATGTTTATGAACTTTCAAATAGCTAATAAGACTTAACTGCCTGCATTTCTTATCCCCAAAAACCATCAGCGGCTCTCCAACCACATTAGTAATACGAATAGCTTTATCATAACACAAAATCTCAGCACGATTCGTAGTCAACCAATCCATTCCAATAACAACATCAAAACTACCAAGTTCAATCGGTATCAAATCTACCTCAAAATCTCTACCAGCCAAATTAATGTTACATTTACGATACACAGTCTTAGTAGTAAGCACTTTACCATTAGCTTTAATGACCCGTCCTAATCTATCAGGACGAATACATTACATTTGGTTACATCGCGAGGTACTTGACCTCTATATGATACATTTTACAAACATTGCATTTGTTTTTAAAAGACAAACTTTCATTTCATTGAAAGTTGACAGCATGCATACCATTCCATAATATATCCAACTATAATTGACTTAATAATAATCTTGATGAACTCAACGACTCGAATGCAACATCTTTTGAAATATGTCATGAATGACTCCAAGTAATATCTCTAAAATGAGCAAATGTATAGCGGAAGATTTCTTTCATACTTGAGAATAAACATGCTTTCAAGTGTCAACCAAAAGGCTGGTGAGTTCATTAATTTATCATAAATAATAATTTTTCTATAATATAATAGACCACAAGAAACTCATAATTAGAAAACAATCTGTGCAGGTCTATTCCTGCTGTAAAATCATTCATATGAAGAACACCGGAACCTTTCAAACAACTCACCAACGGTAGCTAATGCGTAGTGCAATGACAAAATCATCTCACCGTGGTAGTTAATACAATATAATTCTTACAACGGGGGCTAATGCGTACGCAATGCAAAATCATCCCTCCGAGGGTAGCTGAAACGGGGGCTAATGCGTACACAATGCAAAATCATCCCTCCGTTACCAACTACAAAGTTAACTATAATACAATACAATACATCGGGGGCTAGTGCGTGCGTGCAATGCAAAATCATCCTGCCGATGGTAGTTAAAACGGGAGCTAATGCGTACGCAATGCAAAATCATCTCTCCGTTAACTACTAAATTGAACCTCTCAATCCAAATAATTCTATCATAGAATGTAGTTTTGAATATTTGTGTCTATTTCGTCAATCATTTATAAAAGCAGTTCATGTATTCTCAGTTCAAAAATATATCTCAAAAATATTTAGGAAACAGTTATAAAAACAGCGCATGTATTCTCAGTTCCAAAAATGTAAAGAGTAAAAGGGAATCAAATGAACTCACAATACTGTATTTTGTAGTAAAAATACATATGACGACATTAAACTATGCAGGGTTGGCCTTGGATTCACGAACATATATCATTGGTATATACATTAACACATATTCTTGTAATCGAATAAATATATATATTATTATTAATGATATAATTATTTATGTTAATAACTTATATTCAAAAATATTAGATCTTGTTATGTTATATATATATATGTATATATATATATATATATATATATATATATATATATATATATATATAACCTTTTTTTGTTAAAATTAGTAATTATAATAATACCAAAATATTATTTGTAATGGTAATCATGATAATAATGATAATACTTAATGTTACTAATACTAATATTAATATTAATGATAATTATAATAGTTTGTATTATTTTCATATTAACAATAATAATAATAATCCTAATCATAATAATACGTATATCAATATTAATAACACTATCAATACTTAATGATGTTTATTAATAATAACTAAAATGGTAATATTAAAAATCATATTATTAATATTAACATAACAATAACGATAATTAATAATGATCATAATATCAATAATAATACTAATAATGTTTATGTTACTTTTAATTATGATGATAATAATAATAATTATAATCATAATAATGATACTTATACTAATAATAAGGATATTAATAATAATGAATAATAACAATAATAGAATTTATAATGATAATTATAACACTAATAATAATGATAATACTAGTAATGATACTAATAATAATATTATAACTTATAAAATGATACAAGTATTAGTTTTTAATGAATAAATAATAAATTTTATGATTTTTATAGAAATTATAATAATATTCATAATATTCATAAACATAATAATAACAATGATAATAATACTAATAATCCTACTAATACATAATAATAATTTCAACCAATAACAATAATAACAATAACAATAACAATCTATAATAATAATAATAATAATAATAATAATAATAATAATAATAATAATAATAATAATAATTATTATTATTATTATTATTAATAATAATAATAATAATAATAATAATAATAATAATAATAATAATAATAATAATAATAATAATAATAATAATAATAATAATAATAATAATAATAATAATAATAATAATAATAATTATAAAAGATCACAACTTTTGAAGAAACAGATTCCAAAAAAAATACGCCACCGTTGGGGTTCGAACTTGAGACCTCTCGGTTTAACCCAACACCTTGCACCATTACGCGGCCCATTACTTTTCTAATTAATCCCCTCTCTAAAAATATATAAACTGTAAATATATTTCGTTTATACAATCATCTTCTTCAGATTACATGCTCGACCAGGGAACCCACTCTCAACCCAATAACTAATTTATGTTTGAAATAAAGTTTGAAATTAAATTGTAAATGGTCTGTAACGAATTTCGGTTCAATTAAATAAAAAAAAATTAAAAAAAATCATGCTGTGCCGTCGTTGAAGAACACTCTTCAACTCAAAATCAAATTCGTAAATTAAGAAAGTTTTAGACCATATGTATACCATGAAAAAGATAGTAAACCGTTACCAGAAACTTTACAAATCATTAATTTAACTTGAATCGTCACGGATAATTCGAATTCGATTCAAGAACAAAGTTTGACGTTTTGTTTTAACAACTTTGACTTCGAAATTCTTACTTGATACAAAAAATTGGCAAATGAAACTTCCCAGAAAGTTTGCATGAAAGATTTCTAATAGAATGGCATTTATAGATTTTGAAATGAAGCTCGAATTCGAATTTTTTCTAAAATAATCAAGAACAGAGTTACTCGAGCTTTTTCTTCATTTTTTCTGTATAAATAAATTAGGTAAAAGTGTGTAGTTGTTATAATTGATAATGGTACTGAATGAAATGAACGAGCTAATCAATTTTATTGAACTACCAATTGTTTTATAATGTAAATTGGATCGACAGTTTTAATCAATCAGAATAAAAAAAATAAAAAGCAGATTAAGACTTGCAAAGGATTTTTGGATACATCTGTCTTGATTTCGAATCTTAACACGGGTTTGGAGATAAGAACAAATCAGAGTACAGTTGGATTGAGATACAAAACAACTTTTGATTCCCTAATCGTACGCACGATCTTATATATTGATAATTAATTAAAATTTTAATAATAATATTAATAATATAATTAATAATGATAAATATAATATTATCAATTATCAAATAATACTAAAATGTAATAAATTGTACTATTTTCTAGTAACTATAATAATTATAATAAAATGATCATAATACTAATCTTATTAGTTATGTTAATATTATTAATGATTATAATATCAATAATAATATAATAACTTTATCATATCAAATTTTATATATGATTATTTTAGATATAATACAATTAACAATACGAATATTAATATCAATATTAACAATAATAATATTGATAAAGACAATAATATGATAATATTAATACTAACAATAATGATAATCTAAAATAGTTTTAATTCCTAATGATGTTAATAATAATAATTTTTATTAATGATACTAAAGTAACATTAGTTATAATGATATTAATATATTATTAATGGTATTAATAATGATAATAATATGAGAGCTTATACTTTTCAAATTATATATATATATATATATATATATATATATATATATATATATGTTTATATTTGAAATAATAATATTACTAATACAAATATTAATATTAATATTAATAATAATAATGAAAGTAATGATAATAATATCAATTATAATCAAACTTGTAATTTAATATTGTACCATTTATTATTTATGTAATATTATATTATATAATGACATTTTCTGAATAGTTAATATTTGTATATATTTAACAGATATCATAGTTTTATAATAACCTATACATATTTATATATATTACAGTACTTATTTATTCTACTTATTATTTTACATTTAAATTTCAAGTTATTTAAAAATCTACTTTATTAAATCAAAATATTATATATTCTTATATTTATATTTTTACCTATTTATTTACAAATAATTGTTCGTGAATCGTCGGAGATGGTCAAAGGTCAATTGAATATTTCAAACAGTTCAAAATTTTTTAGACTCAGTCGAACAGACTTTACTTATCGTGTCGAAATCATATAAGAATTAAGTTTAAATTTGGTTGAAAATTTCCGGGTCGTCACATTAGCTATCTCAACAACATAAGTATTGTCTAAAGGAGTTAACGGTATTTTGATTTTTGGACTTAATTTACTCGACACAAAACTCAAATCAGTCCCTGAATCAAATAGTACATAAACTGATAAATCGTTGACCGAGAACGTACCCGTAACAAGTTTAGGATCTTCCTTAGCATCCCTGGCGTTAATGTTGAATGATCTTCCACGTGCTTTCTCAGTAGTCGTCTTGTTAGGACAGGCATCACGAAAATGCCCCAGCTTACCACATTCATAACAAACTCTCTTATTACCACCATTTCTCGGCTTCCCATTACCATTACCATTCCCACCATTGTTACCAGCATTGTTACTACCACCTGCAGCAGGTGTAGCAGAACTCGGTAGAAGCACCGTACAATCCTTAGCAATATGTCCCTTCTTGGAACACCTCTTACAAGTAACCATACAATAACCCTCATGAGCCTTATAATCATCGAGGACAAACACACTGATTACGGTTATTAGCACCAGAAGTATCTTGTTTCTTCTACTGACTTTGGTTCTGGTTGCGGTTATTATCCCACTTCCTTTTCCCATTATCAGCCTTTTTAACAACTTCTTCACTGGCTTTGGTCACAGCAGCCTTACTCCTCCTCAAAATCTTGTCATTAAGTTTATGGGCCATAGACATAGTAGCTTCAATAGTCTGAGACTCACTAGACTCAACCCCATGCTCAATTTTCTCGGATAACCCATCAATATAAGCTTCAATCTTAAGATTCTCATCAGCATAAACATTTGGACACAACAAAGTCAACTCGAAGAACGTTTAATCATAGGCATCTAATTCGATGCCCTTCATTTTCAAGTTCTTAAGCTCGGCTTCTAATTTCTTAAGTTCACCCCTAGGACGATAACGGGTGATCATTCTCTCTTTAAAGTTGTTCCAAGTTAAACCATACGCCACATCATTACCCAAACTACTAACCAAGTTATTCCACCAAGTCAATGCACTATCCTTAAGTGTGCAGCTAGCAAAACTAACCTTGTCCTCCTCTTGGACTCGGCTAACCCTGAAAATTGATTCAATCTTCTCGAACCAACGAGTAAGTCCAATGGGTCCTTCAGTACCACTGAATTCGTGTGGACGACTCGCCATGAATGTTTTGTGGGAGCATCCCACCTGATTGTTGTTATTAGCATTAGCATTAACATTAGCTGCCATAGCAGCTGCAATCCCTTCGGAGATAAGATGTTGCATACGGGCTTCGTTGGACTCGCGGGGAGGCATGATCTTCAAAACAGAATAACACAACCCTTAGTACTAAGAATAATACTAGTGTTGTAAGGAATAGATCGAACACGAAAAGATTAACCATTAAAATAATAGTCAACGAACACTATGAGTAATAACATGACAGTTATGATCATTATAGAAATAACCACCACATGCATACATATTTTATGATAAAATCATACAACATACATAGCACCTAACATACATGATCTACATTACGCATAATATAACATGCCAAGAGTCACAACATCAGAAATAAAATATGATAATGATAATATATGTCATAAAGAAATAACCATCCATACATAATGAAATATCCCATAACAAAACCTTAATAAAATCCTCGACAAAACGCCGTACATAATCCAAAATGTATGTATAAAAGGACATTAAGTCTAATGAAATAAATAATCAATCATGAATCATCATATCACATCTGCTTAGAGCGGGTGTGATAAGCTGAGCCGGTATGAGTCTCGGCAGGAGTCTCATACTTCCGCAACTTTCCCTTCACCTCCTCCAACTCTGTCTTCAAACCACGAACTATGCTCTCGAGAGCCTTGAACTTAGCGTCCACCTCACGGTTATGCTTCCGGTTCTCGAACCCAACATTATGCTTGAAACTGACAAACGAATCCATACTAGCTCGAATCTCGTCCATCACCTCATTATGCGGCAAGGTACGCATACAGTCGCTGAGGGCATTAATACGCGTCCTGTCATTATAAGCTCTAGTCATGTGGGTGATGGTAGCCATGTAGTAGTTAACAGGATCATCGATCAAAGGTTGATCAGCACGGCGCCTGGCCGCAGCCGAATGAGCAGGAGCAGGAACGGAGTTATTGCTCGAAGTCGACATCTCCAAATAGTAAAACCGCAAACCACATACAACATAGAATAAATGCTTATGATATAACTCATACGAAATGAAATGCATAATAATGCTATAGCAAAAGGGTCGGGCTGTAGACTAGACTCTAATGCACCCTAAAAACCATGGGTTGACCACATTAAGACCGTCTAGTTCCCTACAACCTGAGCTCTGATACCAACTGTGATGGCCCCGTCAAAACACTTAACGGCTCCGTCACTTGGTCCCACAACTTGATCGAACGTAAATGAATTTAATAAACGACATTGCATTCTTTTATTTCAAAAGTTTCCCAAAAAAGAAAACATACCAAAATATGTAGTTTAAACAACCCAACATATTATTAACCAAAGTTGACATAAAACATTGTCAACAAAACCCATAAGTTTAAATTATTCCAAAAACAGAATGCAAGTTCAAAGTTTCATAATTGTTTAATAAAATCTACCCAAATGCATGCAGACTCTTCTAACATAGCGGAAGCATCAAATAAACTCAAGTACCTGTGAAAACATGCGAGTAAACTGTCAACAAAAATGTTGAGTGAATTATATGTTTAAATAATTAAATAAACTTTAGATCACAAGATTTAAAATGTTAGAAAACATTAAACATTATTCCATTATCAATGAGCCACCTGGTAACCACTTAACCCTTTATTTACCCTTGCCAAACACAATAAATAATATACACCGAACAGTGTATCTACAACAAAATACGAAGTACTAAACATTCCGATTATAAATTGCTAGCGCGACTAGCACGAAATGGGGTTGTCAAACCCGATAGATCTATCTGTAGGATTCGCATTCACCAGTAGAAACCAATGATTACAGTTACCAGACTAGGGAATATTTTTGTTCAACTCATAATGAATAATTTAAATTTAATTGCTACTTGTGTCTAAACGTAAAATAAAATGCATGTAACCACATCCCAAAAATATACTTTGAAAAGTATGTAAAAACGGGACTATAACTCACCTTAATAGTAAATGAAGAAACCACACAAATAAACGAACATCAAATGAAGTAAAGTGATCAGGAATGATCACAACGCCGACCTATAAATAAAGTAGGTCGATATACATAACTAGTTTAGGTCAAGTCTTAGTATGATAGTTATTGTATATGTTGCAAGTAGACATAGAACAATACTCAACATGCATCGGTTTGATCAGAACAGCGTACAGACACACACTTTCTATTTTTAGAAAGTTTCTATTTTTTGCAGCTTTCCATTTTTGGGAAGTTTCTATTTTTGGAAACTTTCTATTTTTGGAAAGTTTCTATTTTTGAAAAGTTTTCATATTTAGAAAGTTGCTATTTATGGAAAGTTTATAAGTTAAGAAAGTTTCCTTAATTAGAAAGTCAACAAAAGTTAACTGAAAGTCAAAGTCAACCGAAAGTCAACTCAAAAGTCAACCTTGGTCAAACATAGTCAACGTTAATTTTAAAAGTATAAGTTATAATAATAATGTAGGTTATAACGTTAATTAAAGTCATATATGTATAATTATGTCATAACATGAGTTTAATTAAATTAAATTGAATTATTAAAGTTAACATAAGTTTAAATGATATAATTAATATAACATAAGTATTTAATTTATTAATTAAATATTAATCATAATATAAGTATTATTAATTAATAATAATTTTTAAATCATATCATAAGTATTATTAATTAATAATGAATTATTAATCATATCATAAGTTTCTAATTATAATTATTAAATCATAAGTATTTAATAATTAAATTATAATTAAATAATAACTAAGTCTTATAATAATTAAATAATTAATTAATCCTTATTATAAGTCTTATAATAATAATCTCATAATATAAGTTTAATACTTATCATAAGTATTTTTCATTAATAATAAAAGTATTATTAATCATAAGTTTAATTAAATGTTAATTAAATCATATGTAATTAAATAATGATATAATAAATATATATCTTAAGTCTTAAATTATAATAATTACTTTTTATATCATAAGTAATTTAATAATAATAAAAATCATTATTTATCTCATAAGTTTTAATAATTAACCATAAGTTTTAATTAAAAGTTCATCGGGTCATATCTTGAGCCCCGGGCGTCGGTTTTCGGCGAGCCTTATATATATCTCCGCCTAATCAAATCACCTGACACTTTGGTGCACTCAAGAACACTCCAAGAACAGTAACCAAGTCATGATGATCAGCCATTACACCACTTAGAACTTTAATCCGTTCAAAAACACGCTTTTGTCATAACGGGTGATCCGTGGCTCGGATTTAGATGACCCGAACATGAAAGTTCATCCCATCATCAATCCTAACACACTAATACACCCTAAATACTCTAAAAGTGGTCACAAAGTCGGACCAAACCTGGTTCAATTCGTTTTCACAATTTAATTCCAACAAAATACCATTTTAATCATATCTAGAGCTCCGGGAATCGAAATGACATGAATCCGGAGTCTAAAATTAATGCCTTGATGAGAGAAACTCATATAAACACTTTAATTTCACTTTTATATCAGTTACATAATCAGAAATGAACAAAAATGCTGCTGTCCCAATTTAATCAAACCGAAAACGTATATAATCGAGCATTTCTACGCATACAATCATCAATACAATAACATGTAAGTATCATACTATCATAATAACATCAAAATACAGAAAAATAAAGAAAAATTAAAAATCTAGGGTTAGGGTTTATACCCTAATCAAGAATCAAAGGATGTAATCGTGTAGAGAAGAACGCGTAGAATCCGAATATGTGAATGATTTCTTGATCCAAGCTAGCAATTGATGAAGATATGATGTTTGGTGGTGTTGGGTGCGACGGCCAAAAGGGGAGGGAGGAGAAAAATGAGAGAAAATTTTAGGAGTTTAGGTTTTGTGAAATTATGAAGTGTAAAATGCAAAATGGGGAAAAACAAAAGGCAAGGCTCCCCCCTAATGGGTTCGGCCGAATGGTGGTGTGGGGTGGGCCCCATTGGCCCAAATTTGAGATTTGATAAATTTACTTGTGGCCCGAATGCCCGAACGAAACCCGAAACGCGAAAACACGACTACGCGATTGAAAATTCGGAGACATAACAAATACGCGACGAAAAACATATATAAATACTATATATAATCATATGACATTAAAATATCATATTTAAAATAATTAGGACTTAAAAATCCCAAAAGCTCGACCGTTAGTTTGAAAACCGAAAAGATTCGCCGGATAGAAATTCGCGATTCGTATAAACGTACAATTTAAAATATGAATACAAATATTCATTTAACACGTAATAATTAATATATTATTACAAAAATAATAATATTGGTCATAGAAATGAAATGGCACGAATAACAGTTAACGGTCGTTAAATAATTAACGGAAAAAGATAACGGAAAAAGTATGGTCGTTACACAATGACATAATATTCTTACTGTGATACTTATAATTTTGGTCGTTTTAGTGTTTCTAATCACTACATAGGTGTGAACATAAACAATGTTATACAGAGACAATGTGTCGTCAGTGACTCATTTGTAGCCTTTTGTCTGGATGCTCGAATGGTTATTTTTATCAACTAAAGAATAATGCCAAAAAAATATAAAGTTATCCGTAGCAACATAAATTCTCAAGGACAAGCGAATGGATATGACAATGTATTTGTTATAAATGATCTAATGAATTTTTGCATCATGAATGGTACACCATTTGACACGGGAAACATCATTTTTAACTGAATTCAAGATGCTACGGAGAATCTCATGGCTCCATTTTCTTTGAAATGTTGTTTACAAAGTTATTATATATATATATTTTTTTTTTCGAACGGTGAATTTTATTAAAATAAAAATAAAACTAGCAAGGAGCTAGTTAACAAGAACAATGCAAAAGATCACAAAGGATAATTGTGAATCTTATAATGTACCTAGTGTAATTGTGATGAGGTTAACGTAATAGAAATTGTAGTGTTTTTTCATGGTTGCAAAAATGTATTAGAAGTACCGTTTTAATGAATTTATTTCGAATCTAATTCAATAACCCTTTGTGACAGGTTTTCTAGTATTCCTTACGACATGTTTTGTGAAAAAATATTCTGCTAATTATAAAATACCATAAGCTGTTACCACATAATATTGTGGATTACATAAAATTTTGAAAAGCATTATAAATTAGTCGTGACCCAAATGGTACACTTGGATAAATTTGTGTTTGAAAAGTCTCGGGTGATTTAATCTTTTCTCAGCTATTTAATCTCGACTATGACCTCACTATTTAATCTCGACTATGACCTCACTATTTAATCTTTTCTCAGCTATTTAATCTCGACTATGACCTTGGTTAAGAGGAAGATGTGTTTGTTATATCAAAAGAAGCTCTACATGTTTCTCTAAGGTGGCCACGTTCTTTGGTACGAGAACAAGTTTTTACGCTTTTAGTCTTTTCTTCGCCTTGGGATGGAATATGTGCATGGACATGTAGGTGTCCTGCTTGCATTTTCTTTTGGGGTTTAATAATTTGAAGATTACCTAGATTTGACCATTTTAGAATGATGAAGAAAAGGCTTGATATGTTCATAGTATGTTCGATAGGTTTAAGTCGTGAACCAAGGTTACACATAGCAACCAATGTCTTCTATTTTGAAGTAACTTGCCACAGCCATAACGTACCGCAATGTATGTAATGATGTGCATAGCTGCACATCCATTGCGTCACACCCTAATAGCGTGCATAGCCGTACAATAGTCCTGCAAGCTCACGATGATGCGCATAATACACTTCAGTTACATAAAAATTCTGGCAAGACGAATTGGACGACGATTGCGCAGCATAAACATGACGCCACTGAGATCGTGTACACAAGGTGAAAAGCATACAATGGTGACACTCAAACAAAAAGAATGTTGTGGTAGGTTGGTACAATCCTGACACTGCATAACGACTGAAAACGGACAGCAGGGCATAAGGGGGCAGCACTAAGATAATGGCAGCTCCTTTTACAGCTTTATGGAATAAAATGTCAAGAACAAAATAGCGTGGCACTAACATGTCTCTTTGTCCCTTACGTGGCACTAAGGGAAAAAAACTCACATGTATAAATAGATGTAACTTAAGCTGAAATGATCATCTTCACACACCCAAAATCACTCTCTAGTGTATCATCTTCTTAAAACTCACATGTATAAATAGTCACTCAATACTCCTTGCAGTTTCAAATAACGTTAGCATAACACCAACACTAATACCGCCCCTAAGCCATCACTTCCGGTTCACCCAAATGATGGTGGGTCATATTTATCCACTCTTTCTGAGATCATCATCTCGTATGAGGGTTACTCATGGTACTTCAGACCGGAGAGTTAAACTCAAGGAACCCTTAAATCCCCCTTATTCGTTGATCTTACATAGACCGAACCCCTTGAAATTTTTTATGCTTGATCAGTATGCAAGGCTTTTTCCATTTCGTACAATTGCATGTTCTATCCTCAAGGTCAACCAAACCATTTTTGTTACCATCACGTACTTAGATACTTATTGGTATAGATAGATGAAATGCACCGTTCATATTGATTATAAACATTTCATATTAATTGGTTTCATTGCGAGGTTTTGACCTCTATATGAGACGTTTTTCAAAGCTTGCATTCATTTTATAACAAACCATAACCTTTATTTTATCGACAAAGGTTTAAAAGACATCACCTAGATTATCAATCAATGATAATCTAAAATACAAAGTTTTCACACCAACCATTACATAATGGTTTACAAAATATATTACAACTCATGAATCCCGAATGCAAGTTTTAATATAATACAAGCATGCTGACTTCAAAATCCTGACCAAGATTGCATGCAAACAGCGAAAGCTCTTAATAATCACATGAGAATAAACATGCTTAAAAACATCAACAAAAATTGTCGATGAGTCATAGGTTTAACCTATATAATAAATCGTAATAATAGGCTACAAGATTTCTTTCATAAACATACAGGATTAACACGTCTGTATCAAAAATCATTCATATGATGAGTTGCCTGGTAACCGACATTAACAAAATGCATATAGAATACCCCCAACATACAGGATTAACACGTCTGTATATAAATCGAAGTACTAAAGCATCCAAACTCTCAGGATGGGGGTCGTTATTTCCCATAGATCTATCTTTAGGATTCGCGTCAATTAGAGCGTATACTAATTCTTAGGTTACCAAGCAAAAACAGGGATATCCGGTACAACAATTCCGTCATAGAATGTAGTTTCATTACTTGTACCTATTTTGTAAAACATTTATAAAACTGCATGTATTCTCTTCCAAAAATATTCGATAGTAAAAGTGGGACTATAACTCACTTGAGTAGATTTTCAAATTGTTGAAAATTAGACTTGGCCTCGAATCGATTCACGAACCTGTAACAATTATATTTATATATATATATATATATATATATATATATATATATATATATATATATATATATATATATATATATATATATATATATATCAAGATATAATACAATTATATTCATATCATATTTTCAATTATGTGTTGATGAATTAAGTTGTCAAGTTAGCAGTCCAACGTTAGTAGTCCAATGTTAGTTGTCCATAAATATAGTTCAATATATAATCTTAGAATTTAATCAAGAAGTATTGTATACGTATTGTTATAGACTCAATCATGACCCATGGTACGCGTATTGTCTTAGAATTAACCCAGACGTATTGTGTACATGGTGTCTCACGATTCTAACATCCCAATTTTCCCATACGTGATTTAAGGTACGTAATTGATCTTAAGTACGTTTATACTTGATCGTATATGTGTTTAAATGATTTAAAGATTTAGTTGATGTATACGATATATATATATATATATATACATAAGAATGTATACGTATATGAGTATAAGCATGGGTTAGAAGTGTAGTGTCACCTGGAAATTTAGTGTCATTTGGAACTTCACCTGGAAGTTCACCTGGAAGTGTAGTGTCACCTGGAAATTTAGTGTCATTTGGAACTTCACCTGGAAGTGTAGTGTCACATGGAAGTTCACTTGGAAATAAGTTGTTTTAAATTAAATTGTAAAAATGAAGGGCATTTTGGTATTTTCACTTGTGGGACGAATTTAAGACCCCAAGGTCAGATCTAGAGTGTCATATACTCTTCTTTCACCTACCTTATCCCTTCCACTTCAATTTTATAGTGAGAAAGAGTTTTAGTGTGAGAAAGCTCAAATCAAGGAGGAAGAAGCTTGATTCGGGTCAAAGCTCAAGTTTTAAAGTTGTTCCCTACATCTCTAGCTACATTTTGATAGTGTTGGTAAGTCTTAACTCCGAGCTTTAAGTTTAATTTGAATTATGGCTAGGGTTTTTTTTTTTTTTTTTTCATTTAAGGCTTGTAAGACCCATTTGGGGGTTAAATGGGTGAATTTGGGTTAAATTGATGTAAGGAAACCCTAAGGGTTTGTAATCTAGGGTTTAGTCTTGTAAATTGGTGTTTGCAAGTATTAATTGTGTTGTAAATCACTAATACACTTGTGAGTTAGTGAAAGGTTGTTAATGGGTGCAAGTTTGACCAAATTGTGAGTCTAATGTTAAAATGGGTCAAATGGGTAATGGTTGACCTAGTTAGGTAAGATGGATATGAAATACCCTAAGTTTGTGTTAGTTGGTGTTATTAGACATTAATCACTAGCTTTTAGTGATTAATGACGAGTCTTGGCCTTAAATGGGCGGTTTCGGTGTAAATGGGTCATTTATTGCAAATGGGTCATTAAATGCACATGAGTTAATTGTTGGTGTTTAGTCCAACGAGTTGGTGTATTGAATGTGTACTTAATTTTATTAGGTGACTTTCTTTGAAGGTTGCAAGTTTATTGTTGGAATCTCACAAAGACGACAAGGTGAGTGGAATAATTATACGTGTATGTATATAATGTATTTATTTGTGTAGGATGGATATGTGTTGTCCTTACCACCCATGAGTTAGTGATATATGTTGTTGTACACTAACGGTTTTTATGAACGGATATGTGTTGTCCAAGTTAGTGATATATGTCGTTGTACACTAACGGTTTTATGAACGGATATGTGTTGTCTAAGGGTTAATGATATATGTTGTTGTACACTAAAGGTTGTTATGAACACCGATAGGAAATTCGAGTACCATTCCTTTGTACGATTGGTTAACCATGGTTGTGTGTTGTAGTGTAGCATATTATATTGTTCGTGTTATATGCTATTGTTATGCTAGCTTTTGTTGTCAGAGGTTAGTAGCGTTATACTTGAGATTGGTATGCTAATTGAATTGCTAGCTTGTATGCGGTATTGTGTAAGTGATTGCAAGTAAATAGATTATATATGTATATGTATAATTATTGCACTCACTAAGTGTTAGCTTACCCCTCTCGTTGTTTACTTTTTAGATGCAGGTGCGGAGAAAGGGAAGAGTGTTGTTGGGCACTAGATTTCTCTTGTTGGATGCTTGTAAAAGCTTTTGGAAGTCGGCCTAGTGTTTTGGATAGTTTAGCCCCAAACCATGCTCAAGTGTTGTTTGGATTAAAACTATCATTTTAACGGACCGAACTTGTATTACATTTGTTTAAGGGCCTTTGTACCGTTTGTAAACATTAAGCTTGTTAAACGTGTAAACGCTTGTACGAAATGGTTGACATCTTATAACCAAATGAAGTGACGTGTTAATGATTTATTATTTAAAAAAAAAAATTCTCGTGTCGAATACGGGTTGGGTTGTTTCAAGTGGTATCAGAGCATGGTCTAAGAGATTTAGGCGACTTCAGATATGTGCCTCGACTTAGACTTTATTGTGTATGCGTTGTATGCGGGACTTGTAAGAGACGGGTAAGACCGGGTTTGGTTAGTGCATAGGCTTATGTGAACTAACCTCGCGCTACTTGTTTTGTATTGTATTTGCAATTCATCAAGCGAGATAGACGTTGTACTAGTAAGTTAATGCGATGTGCTCGTGTAATAATGACTAGATACCATTGTTACGGGAGCAAATCGTGTCAAACAAGCAATGTACGACGATTGTTGAGCAAGATGGGGTGTTGAGGTGTATATGTGTATATATATGTGTCATGTCTTTTCGTTTCGTTGTTTAACCTCTTCCGTTTTATAGAATGAAGATGAGAAACATACACGACACCGATAATGGGGGCACGAGCGAGGACCCCGAGTTCACAGCCAAGGTTGAGGCCATTTTGAAAAAGCATCACACGGCCTTTCTTGAGGACGTTAGGAAGATGTTCTTGGATTCGATTGACGAGCAAATAGTTGATCTTGGTAAAGAACAAATTAAGGCCGTTCTTCAAGAAGATAATGTTGGAAGGCGAGATTTTTTTTACAAGAATTTCAAAGATGCTCAACCTCCCAATTTTGAGGGCGAACGGGACCCACTTAAGAGTGCCCGTTGGATCTCCAATATGGAGGGGACTTTTTGTACTTGTCAATGCCCTCTCGATAAGAAGACGAGGTATGGTTGTAGCATGTTAAGAGGTGATGCCAAGTTGTGGTGGGATGCGAAAATCCAACTTTACCGTGAAGAACAATGTATGAATTTCACTTGGGACGAGTTCAAGGCGGAGTTTTTCAAGGAGTACCGATCTTCGGACGATCTTACTAGACTTAAGGACGAGTTGCGTGCCTTGAGGCAAGAGTTGATGGATTTGAACACTCTCAAATCCGTTTTCTTGTCAAAGACCCAATTTTACCCGGAGTATGTCGGGAATGATAAAATGTTGAAGGAAGACTTCTATCGAACCTTGAACGACATCTATCAAGAGAAGATTAGTGTGAACATGGTGAAAAGTTTTGATGAGTTGTTCAATATAGCCAAAGGTTTTGAGTCGCTCGTCTTGAGAAAAAGTGGCTTTACTTTTGGCAAAAGGAAGTTTGAAGCCACTAGTCATTCGAACAAAAAGAGTAAGGGTGCGAGTGAGAGTGTTGGTAGTGTAAAGAGGGGTGTCTCCGGTGGTCAAGTGGTCACTTGCTACAATTGTGGGCAAAAAGGTCACGTCTCTCATGATTGCCCGAAACTATCATCTACAACTAAGCTCACTTGCTATAATTGTGGTAAAGAAGTACATCGAAAGTCGGAGTGTCCCGAGTTGCGGGGTGATCATGTTAAGAAGTTGGAGAAAGCGGCGGGTACGGATCGAGGGCGAAATTATTTAATGACCAATGATGAGGCCAAGCAATCCAATGAAGTTGTCTCAGGTACTTTCATGGTTAACTCTAATCCGGCAAGGATATTATTTGATAGCGGTGCTAATTTTTCTTTTGTGTCGCCTCGATTTGTGTCTAAGCTTAACAAACCGCTAGCTAAGTTAAGTCATCCGGTAGAAGTCGAAATAGCGGATGGCAAGACGGTGCTAGGGGTTGATGTGTGTAAGGATTGTAATGTTGTGTTTGGTATCGAAACATTTAAAATTTATCTCATTCCGATGACTTTGGGTGAGTTTGATATTATCGTTGGTATGGATTGGCTCGATTGTTATAGGGCTGATATTGCATGCCACGAAAAGTTCATTCGTGTAAAGACCCCAAGTGGGGGAGAATTGATTATTCATGGTGATAAGCGAAGAAGACTTGTACCATTATGCACTTATGCACGGGCACGATGTTTTCTTAAGAGTGGTGGTATGGTTTTTCTTGCCCATGTAGTTGATACTCGTGATGAGCCACCATCCATTCGTGAAATTCCGGTGGTTAATGAATTTGAAGACGTTTTTCCTGATGAGTTACTGGGTGTTCTGGCAGAAAGACAAGTTGAATTTCGCATTGAGTTGGTTCCGGGAGCTACTCCCATTGCTAAAAATCCTTATCGTTTAGCACCAACGGAAATGCAAGAGTTGTTAAATCAAACCCAAGAGTTGCTTGAAAAGGGTTTTATCCGACCGAGTGCTTCGCCATGGGGCGCTCCGGTTTTATTCGTGAAAAAGAAAGATGGTAGTATGCGGATGTGCATCGATTATCTGGAGTTGAATAAAGTGACGATCAAGAATCGTTATCCATTGCCTCGGATTGACTATTTGTTTGACCAACTCTAAGGTGCGACGTGAAGCGACCCATCCTAATCCATCTGGACGAAGTCATCAACATTTGGTCACATTGCGAGGTACAGTCCTAAGTATGCCATGAACTACTCCATGTGACATTTTAAAATGAGTAAATGCACAGCGGAAGATTTTTTTCATACCTGAGAATAAACATGCTTAAAAGTGTCAACCAAAAGGTTGGTGAGTTCATAGGTTTATCATAACAATCATTTCCATATTTTAATAGACCACAAGATTTTCATTTCCATTTCTCATGAACATCATCTCATATCAGGCATTTCGCACTGCATAGAGATAAAAATCATTCATATGGTGAACACCTGGTAACCGACCTTAACAAGATGCATATAGAATATCCCCATCATTCTGGGACAACCTTCGGACATGATAAATTCGAAGTACTAAAGCATTCGGTACTTTGAATGGGGCTCGTTGGGCCCGATAGATCTATCATTAGGATTCGCGTCAATTAGGGTGTCTGTTCCCTAATTCTTAGATTACCAGACTAAAAGGGCATATTCAGTTTGATAATCCAGCCATAGAATGTAGTTTCAATTACTTGTGTCTATTTTGTAAAACAGTTATAAAAGCAGCGCATGTATTCTCAGTCCCAAAAATATATATTGCAAAAGCATTTAAAAAGGGAGCAAATGAAACTCACTATACGATATTTTGTAGTAAAATATGCATACGACGGAACTGAACAATGCAGGGGCCTCGGATTCACGAACCTATATCGATTATGTATGTTAAGACATGTAATGATCATGTAATAGTAATCAAACTATTTTCTATATTAATTATATATCATATTACTTATAGTAATGTATTTGTCATTTCAAATATTGTATATATTAATATTAATATATATATATGTTATATTAATATTATACATATAAGTATTTATTTTTATATGATATTATTAATAATATTTATATATTTGATTAAAATATATTTATTTCTTATATATAACTTAATTAATATATAATAATAATAATAATAATATTTTATTTTAAAAAGAAACAAAATAGTATGTAATATTTATATATAGTTACTATATATGTATTATATATATTTTTTATATAAATAACTTTTAGTTTGTTAAAATTATGATTTTAATAATACTAAAATGGTGTTAATAATAATAATAATAATTAGATTTAATAATGATAACATTAATTTTGACAATAATACTAGTCATTCATTTGTAGTAATAATAATAATATTAATTATAATATTAAAAATTTTACTAATAATGATAATAGTGACAATAATAATAATAATAATAGTAATACTAATAATAATAGTAATAATGATAATTTTTATAAAGATTGGTACTTTTAATAATAATGATTATAAAAATAATGATATTAATAAAAGAGTTACATATATTTATACTTAATATTTTAATGATCATGACCATAATTATAATTATCTTAATATTTTAATAATATCATCATATCATCATATTTATTATAATAACTATAATCATACTATAACATTCTAAATTCATATCCTTAATCCACATTGTATTATACTCTTAAAATGTATTATTAAGCATATTAATCATAATTTTAATACTTTTAATGTATTTAATCATAATAATAATAATCACGATAATAATAATAATAATAATAATAATAATAATAATAATAATAATAATAATAATAATAATAATAATAATAATAATAATAATAATAGTAATAATAGTAATAATAATAATAATAATAATAATAATAATAATAATAATAATAATAATAATAATAATAATAATAATAATAATAATAATAATGTTGGTAATACTGATATGAATAAATATTATACCCTCATGTAATATTATCACCATCAAACTCATCATCCTAATATCATCATCATCATCATCGCCATTATCATAGTCATCTACTTTATCATGCATCACGTATATCTTATTACATCATCATCGTCACTATCATATACCCTCTTCATCATTGGTAATGACACCATCATTCATCAAAATCATCATCTTATACTATTATCATGGCATTATCATCATTCGTGAATCATCATTTAACATCATCACTAACCATTATCATACGTTCATCATCATTCTTAATTTCATCGTATACAATATATCATTATCATAATCATATCCTAATCATACTCGTCACCATTTAATCATCATCATTTCCCCTTCATTTACGAGCATTATTATAATTGTCATACATAACCTATCATCACAGTCGTCACGTACGAAAACACAGAAGTACCAGCCCAGATTTACGGCCCACATAGAGCCCAAAATTTAAATATATTGAAGCCCATATAATAAGCCCAAATAAAAGGGAAATTCGTGGGTTGTTGGTTTGGCAAACTTAAATTTTGAATGGTAGAACAAAAAGGAAAAATACACCTGCACTCCTCATCATCTCATCATCATATAATACTCTCATGGTCACGTATAACATCCAAATTATTGAACCCATCGATACATGTTTGAACAATAGAATTTCGATATATAATTAAAACAATGAAAGTTGGAGCCACAAGAGTTGTCTCCTTTGCTTCTGTATTTAACGTAATGAGACCCACAAGCCCCCACAAGTTAATCAATTAAAAGAATTCTTTCTTGCTCACTTTTGTAAGTGGACAAAACCACTATTGCTTTTCTTTTTCTCCTTTTGTTTTGTAAGCTTCAATCAACGCACCTTTTCTTTGTTTTCTTTGTGTCGATTAACAGAAAGGAAAATGCAACAATACCAGGTAGTTCAATAGTGTTTGAGTTGTAAACGGAAAGAGATAGCAGTGATGTGGTGTTTGATTTAAAATAGAAAAACAGAAAGCAAGTAAGGGTAGCAACTATGGGTTTCGTTAGATGATAATGGTGGGTTTGTTAATTGGAACAACAAACAATTTCATGGTGTAAGTTAACTGAAACAGAAAACGATAGCGTGTAGCAGCCCTTGGTGATCAACATGAATCCTAACATAAAAAGGAGATTGGTTTGATGGTGTTTGGTTGCAAAAGAAAACATTAAGATTGAAGGTGATATTGGTTGTGACTTGGTAATGATAACCGATTGTAACAGAAAGGAAAAGAAAGGCAGGAACAGCGATTTGTTTTTATATGATGATTGTTTGGAATTGCAAAGTGGTGGTGGCGGTTTGAGTTCATGGTGATGGTCTGTGGTGTGACGACCCGAAAATTTCCGACCAAATTTAAACTTTATCTTTATATTATTCTGACACGATAAGCAAAGTTTGTTAAGTTTAAATCTCAAGGATTTTAAAACTGTGTCATACATTCATTTAACCTTGACTAGACCTTGACGATTCACGAACCATTATAATTGGATAAGAATATATACGTGTATATATGTGTATATATATTATAACTTGAAAACATAAACAAGGTATTAGGTATAATACTTAACATGATCATATTTACTGATGGAATTAAAAGATGATACCAAATAATTGAGTTATCAGATTCATTATGATATGATTTACGTGTCTCTGTTGAGAGGTCCACTTTGATTTAAGAAATCTTTCCATTTTAACAATATTTGGAAAATGATTAAGTGATTTACGAGTAAGAACAAATGTTTCTATTATCGAGAATTAGACAAAGGTTATTGGAAGACTAAATTACATAATAATCCTTTGATTTAGTTTCAAATGTACAAAAAATGCTTTACGATATAATAGAACTCAATTATTTAAGATGTCTTTGATTAAATAACGTGAGATGGAATATTGGTTGTTATATATGTAGATAACTTGCAACGTGTATTTAAAACGTGTTTACGAATATTGAAGATATATATATATAGTTTCAAATTAAGTAACACTTGATTCGATTGATATCTAGATATGTCATCTAGGACATTTGATAAACGTTGGCGCATAAATGGATTACGCCAAAATTAGGTTTTAACGTATAAACGATACGTGTTATAATATTTTCTAAACAAAATTTAAAACGAACTTTGAAATATAATTAGTTTTGAAATACTAAATATTATATCATTACATAAATTTTTCCATTACTTATGATATATACAAGTTTATATTTTTAAATAAAAATATATATATACTATAGTGTAATATTAATTTAGTTATAAGACGTGTCGATTTAAAATAATACTTTTATATACATAACGAGACGATGATTTATAGAAGCAAATGACATAACACTCAAAGGATTAAGTTACACTTTGAGTGGGTTAGTTTTTCATTAGTTTAAGTCTACTTATTAATAAAGGTACACGTCGTGTAACGTAAAGTGCGAGTTTTCTAAGTGTATGAAAATAAGTTCGAGAAACCGGAACTGAGACATAAGTCGAGTGTCAACGTACAAGTTTTTGGAACTTAAGTTACAAGTCAACTATGCACGTAAATATAATATAATATTTAATTAATTATATAAATTAAATATATTATAATATATATATATATAAAATCATCGGAAGCCCACGTTTTGTTTGTGAGTGAGCTGGAAACAGAAGCCTCCGCAATTGCGGAGGTGTATGCTTGAAAAGCTCCACGATCGCGGAGCTCATGGGTCCAGAAAGGGGCTATAAAGCTCGATCAGTTTTTGACCAAATCCATTCATCTCTTATCTCTCGATCTCTCTATATGTAACATATATATTATAATTATTATTTATATTATTATTATTAATATTAAGATTAATATTATTATTAATCTTATTATTATTAGTAGTAATAGTATTATTATTATTATTATTATTATTATTATTATTATTATTATTATTATTATTATTATTATTATTATTATTATACATAAAATACTACGACGAGGTTATGAGCGAGTTATTTCAAAACGGGTTTTTCGAGCGGGATAGAACTAAGGAAATTATGGGTTATAGCTATGGAGGTTATGGGTATAGTTCGGGGGTATACTCGCGAGGTCAACCTAGTGTTAATCGTCTCCGTTGCGTCTACGTACTTTTCTGCAATATTGAATCTCAATATTGATACGTGAGCACTCATAACTTAACTTTTATATATTATTAGTGTATCCCTGACTAGTGCTCGAGTATATATGTTTATGCGTGCTTGTATGTTTAATTTTATCGTTAGATAACTTATGATAATTTATGAATTTGATACATATGCGATTGAGATAAGGTATATGATATGCATGTCGTTGGAAAGCTGGCGAAAAACTATAAACTTTTCATTTAGATATCGTATGATTTTGATGAACGGATTAAAAGATATCATCAATTGAATTATCTATAATTTTAAAGTATTATTGTTAAAATGATTATCGTTATCGTTATCGTTATCGTTATCGTTATCGTCGTTATTATCGTTATTATTTTTTTATTTAATAATCAATAATAATAATATTATTATTATTATTATTATTATTATTATTATTATTATTATTATTATTATTATTATTATTATTATTATTATCATTATTATTATTAATATTAGTAAAATAATTAATATTTTTTTTATCAAAACTATCAATTTATTATTTTAATCATCATTATTATTATTAAAAGTATCACTAATGTTAAAACCATCATTTTTATTAAAATTATGATTTTTAATAGAAATATCGTTGTTATTATAAAATATCATTATTATTATCATTTTAGTATTATTATTATTATTTAAAAATTATCATTTTGAATAAAAATATTATTTTTATAAAAAATATTATTATGGTTAATATTAAAAAGTATTGCTATTATTAAGATTGTCATGATTAGAATTATCATTTTATTATAATCATTAGTAAAATTTTATTTATTAATAAACGAATTATATAAAATTTTAATATGATGGCACTTAAGATATATAAAAGTATATTTTTATTATATAAATTTTAATATAAAATTTTATTTATTAATAAACGAATTATATTATTACTCTAATAAAATCTGTTAAATATATTAAATATATAAAATGACTATATTTAAGTTATATAATAATCATGCATAGATTTTGAAAGTCATTTTGGGTCAAGTTGACTTTTGTTGACTTTTGCATGATAATCTCGAGCATTAGGATTGTGATACACTATGACCTGACCTAAATTGTTTGACAGATATTGACCAATCTATGAATATATATATATATACTTAATATAGGTTCGTGAATCCGAGACCAACCTTATACTTGTCAGTGCCATCATATGCACAATTGCTACGAAATACAGTATTGTGAGTTTCATTTGCTCCCTTTTTTTAAATGCTTTTGCAATATATATTTTTGAGACTGAGAATACATGCGCTGCTTTTATAAATATTTTACGAAATAGACACAAGTAATCGAAACTACATTCTATGGTCGGATTATCGAATCGAATATCAACCCTTTTAGCTTGTAGCCTAAGAATTAGGGAACAGACACCCTAATTGACGCGAATCCTAAAGTTAGATCTACGGGCACTAACACCCTCATACTGGAAAATGGTGTGCTTTAGTACTTCAAGTTTATATTATACAGATGGATTTCTATTTTGGGGATATTCTATATGCATGATGTTAATGTCGGTTACCAGGTGTTCAATCCATATGAATGATTTTTAAACACTTGTGAGTGTATGATTATTGAATAAAGGAAATCTTGTGGTCTATTAAAATTATGGATATGATTGATTACGATAAACTAATGAACTCACCAACCTTTTGGTTGACACTTGAAAACATGTTTATTCTCAGGATTGAAAGAAATCTTCCGCTGTGCATTTACTCATTTTAAAGATATTACTTGGATTCATTCATGGCATATTTCAAAAGACGTTGCATTCAAGATTGTTGAGTTCAATAAAGATTATTATTAAGTAAATGACATATTAGGTCATTTATAGTTTGGATATTATGAAATGGTATGTATGTCTGTCAACTTTCGATGAAATGAAAGTTTGTCTTTTAAAACGAATGCAATGTTTGTAAAAATGTATCATATAGAGGTCAAATACCTCGCAATGTAACCATATGTTATTGTATTCATCCTTATGGATTAGGACGGGTCGCTTCATGTGGTATCAGAGCGATGGTCTTAGCGAACCAGGTCTTGCATTAGTGTGTCTAACTGATAGTTGATAAGATACATTAGTGAGTCTGGACTTCGACCGTGTCTGCATATCAAAATTTTTGCTTATCAATTTTGTCGGAAATAACATGCTTATCATTCTTAGTCTAGACACATCTTATTGCATTAATTTCATAAATAGTGTATAGACAAAATTCATATCTTAGCGTTTCTGCTAATTCATATCTTAGCATATATGTTACTGTAAACTTTGCCTGGCATATTCCGTAAATTCCTCCGTAATCTACGAAATCTTTTGCTCTATTTATATATAGATATTCTATGTAATTAGAATACCATCCGATAACAGGAAAATCATTTCATATCGAAAAATCCTTTATTCAATCGTACGAAATGGAATTCGTCAATAGTTCAAGTCCCTCGGATTCCGAAATGGAATCCCACTCAAGCTCTGAAAGCAGTGTGACTGGAATGGATCAACCAATCAGCCATCATCTATTCTGGATGAATTGGGGATGGGTTCGTAGCCTCCTTAATCATTGAAGATAAGAAGAAGGCGATCTTTTCCATCCACCACATTTCCCTCTTGGCGAAGAACCTGAAGCACTTACCGGCGAACCTGTCCGAAACACCATTTTTTCTCTCATTTCCAGAGTATCTCGTCACGATTATATACTATACCAAATTCTAAATCTTATTTATCCTCTCGATCGAACCGACAACCAGTCCGGTGAAATAGAAGAAGTCAACGAGCTTCGCGCTCGGGTAGTGGTTTTGGAGAATATGGTGCAAAGATTACAAGCACCAGCAGCAACACTGGCAACAAGAGTACCACCATCTGCAACACCAACAGTACCATTACCACCAACAACAACAACATCCGCATCCCACACCTCAACATCACAATTTATACCTCGAACATCAACATCATACGCACCGTAAATCCCAAGGAGTACCAACAACACTAAACGATGAAGTATTGATTCATAACTTCATCGAGGGAATATTTTTCAGAGAATATGTAATTTCTAAAAGTTTTAGAAATTATTTATTCTAGTACTAATTGTAAACCAGATGAGTGAGCGAAATGATGAAATGTAACCCTGACTGGAATGATGCACGATTTACAAACTAGACTTATTTTACCAGCAACATCAGCAGTACCATCAGCATTACCAGCACCGTCAGTGCCGTCAACATCGTCAGCACCAGCAGCACCTATAACATCACAAGCTCCACTAGATCCATAATCACCGTAACATCATCACTAATCCACAACGCGTATATTGTATCAACGAGTTAAGAAGTATTAACTCATTTCCCTTGAAGAAATTATATGTATATTTTATATATATATATATATATGAATTTTGAGATAAAAATAAATCTTTTCGTACTAAGCTATTACGTGTGAATCTTAACCAGTAGGTACTACTCGGTTAGTTCATGTTACTGATATGCTATGATGTACATCTTTCATTAATGACTCAACCATCGTTAACTACAATATCTGTTTCAACTCAATGAATTCCATTTCATAATAAATTAAGTGTATTATTCAATTACATGTTTGATTTTACACATTCATTTTCGATGTACTCGAAAATTCCTAGAAATCATCATTCATGTCTTGCGTAGTTCACAAGAATTTCCACTAACACCCAACATCATTCATCAAAGAAATATCAATAGATGACTAATGAAGTGGTAATTCATAATTTCATTCAAATAGAAAAAATACTTAGTGAAAATTACGTAACTTCTGAAGTTTTAGGGATTTCTCAATCATAATTTCAACCATAAATCAAATGAGTTTAATGAAATATTAACTTATTAAATCTGTATTACATCTGAAGAGGATATACATATATTTTCATAAAGACTGTAATGCAAATTCTCCTGTACAAAATATTAACTTGTGAAACTTTTAGAGAGATATATAAATTCACAATTAATATGTTACATTCTTCGATTCTGATTCAGCAATCATTAACTATACACACTACCTTCACAACGATACACATTCTTTCATAAAAATCAGAACAACCATTTCATCCAAACTCAATTACATATTCTGATTTTGACAGAACAGAATCCAAGTTAAGATATAACCGATACCTTTACTCTTAAATCCCTATATCTTTTAAAGTTATACTTTGACTTCAAAATTGTGCTAGAGCATCACTTCTACCCAAAAAAATATTCGTATCATTCAAAAATCTAGAACATCATATGTATATTAACGATTACAATCTGTGTTCGAACCCTTCGAAATTCCTGAAGACACTTCAAATAATGAACAATTCAGATGATGATCTAACCACATGTTACCTACAGTCATGCACCTGAAAAACTCTCGAAACCAAAGTCATAGTTTAACACGTACCTGCGTCAGATCCTTTGGCATCTATTAGCAAAAATAACTTTACGATTCCTTTTCAAAGTAGCAAATTTGTCACAGCTCCAGCAAGTCAACTTCGACTTTTCAGTCGGACTAAACTTATTATAACCTCGATATATACGATTGCCATCATTACCGGGGAATCTTTTATGTTCCACCATATTATCAGCAGATGTACCAGCAACTTCGGCTTTAGTCTCTCTGAAAAAAATCTATATTATTCATGAAAACCATCATGTACTCATCTGCATCTTGTAATGGTAGTTACCATACCAAAAAAAAGCTTGAATCATTATTCTCGAATTTCGCAGCAATTCTACGCCAACAGATATATATATATACATATAACGTCTACCTCCAAGACTTACATACTACGAATGTGAAGTTTCTGAAAAACACCCTAAACCGCGAACTAGTTCCATGAATTTTGGAAAAATGCTGATAAAGTAGCAGAAACTGTAGACAACCGTAATAATCAAAAGTTTGATGATAATAAAATAGTGTGTTGGCAAAGCTCAGAAAAAGAGAAGGTTTGGAACTGGAAAACGGATTGAGCAAAGTATGAAGGAGGCTGTGGACAAATCACCAAGACTAAATCTGCCTTCAAAGAATCCAAATGATTCAGTGTCTGCTGAAGTCTTTAGCGAATACCTTGTTCCTTACTCTAAAACTCTTGCGGACAATATTCTTCATCATCCTCTTATATTAAATATTCTAAGATATCATCGTATCTTTCATTATAAATATCCTCGATATTTCTGGAGATATATTCATAACTATTCTCATTTGAGATTATTTATCTCTTCGCGCTATCTGTGTTACATCATAAAAGAAACTATTTTAGTTTCTAAATTCTGAAATCTTCGAGTTTAAAATATGAATGTTTTGAAGTAGTGTTGGGAACTGAAGCATGAGTTAGTATAATATAATGACACTTGATCAATGTGATTATATTACAGTAAGTCATGCTAAGTTTCTAAATGGAACGTGATGATTCACAGATCATAATGTCATCATGTGCCATGTTACACGATTATTGTATTCTACTTAACCTCTAAACAGATCAAGAAAATATTTTTCTTGATGATTCGGTCTTTTTCGGGGTATTGTAGTAATTTGACAAATCAAGATCGTGCCATTACCATTTCCTTCTTAAGAACATTAACTATATTCATTCCGAAATTCATATCTACGAATTCTGGACCATTACATACGGTGTTTAATCGCAAGAAGAGGAAACGAAAGAATGAAGCTCTGAAATAGAAATAGGAGTATAAATCGCAGCAAATAGAAGGGAGCATTCACTGTGGATGTCAATAATTATAGAAAAACAGAAGCAGAGACATCGAAATATAAGGGAAGATATAAAGCCCAACAATAACCCAGAAGTTACAAACCGTGTATATCAATGCGTATAGTAATATAAAGACACGGGAGAACTAAAAACACTATAAAACCAAGAGTATAGTGGAAGTGAATAGATTCTTCCGGCGGTAGATGAAAAAGGAGAATGACAGTTATGAAGGTTAGGAGTATATCCAGAATCAGAACAGGATGGAGCATATTGACGAATACTTTAAAGTATGAGTTGAGGGAGAAAGAATAGAAAGTATGGATTGTGGAAATAACGAAACGAAGAGGGTAGATATATAGTAAAATATCCGACAGAGCAATCAAAACAGATTATCGCATTCAATCAAAGCGGATCATAATTTCCCTAATTAACGAAGAATCAAATCTTATTATAAAGATTTTCTCCAAATCTCTTGAAATCTGGAAATCAACCCTATCTACGTCAAAAGATATGACGAAACTTTACCTTTCTCATTTCACTCTTTTGTGATAACTTCACTCGTACACTTCACTTAAGAAAATTGTTTTATTCATATTACTCAATGATGATAAAACTCTATTTATCGACTCATATTTGTCATAAAAACATTTTTATGGTTAGCCATGACGACCACAATCAAATTTCGGGGACGAAATTTCTTTAACGGGTAGGTACTGTGACGACCCATAAATTTTCGACCAAATTTTAACTTTATCTTTATATTATTCCGACACGATAAGCAAAGTTTGTTAAGTTTAAATCTCAAGGATTTTAAAACTGTGTCGTACATTCATTTAACCTTGACCAAACCTTGACGATTCACGAACCATTATAATTGGATAAGAATATATACGTGTATATATGTGTATATATAGTATAACTTGAAAACATAAACAAGGTATTAGGTTTAATACTTTACATGATCGTATTTACCGACGACATTAAAAGATGATACCAAATAATTGAGTTATCAGATTCATTATGATATGATTTACGTGTCTCTGTTGAGAGGTCCACTTTGATTTAAGAAATCTTTCCATTTTAACAATATTCAAAAAATGATTAAGTGATTTACGTGTAAGAACAAATGTTTCTATTATCGAGAATTAGACAAAGGTTAGTGGAAGACTAAATTACATAATAATCCTTTGATTTAGTTTCAAATGTACAAAAACGCTTTATGATATAATAGAACTCGATTATTTAAGATGTCTTTGATTAAATAACGTGAGATGGAATATTGGTTGTTATATATGTAGATAACTTGCAACGTGTATTTAAAACGTGTTTACGAATATTGAATATATATATATATATATATATATATATATATATATATATATATATATATATATATATATATATATATATATATATATATATATATATATATATATATATATATATATATATATATATAGTTTCAAATTAAGTAACACTTGATTCAATTGATATTTAGATATGTCATCTAGGAGATTTGATAAACGTTGGCGCATAAATGGATTATGCCAAAATTAAGTTTTAAAGTATAAATGATACGTGTTATAATATTTTCTAAACAAAATATAAAACGAACTTTGAAATATAATTAGTTTTGAAATACTAAATATTATATCATTACATAAATTTTTCCATTACTTATGATATATACAAGTTTTTATTTTTAAATAAATAAATAAATATATATATATATATATATATATATATATATATATATATATATATATATATATATATATATATATATTATAGTGTAATATTAATTTAGTTATAAGACGTGTCGATTTAAAATAATATTTTTATATACATAACGAGACGATAATTTATAGAAGCAAATGACCATAACACTCAAAGGATTAAGTTACACTTTGAGTGGGTTAGTTTTTCATTAGTTTAAGTCTAATTATTAATAAAGGTACACGTCGCGTAACGTAAAGTGCGAGTTTTCTAAGCGTATGAAAATAAGTTCGAGAAACCGAAACCGGGACATAAGTCGAGTGTCAACGTACAAGTTTTTGAAACTTAAGTTACAAGTCAACTATGTATTTAATTAATTATATAAATTAAATATATTATAATATATATATATAAAATCGTCGGCAGCCCACGTTTTGTTTGTGAGTGAGCTGGAAACAGGAACCTCCGCAATTGCGGAGGTCTATGCTTGAAAAGCTCCACGATCGCGGAGCTCATGGGTCCAGAAAGGGGCTATAAAGCTCGATCAGTTTTTGACCAAATCCATTCATCTCTTATCTCTCGATCTCTCTATATGTAATATATATATTATAATTATTATTTATATTATTATTATTAATATTAAGATTAATATTATTATTATTAGTAGTAATAGTATTATTATTATTATTATTATTATTATTATTATTATTATTATTATTATTATTATTATTATTATTATTATTATTATTATTATTATTATTATTATTATTATTATTATTATTTTTATATATAAAATACTACGACGAGGTTATGAGCGAGTTATTTCAAAACGGGTTTTTCAAGCGGGATAGAGCTAAGAAAATTATGAGTTATAGCTATGGAGGTTATGGTTATGGTTCGGGGGTATACTCGCGAGGCCAACCCAATGTTTATCGTCTCCGTTGCGTCTACGTACTTTCCTGCAATATTGATACGTGAGCACTCATAACTTAACTTTTATATATTATTAGTGTATCCCTGACTAGTGCTCGAGTATATATGTTTATGCATGCTTGTATGTTTAATTTTGTCGTTAGATAACTTAAGATAAATTATGAATTTGATACATATGTGATTGAGATAAGGTACATGATATGCATGTCGTTGGAAAGCTGGTGAAAAACTATAAACTTTTCATTTAGATATCGTATGGTTTTGATAAACGTATTAAAAGATATCGTCAATTGAATTATCTATAATTTTAAAGTATTATTGTTAAAATAATTATCGTTATCGTTATCGTTATCGTCGTTATTATCGTTATTATTATTTTTATTTAATAATCAATATTATTATTATTATTATTATTATTATTATTAGTATTATTATTAATATTATTATTATTATTATTATTATTATTATTATTATTATTATTATTATTATTATTATGATTATTATTATTATTATTATTATTATGATTATCATTATTATTATTAATATTATTAAAATAATTAATATTTTTTATCCGAACTATCAATTAATTATTTTTATCGTCATTATTATTATTAAAAGTATAACTAATATTAAAACCATCATTTTTATTAAAGTTATCATTTTTAATAGAAATATCATTGTTATTATAAAATATCATTATTATTATCATCTTATTATTATTATTATTATTATTTAAAAATTATCATTTTGAATAGAAATATTATTTTTATATAAAATATTATTATTACGGTTAATATTAAAAAGTATTGCTATTATTAAGATTGTCATGATTAGAATTATCATTTTATTATAATCATTAGTAAATATAAATATTTTTATTTTTATTAGTAGAATAATAATAATTATTATTACAAAATAATACAACTTTCACTTATTATTGTTATTATCGATAATATTTTATCAAATCAATATGTGATACAAAGATATTTTACTACATGTAATATAATTACATTAATAATACCTATCATTATATTTTTATGATATTAAATGAACTTTATAAATTTTATTACTTAAGATATAAAAAAGTATATTTTTATTATATAAATTTTAATATAAAATTTTATTTATTAATAAATGAATTATATTATTACTCTAATAAAATCTGTTAAATATATTAAATATATAAAATGACTATATTTAAGTTATATAATAATCATGCATAGATTATGAAAGTCATTTTGGGTCAAGTTGACTTTTGTTGACTTTTGCATGAAAATCTCGAGCATTAGGATTTTGATACACTATGACCTGACCTAAATTGTTTGACAGATATTGACCAATCTATGAATATATATATATATATATATATATATATATATATATATATATATATATATATATATATATATATATATATATATATATATATATATATATATATATATATACTTAATATAGATTCGTGAATTCGAGACCAACCTTATACTTGTCAGTGCCATCATATGCACAATTGCTACGAAATACAGTATTGTGAGTTTCATTTGCTCATTTTTTTAAATGCTTTTGCAATATATATTTTTGGGACTGAGAATACATGCGCTTCTTTTATAAATATTTTACGAAATAGACACAAGTAATCGAAACTAAATTCTATGGTTGGATTATCGAATCCAATATCACCCCTTTTAGCTTGGTAGCCTAAGAATTAGGGAACAGACACCCTAATTGACGTGAATCCTAAAAGTAGATCTACGGACACTAACACCCCCCATACTAGAAAATGGTATGCTTTAGTATTTTAAGTTTATATTATACAGATGGATTTCTATTTTGGGGATATTCTATATGCATGGTGTTAATGTCGGTTACCAGGTGTTCAATCCATATGAATGATTTTTAAACACTTGCGAGTGTATGATTATTGAATAAAGGAAATCTTGTGGTCTATTAAAAATATGGAAATGATTGATTACGATAAACTAATGAACTCACCAACCTTTTGGTTGACACTTGAAAGCATGTTTATTCTCAGGATTGAAAGAAATCTTCCGCTGTGCATTTACTCATTTTAAAGATATTACTTGGAGTCATTCATGGAATATTTCAAAAGATGTTGGATTCAAGAATTTTGAGTTCAATAAAGATTATTATTAAGTAAATGACATATTAGGTCATTTATAGTTTGGATATTATGAAATGGTATGTATGTCTGTCAACTTTCGATGAAATGAAAATTTGTCTTTTAAAACGAATGCAATGTTTGTAAAAATGTATCATATAAAGGTCAAATACCTCATAATGTAACCATATGTTATTGTATTCGTCCTTATAGATTAGGACGGGTCGCTTCATGTGGGGTGGTGCAAGGTTCACGAATGTATCTAAAAACAAAAACAAGTGGGTTTCGAGGGTGTCTGGGTTATTGCAAGAATAATACATACTTCAGAGGGTTGTCGAAATTTATAAAGAAATATGCATGAGCTCGATGGTTTATGTTGAAGATATTAAGGGTGGTGGTGTTTCAAAATGGCTGACGATTTAACGAGTTCGAATTGGTTAAATGGAGGTTCAAAAAGAAGGGAATAGAGAGAGATGGGTGTAAGTTGGTGATTGAAAATTGGTGGTGAACAATTGGTGGTGGTTTGGTTGATGATCCTTGGACCGAAAGCAACAAGTGGGTTTACTGGGTTTCAACCGAAAACATTTCGATTAGGTGCTTTCAATGGTTTCCACGAAGCAAAATAAATAGAGAGGGGGGTGAGAGGACGAGAGAGAGAGAGAGTTGTGGTGGTACATGGTGGAAGGATGGTGCTGGAGCTCGACATTAAGCAGTAGGATCATGGTATGTGGTTTAGTGTTTAACAAATGAATCGAGCATGTGATGCAGTGAGGTAGATAAGCATTTGATGTATGTGTGTATATATATTTGAGATTTGTAGGAAAAGAAACAAAAATGAAACAGTAGATGAGATAGATAGATAGATAGTTCAGGTTACCAAGTGGAATGAAATTAAAACAATATAATCTTATAATTAGAAAACGTGGAAATGATAAAGATAGGCACGGTACACACAAATTTCAATTAGTAATAGTAGAGCAGCCTAAAGTTTAGATTTATCTGCTGACACTATATCACGGACAAAATTTCGTACTCCGTTGTTACTCAGTGACGAATAAAAGTGTTCAGAAAAATTCCATATTTTTAAATTAACTATATTTATTTATTTTGGTCATTATGGTATAAAATTCAATCATTAAATATTTAAAATTATTAAACAAGAATTAACTCACTTCCCACGCCCGATCCCAGATAAAAAAAAACTTAACAAATAGTTCCTAAATACATATTGAATAAGCCTATAAATTATATAACTCATTTTCGAATCACCATTTATTTTTAAATCACATAAGTTCGAATTTAACTTGCTTAATATCGATCGAATGACAATTGAGTGTTACTGTCGTTTACTAAATAGATTTGAAATTACAAAATATATATTTAATATACTTTATATATATATATATATATATATATATATATATATATATATATATATATATATGTATATATATATATATATATATATATATATATATATATATATATGTTTTAAATAATAATTATCATAATATCATATTCTTATTTTATTTTACATAATTAATTTTAGTATCAACACCATAAAATATTCCAAATTATATTTTTAATTATTATATATAATTATATATATATATATATATATATATATATATATATATATATATATATATATATATATATATATATATATATATATATACACACACATATCTATTTACAATTAATTGTTCGTGAATCGTCGAGAATAGTCGAAGGGTAATTGAATATATGAAACAGTTCAAAATTTTTGAGACTCAACCTAATAGACTTTTCTTAACGTGTCAAAGATATTAAATCGTATCGAGAGTTTGGTTTTAAATTAGTCAAAATTTTCTGGATCGTCACAGTACCTACCTGTTAAAGAAATTTCGTCCCAAAATTTGATCGAGGTCTTCATGGCTAACAATAAAAATGTTTTTCATGACGGATATGAGTTGATAAATAGAGTTTTTATCATTTTTGATTAATATAGATAAAACGATTCGATTATGTGAAGCGTACGTGTGAAGCTTCACAAAAGAGTGAAATGTGAAAATAAAGTTTTATCTTAACTTTTGACGTAGTCACGGTTGATTTCCGGAATTCAAGGAATTTAGAGATAATCTTCGAAATCTATATAAGATTCGGTTCTTCAATAAATAAGGAAATTAGGATCCTCCTTGATTAAATGCGGTCATCTGCCTCGATTGTTATGCCTGATATTCTTACTTTCCATTATTTTCACAACTCCTCTACTTCCTTCTATTTTGAAGCTTCATGCTTGTGTTTTCTTCCCAACTTAAAGTAAACTGATCAACACATCTCGGCTTTGTAGGTATAAAGTTCGGATAACATGATTAAGATTCTAAGTTGAAATGAAAGGTAATAGCATGATTGGATTTGTAGATTACCGGAAATCGCAGAAGATAGAACTATCAAGAATATATTTTCTTGATATGTTCGGAGATTAAGTAGAATGAAAGAGTTATGTCACATGGTACATGATGAGGGAATGGTCTACTGTGAACCATCATCACGTTCCATTAGAAATTTAGCATGACCTACTGTAATATAACCACGTTGGCCTGACGTCATTATATTATACTAACTCATGCTTCAATCCCCAACACTTCTCCAGAAATCATTCATAATTTAAACTCGAAGGTTATAGAATTTAGAAACTAAAACAGTTTCTTTTATGATGTAATATAGATAGCACGAAGAGATAAATAATTTCGAAAAAGAATACTTATGAAAATATCCTCAGAAATATCAAAGATATTTATGATGATATTTTGGAATTTCTAAGATCGAAGGTTACTAAAGAAAATTCTTCCGCAAGGATTTAGAATAATTAAGGAGCAATATATTCGCTAGAGATTTTTTCAGGTACTGAATCGTCTGGATTCATTAAGTACAGGTTTAATCCTGGTGATTTGTCCACAGCCTCCTTCATAGTTTTACATAATCCGCTTTCCAGTATAAATTTTCTATTGAGTATTTCCAACGCTCTATTCTTTATCATCAAACTTTCGGCCATTAAGACCATCTACAGTTTTGCTGCTTCATCAGCATTCAAAGTCATCATAACTGAATCATTGGTTATCAATCTGAGGTGTTTCAATAATTTCGAAGGATTTGAACGCAGATTGTAATCGTCAAGATACAAAAGATTGTTTAAGATGAAATCAAGTGGCAAACTTGAGGAATTAATTAACTGTAGAAGATGTAACTTCTTAACGATATTTTAAGTCAAAATGTTGTAATTAATATTTCCTACTCTTTTAATACTTTTTAATTGTCCAAAGTTAGTAGTCCAATAGTCCAATAGTTCAATATATAATATAGTTAATCAAGACATATCGTGACCCATTGTACATGTGTACACGTTTCCCGATTGTCCGACGATATTTAAAATGCGTAAAATAAATAACACTATTTAAATGACGATAAATAAAGTGCGTAAAATAAATGACGATAAATAAAGTTGCGAGTATTAAAATTGCGATAAATAAATTGCGATAATTAAAATTGCGATAATTAAAATGACAATAAATAAAATATAATAAGGAAATAGTCATAAAGGTTATAGGAACAGTTAGCTAGGATTTGGTTAGTATAGGTTTAATGTTTTACGTAATTAATTAATTTGTTACTAATCAATTTTATTTTGTCCATTATTTTCTTCATTATGCCACTTGTCAAATCTTGACTTGGATTCTGATCGGTTAAAATCCAAATATGAAATTTGAATGAAAATGGTTATTCTTCAGTGAACGGATACATATATGTATGGATTTGAGCAGTATTGTTAATGATTGCTGAATCTGAATTGAAGAATATACAGTGTAACTTATTAATGTGAAATCTAAATATTTCTCAGGTATTACCTACCCGTTAAAATATTTTCACGATTAACAGTTTGTACAAGAGAATTTCTAATTACAACCTTTATGAAAATATACTTACATATATATTTTCTTCAGATGTAATCATGGATTTAATGAGTTAATATGATATTACACTCATTCGATTTATGGTTAGAACTAGAGTACATAATCTCTAAAATATTAGAGATTATATAATCACCATGAAGAACGAAGATAGTGATGTAGAACGATACGTAGAACGATACGTAGAACGAAGATAATTGATGTAGAACAAAATGTAGGACGAAGATCATTGATGTAGAATAAGATATAGCACGAGGATTATGCTCGAGGTATAGAATGTGATGTTGAGGCATGTGATGTTGAAACTTTGGTTGTTGGTGCCGGTGTTGTTGCTGAAGCTGGTAAGTTTTGCACCATATTCTCCAAATTAATTACTCGGGAGTGAAGCTCGTTGACTTCTTTTATTACACCGGGATAATTGACGGTTTGAAAAAAATGGATGAATAAGGTTTAGAATTGTAGAGATTACGTAATCCTTGCGAGTCATTCTGGAAATGAGGGTGAAAATGGTATTTCGGATAGGTTCGCCGGTAAGTGCTTCAGGTTCTTCACCAAGAGGTGAATTCGGTTGGTGGAAGGGATCGCTTTCTTCTCGTCTCCATTGATTAAGTCGACTATGAATCCATCCCCAATTCATTCAGAATTGATGATGACTGATCGGTTGATCCATTTCGTTTACACTGTCTTCGGAGCTCGAGTGGAAATCCATATCGGAATAGCTGTCGGAATCTGAGGAACTTGAACTAGTAGCGAGTTTCATCTTGCACAGTCAGATAATGTATTTTCGATAGGAAATAGATTATAGGATTTAGTTTGGTATGCTTCAATACATAACTTACATATGTATATACAATACCCAAAATCCCATAAGTCACGGAGGAAACTTCGGGAGCTGTCAGACAAAGTTTATAGTAACAGATATGCTAAAATATAAATTTATCTATACGCTATCTACGCAATAAGTGCAGGAAGATGTGTCTAGACTTAGGAATGATAAGCACGAAATTTTTTCACTAGGAATGATAAACAAAACTTATAATATGCAGCTGAGGTCGAAGTCCAGACTTGCTAATGCACTCTATCGACTATTAATCAGACTCACTAATGCAAGACCTGGTTCGCTAAGACCACCGCTCTGATACCAACTGAAGCGACCCGTCCTAATCCATCTGGACGAAGTCATCAACATTTGGTCCCATAGCGAGGTACTGTCCTAAGTATGCCATGAATGACTCCATGTGACATATTGAAAATTAGCAAATGCACAACGAAAGATTTCTTTCATACCTGAGAATAAACATGCTTAAAAGTGTCAACCAAAATGTTGGTGAGTTCATAGGTTTATCATAACAATCATTTCCATATTTTAATAGACCACAAGATTTTCATTTTCATTTCTCATAAACATCATCTCATATCAGGCATTTCGCACTGCATAGAGATAAAAATCATTCATATGGTGAACACCTGGTAACCGACCTTAACAAGATGCATATAGAATATCTCCATCATTCCAGGACAACCTTCGGACATGATAAATTCGAAGTACTAAAGCATCCGGTACTTTGGATGGGGCTCGTTGGGCCCGATAGATCTATCTTTAGGATTCACGTCAATTAGGGTGTCTGTTCCCTAATTCTTAGATTACCAAACTAAAAGGGGCATATTCGGTTTGATAATCCAGTCATAGAATGTAGTTTCAATTACTTGTGTCTATTTCGTAAAACATTTATAAAAGCAGCGCATGTATTCTCAGTCCCAAAAATATATATTGCAAAATCATTTAAAAAGGGAGCAAATGAAACTCACTATACGATATTTTGTAGTAAAATATGCATACAACGGAATGGAACAATGCAGGCTTGGCCTCGGATTCATGAACTTATATCGATTATATATGTTAAGACATGTAATGATCATGTAATAGTAATCAAACTATTTTCTATATTAATTATATATCATATTACTTATAGTAATGTATTTGTCATTTCAAATATTGTATATATTAATATTAATATATATATGTTATATTAATATTATACATATACTTATTTATTTTTATATGATATTAATAATAATATTTATATATCTGATTAAAATATATTTATTTCTTATATGAAGCTTAATTAATATATAATAATAATAATAATAATAATAATAATAATAATAATATTTTATTTTAAAAAGAAACAAAATAGTATGTAATATTTATATATAGTTACTATATATGTATTATATATTTTTTATATAAATAACTTTTGGTTTGTTAAAATGATGATTTTAATAATACTAAAATGGTGTTAATAATAATAATAATAATTAGATTTAATAATGATAATATTAATTTTGACAATAATACTAGTCATTCATTTGTAGTAATAATAATAATATTAATTATAATATTAATAATTTTACTAATAATGATAATAGTGATAATAATAATAGTAGTAATACTAATAATAATAATAATGATAATTTTTATAAAGATTGGTACTTTTAATAATAATAATAATAATAATAATAATAATAATAATAATAATAATAATAATAATAATAATAATAATAATAATAATAATAATAATAATAATAATAATAAAAGAGTTACATATATTTATACTTAATATTTTAATGATCATGACCATAATTAATATTATCTTAACATTTTAATAATATCATTATATCATCATATTTATTATAATAACTATAATCATACTATAACATTCTAAATTCATATCATTAATCCACATTGTATTATACTCTTAAAATGTATTATTAAGCATATTAATCATAATTTTAATACTTTTAATGTATTTAATAATAATAATAATCACGATAATAATAATAATAATAATAATAATAATAATAATAATAATAATAATAATAATAATAATAATAATAATGTTGGTAATAATGATATGAATAAAGATTATACCCTCGTGTAATATTATCACCATCAAACTCATCATCCTAATATCATCATCATCATCATCGCCATTATCATAGTCATCGACTTTATCATGCATCATGTATATCTTATTACATCATCATCGTCACTATCATATACCCTCTTCATCATTGGTAATGACACCATCATTCATCAAAATCATCATCTTATACTATTATCATGGCATCATCATCATTCGTGCATCATCATTTAACATCACCACTAACCATGATCATACGATCATCATCATTCTGAATTTCATTGTATACCATATATCATTATCATTATCATATCCTAATCATACTCGTCACCATTTAATCATCATCATTTCTCTTTATTTACGAGCATTATTATAATTGTCATACATAACCTATCATCACAGTCGTCACGTACGAAAACACAAAAGTACCAGCCCAGCTTTACGGCCCACATAGAGCCTAACATTTAAATATATTGAAGCCCATATAATAAGCCCAAATAAAAGGGAAATTCGTGGGCTGTTGGTTTGGCAAACTTAAATTTCGAATGGTAGAACAAAAAGGAAAAATACACCTGCACTCCTCATCATCTCATCATCATATAATACTCTCATGGTCACGTATAACATCCAAATGATTGAACCCATCGATACATGTTTGAGCAATAGAATTTCGATATATAATTAAAACAATGAAAGTTGGAGCCACAAGAGTTGTCTCCTTTGCTTCTGTATTTGACGTAATGAGACCCACAAGCCCTCACAAGTTAATCAATTAAAAGAATTCTTTTTTGCTCACTTTTGTAAGTAGACAAAACCACTATTGCTTTTCTTTTTCTCTTTTTGTTTTGTAAGCTTCAATCAAAGCATCTTTTCTTTGTTTTCTTTATGTCGATTAACAGAAAGGAAAAGGCAACAATAGCAGGTAGTGCAATAGTGTTTGAGTTATAAACGAAAAGAGATAGCAGCGATGTGGTGTTTGATTTAAAACAGAAAAACAGAAAGCAAGTAAGGGTAGCAACTATCGGTTTCGTTAGATGATAATGGTGGGTTTGTTAATTGGAACAACAAACAATTTCATGGTGTAAGTTAACTGAAACAGAAAATGATAGCGTGTAGCAGCCCTTGGTGATCAACATGAATCGTAACAGTAAAAAGGTGATTGGTTTATATGACGATTGTTGATGATAACCGATTGTAACAGAAAGGAAAAGAAAGGCAGGAACAACGATTTTTTTATATGACGATTGTTTGGAATTGTAAAGTGGTGGTGGCAGTTTGAGTTCATGGTGATGGTCTGTGGGGTGGTGCAAGGTTCACGGATGTATCCAAAAACAGAAACAAGTGGGTTTCGAGGGTGTCTGGGTTTGCAAGAAAAATACATACTTCAGAGGGTTATCGAAATTTATACAAAAATATGCATGAGTTCGATGGTTTATGTTGAAGATATTAAGGGTGGTGGTGTATCAAAATGGGTGACGATTTAACGAGTTCGAATTGGTTAAATGGAGGTTCAAAAAGAAGGGAATAGAGAGAGATGGGTGTAAGTTGGTGATTGAAATTTGGTGGTGAACAATTGGTGGTGGTTTGGTTGATGATCCTTGGACCAAAAGCAACAAGTGGGTTTGCTGGGTTTCAACAGAAAATATTTCGAATAGGTGCTTTCAATGGTTTCCACGAAGCAAAACAAATAGAGAGGGGGTGAGAGGACGAGAGAGAGAGAGAGAGAGAGAGAGAGAGAGAGAGAGAGAGTTGTGGTGGTACATGGTGGAAGGATATTGCTGGAGCTCGACATTAAGCAGTAGGATCATGGTGTGTGGTTTAGTGTTTAACAAATGAATCGAGCATGTGATGCAATGAGGTAGATAAGCATTTGATGTATGTTTGTATATATCTTTAAGATTTATAGGAAAAGAAACAAAAATGAAACAGTAGATGAGATAGATAGATAGATAGATAGATAGATAGTTCGGGTTACCAAGTGGAATGAAATTAAAACAATATAATCTTATAATTAGGAAACGTGGAAATGATAAAGATAGGCACGGTACACACAAATTTCAATCAGTAATAGTAGAGCATCCTAAAGTTTAGATTTATCTGCCGACACTATATCGCGGACAAAATTTTGTACTTCATTGTTACTCAGTGACGAATAAAAGTGTTCAGAAAAATTCCATATTTTTAAATTAACTATATTTATTTATTTTGGTCATTATGGTATAAAATTCAATCATTAAATATTTAAAATTATTAAACAAGAATTAACTCACTGTCCACGCCCGATCCCAGATAAAATAATAAAAAAAAACTTAACAAATTGTTCCTAAATACATATTGAATAAGCCTATAAATTATATAACTCATTTTCGAATCACCATTTATTTTTAAATCACATAAGTTCGAATTTAACTTGCTTAATATCGATCGAAAGACAATTGAGTGTTACTGTCATTTACTAAATAGATTCGAAATCACAAAATATATATTTAATATACTTTATATATATATATATATATATATATATATATATATATATATATATATATATATATATATATATATATATGTTTTAAAGAATAATTATCATAATATCATATTCTTATTTTATTTTACATAATTAATTTTAATATCAACAACATAAAATATTCCAAATTATATTTTTAATTATTACATATATATATATATATATATATATATATATATATATATATATATATATATATATATATATATATATATACACACACACACATACACACACATATGTATTTACAATTAATTGTTCGTGAATCGTCGAGAACAGTCGAAGGGTAATTGAATATATGAAACAGTTCAAAATTTTTGAGACTCAACCTAATAGACCTTTCTTAACGTGTCAAAGATATTAAATCATATCGAGAGTTTGGTTTAAAATTAGTTGAAATTTTCCGGGTCGTCACACGACGTATTTTTCTAAAATTGACTTACGGCCCGGCTATCACCAAATGCGGGTCCGTGAGGAAGATATTGAGAAAACGGCCTTTCAAACGCATTACGGGCATTTTAAATTTGTAGTTATGCCTTTTGGTCTTACGAATGCACCGGCGGCATTCATGGACCTTATGAACCGAGTGTGCCAACCTATGTTGGACAAGTCGGTAATTGTGTTCATTGACGACATACTTGTCTATTCAAAAAGTATGAAGGAACATGAACGTCATTTGCGTGAAGTATTGAAGACATTGCGAAAGGAGAAGTTATATGCTAAATTCTCAAAGTGCGAATTTTGGCTAAGGGAAGTGCAATTCCTTGGCCACATTGTGAATAAAGAAGGTATTCAAGTAGATCCGGGGAAGATAGAGACGGTGAAGAATTGGGGAAAACCGGCTACGCCTACGGAAATTCGAAGTTTTCTCGGATTGGCCGGTTATTATCGTCGGTTTATCCAAGACTTTTTTAAAATCGCTTCTCCTTTGACGAAATTGACAAGAAAGAATGTGAGGTTTAATTGGGAAAATGAGCAAGAAATTGCTTTCCAATTCTTAAAGAAGAAATTGTGTCAAGCACCGGTGTTGGTATTACCGGAGGAAATTAAAGATATGACGGTTTATGTGATGCCTCATTAAACGGGATCGGGTGTGTTCTAATGCAAAGAGGTAAAGTCATCGCTTAGGCCTCTCGACAATTAAAGGAACACAAAAGGAGATACCCGACTCATGATCTTAAATTGGCGGCGGTGGTTCATGCGTTGAAAATTTGGCGCCACTACTTGTATGGTGTTAGTGTACGATTTATTCGGATCATAAGAGTTTGAAACACCTCTTTAATCAATGACATTTGAATTATCGTCAACGTAGGTGGATGGATGTGGTAAAGGATTATGATTGTGAGATACTTTATCATCCGGGTAAGGCGAAAGTGGTCGCCAATGCGTTAAGTAGAAATAGTCAACATCCGGCAATACGAGTAGGATGTTACGCATGAATATTATTAACGATTTTCTTGTGAAGCTCGGTGAGATTCAAATTGAAGCTTTTGTTAACAAAAAACACGAAGAACGAATCGTAGGGCAAACGGAGTCCATTACCTTAGGCCCGCATGGTTTGTTGTCCTTTCAAGGAAGAGTGTGGGTGCCCAGGATGGGAGATTTCTAACAAGTGCTACTTTATGAAGCACATAAGTCAAAGTATTTCATTCATCCGGGTGCAAGAAAGATGTACCTTGATTTAAGGAAAGAGTATTGGTGGCCCGGCATGAAACGTGATGTTGTTAAGTATGTTGAGCAATGCGTCACGTGTTTGCAAGTCAAGGCCGAGCATCAAAATCCGTATGGTATGTTACAACCGTTAGAAGTTCCAAAATGGAAATGGGAGCACATTACCATAGATTTCATTACAAAGCTACCAAAGACGGCGAGAAACTAATTTGATACGATTTGGGTGATAGTTGATCGATTTACGAAGAGTGCTTTGTTTCTTCCCATTCGGGAAATGATATCGTCAGAGACTTTGTCTAAGTTGTTTATCAAGGAGGTGATATCGAGACATGGGGTTCCTATATCAATTATTTGGAATCGAGATACTCGTTTCACATCTCAGTTTTGGAATAAGTTTCATGAAGATATGGGTACACAATTAAGAATGAGCACGGCGTATCATCCTCAAACGGATGGTCAAACCGAGCGTACGAATCAAATATTGGAGGATATGTTAAGGGCATGTGTTATTGATTTCGGTGGTAGTTGGGATGAGCACTTGCCTTTGGTGGAATTGTCGTACAATAATAGTTACCATGCTAGTATTGGAATGCCACCTTATGAGATGCTTTATGGGCGTAGGTGTTGAACTCCTATTTGTTGGGGTGAAGTAGGACAAAGAGAAATCTAGATTACCGATTTAGTTTTAGAGATGAATAGTAATATTTGGATGATTCGGGCTCGACTTAAAGCGGCGCAAGATAGACAAAAGTCTTATGCCAATAAAGGAAGGCGACCGATTGATTTTCAAGAAGGTGACATGGTGATGCTTAAAGTTTCGCCATGGAAAGGTGTTATTCAGTTTTGAAAATGAGAAAAGTTAGCTCCTCGATTTATTGGTCCTTTCAAAGTTTTGGCTCATGTTGGTGAGGTTGCTTATAGACTAGAGTTACCCGAAGAGCTTGCGGGAATCCATAACACGTTTCATGTTTCCCAACAACGTAAGTGTCTTGTGGATGACTCGACTTGGGTGCCGTTAGACGAGATTACTTTGAACAACAAGCTAGAGTATGTTGAAGAACCGATAGCTATTCTTGATGAAAAGGTTAAATTGTTGCGTAACAAAGAGGTGAGGACTTTTAAGGTCCAATGGCGTCATCGAAAGGATTCCGAGTTTACGTGGGAATCCGAAGAGTTCGTTTTAATTTACCTTCCGGCTTGTCATGCGGCTTGGATCGCGAGGACTCGCTCTGATTCAAGTGGGGGAGAGTTGTAACATCCCGATTTTCCCATACATGATTTAAGGTACGTAATTGATCTTAAGAACGTTTATACTTGATCATATATGTGTTTAAATGATTTAAAGTTTTAGTTGATGTATACGATATATATATATATATATATATATATATATATATATATATATATATATATATATATATATATATATATATATATATACATGAGAATGTATACGTGTACGAGTATGGGCATGGGTTAGAAGTGTAGTGTCACCTGTAAATTTAGTGTCATTTGGAACTTCACCTGGAAGTTCACCTGGAAGTGTAGTGTCACCTGAAAGTTCACCTGGAAGTACACCTGGAAATAAGTTGTTTTAAATTAAATTGTAAAAAGGAAGGGCATTTTGGTATTTTCACTTGTGGGACGAATTTAAGACCCCAAGGTCAGATCTAGAGTGTCATTTACTCTTCTTTCACCTACCTTATCCCTTCCACTTCAATTTTAGAGTGAAAAAGAGTTTTAGTGTGAGAAAGCTCAAATCAATGAGGAAGAAGCTTGATTTGGGTCAAAGCCCAAGTTTTAAAGTTGTTCTCTACGTGTCTAGCTACGTTTTAATAGTGTTGGTAAGTCTTAACTCCGAGCTTTGAGTTTAATTTGATTTATGACTAGGGGTTTTTTTTTCATTTAAGGCTTGTAAGACCCATTTGGGGGTTAAATGGGTGAATTTGGGTTAAATTGATGTAAGGAAACCCTAAGGGTTTGTAATCTAGGGTTTGGTCTTGTAAATTGGTGTTTGCAAGTATTAATTGTGCTGTAAACCACTAATACACTTGTGAGTTAGTGAAAGGTTGTTAATGGGTGCAAGTTTGACCAAATTGTGATTCTAATGTTAAAATGGGTCAAATGGGTAATGGTTGACCTAGTTAGGTAAGATGGGTATGAAATACCCTAAGTTTGTGTTAGTTGGTGTTATTAGACATTAATCACTAGCTTTTAGTGATTAATGATGAGTCTTGGCCTCAAATGGGCGGTTTCGGTGTAAATGGGTCATTTATTGCAAATGGGTCATTAAATGCACAAGAGTTAATTGTTGGTGTTTAGTCCAATGAGTTGGTGTATTGAATGTGTACTTAATTGTATTAGGTGACTTGCTTTGAAGGTTCCAAGTTTATTGTTGGAATCTCACAAAGACGACAAGGTGAGTGGAATAATTATACGTGTATGTATATAATGTATTTATTTGTGTAGGATGGATATGTGTTGTCCTTACCTGTAACACCCCGTCAGAATCCACTAATGGTGTATTAACTCTGGTCCCAATGCTTGGCTTGACTTCTACATAGCAGCAATGTTCTACAGCGAAAGCAACTAATACCTGAGATAAAACATGCAAAACGGATCAACATAAAGTTGAGTGAATCTACAGGTTTGAGTAAATAGTTCTCGTATGTTCATAAAATGGTTTCCATAAATCATTTGTCAAAAATTATTTCTCAAAATCATTTATCTGAATAAACCGCTAAGGTATAATCTCAAAAGTTTGCGCATAGCAAATGCTAAGTAATAAACTATTTGTAAGATGTCAAGTTTCAACTGTGAGTGACATCAAAAAGTTCTTTTTGTTTCATCTATTTGTAGACATTACCATGTCTAGTTTTAACTTTGTAAACATCATCTTTAAGTAACATTCATCGTAAGTTAGGCCACGAGATTTCTGAAAAGCTTCGTAATAATATACACTTATCATGAGCACTTGATTATAAAGCTTTAACCTTTGCGTGAGCCGATCACACGTCTTTAGTTTACCCTATCATGGCGATACACCAATCAAGTATACGAGTAACAACAAAATATGCACCTGTTTATGTTGCGGTGAGGTTTGTCAAACCTAACGGTACCGTCCCTATAAGTCGAGCTTACAAAGTAACTAATATAATCAAGCTAAGGGATTTTTGATCTGAACTCATATGTATATTCTTAGTAAGTTACTCGTGCCTAATATGTAATATGTTTGTAAAAATAGTTTAAGAAATAGTTTCAAAAGCAGCATGTATCTCATCCCAAAAATGTTGCTGAAAAAGAGACTGTAGACTCACCTTAGCAAAAGCACTTGTAATTTCTTAGCAAAACGTACGATTTGTCGAACAATCTCGACTGAACAACGTAACCTAAATAAGTAAATCATATTAAGTATACACGTATAGGTCAAAACATGTCAACATATAGTGTACGCAAAGCCCTAGTGCTCAGACTGACTCAACGAATAACTAAAAGTCAACTAATCCAAGCAAGTCAACAAAAGTCAACCAAAGTCAACCCTAAATTCAACTCGGTCAAAGTGGTCAACTAAATTGAAACATCTCAGTAGGTCATACAAACATGATCAATAAGTCAAACCTAGGTCAAGTATCACTTTACAAGTCATAATTAAGCATATTGCACTTTTGCACCTTAAAGCAGGTCTTAGAAATTCGTACGTCGTATAAAGATCCAACTATAGCTCATAGAACATAAATTATTAAATCATGAACAACTCCAGATCATAACTACACTTAAAATTGATTCCAAAAAGTCTGGCCAAGGCCTCATACGATAAATAAAAGTCCAATATCAGAAAGGGTCTAATCATAATTCGTTACAGCAATTTCTGCCCGCGCGTCAGTTTTTAAACATTTCTCAAAAAATATAGAAAATATATTTTGATGAACGGACAATTGGAGTCATCTTAAAACATCTCAAAGTTTTAGTGATAAAATAATCAGAAACATTTCTTTAGCTAATTTGTACAGTTTCGCAAACCTTTAGAGACTCATCAGTTTTTGATCATCAACTAGACACATCATTTAGTCGAGCATATATCTCATGGCAAATCATGTTTTTGCAAGTTCGCATACAAATGAAACATGTCTAGGAACACTTAAACTAATATATTCCAGAAGATCAAAGTCTCAATCAATTCCTAGTTCACTCTAGCAATTTTTATGTAACTTTGAAAAACGATTCAGCTCACTTTAAAAATCACATCTTCGTTTTGACATAACGGGAGCATTACATAACCTTTCGACACAAATCTTAAGTCTAAATTGCGTAAATTTTCACAAGGAATATAGTAGTAAACTTTATATAAATTAAAACACAAAGCATGTAACTCAGAAAATTCGTATATCATGCAAACCCTAATGAAAACTTCGATTAAGCATATCTTGAGCATACGATAACGAAATCAAGCAAAATCAAAGTCCAATTTCAATAGTTTTTCAATCTATATCCATCTAGATAATCATACATGATCATTTCATAAGTCAATTTAATCATATCATAAAAATCAAATTCGGTTTTCATAACAAAGACAACAATCGAGCAAATTAACGACGAACAACGACTCTAACCGCAATCAATTGAGTACTCTACTCTTGTACACCATGTAATTGATTGAAATCAGATCTAAATAGATTAGGGTTAATGAAATTATACCTCAACAGCTTAAATTGATTATACTAGCGCGTAGAGAACGATCAAAGGAAGCACTTTCGTGTAGAACGCAAGAGCAATCAATCAAAATTGAATGGAGAATGATGATGATGAAGAAATCGATGATGGAGAGGGGATTTGGGGCTGCCCAAGTCGTGGCTTTAGGGTTAGGGTGAAAGAGTTGGGATTAATTGCCTTTTTATACACATTCCTTAATTAGATTAGGGCCTAACTCACTAGTTAGCAACATGGGCTCAATTAGAAGACCAATAAGAGTGAAGATGGGGGATTTCGGCCATGGCCCACATGGGAGGGAGGTCATGGGCTCTTTTGGTCTAGCTAGCAACTCTATTGTGTAATCCGATGAGTGTCGTTGACCGAAACCGCAAACCGGAACGTTAACCGAGCGTTTTAGCGAATTTCACGCGTTTTAAATTCTTAAAACTTCTAATAAATTAAAAGTATTCTTAAAACATAATAATTACATAAAATGATTATTAAAAGTGAAATACCATTCGTTTCGTTATTTTCTTGTAAGCGCGTGGTCCGTTTCGAGTGTCGTTAACCGTACCGAGTCTCCGGAATGTTAACTAGTCGTTGAAACGAATTCACCAGGTTTAATTTACTAAATAAATAATAAATTAAATAAGTTCTTCGTAAAGTCAATAATTATTAAAAATAATTATTTTATCGTTTTACTTTGTTCCATAAACGGAAAAGTTTTCTAGGCGATTAACTTAATCGTAACGTTTTCTAGTTATTTCGCTATCCAAAATAAGTTCATAAATTAATATAACCATATTAATTCAAGTAATCCACTAGGATCAAGTATGCATTTAATTCAATCAAACACATAAAGTTCTAAGTAATCACCGTTAAATATTTAACGGACAAGTAACATTAGTAAACAGAAAAAGTCGGGTTGTTACATTACCTACCTGTTATGAAAAAATTTCGTCCTGAAATTTTAGTGTACGTCCGCCGTAGCTGTCTCCTCAGAAAACAGTTGCAGATACTTTTGTCTCATCTGCTCTTCACGTTCCCACGTGAATCTAGTCCTCTACGGGCGTTCCTTCTATCTTTAACAATCGGTATGTTGCTCTGTTTTATACATTTGACCTTACGGTCCGTAATTTCAATAGGTTCCTCTACGAAATGAAGTCTACTATTAACTTGTATCTTTTCCAAAGGAATTACCAAACTTTCGTCTGATAAGCCTTTCTTCAAGTTAGAAACTTGAAAAGTGTCGTGAACTTCGCTGAGTTCTTGCGGTAACTCTAGTATGTACGCTACCGGTCCAATTCCTTCGGTAATCTCAAACGATCCAATATACCTCGGACTTAGCTTGCCTCGCTTATCAAAACACACTAACCCTTCCAGGGTGATACCTTGAGCATAACCTTATCTCTAACCTAAAATTCTAAAGCTCGCCTTCTAATGTTGTCGTAACTCTTTTGAAGTCTTTGTGCCGCTTTAAGTTTCTCTTGTATCTGCGCGATCTTCGCGGTTGTTTCGTGTATAATCTAAGGACCAGTAAATTGACTATCTCTTAACTCAGTCCAACATACAGGTGATCTGCACTCCCTGCCATAAAGTGCTTCAAAAGGCGCTACCTTTATACTTGCGTGACAACTATCGTTATATGAAACTTCTACTAGCGGTAGATGTCTATCTCATCCATTTCCAAAATCAATAACACATACTCTTAACATGTCTTCTAATGTTTGGATGGTTCTCTCGCTTTGACCATTGGTTTCGGGTGATATGATGTATTCATATCTAAATGAGTTCTCATTGCCTCTTGCAATGCTTGCCAGAATCTAGATGCAAACCTGTCGTCTCTGTCAGAAATAATGGATATCGGCACTCCATATCGGGAAACTACTTCCTTTATATAGATCTGTGCCAAATTCTCCATCTCACTCGTTTTCTTAATCGGTAGAAAATGAGCAGACTTTGTGAGACGATCAATGATAACCCAAATAGTATCATAACCTCCCACAGTCTTGGGTAACTTAGTGATAAAATCCATACTAGTATTTTCCCACTTCCATTGGGGAATCTCTGGCTGTGTCCGCAGTCCTGACGGTTTATAATGCTCAGCCTTGACCTTAGAGCAAGTCAAGCACTTACCAACATAGGTAGCGATGTCAGCTTTCATGTTAGGCCACCAGTATAGTGCTTTAAGATCTTGATATATCTTGTCGGATTTATGGTGACAGGAATACCTTGTCTTGTGTGCCTCTTCTAGCACTAGTTCCCTTAATCCGCCAAATTCTGGTACCCAAATTCTATCTATGAAGTACCTGATTCAATATTCTCGAATGACAAACTTCTTTTCCATTCCTCTAAGTGATTCCGTAGTAACGTTCCCTTCTTTCAATGCCTCTTTTTGTGCATCGCGTATTTGAGAAGTAAGGTTTGTTCGGACAGTCATGTTCAATGCTCTAACTCGAATGGGCTTAACCTTTTCCTTCCTACTCAAGGCATTTGCAACTACATTAGCCTTCCCAGGATGATAGCAAATATCTCAGTCGTAGTCATTCAATAGCTCTATCCAACGTCTCTGCCTCATATTAAGCTGTTTCTGGTCAAAGATATGTTGTAAACTCTTGTGATCGGTGAAAACAGTAAACTTAGTACCCTACAGATAGTGTCTCCACATCTTCAGTGCAAAGACCACAGCACCAAGTTCTAAATCATGCGTAGTGTAATTCTGCTCATGTATCTTCAATTGTCGTGATCCGTATGCAATCACTTTCTTACGTTTCATCAACACGCAACCAAAACCCTGTCGTAAAGCATCACATTAAATCACGAAGTCCTCGGTTCCTTCAGGCAAAGAAAAAATCGAGGCAGTAGCTAATTTCTCTTGTAACAACTGAAATGCGGACTCATGCAGCTCAGTCCATTCATACTTCTTACCCTTGTGAGTCATTGTTGTCAACGGCCGGGCAATATTAGGAAATTCCTCAATGAATCTTCTATAATAACCAGCAAGACCTAAGAATTGCCAAACATGCATTGGTGACTTAGGAGTCTCCTACTTATTGACCGTTTCTATCTTCGCAGTATCAACGTGAATACCATTGACACCTACGATATGACCCAAAAATTGAACTTCTTGTAACCAAAAGTCACACTTTGAAAGCTTCGCATCCATCTGCTCCTTCTTGAGCATCCCTAGTATTAAACAGAGATGTTGTTCATGCTCTTCCTCGTTCTTAGAATATACCAGAATATCATCAATAAACTCAATAACAAACTTGTCCAGATATGACTTACACACACGGTTCATGAAATCCATGAACACAGTCGGTGTCAATCCAAACGGTATTACTGTAAATTCATGATGTCTGTAGCGTGTTCTAAACGCTATCTTCGGTATATCTGTCTCTTTTACTCTCATCTGATGATAACCTGAACTTAGATCGATCTTAGAGTAACATGCTGATCCTTTCAATTGATCTAACAGATCATTGATTCTCGGTAGCGGGTGTATATTCTTGATACAAGGTTTTATAGATCTATCCTTCTTCCTAACAAAGAGCACAGGTTCTCTCATAACTTACTAGACAGCTCTTTCAATTCTGAAGTTGCACGCCTATTCGGTGCACGTGCTACAGGCGCCACTCCTGGCATTAAGTCAATCTGAAATTCTACGTCTCTATGCGGTGGAAGAGATGGTAATTCTCTCGGAAGAACCCTAAGGAAAATTTCTAATGGTTGGGACATCCTCGAGTCTCTTAACTTCTGGTTCTACTTACTCACATGTTCCACAATTGCGAGACATCCTTATCTCATGTACTTCTGGACCTTCGAGCAATTGATGTAAGGCAATGATGTACTGATCTTCTCTGTGTACACCATCATTGATTCGTCTTCGGTAAAAGGAATTTGAATGGCCTTCTGGTCGCAACAGCCTCAGTTGTGTCGTCAGATAACCAGTCCATTCCAACCACAAGGTCAAATAAAGAAATAGGGTATTCCAAGTAAAATAATTTAACTCCAAACATCACTCAAGTGGATTTATATTGTAATGGCTCGCCAATTGACGAAAAAAGTACTGTTCAGTACGGAAGGTTATTATGAGCTTAACGGTATGGGTCTTATCTTCTAAATTGCAAAGGATTAGGAGCAATCGTCGATTAAAGTTTAGGGTGAGTTTCGGGCGAGAGACGTTTACGATGGAAGTGTACGATCAAACTTCTTAAGGCAGGACCTCCTTAAACTAAAATGACATCAATCATGATGCGTTTTATTCCCAGTTGATAGTCCCATAGGGTTCACATTGTCTAAGGCGGATATTGGATCCCAAACGTTATGACAGAATTCTCTAGCGATAAAGTTTCTATCGGCACCGATGTCAGTAGGACATAAGCATTATGATTGTTAAGTAAGAACGTATCCTTGATGAAATTCATTGAAGTTGATGTTGAAAGCAGGGTGAGTTATCAGACTTGTCCACATCGGTGGGGGAGAAGAACAAAATACCCTTTATAAGGGAAGGTGTGAATACCTCTTCCGGTAGACTCGTATTGGAAGGCAAAATCGTGAAGTCGTGGGTGGCTGAATGATAGGAAAGTCGGACGTTAAGTAGACAATATCTACTACGGATTTCGTAGGCTGTTACAAGGAATTTATCCTCTAAAGATATATTAGAAATGAGTCGTGATGCATTGTAGCTAGTATTAAATCGTGGAGGTGCTAGTAGTGATGAGTAGCACTTAGCAGTGGTGAGTAGCAATAGGTGGCATCAAGTAGTAACTAGTGATGACAAGCAGTGAGAAGTAAGTGATCGGTCGGGACTAAATGTGAGAGGCGGCATTGTGTAGTAGTTAGCAACGATATGTAGTAGTATAAGATGATGAGTATGCTCTAGCAGTGCCTTTGTAGTTCCAAGTAGTGATCGGTGGTGGCGGACAGTGTCGAGGAGTGACGAGTTGTGACATGATTATACATTTCTTATAAGTTATAAATACAATTAATGCGCACATTGTAAATTTCTACTCATATTTGAGATTATACAGTTCATGTTTTAAACGGTGTTTATCCTAGTAACCTACTTGACTCGCTCCCAATTCCTTATTTTAAGATGTCGGAACTTCTATATGAGTTACCGTAATGTAATTCCAGTCATTACATTACGCTATCTCACATATCCATTCGACATTACTCCATAAGTTCAAGATAGCGTAGTCAACTTAATTCTCTTAAGTGTCACATCGTGTGTACGTATGTGATTCGTGATATCATATATCTAGTTCAAGTCCATATCATTATGGGTAGAGATGCGTATATGCATGTGATATATAATATGTAGCCCTACGTGTAGTATAACAGTCATTCTAAGTACACGGCTATAGACTAGACCCATTAATGCACCCTACGGTTAGACACACTAATATTTCCTAGTTCCCTATAGCCAAAGCTCTGATACCAAATGTAACACCCCGTCAGAATCCACTAACGGCGTATTAACTCTGGTCCTAATGCTTGGCTTGACTTCTACATAACAGCAATGTTCTACAGCGGAAGCAACTAATACCTGAGGTAAAACGTGCAAAACGGATCAACATAAAGTTGAGTGAATCTACAGGTTTGAGTAAATAGTTCTCGTATGTTCATAAAATGGTTTCCATAAATCGTTTGTCGAAAATCATTCCTCAAAATCATTTATCTGAATAAACCGCTAAGGTATAATCTCAAAAGTTTGCGTACAGCAAATGCTAAGTAATAAACTATTTGTAAGATGTCAAGTTTCAACTGTGAGTGACATCAAAAAGTTCTTTTTATTTCATCTGTTTGTAGACATTACCATGTCTAGTTTTAACTTTGTAAACATCATCTTTAAGTGTGACAACCCGGAAATTTTTGACCAAATTTAAACTTTATCTTTAAATGATTTAATGTTTTCGACACGATAAGCAAAGTCTGTAATATTGAGTCACGAAAGTTTTGGAACTATATTCATGTAATCAATTATTCTTTGACTGTTCTCGAAGATTCACGAACAATATATATATAACTTAATGTGTGTATATATATATATATATATATATATATATATATATATATATATATATATATATATATATATATATGATTTCAAGTTATTTAGTAAATGATAGTAAAATTCGATTATTGATTCGATTGATATTTAGATAAGTTAACTAAAACCTTTAAGATGAACCAGTAAAACACTAATTTGCTACAGTATTTTCGAATTTCTACAGTACCTGAAAAGCTACAGTGTTTTCGAAAATCACTATTTGCTAACTTTGCTACAGTAAAACACTATTTTAAAATGAAAATGTATATATGTATATATACTACGAGACGATGATTTATAGAAGCAAATAACCAAAACACTTAATTGATTAAAGCTACACTTCGAGTGACATAGTTTATCAATGATTAAGTTTAATTTTTGATAAAGGTACACGTCGCGTAATGAAAAGTACTAGTTTTCTAAGCGTACGAAAATGCATTCGAGAAACCGGAACCGGGACATAAGTCGAATGACAACGTACGAGTCAACGGACCAAAAATTACAAGTCAACTATGCAAGTAAATATAATATAATATATAATTAATTATATAAATTAAATATATTATATATATTATATTTAAATATGTCGACAAGCGTTAGGACAAAAACATGTGAGCTGGAAAAATAGGGCCATGCGATCGCATGGCCAGTGGCCTTCAAACCCATGCAATCGCATGAGAGGTCTGGCCAGGAGAGGTCTATAAATCTCGTCGATTTCTGGCTCAGTTTACACACATATATATTCATTTTACTCCGTATTTATATTATTATTATTATTATTATTATTATTATTATTATTATTATTATTATTATTATTATTATTATTATTATTATTATTATTATTAAGATTAATATTATTAATAATCTTATTATTAATTAGTATTATTAATTAGTATTATACATAAAATACTACGACGAGGTTATGAGCGTGTCACTTTCAAAAATGGGTTTTCGAGCAGGATAGAGCTAAGGAAACTATGGGTTATAACTATGGAGGTTATGGGTAATGTTCATGGGTATTATTGGCAAGTCAAACCTAGTGTTTATCATCTCCGTTGCGTCTACGTACTTTCCTGCAATATTGAATCACAATATTGATACGTGAGCATTCATATCTTATCTTTTATATATTAATAGTGTATACATGTCTAGTGCTCGAGTATATATGTTTAGGCATGTTTGTATGCTAAATTTCATCGTTAAACAGTTTATAATGAATCACGAATTAAATACATATATTACTGATAAAAGGTATATGATATGCATGTGTTTGGAAAGCTGGCGAAAAATCAATAACTTTTCATTTAGATATCGAATAGTTTCGATGAACGGATTAAAAGATATGATCAACTGAATTATGATTGACGTTAATTGAAATTGCTTTTGAATCTGCAATTAAGATTTAAACAACTTGTTTACGAGATTGATAAAATGGATTTTTAAATATTATCAGCCGAGTAAATGAATCCTTATTTAAGGCATGTCTCGTTTTGTTGAACAATTGTCAAAATTGACTGTTTTATCATGTTTTAAAGCCTTATAAAAACTATAGACTAATTTTACAAGAATTGAGAAACTATGTAAAATGTTAAAATGTTTCGATTGCCATGATCATTCAACTATAGTATTAAGTCAGAATGACTTTTTGAAATGACTTTTGATAAACTTTTGTATGTTGATCTCGAGCATTAGGATTGTGATACACTATGACTTGAGCTAGCTTGATAGACATTTATTGACCAACATATGTTCTCTAGGTTGAGATCTACGATTATTTGGTAATCCGAGTTTCAGTCACATTTTGGTGAACGACTTTATATGCTGCTAAGATGAGTTTCATTTGCTCCCTTTTTAAATGATTTTGCAATATTTATTTTTGGGCTGAGAATACATGCACTTTATTTTAAAAACAATGGACACAAGTAAATACTAAATTCTATACTGAGTTTGAACCTAAAATCCCTTAGCTTTGGTAACTAGTAACTGCCGATTATAAGAACTGGTGGGCGCGAGTAGTAGTATATGGATCCATAGGGCTTGATATCCCCGTCCGAGCTAGAGCGCTAGCCTTTTAACGGACGTATGCTATTTGAGAAGCGTACACGTTGGTTTACGTGTATTATTGAGATAATTATACAAAGGGTACAAATTATATATATGTTAAGTTTAGTTACCAGGGTGCTCAATTTCGTAGAATATTTTGATAAACGTTTCTGGATGAAACAACTAAAATCTTGTGATCCACCTTTATATACAGATTATACGATACATTAAAACTATGAACTCACCAACCTTTGTGTTGACACTTGTTAGCATGTTTATTCTCAGGTTCCCTAGAAGTCTTCCGCTGTTTGCTTATATGTTAGACAAGCTATGTGCATGGAGTCTTACATGACATATTTTTTTCAAGGAAACGTTGCATTCACCAAATCATCACCATGTATCTTATTTTGACTGCATTGTCAATGGAAGTATTATTGTAAACTATTATTTACGGTGATTGTCTATATGTAGAAATCATCAGATGTCGAAAATCTTTGATTTAAATATTCATTTATGGTGTGCCTTTTTAAAAGAATGCAATGTTTACAAAACGTATCATATAGAGGTCAAATACCTCGCAATGAAATCGATGAATGACGTGTTCGTCCATATGGATTTGGAGCGATCGTCACATTAAGTAACATTCATCGTAAGTTAGGCCACGAGATTTCTGAAAAGCTTCGTAATAATATACACTTATCATGAGCACTTGATTATAAAGCTTTAACCTTTGTGTGAGCCGAGCACACGTCTTTAGTTTACCCTATCATGGCGATACACCGATCAAGTGTACGAGTAACAATAAAATAAGCACCTGTTTATGTTGCGGTGAGGTTTTTCAAACCTAACGGTACCGTCCCTATAAGTCGAGCTTACAAAGTAACTAATATAATCAAGCTAAGGAATTTTTGATCTGAACTCATATGTATATTCTTGGTAAGTTACTCGTGCCTAATATGTAATATGTTTGTAAAAACAGTTTAAGAAATAGTTTCAAAAGCAGCATGTATCTCATCCCAAAAATGTTGCTGAAAAAGGGACTGTAGACTCACCTTAGTAAAAGCACTTGTAATTTCTTAGCAAAACGTACGATTTGTCGAACAATCTCGACTGAACAACGCAACCTAAATAAGTAAATCATCTTAATTATACACTTATAGGTCAAAACATGTCAACCTATAGTGTACGCAAAGCCCTAGTGCTCAGACTGACTCAACGAATAAGTAAAAGTCAACTAATCCAAGCAAGTCAACAAAAGTCAACCAAAGTCAACCCTAAATTCAACTCGGTCAAAGTGGTCACCTAAAGTCAAACATATCAGTAGGTCATACAAACATGATCAATAAGTCAAACCTAGGTCAAGTATCACTTTACAAGTCATAATTAAGCATATTGCACTTTTGCACCTTAAAGCATGTCTTAGAAATTCGTACGTCGTAGAAAGATCCAACTATAGCTCATAGAACATAAATCATTAAATCATGAACAACTCCAGATCATAACTACACTTAAAATCAATTCCAAAAAGTCCAGCCAAGGCCTCATACGATAAATAAAAGTCCAATATCAGAAAGGGTCTAATCATAGTTCGTTACAGCAATTTTTGCCTGCGCGTCAGTTTTTAAACATTTCTCAAAAACTATAGAAAATAGATTTTGATGAACGGACAATTGGATTCATCTTAAAAATCTCAAAGTTTTAGTGATAAAATAATAAGAAACATTGCTTTAGCTAATTTGTACAGTTTCGCAAACCTTTACAAACTCATCAGTTTTTAATCATCAACTAGACACATCACATAGTCGAGCATATATCTCATGGAAAATCATGTTTTAAATGAAACATGTCAAGTAACACATAAAATAACTTATTCCAGAAGATCAAAGTCTCAATCAATTCTTAGTTCACTCTAGCAATTTTTATGTAACTTTGAAAAACGATTCAGCTCACTTTAAAAATCACATCTTCGTTTTGACATAACGGGAGCATTACATAACCTTTCAACACAAATCTTAAGTCTAAATTGCATAACTTTTCACAAGGAATACAGTATTAAACTTTATATAAACTAAAACACAAAGCATGTAACTCAGAAAATTCGTATATCATGCAAACCCTAATGAAAACTTCGATTAAGCATATCTTGAGCATACGATAACGAAATCAAGCAAAATCAAAGTCCAATTTCAATAGTTTTTTATCTATATCCATCTAGATAATCATTCACGATCATTTCATAAGTCAATTTAATCATATCATAACAATCAAATTCAGTATTCATAACAAAGACAACAATCGAGCAAATTAACGACGAACAACGACTCTAACCGCAATCAATTAAGTACTAGACTCTTGTACACCATTTAATTGATTGAAATAAGATCTAAATAGATTAGGGTTAATGAAATTATACCTCAAAAGCTTAAATTGATTATACTAGCGCGTAGAGAACGATCAAAGGAAGCACTTTCGTGTAGAACGCAAGAGCAATCAAATCAAAATTGAATGGAGAATGATGATGATGAATAAATCGATGATGGAGAGGGGATTTGGGGCAGCCCAAGTCGTGGCTTTAGGGTTAGGGTGAATAAATCGATGAAAGAGTTGGGATTAATTGCCTTTTTATACACATTCCTTAATTAGATTAGGGCCTAACTCACTAGTTAGCAACATGGGCTCAATTAGAAGACCAATAAGAGTGAAGATGGGGGATTTTGGCCGTGGCCCACATGGGAGGGAGGTCATGGGCTCTTTTGGTCTAGCTAGCAACTCTATTGTGTAATCCGATGAGTGTCATTGACCGAAACCGCAAACCGGAACGTTACCGAGCGTTTTAGCGAATTTCACGCGTTTTAAATTCTTAAAACTTCTAATAAATTAAAAGTATTCTTAAAACATAATAATTACATAAAATGATTATTAAAAGTGAAATACCATTCGTTTCGTTATTTTCTTGTAAGCGCGTGGTCCGTTTCGAGTGTCGTTAACCGTACCGGGTCTCCGGAATGTTAACTAGTCGTTGAAACGAATTCACCAGGTTTAATTTACTAAATAAATAATAAATTAAATAAGTTCTTCATAAAGTCAATAATTATTAAAAATAATTATTTTATCGTTTTACTGTGTTCCGTAAACGGAAAAGCTTTCTAGGCGCTTAACTTAATCATAACAGTTTCTAGTTATTTCGCTATCCGAAATAAATTTATAAATTAATATAATCATATTAATTCAAGTAATCCACTAGGATCAAGTATGCATTTAATTCAATCAAACACATAAAGTTCTAAGTAATCACCGTTAAATATTTAACGGACAAGTAACGTTAGTAAACGGAAAAAGTCGGGTTGTTACATTACCACCCTTGAGTTAGTGATATATATTGTTGTACACTAACGGTTTTTATGAACGGATATGTGTTGTCCAAGTTAGTGATATATGTCGTTGTACACTAACGGTTTTATGAACGGATATGTGTTGTCCAAGGGTTAGTGATATATGTTGTTGTACACTAACAGTTGTTATGAACACCGATGGGAAATTCGAGTGTCATTCCTTTGTACGATTGGTTAACCATGGTTGTGTGTTGTAGTGTAGCATATTATATTGTTCGTGTTATTGCTATTGTTATGCTAGCTTTTGTTATCGGAGGTTAGTAGCGTTATACTTGAGATTGGTATGCTAATTGAATTGCTAACTTGTATGCGGTATTGTGTAAGTGATTGCAAGTAAATAGATTATATATGTATATGTACAATTATTGCACTCACTAAGCGTTAGCTTACCCTCTCGTTGTTTACTTTTTAGATGCAGGTGCGGAGAAAGGGAAGGGCGTTGTTGGGCACTAGATTTCCCTTGTTGGATGCTTGTAAAAGCTTTTGGAAGTCGGCCTAGTGTTTTGGGTAGTTTAGCCCCAAACCATGCTCAAGTGTTGTTTGGATTAAAACTATCATTTTAACGGGCCGAACTTGTATTACATTTGTTTAAGGGCCTTTGTGCCGTTTGTAAACATTAAGCTTGTTAAACGTGTAAACGCTTGTACGAAATAGTTGACATCTTATAACCAAACGAAGTGACGTGTTAATGATTTATTATTTAAAAAAAAATCTCGTGTCGAATACGGGTTGGGTTGTTTCAACGATCTATCCGAACGTATTGTATAACTATTGTCTTAACTAATCAAGATCATATTATATTGTCACGGACTTAACCAAGACTAGTATATTATAAGGAAATACTCATGATATGTTTAAATACATGTAGGATATAGGAAAAGTTAGCTAGGATATGGTTAGTATAGATTTTGTTAAATTAATCCCGTAGTCATTTAAGCTATTTCTAACCAATATTGTTTTGCCCATAACTTCTTCATTACAAATCGGTTTTGAGTGAATCAAATTGCTATGGTTTTGTAATGTACTCAATTTTCTAAAACTAAACTATAAAAGTATTAGTTTATAGTCGGATTTACAGGTTACAAGTCAAATAAGAAAGAGGTGGTCATTTCCGTCGAAAGAACGACATCTTGATGACCATTTTGAAAAACATACTTCTACCTTGAGTTTAACCATGATTTTTGGATATATTATCATTTTCATATGAAATAACATTTTCCCAGAAAACAAACTTTAAATTTAAAGCTTAAGATAGTGTAACGACCTACTTTTTCCGTTATCTTTTACCGTTAATTATTTAACGACCGTTAACTGTTATTCGTGCCACGTCATTTCTATGACCTATATTATTATTTTTGTAATAATATATTAATTATTATGTGTTAAATGAATATTTGTATTCATATTTCAAATTGCACGTTTCTACGTGTCGTGGATTTCTATCCGGCGAATCTTTTCGGTTTTCAAACCAACGTCAAACTTTTGGGATTTTTAAATCCAAATTATTTTAAATATGATATTTTGATGTCATATGAATATATATATAGTGTTTATATATTTTATTTGTCGCGTGTGCGTTATCTCTCCAAATATTTAATCGCGTAGCTGTGTTTTCGCGTTTTGGGCTTCGTTCGGGCATTCGGGCCAAAAGCTATTGAACATTTATCAAATTTGGACCACAAAAGGGCCCACCCCATCAAAATTTCGGCCAAACTCCCCCCTTTACCCCATTTTTATTTTTTTAAACTTTTTATTTCATTTTATTTTCTCATTTCTTTTTCCTTAACCTAAATCTAGCAAGTCTTTTGCTCTCATCTTCCTCCTCTTCTCTTTTTATTTTTTTGGCTGCCACTTTCACATCACCATCATCATCAATTGATCATCTTCTAGTACTTGGATCAAGGGGTTTTTTACATAATCGGATTCATCTCTTCAATCTCTACGCGTCCATATTCATCTTTTCTTGATTAGGGTATAAACCCTAACCCTAACTTTTTGATTTTTCTTTAACTTTACTATTTTTATATTTTATATTGATAGTATGATGATTATATGTTATTGTATTGTTGATAGTATGCGTAGAAATGCTCGTTAATTCATGTTTTCGGTTTGATTGATTTGGGAGAGCGGTTTGTTTGATTGTTTCTGTAAACACAACTGATATAAAAGTGAAATTAAAGTGTCTATATGAGTTCCTCTCATCAAGACATTAATTTTAGACTCCGGATTCATGTTATTTCGATTCCCGGAACATAAGTTATGATCAAAATGGTGTTTAATTGAAATTAAAATATGAAAACGAATTGGTACAGGTATGGTCTGACGTTGTGACCATTTTTAGAGTCTTTAGGGTGTACTAGTGTGTTATGATTGATGATTGGATGAACATTCATGTTCGGGTCATCGAAATCCGAGCCACGGATCACCCGTTATGACTAAAACATGTTTTTGAACGGATTAAAGATCCAAATTGAGTAATGGCTGTAAGTCACGACATGGTGGCTGTTCTTGAGATGTTCTTGAGCACACTAAGGTGTCAGGTGGGTTAGTTAGGCGAAGATATATATAAGACTCGCCGAAAACTGATTCCCGGGGCTCAAGTTATGACCCGATGAACTTTTAATTAAAACTTATGGTTATGAAATAAGACTTATGATATGAATAATGATTTTCATTATTAATAAATTACTTATGATATAAAAGTAATTATTTTAATTTAAGACTTATGATATACATATTTATTATATCATTTATTAATTAATTATGATTAATTAAACTTATGATTAATAATACTTTTACTATTAATGAAAAGTACTTATGGTAAGTATTAAACTTATATTATGAGGTGATTATAATAAGAATTATAATAAGAATTAATTGATTATTTAATTATTATAAGATTTAATTATTATTTAATTATAATTTAATTATTAAATACTTATGATTTAATGATTATAATTAGAAACTTATGATATGATTAATAATTCATTATTAATTAATAATACTTATGATATGATTTAAAACCTATTATTAATTAATAATACTTATATTATGATTAATATTTAATTAATTAATTAAATACTTATGTTACATTAATTATAACATTTAAACTTATGTTAACTTTAAAAATTCATTTTAATTTAATTAAACTTATGTTATGATATAATTATACATATTTAACTTTAATTAACATTATAACTTATGTTATTATTACAACTTACACTTTTAAAATTAATGTTGACTATGTTTGACCAAGGTTTACTTTTGCGTTGACTTTGACTTTCAGTTGACTTTTGTTGACTTTATAATTAAGGAAACTTCCCTAACTTAAAAACTTTCTAAAAATAGAAACTTTCTAAATATGGAAACTTTCTAAATTTGAAAACTTTCCAAAAATAGAAACTTTCCTAAAATAGAAACTTTCTTAAAATAGAAACTTTCCTAAAATAGAAACTCTTCAAAAATAGAAACTTTCCAAAAATGGAAACCTGCTAAAAATAGAAACTTTCTAAAAATAGAAAGTGTGTGACCGTACGCTGTTCCGATCAAATCGATGCATGTTGAGTGTTGTTCTATGTCTACTTGAAACATATACAATAGCTATCATACTAAGACTTGACCTAAGTTAGTTATTTATATCGACCTGCTTTATTTATAGGTCGGCGTTATGATCATAGCTGATCACTTTACTTCATTTGATGTTCGCTTATTTGTGTGGTTACTGCGTTTGCTATTAAGGTTAGTTATAGTCCCATTTTTCTATTTTAAAACTTTTGGAATGAGAATACATGCATCTTATTTTTACGTATTGGACACAAGTAGAAGTTGGTTTAAATTATTCATTGTGAGTCGAACAAAAATATTCCCTAATCTGGTAATTGTAATCACTGATTTCTACTGGTGAACACGAATCCTATGGATAGATCTATCGGGTTTGACAACCCCATTTCGAGCTAGTCGCGCTAGCAATTTATAATCGGAATGTTTAGTACTTTGTATTTTGTTGTAGATACACTTGTTCGGTGTATATTATTTATTGTGTTTGGCAAGGGTAAATAAATGGTTAAGTGGTTACCAGGTGGCTCACAAAAAATGGAATAATGTTTTTATATATTTTCTAGCATATAATTTTGTGGTCCAAAAAGGAGTTTTTATGTTTTCAAACATAAATTTTTATGGTTTACATTAAATATTGTTTGCAATATTAAACCTATAATTCACTCAACATTTTTGTTGACAGTTACTCGCATGTTTTATTCTCAGGTTCATGATTGATTGCTTCCGCTGTGCTTAGAAAGTCTGCATATTTATGATGGCAGCTTTTGTTAAACAATAACTTGCATTCTATTTTAATACATTTAATAGCGGATGATGTTGACTTTGTTTTGGTCAACTTTTGGTTAAGTAATAATGTATGGTTTTTCTAAACTTACATATGTTGATAGGTTTCCTTTATAGGAAATCATTTTTAAATAAAGAATGCAAGGTTATTTATTAAATTCATATAGAGTTATGATCAAGCTGTGGGACCAAGATAACGATGGTCGTCAAGTGTACTTTGATGGGTCGTTAAATTTGGTATCAGAGATCTGGTTGTAGGGAATTAGGCTGCATTGATGTCGTTACCCGAGTCAATAGGGTGCATTAGTGAGTCTAGTCTACAACCCGACCTATTATATATTATTATATGTGATTATTTGTATCGTATTGGTATGTATATTGTTATCATACATACATCTCTGTTATGTTCTGAATTCGGGAGGAACTCCCATTCCGATTTAAACGTATTCTCCGACTCATGCGAGTTTATCTTTTATAAGAACACCTCAGATAGTGAAACCGAGGGATGTCATTCTTGACTTCTGAAATTCTCGACATTCCTATGTCATCTATTATGGTTATGTGTTTGACTTTTGAGTTATGTTACGCGAGATGTCATTCTTGACTTCTAAATGCTCGGCATTTCAATGTCAGCTATTATGTTTAGGTATATAATATTCTTGTTATATTACGTGCCTTTGTGCCGTTGTGCCTATGTGCTTTGGTTTTTGAACCAAAAAACGTCATTCTTGACTTTTAGAGATTCTTGGTACCTCGAAGACATTTTTATGTCATCGTTACTCTTATTCATTACTTTTGATGTTTTTGTCTCTTGTGCTATCCTTAGCACATCGTTTAAGAAATCGTTTTAGAGAAATTGTGTGGAAATTTGAGGTTGATCGTGTGTCCTGACCTCATGCAGTGCTATTGGAATGGAACAATGAATTAGTGAAATATAATGGCATCAGGCCAACGTGATTGTATTACGTTAATTCATAAAGAAGTCCCAATATTGTGACATGAGGAATAGAAAGCGAGTCAAAGAAAATTTTTACACTACTTATTCAGAAATTCTGATGTATTACATGGGCAGGGAAAATATTCATTATCTTATTTGTTGATATACGAGAAGCTCGTTTTAACCAAATTATGTATCTCATGCTCTATCCTTCATAACTCTTTTGTTAGCAACAGCTTCGCTCGGGAACAGTTTGGGCCAAGGACTTATGTCCTGATAATAGTCAAAACAACATTTAAATCATTGGTTTTCATGACCCCGTAACATTTGTTGGTCAAATGTCGCACGACGATTCAAGTCCTTTACTCGATCTTCCACGATCTTACTTCAACTTGTAACCTCTGAAATACAGATACTCTGTTATCATCGGGAGTTTTACACATTTGTTTAACTGGGCGGTTCTCACGAGATTTATGGGCGAATAGAAGTAATGAAATATTTTGTCATGTATACAATTTATAAAATCATATATATACGTATGGATTTAAATGAATAAATTACCCTTACCTATTTTGGCTAGTATATACTAAATCATACCTTCAAAATTATATTAAAAACCACTCAATTATTGAGCTGGTTGACTAAGTCAATTTGTTTTATATAAAATGGTACACGTTGTACATACTTCTAAATTTACTAAGAACTTCGTTCCGTTTATGTTGTCACATCAAACGTTTAAAGCTTTTCAAAACTTCTTTGATTGATTTTATCAAATTTTCGCATTACTCTACAGAGTGTTTGGATCACAGTTCCTCTTATCCCCCGTTTAAGGATGAAACTTACCATTAAGTTCATTGATAGAAACTCTTACACCACTTTGGATGCCGGTTTTATAAAATTTGTTGGAAAGTCCTTGCGCTCGTAAAATTTACCCTTTTATGGTTGGACATGGCCGAAACGCGAACTGATAAATCAATTTTCTGGGGTACACTCGATGGTCACCCTACTGTAGAAAAGGCGCTAGGTGGGTTTCTACCCCAACTGTTGTTATAGTGGGTATCATGGATATATATTACACTAAATCGTTTGAGGAGTTTCTACTCTCAATATTCGCTGTCAACCGCAACACCCTGTAAACATCAATTCTAGGATTCAACACTTTGAGGTGCACGAAATTATTTTTGGAGATTCATCTCACCTAGAGTCGGCCATTCTTTATAACCCATGATTCGCGTTCTTTTCATCCACACATAAATTTCAGAATATGGATGAATCTTAGATTTCCTTGCTCATTGTACAAGGAAGTTCACTCTCGTTGAAATATCACACCTTTCGTACGTCTTCCTTTCGGAAACATAATGAAAATCTACTTTGAAGTCCGTGACCCTCGTTATCTCCTTTGAGAGAATTGCCTTAAATATCTATGCCACCGATGTGACTACTCCTGGTTACAACTGTATTTCATTCGTCCCAGTTCGTCCCCTTGGGGAGCTCTTGTTTTGTTTGTTAAGAGGAAAGATGGTTCGTTTCGTTTGTGCATTAATTATCGTGAATTGAACAAGCTTACTGTTTATAACTGTTACCCTCTTCCGAGAATTGATGATCTGTTCGATCAACTTCAAGGTTCGTCCGTTTATTCTAAGATTGGTCTTCGTTCCGGTTATCACCAATTGAACGTTAAAGAAACTGATATTCCGAAATCCGCTTTCCGTACCCGTTATGGTCACTTCGAATTCCTTGTTATGTCGTTCGGATGGATAAATGCACCTGCTGTGTTCATGGACCTCATGAACCGTGTGTGTAGACCCTATCTGGACAAATTCGTTATTGTTTTCATCAACGACATCCTTATTTATTCTAAGAGTGATGAGGAGCACGAAGAACATTTGAGGTTGGTGCTTGATTTATTGAGAAAAGAAGGGTTGTACGCTAAGTTCTGTAAGTGTGCCTTCTGGTTAAGAGAATTCAATTCCTGGGGCATATTGTTAGTAAACAGGGAATACAAGTTGATCCTGCTAAGATTGAGGCGATTGAGAAGTGGGAGATTTCAAAAGCTCCTACTCAGATTCGTCAGTTCCTAGGTTTGGCAGGCTATTATAGAAGGTTCATTCAAGATTTTTCACGAGTAGCGAAACCTCTGACTGCTTTAACGCATAAGGGGAAGAAGTACGAGTGGAAGAGTGAACAAGAGTCTGCTTTCCAAACTCTGAAGAAGAAGTTAATTTCTGCACCGATATTATCACTACCCGAGGGTAATGATGATTTTGTTATCTATTATGAAGCTTCGTGTCAAGACTTTGGTTGTGTTTTGATGCAGCGAAAGAAAGTCATTGCTTATGCGTCACGTTAGTTGAAGATTCACGAGCAGAATTATACGACTCATGATTTAGAATTGAGTGCTGTTGTGTTGGCGCTTAAGATATGGAGACATTATCTATATGAGGTCAAAAGTACAGTGTACACTGATCACAAAAGTGTTCAACATATCCTTGATCAGAAACAGTTGAATATGAGACAGCGACGATGGGTTGAGACGTTGAATGATTATGATTGCAAACTTTTATATCATCTGGGGAAGGCTAATGTGGTGGCCGATGCGTTAAGTCGTAAAGAGAGGGCTGAACCTCGTAGGTTTAGAGCCTTGAATATGACAATACGAACTAATCTCGCTAGGCAGATTCTTGAGGCACAACAAGAAGCCTTGAAGGAGGAGAATTTCGTAACGGGAAGGTCAGAGGCATGAGTAAGAAATTTGAGGTACGAGCAGATGGCACGCGGTATTTTGTGGGACGTCTTTGGGTTCCAAAGTTTGGTGATTTGCGACAACTTGTGTTAGATGAGGGCATAAGGCTCATAAATCTAGGTACTCTATACATCCTGGTTTAGGAAAGATATATCATAATCTTAAGGAGCTATACTGGTGGCCTAACTTGAAAGCTAATGTGGCTACTTAGGTGGCTAAGTGGTTGACCTGTGCTAAGGACAAAGCTGAGCATCGAAAACCGTCCAGAACTTCTGGTACAACCTGAAATTCCCGAGTGGAAGTGGGAAGGTATTACGATGGACTTTATTACAAAGTTACCAAGAGTTATGGGTGGTTATGATACCATTTGGGTGATTGTTGACCGACTCACTAAGTCAACTCATTTCTTGCCAATTAAGGAAATAGATTCAATGAAGAAGCTTACTCGTTTGTATTTGAAGGAGATTGTTTCGTATTTCAGACCGAGACAGTCGATTTACATCGAGGTTTTGGCAGTCCTTACAAGATGCTTTGGGAACTAAATTGGGTATAAGCACGGCTTATCATCCACATTCGGATGGTCGGAGTGAAAGGACCATCCAAACGTTGGAATACATGTTGAGGGCATGATTAATTGATTTTGGTAATGGTTGGGATAGATACTTGCCGTTGGCTGAATTTTCTTATAACAACAGTTATCATGCAAGTATTAAGGCCGCACCGTTTGAAGCTCTGTATAGCAGGAAGTGTATGTCTCCTGTCTGTTGGAATGAGGTTGGGGATGCTCAACTCACAGGTCCAGAAATTATTCATGAGACTACCAAGAAAATCGTACAGATTAAAGAAAGATTAAGAACTGCCAGAAGTCGGCAAAAGAGCTATGCCACAAGGAGAAGGAAATATATTGAGTTTCAGGTCGGTGACCGTGTTATGTTGAAAGTATCACCTTGGAAGGGTGTGGTACGATTTGGTAAGAGAGAAATGTTGAATCCTCGTTTTGTTGAACCGTTTGAGATTATTGAGAGAGTTGGACCCGTGGCTTATCGTTTGAAATTGCCACAAGAACTCAGTGCTGTTCACGACGTTTTTAACGTGACGAATTTGAAGAAGTGTTTGCCCGAGGCCGATGAAACTATTCCTCTGGAGGAACTTCATGTTGATAAGCAACTTCATTTTATTAAGGAACCTATTGATATTATGGATCGAGAGGTTAAGACTCTTAAGCAGAGCAGAATTCCTATTGTTCGGGCTAGATGGAACGCCAGACGTGGTCCCGAGTTCACTTAGGAGCGTGAAGATCAGATGAAGCAGAAGTACCCGTATTTGTTCTCAGATGCTGAGTCAACCCTTGCACCTGCTTAAATTTCGGGACGAAATTTCCGTAACGGGAAGGTACTGTAACGACCTACTTTTTCCGTTATCTTTTACCTTTAATTATTTAACGACCGTTAACTGTTATTCGTGCCACGTCATTTCTATGACCTATATTATTATTTTTGTAATAATATATTAATTATTATGTGTTAAATGAATATTTGTATTCATATTTCAAATTGCACGTTTCTACGTGTCGTGGATTTCTATCCGGCGAATCTTTTCGGTTTTCAAACCAACGGTCAAACTTTTGGGATTTTTAAATCAAAATTATTTTAAATACGATATTTTGATGTCATATGAATATATATAGTGTTTATATATTTTATTTGTCGCGTGTGCGTTATCTCTCCAAATATTTAATCGCGTAGCGGTGTTTTCGCTTTTTGGGCTTCGTTCGGGCATTCGGGCCAAAAGTGAAATGTCCCGTTCTTATTGATTAAAAACGTTCCATATTAATTGATTTCGTTGCGAGGTTTTGACCTCTATATGAGACGTTTTCAAAGACTGCATTCATTTTTAAAACAAACCATAACCTTTATTTCATAAATAAAGGTTTAAAAAGCTTTACGTAGATTATCAAATAATGATAATCTAAAATATCCTGTTTACACACGACCATTACATAATGGTTTACAATACAAATATGTTACATCGAAATCAGTTTCTTGAATGCAGTTCTTACACAATATCATACAAACATGGACTCCAAATCTTGTCCTTATTTTAGTATGCAACAGCGGAAGCTCTTAGTATTCACCTGAGAATAAACATGCTTTAAACGTCAACAAAAATGTTGGTGAGTTATAGGTTTAACCTATATATATCAAATCGTAACAATAGACCACAAGATTTCATATTTCAATACACATCCCATACATAGAGATAAAAATCATTCATATGGTGAACACCTGGTAACCGACATTAACAAGATGCATATATAAGAATATCCCCATCATTTTGGGACACCCTTCGGATATGATATAAATTTCGAAGTACTAAAGCATCCGGTACTTTGGATGGGGTTTGTTAGGCCCAATAGATCTATCTTTAGGATTCGCGTCAATTAGGGTGTCTGTTCCCTAATTCTTAGATTACCAGACTTAATAAAAAGGGACATATTCGATTTCGATAATTCAACCATAGAATGTAGTTTCACGTACTTGTGTCTATTTTGTAAATCATTTATAAAACTTGCATGTATTCTCATCCCAAAAATATTAGATTTTAAAAGTGGGACTATAACTCACTTTCACAGATTTTTACTTCGTCGAGAAGTAAGACTTGGCCACTGGTTGATTCACGAACCTATAACAATATATACATATATATCAAAGTATGTTCAAAATATATTTACAACACTTTTAATATATTTTGATGTTTTAAGTTTATTAAGTCAGCTGTCCTCGTTAGTAACCTAGAACTAGTTGTCCACAGTTAGATGTACAGAAATAAATCGATAAATATTATCTTGAATCAATCCACGACCCAGTGTATACGTATCTCAGTATTGATCACAACTCAAACTATATATATTTTGGAATCAACCTCAACCCTGTATAGCTAACTCCAACATTCACATATAGAGTGTCTATGGTTGTTCCGAAATATATATAGATGTGTCGACATGATAGGTAGAAACATTATATACGTGTCTATGGTATCTCTAGATTACATAATATACAATACAAGTTGATTAAGTTATGGTTGGAATAGATTTGTTACCAATTTTCACGTAACTAAAATGAGAAAAATTATCCAATCTTGTTTTACCCATAACTTCTTCATTTTAAATCCGTTTTGAGTGAATCAAATTGCTATGGTTTCATATTGAACTCTATTTTATGAATATAAACAGAAAATGTATAGGTTTATAGTCGGAAAAATAAGTTAAAAGTCTTTTTTGTAAAGGTAGTCATTTCAGTCGAAAGAACGACGTCTAGATGACCATTTTAGAAAACATACTTCCACTTTGAGTTTAACCATGATTTTTGGATATAGTTTCATGTTCATAATAAAAATCATTTTCTCAGAATAACAACTTTTAAATCAAAGTTTATCATAATTTTTAATTAACTAACCCAAAACAGCCCTCGGTGTTACTACGACGGCGTAAATCCGGTTTTACGGTGTTTTTCGTGTTTCCAGGTTTTAAATCATTAAGTTAGCATATCATATAGATATAGAACATTTGTTTAGTTGATTTTAAAAGTCAAGTTAGAAGGATTAACTTTTATTTGCGAACAAGTTTAGAATTAACTAAACTATGTTCTAGTGATTACAAGTTTAAACCTTCGAATAAGATAGCTTTATATGTATGAATCGAATGATGTTATGAACATCATTACTACCTCAAGTTCCTTGGATAAACCTACTGGAAATGAGAAAAATGGATCTAGCTTCAAAGGATCCTTGGATGGCTTGAAATTTCTTGAAGCAGAATCATGACACGAAAACAATTTCAAGTAAGATTTCCACTCGAAATAAGATTGTTATAGTTATAGAAATTGAATTAAAGTTTGAATATGATTATTACCTTGTATTAGAAAGATAACCTACTGTAAGTAACAAAGGTTTCTTGATCTTGGATGGTTACTTGTAATGGATTTAGAAAACTTGGAAGTAAACTTGCAATCTTGGAAGTATTCTTGATTTTATGAAACTAGAACTTTTGGAATTTATGAAGAACACTTAGAACTTGAAGATAGAACTTGAGAGAGATTAATTAGATGAAGAAAATTGAAGAATTAAAGTGTTTGTAGGTGTTTTTGGTTGTTGGTGTATGGATTAGATATAAAGGATATGTAATTTTGTTTTCATGTAAATAAGTCATGAATGATTACTCATATTTTTGTAATTTTATGAGATATTTCATGCTAGTTGCCAAATGATGGTTCCCACATATGTTAGGTGACTCACATGGGCTGCTAAGAGCTGATCATTAGAGTGTATATACCAATAGTACATACATCTAAAAGCTGTGTATTGTACGAGTACGAATACGGGTGCATACGAGTAGAATTGTTGATGAAACTGAACGAGGATGTAATTGTAAGCATTTTTGTTAAGTAGAAGTATTTTGATAAGTGTCTTGAAGTCTTTCAAAAGTGTATGAATACATATTAAAACACTACATGTATATACATTTTAACTGAGTCGTTATGTCATCGTTAGTCGTTACATGTAAGTGTTGTTTTGAAACCTTTAGGTTAACGATCTTGTTAAATGTTGTTAACCCAATGTTTATAATATCAAATGTGATTTTAAATTATTATATTATCATGATATTATGATGTATGAATATCTCTTAATATGATATATATACATTAAATGTCGTTACAACGATAATCGTTACATATATGTCTCGTTTCAAAATCATTAAGTTAGTAGTCTTGTTTTTACATATGTAGTTCATTGTTAATATACTTAATGATATGTTTACTTATCATAATATCTTGTTAACTATATATGTATCCATATATATGTCATCATATAGTTTTTACAAGTTTTAACGTTCGTGAATCACCGGTCAACTTGGGTGGTCAATTGTCTATATGAAACCTATTTCAATTAATCAAGTCTTAACAAGTTTGATTGCTTAACATGTTAGAAACACTTAATCATGTAAATAACAATTTCATTTAATATATATATAAACATGGAAAAGTTCGGGTCACTACAGTACCTACCCGTTAAATAAATTTCGTCCCAAAATTTTAAGCAGTTGGAGGTGTTGACGTATCTTCTGGAAATAAATGCGGGTATTTCTTCTTCATCTGATCTTCTCGTTCCCAGGTGAACTCGGGTCCTCTACGAGCATTCCATCGAACCTTAACAATTGGTATCTTGTTTTGCTTAAGTCTTTTAACCTCACGATCCATTATTTCGACGGGTTCTTCGATGAATTGAAGTTTTTCGTTGATTTGGATTTCATCTAACGGAATAGTGAGATCCTCTTTAGCAAAACATTTCTTTAAATTCGAGACGTGGAAAGTGTTATGTACAGCCGCGAGTTGTTGAGGTAACTCAAGTCGGTAAGCTACTGGTCCGACACGATCAATAATCTTGAATGGTCCAATATACCTTGGATTTAATTTCCCTCGTTTGCCAAATCGAACAACGCCTTTCCAAGGTGCAACTTTAAGCATGACCATCTCTCCAATTTCAAATTCTATATCTTTTCTTTTAATGTCGGTATAGCTCTTTTGTCGACTTTGGGCGGTTTTCAACCGTTGTTGAATTTGGATGATATTCTCCTTAGTTTCTTGTATTATCTCCGGACCTGTAATCTATCTATCTCCCACTTTACTCCAACAAATTGGAGACCTACACTTTCTACCATAAAGTGCTTCAAACGGCGCCATCTTAATGCTTGAATGGTAGCTGTTGTTGTAGGAAAATTCTGCTAACGGTAGATGTCGATCCCAACTGTTTCCAAAATCAATAACATAAGCTCGTAGCATGTCTTCAAGCGTTTATATCATCCTTTCGCTCTGCCCATCAGTTTATGGATGATAGGCAGTACTCATGTCTAGATGAGTTCCCAATGCTTACTGTAATGTCTGCCATAATCTTGAAATAAATCTGCCATCCCTATCAGAGATAATAGAGATTGGTATTCCATGTCTGGAGATGACTTCCTTCAAATACAGTCGTGCTAACTTCTCCATCTTGTCATCTTCTCTTATTGGCAGGAAGTGTGCTAACTTGATGAGACGATCAACTATTACCCAAATAGTATCATAACCACTTGCAGTCCTTGGCAATTTAGTAATGAAATCCATGGTAATATTTTCCCATTTCCATTCCGGGATTTCAGGTTGTTGTAGTAGACCTGATGGTTTCTGATGTTCAGCTTTGACCTTAGAACACGTCAAACATTCTCCTACATATTTAGCAATATCGGCTTTCATACCTGGCCACCAAAAATGTTTCTTAAGATCCTTGTACATCTTCCCCGTTCCAGGATGTATTGAGTATCTGGTTTTATGAGCTTCTCTAAGTACCATTTCTCTCATATCTCCAAATTTTGGTACCCAAATTCTTTCAGCCCTATACCGGGTTCTGTCTTCCCGAATATTAAGATGCTTCTCCGATCCTTTGGGTATTTCATCCTTTAAATTTCCCTCTTTTAAAACTCCTTGTTGCGCCTCCTTTATTTGAGTAGTAAGGTTAGTGTGAATCATTATATTCATAGATTTTACTCGAATGGGTTCTCTGTCCTTTCTGCTCAAGGCGTCGGCTACCACATTTTCCTTCCCCGGGTGGTAACGAATCTTAAAGTCGTAATCATTTAACAATTCAATCCACCTACACTGCCTCATATTCAGTTGTTTCTGATTAAATATGTGTTGAAGACTTTTGTGATCGGTATATATAATACTTTTGACCCCATATAAGTAGTGCCTCCAAGTCTTTAATGCAAAAACAACCGCGCCTAATTCCAAATCATGCGTCGTATAATTTTGCTCGTGAATCTTCAATTGTCTAGACGCATAAACAATCACCTTCGTCCGTTGCATTAATACACAAGCGAGACCTTGCTTTGATGCGTCACAATAAATCACAAAATCATCATTCCCTTCAGGTAATGACAATATAGGTGTCGTAGTTAGCTTTTTCTTCAATAATTGAAACGCCTTCTCTTGTTCATCCTTCCATTCAAATTTCTTCCCTTTATGCGTTATTGCAGTCAAGGGTTTTGCTATTTTGGAGAAATCTTGGATGAATCTTCTGTAGTAACCAGCCAATCCTAAAAATTGACGTATATGCTTCGGAGTTTTTGGGGTTTCCCACTTTTCAACGGTTTTGATCTTTGCCGGGTCCACCTGGATACCTTCTTTGTTCACTATGTGACCGACGAATTGAACTTCTTCCAACCAAAATGCACACTTTGAAAACTTAGCGTACAGTTTTTCTTTCCTCAATATTTCTAGCACTTTTCTCAAATGTTCTTCGTGCTCTTGATCATTCTTTGAGTAAATAAGTATGTCATCGATGAAAACAATGACAAACTTGTCAAGATATGGCCCACACACTCGGTTCATAAGGTCCATGAACACAGCTGGTGCGTTAGTCAATCCAAAAGGCATAACCATAAACTCGTAATGACCATAACGCGTCCTAAAAGCAGTTTTTGGAATATCATCCTCCTTTACTCGCATTTGATGATATCCAGAACGTAAATCGATCTTCGAATAAACTGACGAGCCTTGTAGTTGATCAAATAAGTCGTCAATTCTCGGCAGTGGATAACGGTTTTTGATGGTAAGTTTGTTCAACTCTCTGTAGTCAATACACAACCTAAATGTACCATCCTTCTTCTTGACAAACAAAACAGGAGCTCCCCATGGTGATGTGCTTGGTCGAATGAAACCACGTTCTAATAGTTCTTGCAGTTGGCTTTGCAGTTCTTTCATCTCGCTGGGTGCGAGTCTATAGGGAGCACGAGCTATTGGTGCAGCTCCAGGTACAAGATCTCTTTGAAATTCAACAGATCGATGTGGAGGTAGTCCCGGTAATTCTTTCAGAAATACATCGGGAAATTCTTTTGCGACGGGAACATCATTGATGCTCTTTTCTTCAGTTTGTACTTTCTCACGTGTGCTAGAACAGCATAGCAACCTTTTCTTATTAATTTTTGTGCCTTTAAATTACTAATAAGATGTAGCTTCATGTTGCCCTTTTCTCCGTACACCATTAAGGGTTCTCCTTCTTCTCGTACAATGCGAATTGCATTTTTATAACATACGATCTCTGCTTTCACCTTCTTCAGCTAGTCCATGCCAACTATTACATCAAAACTCCCTAACTCTACTGGTATCAAATCAATCTTAAATATTTCGCTACCCAGTTTAATTTCTCGATTCCGGCATATATTATCTGCTGAAATTAATTTACCGTTTGCTAATTCGAGTAAAAATTTACTATCCAACGGCGTCAATGGACAACTTAATTTAGCACAAGAATCTCTACTCATATAGCTTCTATCCGCACCCGAATCAAATAAAACGTAAGCAGATTTATTGTCAATAAGAAACGTACCCGTAACAAGCTCCGGGTCTTCCTGTGCCTCTGCCGCATTAATATTGAAAACTCTTCCGCGGCCTTGTCCATTCGTGTTCTCCTGGTTCGGGCAATTTCTAATAATATGGCCCGGTTTTCCACATTTATAATAAACTACATTGGCATAACTTGCTCCGACGCTACTTGCTCCGCCATTACTCATTCCGACACCATTTGTTCCTTTCGTTCTGTTAACCCCTGGTCCGTAGACCTCACACTTCGCCGCGCTATGACCATTTCTTTTACACTTGTTGCAAAATTTGGTGCAGAACCCCGAGTGATACTTTTCACACCTTTGGCATAGCTGCTTCTGATTGTTGTTGTTGTTGCGGTTGTTATTGTTGTTGGGATGATTGTTGTAGTTGTTGTTGTTGTTGTTGTTTTTGTTGTTGGGCCGTTTGTTGTAGTTGCGATTGATGTTGCGATTGTTGGGATAATTGTTGCGATTATTGTTGTAATTGCTGTTGTTGTTGTATTGGTGATTCTTATCACCGTTTTCCTCCCACTTTCTTTTGACTTGCTTCACATTGGCCTCTTCAGCCGTCTGTTCTTTAATTCTTTCCTCAATCTGGTTCACTAGTTTGTGAGCCATTATACATGCCTGTTGTATGGAGGCGGGCTCGTGTGAACTTATATCTTCTTGAATTCTTTCCGGTAATCCTTTCACAAACGCGTCGATCTTCTCTTCCTCATCTTCGAACGCTCCCGGACACAATAGGCACAATTCTGTGAATCGTCTTTCGTACGTGGTAATATCAAATCCTTGGGTTAGTAACCCTCTAAGTTCTGTCTTGAGCTTATTGACCTCGGTTCTGGGACGGTACATCTCGTTCATCAAATGCTTGAATGCTGACCACGGTAGTGCGTACGCATCATCTTGTCCCACTTGCTCTAGATAGGTATTCCACCATGTTAACGCAGAACATGTGAAGGTATGCGTAGCGTACTTCACTTTGTCCTCTTCATTACACTTACTTATGGCAAACACCGATTCGACCTTCTCGGTCCACCGTTTCAATCCGATCGGTCCTTCGATTCCATCAAATTCCAAAGGTTTGCAGGTAGTGAATTCTTTGTAGGTGCATCCTACACGATTTCCTGTACTGCTAGATCCAAGGTTATTTTTGGTATGTAGCGCAGCCTGTACTGTGGCTATGTTTGAAGCTAGAAAAGTACAGAATTCTTCTTCATTCATATTCACGGTGTGTCGAGTAGTCGGTGCCATTTCCTTCAAAATAGTCAAATGGAACAAGTTAATCATACAGAATATTAAGAGTAGTTAATAGTATTTCGTAGCATAATATGAACTCATTTATAAAAGCTTTTTCTTCATATTAGCGTTTTATAAGTTTAAATTCGGGTAGTACCTACCCGTTAAGTTCATACTTAGTAGCTAATATACAATTCAACTACTACAATTCTATATGAAAAACTGATTATAATAATATTTCGCGTTCAAACTTTTATACAATATTTTACAAACTTACAATACCGCTTATTTTACATAAAGCATGAAATATAGCATACAATAACTTTGATACAAGATAGTTGTGAAGATAATTCTAGCTAGTACACAAGTCGTTCAGCAAAGGCAATAAAGACACGTAATTCATACGTCCATAAACAAGTCATGCATTCTGGTTTTACTAGGACTACTTCCCATCCTTGGTATTGTGGAACATAACCGTTATGGCCATTGATAAGACAGCGTGTTGTAACGTCGTCAAAGTGACGAGGGTTACGTAATGACCAACAGTCTCGTAATAACCTAAAAACCTCATTTCTTACCCCAATTACCGACTTCGTCACTTGTGGGAACGTTTTGTTTAATAGTTGTAGCCTGATGTTCTTTTTCTCACTTTGGTGAGAAGCGAACATTACTAACCCGTAAGCATAGCATGCTTCTTTATGTTGCATGTTAGCCTCTTTTTCTAAATCATGAAGTCCTATATTCGGATACATTGAGTCAAAATAATTTCTTAACCCGTTGCGTAAAATAGCATTTGGGTTCCCCGCAATATATGCGTCAAAGTAAACACATAGTAACTTATGGGTTTCCCAATGTGATATCCCCATCTTTCAAATGAAAGTCTCTTATAAACCAAGACATTCTTGGAACGTTCTTCGAATGTCTTACAAACTGATTTTGCCGTAAATAGTTGTGCCGAAGAATTCTGACCGACTCTTGACAAGATTTCATCAATCATGTCTCCGGGTAGGTCTCTTAAAATATTGGGTTGTCTATCCATTTTGTGTTTTTATACTGTAAAATAGACAAGAGTTAGATTCATAAAAAAAAATACTTATTAATACAAGCAATTTTTACATATATCATAAAGCATAAGCACACTATATTACATATATTACACCACACGAATACAACTATCTTATTCCGACTCGCTCGTTTCTTCTTCTTCGGTTTTGGTTCATTTTGCCAAGTTTCTAGGGATATATGATGTTCCCCTAATACGAGCTGTCATTTTCCACAACGGTTTAGAAAAACCTGGTGGTTTAGAGGTTCCCGGGTCATTGTTACAACTTAAGGGCTTCGGGGGTTGACGATACATATAAAGTTCATCGGGGTTGGAATTAGATTTCTCTATTTTTATGCCCTTTCCCTTATTATTTTCTTTTGCCTTTTTAAATTCAGTTGGGGTAATTTCTATAACATCATCGGAATTCTCATCGGAATCCGATTCATCGGAGAATTGGTAATCCTCCCAATATTTTGCTTCCTTGGCGAAAACACCATTGACCATAATTAACCTTGGTTGGTTGGTTGAGGATTTTCTTTTACTTAACCGTTTTATTATTTCCCCCACCAATTCTATTTCCTCCTCCGGTTCCTCCTCTTCCGGTTCTGATTCTTCTTCCGGTTCTGATTCTTCTTCCGGTTCTTCTTCGGGAACTTGTGAATCAGTCCAATATATATTCAACTCTTCGTTATTATTAGGTGAGTCAATGGGATTTGTGCTAGAGGTAGACATCTATCACATAATATCAAACATGTTAAGAGATTAATATATCACATAATATATACATGTTAATAATATATAGTTTCCAACAAAAATGTTAAGCAATCATTTTTAAAAAAAAACACGGTCGAAGTCCAGACTCACTAATGCATCCTAACAAACTCTATAAGACACACTAATGAAAATTTCTGGTTCTCTAAGACCAACGCTCTGATACCAACTGAAATGTCCCGTTCTTATTGATTAAAACGTTCCATATTAATTGATTTCGTTGCGAGGTTTTGACCTCTATATGAGACGTTTTTCAAAGACTGCATTCATTTTTAAAACAAACCATAACCTTTATTTCATAAATAAAGGTTTAAAAAGCTTTACGTAGATTAACAACTAATGATAATCTAAAATATCCTGTTTACACACGATCATTACATAATGGTTTACAATACAAATATGTTACATCGAAATCAGTTTCTTGAATGCAGTTTTTACACAATATCATACAAACATGGACTCCAAATCTTGTCCTTATTTTAGTATGCAACAGCGGAAGCTCTTAGTATTCACCTGAGAATAAACATGCTTTAAACGTCAACAAAAATGTTGGTGAGTTATAGGTTTAACCTATATATATCAAATCGTAACAATAGACCACAAGATTTCATATTTCAATACACATCCCATACATAGAGATAAAAATCATTCATATGGTGACACCTGGTAACCGACATTAACAAGATGCATATATAAGAATATCCCCATCATTCCGGGACACCCTTCGGATATGATATAAATTTTGAAGTACTAAAGCATCCGGTACTTTGGATGGGGTTTGTTAGGCCCAATAGATCTATCTTTAGGATTCGCGTCAATTAGGGTGTCTGTTCCCTAATTCTTAGATTACCAGACTTAATAAAAAGGGGCATATTCGATTTCGATAATTCAACCATAGAATGTAGTTTCACGTACTTGTGTCTATTTTGTAAATCATTTATAAAACCTGCATGTATTCTCATCCCAAAAATATTAGATTTTAAAAGTGGGACTATAACTCACTTTCACAGATTTTTACTTCGTCGGGAAGTAAGACTTGGCCACTGGTTGATTCACGAACCTATAACAATATATACATATATATCAAAGTATGTTCAAAATATATTTACAACACTTTTAATATATTTTGATGTTTTAAGTTTATTAAGTCAGCTGTCCTCGTTAGTAACCTAGAACTAGTTGTCCACAGTTAGATGTACAGAAATAAATCGATAAATATTATCTTGAATCAATCCACGACCCAGTGTATACGTATCTCAGTATTGATCACAACTCAAACTATATATATTTTGGAATCAACCTCAACCCTGTATAGCTAACTCCAACATTCACATATAGAGTGTCTATGGTTGTTCCGAAATATATATAGATGTGTCGACATGATAGGTAGAAACATTGTATACGTGTCTATGGTATCTCAAGATTACATAATATACAATACAAGTTGATTAAGTTATGGTTGGAATAGATTTGTTACCAATTTTCACGTAGCTAAAATGAGAAAAATTATCCAATCTTATTTTACCCATAACTTCTTCATTTTAAATCCGTTTTGAGTGAATCAAATTGCTATGGTTTCATATTGAACTCTATTTTATGAATCTAAATAGAAAAAGTATAGGTTTATAGTCAGAAAAATAAGTTACAAGTCATTTTTGTAAAGGTAGTCATTTCAGTCGAAAGAATGACGTCTAGATGACCATTTTAGAAAACATACTTTCACTTTGAGTTTAACCATGATTTTTGGATATAGTTTCATGTTAATAATAAAAATCATTTTCTAATAATAACAACTTTTAAATCAAAGTTTATCATAATTTTTAATTAACTAACCCAAAACAGCTCGCGGTGTTACTACGACGGCGTAAATCCGGTTTTACGGTGTTTTTCGTGTTTTCAGGTTTTAAATCATTAAGTTAGCATATCATATAGATATAGAAAATGTGTTTAGTTGATTTTAAAAGTCAAGTTAGAAGGATTAACTTTTATTTGCGAACAAGTTTAGAATTAACTAAACTATGTTCTAGTGATTACAAGTTTAAACCTTCGAATAAGATAGCTTTATATGTATGAATCGAATGATGTTATGAACATCATTACTACCTCAAGTTCCTTGGATAAACCTACTGGAAATGAGAAAAATGGATCTAGCTTCAAAGGATCCTTGGATGGCTTGAAAGTTCTTGAAGCAGAATCATGACACGAAAACAATTTCAAGTAAGATTTCCACTCGAAATAAGATTGTTATAGTTATAGAAATTGAATTAAAGTTTGAATATGATTATTACCTTGTATTAGAAAGATAACCTACTGTAAGTAACAAAGTTTTCTTGATCTTGGATGGTTACTTGTAATGGATTTAGAAAACTTGGAAGTAAACTTGCAATCTTGGAAGTATTCTTGATTTTATGAAACTAGAACTTTTGGAATTTATGAAGAACACTTAGAACTTGAAGATAGAACTTGAGAGAGATCAATTAGATGAAGAAAATTGAAGAATGAAAGTGTTTGTAGGTGTTTTTGTTCATTGGTGTATGGATTAGATATAAAGGATATGTAATTTTGTTTTCATGTAAATAAGTCATGAATGATTACTCATATTTTTGTAATTTTATGAGATATTTCATGCTAGTTGCCAAATGATGGTTCCCACAAGTGTTAGGTGACTCACATGGGCTGCTAAGAGCTGATCATTGGAGTGTATATACCAATAGTACATACATCTAAAAGCTGTGTATTGTACGAGTACGAATACGGGTGCATACGAGTAGAATTGTTGATGAAACTGAACGAGGATGTAATTGTAAGCATTTTTGTTAAGTAGAAGTATTTTGATAAGTGTCTTGAAGTCTTTCAAAAGTGTATGAATACATATTAAAACACTACATGTATATACATTTTAACTGAGTCGTTAAGTCATCGTTAGTCGTTACATGTAAGTGTTGTTTTGAAACCTTTAGGTTAACGATCTTGTTAAATGTTGTTAACCCAATGTTTATAATATCAAATGAGATTTTAAATTATTATATTATCATGATATTATGATGTATGAATATCTCTTAATATGATATATATATACATTAAATGTCGTTACAACGATAATCTTTACATATATGTCTCGTTTCAAAATCATTAAGTTAGTAGTCTTGTTTTTACATATGTAGTTCATTGTTAATATACTTAATGATATGTTTACTTATCATAATATCATGTTAACTATATATGTATCCATATATATGTCATCATATAGTTTTTACAAGTTTTAACGTTCGTGAATCACCGGTCAACTTGGGTGGTCAATTGTCTATATGAAACCTATTTCAATTAATCAAGTCTTAACAAGTTTGATTGCTTAACATGTTAGAAACACTTAATCATGTAAATAACAATTTCATTTAATATATATATAAACATGAAAAAGTTCGGGTCACTACAAAAAGCTATTGAACATTTATCAAATTTGGACCACAAAAGGGCCCACCCCATCAAAATTTCGGCCAAACTCCCTCCTTTACCCCATTTTTATTTTTTTTAAACTTTTTATTTCATTTTATTTTCTCATTTCTTTTTCCTTAACCTAAATCTAGCAAGTCTTTTTCTCTCATCTTCCTCCTCTTCTCTTTTTATTTTTTTGGCCGCCACTTTCACATCACCATCATCATCAATTGATCATCTTCTAGTACTTGCATCAAGGGGCTTTTTACATAATCGGATTCATCTCTTCAATCTCTACGCGTCCATATTCATCTTTTCTTGATTAGAGTATAAACCCTAACCCTAACTTTTTGATTTTTCTTTAATTTTACTGTTTTTATATGTTATATTGATAGTATAATGATTATATGTTATTGTATTGTTGATAGTATGCGTAGAAATGCTCGTTAATTCATGTTTTCGGTTTGATTGATTTGGGACAGCGGTTTGTTTGATTTATCTGTAAACACAACTGATATAAAAGTGAAATTAAAGTGTCTATATGATTTCCTCTCATCAAGACATTAATTTTAGACTCCGGATTCATGTTATTTCGATTCCCGGAACATATGTTATGATCAAAATGGTATTTAATTGAAATTAAAATATGAAAACGAATTGGTACAGGTATGGTCTGACGTTGTGACCATTTTTAGAGTCTTTAGGTTGTACTAGTGTGTTAGGATTGATGATTGGATGAACATTCATGTTCGGGTCATCGAAATCCGAACCACGGATCACCCGTTATGACTAAAACATGTTTTTGAACGGATTAAAGATCCAAATTGAGTAATGGCTGTAAGTCACGACTTGGTGGCTGTTCTTGAGATGTTCTTGAGCACACTAAGGTGTCGGGTGGGTTGGTTAGGCGGAGATATATATAAGACTCGCCGAAAACTGATTCCCGGGGCTCAAGTTATGACCCGATGAACTTTTAATTAAAACTTATGGTTATGAAATAAGACTTATGATATGAATAATGATTTTCATTATTAATAAATTACTTATGATATAAAAGTAATTATTTTAATTTAAGACTTATGATATACATATTTATTATATCATTTATTAATTAATTATGATTAATGAAACTTTAATTAAACTTATGATTAATAATACTTTTACTATTAATGAAAAGTACTTATGGTAAGTATTAAACTTATATTATGAGGTGATTATAATAAGACTTATTATAAGAATTAATTGATTATTTAATTATTATAAGATTTAATTATTATTTAATTATAATTTAATTATTAAATACTTATGATTTAATGATTATAATTAGAAACTTATGATATGATTAATAATTCATTATTAATTAATAATACTTATGATATGATTTAAAACCTATTATTAATTAATAATACTTATATTATGATTAATATTTAATTAATTAATTAAATACTTATGTTACATTAATTATAACATTTAAACTTATGTTAACTTTAAAAATTCATTTTAATTTAATTAAACTTATGTTATGATATAATTATACATATTTAACTTTAATTAACATTATAACTTATGTTATTATTACAACTTACACTTTTAAAATTAATGTTGACTATGTTTGACCAAGATTGACTTTTGCGTTGACTTTCAGTTGACTTTTGTTGACTTTCTAATTAAGGAAACTTCCCTAACTTAAAAACTTTCTAAAAATAGAAACTTTCTAAATATGGAAACTTTATAAATTTGGAAACTTTCCAAAAATAGAAACTTTCCTAAAATAGAAACTTTCCTAAAATAGAAACTTTCCTAAAATAGAAACTCTCCAAAAATAGAAACTTTCCAAAAATGGAAACCTGCTAAAAATAGAAACTTTCTAAAAATAGAAAGTGTGTGACCGTACGCTGTTCCGATCAAACCGATGCATGTTGAGTGTTGTTCTATGTCTACTTGCAACATATACAATAGCTATCATACTAAGATTTGACCTAAGTTAGTTATTTATATCGACCTGCTTTATTTATAGGTCGGCGTTATGATCATTCCTGATCATTTTACTTCATTTGTTGTTCGCTTATTTGTGTGGTTACTTCGTTTGGTATTAAGGTGAGTTATAATCCCATTTTTATATTTTAAATCTTTTGGGATGAGAATACATGCATCTTATTTTTACGTATTGGACACAAGTAGAAGTTGGTTTAAATTATTCATTGTGAGTCGAACAAAAATATTCCCTAATCTGGTAATTGTAATCACTGGTTTCTACTGGTGAACACGAATCCTATGGATAGATCTATCGGGTTTGACAACCCCATTTCGAGCTAGTCGCGCTAGCAATTTATAATCGGAATGTTTAGTACTTCGTATTTTGTTGTAGATACACTTGTTCGATGTATATTATTTATTGTGTTTGGCAAGGGTAAATAAATGGTTAAGTGGTTACCAGGTGGCTCACGAAAAATGGAATAATGTTTTTATATGTTTTCTAGCATATAATTTTGTGGTCCAAAAATGAGTTTTTATGTTTTCAAACATAAATTTTTATGGTTTACATTAAATATTGTTTGCAATATTAAACCTATAATTCACTCAACATTTTTGTTGACAGTTACTCGCATGTTTTATTCTCAAGTTCATGATTGATTGCTTCCGCTGTGCTTAGAGAGTCTGCATATTTATGATGGCAGCTTTTGTTAAACAATAACTTGCATTCTATATTGATACATTTAATAGCGGATGCTGTTGACTTTGTTTTGGTCAACTTTTGGTTAAGTAATAATGTATGGTTTTTCTAAACTTACATATTTTGATAGGTTTCCTTTATAGGAAATCATTTTTAAATAAAGAATGCAAGGTTATTTATTAAATTCATATAGAGTTATGATCAAGCTGTGGGACCAAGATAACGATGGTCGTCAAGTGTACTTTGACTGGTCGTTAAAGATAGTTTTTAAATATTCAACCCAAAACAGCCCCCGGTTTTACTACGACGGCGTATGCTCAGTTATACGGTGTTCTTCGTGTTTACCAGTTTTAAACCCTTATGTTAGTATATCATATAGATATATTACATGTGTTTAGTTATTTTTAAAAGTCAAATTAGAAGGATTAAATTTGTTTGCAAACAAGTTTAGAATTAACTAAACTATGTTTTAGTGATTACCGGTTATATACTCCAAATAAGATAGCTATATAAATATGAATTGAACAAGGTTATGAACAAGATTACTACCTTAAGTTTAGAAGGTAAAGCTACTGAAAAAGAGAAGAAATAATCTTGAGCTTGAAAGGATCTTTGATGGCTTGGAAACTCTTGAAGTAAAATCATGGAATGAAACAAGTTCAAGTAAGATTACTACTTGATTTAAGATAGTTATGTTTATAGAATTTAATCAAAGCTTAAATATAATTATTACCTTGATTTAGAATGATAACCTACTAAGATGAATAAAGATTTCTTGATGTTGGATAATTACTTGAAATGGATTTGAAAGATTGAAAGTAACCTTACAAATTTGAAAGGATTTTCGAAGTGTTCTTGAATGATTATTTTTATGATGATTATAGATTATAATCAAAGCTTGTATTTGATTAATTCTTGCTGGAAAAATAGTAGCTAAACGTTCTTGAAAGAGTGTGTGTGTTTTTAGAGAGAATTAGAAAGAAAATTGGAAAGGAAATGAAGTGAGTGGTGAATGGTGAATGGTGAGTGGGGTTAAAAGGAGTTCTTGTTTTGTTTTCATGCTCATAAGTTATGCTAGTTGTCTAATGGTTGGTTCCACATATTTATTGACTATCTAGGGCTACTAAGAGCTGATCATTAAGTGTACATACCAATAGTATATACATCTAGAAGCTGGGTATTTTACGGGTGAAAATACCGTATGAATACGAGTAGAATTCTTGAGAAAATCGAATGCGAATATGAGTGTAGTTATCTTTGTTGAGTATAAGTATTTTGATATATGTAATTAAGTCTTTCAAAAGTGTATTAATACATCATAATACGATACATATGTATTCATTTTGATTAAGGCGTTATTTCGTCATTAAACGTTACATATATATATTGTTTCGAAACCTTTAAGTTAGTAGTCTCATTTTATGTATATAGTTCATTGTTAATATACTTAATGAGATACTTAATTATAATTTTATCAAGTTAGATATATATATATATATATATATATATATATATATATATATATATATATATATATATATATATATACACCATTGTATCATTTTTATAAGTTATGACATTCGTGAATCGTCGGACGAGCTGGGTGGTCAAACGTTTATGTAAAATCCATTTCAAACATTCAAGTCTTAACAAGTTTGATTGCTTAACATGTTAGAAACATTTATTTATGTAAATATTAATCTCATATATATAATCATGGAAAAATCCGGGTCGTTACAACAGATATACAACTTATGTTCTTTATTTGTTCATCTTCGATGTTCTGCATATGGTGTAACGTGGGACGTAAAACCTGCTCAGGTGTTACGATATTTGTAATATCACTCCTCAATAGACAAACGAGTATACTCCAACAACATTTTTAATGGTAGTTTTCAGGCTTGTAACGAGAGGGAGTTCATAGACACGATACTTTTACTTGTTATGTATACATATCAAACATAATCAGACTGATTTATTGACCATCTGTTAAACCCCACTTAATAAGTATGTCGTATGTTGATTTTATAAGTCTTTGAAATACGGTAACTATTGCTCAAAATTTGACTAGCGATAGTACTTACCATCCTCCATTAGTGTCACTCGAAGTTTTAATCTTATTCGAACTCGACTTCAAAGTCATATATAAATGACTCGCACAAACGACATGAAAGGCTTCGGAAAAACATTTGAAGCACCCGTTGTTATTGAAGTAAAACAATGAAAATATCAAATTTGAAGTACGTTAACAGGTTTCCCAAAATACATGACCAAACGTCAATTGTCTCGTCTTAACCAATTCCATATGCAAGTGGAAAATTGTCGTTATTCCCATTCATTGCAACGACAACTAGGTTAGTACCAAATATCCATACTTTAAAAGCGCACCATTTATGATGATTGTGGGGTGTATGAAGTTTAGAAATGCACATATATGTATGTTTTACGAAGTTAGTAGCATATATATCGTACACGTCGATTGTCTCGTCTTAATCAATTCCATACGCAAGTGGCAAATGTCGTTCTTCCCATTCATTGCAACGACATCTAGGTAGGTACCCAAATACCCAGACTTTAAAGGCGCACAATCGATGATGATTATGGTGTGTATGAAGTTTACAAATGTACGGATCTGTATGCTTAACAAAGTTATTAGCATATATATCAACGAATTTTAAATACAATACAAAGTAATTCAAATTACTCATAACAGCTCCAATAGACATGTAACAAATCTCAAAGGGAGAATTTGAAAAGAGTCATCCATACTTCCTCAAAACATATTAATAGATTCTACTTTGCCCTCCATGTCTGGTTGTACGATATGCTTACCTTAAACTGGTAGTTAATATCATATTGTATTTCCTTTCAATTATACACTCACTTTTCCAATTTCATATCATTCATCAAAATGTGTCCCAAAACATTTTTTTTTGCATGTTTGTTGTTCTCCATTATATATGTTCTTGAGCAAGTATGTGTATCAACCAACTTTGACATTAGTAATATGTATGCAGTACATTTTCACTCACAGTCGGCAAAACACATATAGTGGTGTACCTAGATTTTTCGGTCTTTAGGGCTTAATCTGGAAGTTTCCTTCAAGGATTTTTGTATGCAGTTGGAGCAAAAATTCATCCTTGTTATCGAACACTTTTCCCACTTTTATCGAATAAGATCTTTGATAATCGCTTGTCTATTTTCCAACACATTTTCTCCTAGTAAGGGCGACATATTCCAGAACATGTCTTTGTGTAATGGTCCATCGACTTCATCGTCACCATTCCCTTCATTATCTTTTTCTCCGGAATCTTTAACAACCGGCTCAAATGGGCAATCAAAAGTTTTTTGCTTATATGCATTTTGTTTGTCATAGTGTTCCAAATCAAACTCTTGTACGTTTGATATTGGGGTTTGTTGTGGTACAATAAGCGTTTTTTGTGTCTTAATAAGTGTTGTTTGTGGCTCAATGTGATGTAGTTATAGTTGTCGTTGATAGCTTATGTCGTTGTTTATATGTTTGTTACAGTTAATAAACATGATGAGTTGATGGATTGTTGATTCGTATATTTCTGAAGGGTTATTTCCACTAATATTGATACTTGGTTTGTTACAGCCAATAGCAGAATATCTATTAACTTTCATGACAGCATAAATGTCTATTGGGGAGCAGCTAACAGCATAGTTTAAGAATTCTCTAAAATTTTCAAGGTCGTGTATAACATAAAATATATAAATATCCACAATGTATTTCATACAGATGCGGGAACAAAGTGGTTGCCATAATTAATGAAGAAAGTTTTTTAACAAATTTATTCGATTTATCAAATTTTCAGGATAAATTGGGAGTTTCAAATGAGTTCAGAAACAATCAATTGACATATAAACATGAGTGTTATTTATGTATTTTAAAGCTCCTCCACGACATATATGCATAACAAATTTCTCGTTACCTAAACTCATTGTAAAATAAATTGTTAAAATCGTAGCTGAAACGTAGTGTTATCTCGGCGTTTTTGTTGAAAGTTTATTGGTTGGTTGAAAGTTTGTGTGAAATAAGGAAATGAGAAAAGTTTGTGTAATCTCATTAAAATAAATCAGAAATAAAGTAAAAAATGTCATCTTAGAAATTCAAAATTTGTCACGCTATCTTATTCGGATAAGATACACACAATACACAAGTCTTCCTTGCGACTCTTGTGACTCACAACTGACCAGTTACATACGATCAGTCGCAAGGTCAGTCAGACCAAAAGTTCCCGGTCATGACTGATAAATTCCAGGTCACGGCCTAAAATTTATCGGTCATGACCGATAAATGGGAAGTCACAAGGAAGACTTGCAACTTGTGGAAGCATTTCAACAAATAATTTTATTTGAGAACGTTTGCTTATAGTTTACTATGAAAACACAAAATAAATAATTTTAGGATCGATTACTCAACTAGCATGAAAAAAGACTTTTGATCGATGATTTGGTCCGTACGCATTGCCAATGGAGTAAATATATTTGTATTCATCGCTTTGTTGCTTCCTTTTGTGTACCTACTTGGGGCATAAGAAACGCCTTCACAAAATAGTAAAAAACTGTTACTCATTAAATAACGTAGCAACATTTTTCCCTTTTAATATGCTTTTCTAAGGTACCAAAGTGGTGAATCAAGCATCAAACTTTATGGGATTTATATTTTTTAATTATACTCAAAGTAAATTACTCCACCTTCTCAAAATAAACTAGTCCGGATTCGGCCCGCGCGATGCAGCGAGGCTTTCGGCCTGCGTATTCATATTTAACGTGGCTCATGTCTTAAGCGTCATTTTAGATGTCGTTGTCTTAAGCGTTTTTTAAAAAGTGTCTGTTTCGAACGTAGTTAGTTTCGTTTTGTTCATAAAAAGTTTTCGAGTGTAACGATGCTGTCGGAAAAATTTAACTTGCGGCGAACAGAAAGATACAGGTTGTCGTTGTGTTAAGCGTTTTTTAAAAAGTGTCCGTTTCGCGTATGGTTAGTCCCGCTGGGTTCGTGAGACTTTTTCGAGTTGAACGGTGGTCTCGAAAAAATTTAACTCGCACCGAGCGAGAAGATAATGACCGTTATAAATGCATGGGGAAATAGTTTCTTTTATTTTAATAAAATTTTATGTTTACACTTTTTACCTCTGAAAAATTGTGAACTTGAGGGGCTATAGTGTAAGTTGAGCCGAAATTGAGAGACCGGTTGTAGTGTGAGCGCAAACTAAAAAATACAACCCGAATAAATTGAAACTACACATTTTATCATGAGTTTTAGCATATAAGAGTTAATTAATTAATGTCTTATTTTGATATTTCAAATTTTTTTTTCCTGAACTTTGACCTCAGATATCTTTACATATGTTCTATAATAGTTGATGAAACTCGTACCAATAAAAATTATATTTAAAACTCAATTCACTCATATAACTTTTATCAAATATTATATAACACAAACAAATATATTTAAAGTTAAAGTTGAGATTTTTTTTTTTAAAAAAGGTTAAAACATGATATTTATTACGAAACGGAGTGAGTATATGGATTCTACACATAAAATTATATTGATAGTTTTTATCTTTTAATAAACACACCACTCATTCTTGGCCTATTTAAAAGTGTACGCTTATAATCTTTATCTGTAACGTCCATTAAAATAGAGTTAAAACTCGTTACTGACTGATTTTTTATTGTAATTTCGGATTATGATTTTTTTTTTTTTTTCCAGTTTCAGCTGACTTGAAAATACTGAGTAATGAAATTAGTGACCTTCGCTGATTTTACTCCATCGAGAATGTGTCAAAAGGAATATTCCATGTTTATTATTAGTTCACAGTATTCAACTATAAACACCAGACTCTCAATTGAATAATAAATATTAATTATATGAACAAACAATTGAGAGAACATGAATTGAAAATATATGAAAGACAAAGTATTTCGTGCAAAAGGTGCATTACAATGATAAACCGTAGCCCTATTTATACAGAGTTAAACTAAATCTTGAAGATTTGGTTTCCTAAACTACTTGACTAAAACTTAGGAAAAGATAAACTTAAAACTAACAAATATTCTAAACAATGCAAAGTTTATCTTCTAGAGATAACACAGAATCAAAACACGATCTTCTTAATATTTAAACAAATCTCCAGAATTTTCCATAGCTTAATCATCAAGTAATCAAAACGTTGACTTTATCAGAATCTGCAACTTCAGACTCTAAAAACCTGCAAAATGTTTTTGACTCATCAGATTATTTTTCCAACAATCTCCCCCTATCTGATGATGTCAAAATCACTTGTTCACCTATTCCTTCAGTTTTGCATACTCCCTTTCAATCAATTTGCACTTGCTCTTCATAGACTTGAAACTCTTCAACATAGAAAGCTTACTGTACAAGTGCTTCACCAATTTAACTCTGAAGGGGTGAGTCTGCTCTGTCACACATCTAGTCAACAAGCCAAGCAACAATTCAATACCTGCTCCTTCAAATTGATCAGTTCTCATCATCATTCTTTGGTTACCAGTTGTCTTGAACATTAAAGCATCCAAATACTCAACATAACTATCATCAACAAACTCTAGATGCTCTGGAACAGAATACCTTTCTATATGACCTTTAACTCTCCTCTCCTTCATCTCTAACTCAAACATACCACAAAATACTTCATAATCTTTGAAACTTATAAACCCTTCTTCAAATACTAAGTGTACCAAACTAGATACCCTCTCCAATACTTCTTGCACTATAGCTTGATCATCTGCACACTCCTGGATACACACAGCTAACCCTTTCCATTCACAGAACCCTAAACGAACAATTTGGTTCAACTTAACTCTTAACCTCCTATCAGAAAAATGTGTCATAGTTAACAACAAAGTTACACCTTCAAGCTCTGATTTATCAATCTCAACCTTGACCACATCCCCTGCATACCTTCTGAATTTAAATCTTTTATTCATCTGAACCCTTAATTTTGTAACACCGGCCATTTTTTTTTTAAACACACAGTGGAAGACTTTATTAACAAACACAATATAAGTCACGTCATTACATTAATCCGTGTAATTACGTTTAAGTTTACACAACGGTGCTACGTTATTACAAAACATTATTTATACGAAAGTCCACATCAGAGTAGGGTTGTCAATCATGTCTTCTGCATCAATACCCATCCCGACTAGCAGTACCTAAACCTACAAAGGGGGAAAGATGTGGGGGATTAGCTCACCGCTAAGTGAATGGAATCTATCTAACAGATATAGCTTAAGCCACACACAAGCTATATACTAACAACAACACTTGCTAACTACCAACTAGCATACAATAAGACAATACGAGGATCGGCGGCTTGTACAAGCACACGACTCTTAGCTGATCGGAATTGAGTCTACCGATAGTCCCTGCTACTCAATTCACAGTATAGTTATCCAGATGCAGGGGATGCATCGTTCACACTATACTCCACAATCAGTAGCCTATGGACCCAACCTCCCCTAGGCACGGTTGACCTCATACGGACTCTAACCTCTCCTAGGCACGGTTTCGAGTCCCCAGTCTCCCTAAGCCCGACTGGTGCCATTCACACAGTGTACACATAAATCACATACCACATCAGGCATACTATATTATTCTAACATGGCAATTTCTACACTATGCATGGTAAAAGAGTCAACCACAGTAGCATGATATGCTACTTAAACTCTATCCGGAGATAGACCCACTCACCAATTACCAGCAACTGCTCAGTTATTATTTCTGAGCTTCCTCCTTGTCCTTATAATCTGAGAACAACACAAACAAAGTTAATATACATATTCAATAAATAATATAATCATTTCATATGATTAACTAGGTCATAACACCATATATTCATAATTTTATGAATCTACATCATGACTCCACTCAATAATGGCATACAGGTGCGTGCAAAACACGATATACACACTAAAACTCCTTTTCTGACCCAAAAACAGTTTGATATAGTTTCTTAAAAGTTCACCATTGAAAAGTATTCTTTATTACGATTCTAACGATAGTTTATTCATCAAAAACGGAGTTACTTTTTGAAAGTTACGCCCGTTTCAATTTCATAAAAGGTACTGTAGCAAATAGTGGTACTGTACTGTAGCAAATAGTGGCACTGTAGCAACTCGGGACTGTAGCAAACAGTGACACTGTAGCAAACAGTGACACTGTAGCAACTTGGGCACTGTAGCAACTCGTACTGTAGCAAATAGTGACACTGTAGCAAATACCGAACACTGTAGCAAATAGTGACACTGTAGCAACTCGGTACTGTAGCAAATAGTGACACTGTAGCAACTCGAGCATTGTAGCAACTAGGATAATGTAGCAAAATACTGTAGCAAAATACTGTAGCAACTGGTTTCGAACACATTCGCTGATTTCGTGATTTTTCCCCAAAAACTCGATTTTTGAGCGATTTTGATCAAATTTTAAGCACATAGAAGCTACTAAACATATATATAACCTATTTCTAAAATCTATTGTTGTTTTTATACATCAAACAACTAGATTTGAGCTAATTTCTATCAAAAACCCATTTAACACAAAAACCCAATTAGAGCAAGAATCAAAGCATGAATCTATGAAACACTTACCTTGTGAGGATCACAATGACACAAGGAACGTTTTGACACCAAAATCAAGCTTCAATTCGAGATCAAATGATTTAGGGTTTGAGATGATGAGGAAGAAGAGAGTACGGGGTGTTTGGTGAAGATTTTAGAGAGATGGAGAAATTGGTAACAAAAGCAGCTCACTACACTTATTTAGGGTTAAAATCCCATACCCCATCACACACGGGTATTTACCAGTTATTTAAAATCTTTCGCACAAGATTAGGTAGCCCAAATGAGGTCCAAATAAAATAAACAAACCTGTTCTGGGACCCTTGTCACAAACTGGTCACAACACAATTATAATAAAATACTAATAAAATAATTAAAATAAAAGCACTTAAGACTAAGCACAAACCCTAAGGGTAAAATAGGCAACTTACAACTAGCCCGAGTTTCAGTCTGTTACAAATCCACCCCCCTTAAGAAGATTCCGTCCTCGGAATCTGATCTTGGTCAAACAAATGAGGGTAGCGTTTTCTCATCAACTCTTCCGTTTTCCACGTAAGATTAGAACCCAAACTGTGTTTCCACTCAATCAACATCATCGGAATCTCTTTCTTTCTCAGCTTAGTCACCTTTTGGTCAACCACACGGACCGGCTCTTCCACCAATTTCTTATTCAAATCGACCCTTAAATCTTCTAAAGGAAGAAGTTGTGTTTCATCGTCGACTTTACACTTACGAAGATAACACACGTTGAATGTATTATGAATACCAGCTAACTCTGACGGAAGATCTAACACCACAGTCTGATCATTCAACACTTTACTGATCGGAAACGGACCAATAAATCTCGGTGCTAACTTACCACGTTTACCGAATCTGATAACCCCTTTCCACGACGAAACTTTCAGATACACTCGTTCACCCACATTAAAGGTTACCGGACGTCTACGCGGATCAGCATACATTTTCTGCCTATCTCTAGCGGCTTTCAAATTTTCTCTCGCAATTGTAACTTTTTCGGCTGTCATTTGAACAATTTCGGGACCTGCAAACTGTTTCTCCCCGGCTTCTAACCAACAAGTTGGAGTTCTGCAACGACGACCGTATAACATTTCATAGGGCAGCATCCCTATACTCGAATGATATGAATTATTATACGCGAATTCGACCAACGGCAAATGTGTATCCCACGAACCACCGTATTCTAACACACAAGCCCTTAACATATCCTCCAAAGTCTGTATCGTTCTTTCACTCTGTCCGTCTGTCTGAGGATGATAAGCTGTACTTAAATTCACACATGTACCCAGATTCTGTTGAAGACTATTCCAAAACTTTGACACAAATCTGGAATCTCTGTCTGAAACGATCGATAACGGCACACCATGACGACTAACTATTTCTTTCACATACAATTAGGCTAACTCACTTAATGAAGCTGTCTCACGAGTAGCAAGAAAATGAGCACTTTTAGTTAGCCGATCCACTATTACCCAAATCATATCATGTCTTTTCTGAGTTCGAGGTAATTTGGTCACAAAATCCATCGTTATATGTTCCCATTTCCACTCTGGAATCTGTAACTAGCGTAACGAACCATAAGGTTTCTGATGTTCTGCCTTCACTTGAGCACATATATGACACTTTTCGACATAACGGGCGATATCTGATTTTATTGTTGGCCACCAATACACTGTTTTCAAATCATGATACATCTTATTACTACCCGGATGTACTGTCAATCTGGATTTGTGAGCTTCCGTCATGATTAAATCCCTCAAATCCCCAAGCTTAGGCACCCAAACACGATTGTTTAAGGTCTTTAGTCCACGTGAGTCATCAATTAAATCCACTTTTCGTTTGGTCATTTGTTCAGATTTAATATGTTCGTCCTCTAAAGCACAGGCCTGAATGGTTCTTAAGCGGTTAATCAAATCTGAAGTTATATTCAAACAAAGAAATTTCACATATTCACTTGACTTTTTACGACTTAGCGCATCTGCAACCACATTTGCCTTACCCGGATGGTATTTAATTTCACAATCGTAATCTTTGATCAACTCTTACCATCGTCTCTGACGCATATTCAATTCTTTCTGTGAGAAGATATACTGCAAACTCTTGTGATCTGTACATATAACACAATGGGTTCCATACAAATAGTGTCTCCACAGTTTCAAAGCAAACACTACTGCAGCCATTTCAAGATCATGCACTGGATAATTCTTCTCATGAACTTTCAACTGTCGCGAGGCGTAAGCGATTACTTTATCTCTTTGCATTAATACACAACCCAACCCAGCAAATGACGCATCACAGTATACCACGAAGTCGTATGAACCTTCTGGTAAAGCTAATACGGGTGCCTGACACAGTAGCTGTTTCAAAATCTGAAAACCCTTTTCCTGTTCATCAGTCCATCGAAAGGCTACATCTTTACGAGTCAACTTAGTCAACGGACCCGCTATTTTTGAGAAATCCTTGATAAATCTGCGATAATAACCGGCTAATCCCAGAAAACCCTTAATCTCTGATAATGCTAAAAACGAACATATGTTTCATAGCATTATTCCTCAAGAAAGACAAGCTTTTAGTTGCAATTGTTCTATTTACAAGTGATATTCGTTTAAATAATAAAAGGTGAAGACAAAAGACAGATTCGACGAATTGAAGACGCAAACGACCAAAAAGCTCAAAAGTACAAAAGACAATCAAAGAGGTTCCAATTATTGATAAGAAACGTCTCGAAATTACAAGAGTACAAGATTCAAAACGCAAAGTACAAGATATTAAATTGTACGCAAGGACATTCGAAAATCCGGAACCGGGACCAGAGTCAACTCTCAACGCTCGACGCAACGGACTAAAAATTACAAGTTAACTATGTATATAAATATAATATAATATATAATTAATTATATAAATTATATATATATTATATTTATATAATAAACCGTCGGTAAACAAAGAGCCAAAATGGAGTGAGCTGTATTTACAAACTCCGCGACTCGCGGAGTTTGAAGGCAAAAAGGGCCGCGAGTCGCGGAGCCCCAAATTCTGAAACTCCCTATAAAAGCAAACGAATTCTGATCGCAAAAAAAAACATATATCCATCCTCTCTATATCTATACGTAAATATTTATATTTATATTTTAATTTTAATTTTAATCCTAATAATAAGGGTATGTTAGCGAATATTGTAAGGGTGTAAGTCGAAATTCTGTCCGTGTAACGCTACGCTATTTTTAATCATTGTAAGTTATGTTCAACCTTTTTAATTTAATGTCTCATAGCTAAGTTATTATTATGCTTATTTAATCCGAAGTAATCATGATGTTGGGCTAATTACTAAAATTGGGTAATTGGGCTTTGTACCATAATTGGGGTTTGGATAAAGGAACGACACTTGTGGAAATTAGTCTATGGGCTATTAAGGGGCTTTATATTTGTTTAACTAAATGATAGTTTGTTAATGTTAATATAAAGATTTACAATTGGGCGTCCCTATAAATTACCATATACACTCGATCGGACACGATGGGCGGGGTATTTATATGTACGAATAATCGTTCATTTAACCGGACACGGGAATGGATTAATAGCCACTAGAATAATTAAAACAGGGGTGAAATTATGTACAAGGACACTTGGTATAATTGATAACAAAATATTAAAACCTTGGGTTACACTCAGTCGACATCCTGGTGTAATTATTAAACAAAGTATTAAAATCTTGTTACAGTTTAAGTCCCCAATTAGTTGGAATATTTAACTTCGGGTATAAGGATAATTTGACGAGGACACTCGCACTTTATATTTATGACTGATGGACTGTTATGGACAAAAACCAGACGGACATATTAAATAATCCAGGACAAAGGACAATTAACCCATGGGAATAAACTAAAATCAACACGTCAAACATCATGATTATGGAAGTTTAAATAAGCATAATTCTTTTATTTCATATTTAATTTCCTTTATTTTATATTTAATTGCACTTCTAATTGTCGCATTTTTATTTTTATTATATTTAATTGCACTTTTAATTATCGTACTTTTTAATTATCGCAAGTTTATTTTATCGCACTTTTATTATTCGAAATTTCATTATCGTTATTTACTTTACGCTTTAATTTAAGTCTTGTATTTATTTTTAATATTTTACATTTGGTTTTAACTGCGACTAAAGTTTTAAAATCGACAAACCGGCCATTAAACGGTAAAAACCCCCCTTTATAATAATAATATTACTTATATATATTTGTATTTTTATAAAAGTAAACTAATATAGCGTTAAGCTTTGTTTAAAGATTTTCCCTGTGGAACGAACCGGACTTACTAAAAACTACACTACTGTACGATTAGGTACACTGCCTATAAGTGTTGTAGCAAGGTTTAAGTATATCCATTCTCTAAATAAATAAATATCTTGTGTAAAATTGTATCGTATTTAATAGTATTTCTTGTAAAATTTAATAGCTATTTTATATACACCTCGCATAACATCAAGTATTTTTGGCGTCGCTGCCGGGGAGTCGCTTAAAAACCGGAAGCGCAACGCTAATATAAAAAAAAAAATTTAGTTTACTTTTATTAAAATTCGTTTTTATAAAAATACGTTTTAAATATTCGAAAATATAAAAAGAAAACAAAAATATAAGTATTTTTAAGATTTTGTTAAATATTTAAGTTTTATAAAGTTTCTTTATTTTTATATAAGTTTTATTTAAGTATTTTATTTTTATTTAAAACATAAAACAAAAACAAAAAAGGTCGAATTAAAAAATGTACCTGAGTTGAATTCTGGAACCCCGCGACTCGCGGAGTTTTCTGCTTCGGGCACCGCAACTCGCGGAGACACTCTGACACCGACAGAAACCCTAATCTATATTTAATTACGGGTAATTATTAATTATTATTATTATTAACCCTAATTAATTATTATTATTATAATTAGTTTTACTTTTTATTTAATTTATATTTTAGTTAAATTAGTTTAATTAAATTGTAAAATTAATAGTTTTATTAAATAAATAATATAAAAATAATATTTTTATAAAAATTGTACTTTTTACAACTTTTTGTATATTTTTATATTTTGTCCCTTTTTAATCGTTTTAGCGTAATATTTGTATTTTTAGCTCATATTTAGTTTTAAACTTAGTTTTTGCCATAGTTATTTTTACTTCTAGATTTTTAGGCTTTGCCGTAGAATTCCTTAAGTTCTTTTTCTTTAGACTAAGATTTAGGTGCTTTAGAATTTTGCGACGCCTTTTTAAGTTTTAGTTTCTTTTTAAGTTATTTTCATTTGGGATTTAGTTTTTCCTGTAAGCTTTAATATTTTTAGACGACTTTTACCTATGTATCAATTATCATTCCAATTAGTAATCTCAATTTGCGATTATAATTTTAAGTTAGTTGTAGTAATAAGGTTAGGTTAGTCAAGTATTTTTAAGTTTTATAAGTTTCTTTTATTTTTCCGTCACCTTTTATTTTCAACCATTTTTCTTTTTCGACCTTTTCGACGCGCTCTTTTTCTTTCTTATTTCTCGCTATTCTAGTTTTTAGGACATAGATTTTTATTCTACTTCTTATCTAAATTTCTTAAAATTACGAAAATTTATTTTAAGTGGTTAAATTAATAGACATCAAAATTTTCTGGTTCGTAGTAATAGTTGGATTTGTATGTGGACCAAACGAATCCTGCCCCTCTGCTGCATTTTTTGGCTATTCGAAACGTGGGCAAAATCAAAAAAGTCTATTGATTGGATAACTTATTATAATTTTTCTTTCCTTTTAAAAACTAATAGGATATTCAGTGAATGCACCGAGCAAGACGTTCACCACCTTTTGTACGTTCACCACCTGTAACTAGATCAAGACATTTAGCAAATATTACTGCCGTTGATTTTTCTTTAGAATCATCATCCAGTCGACCAAGTACTCCAGTTCAAATTTCCGATAATCCATTTTTTGAACCCGACCTCACAATTGAGAATCCGGAGAATATTCAGGAACGATTCGTAGATCCTGAACCACTAAACTTTCCCCCGGAACCACCAATCATTCAAACAGAGATTGTTGAGGAACGAACCATTAAATCAGAATCCTCTAGTGATTCCGATTCAACAAATTCAATTATGGAGAATCTGGAACCTTTAAGTATGGAAGACCGAATGAGAGCTATACGCACTGGCCAAGGTCACGCAATTACTCATCCAGACATTAATGCGCCATATTATGAAATCAAAGGACAAATTCTACACATGGTGACTAATCAATGCCAATTTAGTAGTGCGCCGAAGGAAGATCCAAATGAACATCTACGTACCTTTAATAGGATCTGCACACTATTTAAAATCCGAGAAGTGGAGGATGAACAGATATATCTCATGTTATTTCCCTGAACTTTAAAGGGAGAAGCCAAAGATTGGTTGGAATCGTTACCTGAAGGGGCGATTGATACATGGGACGTTTTAGTTGAAAAATTTCTTAAACAATTCTTTCCGGCATCTAAAGCCGTAAGACTTCAAGCAGAAATTGTTACGTTCACACAGAAGCCAAATGAAACTCTATATGAGGCGTGGACTAGATTTGAAAAGTTGTTAAGAGGATGTCCGCAACATGGTTTAGACACCTGTCAAATAGTACAAATATTCTACCAAGGATGCGACATCACTACAAGGAAAGACATAGATATAGCAGCTGGTGGTTCTATTATGAAGAAAACCGAAACTGATGCTTACAAAATTATTGATAACACTGCTTCCCACTCACATGAGTGGCACCAAGAAAAAGATATCGTTAGATCATCTAAAGCAGCTAGAGCCGATTCTAGCTATGACTTAGATTCCATTTCCGCAAAGATAGATGCTGTCGAGAGACGAATGGAAAAGATGACTAAAGATATTCACTCAATACGAATTAGTTGTGAGCAGTGTGGAGGACCACATTTGACAAAAGATTGTCTCAGTATTGAATTAACAATGGAACAAAGAGAGAATATTTCATACATAAACCAAAGGCCTGGAAATAATTATCAGAATAATTATCAACCGCCAAGACCTATTTACAATCAAAACCAGAATTATAACCGAAATATTCCATACAACAACCAACAAGGTCCTAGCAATCAACAAGTATCCAATAATACTTACAATCAGCAAAGACCTAATTTTCAAAACAAACCACCACAACAAATCGATGATAAAAAGCCGAATTTAGAAGATATGATGACGAAGCTAGTTGAAACTCAAACGCAGTTTTTCACATCTCAAAAACAAACTAATGAACAAAATGCTCAAGCATTTAGAAATCAACAAGCTTCTATTCAAAACTTGGAACAAGAAGTAAGTAACCTAGCAAGATTAATAGGCGAAAGAAAACCGGGAAGTCTACCTAGTGATACAAATGCTAACCCCCGGAATGAAACAGCTAAAGCCATTACCACAAGAAGTGGTACAACACTTAAACCACCTGAAATACCTGTAACTTCTGATGAAGCTATTCCTACTCCACAAGAACCACAACCTGATCAAAATAAGGAAAAAGAACCGGTAGTTGAAAAGGTTAATGAAGATAACACAGTTAAGGCTAAACCTTATGTTAAACCATACCAACCACCACTTCCTTACCCGAGTAAAATGAAGAAAGAGAAACTTGAAGCCGAGCAATCCAAATTCTTGGATATGTTTAAACAGATAAATGTAAATCTTCCTTTCATTAATGTGATTTCAGGAATGCCTAGATATGCTAAATTCTTGAAAGATCTAATCTCAAATAGAAAGAAAATGGAAGAACTCTCGGCTGTTACCATGAATGCTAATTGTTCAGCAGTACTGTTGAATAAGATACCAGAAAAACTATCTGATCCAGGAAGTTTCACGATTCCATGTTTTCTGGGTAGTCTTAGTTCAATAGAAGCATTGGCAGACTTAGGTGCTAGTATAAATCTAATGCCGTATTCACTATACGCTAAACTAGACCTTGGAGAATTGAAACCAACCAGAATAAGCATACAACTAGCCGATAGATCAATAAAATATCCTAGAGGGATAATGGAGAACATGCTAGTTAAAGTTGGTACTTTAGTATTTCCAGTAGATTTTGTTGTTTTGGACATGGAAGAAGATTCTCAAGTTCCTCTCATATTAGGAAGACCATTCTTAAACACGGCTAAAGCAATGATAGACGTGTTCGGTAAGAAATTGACCCTAAGTATAGAGGATGAGAGTGTTACCTTTTCAGTTGATAGAGCAATGCAACAACCACAATCTGCAGATGATACATGTTATTATATTCAAACTATAGATGCACATGCAGAATTATTAGAAGAATTTACAGAATTACAAGGAACAGGAGAATGTTCTTTAGGAGAAGGTAATGAACTAATTGATGAAGCTGAAATATTAGCTACACTTATAGCTAATGGATATGAACCAACAACAGAAGAAATTCAAATGCTAAAAGAAGAAGACAGATATCGATACAAATCATCGATAGAAGAACCTCCGAAATTAGAGTTAAAGCCACTTCCAAACCATTTGAAATACGCTTATTTACATGGTGAATCTGAATTACCTGTAATAATATCGTCTTCTCTTACTGAAAATGAGAAATCACAACTCATTTCTGTGTTGAAAGCTCATAAACCAGCCATTGCATGGAAGATTCATGATATTAAAGGAATAAGTCCTTCGTATTGCATACATAAAATCCTTATGGAAGAAGGTCATAAAACGTATGTGCAACGCCAATGAAGACTAAATCCTAATATGCAAGATGTAGTTAAGAAAGAGATTATTAAACTGCTAGATGCAGGTCTAATTTATCCAATTTTTGATAGTCCATGGGTAAGCCCAGTTCAATGCGTGCCTAAGAAGGGTGGCATGACTGTCATTACAAATGAGAAAAATGAGCTTATTCCTACTAGGACTGTAACAGGATGGCGTGTATGTATTGATTATAGAAAATTAAATGACGCCACCAGAAAAGATCACTTTCCCTTACCTTTCATTGATCAAATGGAAGTTTTCATGACATGATAGAAGAATGCATGGAAGTTTTCATGGATGAATTTTCAGTCTTCGGTGATACATTTGAAACATGTCTAGCTAATCTGGAACGAATGCTCATTAGATGCGAACAATCAAATCTAGTTCTTAATTGGGAGAAATGCCATTTTATGGTTAAAGAAGGCATCGTTCTTGGACATAAAATTTCAAAAGAAGGAATTGAAGTGGATAGAGCTAAAGTAGATGTAATTGCTAAACTTCCACATCCCACCAATGTTAGAGGAGTTAGGAGTTTTCTAGGGCATGACGGTTTTTACCGACGTTTCATAAAAGATTTTTCTAAAATTGCCACTCCTATGAATAAACTCCTAGAAAAAGATGCTCCATTCATCTTTTCAGATGAGTGTATCAAATCTTTTAATATTCTTAAAGAGAAACTCACTAATGCGCCGATCATGATAACACCAAATTGGAATCTACCATTTGAACTAATGTGCGATGCAAGTGATTTTGCAATGGGAGCCGTTTTAGGACAAAGGATTGAAAAACGATTTCAACCTATATATTATGCTAGTAAGATGTTACAAGGAGCACAAACGAACTATACAACTACTGAAAAAGAACTCCTTGCTATTGTCTTTGCTTTTGACAAATTTCGATCATATCTCGTTCTAGCAAAAACGGTGGTCTATACCGACCATTCTGCTCTTAGATACCTATTTTCAAAACAAGATGCTAAACCAAGATTAATCCGTTGGATCTTACTCTTACAAGAGTTTGATATTGAAATCCGAAATAAAAGAGGAGCAGAAAATCTCGCCGCTGATCATCTTTCTCGTCTTGAAAATCCCGAATTAGAAGTTCTAAATGAATCGGCCATACAAGACAACTTTCCTGATGAATATCTATTGAAGATAGATTATAAAGAAATTCCATGGTTTGCAGATTATGCAAACTACTTAGTTTGTGGATTCCTTGAAAAAGGATTATCGTACCAAAAACGAAAGAAATTCTTCAGTGATATAAAACACTATTTTTGGGAAGATCCACATTTGTTTAAAAGTTGTCCCGATGGAATAATACGCCAATGTGTATTTGGAGATGAAGCTAGGAAAATATTAAACCATTGTCACACAGGACCAACAGGAGGGCATTATGGGCCTCAACTAACAGCAAGAAAAGTTTATGATGCTGGATTCTATTGGCCTACAATTTACAAAGACACACACCTTCTTTGCAAATCCTGTGATGCTTGTCAAAGGGCCGGAAAAATAAGTCAACGTGATGAAATGCCACAAAATGTCATCCAAGTATGTGAAGTATTTGACATTTGGGGTATTGACTTTATGGGTCCATTTCCAAAATCTCATAATAATCTATATATACTCGTAGCCATTGATTATGTATCTAAATGGGCGGAAGCACAAGCTCTCCCAACTAACGATGCACGAGTTGTAGTCAACTTTTTAAAACGTCTTTTTGCAAGGTTTGGAACACCGAAAGCTTTAATAAGTGATCGTGGTACTCATTTCTGTAATAATCAACTTGAGAATGTTCTTAAAAGATATGGAGTAACTCATAAAATCTCCACCGCATATCATCCACAAACAAGTGGACAAGTTGAAAATACAAACCGAGCTTTAAAACGTATTCTAGAGAAAACCGTAGGATCAAATCCGAAGGAATGGTCCATTAAATTGGAGGATGCACTCTGGGCTTTTAGAACAGCCTACAAAACTCCAATTGGAACCACACCTTTTAAACTCGTCTACGGAAAAGCATGTCATCTTCCAGTAGAAATTGAACACAAAGCATTTTGGGCTTTGAAGACATGTAATCTTGATTTACATGAAGCCGGACGTCTACGGTTAAGTCAACTAAACGAATTAGAAGAATTAAGACATGAAGCATACGAAAATTCGTTAATCTATAAGGAAAGAACAAAGAAATGGCGTGATAAAAGAATCAGAAGTTCAAAAGAATTTAAAGAAGGAGACAGAGTTCTTCTTTTCAATTCACGATTCAAGCTATTTCCTGGAAAATTGAAATCAAGATGGTCTGGACCATTCATAGTCAAAAGATTTTTCCCATACGGAACGATAGAATTAATAAATTCGAATGAGATTGAATTTAAAGTTAATGGTCACAGAGTTAAACACTACATAGATAGTCCGATGGAAGTCGACAACGAAGTTAATCACAATTTCGACACCACAGCTAACTAAGTGTGGGGAGAATCAAGTCTTTAAAGGATAATATGTATTTCTGTTAGAGTTAGATTGTCTGTTTTCGTGTAGTTCTCGAAAATGGAACCCGAATGGTCTTTCCCTAGCAGACCCTAAAGAACTAGTCTTCTCCCCCCATTCTGAATTTTTATTTTTTTTAGGAAATGAAGACTGCCTGTGAACTAAACCATGGTCTAATGCTACACGCTTTGATCACTAAACGTAATAATGACACACTACCGAGTGAAATAGTATCAGTAATCAGAGAAAGATTGGACGGAGTTAGAAAAGAATCCAGATGCGAAGATAATAAGTTACAATTTGGTAAAGGAAAATCAAAATCCGCAGCGAAAAGAAGAGCACGACACCTAGAAAGATGTCACAAATTCGGAAAATGGTCACATGGAGGTAAATGTTCAAATAATCAAACCTATTCAAACACCGAATTTGTTACTTTATGCAGAGACGGACCGTTCATATGTTTAGAAGAAAAGACACTGAATGCTCGAGGTTACGCCTATGTAGCTATGGAAAACTAATTAAACCAACTATCTTATGAATGGGATAGATCATATAACTAAGAAATCTATTTCACAGGTATGTTTGCACAGTTTTTATTTTTTATTTTTAACCTTTTGATAATAAACGCTAATTTGTTCGCTATAAAGTATTAAATTGGTATTGAATAAAATTAGGTTTGGCGACCGAAATTATTGATATCATTCAAAAATTTATTACATCACTGCGAAATTTAACGTTTATTCTTAAGGTATAAATATCTTTAATCAATCAACCCAAAATATTTCAAAAATTCGTCATGAGTTAAATTAGGTCTTGAAACCGAAATTACTTTACCGAAAAGAGGGGCGCATATTTTTGATAATATTTGATTGATTAAAGTGGGATAAAAAGCCAAAAAGATTTTTAATTTTATTTTTACCATGTTTTTAAAATTAATATATAAATCTTAAATTAATATTGTAAACTTTGTAAAATCAATATATTTAAAATTGTAAATATTTGAAAAATTAATATAAGTTTGGTGTGAATTTATAATATGAATTTTTAAATTAAGTTTGGTGTGAATTTATAATATGAATTTTTAAATTAAGTTTGGTGTGAATTTTTAATTTTTAAAATATGAATTTTAATTTTATGCATTTTAAATTGTAAGTTTGGTGTGAATTTTTAATATTAATTTTGAATTTTATATTTAAGTTGTGTGAATTTAAAAACAAAAATTTACTTTATGTCATTAAGTTAAAAATATGATTTTTAAACTTCATCGTAAGTTGAAGACTAGGTCTTTGAACCGAAATTGCTTTACCCGAGGGAGAGACGAGAACTTTTATTATCATTATTTTTAATCTTATTGAATTAAAGTATGCCAAAAACATTAAAAAACCCAAAAATCTTAGCTTTTAAAACAATCGCTACAAAAAGACAAATTTTAAAATTTTATCGAAGGACGGACTAGGACATCGATCCGAAACGACCTCGTCCTAAATAACAAGGGAAACAAAATTTTAAAATTAATTACTTAATTGTTTTAATTAGTATAAGATGTTAAAAAAAAAAAAAAAAAAAAACAAACTCCGCGACTCGTGGAGTTTGAAGGTTTAAACCCCGCGACTCGCGGAGGGATCGAAATACAGAAAAAAAAATAAAACGCAAAGAACTGATCAGTTGCAACCCACAAACAAGAAAAATACTGCGAAAATACTGCCGAAAAAACCCGCAAAAACACCCTCAAAATCACAATTTTTAACCGTTAATCATCAAATCTTTTACTAAAATCATGTTGAGAAGGATGCTATCAAGGAATTACTCAAGAAAAACGGTAAATTTCTACACCTAAACACCATTTAATCCGAAAATTAGTGTTCTTGAGCAATTTTTTCCCCAATTTGATTTTGATGTTTTTTAGTGTAATTATGCTTAAATTGCTTATGTATTATGCTTGTATAACCTAGATTGATGCTCTTAAATTGCTTATGTATTATGCTTGTTAACATGATTAGAAGCCTTAAACTTCAAATTTTGAGTAATCCAGGGTTTGTGTTCTTGAGCAAATTTAGGGCTTTTTGATATAAACAGGTTATGGCCAATTTTTGTCATGAATTGTTGCTAAATTAAGTAGTGTAACATGTTTAGGTAGTTAAATGATCCAAACTTTGAGCCTAAACATGATTTTGAGAATTAAAGTGGACTTTTTCAAGTCTAAAAATTCATGAACTTAATTTTTGAGAGATAATGCCATTTGAAACTTGTTTAATTGCTAGTAATGATTATTTTGACATGTTATTTGAGTTGAATGCTTATGAACTTGGCGAACATTTTCGTATATGCTTATTTGAAAAAGTGTAGATTTTATGAAAATATGAAAATGAGCTTAAGTTTGATATAAATTGATCATGTCATTGTAATTATTTTGATTGATGATTTTGCTGACACTAATGCATATTTGGATGCACAAAAATTGTGTTTGATGTGTTTTGCAGACTGAAAGGGGTGAATCTTCATCCCAAGCTCGCAATGCTCCTGCTGAGAATGCGGAACAACAGGAGGTGGATAACTACTACAAGCAAGATATACCTCATCCAGTCATGACATTTTCTGATATGCACTTGGAAGATTTGCACCCGAACCTGAGATTTGACAGACTTTGGATAGATTATCCAAAATACCAAAGGGGTTTGCATACTCTTCATTCTAAAGTTGTTGAGGTACCTAGGGTCATAGAATGGGGACCATTAGAAGCTGTAGAATTGGCCGGGCCAATTAGGGAATTACTTGCACAGAGGTATGGTAATTCTACTTTTAATGACTGGGTACGTTTATTCACCATGCATAGACCTGTATATAAAGTATGGTGTGAAGAATTGTTGTGTAGTATAGAATTAAATGATCGGGTAGCTAGTTTAACCGATCGATCTTCTATTAGATTTTTGTTAGGAGGTTCGATGCGCCACATGTCTTTACTAGACATGGCTCAGGCTTTACGTATATATACGCCTGAGGAGTTAGCATCTACCGATTGTAGAGGGTTGATACTAAATGGTAGAAAGATAGATGAAAATTTTGATACACATGGTGTATGGAGTCAAATGACAAGCCATCACCGATTCAAAGGGGGAAATTACTCTTATTTGGATATAGATAGAGCTGAATTAAGAGTAACTCATAGGTTTTTAGCTAATTCGATTACACAAAGAGGTAAGAACAAGGAAAAGGTAAATGAACAGGATTTGTTTTACCATATGTGTATTCGAGACCCACAAAGCGCTGTAAGTATACCTTATTGTGTGGGTTATTATTTATCAGCTATGGTTAGGGGGACGAGACCGCATAACATAATAGGAGGTGGTATTTTTATTACTTTGATTGCTGAATATCTCGGTGTGGATATAAGTCGGGGAGGATTATTAGTCGAAGAACCAGAACCCCGCGATACAATAGGTTTAAATGTATACCATGGTGCGAAAGTTTTGAAGAGGCGAAATAACGCCACAGTACAATACCATGGTAGACATCCACAGGTTGAGAGAAACCAACAGCAAGGTAATGTAGGAGGGGGAAATGAAATGCAAGAAATGTAAAGGTTTATAGCTTCACAGACAGAGAGCATTTGAAGATTGGCAAGTTCATCAAAACCAAATCATAGCTCATTGCCAACATATAGGTAGAAACTATATTCCTACTCCAAAACCCATATTCCCTCCCTGGTCTATAGAGATGCAACCACCGTATCCTACGTATAACTCAGCCGAAGCATTCTATAGCACCTATGGTTATGCATGGAACCCCTATTGGTATCAGTATCATCCCTAGTCTACTTAGTTTTATTTATTTTGTAATTTGTAATGTTGATACGTTTAATACTTATGTTAATATTGTAATAGTTTTTATAATTTTCTAACTTTTATTCTTAGATTTTAATAATTTTTGAATGTGGGGTAATATACCAAACTTCAAAAATATGTATATATGTCTGCAGTTTATCTTATGTACACAACAGGGTAAAACAACGCATTTTCAAAGACTGGCATTAAGTTCAGCAAAAGCAACTAATTTTGACGACAAGATGCAAAATATATGTGAAATAACAACACGACGGAATGAACAAATGATGTGCACCATTTATCATTCAGCAAACAAATGCCAATATATTTAGAAACTTTGGTAAAAATTTAATCATTTTCACACAAATCACCCTCAATAATTTAAATTGTTACTGATTTCTTGCAAATGAGGGCATTGCAAGATCTTAAGTGTGGGAAGGGGTTAAATTCTTTCGGATTTTATAATTTTTATCTTAAACACTTGGTTACCATTAAAAATACTAGTAAAGCAGTAGTTGTATTAGAATCTAGTGCTCTCTGATAATAAAGAACAGCCCTAGTCTTATATACTGACTACCCAATTCTAGTAAAATTTTTCAAAATTTTCAATTAAATGAACTCAAAATCATGTTTATACATATTTATGAACGATAAAACTAGGTTTTAACACCGAAATTATTGTTACCTCAGAAAGGACATAAATTGAGAAACAAACCAAAATGTTAAAATTCATTTAAAATGAAATAGAGGACAATAAAAAGGAAAATAAAAGCCAAGTGTGAGAAAATTCTCCAAGTTATTCAAAACATATATCACATATTTTTGTACAAATAACTGAAAATACTTTTGCTTTGGACTAAACTAAAAATTTTTACCTGATTTACTGTAAGAAAGATGGATCTACACGATGAATCAATTCCATCATTAAAAGGAAGTAAAGTCTTCCGAAAAAGACACGCGCTTCTTGATTTATGTCAAGAAGTTGTCGTCCAGACCAGCTGTAGGTTGACGAAAAATCTAGAAAAGTCATCACTAAAATCAGCAGGAAATCCACGGACCTCAGCATTAAACAGGGTCGCCAAGTGGTCAGATTTATCCTAACCATGAGAAGGATTTATCTCGTAAAATGGGGGGCACCATGCAAATTAGCTGGATAAGACTAATGAATCAGATCCCCAGAAAGGATAATCTCCTTAAAAGATCAAAAATCAGCTTTTAAGCCTGATATTACTCAATCCTGGAGATTGACCTTAAAGATTGAGAATTCAAACTCATGGAATTCGATGATATCTAAACTCGAGCTTGAACGAGAAAATATTTTGATCAAAATTACAAACCGATTTGTTTTCTAAAAACCTATTTTCAATGCGTTCATTACCATTGAACGTAAAATCCTAGGAATTCACCTGGAATTCATTAGGTCACCTGAACTAAATCGGGTGTCAACCGTAAGAACGGTGGTTGCATAGCATGGTCAAAGACAGGACCTTGTGCCAGACCAAAAAATTATAAGGATGAGCTTTACTATTGCTCCTACCAAGGATAGTAATTGCATCTGACACGTTATAGACCATAATTAAAAGCATGTCAGGGGACATTGCCTTAACAGTTGCTTGTTCAACGCTTTCCTTTACAACCGGACGGTAGTTTACCGAAAGGTAATATACGGGACAAGTAAACTGGACGTGTTGCTTTCCAAATACAAGGTTAGCAAATGGGTGACACAAAACCATAAGTTTTGAGCTAAAATTTTCATATCTGAAACCCACCAAACCCACAAAAATATTTTGCAAACACCGGTAAAGGGTTATTCCGGAAAACTTATCTAGGGTAAAAACGAGATTTAATTTTCAAAAGATCAAATGTTTTCATAAAGATCCAATTTCCTTAATGGATCTAAATTTTCATAGTCATGTGGAACTGTAAACCATATCGTTACTACCATTGTTTATACCGCCGTATAGAAATCACTGATGTACAAAGTGTGAAGAATAAAGAAGTGATTCTAGTATTTCAAGACGATATTGCTTGAGGACAAGCAACGCTCAAGTGTGGGAATATTTGATAATGCTAAAAACGAACATATATTTCATAGCATTATTCCTCAAGAAAGACAAGCTTTTAGTTGCAATTGTTCTATTTACAAATGATATTCGTTTAAATAATAAAAGGTGAAGACAAAAGACAGATTCGACGAATTGAAGACGCAAACGACCAAAAAGCTCAAAAGTACAAAAGACAATCAAAGAGGTTCCAATTATTGATAAGAAACGTCTCGAAATTACAAGAGTACAAGATTCAAAACGCAAAGTACAAGATATTAAATTGTACGCAAGGACATTCGAAAATCCGGAACCGGGACCAGAGTCAACTCTCAACGCTCGACGCAACGGACTAAAAATTACAAGTTAACTATGTATATAAATATAATATAATATATAATTAATTATATAAATTATATATATATTATATTTATATAATAAACCGTCGGTAAACAAAGAGCCAAAATGGAGTGAGCTGTATTTACAAACTCCGCGACTCACGGAGTTTGAAGGCAAAAAGGGCCGCGAATCGCGGAGCCCCAAATTCTGAAACTCCCTATAAAAGCAAACGAATTCTGATCGCAAAAAAAAACATATATCCATCCTCTCTATATCTATACGTAAATATTTATATTTATATTTTTATTTTAATTTTAATTTTAATTTTAATCCTAATAATAAGGATATGTTAGCGAATATTGTAAGGGTGTAAGTCGAAATTCTGTCCGTGTAACGCTACGCTATTTTTAATCATTGTAAGTTATGTTCAACCTTTTTAATTTAATGTCTCGTAGCTAAGTTATTATTATGCTTATTTAATCCGAAGTAATCATGATGTTGGGCTAATTACTAAAATTGGGTAATTGGGCTTTGTACCATAATTGGGGTTTGGACAAAGGAACGACACTTGTGGAAATTAGACTATGGGCTATTAAGGGGCTTTATATTTGTTTAACTAAATGATAGTTTGTTAATGTTAATATAAAGATTTACAATTGGGCGTCCCTATAAATTACCATATACACTCGATCGGACACGATGGGCGGGGTATTTATATGTACGAATAATCGTTCATTTAACCGGACACGGGAATGGATTAATAGCCACTAGAATAATTAAAACAGGGGTGAAATTATGTACAAGGACACTTGGTATAATTGATAACAAAATATTAAAACCTTGGGTTACACTCAGTCGACATCCTGGTGTAATTATTAAACAAAGTATTAAAATCTTGTTACAGTTTAAGTCCCCAATTAGTTGGAATATTTAACTTCGGGTATAAGGATAATTTGACGAGGACACTCGCACTTTATATTTATGACTGATGGACTGTTATGGACAAAAACCAGACGGACATATTAAATAATCCAGGACAAAGGACAATTAACCCATGGGAATAAACTAAAATCAACACGTCAAACATCATGATTACGGAAGTTTAAATAAGCATAATTCTTTTATTTCATATTTAATTTCCTTTATTTTATATTTAATTGCACTTCTAATTATCGCATTTTTATTGTTATTATATTTAATTGCACTTTTAATTATCGTACTTTTTAATTATCGCAAGTTTATTTTATCGCACTTTTATTATTCGAAATTTCATTATCGTTATTTACTTTACGCTTTAATTTAAGTCTTGTATTTATTTTTAATATTTTACATTTGGTTTTAACTGCGACTAAAATTTTAAAATCGACAAACCGGTCATTAAACGGTAAAAACCCCCCTTTATAATAATAATATTACTTATATATATTTGTATTTTTATAAAAGTAAACTAATATAGCGTTAAGCTTTGTTTAAAGATTTTCCCTGTGGAACGAACCGGACTTACTAAAAACTACACTACTGTACGATTAGGTACACTGCCTATAAGTGTTGTAGCAAGGTTTAAGTATATCCATTCTCTAAATAAATAAATATCTTGTGTAAAATTGTATCGTATTTAATAGTATTTCTTGTAAAATTTAATAGCTATTTTATATACACCTCGCATAACATCAATCTCAGTAGGAGTCTTCGGAGAATTCTAATTCATTACCGCTTCTATCTTTGTCGGATCAACTTTTATACCCTCGGCACAAATCACATGACCCAAAAACTGCACTTCACGTAACCAAAATTCACACTTTGAAAATTTTGCAAATAGTTGTTCACGTTTCAACATGTTCAAAACCTGTCTCAGATGTTCAGCATGTTCACTTTCGGTCTTTGAATACACTAGTATATCATCTATAAACACAATCACAAACTTATCTAAGAACGGGCGACACACTCTATTCATTAGATCCATGAAGATTGCTGGCGCATTCGTCAACCCAAACGGCATGACAAGAAATTCATAATGACCATACCTTGTTCTAAACGTTGTTTTCAGTATATCTGATTCAGCAACACGAACCTGATGATATCTGGATCGTAAGTCTATCTTAGAAAAGAATGAAGCACCCTGTAACTGATCGAACAAATCATCTATTCGAGGTAATGGATACTTATTCTTCACTGTTCTTTTGTTCAATTCACGATAATCAATACACATACGCATTGACCCATCTTTCTTTTTAACAAACAATACCGGAGCACCCCACGGTGAAGAACTCGATCGAATAAAACCACGATCTAATAACTCTTGAATCTGTGACACCATTTCACGGATTTCAGACGGCTCTAATCGGTATGGAGCTTTAGCAACTGGAGTTGTTCCAGGAACCAACTCAATCTTATATTCGACTTCCCTTACCGGCGGCAGACCTGGTAACTCATCTGAGAACACTTCGGAAAATTCTGATACTACCGGAATATCAGCCACTGTTTTCTTTTCTTTCTTCGCATCAATTACATATGCAAGAAATGATTCACAACCCTTTCCTATCGACTTTTTCGCTTTCATCATGGTTATCAACGGAAAATTATACCGGCTCCGCTCCCCTCGGGCCACAACACGGGTTCCATCGATCGGACGAAAGGTAATCATTTCCCTGTTGCACTTAATATTAGCCCTAAGAGAGCTCAACCAATCCATTCCTAGTACTACATCAAAGCTAGGAATAGGTAACACTAAACAGGTCACCGGGAAAGACTTCCCTTCGATCTCTATACAAACCCCAGTCACATAGGTTGTGACGGGTGTGGTCTTACCATCAGCTACTTCTACACTAACCGGCTTGGGTAACACAGTAACTGGTAATTTCAACTTAGCACAGAAATCTAGGGACATAAAACACCTATTGGCACCACAATCAAACAATACGCGAGCAGGTATTGAGTTGATTAGAAACATACCGGTTATCACTTCGTCGGCTACCACAGCATTCTCAACCGACATCTAAAAAGCTCTAGCCTCTACTGTTGGAGGGTTCTTCCTCTTCTGCCCACTTGAGGCAGTTGACCCTACGGCTGATGCCAAACGCGCCCCTGACCCTGCCCCGGAACTACCACTCTTCGACGAACAACTAACTGCACGATGCCCTAGTTTGTGACAACTCCAACACACACTATTTGGATACAGACATGCTGAGGACTCATGCCCAACAACACCACACTTTAAGCATCTTCTTGTAGCCTCAGAACACTGACCATTATGAGAAGATCGACACGTGTGACACCAATTCCCTTTACCTGATCCAGAACTACTCTGACCACTTTTACCCTTCTGTTTAAACCCACTAGACTTCTTGGATTTAGATCCTGATTGACCGGATACTTGCCCACCTTGTTGTAGCACATTACCAAACATTCTGTTTCTGGCAGCCTGAACATCACTTTCTACCATCTTAGCCATCACAATCGCTTGAGACAACGACATAGCCGTTCTAACAAAAGTTCGGTACTCTGGCAGAATTATATTAACAAAATGCTGAATACGAGATGCTTCGTCTGGCACCCATTGTTGTACAAACCTCAGTTTATCCATAAACTTCTCTACTACCTCGTCGATCGTCATTTGAGGTATCATCTTCATTTCAAGAAACTCAGTCTTGATTCGGTTCATATCAAACGGATTACAATATTATTCACACACCTTCCCATGAAACTGCTCCCAAGTGATCTTACTCACTTGTTCTTTCGGTATACTGGAAATCAAGGAATCCCACCAAATCATAGCCCTACCTTTCAACAGTCGACTAGCATATGTTACTTTCAGCTCGAGTTTACACTGACACGCGTCAAATACCCTTTCAATTTCTAGTAACCAATTGAGAGTTACAGTCGGATCAGTACTTCCAGAGAACTCGGAGGGTTTGCAATCACGGAAGTTCTTATAAGTACAACTTTTGGGTGGTTGCATGTAAGGTTGTTGAAACATTTGCATTTGGTATGGGTTCATCATCATGGGATTTTGGTAAGTAAAAGTGTTTTGTGGTGGCATATAGTATTGGTTAGGTATTTGATTCTGAAACTGATTCTGGTGCACATTAGGTATTGTTTGGGATTGCGCGGTTGGGAATCCAGGTGGTGTATCATCATTTCCAGAATGCCTCGCTAATTCAAGCTCATTAATTTTGTCTTCAGCCTCTTTTAGCTTACTTTCTAACTGAAGGATGTAACTACTCTGATCATCATCAGACTCAACACCCTCTTCTGGTGCTCTGAATGTTTCGGGGTTGGATGGGCCAGTTGCGTTTCTATCAGCCTTACCTGTGCTACAAAACAGCTCACACAAAAGCTTAATGGATAACAGTTAGTTCAATCACAACTAATGCACATATATCCCATATTCACTTAGCTCCCACTCCCACAGACATGTTTGACTTGCCTCAGGGTTTGGGAACAAAATACGCGCACGTACTTGCTGCCAAACCATGCTCTGATACCAACTTGTAACACCGGCCATTTTTTTTTTAAACACACAGCGGAAGACTTTATTAACAAACACAATATAAGTCACGTCATTACATTAATCCGTGTAATTACGTTTAAGTTTACACAACAGTGTTACGTTATTACAAAACATTATTTATACGAAAGTCCACATCAGAGTAGGGTTGTCAAACATGTCTTCTGCATCAATACCCATCCCGACTAGTAGTACCTAAACCTACAAAGGGGGAAAGATGTGGGGGATTAGCGCACCGCTAAGTGAATGGAATCTATCTAACAGATATAGCTTAAGCCACACAAAAGCTATATACTAACAACAACACTTGCTAACTACCAACTAACATACAATAAGACAATACGAGGATCGGCGACTTGTACGAGCACACGACTCTTAGCTGATCGGACTTGAGTCTACCGATAGTCCCTGCTACTCAATTCACAGTATAGTTATCCAGATGCAGGGGATGCATCGTTCACACTATACTCCACAATCAGTAGCCTATGGACCCAACCTCTCCTAGGCACGGTTGACCTCATACGGACTCTAACCTCTCCTAGGCACGGTTTCGAGTCCCCAGTCTCCCTAAGCCCGACTGGTGCCATTCACACAGTGTACACATAAATCACATACCACATCAGGCATACTATATTATTCTAACATGGCAATTTCTACACTATGCATGGTAAAAGAATCAACCACAGTAGCATGATATGCTACTAAAACTCTATCCGAAGATAGACCCACTCACCAATTACCAGCAACTGCTCAGTTATTATTTCTGAGCTTCCTCCTTGTCCTTATAACCTGAGAACAACACAAACAAAGTTAATATACATATCCAATAAATAATATAATCATTTCATACGATTAACTAGGTCATAACACCATATATTCATAATTTTATGAATCTACATCATGACTCCACTCAATAATGGCATACAGGTGCGTGCAAAACACGACATACACACTAAAACTCCTTTTCCGACCCAAAAACAGTTTGATCTAGTTTCTTAAAAGTTCACCATTGAAAAGTATTCTTTATTACGATTCTAACGATAGTTTATTCATCAAAAACGGAGTTACGTTTTGAAAGTTACGCCCGTTTCAATTTCATAAAAGGTACTGAAGCAAATAGTGGTACTGTAGCAACTCGGTACTGTAGCAAATAGCGACACTGTAGCACTCGTACTGTAGCAAATAGTGACACTGTAGCAACTCGGGCACTGTAGCAACTCGTACTGTAGCAAATAGTGACACTGTAGCAAATACCGAACACTGTAGCAAATAGTGACACTGTAGCAACTCGTACTGTAGCAAATAGTGACACTGTAGCAAATACCGAACACTGTAGCAAATAGTGACACTGTAGTAACTCGGTACTGTAGCAAATAGTGACACTGTAGCAACTCGGGCATTGTAGCAACTCGGATACTGTATCAAAATACTGTAGCAAAATACTGTAGCAACTGGTTTCGAACACATTCGCTGATTTCGTGATTTTTTTCCCCAAAAACTCGATTTTTGAGCGATTTTGATCAAATTTTAAGCACATGGAAGCTACTAAACATATATATAACCTATTTCTAACATCTATTGATGTTTTTATACATCAAACAACTAGATTTGAGCTAATTTCTATCAAAAACCCATTTAACACAAAAACCCAATTAGAGCAAGAATCAAAGCATGAATCTATGAAACACTTACCTTGTGAGGATCACAATGACACAAGGAACGTTTTGACACCAAAATCAAGCTTCAATTCGAGATCAAATGATTTAGGGTTTGAGATGATGAGGAAGAAGAGAGTACGGGGTGTTTGGTGAAGATTCTAGAGAGATGGAGAAATTGGTAACAAAAGCAGCTCACTACACTTATTTGGGGTTAAAATCCCATACCCCATCACACACGGGTATTTACCAGTTATTTAAAATCTTTCGCACAAGATTAGGTAACCCAAATGAGGTCTAAATAAAATAAACAAACCTGTTCTAGGACCCTTGTCACAAACTGGTCACAACACAATTATAATAAAACACTAATAAAATAATTAAAATAAAAGCACTTAAGACTAAGCACAAACCCTAAGGGCAAAATAGGCAACTTAAAACTAGCCCGAGTTTCAGTCTGTTACAAATTTATATTGCATAGCAGCAACAACAGTAGCATTCTCCTGATCATTACCAACACCACCTGTTTGAACACCACCTGTTTGAGTATGACTAACAACCACCTGAGTTTCAACCATTTGAGTATCATCACAAACAATCACTTGAGTTTCACCAACAATCACTTGAGTTTCAACTCTATCAACATCCTCCCCCTGAATCTATTGCTCCCCCTCAACCTGAGCTCTCTTTGATGACTCCCCCTCAATACCTTCACCATCTAACCTTTTCCTTTTCTCCCCCTTTTTGACATCATCCACAGAGAGAGTAGACAAAAACTTCCAAATTTCAGCTTGTTGTTCTTGGAGTGTCTTAACATCAGAAGCAAAACCTGTAAAACATTGCCTGATTTCATCAACACCTTCCAACCTCTTCTCTAAAGCATCCAATCTATCACCAATATCTGTTACACCCACTGTATCATTAGAACCACCCAAACCCTGCATATCCCCTACCATCCTCCTGACCTCCATCAACTCATGTTTAGAAACAAAATTATTATTCAAGTGGAGATTAATTTTATCAAATTGAGACTGCACACCCAAAAGTTTGTCATCAAACTTCTTAGTCAGAGTAGTCAAAGCCTGATGCAGGCCAACCACATTGACTGGTGCCTCAGCCTGTGAAGTGGAGCCAATGTTTAGGGGTAAAGTTTGCATGTCCTCACAACCTTCCTGGTGATAAGTAGGGCGATCCCTGGACATAGAATGGTTTGAGACCTGTATTTCATCCTGTGACATGGATGAAACATTAGCAGCCTGTGCTAGCAAGTGTAAGGATTGGATATTTGGAGAGAGGAGTGGCAGACTTGTGTCTGAGGTAACTGTAGGTTTAGCCATTGAAACTGGAGTATGAATTTGGTTTGATGAGTCCAGGATTGGGACTTCTTGAATTAAGTTAACTGAGGGGGTTTTCTCAGCAACTGTAATGTGGGAATCCAAGCTTACTAACCTAGTTGATTCAGGTTGGGTCAAAGTACTCCCCTCACCAACCTCTAGCAGAGGTGATGGAGTTGTACTTGTAGCACCTTGCCTAATAGATTTTTGATGTGAATCCATGGGTGCTGAATCAACTAAGTTTTCAAGTATGTGAACATTCTCATTATGAGCTGGTGAGCTCATAAGGTTGGTTGATGGAGATTTTGTTCAGTAGCAGCGGGAGAAGATGGGTTAGAATGAGGTGGGATTTCTTCATTCATGTCCTCAGCCTGCTCTGTATGTGTAACATCGTGGGGTGGAGTATATCGTTAATTTCGATGATACCAAAAAGGCTCTCGTTATTGGTTTTAGCCCCAATAAGGCTCCAGTGTGCAGTTCATCCGCGGGTTACAAGCGTGTGTATTCAAAGTTGTTCCCTGTTTCGAAACAACCACACGTCGAGTAAAATTACCGAGCCAACTAAACCCGGTGTCGGTGTAGGGTGGAAAAGATACTCGAGAATGGCAATTTGTACAATCAATTCAATTCAATTCTGGGGTAACAACTCAGACTTCGATTGCTCAGAATCTGCAGGTTGGTCTGCACGGCCAAGATTGATCCAATGCATTATAGCAAAAAGTTATCAAAAAGATTGACACAATCATTATCAAATTAATACTCCTTACAAAAATTTTAAAAAAGTTACCATTAACTCCCTTCATTAATACCAAATTTGACCCTTTTATTTTAGGAAATAGAATAAAGAAAAAAAAATTAACCTAAAAACGAAATTTAAAAAAAAAACTATATTTGACTAAAGAAGGAAACAAATTTATACACAATATGCTTTAGTACCACTTTGCTTTAAAAACACTTTGCCCTTTTCAACACAATCTCTTATAAAATGATGTCTGATTTCAATATGCTTGGTTCTGGAGTGAAACACTGGATTCTCAGTAATAGCAATTGCACTTTCATTATCACACATTATTGGAGTTTTGGTTAATGTTAACCCAAAATCCAAAAGTTGATGTTGCATCCAAAGTAATTGAGCACAACAACTTCCTGCAGCAACATATTCAGCTTCTGCTGTGGACGTGGCCACAGAATTCTGCTTTTTGCTAGTCCAGCTGACCAATTTTTCACCTAGCAATTGACATCTACCAGAAGTGCTCTTTCTGTCTAATTTGCAACCTGCATAGTCTGCATATGTGTAACCAATTAGATCAAACCCTGAGTCTTTGGAGTACCAAAGACCCAGGTTAGGGGTACCTTTTAAGTACCTAAAAATTCTTTTCACAGCTTTAAAATGAGACTCCCTAGGATCTGACTGATAACGTGCACACATACATGTAGCAAACATTATATCAGGTCTACTTCTTTGAGTTCAATGAGTGAAAGAAAATTAGAAAAGAAACAATAGTTTGCAAATGCAAAGTCAGACACAGGTGTCTGAGAAGAACCAGGTTTAGGCAAACCAGTAGGATCTACAACATAATCTTCAAGATGCTTTGGAGGAACTATGTTTCTAGAAGATTTTCTGATAGGAACAACAGGAACCAAGGTGTTATTAGATGATTGATCACCTTCTTGAATACCAACAGGCTCATCTTCTTGTTGAACTTCTTCTGTATGAGAATTATCTGCAGAATCATTTTTCAATCCAGAAGAATGAGGTTCATCTGACTCAGACTCTGAATCCAGAGTCTGAACACTGTTACCAGAAATTAAATTTGACAATTCACCAAGTGCAGAATGCTCAGAACTAGATGACTGATTTATTTCAATAGAACTTTCATCAAAAGAAACATTAATGGATTCTTCAATCTTCATTATTCTCTTATTAAATACTCTAAAAGCTTTAGAAACAGAAGAATATCCCATGAACACACCTTCATCAGATTTTGGCCTCATCTTTTCAAGCTGATCTCTTTGATTTAAAATATAGCACTTACACCCAAATACATGAAAGTAATGAATAGTAGGCACCTTTTTATGGTATAACTCATAGGGAGTTCTGCCATGTTTCTTCACAATCAAAGACCTGTTTTGAGTATAACAAGTTGTATTAACAGCTTCTGCCCAGAATCTGAGCGCAACATTTGATTGGCATAGCATAGTTCTGGCTGCTTCAATAAGTGTTCTATTTCTTCTTTCAGCAACTCCATTTTGTTGTGGAGTTCTAACAGCAGAGAAATTTTGACCAATTCCAGACTCTTCACAAAAGTCAATTAAAGTAACATTTTTGAACTCAGTGCCATGATCACTTCTCAATTGCTTAACAAGAACACCTTTTTGAACCTGTTCTCTCTTGATCAAATTAATGATTTCTTCAGGAGCATCACTTTTTGCAGCTAAGAAAATAACCCAGGTAAACCTAGAATACTCATCAACAATTACCAAAGTATATCTTTTCCCACCCAAACTACTAGTGTTCATTGGAACAAATAGATCCATGTGAAGCATATGAAGTGGATCACTAATAGTAGCTAGGATTTTTTAGGGAAACTTTGTTTTGGTTTGTTTACCCATAATGCAAGCAGAACAAGGTTTATCTTTCTTGAAAGGTTGTTGAGGCAACCCTCTAACAAGCTTCTTTTTGGAAAGCTCATTAATATTTTTGAAATTGAGATGAGATAACCTTTTATGCCAAAGCCAATTAAGTTCAGGAACAGTCTGAGAATACAAACAAGTTTCAATTCCAGTATCAACAGAATCTAAATCCAGCATGTACACATTTTGAACTCTCCAAGCTACAAGTGTTGGCCTTCCTTTTGGATCATAAATAATACCAGCTTTCTTTCTTATTCTAATCTCACAATCTTCATCAGCAATCTGACTCACACTTAGCAGATTATGCTTCAACCCTTCAACTAAAGCAACTTTCTTAAATGAAACACTTCCAGCTTCAACAGTACCATAACCAATAGTCTTTGCAACTGAATTATCACCATATCTTACAGAAGGACCTTTTTCTTCTACAAACCCTACAAGATGCTCTTTGCATCCAGTCATGTGTCTTGAGCAGCCACTGTACAAATACCATAAATTACCCTGCTACACAAGACACAAAACAAAAGAAAATGGTTAGTTTTCAAGGGGAACCCACTTTTCAGTGGGTTCAGTTGGAGTGCTCTTCACTCTCCAAACAAAAGCTTTGTTCTCAATCCAAATCAACTGGTCCTTAACTGTTTTCAAAACACCTTCACAAACTTTAGGTTTCCAAACCTTGTCAATTTTCTCAGGAAAACAAGATGTTCTTTTAACTAAAGGTTTTTCTTGACTCTTGATTTTTTCATTGAGTTTTGAAATTTTCATTTTGAGTTTTTGGATAGTCTTTGCTTGTTTTGACCTTCTTTTAGTTGACCTTATTGGATCTGGACAAGTGTCACTATCAGAGGATGATTCAGAATCACTTTTGCTACTTGACTCGTGGGTGTCAGACTCTAGGTCAGAACATACACTTTCACTTTTAGAGACTAAACTGTTAGAGTCTGAAGATTTCAAGAGTTCAGACTCTAGTGGATTTCTGCATTCTAGTATTATAGTCTCTGAGGGTTCAACAGGATCTAATGATCTTACAAATGCATTAGTTAAAATCTTTTTGTCACCATCAAATTTTACAAAAGTGTCAGGTAAAATATCAGGTTTGAATACACTAGGATCAACTTCCACATTATTGTTTAATATGTAGTTTTCACCTAGTATAGCCTTGACATCATTTGGAATTTGTTTGGCAATAGCATCAGAATTCTTTTTGGAATATACACACCAAGATTTACAAATTGTTTCATAATATTTTGACCTTTTAACTGATCTTCCTAATTCAGTATTTAGCCTTTTTGTTTCTTCTGTGTATGCCATTTTGTAGGTGTCAAGTTCTGCCTCACATTCTTTTAACTCTTTAATTTCAGCATCTTTGTTTTCAATGGTGTTTTTAAGATCAAAAATTTGTGTTCTTAACCTATCAATATCTTCTAAGCACCACTTAAAGTCAAGTAACAAATACTGAAACATTCTCATTTTTTCATTATCAAGATAGTTTACAAAATTTTGTACCTTATAGGCAGAAACTTTATTACAAGTAGAGTCTTTATCCATCTTTTCAATAGCTTTCAAATCTTCCTCAAACTTGCTAGAACCACTATCTCTTTCAGTTATAGCCATAAGACACTTATCCTCTTCCTCATCAGATGATGAATCTTCATCCTCCCATGCTTCTGTGTACAAAGCCTTCTCCTGATCTTTGTTCTTAGACTTTTCTGCTTCACTCTTCAACTTCATGTACTTGAGCTTATACTTTCTTGCCTTGTCAACAGACTTGTTGGTAATTGAACCTACTTCACTCTTAGACCAGCAATCTGCAGCTATATGACCTATCTTTCCACACTTAAAACATTTAGCTTTCTTTGGATCAAAAGTACTCTTACCTTTACCCTTCTTATAACCAAACCTTTTCTGCTCAATCCTTTGAGTCAAAAGAGCCACCTGCCCTTCCAGATCTTGAATCTCCTCATCTTCATCAGAATCACTATCATCGTCAGAAGTTTTATCACTTTCAGATTCAACCTTGCTAGAATAACTGGAGAATAATTGCTTATTCTTCTTTGTGCTAGCCACCAATGCAGCTTCTGGATCTTTAACAACCTTCTTATCATTAATCTTGTTCTTTAATTGTGTTTCTTCAAAATTTGATAGTATGCCAAACAGCTCACTTAATTCATAGTTGTCTATCTTCTCACTGATTACCATGGATGTAATCACAGACTCAAAATTTGAAGGTAACAATTCAATGAACTTTTGACACAATACTGTAATGATCCAGAAAATTCCACATTAATACATATATATATATATATATATATATATATATATATATATATATATATATATATATATATATATATATATATATATATATATATATATATATATATTTAAATAAATAATGTAATTATATATTTTATATAAGTAACTCGATATATATATCATTGAAAATGGCAAGATTTTATTTGGACAAAAATATGGGACTTTCTATTTTTCACTTTTGATAAACATGCATATCTATATAAATTCGAAATTAGACGAGGAAAAAATTTAATGTAGCTAGACATTTGATCATGCAAGCTGATGTGTGTGTATATAATTAGTCTCATTTAAATTTTGTTAAATATAAAATAAAGATTTCTAATGAGCAACAAAAGACTACAACATTTCGTATCAAGATTTCAAGTTAAAATGATGGAAATCACTAAACCTGCGTACTTTCACGAGAAAAATCATAATTAAATCATACTGACTCGAAAAAGGGTGATTCTGGTGTCCAGACGTCCGTAACTCAAAAATCTACAACTTTCATGAAGACACCATACGCGGACCGCGTACCTATCTACGCGAAACGCGTAATGTTTGTCGACATAAAAAGTTTGTCGACATAAAAAGTGATAGCGGCTATAATTATTATATTATTATTTAAATAAAATATGCATGATAGGATCGAAGTTTTTCATCTATAAATTGAGAATTCGTTCTTGCTTTTAAACTACACATGCATATATACTTTTACATATTTTGATGTTATATTTTTATAAGTGGTAATATATTGAAAAGAGGTTATGAACGAGTATTTTTAATTCGGGTTTCAAACTGTTTTAAACTAAAGAAATATTGGGTATTGTTCGGGGTATTGTTCTTGAATCCAAGACCAACCATACAGTCGTCTACCATCATTACGTCTACGTAATTTGCCTACAATATTGAGTCTCAATATTGAACTGTGAGTTTATAGTCTCCCTTTTTAAATACTTTAAATATTTTTGGGCTGAGAATACATGCAATTTATTTTAAACACGATAAGACACAAGTACATACTAAATTCTACACTGAGTTAAACCGAAAATCCCTTAGCTTTGGTAACTAGTAGCTGCCAGTACATAGGATATGGACTGGTGGGCGCGAATAATTGTATATGGATCCATAGGGCTTGACATCCCCGTCCGAGCTAGAGCACTAGCCTTTTAACGGACGTATGTTATTTGAGTTTAAGACACGTTGGTTTGCGTGTATTAAAACGAATGGGGTAATTATCACTATAGCGTTAAGTTTAGTTACCAGGGTGCTCTGTTACGTAGAATCTATTGATAAACTTTTGATGAAATCTTGTGGTCTATCTTTATATATGTTTATGACTCGAGCAATTAAACCTATAACTCACCAACATTCGTGTTGACTTTTTAGCATGTTTTATTCTCAGGTCCTTAGAATGCTTCCGCTGTGATGTGCTTGTTGCCTGCATGGAGTCTCTCATGCTTTGTACAAAGTTTATTGCATTCAAAATAAAACTGCGTTGTGTAATACATAATTGGACTGTGATGTCAACCTGTAAATTAAAGACTTATGTATTTCGAGGTTTTGCTTATACCTAAGCACTCGCCCACATGTTTATAACTTTCTATGTTTAGAAAGTCACTTATTTTAATGAATGCAATATTTTATCAAAACGTATCATATAGAGGTCAAAACCTCACTGTGGAATCAATGATTAACGTGCCGCGTCAATAGCGATTTTGACGGGTTGTTACAGTTGGTATCAGAGCTTGAGGTCATAGGGAACCAGAAATTACATTATTGTGTTTAACTGGTAATTGTTAGGATGCATTAGTGAGTCTGGACTATGACCATATCTGTTTTTCCTGATTTTTGCTTATTATTTGGTCAAAAACATTATATGTGATATATTTATATGCTAACGTAATTGTTGTTTCAATTATGTGATAGATGACTTCTTCTAATCCTATTGATAAGGTTAAAAAGGAACATATATTTCATAGCATTATCCCCCAAGAAAGACAAGATTTTAGTTGCAATTGTTCCATTTTCAAGTGATATTCGTTTATATTAAATAAGTGCGAAGACAAAAGGCAGATTCGACAAATTGAAGACAAAAAGGTCCAAAAAGCTCAAAAGTACAAGATACAATTAAAAAGGTTCAAATTATTGATGAAGAACGTCTAAAAATGACAAGAGTACAAGTTACAAAACGCAAAGTACACGATATAAAATAGTACGCAAGGACGTTCGAAAATCCGGAACCGGGACATGAGTCAACTCTCAACGCTCGACGCAACGGTGTAAAAATTACGAGTCAACTATGCACAAGAATATAATATAATATTTAAATAATTCATATTAAGAATAATATTAAATAATAAAAAGTTGTTAATTGAGCATAGTTCAGGGGTCATAAATGAAAATTTAAATTTATATTTTGCCTATAAAAAGGCAATTTACTCGATGTATTGGACACCCCTTTTTATCCCAAAAATTCAATCTCTCTCTCTCGTTTATATGTAACATAAATATATATATATTTATAATATTAATTTTAATTTTAATAATAATTTTAATTATGATTTAGTTAAGTTATGGTACAAATTAATTACGGGTTTTAAGTCAGAACTCTGCCCGTGCAACGCTACGCGATTAATCACCACTGTAAGCTATGTTCTTCCTTTTTAATTTAATGTCTCGTAACTAAGTTATTATTATGCTTATTTGAGCCGAAGTAATCGTGATGTTGGACTATATTAAGACGGGACTATTGGATTTTGTACCATAATTAAGGTTTGGGCAAAAGACCGACACTTGTGGAAATTGGACTATTGACTATTAATAGATGGGGGGTATTGTCTAATTGAGTGACAACTCATTGGAGTCTGTCGAACCTATCTTCAAATTAATTAACCTAATAATTAATAATGATTATGGTTGTCCTATTTAGTGACGTTCATATGGAATCTGTTATAATCATTTAATTAATCAATTGGGTTGGGTAATTGATTATTCATTCTGATCAAGTGGATGAATTAATATTCATAAACTAATTAAAACAGGGGTGGATTACATACAGTGATAACTGGTGTAATTGTTGACAGAAGTGATAACTGCGTCACAGTTTAAATCCTTAATCAGTTGGAATATTTGACTTCGGGTATAAGGGTAATTTGACGAGGATACTCGCACTTTATATTTATGACCGATGGACTATTATGGACAAAAACCATATAGACGTATCAAATAAACCAGGACAAAGGACAATTAACCCATGGTAATAAATTAAAATCAACACGTCAAACATCATGATTACGGAAGTTTAAATAAGCATAATTCTTTTATTATATTTCTCATCGTATCTTTATTTACTGTCATTTTATTACTCGCAATTTTATTTACTGTCATTTTATTTATTGTCATTATTTTACGCACTTTAATTATCGTCATTTATCTTTACGCTTAAAATATAGAATCGACAAACCGGTCATTAAACGGTAAAACCCCCCTTTTATAATAATATTACTACTTATATAATTATATATATTTTGTATAAATATAGTTAAAAATATAGTAAGTATCACTAGCTCCCTGTGGAACGAACCGGACTTACTAAAAACTACACTACTCTACGATTAGGTACACTGCCTATAGTGTTGTAGCAAGGTTTAGTTATATCCCATCCGTAAATTAATAAAACTTGTGTCATATTTTATAGTATTTTGTATTAAAAATAATACTATTTCGTACCCTCACGCTACATCATCAAGTTTTTGGCGCCGCTGCCGGAGAACTCGGCGAAACACTATATTTTTAATTTATATTTGTAAAGAAAAAAAAAAGAAAAAAAAAATGACACGCTTTGTCCCTCTTTTGTTGTACTAGTTTTTTTTTTAAAAAAAAAAACCACTATCTTTGTTCCCACTATCGTTTCTCTCTAAAAAAAAAAAAAAAAAAACGTAAAAAAAAAAAACAAAAAACGTATCTAAAAAAAAAATATATTTTTAAAAAAATATTTTTTTTAAGATTTTGTCTATAAAAAAAATGTTTTTTTTAGTTTTATTACCTTTAGATTTATAGAATCTAGTTACAACTTTTAGTATTAAGTCTAGTTTTTTGCCGTAGTATTTTTTTTACTTCTAGAATTTTTAGGCTTTGCCGTAAAATCCCTTAAGTGCTTATTCCTTAGACTAAGTTTTAGGTGCTTTAGAATTTTGCGACGCCATTTTTCGTGCTACTTTCTTATTTTTATTTATCTTTCGACGCCGTTTACCTATGTATCAATTACAATTCCAATTAGTGATCTCTATTTGTAGTTTTAATTTTAAGATAGTGATAGTTATAAGGTTGGATTAACCGCGTGTTTACAAACCACTCTTCGTCTTTTTCATTTTTCGACACTTTTCGACGCGCAATCTTTTTCTCTCTTATTTCTCGCCATTCTAGTTTTTAGGACTTAGAATTTTTTCTACTTCTTCTCTAAATTTCTTAAAATTACGAAAATTTATTTTAAGTGGTTAAATTGATAGACATCAAAATTTTCTGGTTCGTAGTAATAGTTGGATTTGTACGTGGACCGGGTTATTGGAGCCAAACAGTCCTCAATTATATTGAGACCAAACGAATCCTGCCCCTCTGCTGCATCTTTTGACTATTCGAAACGTGGGCAAAATCAGAAAAGTCTATTGAGTGAATGCACCGAGCAAGACGTTCACCACCTTTTGTACGTTCACCACCTGTAACTCGATCAAGACATCTAGCAAATATAACCGCCGTTGATTTTTCTTTAGAATCGTCATCCAGTCGACCAAGTACTCCAATTCAAATTTCCGATAATCCATCTTTTGAACCCGACTTCACAATTAAGAACCCGGAGCATATTCAAGGACAATTCCAAGATCCTGAACCACTAATTATTCCTCCTGAGCCACAAACCATTAAATCAGAATCCTCTAGTGATTCGTATTCAACAAATTCAATTATGGAAGTAACGGAACCTCTAAGTATGGAAGATCGAATGAGAGCCACACGCACGGGCCAAGGTCACGCCATTATTAAGCCAGAAGTTAATGCGCCAGATTATGAAATCAAAGGACAAATTCTACACATGGTAACTAACCAATGCCAATTCAGTGGTGCACCGAATGAAGATCCTAACGAACACCTTCGTACGTTTAAAAGAATTTGTACACTATTCAAAATCCGAGAAGTGGAAGATGAGCAGATCTATCTCATGTTGTTTCCCTGGACTTTAAAGGGAGAAGCCAAAGATTGGTTAGAATCGTTACCTGAAGGGGCGATTGACACATGGGATGTTTTAGTTAAAAAATTTCTTAAAAAATTCTTTCCGGCATCTAAAGCCGTGAGACTTCAAGGAGAAATTGTTACGTTCGCGCAAAAGCCAAATGAAACATTATATGAGGCGTGGACAAGATTCGGAAGGATGTTGAGAGGATGTCCTCAACACGGTTTAGACACTTACCAAATAGTACAAATATTCTACCAAGGTGTCAACGTTGCTACACGAAAAGACATCGACATAACAGCTGGTGGTTCCATTATGAAGAAAACCGCAACTGAAGCTTACAAAATTATTGATAACACAGCCTCCCACTCTCATGAGTGGCACCAAGAGAAAGATATATATCGTTCATCTAAAGCGGCTAGAGCCGATTCTAGCCATAACTTTGATTCCGTTTTCGCAAAAATAGATGCTTTCGAGAGATGAATGGAAAAGATGAATAAAGATATTCACGCAATACGAATTAGTTGTGAGCAATGCGGTGGACCACACTTAATGAAAGACTGTCACATTGAACAAACGATGGAACAACGTGAGAATGTTGTCTACATGAACCAAAGGCTGGAAAATAGTTATCAGAATAATTATCAACCGCCAAGGCCAAACTTCAATCGAAATCAAAACATTCTTTACAATCCAAAAGGACCCGACAATAACTCGTATAACCAACAAGGTCCGAATAACCAACCAACTCAAAATAACACTTTCAATCAACAAAGACCTGGCTTATATAAACCACCACAACAAACCGACGAGAAGAAGTCAAATCTGGAAGAATTGGTATTTAAGCTAGTTGAATCTCAAACACAATTTATTGAAACTCAAACCCAAACGAACGAGAGATTTGATCAGTCATTAAGAACTCAACAAGCTTCCATTTTGAATCTTGAAAAACACGTAGGTACTCTTGCTAGCATGATGAGTGAGAGGGAACAAGGAAAGCTACCGAGTAATACTGAAGTAAATCCTCGGAATGAGAATGTTAACATGATATCAACAAATTCTGAAAAACCAATACCAGAAGTTGGGGAGGTTTTAGATGTAAGTAACAATGAAGAAGTTACACCACCACCACCACCCGAGTATGTAAAGCCAGTGGTGGCACCATACAGACCACCCATCCCGTTTCCAAGAAAAGGAGTTGAGTATGAGCAAGTAATAGGTAATAAAGTTTGTGATACCTCTGGAAAGAAGAAGAAGAAGAATAAAAAAGTGCAAGAAACAAAAACAGTAGAAGTAAACCCGGTGAAGACAGTTCCACCAAATCCTCCACCTAGGGTAGGTGATCCGGGTGAATTTATTGTTCCTTGTCTACTTAGTGACTGTGTCATGTATGATGCACTAGCAGATTTAGGTTCAAGTGTGAGTGTTATGCCTCTTTCATTATATAAGAGATTAGGTGTAGGTGAGTTAACTCCAACGGATATGAGTGTTCGACTCCTTGATCAAACCATTAAGCACCCAGTTGGAATTGCTGACAACCTACCCGTTCAAGTAGGTAATTTAACCTTTCTAGTCGAATTCATTGTCATTGACATAGAAGAGGACTCAAACGTTCCTCTAATTTTAGGTCGACCATTCTTAGCGTCCACCGGGGTGTTATTTGATGTAAGAAAGGGTAGAATGACACTTAGTAATGATGAGAAATCGATCACCTTTATGATTCGACAGTCTAAATATCCACAAACCAAAACCGTTGAACCGACCAAAACGATTGGTAAGAACCATGTTGTTTTACCAACTCCAACGGTAATGCTTAACAATAATAGAACGCCTAAGTGTGGGGAAAATGAAGTAACACCTAATGATGACTTGATAATAAAGAACCCCATAGTTGATACGAAATTAAATAACCCCGTTATTAACAGTTCAATGAAGAAACTTTTTAAACGGGTTATTGATGCTAAAAGTAAGGGAAACTTTAAGTTATATAACCGGTTAGTATCCAATCTGTCACCTAAAGAAAAGGCGAAGCTAGTTGAATTTGTGGATATTACGGAAAAAGCTGGTCACTGGCTTAAAGCAAAAGTCACGGATATGCAAGTTGATTATGGACCAAGAGAAATTAACGATGAAGTTAATCACAATTTTGACACCACGGCTACCTAAGTGTGGGGAGATTCAAATGTTCTAAAAAGAAAATGCTATCTAGAGTTAGTTGTTCTGTTCTCGTGTAGTTCCGAGAATGGAACCCGATTGGTCTTTTCCGCTAGCAGACACTAAAGAACTAGTTTTCTCCCTCCATTCTGAATTTTTGTTTTGTAGGTTTTTTTTATGAAATTAATCTGCATTTTAATTTAAGTTTTTAAAAACAAAATTTACTTTAATTCATTAAGTTTAAAAAATGATTTCTAAAATTCGTCGTGAGTTAAAGACTAGGTCGTTGAGCCGAAATTGCTTTACCCGAGGGCGGGGCGACAAATTTTGTTATCATTTAATTTTATTGATCTAAAGTATACAAAAAAAAAATATTATATTAATTTTTGAACGTAGGGGTTATATACCAAACTTCAAAAATATGTATATATGTTTGTATTTTATGTTATGTACACAGCAGGGTAAAACAGCGCACTTTCAAAGACTGTCATTAAGTTCAACAAAAAGCTACTAATTTTGATGACAAGGCGCAAAATATCAAATGTGATGTAAAATAATATGCTTACAAACTGGGTATTTTTAATCACTTTTCTACACTAATCACCCTCATGAATTTATAATTATAGTCTGATTTCATGCAAATGAGGGCATTGCATGATCTCAAGTGTGGGGAAGGGTTATAAATTCTCTCGGGTTTACACTTATTTTATTTGCCAAATTTTGTGAAAATTTGAAAAATTTTCAATTAAATGAACTCAAAATCATGTTTATACATATTTATGAACGATGAAAACTAGGTGATAATACCAAAATTATCGTTACCTCGAAAAGGACATAAATTGAGAAACACCCTAAAACGCTTGAATTCATTTAAAATGAAATAGAAGAAAATAAAAAGGCAAAGAAAGAAACTAAGTGTGGGAAGAATGTACCAAGTTATTCAATTTAAAACATATATCACATATTTTTGTACAAGATTATTGCAGGTACTTTTGCTTTGGACGATACTAATCAGTTTTACCCGGTTTACTGTAATACATTTGAAAGAAAGATGGATCTACACGATGAATCAATTCCATCATTAAAAGGAAGTAAAGTCTTCCGAAAAAGACACGCGCTTCTTGATTTAGGTCATGAAGTTGTCGTCCAGACCAGCTGTAGGTTGACGAAAAATCTAGAAAAGTCATCTCTAAAATCAGCAGAAAATCCACGGACCTCAGCATCAAACAGGGTCGCCATGTGGTCAGATTTATCCTAACCATGAGAAGGATTTATCTCGTACAATGGGGGGGCACCGTGCAAATTAGCTTGATAAGACTAATGAATCAGATCCCCAGAAAGGATAATCTCCTTAAAGATCAAAAATCAGCTTTTAAGACTGATATTACTCAATCCTAGAGATTGACCTTAAAGATTGAGAATTACAAACTCATGGAATTCAATGATATCTAAACTCGAGCTTGAACGAAAAAATATTTTGATCAAAAATAAAACCGATTTGTTTTCTGAAAACCTATTTTCAATGCGTTCATTACCATTGAACGTAAAATCCTAAGAATTCATCAGAATTCATTAGGTCACCTGAACCAAATCGGGTGTCAACCGTAAGAACGGTGGTTGCATATCATGGTCGGAGACAGGACCTTGTGCCAGACTGAAAAATCATAGGATGATCTTTACTATTGCTCCTACCAAGGATAGTTCTAGCATCCGACACGTTAATAAGACCATAATCATCTGCATGTCACGGGACATTGCCTTAACAGTTTCTTGTTCATCGCTTTCCTTTACAACCGGACGGTAGTTTACCGAAAGGTAATATACGGAACAAGTAAACTGGATGTGTGCTTTCCGATACCGGGATAGCAGTGGATTACACGAACCTAAAATTTTTAGCCAAAATATTGATCCACAAATATATTTTGCAACACCGATGATGGATCAAATCAGAAAACTTATCTAGGGTAAAAGCTAGAATGAATTTTCAAAAGATCAAATGTTTTCATAAAGATCTAATTTCCTTAATGGATCTAAATTTTTATAGTCATGTGGGACTGTAAACCATATCGTTACTACCATTGTTTATACCGCCATATCAAAATCACTGATGTACAAAGTGTGAAGAATAAAGAAGTGATTCTAGTATTTCAAGACTATATTGCTTGAGGACAAGCAACGCTCAAGTATGGGGATATTGATAAGGCTAAAAAGGAACATATATTTCATAGCATTATCCCCCAAGAAAGACAAGATTTTAGTTGCAATTGTTCCATTTTCAAGTGATATTCGTTTATATTAAATAAGTGCGATGACAAAAGGCAGATTCGACAAATTGAAGACAAAAAGGTCCAAAAAGCTCAAAAGTACAAGATACAATTAAAAAGGTTCAAATTATTGATGAAGAACGTCTAAAAATGACAAGAGTACAAGTTACAAAACGCAAAGTACACGATATAAAATAGTACGCAAGGACGTTCGGAAATCCGGAACCGGGACATGAGTCAACTCTCAACGCTCGACGCAACGGTGTAAAAATTACGAGTCAACTATGCACAAGAATATAATATAATATTTAAATAATTCATATTAAGAATAATATTAAATAATAAAAAGTTGTTAATTGAGCATAGTTCAGGGGTCATAAATGAAAATTTAAATTTATATTTTGCCTATAAAAAGGCAATTTACTCGATGTATTGGACACCCCTTTTTATCCCAAAAATTCAATCTCTCTCTCTCGTTTATATGTAACATAAATATATATATATATATATTTATAATATTAATTTTAATTTTAATAATAATTTTAATTATGATTTAGTTAAGTTATGGTACAAATTAATTACGGGTTTTAAGTCAGAACTCTGCCCGTGCAACGCTACGCGATTAATCACCACTGTAAGCTATGTTCTTCCTTTTTAATTTAACGTCTCGTAACTAAGTTATTATTATGCTTATTTGAGCCGAAGTAATCGTGATGTTGGACTATATTAAGACGGGACTATTGGATTTTGTACCATAATTAAGGTTTGGGCAAAAGACCGACACTTGTGGAAATTGGACTATTGACTATTAATAGATGGGGGGGTATTGTCTAATTGAGTGACAACTCATTGGAGTCTGTCGAACCTATCTTCAAATTAATTAACCTAATAATTAATAATGATTATGGTTGTCCTATTTAGTGACGTTCATATGGAATCTGTTATAATTATTTAATTAATCAATTGGGTTGGGTAATTGATTATTCATTCTGATCAAGTGGATGAATTAATATTCATAAACTAATTAAAACAGGGGTGGATTACATACAGTGATAACTGGTGTAATTGTTGACAGAAGTGATAACTGCGTCACAGTTTAAATCCTTAATCAGTTGGAATATTTGACTTCGGGTATAAGGGTAATTTGACGAGGATACTCGCACTTTATATTTATGACCGATGGACTATTATGGACAAAAACCAGATAGACGTATCAAATAAACCAGGACAAAGGACAATTAACCCATGGTAATAAATTAAAATCAACACGTCAAACATCATGATTACGGAAGTTTAAATAAGCATAATTCTTTTATTATATTTCTCATCGTATCTTTATTTACTGTCATTTTATTACTCGCAATTTTATTTACTGTCATTTTATTTATTGTCATTATTTTACGCACTTTAATTATCGTCATTTATCTTTACGCTTAAAATATAGAATCGACAAACCGGTCATTAAACGGTAAAACCCCCCTTTTATAATAATATTACTACTTATATAATTATATATATTTTGTATAAATATAGTTAAAAATATAGTAAGTATCACTAGCTCCCTGTGGAACGAACCGGACTTACTAAAAACTACACTACTCTACGATTAGGTACACTGCCTATAGTGTTGTAGCAAGGTTTAGGTATATCCCATCCGTAAATTAATAAAACTTGTGTCATATTTTGTAGTATTTTGTATTAAAAATAATACTATTTCGTACCCTCACGCTACATCATCACCTATCATTTTGTACGACTCGGAATCGGACACTGAATCTATTCTATCCACAACTGAAAAGGGCGTTCTAATACCTATTAAAGAAGAAATTGTGTTAGCCGGGGAATCTCAACTCCCGGTAAACCCAGAGGAGGTTCCAGCTCCACCCAGCTTTAGTTTTCCGGAGCCACAGTATCGTTGGCATGGACCCATAATCCCTGGAGTAAAAGAGGATCGTCCATTTCTAAACAAATATGGACATTGGTCCAGATATACCGCCGACGGGCGGGTTGTGCCGATTACGCCTGGCAGATTTCGGTTCATGACCACCGGTACATATTCTTGCAGTTCGTCATCATATTCTCCTACACATGACTCAGACAGTTCGTCATCAGACGAGATCAGTAAGGAGGAGGATTTCGCTAATGAAATAAAAGAGATCACTAAGGAGAAATTCCAACTTGCTATAGATAATAAAAACAACCACAATAATAAAATGTCCTTAATTATTAAAAAAGAACAGGACCATTCGATCCGTAACCACCCTTATTGTATTAAACCCACTGAGGCAACGGGTACCTCAAAACCCCAACTAAAAATAAAATACACTGCCAGAATGTCTGTCGGACCATGTGCACACAAACAATTGGCAGAGAGAACCAAATGGGAAGAAGTTTCTGATAGTTCTGAATGAACGACCTCGCAACCATAAATCTTCCATGCGCTATTTTATTGCTTATGTGTGCTACTCTATCTTGTTATGTAAAATAAGCATATGTAAAATATCAGTATTGTATGGTATTGTATTATTTTGGTTTATTAATAATAAATGCACGGAATGATTATTTGTATTATTACTACTTCTTATTATTATTATTATTACATAATAATGTAGTAACTCGCTATAATTTTTTATAGTGGAATATTATTAGGATTTTAGTAGTTAATTCCTTGTACTAGCTATTATGTATGAACTTAACGGGTAGGTAATACCCTAGAAATAATTATAAAATGCTAATAAGAAGAAAAGGCTTTTATAATAATTGGTTCATATTATTAATATGCTACGATTAACTATTGACAACTCATTTTACCTATAATATTCTATATGATTAAATTATATCTGTTGTGTTTATTGAAGAAACATGTCTCAAATGTCGGATGCTGAGTTTGAGCAACTAGTCGAGAAACGTGTGAATGAAAGAATTGCTGCAACCGAAGCAGCAAAAGCAACAGCCGAAGCAGCAGCCAAAGCAGCAGCCGTAAACACAAACTCACGAAACGGATGCTCATACAAAACTTTTCAAGGATGCAAACCACAGACGTTTAGTGGAACCGAGGGACCAGTCGGTCTAACCCGATGGTTTGAAAAGATGGAGTCCGTTTTCAAAATCAGTAATTGTGCGAACGGGGACAAGTCAAAGTATGCTTCGTGCACGTTGCAAGATGGTGCACTTACTTGGTGGAACAATTATGCTAAAGCAGAAGGAATAGATACGGCATATGATATCTCTTGGGAAGAACTGAAAAAGATGCTAATCGAGGAGTACTGTCCTCGAAACGAGATCAGAAAAATGGAATCTGAGTTACGTAATCTGAAGGTTATCGGCGCGAATCTCAATAACTATGAAAAGCGTTTCATGGAACTAGCCTTGTTATGTCCCGAATTGGTGCCAAACGAGAAACGAAAGATAGAAATGTATATTGACGGTTTATCGATCAATATCAAAGGAAATGTTACATCGTCCAAACCAAATACGATGCAGGAAGCCATGACAATGGCACACCAACTCATGGACCAGATCACAGAGAGTTCGATTAAGGCACCAATTACCGAAGTCAAGACAACTGAAGGAAAGAGGAAATGGGAAGACTATAAGGGCAAAAGTACTCACCTGAAGAAACAAGAAACTTTTAAAGGTAAACAAGATGGGGCAACTGCAAGTCCAAACTATAAGGGACCCCATCCGTTCTGCAAAAGATGTTACACACATCATGCAGGTTATTGTCAAGTGGTCTGTGATAAGTGCAACAAGAAAGGACATGTGGCGAAAGATTGTTATGCCACCGTTTCTGAAGTAAAGACAAAACTGACTGATGTCAAGAAATGTTTTAGATGCGGGAAGTCTGGTCACTTTATAAATCAATGCCCTGATAAGGAGAAGAACAAAGAACCCGCACGTGGGAGGGCATTTAATGTTAGTGCCAGTAAAGCACGTGAGGATCCTAATCTTGTCACGGGTACGTTTACCGTTAATAATCAACTAGCTTCTATTATGTTTGATACGGGTGCTGATAGAAGTTATATGTGTAAAGACTTTAGTTTTAAACTAAAATGTGCATCATTAGCTCTTGACGATAAATATACTATTGAATTAGCTAATGGTAAACTAATAAAAGCCGATAAAATTTGCCATGGTTGCGAAATGAATCTCGCTGGTGAAACCTTCAAAATCGATTTGATACCCGTAGAATTAGGAAGTTTTGACGTAATCGTTGGCATGGACTGGATGTCCAAAACAAGAGCGGAAGTTGTTTGCGCTGAGAAAGCAATTCGCATCCCTCGTAAGGATGAAACGTCATTAATGATTTATGGGGAGAAGAGCAACTCAAAGCTGAATTTTATCAGCTGTATGAAGGCCCAGAAACTTATAAGAAAAGGTTGTTATGCTATTTTGGCACATGTAAAGAAGATCGATACTGAAGAAAGAAGCATTAATGACATGCTGGTTGTAAGAGAATATCCCGGAGTATTTCCAGAAGAATTACCGGGGCTACCTCCACACAGATGTGTAGAATTCCAGATTGATCTCATACCAGGAGCTGCACCTGTAGCCCGATCTCCATATAGACTTGCACCTTCAGAAATGCAAGAATTACAAGACCAGTTGCAAGAATTATCAGACCGTGGATTTATTCGTCCTAGTTTTTCACCTTGGGGTGCTCCTATTTTGTTCGTCAAGAAGAAGGATGGATCTATGAGAATGTGCATAGATTACCGAGAATTAAACAAATTAACGATCAAGAATACCCATTACCGAGGATTGATGATTTGTTTGATCAATTGCAAGGATCAAGTGTTTATTCCAAGATTGATCTACGCTCCGGATATCATCAGCTGAAAGTGAAGGAAGAAGATGTTCCTAAAACCGCGTTCAGAACCCGTTACGGTCACTATGAATTTCTAGTCATGCCTTTTGGATTGACTAATGCTCCAGCAGTATTCATGGATCTAATGAATCGCATCTGTAGACCATATTTAGACAAATTTGTCATTGTTTTTATCGACGACATATTGATTTACTCGAAGAACAAGGAAGAACATGAGCAACACTTAAGACTGGTACTAGAGATACTCAAGAAAGAAGAATTGTACGCAAAATTTTCGAAGTGTGATTTCTGGTTACAAGAAGTACAATTTTTGGGACATGTTGTCAGTAAACATGGAATTAAAGTTGACCCTGCCAAGATCGAAGCCATTAGTAAATGGGAAACACCGAAGACTCCAACACAAATCCGCCAATTCTTAGGTCTTGCTGGTTACTACCGAAGATTCATTCAAGATTTCTCTAGAATCACCAAACCCTTAACTTCATTGACTCAAAAGGGAAAGAAGTATGATTGGTCCACGGAACAGGAATCCTCATTCCAGTTGTTAAAGAAGAAGTTAACGTCTGCACCCATTTTGTCATTACCGGAAGGAAATGATGATTTCGTGATCTATTGTGATGCTTCGCGCCAAGGTTTAGGATGTGTATTAATGCAACGCACAAAAGTTATCGCATATGCCTCACGACAACTAAAAATTCATGAAAAGAACTATACAACACACGATTTGGAACTTGGAGCTGTAGTTTTTGCACTCAAAATATGGAGACACTATCTATATGGCACCAAGTGTACAGTGTACACTGACCATAAGAGTCTTCAGCATATTTTTGATCAAAAACAACTCAATATGAGACAACGTCGCTGGGTAGAGTTGTTAAACGATTACGATTGTGAAATCCGTTACCACCCCGGAAAGGCTAATGTTGTAGCTGATGCCCTAAGTCGAAAAGAAAGAGTAAAACCTCTGAGGGTCCGAGCTTTGAATATTACAATTCGTACCGATCTCACAAAGCAAATTCAAGCAGCACAGTTAGAAGCTTTAAAAGAAGAAAATGAAAAAGGCGAAATGAGCAGAGGGTTAGAAAAACAGCTTGAGGTAAAAGCCGATGGAACCCTGTATTTTGCTGATAGGATATGGGTACCAAAATATGGTAATCTAAGGCAACTAGTACTAGATGAAGCACACAAAACGAGGTACTCAATTCACCCAGGAAACGGGAAAATGTACCACGATCTCAAGAAGTTTTATTGGTGGCCTAATATGAAGACAGAAATTGCTACTTATGTAAGCAAATGTTTGACGTGTGCAAAGGTCAAAGCTGAGCACCAAAAGCCGTCAGGATTACTGCAACAACCAGAAATTCCGCAGTGGAAATGGGAAAGAATAACTATGGATTTCATTACGAAATTGCCAAGGACTGCAAGTAGTCATGATACTATTTGGGTGATAGTTGATCGTCTAACTAAATCAGCTCACTTTCTACCAATAAAGGAGACAGACAGTATGGAGAAATTAGCACGCCTATATTTGAAGGAAGTAGTTTCCAGGCATGGTGTACCCATCTCTATCATATCTGATCGCGACACCGGATTCACATCACGTTTCTGGCAGTCATTACAAAAAGCATTGGGAACTCGATTAGATATGAGCACCGCTTATCACCCACAGACAGATGGTCAAAGTGAAAGAACAATACAAACATTGGAAGACATGTTACGGGCATGCGTGATTGACTTTGGAACCAGTTGGGATCGACACTTACCGTTGGCAGAATTTTCATACAATAACAGCTATCATACGAGCATCAACGCAGCGCCATTTGAAGCACTTTACGGTAGAAAGTGCAGATCTCCTATATGTTGGAGTGAAGTAGGAGAAAGACAACTTACTGGACCAGAAATTATTCACGAAACCACCGAAAAGATCATTCAAATACAACAGCGATTGAAAACGGCCATGAGTCGCCAAAAGAGTTATGCTGATGTAAGAAGAAAACCGCTAGAATTTCAAGTGGGCGACAAAGTCATGTTGAAAGTGTCACCCTGGAAAGGCGTTGTACGATTCGGTAAACGAGGAAAGCTAAGTCCTAGGTACGTAGGACCCTTTGAAATCACCGAAAGAATTGGAACAGTTGCTTATCGATTAAAGCTACCGCAAGAACTTAGTAGTGTTCACGACACATTTCACGTGTCAAATTTGAAGAAATGTTTAGCTGAAGAGGATGTCGTAATTCCTCTTGACGAAATACGAATCAATGATAAACTCCATTTTATCGAAGAACCTGTTGAAATCATGGACCGTGAGGTCAAACAATTAAAACAAAGTAAAATACCGATAGTTAGAGTTCGTTGGAACGCTAGACGAGGACCCGAGTTTACTTGGGAACGTGAAGATCAAATGAAGCAAAAGTATCCACATTTGTTCACTGATATCACTCATAAAACAGGTACTACTCAAAATTTCGGGACGAAATTTTCTTTAACGGGGAGGTACTGTAATGATCCAGAAAATTCCACATTAATACATATATATATATATATATATATATATATATATATATATATATATATATATATATATATATATATATATATATATATAACGATTTAAATAAATAATGTAATTATATATTTTATATAAGTAACTCGATATATATATATCATTGAAAATGGCAAGATTGTATTTGGACAAAAATATGGGACTTTCTATTTTTCACTTTTGATAAACATGCATATCTATATAAATTCGAAATTAGACGAGGACAAAATTTAATGTAGCTAGACATTTGATCATGCAAGCTGATGTGTGTGTATATAATTAGTCTCATTTAAATTTTGTTAAATATAAAATAAAGATTTCTAATGAGCAACAAAAGACTACAACATTTCGTATCAAGATTTCAAGTTAAAATGATGGAAATCACTAAACCTGAGTACTTTCACGAGAAAAATCATAATTAAATCATACTGACTCGAAAAAGGGTGATTCTGGTGTCCAGACGTCCGTAACTCAAAAATCTACAACTTTCATGAAGACACCATATGCGGACCGCGTACCTATCTACGCGAAACGCATAATGTTTGTCGACATAAAAAGTTTGTCGACATAAAAAGTGATGGCGGCTTTAATTATTATATTATTATTTAAATAAAATATGCATGATAGGATCGAAGTTTTTCATCTATAAATTGAGAATTCGTTCTTGCTTTTAAACTACACATGCATATATACTTTTACATATTTTGATGTTATATTTTTATAAGTGGTAATATATTGAAAAGAGGTTATGAACGAGTATTTTTAATTCGGGTTTCAAACCGTTTTAAACTAAAGAAATATTGGGTATTGTTCGGGGTATTGTTCTTGAATCCAAGACCAACCATACAGTCGTCTACCATCATTACGTCTACGCAATTTGCCTACAATATTGAGTCTCAATATTGAACTGTGAGTTTATAGTCTCCCTTTTTAAATACTTTAAATATTTTTGGGCTGAGAATACATGCAATTTATTTTAAACACGATAAGACACAAGTACATACTAAATTCTACACTGAGTTAAACCGAAAATCCCTTAGCTTTGGTAACTAGTAGCTGCCAGTACATAGGATATGGACTGGTGGGCGCGAATAATTGTATATGGATCCATAGGGCTTGACATGAAATGTCCCGTTCTTATTGATTAAAAACGTTCCATATTAATTGATTTCGTTGCGAGGTTTTGACCTCTATATGAGACGTTTCTCAAAGACTGCATTCATTTTAAAACAAACCATAACCTTTATTTCATCAACAAAGGTTTAAAAAGATTTACGTAGATTATCAAATAATGATACTCTAAAATATCCTGTTTACACACGACCATTACATAATGGTTTACAATACAAATATGTTACAACAAAATAAGTTTCTTGAATGCAGTTTTTACACAATATCATACAAACATGGACTCCAAATCTCGTCCTTATTTAAGTATGCGATAGCGGAAGCTCTTAATAATCACCTGAGAATAAACATGCTTAAAACGTCAACAAAAATGTTGGTGAGTTATAGGTTTAACCTATATATATCAAATAATAATAATAGACCACAAGATTTCATATTTCAATACACATCCCATACATAGAGATAAAAGTCATTCATATGGTGAACACCTGGTAACCGACAATAACAAGATGCATATATAAGAATATCCCCATCATTCCGGGACACCCTTCGGATATGATATAAATTTCGAAGTACTAAAGCATCCGGTACTTTGGATGGGGTTTGTTAGGCCCAATAGATCTATCTTTAGGATTCGCGTCAATTAGGGTGTCTGTTCCCTAATTCTTAGATTACCAGACTTAATAAAAAGGGGCATATTCGATTTCGATAATTCAACCATAGAATGTAGTTTCACGTACTTGTGTCTATTTTGTAAATCATTTATAAAACCTGCATGTATTCTCATCCCAAAAATATTAGATTTTAAAAGTGGGACTATAACTCACTTTCACAGATTTTTACTTCGTCGGGAAGTAAGACTTGGCCACTGGTTGATTCACGAACCTATAACAATATATACATATATATCAAAGTATGTTTAAAATATATTTACGACACTTTTAATATATTTTGATGTTTTAAGTTTATTAAGTCAGCTGTCCTCGTTAGTAACCTAGAACTAGTTGTCCACAGTTAGATGTACAGAAATAAATCGATAAATATTATCTTGAATCAATCCACGACCCAGTGTATACGTATCTCAGTATTGATCACAACTCAAACTATATATATTTTGGAATCAACCTCAACCCTGTATAGCTAACTCCAACATTCACATATAGAGTGTCTATGGTTGTTCCGAAATATATATAGATGTGTCGACATGATAGGTCGAAACATTGTATACGTGTCTATGGTATCTCAAGATTACATAATATACAATACAAGTTGATTAAGTTATGGTTGGAATAGATTTGTTACCAATTTTCACGTAGCTAAAATGAGAAAAATTATCCAATCTTGTTTTACCCATAACTTCTTCATTTTAAATCTGTTTTGAGTGAATCAAATTGCTATGGTTTCATATTGAACTCTATTTTATGAATATAAACAGAAAAGTATAGGTTTATAGTCGGAGAAATAAGTTACAAGTCGTTTTTGGAAAGGTAGTCATTTTAGTCGAAAGAATGACGTCTAGATGACCATTTTAGAAAACATACTTCCACTTTGAGTTTAACCATAATTTTTGGATATAGTTTCATGTTCATAATAAAAATCATTTTCTCAGAATAACAACTTTTAAATCAAAGTTTATGATAGTTTTTAATTAACTAACCCAAAACAGCCCGCGATGTTACTACGACGGCGTAAATCCGGTTTTACGGTGTTTTTCGTGTCTCCAGGTTTTAAATCATTAAGTTAGCATATCATATAGATATAGAACATGTGTTTAGTTGATTTTAAAAGTCAAGTTAGAAGAATTAACTTTTATTTGCGAACAAGTTTAGAATTAACTAAACTATGTTCTAGTGATTACAAGTGTAAACCTTCGAATAAGATAGCTTTATATGTATGAATCGAATGATGTTATGAACATCATTACTACCTTAAGTTCCTTGGATAAACCTACTAGAAAATAGAAAAATGGATCTAGCTTCAACGGATCCTTGGATGGCTCGAAGTTCTTGAAGCAAAATCATGACACGAAAACAAGTTCAAGTAAGATCATCACTTGAAATAAGATTGTTATAGTTATAGAAATTGAACCAAAGTTTGAATATGATTATTACCTTGTATTAGAATGATAACCTACTGTAAGAAACAAAGATTTCTTGAGGTTGGATGATCACCTTACAAGATTGGAAGTGAGCTAGCAAACTTGAAAGTATTCTTGATTTTATGAAACTAGAACTTTTGGAATTTATGAAGAACACTTAGAACTTGAAGATAGAACTTGAGAGAGATCAATTAGATGAAGAAAATTGAAGAATGAAAGTGTTTGTAGGTGTTTTTGGTCGTTGGTGTATGGATTAGATATAAAGGATATGTAATTTTGTTTTCATGTAAATAAGTCATGAATGATTACTCATATTTTTGTAATTTTATGAGATATTTCATGCTAGTTGCCAAATGATGGTTCCCACATGTATTAGGTGACTCACATGGGCTGCTAAGAGCTGATCATTGGAGTGTATATACCAATAGTACATACATCTAAAAGCTGTGTATTATACGAGTACGAATACGGGTGCATACGAGTAGAATTGTTGATGAAACTGAACGAGGATGTAATTGTAAGCATTTTTGTTAAGTAGAAGTATTTTGATAAGTGTATTGAAGTCTTTCAAAAGTATATAAATACATATTAAAACACTACATGTATATACATTTTAACTGAGTCGTTAAGTCATCGTTAGTCGTTACATGTAAGTGTTGTTTTGAAACCTTTAGGTTAACGATCTTGTTAAATGTTGTTAACCCAATGTTTATAATATCAAATGAGATTTTAAATTATTATATTATCATGATATTATCATGTATTAATATCTCTTAATATGATATATATACATTAAATGTCTTTACAACGATAATCGTTACATATATGTCTCGTTTCAAAATCATTAAGTTAGTAGTCTTGTTTTTACATATGTAGTTCATTGTTAATATACTTAATGATATGTTTACTTATCATAATATCATGTTAACTATATATATAACCATATATATGTCATCATATAGTTTTTACAAGTTTTAACGTTCGTGAATCACCGGTCAACTTGGGTGGTCAATTGTCTATATGAAACATATTTCAATTAATCAAGTCTTAACAAGTTTGATTGCTTAACATGTTGGAAACATTTAATCATGTAAATATCAATCTCAATTAATATATATAAACATGGAAAAGTTCGGGTCACTACAGTACCTACCCGTTAAATAAATTTCGTCCCGAAATTTTAAGCTGTTGAAGGTGTTGACGAATCTTCTGGAAATAGATGCGGGTATTTCTTCTTCATCTGATCTTCACGCTCCCAGGTGAACTCGGGTCCTCTACGAGCATTTCATCGAACCTTAACAATTGGTATCTTGTTTTGCTCAAGTCTTTTAACCTCACGATCCATTATTTCGACGGGTTCTTCGATGAATTGAAGTTTTTCGTTAATTTGGATTTCATCTAACGGAATAGTGAGATCTTCTTTAGCAAAACATTTCTTCAAATTCGAGACATGGAAAGTGTTATGTACAGCCGCGAGTTGTTGAGGTAACTCAAGTCGGTAAGCTACTGGTCCGACACGATCAATAATCTTGAATGGTCCAATATACCTTGGATTTAATTTCCCTCGTTTACCAAATCGAACAACGCCTTTCCAAGGTGCAACTTTAAGCATAACCATCTCTCCAATTTCAAATTCTATATCTTTTCTTTTAATGTCAGCGTAGCTCTTTTGTCGACTTTGGGCGGTTTTCAACCGTTGTTGAATTTGGATGATCTTCTCGGTAGTTTCTTGTATAATATCTGGACCCGTAATCTGTCTATCCCCCACTTCACTCCAACAAATCGGAGACCTGCACTTTCTACCATAAAGTGCTTCAAACGGCGCCATCTCAATGCTTGAATGGTAGCTGTTGTTGTAGGAAAATTCTGCTAACGGTAGATGTCGATCCCAACTGTTTCCGAAATCAATAACACATGCTCGTAGCATGTCTTCAAGCGTTTGTATCGTCCTTTCGCTCTGCCCATCAGTTTGTGGATGATAGGCAGTACTCATGTCTAGACGAGTTCCTAATGCTTGCTGTAATGTCTGCCAGAATCTTGAAATAAATCTGCCATCCCTATCAGAGATAATAGAGATTGGTATTCCATGTCTGGAGATGACTTCCTTCAAATACAGTCGTGCTAACTTCTCCATCTTGTCATCTTCTCTTATTGGCAGGAAGTGTGCTGATTTGGTGAGACGATCAACTATTACCCAAATAGTATCAAAACCACTTGCAGTCCTTGGCAATTTAGTGATGAAATCCATGGTAATGTTTTCCCATTTCCATTCCGGGATTTCGGGTTGTTGAAGTAGACCTGATGGTTTCTGATGCTCAGCTTTGACCTTAGAACACGTCAAACATTCTCCTACGTATTTAGCAACATCGGCTTTCATACCCGGCCACCAAAAATGTTTCTTGAGATCCTTGTACATCTTCCCCGTTCCAGGATGTATTGAGTATCTGGTTTTATGAGCTTCTCTAAGTACCATTTCTCTCATATCTCCAAATTTTGATACCCAAATCCTTTCAGCCCTATACCGGGTTCCGTCTTCCCGAATATTAAGATGCTTCTCCGATCCTTTGGGTATTTCATCCTTTAAATTTCCCTCTTTTAAAATTCCTTGATGCGCCTCCTTTATTTGAGTAGTAAGGTTATTATGAATCATTATATTCATAGATTTTACTCGAATGGGTTCTCGGTCCTTCCTGCTCAAGGCATCGGCTACCACATTTGCCTTCCCAGGGTGGTAACGAATCTCAAAGTCGTAATCATTCAATAATTCAATCCACCTACGCTGCCTCATATTTAGTTGTTTCTGATTAAATATGTGTTGAAGACTTTTGTGGTCGGTATATATAATACTTTTGACCCCATATAAGTAGTGCCTCCAAGTCTTTAATGCAAAACCAACCGCGCCTAATTCCAAATCATGCGTCATATAATTTTGTTCGTGAATCTTCAATTGTCTAGACGCATAAGCAATCACCTTCGTTCGTTGCATTAATACACAACCGAGACCTTACTTTGATGCGTCACAATAAATCACAAAATCATCATTCCCTTCAGGCAATGACAATATAGGTGCCGTAGTTAGCTTTTTCTTCAATAACTGAAACGCTTTCTCTTGTTCATCATTCCATTCAAATTTCTTCCCTTTATGCGTTAATGCAGTCAAGGGTTTTGCTATTCTGGAAAAGTCTTGGATGAACCTTCTGTAGTAACCAGCTAGTCCTAAAAACTGGCGTACGTGTTTCGGAGTTTTCGGGGTTTCCCACTTTTCAACAGTTTCTATCTTTGCTGGATCCACCTTAATACCTTCTTTGTTCACTATGTGACCGAGGAATTGAACTTCTTCCAACCAAAATGCACACTTTGAAAACTTAGCGTACAATTCTTCCTTCCTCAATACTTCTAACACCTTTCTCAAATGTTCACCGTGTTCTTGGTCATTCTTTGAGTAAATAAGTATGTCATCAATGAAAACAATGACAAACTTGTCAAGGTATGGTCCACACACTCGGTTCATAAGGTCCATGAACACAGCTGGTGCATTAGTTAAACCAAACGGCATGACCATAAACTCGTAATGACCGTAACTTGTTCTGAAAGCAGTCTTTGGAATATCATCTTCTTTCACCCGCATTTGATGATACCCGGAACGTAAGTCAATCTTTGAATAAACAGACGAGCCTTGTAGTTGATCAAATAAGTCGTCGATTATCGGTAGTGGGTAGCGGTTCTTGATGGTAAGTTTGTTCAACTCTCGGTAGTCGATACACAACCTGAATGTACCATCTTTCTTCTTGACAAACAAAACAGGAGCTCCCCACTGTGATGTGCTTGGTCGAATGAAACCACGCTCTAAAAGTTCTTGTAATTGGCTTTGCAGTTCTTTCATCTCGCTGGGTGCGAGTCTGTAAGGAGCACGAGCTATTGGTGCAGCTCCTGGTACAAGATCTATTTGAAATTCAACGGATCGATGTGGGGGTAATCCCGGTAATTCTTTCGGAAATATATCGGAAAATTCTTTTGCAATGGGAACATCATTGATGCTCTTTTCTTCAGTTTGTACTTTCTCGACGTGTGTTAGAACAGCATAGCAACCTTTTCTTATTAGTTTTTGTGCCTTCAAATTACTAATAAGATGTAGCTTCGTGTTGCCCTTTTCTCCGTACACCATTAAGGGTTTTCCTTTTTCTCGTATAATGCGAATTGCATTTTTGTAACAGACGATCTCTGCTTTCACTTCTTTCAACCAGTCCATACCGATTATCACATTAAAACTCCCTAACTCTACTGGTATCAAATCAATCTTAAATGTTTCGCTAACCAGTTTAATTTCTCGATTCCGACATATATTATCTGCTGAAATTAATTTACCATTTGCTAATTCGAGTAAAAATTTACTATCCAAAGGCGTCAATGGACAACTTAATTTAGCACAAAAATCTCTACTCATATAGCTTCTATCCGCACCCGAATCAAATAAAACGTAAGCAGATTTATTGTCAATAAGAAACGTACCCGTAACAAGCTCCGGGTCTTTCTGTGCCTCTGCCGCATTAATATTGAAAACTCTTCCGCGGCCTTGTCCATTCGTGTTCTCCTGGTTCGGGCAATTTCTAATAATGTGGCCCGGTTTTCCACATTTATAACAAACTACATTGGCATAACTTGCTCCGACACTACTTGCTCTGCCATTACTCGTTCCGACACCATTTGTTCCTTTCGTTCTATTAACCCCTGGTCCGTAAACCTCACACTTCGCCGCGCTATGACCATTTCTTTTACACTTGTTGCAAAATTTGGTGCAGAACCCCGAGTGATACTTTTCACACCTTTGGCATAGCTGCTTCTGATTGTTGTTGTTGTTGCGGTTATTATTGTTGTTGGGATGATTGTTGTAGTTGATGTTGCTGTTGTTGTTGTTGTTGTTGTTGGGCCGTTTGTTGTAGTTGCGATTGATGTTGCGATTGTTGGGATAATTGTTGCGATTATTGTTGTAATTGCTGTTGTTGTTGTATTGGTGATTCTTATCACCGTTATCCTCCCACTTTCTTTTGACTTGCTTCACATTGGCCTCTTCAGCAGTCTGTTCTTTAATTCTTTCTTCAATCTGGTTCACTAGTTTGTGAGCCATTCTACATGCCTGTTGTATAGAGGCGGGCTCGTGTGAACTTATATCTTCTTGAATTCTTTCCGGTAATCCTTTCACAAATGCGTCGATCTTCTCTTCCTCATCTTCGAATGCTCCCGGACACAATAGGCACAATTCTGTAAATCGTCTTTTGTACGTGGTAATATCAAATCCTTGGGTTCGTAACCCTCTAAGTTCTGTCTTGAGCTTATTGACCTCGGTTCTGGGACGGTACTTCTCGTTCATCAAGTGCTTGAATGCTGACCACGGTAGTGCGTACGCATCGTCTTGTCCCACTTGCTCTAGATAGGTATTCCACCATGTTAACGCAGAACCTGTGAAGGTATGCGTAGCGTACTTCACTTTGTCCTCTTCAGTACACTTACTTATGGCAAACACCGATTCGACCTTCTCGGTCCACCGTTTCAATCCGATCGGTCCTTCGGTTCCATCAAATTCCAAAGGTTTGCAGGCAGTGAATTCTTTGTAGGTGCATCCTACACGATTTCCTGTACTGCTAGATCCAAGGTTATTGTTGGTATGTAGCGCAGCCTGTACTGCGGCTATGTTTGAAGCTAGAAAAGTACGGAATTCCTCTTCATTCATATTCACGGTGTGTCGAGTAGTCGGTGCCATTTCCTTCAAAATAGTCAAATGGAACAAGTTAATCATACAGAATATTAAGAGTAGTTAATAGTATTTCGTAGCATAATATGAACTCATTTATAAAAGCTTTTTCTTCATATTAGCGTTTTATAAGTTTAAATTCGGGTAGTACCTACCCGTTAAGTTCATACTTAGTAGCTAATATACAATTCAACTACTACAATTCTATATGAAAAACTGATTGTAATAATATTTCGCGTTCAAACTTTTATACAATATTTTACAAACTTACAATACCGCTTATTTTACATAAAGCATGAAATATAGAACACAATAACTTTGATACAAGATAGTTGTGAAGATAATTGTAGCTAGTACACAAGTCGTTCAGCAAAGGCAATAAAGACACGTAATTCATACGTCCAGAAACAAGTCATGCATTCTGGTTTTACTAGGATTACTTCCCATCCTTGGTCTTGTGGAACATAACCGTTATGGCCGTTGATAAGACAGCGTGTTGTAACGTCGTCAAAGGGACGAGGGTTACGTAATGTCCAACAGTCCCGTAACAATCTAAAAACCTCATTTCTTACCCCAATTACCGACTCCGTCACTTGTGGAAACGTTTTGTTTAATAGTTGTAGCCCGATGTTCTTGTTCTCACTTTGGTGAGAAGCGAACATTACTAATCCGTAAGCATAACATGCTTCTTTATGTTGCATGTTAGCCGATTTTTCTAAATCACGAAGTCCAATATTCGGATATATTGAGTCAAAATAATTTCTTAACCCGTTGCGTAAAATAGCATTTGGGTTCCCCGCAATATATGTGTCAAAGTAAACACATCGTAACTTATGGGCTTCCCAATGTGATATCCCCCATCTTTCAAATGAAAGTCTCTTATAAACCAAGACATTCTTGGAACGTTCTTCGAATGTCTTACAAACTGATCTCGCCTTAAATAGTTGTGCCGAGGAATTCTGACCGACTCTAGACAAGATTTCATCAATCATGTCTCCGGATAGGTCTCTTAAAATATTGGGTTGTCTATCCATTTTGTGTTTTTAAACTGTAAAATAGACAAGAGTTAGATTCATAAAAAAAATACTTATTAATACAAGCAATTTTTACATATATCATAAAGCATAAGCACACTATATTACATATATTACACCACACGAATACAACTATCTTATTCCGACTCGCTCATTTCTTCTTCTTCGGTTTTGGTTCGTTTTGCCAAGTTTCTAGGGATATATGATGTTCCCCTAATACGAGCCGTCGTTATCCACATTGGTTTAGAAAAACCTGGTGGTTTAGAGGTTCCCGGGTCATTGTTACAACTTAAGGACTTCGGGGGTTGACGATACATATAAAGTTCATCGGGATTGAAATTAGATTTCTCTATTTTTATGCCCTTTCCCTTATTATTTTCTTTTGCCTTTTTAAATTCAGTTGGGGTAATTTCTATAACATCATCGAAATTCTCGTCGGAATCCGATTCATCGGAGAATTTGTAATCCTCCCAATATTTTGCTTCCTTGGCGGAAACACCATTGACCATAATTAACCTTGGTCGGTTGGTTGAGGATTTTCTTTTACTTAACCGTTTTATTATTTCCCCCACCGGTTCCGATTCTTCTTCCGGTTCCGATTCTTCTTCCGGTTCCGACTCTTCTTCCGGTTCCGACTCTTCTTCCGGTTCCTCTTCGGGAACTTGTGAATCAATCCACGAATTATTCCAATTTACATTTGACTCTTCATTATTATTAGGTGAGTCAATGGGACTTGTTCTAGAGGTAGACATCTATCACATAATATCAAACACGTTAAGAGATTAATATATCACATAATATTCATATGTTAAAAATATATAGTTTCCAACAAAAATGTTAAGCAATCATTTTTAAAGAAAACACGGTCGAAGTCCAGAATCACTAATGCATCCTAACAAACTCGATAAGACACACTAATGCAAATTTTCTGGTTCTCTAAGACCAACGCTCGGATACCAACTGAAATGTCCCGTTCTTATTGATTAAAAACGTTCCATATTAATTGATTTCGTTGCGAGGTTTTGACCTCTATATGAGACGTTTCTCAAAGACTGCATTCATTTTAAAACAAACCATAACCTTTATTTCATCAATAAAGGTTTAAAAAGATTTACGTAGATTATCAAATAATGATAATCTAAAATATCCTGTTTACACACGACCATTACATAATGGTTTACAATACAAATATGTTACAACAAAATAAGTTTCTTGAATGCAGTTTTTACACAATATCATACAAACATGGACTCCAAATCTCGTCCTTATTTAAGTATGTGACAGCGGAAGCTCTTAATAATCACCTGAGAATAAACATGCTTAAAACGTCAACAAAAATGTTGGTGAGTTATAGGTTTAACCTATATATATCAAATAATAATAATAGACCACAAGATTTCATATTTCAATACACATCCCATACATAGAGATAAAAGTCATTCATATGGTGAACACCTGGTAACCGACAATAACAAGATGCATATATAAGAATATCCCCATCATTCCGGGACACCCTTCGGATATGATATAAATTTCGAAGTACTAAAGCATCCGGTACGTTGGATGGGGTTTGTTAGGCCCAATAGATCTATCTTTAGGATTCGCGTCAATTAGGGTGTCTGTTCCCTAATTCTTAGATTACCAGACTTAATAAAAAGGGGCATATTCGATTTCGATAATTCAACCATAGAATGTAGTTTCACGTACTTGTGTCTATTTTGTAAATCATTTATAAAACCTGCATGTATTCTCATCCCAAAAATATTAGATTTTAAAAGTGGGACTATAACTCACTTTCACAGATTTTTACTTCGTTTGGAAGTAAGACTTGGCCACTGGTTGATTCACGAACCTATAACAATATATACATATATATCAAAGTATGTTTAAAATATATTTACGACACTTTTAATATATTTTGATGTTTTAAGTTTATTAAGTCAGCTGTCCTCGTTAGTAACCTACAACTAGTTGTCCACAGTTAGATGTACAGAAATAAATCGATAAATATTATCTTGAATCAATCCACGACCCAGTGTATACGTATCTCAGTATTGATCACAACTCAAACTATATATATTTTGGAATCAACCTCAACCCTGTATAGCTAACTCCAACATTCACATATAGAGTGTCTATGGTTGTTCCGAAATATATATAGATGTGTCGACATGATAGGTCGAAACATTGTATACGTGTCTATGGTATCTCAAGATTACATAATATACAATACAAGTTGATTAAGTTATGGTTGGAATAGATTTGTTACCAATTTTCACGTAGCTAAAATGAGAAAAATTATCCAATCTTGTTTTACCCATAACTTCTTCATTTTAAATCCGTTTTGAGTGAATCAAATTGCTATGGTTTCATATTGAACTCTATTTTATGAATCTAAACAGAAAAGTATAGGTTTATAGTCGGAGAAATAAGTTACAAGTCGTTTTTGTAAAGGTAGTCATTTCAGTCGAAAGAATGACGTCTAGATGACCATTTTAGAAAACATACTTCCACTTTGAGTTTAACCATAATTTTTGGATATAGTTTCATGTTCATAATAAAAATCATTTTCTCAGAATAACAACTTTTAAATCAAAGTTTATCATAGTTTTTAATTAACTAACCCAAAACAGCCCGCGATGTTACTACGACGGCGTAAATCCGGTTTTACGGTGTTTTTCGTGTCTCCAGGTTTTAAATCATTAAGTTAGCATATCATATAGATATAGAACATGTTTTTAGTTGATTTTAAAAGTCAAGTTAGAAGAATTAACTTTTATTTGCGAACAAGTTTAGAATTAACTAAACTATGTTCTAGTGATTACAAGTGTAAACCTTCGAATAAGATAGCTTTATATGTATGAATCGAATGATGTTATGAACATCATTACTACCTTAAGTTCCTTGGATAAACCTACTGGAAAATAGAAAAATGGATCTAGCTTCAACGGATCCTTGGATGGCTCGAAGTTCTTGAAGCAAAATCATGACACGAAAACAAGTTCAAGTAAGATCATCACTTGAAATAAGATTGTTATAGTTATAGAAATTGAACCAAAGTTTGAATATGATTATTACCTTGTATTAGAATGATAACCTACTATAAGAAACAAAGATTTCTTGAGGTTGGATGATCACCTTACAAGATTGGAAGTGAGCTAGCAAACTTGAAAGTATTCTTGATTTTATGAAACTAGAACTTTTGGAATTTATGAAGAACACTTAGAACTTGAAGATAGAACTTGAGAGAGATCAATTAGATGAAGAAAATTGAAGAATGAAAGTGTTTGTAGGTGTTTTTGGTCGTTGGTGTATGGATTAGATATAAAGGATATGTAATTTTGTTTTCATGTAAATAAGTCATGAATGATTACTCATATTTTTGTAATTTTATGAGATATTTCATGCTAGTTGCCAAATGATGGTTCCCACATGTATTAGGTGACTCACATGGGCTGCTAAGAGCTGATCATTGGAGTGTATATACCAATAGTACATACATCTAAAAGCTGTGTATTATACGAGTACGAATACGGGTGCATACGAGTAGAATTGTTGATGAAACTGAACGAGGATGTAATTGTAAGCATTTTTGTTAAGTAGAAGTATTTTGATAAGTGTATTGAAGTCTTTCAAAAGTATATAAATACATATTAAAACACTACATGTATATACATTTTAACTGAGTCGTTAAGTCATCGTTAGTCGTTACATGTAAGTGTTGTTTTGAAACCTTTAGGTTAACGATCTTGTTAAATGTTGTTAACCCAATGTTTATAATATCAAATGAGATTTTAAATTATTATATTATCATGATATTATCATGTATGAATATCTCTTAATATGATATATATATACATTAAATGTCTTTACAACGATAATCGTTACATATATGTCTCGTTTCAAAATCATTAAGTTAGTAGTCTTGTTTTTACATATGTAGTTCATTGTTAATATACTTAATGATATGTTTACTTATCATAATATCATGTTAACTATATATATAACCATATATATGTCATCATATAGTTTTTACAAGTTTTAACGTTCGTGAATCACCGGTCAACTTGGGTGGTCAATTGTCTATATGAAACATATTTCAATTAATCAAGTCTTAACAAGTTTGATTGCTTAACATGTTGGAAACATTTAATCATGTAAATATCAATCTCAATTAATATATATAAACATGGAAAAGTTCGGGTCACTACATGACATCCCCGTCCGAGCTAGAGCACTAGCCTTTTAACGGACGTATGTTATTTGAGTTTAAGACACGTTGGTTTGCGTGTATTAAAACGAATGGGGTAATTATCACTATAGCGTTAAGTTTAGTTACCAGGGTGCTCTGTTACGTAGAATCTATTGATAAACTTTTGATGAAATCTTGTGGTCTATCTTTATATATGTTTATGACTCGAGCAATTAAACCTATAACTCACCAACATTCGTGTTGACTTTTTAGCATGTTTTATTCTCAGGTCCTTAGAATGCTTCCGCTGTGATGTGCTTGTTGCCTGCATGGAGTCTCTCATGCTTTGTACAAAGTTTATTGCATTCAAAATAAAACTGCGTTGTGTAATAAATAATTGGACTGTGATGTCAACCTGTAAATTAAAGACTTATGTATTTCGGGGTTTTGCTTATACCTAAGCACTCGCCCATATGTTTATAACTTTCTATGTTTAGAAAGTCACTTATTTTAATGAATGCAATATTTTATCAAAACGTATCATATAGAGGTCAAAACCTCACTATGGAATCAATGATTAACGTGCCGCGTCAATAGCGATTTTGATGGGTCGTTACAAATACCTGTTGTGTTTTCTCTACGCCAACACTTCCAAGATCATTAATAAGAACCTGAAATCTTGAATGGAGATCACTCAAAGATTCTTTCGGCTGAGCAGCAAAGTTTTCATAACACCTTATCAGATTCTTCTTCTTTTGAGTCTTAACAACTGTGACTCATTCATAGTCATTAAGCAAAAGATCTCACATAGCTTTAGCAGTCTTGGCATGGCTGATCTTTCTTAGAATTGGAACAGTAACAGTGTTACCTAAAATACTTCTTATCTTACTATCAAGCTTAAATTTAATGGCTTGTGCTTCTGTCCATCTATCTCTTGGAGTTTCACGAAAGTAAGCAGGTTGTGCAGCAACAGTATCTGTGGCAGGAACAGCATCAACCATTGCACCAGGAATAATAGGTCCTGTTGTGATAACTTGCTCGGCATCTTCATGAATGGAACCCAAAAACCAAAGAACTTTCAGTTTCCATGTTGCAAAGTCTGTGCCATCGAATATCATATCGGCACTCCTTTTTCAGCCATAACTGGGGTTGGAATGGTACTGGTAGACATCTTGATCAATATATGGATCGTTTTAAAAGATTACCAAGTTGGATTTACACCTTTCCCGCTCTGATACCAGTTATTAGTTCACAGTATTCAACTATGAACACCAGACTCTCAATTGAATAATAAATATGAATTATATAAACAAACAATTGAGAGAACACGAATTGAAAATATATGAAAGAGAAAGTATTTCGTACAAAAGGTGCATTACAATGATAAACCGTAGCCCTATTTATACAGAGTTAAACCAAATCTTGAAGATTTGGTTTCCTAAACTACTTGACTAAAACTTAGGAAAAGATAAACTTAAAACTAACAAATATTCTAAAAAATGCAAAGTTTATCTTCTAGAGATAACACAAAATCAAAACACGATCTTCTTAATATTTAAACAAATCTCCAGAATTTTCCATAGCTTAATCATCAAGTAATCAAAACGTTGACTTTATCACAATCTGCAACTTCAGACTCTAAAAACCTGCAAAATGTTTTTGACTCATCAGATTATTTTTCCAACATTTATAGTTGTCGTGATAATATCCATGTTTATAGTTGTCGGAATTATTTTCATTTTTATGAGTGGTAAACAATTTTTAGACTATGCACGTATAAATTGGAGACGCGTCCGGATAAAAGGAACTGAAAGAGTTCCTCCAACGGCGGTTAATTTGTTATCTTAGCCTCTTTTGTGTTTTATTTTTGTTGTTGTATTATTATAGGCTTTATTGTTGTCATGTTTTGATCGGTTGGTTTTGGTTTTGGTTTTGGATGAGTTTCGGTTAGATTTGGGTCGAGTTAGCTTCCATTTGTATAATCAGTTACAATATTAGTTTACTCTTTTCAAGCCTTTATGGTCAGATACGTTGGTTATGGGAATCTTCATTTATTAATGAACTTTATGAGGCGAATCTTCATTATATACGTCTAAAAAAGACAAAATTGCTGAAATAGTCCATGTGGTTTGTACCAAAATGCTAGTTTCGTCCCTGTGCTTTTTTATGATGGATTTGGTCCCGGTGGTTTGTAAAAGTTGCTGATTTAGTCCCTCTGACCGACGGCCATCAAAAAAGGCCTTTAACTCCAGTCATGTGCCAGACATGTGAGGGTATTTTCGTCAGTTTCTTTCATTTATTAGCAAAATTACTGAAATGGTCCCTGTAGTTTGTACCAAAATTGCTGAAATGGTCCTTGTGGTTTGTCTTTCTTTTAAAAAAACTTCATCATCTATCTTCATCTTCATCCCCAAATTCTCTACATTGATAAACAAACCCACATCAAACGCAATCTATACTTCATCTTCATCCCCAAATTCTCTACAATGATAAACACTCTAATTTAAAAAATTAAACACTCAATAAACACAAACCCACAATCCAATTCTACCCACAATCAAATTCTTCAATATCTATTCATATTCATATTATTCAAACCAAATAATAAATTTAATGTCATATACAAAAAGTTTGTTAAAAAAAATCTTACAAAAAGAACGAACCAAAAACTTGTTCAAGGGGACCGAACTATCGCCAGCTTTAATCAAATAAACGTCCACAAATTTGTGTTGTCATCATCCATTTTTGTAGATCTGAAAAAAAAAAAAAACAAAAAAAAAAAAACTCAAACCCAAATTCATATTTTACTTCCACCTTCATAACCCACTCATTTATAATACAAAATACACGATTAAATTTACCTAGTTTACCTGGTGCTTTAATACAACAACAATAATTGATTATATACATTGCACACACTTATATACAGCAACAATAATAAATCATTCCATTTACCTAGTTATACATATACGGTTATATACGGTTACGCATAAACACATATATACAGTAACAATAATTGATACAATTTCTTCACACATCTCGATTATATACAGCAACAATCATTGAATTTTTTTCTTTAAAATCTAAGACGAAATCGACACTTCAACTCATAGTTGGTTGTTTGAATCAACGATTGTTTGAACACAAAAGCGCAATTAAACCTGGGTTTTTGTGGGTTCCAGATCTCGCCCGAAAACACACACATTTCAATGATAAACTTTCAGATCTCCCTGGAATACCGATGGAGTTTGGGCGGTTCAAGTCGATACGGTGGTGGTTAGGGCAGATCTGAACGAACATGATTCGTGTATGAATAGTTTAATCATACGCTCTAATTTCTAATCGTGTATGAATCATTTTGGGGTAAACGAATCGCTGCTTTCGTGTAAAGAACTGAGATTTTGGGTTAAATGAGCCGTTTCAATGGGTTCTTGTGATGTGTAAATTAAAACTGTAAGTGTGTTTCATATTTGGTGGGTTTTAAATTGGGTTTTAATAAACAGAAAGTGGGTTTCTTGTTTTGTGAATGGATTTAGATTTGGATTTGAGTTTAGATTTAAATTTTAGGAGTGAAAATGAATTTGGTGATGATTAGGGTTTTTGATTTGGGATTGTAGAAAGATTGAAGGAATGTGTATGATGATAGAAGGAAAAAGGCAGGGATGAAAAAGATGTAAAATGACAAAAATAACCTCATGTGCTTGGCATGTGATCAAAGTTAACAGAGTCTTTTAACGTCCGTCAGACAAAAGGACGAAATCAGCAACATTTGCAAATCACGAGGACGAAATCCATCAAAAAAAATCATAGGGACTAAATCAGTATTTTGATACAAACCACATGGACCATTTCAGCAATTTTGTCCTAAAAAAATCATAAAATCAGGTGGCCCTTCGTTAACATAAGATGAAGCTTGTACTATCTAGCTTCTCATCAATTTATGATTCATGATTGAGATGTTGATCTTAAGAGTCTCTTTAATTCTCGTCTTTAGTATATTATTAAATTAAATACGTTTTTCAACTTAAATGTTTTGTGCATAGTTAAATTTAACGAGATAATTAACATAAGCTAAGAAGTTAGGACTAGAAGCGTGTTTAACAAGTAGATTAAGGATGTTCAATCAATTCAATGTAATTATTAATAGACAAGGACAATCAATATAATCTCATGTAAAATATATAATTACATTTCGGAGTGTATGGTAGTCAAATGCAGAGTATCAATCAATATAAGTATATAACAAATATTAGATATAATTCTCTTTATCGTTAACCGTAACGGATTTTTTAAATCGAAAAAAACATTTACTACGTTTATTTACAGATTAGTTTCAATCACTATGTTCAAAAGTGGTCATGGCAGATTCAGTGCACACTTGGCCATTTGCTGCAGAGGGGTGATCTATAAACTATAATCCCGTTTTTGAGTATTTTTGGATGGTAGCAATGTAACATAGTGATTCAAGATCGTCAGATGGGCCTTCGGGCTGTATATTTGGGCTTGCTCCTTTTGTTCAATGAGTCTCATGAGAGCTCACCATTAGTGTTTAATTTGATCACGGAATTCGATGTACTGGTCTCCTAATTCCATCATGTAATTCGATTAATGAGGAATGGTTATGACTTATGAGTTGACGGTGTCCCATTAAATGGCAATCAACGCACACACTTAGAGTTATAGTTACCTCAACATTTTGAAATATATGGCGCCTATGTAATAGTCACGTCATTAATGAAGCAAAGATGAAGAAGTTTCAATTTTTCATAGCATTGTCGATTTGGCATTTGATGGTTTAGGAGTCAAATTAATTAAACATCGTAGTTGCAAGACTTTTTTGCTCAGTTGGTCCCTCTATTATACCCCAAATCGCTGGTTTGGTCCCTCAGTTTTTAATTTGGCAATCAGAGTCCCTTTATTATTTTAATTTTGCAATTGGAGTCTTCCGTCTAACGGACATCCAAATCGAACGTTAACTCCCATCACGTGAGTTACACGTGATGGGTAATATCGGAATTAATTTTAATTCTTGGTACTGAATAAACCCAAACGGGTATGGTCCCCCACTTTTATCCACCGATTTTCACACTCATCCCTCCAAATAGTGTTAACCACGAAGTAAAACCTAAAAGCAAAATTGATTATCAATGGATGATTCAATGGATGATTCATGGACTATTCGTACATCAGAAACTGATCAAAAGGCTATCGACCAATTATACGGTATGTTTTATGCACCCAAAGCTCATAATTCTGTGGAACCCTAAATATTATTAGGTAATTGTTTTGTTAACTTTAATTTTTTACACATTTTTCAGATGTATACCCTGATTTGTTCACGATTGTGTTACATCATGGTGGATATTTTAGAATGGGTAGTGAAGTTGTGTACACAGAAGGTAAAACTGATTACATTGATTGTTTTGACATTGAAAAGTTTTGTTTAGGACAACTGGATTCAGTCATGCAAGAATTAGGTTATGATCCCACCAGGTCTGTGGTATATCGTTTTCTTAAACCCAATACAAACATGGATACTGGGTTAAATCTTTTAAATGATAATGAACATAGGGACTATTTGCTTAGTTGTCTAGAAGATGGTGATGTGATTTATAGGCAAATTGATGTGTATGCTGAACATGAGGATATTAAAGGGAAGAGGTTATGGTCAGAACAAATTAATAATGATAACTTAGTAGTTGGTGGTGTTCACAGTGATGGGAGCTTAGTAGAGGGTGATAACAGTGAAGGTAGTGACTCTGAGGATAGTGATTACATTGTTGATGATGAAAATGAGATTTTGGATGTTCATGTAGAGATGAAAGATTTTAATTTTAACATTGATAAGAATGTAGAGTTTATGGGAAATGGCTGTAACTCATTTGAAGATGATGAGGTCAATATTGAGGGTACAGAATTGGAAGTGTTGAACAATGATGGTTTTGAAAGCTATGATTCTCAAAGTGATGAAGAAGGGGTAAGGAAGAAGAGAATTCGTAATCATAAAAAGGAGGTTGAAGGTAGTGTTCAAGTGGGAAAAACTTTCTTCTATCTTGGACAAAAGTTTGAAAGTAAATCAGAGGTTAGGGAAGCTGTGAGAATGCATGCTATTGAAACTAGGAGAAAGCTAGTTATTGTTAAGAATGACAAAAGAAGAATTAGGGTTAAATGTGAAGGGTTGTGTATAAATTCAAAAGGTGGTGAGATAGTTAGTCAAAGTGATTTGTCAAAGAAGACAAAATGTGATGTGGGGCCCAGTAACTTAAGAGTTAAAGGTGGTGTAGTTGGGAAGAGTAAAGACAAAGTGACTAGTCAAATTAAAAAAGCAGGAGAATCTTGTAGTGGGAAGACTAACAAATGGGCAAAAAGGGAATTACACATTGTTTGTGAGTGGGTGTTGTTGGTATCCAAAGAAAAAGATAGTGAAGAATGGGAGGTTAGAACCTACAGACACCAACATGAATGTCAACCTGCAAGAATACTAAAATTCTGCACTTACCAATTTTTATCAAATCGGTTGGTACCTCAAATTCAAAAGAATCCAAAGATACCAATTAAAGCTGTCAGATCATATTTGGAAACAGAAACTGAATTAATCATCAGTGAGCATAAAGCATATCGTGCTGTGAGAAAGGCAACAAAGATGATTCAAGGGGATTATAAATCTCAGTATGCTGAGCTCAGAGATTATGTTTGTGAATTAAAGAGAGGTAATGTTGATACTACTGTTAAGTTTGAGGTTGAGCCAGGAACCCTAAAGTCTGAAACTAGGGTTTTCAAGAGAATTTACATTTGTTTGGGACCATTGAAGAAGGATTTTAAAGCAATAGGTAGAGATCTACTTGGGTTGGATGGTGCTTTTATGAAACAACCTGCAACTGGTTGTATTTTGAGTGCTGTAGGGGTTGATTCAAACAATGGCATATATCCTGTAGCATATGCCATTGTTGAACAAGAGTGTGGTTCATCCTGGACTTGGTTCTTAGAGTGCTTGGGTCAAGATCTTGACTTGTCTACCAATTCTAACTTTACTTTTATCAGTGACAGGCAAAAGGTAAAAATTACTTGTTTAATTCATATTTAATTTAATTACATTACATTTGTTAATGGTTAGTTACTTTAACTTTTATTGTTTTATGCTGTTAGGGTTTAATACAAGCTGTTACAAATGTGTTTCCTTGTGCTGAGCATAGACATTGCCTTAGACATATTCATGGGAATATGAAAGGGGATTTCAGGGGTGTTGCTTATAAGAATCACTTGTGGAGATGTGCTAGTGTAACAACAGTTCCTGAGTTTGAGCAGGCTATGCAACAATTGAAGGAGTCATTTTACCATCAGTGGGCAAGGAGTCATTGTACAGGAAGGGCTGTATCAGATGTGTTGCTCAGTAACATGTGTGAGTGTTTCAACAGATGGTTAGTTGATGCACGTGACAAACCCATAGTTACAGCTTTAGAATACATCCGAGAGTATTGCATGAAGAGAATTGTTAATGTAAAGAAAAACATTTCCAAGACTAATGGCCCTTTAACACCTGCAGCCACCAAATTGTTTGAGAAAATCAAATCTGAGGCTCACCAGTGTACTGTCTTATGGGGTGGAGATCAAAGGTACCAAGTGAGTGGAAAAGTTAATCAATATGTTATGGATATGGAGACTAGATCATGTGCTTGTAGAAAGTGGGAACTAACAGGGATACCTTGTAAGCATGCAATTGCAGTGTTTTATAACATGAGTGAAAATGGTTTGGAAACTGGTGAACCAGAAACATGGGTTCATCCAGTGTATTTGTTAGATACATGGATCAAAACTTACCAATACACCATTGAGCCATTGAATGGGAGAAGCTTATGGCCAAAGGCAGAAGGCATGTTCACTCTGGTATCACCAAAGACTATTTCCACACCTGGTCGTCCAAAAAAGAAAAGAAGGTTGTCCAAAAATGAAGTTGATGTCATTGGTGATAGTGGTAAACTTAGCTCAAAAGGTATGCTCATTTTATTTATTAATTACATCTAGTACCATTTCAATTAATATGGTATTTATTTTGTTAATATTTATAGGCAAGCTAAAGAAGTGTGGCACATGTGGTACTTATGGACACAATAAGAGTACTTGTACAGGTGAGAAGAAAAGAAGTGGGAATGTGGATAACAAGTGGACAAAAAAGACAGTGAAAGTTAAGCTATCTCCTTCAAAGAAGACAATGGTAGTTGGAAAAGGGAAGAAGAAGAAGTGAATGTTGGTGGTGGTTTGTGTTTTAATCATGTGTTTTATGTCTACTTAAAACTTGTTATGTGACTTGGTACAATGTTTGTATTTTATTAAGGTGTGTTGTTGTCTTTTGGTAAGTTTAAGCACATTTGGTAACTGGTACTACGTACTTATGTTGACTTTTGGAATCTATGACATTTGGTAATGCTTGTATGTTTGTCATTTCACTTTAGTTACAATGTATTGTCTGTATGTTTGTCATTTCACTTTAGTTACAATGTATTGTCTTGTGTTTTTGGTTACACTGTATGACTTTGGTTACAATTTATTGTCTACACTTGGAGTCATTGTCTTGTGTTGTAAGGTTACAGATACAGATATAAAACAGATGCAAAATTTAACAAAACAAGCTTCATTCCATTACCATTACCATTTTACAAAGTACATCATACATACACCACAATTTCAATGACTAAAAAAATAAATACCAAACACAATCCAGCTAAATATACACATCATCTTCCAATTCGTCTCTCTTTTTTCTGCATCTTTGAGCTTTTCATCCACTTCCATTTTGGCATTCATAAGTGTAGCTAGGGCATTGATTGTATTTGGAGGATCATACCAAGCAAAGAAGTCGCACCTAGTGATCTGAGCAACAACATAAACAGGAAATGCTAACATCTTGTTAATTATTTCATAAAATTCGAAACAACATAAACAATCTTACCTTTTTTTCACATGTATAGAATCGACGTCCAGGGTTAGATTCAGTGCCAGATATTCGAATTACACAAGGTCGACCACACCAGCATTCCATTGTTATCGATTTGTAGCTCCAATTTCTGATTAATACGTTATGTAAATGAATTAGGGTTTCAAGTGAGAAGAGAGTGAAAAGCGGAGGATGAAAGTGGGGACCTTACCCGTTGGCGTTATTAAATACCAAAAAAAAAAATTTAATTCCGATAATACCCATCACGTGTAACTCACATGATGAGAGTTAACGTTCGATTTGGATGTCCAGTTGACGGAGGGACTCCAATTGCAAAATTAAAATAATAAAGGGACTCTGATTGCCAAATTAAAAACTGAGGGACCAAACCAGCGATTTGGGGTATAATAGAGGGACCAACTGAGCAAAAAAGTCTAGTTGCAAAACCTAATGAACGCACTGTAACTTGATTTTCACTGCTAGCTCCTTGCTAGTCTTTTACTCCGTAATAATGTTTTTGCCTTCTGCTATTAAAAAAGTGATTAATATGATCAACGGAAAAAAATATTTGGATTCCCATCATACTATGTACATATAAAATATGATCAACGGAAAAAAAAAAAATATTTGGATTCCCATCATACTATGTACATATAATAAGGAGTGTAAATGAGCTTAGCTATTGACGAGTTATTTGAGCTCGACTCATTATACAATCTCGCGAATTTAAACAGGCTTTTCATTTATATACATTAATTAATATTATTGACTAATAATATAATATACAAAATAGTCGTATAATAATTTTATAAAGTATAAAATATAACAGGTAAATCTATTATTTACAATTAAAAGGCATGGAATAAATAACACAAATATCGAAATTAATCAAAATAAAATTAAAAGAATAATATTATGAAATAAACGAGTGGAGTTCGAACAGAGCTTGAGCTTTTGTAAATTCGTACAAGCCGAGCTCGAGCTTTATATGCTAGGCTCAAACTTAGCCGAACCCCAGCTCATCAAATTCTAAACGAGCCGAGCTCAAGCCTTCTCGAGCTCGAGCTCGACTTGTTTACACCCATACGATATAACTAATGTCACTTGGTTGTTTCTTGGATTCTAGATTTGGACTCCCATCATATTACGTACGGTGGTTTGCAGTGGCGATTCCAGGATTACAACTCAATGGGGTCCTGAATTTTTTTTTCAGTACTAATTATATTTGAACGTTATTTTAGTGGTAGTTTACCTTTAAAAAAACTATAAATGCGAAAAATATATGGGTTCCGACTAGTTAATTTGAGTGGTGTACTATACAATTTAAAAGAAACACTATAAATTTGAAAAATATATGGGGTCCTCCGGTTAAATTTAGTGGTGTCATATACAATTTAAAGAGTATTTTCTACTAAAATTTTTTAAACTAGTGTTGTCCCGTGACCCCACGGGGTTATACATAGACTCGCCACTGGTGGTTTGCCTCATTTGTCTTTTCCAAATGTTTCACATAAAACTACGAATAAATGTCATGCTTTTATTGAATCGTCTTATATATAATGAGATTGAAAGGCTTGATGACGAAAACTCAGAATTGAGATTTGAGCTTTAGTTTGTACTACAGTTTTTAACTCAAATTCGAGAATACCAATAAATAACAATACCAGCCCAGATAACTAATGTTACATATAACTAATGTTAGATAAATGTTACATATTGCTGATTTGTTGGGGGTATTCAATGAATACTGGACCAATTTAAGAATTAAAATTGATTAGGTGGGCCGTGAGTGAGCTGGTATCACAACAAGAATGATGGTGACATTCATATTCATATAAACTCCAATAAAGTTTGTTCTATATAAAAAATTTTACATATGAATTTCTTTTATAGAACTTTTTAGAAGATATAATATTTAAATTAAAATATATTAATAAAATACAAATATATATATTTTTATTAAAAAATATTATATTTGTATTATTTCGTAATTAATTTGTGTAGTGGTGTGTGTGAGTTTGCATTTTGTAAAGAATTAAAAAAAATAATAAATAATAGTTATTGAATATTAACTCTTATACTAATAGTACCAGATGTCGTTCAGTGTCAGTTTCCGTATTTTTCAATGTCTTGCTGATAATTGGACGCTAACTGAATTGACAATGAAAAACTGACAATGGTAATAAATTAAGGAATCTGTTCAGTGTCAATTTTCAGTGTCTTCGAGTGAAAATATTTATTATTATAGTTATTTATTTATATATTTATTCTTTATTAATTTAAATAATACAATAATACTTACATAATTTTCTAAATACGAGTACATATATTAAACTACAAGTACACAATAAAATAAACTTCTAAAATAATAAACGTTACATTAAATTACGAGTATCCGTAATCAGAACTATTCATGTGCTTGTATAAAGGATGATAATTTTCAGTATTGAATTCAAGATACAAATTAATTTTGTTATCTTCTATCTTGAATTCCTCTACGATTTCATACAATTTTTGCGAATAATCAAGATATTCAAATTTTTGCATGTCGTCAGTGAAAACAAAACTTCTGTGTAGAGAGAAGATGCTTGTTCTTCAAGTAACACATACAATGTCAATAACTCAAAGTCGCGATTTATTTCATTAAACGAAATTTTTCGAACCATTCACGTACGTTTTTTTCGGATTCAAATGTTGACGTCATTCAGTTCAATCTGTTTCTTTTACTTTTTTTTTTTTTTCTCTTCATTTTAATAATCGAATATAAAAACTTTCCCCAACTTGTTTATACACATTTCTGGAATCTAAAAAGTAAAAACCACCCATAGGTATTTTAAGCCAACACGTGTACAAAAGGGCAAGATGTTGCCACCATCACATTACGTCGATATCTTATCTATCTTGTTCATTTCATCTCATAGTGTACGTTTCCAATTCGCATTTGTTTTCATCCTATCCTAGTTTAATTTAATTAAAAATTTTAAAAACTGTGAAATTGAATGATGAAAACCAGAGAGGGCCAAGAAGAATTAAACCATGGTTTATTATTATCAGAATCAGAAGAAAGTAATTATAAATCAAGATTTTGGATCGAGTCCAAGAAACTTTGGTACATAGTTGGTCCCTCCATCTTAAGCCGTGTTGCCAGTTTTAGTATGAATGTTGTCACTCAAGCTTTCGCCGGCCACCTTGGTGACGTGGAACTCGCCGCCATCACAATCTCAACTAGCGTCATCGTAGGCTTCAACTTCGGCTTAATGGTAAGTTAATTTCTGATATTACTTGTACACCCAAAACTAATTACGGAGTATAATAAAATTGTGCCTCTGGTTTATTGGTTTTGTTAGTTCATTTATTTAGTTAGAATTTTTTTAACAACATTTTTAAGAATTTTTTAAACCAACAGTAGAGTTGTCATCAAAGTACATACTTTTTATTGTACGAAGTAATTGAGTTCTCTAGTATTCTTAAATCAATATTCTTAATTAAATCAGTGGTGATATTAGGAATTAAGTTTTCAAGTGATTATATGTTTACATTAGTTTCTTTTAATTTTTGACGTGGGACTTCAGTTTGCATCCATTATTCTAGACAATCACCCTTAATCGGTTTTGCTACTGTACATGATTGCTACCGCTAACTTGCTTTGATGCTGCTTACATGCATGTCCTAATCTTATATGATTAGGAGGACAGTTATGATGATCAGGTAGAAGAAAAACTCTTTCTCCAGTTATTAACCATACTAAAAAAAAAATATTTTGAACAAGCGTCGTTGAAACTTTTGTCGTTAGCTATCCTTTAGCGGCGCTTTTTGAGCGCTACAAAAAATATGCGTCGCCTGTTCTCATTTTTCTAGTTGTGTGATTCTTGGCAGCTTGGAATGGCAAGTGCATTAGAAACGTTATGTGGACAAGCGTTTGGGGCAAAAAGATACAACATGATCGGAATATACATGCAAAGATCATGGATTGTTCTATTTATATGCTGTATAATCACACTACCCGTATACATATACGCCACCCCGATTTTAAAATTATTAGGTCAATCTGACGAAGTTGCTGAATTATCTGGAGTAGCCGCGTTGTGGTTGATACCTCAACATTTTTCATTCGCGTTTTTGTTCCCTGTTCAACGAGCCTTACAAAGCCAACTAAAGACTTCGGTATTGGCATGGGTATCATTGGTGATTCTTGTAATACACATTTTAGTTACTTGGTTGTTTACAAATGTATTTCACTTTGGAATTGTTGGAACGGTTGTTGCTTTAGATGTTTCCTGGTGGTTGAATTTCATTGCCTTGTTTTTGTATACCGTTCTTGGGGGTTGTCCTTTAACATGGAGCGGTTTCTCGATGCAAGCATTCTCAGGGTTGTGGGAATTTTTCAAACTTTCGGCTGCTTCAGGTGTCATGCTTTGGTAGGTAACATATATATTTTTGCTTCAGATCAGTAAAGATAGAAAAGTGGACACTTATTTTGTACATACTGATAAATATATAATTTTTGATACGGTTAATTATTATGCAGTTTGGAGAACTGGTATTATCGGATATTGGTATTAATGACTGCCTTTTTGAAAAACGCCACCATTGCCATCGATGCAGTGTCGATTTGGTATTAACTAACTTGTTGTCAATATAATTTATTACTACAAAAATGTAATTTACATATAGTTACTTTTACTTTGGTTTTTCACAATTGGGGCAATATTTGTTTGTAGCATGAATATCAATGGCTGGGAAATGATGATTCCTCTCGCATTTTTTGCCGGGATAGGGTAAGTATTATCTTCTCTGTTTTCATATATATAGACAAGATAAGATATGGAGTAGTTATATACTCTAATGAATAAACACGAAGTTTTATGTATAATTCGTTCAAGATATAAGAAAAGGAATAAGGAATAGTAATGTACATGTTTCAGTTTGTTTACATGATGGTGTGTAGCATCTACCTGGTAGAAAAAGGTTGGTACAAAATCTGAGTCGTCTAGCACATCAAGTGCAATTTTTTTCTTTAATTTGTAGTCTTACGAATTTATTTATTATTTTATGATTTGTTTATATCAGATTGACTAGCTAAAAGTTAAGGTAACAACAATACTAGTACTAGTACTAGTACTAGATTATAATGTGATCATATATATATGTTGTGTTACAGAGTAAGAGTATCGAATGAGTTAGGAGCTGGGAATGGAAATGGAGCGAAATATGCGACTTTGGTGGCCATATTACATTCAACAGTTATCGGACTTGTATTTTGTGTACTAATAGTCGTATTTCATAACACGTTTGCTCTCATATTCACATCTAGCACAGTTGTTCTTGAAGCAGTCGAAGACATGGCTTGGCTCTTAGCATTCACCATCCTTCTTAACAGCATTCAACCTGTAATATCTGGTAGTAATTAAACTCTTGATAAATTTAATAATTGATTGTATTAGCGAAATATGTATTTGTTATAGTTACATGCTTTTTAATGAGCATTTAGGCTCTTTTAATGAACCTTTATATTTACTATTTATATTACTCGTATATTATATATTCATTATTGTTATTGTTATTACAGGCGTTGCGGTGGGTTCGGGATGGCAATCATGGGTTGCATACATAAATTTGGGCTCGTACTATTTGGTTGGTGTACCTTTCGGAGTTGTTTTGGGCTTGATTTTACATCTTGGTGTCGAGGTATCAAATATCACTATTGTTTTTTTTCTTTCTCACGTAAATTACTAGTTACTGTTACCACTAATAGGCTATCACTAACCTAACGTTAAACTCATTTGTGCTTGGGACGTGGCTTCCATTTGTCGCCCAAATGCGCCTAGTGAGGCGTCAAATACTAACGAAATTTCAGCGTCACGCAAACTATTTACGAACAACTACTTTTGACATCCAATCACTATTTTACACATTTTTTTCAATTATTAATAAATTTCATTTTTATTAAATTCTCATTCATACTTTACTATGTCACTCAAAATCTGATCACTAATACTCACCACTATTTGACCTTAAAATTTGACACTCACCACTTCACAGTCACAGTCAAAATTCAATATAATATATACTGGTACACCAACAAATATATAATATAATATTTTAAAACATTTTAGTAGTGTATAGATATTGTACAATCAAACCATGTAGGTGATTTGATGTCATCAAACAATCATTTGACTAATTGTGATTTACTTGAAAACAAGGTTATTAAATTATGCTTAAAAACCGGTTTGGAGAGTATGAAGTGCAAATCCGTAACTTAACTTTAAACTGTCACGAAAATATTGGATCAAGAGGGATATGATGCGCCCCCTAGCGGGGACAAGAGGTAGCGCTCCTTGTGGATGTCTAGGGGCGTTACCCCCCACTGCACCTTTTGCTCCTTGCGCTGGGTGTGAGGCACCACCCCAGTTCAAACACTATACATACCATACCGGTTTAATCAAATATATTACTAATCGTTAATACCGGTTTAATCAAATATATTACTAATCATTACAAATAACAGGGAATATGGGGAGGAATGATATTTGGTGGAACTGCGTTACAAACAATCATATTAGGGATGATGACTGCTCGTTGCGATTGGGACAAAGAGGTAAATCTTCATTTCATTTTGATTTCACCATTATAGAAGTTTAATTTAAGTGAATTATCTGATATAAAAGTAGTTTTTTAATAAATTTATTTTATATTTCATTTGCAGGCTCAAAAGGCAGCTGCAAAATATTCAAATCTTACATAACTTAAGGGTTTGCAATAAAGTTTTGTACGCTTTAAATCACATAATATAATTCAATTGTAGCCTTATAAGTTTGAAAAACAGTATTGTCTATTTATCTACAATGAATTTGTTACCTCGAAAAAATATAATAACATTTAAAAGATTTAAAAATCAACAAGTTAAAATGATACAAAAAGATATCCAAATCTAGCTGAAACAAGCGGCAAAAAGCACCGACCAAACCACAATTCCAACTAACAAGGTGGAAAGTAAATAACTCTTAGACGATCTAGGACCTTAGGTTAAACGTTATACCTAGAGTAGAGGCGGAAAACACTAAACTATGACGAATCGAATACGTTATTCACTTTGGGATCTATCTAACCAATGTAACTGGGACAATGGTAACAGCAATATACGACGGCTAGAGGGTGTAGAGTGTGTAACCTAACAATGTAACTCAACACCCGTATTTATATATAGTTACAACGACCATCGGCCGGTGGTCTCTGACCTACGGCCGATGGTGATAGTCCCTCGACCGATGGTCTCTACCATCGGTCGATGGTCTGAGCTGCCAACCAAACAGCTCGAACCATTTCACGTCATTATATTAAACAATCCAAACACAATGTATTAATGACGATATCCTTACATGACTGAAATAGCAAACACAATACGAATAGAACATATTACATAATAGAACTTGGATTATGCACCAACAAACTCCCCCTAAGACCTAGTTCTATATCAAAAGTCTTCAGTCGTCATCCAATTCATTCGTACGGATCTATTACCATGTTGTTCAAGTAGCACAGTTTAGCTACTTTCACATACTGTTCAGCCTGCACCTTGTTCTCTCGTCGATAGAGCATACGGTTATAATATAACGTGAAAATATCAGCCTCGGTACAGTCTCTTAACCAAATCGGATCCAACACACGAATGCACTCAATATCATCCTCTTTCATCTTATCCAAAACAATCACAGCTTCTTTAGAACGATCATCGTAAAACCACCATCTGAACCTCTGACTCCAATTTTGAGGCAATTTCCTCAATGGTACCTTCTTCATAGTCTTTGCCCGCTTGTACTTTACAATCCTTCGAGATTCACCAGTTCTAGGATTAACTTTGTAACTGATCCTAGGAAACTGTGGCCTAAAACCTTCCCAATTCTTTGAATTAAAAGCAATTCGAATCTTCTTCACCAGTAACGAAGATCGATCGTTCATTCCACAATACAACATCTTTAACCTGGCAATCTGCATTAGCTCAAAATACGGTAGTGACTTGAATTCGTGACCATGTTTGAAATAATCAACGCCAAACTCTCGCTTAACTGCAAACATGTTGAATTCTTCAATATAAGCCCAGGCTAGAATTCTCCCTTTTGCACTCTTTCTCAGATTAATCATCTTTAAATACTTTGGCTCAAGCTTCGGTTTCTCACAATACTTTCTAATCCTCAAGATATCTCTCCAATCAGCTTCCAACTTTTTAACTGATTTATCATTATATTTAACAGGCAAGAAACCTTCAGGCAAAACTTCAGTTCTATCCTTCTCTTTACACCTTCTGTTCAAAATCTCATCATCAGTCTTAAACAATTCATCAAAACCAGGAAGATCCTCATTCTTATCATTTTGATATGTAGGAAAATCTTCATGAGTAACATCCTCAACTAAATCATCTACATCTCTATCACTAAAACCCTCTGTAACTTCAGGGCCAAAAGAGTCATCCTCAGATAGAGAATCGTCGGACTGTGCGTCAGTCGCTTTAGCTTCCTCTTGCTCTAGACGCACCAGTTCATCCAGCTCTTCTCTAGAGAGGTTGTGAGGGATCTCTCCCTCTTCTAGTTCATCATAAACAACAGAATGCTTGAGCTCATCCTGTTTAGAAAAGAAATCACTAAAACTATAATCAATTTTAAGAGGAATTACTGACAGTGATGTAGCTTTGGAGGAACCAGGAGCCTCCACCATTCTATTATCAGTCTCATCCTCAGGCATCTCTACCAAATCAAACTTTTCTTCCCACGCAGTCACCTTGGCAAGAGCTGATGCAGCCAACTCCTTAGCTTGAGAAGCTTCTCTTTTCACATTAGTTAATAATAACGATTGATCACCAACTTTCCTTTGCAACAGGTCAACTTGCAACGATAACCGTGTAACATCCTCAGACTTAACACGATTCTCCTCCTTCAGCTGCTCAACCTTCTCATCCATTTCCTTCCTCATTCTCAAGTTATCAGCCATAGCTTGAACATATAAATCATTCAAAGTACGGATAGTCGAGGAACTAACACCTCCTTCAGTTCCAGCATGAATCGGAGCTTCCGGAGTATGAGTAGAAACAGTCTCTTGGGAGACTTGTTGAACCACATGTGGTGACTGTTGTGTTGATGGACGTTGTTGTTGTGAAGTTTGTTATCCTTGAGTCTGCGGTGTTGGTGTCACCGGTTGAGTTCCAGCTGATGATCCACCAGCATCTTTATAAACCAGTTTGAACCTCCTTTTCAATTTCAGCTTTGCTGAGACCTGAGAACTCTCATCTTCAACCATTCTCCTTTTTGATCCCCTTGAAGCTTCCTCAACACCAACATTAGGATTAACATCACCAGTCTCATCAACTAATCCACCAGCACCTGAACCACCTGCAGCTTGAGTATTAACTGGTTGTTCAACTTCTTCGTCACTGTTTGCCACCTTAAAATCAGGCTCTAGATCAGATAAACTATTTTCATTTCTCCACTTCTTCCCTGGAGGACATTGATAAGTTTCTTTCGCAAGATGACATACAAGCTTGTCATCATTAGTACTCTTCTTCTTATTCAGTCGATTGAAAGTAAGATCTGTCATATGCTTCAAATCAATGACATCTTTCCTCAATCTTGGCAAATCAACAGTTTGACGGTTGATCATAATTTGTAAGAACCTCGGATAAATCAGATATAACTTGCTCGTCACATTCTCCACCATTAGATCAAGGGTAACTCCCGAGAAATTGAAATCAGCCTTCAAAACCAAAGCATCAAACATTCCCTGATAGATCTCACTCAACTCATCAAATCCACCTTGTAATGGACTTAAACACCTCAGCACAACAAGCGACAAATATCTATACGGTGGAGTGAATCCACTTCTTTTAATCGTTGCTCTCGTGATATCACCAGTATATTTGCACCTTAACACACATCCAGTAATCTTTGTCTTTGATAACTTCTTCGGCATGTTCTCATCATCCTCGAACAAGAAAGTGTTTCGAATCGTATCTTCAGATATCTTAATCTCCTGACCACAAACAGTACTTACAATAACCTTCCTGTCATCTACAGTCTCAATCCTTGCATGTTCCCAGAACTCTCTCTGATGTGAGTAATATGCCGTACAGGGCATAGAGATAGCTGCAAATATTCTTGAACGTTTCAAAAACTCGATTACGCCATTGTATTTACCAGCATTAGGACCTTTCTCATTTAGACACGCAGTGAGATTGGAACCACTGTTAGCTTTTAACCCTGGAAGATTAATAGATAGCGGTCCCCCTGATGACTCAATATCAGATTCATGTGCAACGTCTTCCGGATCAGCTTAAACACCTGACATTATGAAAATAACTGCAAACACAATTCAAATCAGCACAGAGTATTCATGAATTATTAGATAGCATAGTGTGGTCATAACATAATATATTACATCATTCAGTCTATAAGATCAAGATCACAATTACATGTCCGAAGTACGATTATTACAGACATAGAATAGTGTATCAATGCTAACAGACTAGCATCATCAAATTACATACGAAGCTTGAAATACATAAGAACATAATCAAACACAGACACGTGAAAACAGAATCACCTATCCTACAATGGGATTCTCTGGCACTAGCTTTTCCTCATATTGAACCACACTAAGTTTCTCAAACACATTATGCAATAAGGCTGCATACGGAAATGGTTCTTCCATTTCAAGAAAATCTTTCATCACATGAATGAGAAAGTGTCCCATATTCACTTGAATACCCTCTAGTAGGCAATACAAAAGCAGAGCTTCAGTACCAGACAACAGATTATCTCCACCTCTCCTAAAAGTCACATTACTTTTGATTATTCTCAAGTGTATCTCATGTTGTTGTGACACCTCTTCATCACTAATCACAACCCTACCATCATTAACTACTTTCCCTGGCTTGCATAACCTTGCAATTATGTCAGACAGTTTGAATCTGTTGGGAATCTTTCGTAGATCTTTTCTAGGATACAATATTTTAACTCCAGTGTAAGGAACATTTAACAGGTTTGAGAATTCCTCCATGGTCCACTTATACTGTTGGTCATATAAGCCTGAGTGGACAAATTTCTTCTTGCTATCTTCTAAGGCAACATTGGCATAAAATTCCCACAACAAATCAGGACAAAAGTAATCCCCAATGTCTAAGAATGCTTGACATCCAATTTGTGTAGCGACCCGACAAAATCGTCATTGACGGCGCCGTCTACTTAGGTCCCGTTACGTGGTCATAAGTCTTTAAAACAACGTTTGACCAAAAGTATGTCGCATTTATTTCAAAAGTAAGGATGTTTCAAGGTTTACAAAGTAATTCGACAACTAGTTACATAACAAAGTTTAAAGTACAATTGAAACATATGCGACACAATTTAAAAGTAGCCAAAAGACGCTCCACGTATGCATGTATACTCGATATCCAAGCAAGCATCAAAAGTAATGAGCGGAAGCATGTATCACAAAACGTTCAAGGACCTGAGAAAAACATAGAAATCTGTCAACGAAAACGTTGGTGAAATCATAGGTTTAAGTAAGTAAGTATAAATGAACCACAAGATTTGTAATATTGATATAATAGTAATACATTCCAAAAGTTTGTTTCACGAGCACCCAATTATCAATGCTTAACTTTCCTTCCATAGAACCCCATCACAATAGTGTAAGAACATACACTGTTTCACGAAAATATATTTCATTCGTAAACAGTAGCGAACCGTTTGAATGAGGGTTTGTCAAACCCATATGGATCCATACAACATAAGTTCTCACTTACACCCGGCAAGTGTAACTAATGATAATCGAATTGAGGATTTTGTTCTAAACTCGTATGTAGAATGTTTGTTTTCCTGTACTTGTGTTCACTTAGTAAAAGAAATGTTTATGTTTTCTCATCCCAAATGTAAGTTCAAAAAGAGTAAAAGTGGGACTATGATCTCACATTGTGTGCACGAGTAAGTAGTACTTCAACAAGTAACGTGTGCAAAGAACAATGCTAGTCTTGACCTAAACAAATAGGTCGTATCAATAACGGTAAACACTATAGGTCAAAGATGTTTAATTAGTCCTATGGCTCGTTACGACTCGAATATATAGCATGTGAATCACGTTGTCAAGTTTCATGCAAGAATCAAGTATAAAATAAGATTAGAACGATTGCATAAGTGTTTTGTTATGTTTGACTAAAAGTCAAACTTGGTCAAAGTCAACGAAAAAGTCAACGGGGTCGGGTCGGGTCCCGAACTATTTTCCTGAGCTTAGAAATCATATATGAGCATGTTGGCCAAGTTTCATGTTGATCGGGGGTGCGTAGCATACTTAGAATTAAGAGAAAATTGACATTTTTGGGCAGTCTGCCTCAGATGCGCCGCATCCAAGGCAGATGCGCCGCATCTGTGTCTGGTGCAGCAATTCTGGGGCAGTTTAACGCTTAGACGATTTCAACTTCAAACGATCATAACTTTTGACTCGTTAACATTCAAAACACGTATCTTATATCGTTGGAAAGGTAATTTAAAGAGGAATACAACTAAACACATTTCAATAATCAATTCCATCATTAACAACAATGAAAACCTCAATAAATGATCGTTAAATATTCAAAATCGAAGTTTCAAGTTCATAAAACGCATTTCTTGACTCGGGAATCCAATTTACACATACGATACGCCGTTTTGAAGGTAATGAAACATACAATACAACTAATCACTAACTAATAACATTTCATGGCATTCAAAGCATCAAAAGTTCGTTTTAGAGTTCATCAAACCCTAATCAAAATCATGAATTCAACCATTTTGTAAATGAAGCTTTTCTAAATCAACCTACACATCAAAATGAAGCTAATAATGCTAGTAACACATTTAATACATGAACTTTAACATTTAATCAACCAAAAGCAAGGATTAAGCACACCCATTTCAAATGTTCAAACTAGTTACTCAAAACAACAAATCGAGCAAACAAAACATGAATTCATGTTATACTTGAGCCATAGACACTAACTAATAACTTTATAAGTTAAAACATCAAGAACACAAAATCTAGTGATTTTAGAAAGTTACCCAAATGAGATGAAATTGGTATCAAGTTGTAGAGGATGAAGAGAGGATTCCAAATATGTAATTTGTTTTAATGTTAGCCTCCAAAATCGGATTTAGATGATGAATCTTGTTTTGAGTTCTTGAGAGAAAATGGAAGTATGAAAAAGAAAGAAAGAGAGAAATGAGAGGAGGAGGTTGAAGGTTTGACTAGTTGACCTAGTCAAATCTTTGGCGTCTTTGCAAGTTTAGTCCCTCTAGTTCGGGTGCGGGTGCGTGAATTAACCAAACGAATTATTTGAATTTCACGAGAGTACGGGAGACGTTATAATCCAATAACGAAATTATTAAGAATGTTAGCTAATTTAGGATACGAATCTAGTTACGAAGGATATTATTAAAATAAAAAGACGGGCGTTAAAATAATTTAACGGAAAAATGCGGGATGTTACATTATCCACACCTTAAAAGAAATTTCGTCCCGAAATTTAGTTGAAAGTAATAGTCGATGTCTCTTACTCGAGACCTTATGTTGTCAATGCTATGAATAAGTGAAAATACGTCCTTGGGCATTCTCATGAACTTTGACATTCGGGATTTCACGTTGTATTAAGGCCTGATTTTAAGATCCACAATTTCAACCGGTTTTCCCACGAAGGGGAGTTTGTCATCCATAGTAGGTTTATCTAGAAGGATAGCACATTCCTGTTCCGCAAAACACGTCTCTAAGTTTGTTACATGAAACGTAAGGTAAACGAAAACTTTAATTGAGTCAGGAGATCTAAACGGTAGGAGGCAGTTCCAATACGCCCCAAGATTTTCAAAAGGATCAATATTGCGGATATAAATTTCCTCGATTTCTCGAAACGGATTACACCTTTCCAAGGTGCGGTTTTTCAATGTTACGCGGTTACTGACTTTGAACTTGAGAGATTTTCATCTAACCTCGGTATAACTCCTCTGATGATTACGGGTCATCTTGAGCCCTGCTCGGGCTTGAATTATCTCAATGGTTATTTCTTAAATGATTTCGAATCTGATGATTTGCTTGTCACCTACTTCGGTCCAACGAAATAGGAGAACAACACTTGTGGTGATGTAAGGTTTCGAAAGGTGCGGCGTTAATACACGAGTGGTAACTACTGTGTGAGAGGAGACAACTAAAGGCAACAATACAAGTTTGTAACATGCCTTTCCAAGATTTGAATCGTACGTTTGTTTGGTCTGCTGGTTTGTGGATGATACGTGGTACTCATGTTTGGACGGGTCCCCGAGGTTCCTTGTAAGGCATCCCGAATTTAGAAGTGAGATAAGTATCCCGATCTGAAATTTTAATGGAGATGGCACGCCGTGCCGAACTAGAATTTTTTTTTTTTTTTTAAATACGTTTGAACGGGTTTCGTCTCTCAAGAGGTCCGCACCGCAGAAGATCTATTGGTTTTCGAAAATGTTCGTTAGGACTATTCACCCTCGTGGCGAATACTAATATAATGTGAAGAGTTTCTCTCTCCATTGAGAAATTTTATAAAAAGTTTCCTTATATGGAAGTGCGAGCGAGGAGTGAAATGAGAACTTAAAATAGGATGAGTTCACACCTTGAGGTAACCATGTCGCGCATCTAGTGGTTAAATGTTGAGACTTGGTAGGAAAACGAGATAGTACACGTACTTGTATAGTTCGGAGTTGAGTAGTAGTTGGCCATATCAGAAGCATAAGAGCGATAAGTCAAAGAAGAAGGAGGTATCCTTGGATTGTGTGTCATCTTGGGTCCCAGTAATATCAGACGGTCATAGTGAAATAGCATAGTTATGTATCGTGGTACGTGATGACAAGAAGATTGATCGGATCCATAAATAAGTATGCAAATTCTTCGTGCAAAATAACGAATTTCAGTTTCCTTGATTTTGAGTCGATAGAGTATGCCTTTCAGGCGTTCAAGTAGAAATATTTCCATATTTGAATTCCATTGTACTACACGAATTTAGCTAGTAAGGTTGGTGTGAATAATCGCGTTCAAATTTCGTACACGGAGAGGTTTAATTCTTTCCTCGGTGAGTTAACGAGGTTAAAGGACGAGCAACACGAGAAAAGTCGGAAATGAATCTACGGTAATAACCGGCGAGATCTAAGATTTTACGAATACAAGTAAGAGTCGTGAGGGTTTCCCGATTACGCGGGGTTTCGATTGCGAGATTTATTGTAATACCTTGACCACTAACAACATGGTCTAGGATTTGAACTTTGTTTAACCAAAATTCTCACTTGGAGAATTCGGTATAGAGTTACTCCTTTCTCGATAGTTCGAGCGTAAGACGGAGACGTTGTTCATTTTCTTGTTTACCTGAATAGGTTTAGACATCATTTGTAAATACGATAATGGATTTGTCTAGATAAGTTTGCATACGCGGTTCAGGAGGTCTATGAATATGGACGGAGCCTTAGTTAAAACGATATTAAAAGAAAATTATAACTATCGTAGCGAGTTCGGAAAGCGATTTAGGAGGCATTGTCTCCCTTAACCCTCAATTGATGATAACCAGCATGAAGGTCGAATTTGAAATACACGCGAGATCCTTGTAACGGTTCAAGTGGTTGTTGATACGGGGAAGAGGATATCGGTTCTCAACCGGAAATTATTTAGTTCACGATAATCCATACTCATGTAAAGAATCATTTTCTTCTTAACGAATAGGTTTTGAGCTCCCTAGTTCTATAGGTATCAAGTCAAAATTCAAATTATCCACCCAATAAGTTTAACGTACTCCCTCTGATAAAATTTATCGATACGCAATGGTTTTCCGTTGGTCACTTGAATTGCGTAAGTAATATCTAGGGGGAGGGGTGGAGTGCAAAGAGTAGGCTCCAAAGCCTTGGATACAAAACATTTATCGATACCCGAATCGGATAAACATGAAACATAAGAGTCGTTGAGAAGAAACGTACCCGTAACTAATTGTCGTTCCGGGCATCCTAGGTGTTAAGGTTGAAAGCTCATTCGCGTACATTGGGGTGGGCGTTCTTCTTGGGACATGCATTCTTAAAATGACCCAGTTGTCCACATTCGAAACAAGCACCCCTTCTGCGTGCACTGGGCACCTTTTTAGCGACGGGGGCGGCACCCTTACAACCATGGGCCACATGGCCACTTCTTTGACACTTGATGCAAAATGGTTCGCCACATTTTCCATAATGATGTTTGTGGCACGTGTTGCAAAAAGGTCGTGTTCCAGCATAATTTTTCCTGCCGCCGGGGGTGAAAGGCTTCTTGGTGGAGTCGTTGTTGTTGTGGTTGCTTGATGGAGAGGCTTCCTGTTTTCTTTTGTTGTTAACCGGTTGGGCCTCGGCCGTTGGTGCCGGCGCTTCAATTTCATCCACCGTTTTTATAAATTGGTGGGCTATCATCACAGCCTCTTGTAGGTCGGCGGGTCTTAATGGCATTACCCTGTGTGGAATGCTCTTAGGGAGGCCATCCATGTAAAACTCAACTCCTTGGGGCCCGGGAGCCCGGAGGTTTGGACAAATTGAGGTTAGTTCGGCAAACCGTTGATTATAAGCTTCGAGGTCATCTCGGGCTATTTTTAAATTTCTTGGCCCCTGTTCGAGCCTTCGAGTCTCTTCGCGCGGGAAGTATTCGGTGATCATTCTTTCTCTTAATTCGGTCCAAGAGAGTGTAAGGGCTTCATCGATACCCACCGATTGTACATACGTGTTCCACCATGAGAGAGCAATACCGGTGAGAGTGAGGGTGGAAAACTTGACCTTATCTTGGTCCCTACAACCGTTTATGCTAAAAACGGCTTCTGTTTGTTCGAACCATCGGGTGAGAGCAACCGGTCCTTCGGTTCCATTGAAAGTGGGAGGATTGTACTTCATAAAGTTTTTGTAGGAGCACCCCCCCGTTTGAATTACCGACCCCCATGATTGTTGTTGTTATTGGAGAAGTGACCGGCCACGGCCTCTCTGTGATGACCCGGAAATTTCTGACCAAATTTAAACTTAATATTTGTATGATTAATATTTCCGACGCGATAAGCAAAGTCTGTAAAACTGAATCTCAAAATTTTTGAACTACTTTCATATATTCAAATACCTTTCGGTTGTTCTCGGCGATTCGCGAACAATTATATGTATATACATATATATATATATATATATATATATATATATATATATATATATATATATATATATACACACTATAACTTGAAAACGTAACAATGTATTAATTGTTTGATACCGTACATTAAACTTATTGGTTTAAATATTTATTTGAATATATATGATAAGTTGGAATATTAATTGTATGAATAACTTACGACGTATATTTAAAACGTGTTTATGAATGTTGAAAATATATATTAACTTGGTCATAAAACGATTTGTTATTATACATACATACATATATATATATATATATATATATATATATATATATATATATATATATATATATATATATATATATATATATTAACAAATAGCGAGACAATGATTTATAGAAGTAAATGATCAAAACACTCGAAAGTTTAAGATACACTTTGAATGATATGGTTTAGTGATAATTTAAGACTATATTTTGACAAAGGTACGAGTCACAAAACGTAAATTGCGAGTTTTCTAAGCGTACGAAAATGCGTTCGAGAAACCGGAACCGGGACATAAGTCGAGTGACAACGTACGAGTCATCGGAACGAAAATTACAAGTCAACTATGCACATGAATTTAATATAATATATAATTAATTATTTAAATTATATATATTATATATATTATATTTAATTATGTCGACAAACAAGAAAACAAAAATATGTGAGCTGGATCTGACGGCCATGCGATCGCATGAGAAATAGGCATAAAACCCATGCGATCGCATGGGCATCAGAATCAGGAATTATGCCTATAAATACCAGGTTTCTGCGCGAGTTGTTTTACACATATATTACTATGTGTAAATTTATTTATTTAAAATATTATTATTATTATTATTATTATTATTATTATTATTATTATTATTATTATTATTATTATTATTATTAAGATTATTATTATTTATTTGATTATTATTAATAGTATTATTATTATTATTAATTATATCACTTAAAATACTACGACGAGGTCATGAGCGTGTCACTTTCAAAATGGGTTTTCAAGTGGGATAGAGCTAAGGAAACTATGGGTTATTACTAAGGAGGTTATGGGTATTGTTCGAGGGTTTTGCTCGTAAGTCAAACCTAGTGTTTATCATCTCCGTTACTTCTACGTACTATCCTACAATATTGAATCTCAATATTGATATGTAAGCACTCATATTTTATCTTTTATATATTAATTGTGTATCCATGTCTAGTGCTCGAGTATATATATTTATACATACGTGTATGCTAAATTTCGTCGTTAAACAGTTTATAATAGATCACGAATTAAATACATATATTACTGGTAAAAGATATATGATATACATGTTTTTGGAAAGCTGGCGAAAAATCAATAACTTTTCATTTAGATATCGAATAATTTCGATGAACGGATTAAAAGATATGAGCAACTGAATTATGATTGAAGTTAATTGAAATTGCTTTTGAATCTACAATTAAGATTTAAACAACTTGTTTACGAGATTGATAAATTGGATTTTTGAATATTACCAACCGAGTAAATGAATCCTTATATAAGGTACGTCTCGTTTTGTTAAACTATTGTCAAAATTGACTTTTTGAAACGACTTTGGATAACTTTTGTATGTCGACATCGAGCATTAGGATTGTGATACACTATGACCTGACCTAGCTTGATAGACATTTATTGACCAACATATGTTCTCTAGGTTGAGATCTACGGTTATTTGGTAATTCGAGTTTCGGTCACATTTTGGTGAACGACTTTATATGCTGCTAAGGTGAGTTTCATATGATCCCTTTTACTCAATATATTTTTGGGCTGAGAATACATGCGACTGTTTATAAATACTGAAAATACTAGATTTATATGCGTGAGTCTCATTTGCTCCCTTTTTAATTGCTTTTGCAATCTATATTTTTGGGCTGAGAATACATGCAATTTATTTTAAAACGCAATGGATACAAGTACATACTAAATTCTACACTGAGTTTGAACCGAAAATCCCTTAGCTTTGGTAACTAGTAGCTGTCAGTACATAGGATATGGACTGGTGGGCGCGAATAACAGTATATGGATCCATAGGGCTTGACATCCCCGTCCGAGCTAGAGCGCTAGCCTTTTAACGGACGTGTGTTATTTGAGTTTAGGACACGTTGGTTTGCGTGTATTAAAACGAATGGGGTATTTATCATTATAACGTTAAAGCTTAGTTACCAGGGTGCTCTGTTATGTAGAATCTATTGATAAACGTTTCTGGATGAAACAACTGAAATCTTGTGATTCACTTTTATATACAGATTATGCGAAACACTAAAACTATGAACTCACCAACCTTTGTGTTGACACTTGTTAGCATGTTTATTCTTAGGTTCCCTAGAAGTCTTCCGCTGTTTGCTTACATGTTATACAAGCTATGTGCATGGAGTCTTGCATGCTTTATTCAAGAAAACGTTGCATTCACAAAATCATCACCATGTATCTTATTTTGACTGCATTGTCAACGGAAGTACTATTGTAAACTATTATTTACGGTGATTGTCTATATGTAGAATTCATCAGATGTCGAAAACCTTTGATTTAAATATTCATTGATGGTGTGCCTTTTCAAAAGAATGCAATGTTTACAAAACGTATCATATAGAGGTCAAATACCTCGCAATGAAATCGATGAATGACGTGTTCGTCCATATGGATTTGGAGCGATCGTCACACTCTCCCACAGCGGTGGCTATCATTCGTTGAAGAGCTTGTTCGAGAGTTTCGGTAGGGGTATTGTGTTGACCTTGGTGAGCCATCGTTCCTTCACGACACAAGAATACCGTTAATATATTTCATTCGTAAACAGTAGCGAACCGTTTGAATGAGGGTTTGTCAAACCCATATGGATCCATACAACATAAGTTCTCACTTACACCCGGCAAGTGTAACTAATGATAATCGAATTGAGGATTTTGTTCTAAACTCGTATGTAGAATGTTTGTTTTCCTGTACTTATGTTCACTTAGTAAAAGAAATGTTTATGTTTTCTCATCCCAAATGTAAGTTCAAAAAGAGTAAAAGTGGGACTATGATCTCACATTGTGTGCACGAGTAAGTAGTACTTCAACAAGTAACGTGTGCAAAGAACAATGCTAGTCTTGACCTAAACAAATAGGTCGTATCAATAACGGTAAACACTATAGGTCAAAGATGTTTAATTAGTCCTATGGCTCGTTACGACTCGAATATATAGCATGTGAATCACGTTGTCAAGTTTCATGCAAGAATCAAGTATAAAATAAGATTAGAACGATTGCATAAGTGTTTTGTTATGTTTGACTAAAAGTCAAACTTGGTCAAAGTCAACGAAAAAGTCAACGGGGTCGGGTCGGGTCCCGAACTATTTTCCTGAGCTTAGAAATCATATATGAGCATGTTGGCCAAGTTTCATGTTGATCGGGGGTGCGTAGCATACTTAGAATTAAGAGAAAATTGACATTTTTGGGCAGTCTGCCTCAGATGCACCGCATCCAAGGCAGATGCGCCGCATCTGTGTCTGGTGCAGCAATTCTGGGGCAGTTTAACGCTTAGACGATTTCAACTTCAAACGATCATAACTTTTGACTCGTTAACATTCAAAACACGTATCTTATATCGTTGGAAAGGTAATTTAAAGAGGAATACAACTATACACATTTCATGAATCAATTCCATCATTAACAACAATGAAAACCTCAATAAATGATCGTTAAATATTCAAAATCGAAGTTTCAAGTTTATAAAACGCATTTCTTGACTCGGGAATCCAATTTACACATACGATACGCCGTTTTAAAGGTAATGAAACATACAATACAACTAATCACTAACTAATAACATTTCATGGCATTCAAAGCATCAAAAGTTCGTTTTAGAGTTCATCAAACCCTAATCAAAATCATGAATTCAACTATTTTGTAAATGAAGCTTTTCTAAATCAACCTACACATCAAAATGAAGCTAATGATGCTAGTAACACATTTAATACATGAACTTTAACATTTAATAAACATTTAATCAACCAAAAGCAAGGATTAAGCACACCCATTTCAAATGTTCAAACTAGTTACTCAAAACAACAAATCGAGCAAACAAAACATGAATTCATGTTATACTTGAGCCATAGACACTAACTAATAACTTTATAAGTTAAAACATCAAGAACACAAAATCTAGTGATTTTAGAAATTTACCCAAATGAGATAAAATTGGTATCAAGTTGTAGAGGATGAAGAGCGGATTCCAAATATGTAATTTGTTTTGATGTTAGCCTCCAAAATCGGATTTAGATGATGAATCTTGTTTTGAGTTCTTGAGAGAAAATGGAAGTATGAAAAAGAAAGAAAGAGAGAAATGAGAGGAGGAGGTTGAAGGTTTGACTAGTTGACCTAGTCAAATCTTTGGCGTCTTTGCAAGTTTAGTCCCTCTAGTTCGGGTGCGGGTGCGTGAATTAACCAAACGAATTATTTGAATTTCATGAGAGTACGTGAGACGTTATAATCCAATAACGAAATTATTAAGAATGTTAGCTAATTTAGGATATGAATCTAGTTACGAAGGATATTATTAAAATAAAAAGACGGGCGTTAAAATAATTTAATGGAAAAATGCGGGATGTTACAATTTGTTCCCAAAGGCTATAGGTCTGACGAGTCGCAATGACCTTCTGTTCCACTAGAATGGGTCGTCCTCTAGCTAGAATTCTCCTACGGTCGATGTTAAACATCCATTGCCCAACAAAGAAACCACCTGACATTCTAATACAGACTACAAGCACTAGCATTAGATAGGCATAACAACAATTACCAGAGACCTAAAATTCATTCAAATTAAACATGAAACTGCACCATCGGTCCAATTAAGTGACCATCGGTCGATGGACTAGACTATCGGTCCGATGGTCTAGACCTACGGCAGTTGGTCTAAACACTCCATCAAAAATCTACCAACGGATCAATTTGGGACCTACGGTCGAGTGTAGAGTCCTACGGCCGAGTGTAAGACACCATCAGTCGAGGGTCAAAGACCTTCGGCCGAGGGTAGTTCATCAGATCTGTTTTCCCCAACTTTACAAATCGATCAATCTGTTGTTTTTGGTTCGATTCCTGGTCACAATAGTGTCTAAAGAGGCCGATTAACACAAATACATCATCAATTTTAACATCTAATGGCCAAAAATCACTCGACTAGCAATTTATACCTCGAATCTAAAATTAACGATTTAAAACAAATGAAAACGAGTTAGATTACCTCTTTAACGGCGCTAGAATCACAAAGAGAAGATGCACAAAACTATCGGACAAAAACTCCTTTCTCTTTCACTTGAAAATCGAAGGTAAAATCTCACAAATTGCACCAAGTGACTGACCCGATCGACTTTGGGTCTTTTTATAACCTGTCAGTGACCATCGGTCGATGGTCTAATCCTTTGGCCCGATGGTCCAGACACTCGGTCGAGTGTCCGAGTCCTTCGGCCGATGGTAATTACAGTCGGCCAGCGGTCTTTGCTTTGAAAATTTTAAAACTTAACCCTTTTTAAATTCAAACTTTACCTTGTTTTTCACATTCACTCCCCCTGGGACTGATCTCCACAGTATAAATCAAACACACTTTGTTCCTTTAAGCTCTAAACAACTTATTTTCAACTTTAACGAAAAACATAGGATTCCTTTCACAGTAAACCTTTCCGAGAACTGAGTTGTTAAGCTTACAATATGAAACAGAAATGCACATGCAACTAACCTTATGAATGCAAATAATTTTGGATTTTTCAGATAAGAAAGCAGATGCAAATTCACAAAGCAAACTACTATACAAGATTCAGTGTGTCATGATCAGCAATATTATAACAGACATATTCAGTAACTTTTAACCTTTTAGGTCTGCAATAAATCAACTTCTAACATCAGTTTCATTAAACAATAGCATAAACAGATATGTGATGTTATCAGCATATGAACATGTAATACTGCTTATCATGAATCACACTACAATGAGCATAACACATCTTTTTGTGAGTTGACATATCAAGTTGATTAAATCTTTTTGATTCGGGGATCAGAACTGAACTATATTGATATGTTATTTCACAGTTCATTCATTTATTTAATAAAGCATATACAAAACAACTTTCAAATATATCAGTAAACATTTACCAACTTTCACCCTAGACTTCGATGATCACGTTATATTAATTACTTTAACATTTTTCAATGCTAGATTTGATCACAAAGTCAGTCCTCATTTGAGATCGCACGATGTTTCAGGTAGAACAATTGAGCACAACATGTTGATGCTGTCCTCTTATCACATCAATGTACCTTCAATTTGATTGGACAGAACCATCTCACGATTTTTCTAGCAACCCTATTAGCCATGAGCTTCTACCTTAAACTTACACTTTTCGTTTCAGATAGTATTGTTAATCTCAAATTTATTGCATACTTTGTTAAGGTGCATACCGATCGCTAAACCCCATACTTAAACGGAAATAGTATGATGTATGATGTTGGATGGATGGAAGTGATATATATATATATATATATATATATATATATATATATATATATATATATATATATATATATATATATATATATATATATTTGAGTGATGGAATGCTAAGATATCCTCCATAAGATATTCCCTCTATCCAGGTCAATAGGTACAATCCCATACCACAGACAAAAGATGTAAAGTTCACTAAATGAGATGTGAACTGAATGATTTAAGTTCTCTATATCTGATTATCTGATTAATTTCTCCCCCTCGGATGTAGATAACTAAATCGTTCAAATAATTCTCCGAGTGGAATATCTGTTGTCTCAGACTTCGATAACATAGGAAGCGCTGAAGCTTTGTTCAATTCTTGATCCATGATTCTCTTGCAGCTAGGTGGTGCATCATGTTATTTACAGCTTTGTTCAATTTTTTTTATTTTTTTTTTTTTGGATTTTCTGATGTTGCCTTTTTCTCCATAAATAAAACCAACAAAATAAATAAATAAATACAATTATACATGATGATGCATCACTGTCTTTGACTTTAGTAGTAATTGCACGGAAAACCAATCTTCTGATGTTGAAATCTAGAACCCGATGACGTTGCAAGATACAAATCATTCTGTGTCTGTGATACAAGACTGCACTTCTCAACCCTCCAAGAGAAAACACCTCCCTTTGGGTACCCGACATGTATGTAGTTGAATTTCGGTCCAAGTAATAAAGGTAAATAGAAACAAGTATGCATCCTAGACAAAGTATGCTCACCTTGGGGACTCACAAAATTATCCTTTGCTACCGAGTATAAATCGTAGTAGGGGAGACCTCAACCGTCTGTTGAGTTTCTGAACAATCATTTCTCAATACATATTCAGTGATAAGTAGGTGACTACCCTTAACCGCTGTAAATCTTTCCATGATTTCCTCATCATGATATTTACGCTTTGTTAGTGTGATCATCTCTATCTAGAATTAGGCCAATAAAGTCTACTAACACATTATCAAACATTCTGTATTACTTGTTTTTCACAACTTACATGTCAGTCCAGTATTGCAATCACTTCCCCACAAACATAATAAGCAACTCATTTTCAGGCTTTTCAATTTTTATGGATTTTCCATTTTTCAATTTTTATTTGTTTTTCTGGCTTTTCTGATTTTTTTGGCTTTTTGATTTTCTCTGTACAAAAGCATAAAACTATCTAAAAACATAAGCAAACATGCAGAAATATCAGCAAAAACTAATCTATCGTGCAAATGGAGAGTAAACATGCAAATGATCTACAAACTACCATGCAAAGCTACACATAATATACAAGAAGTTTCGAGTTCTTCACAACTCAGTCTCTTGGTTAGATTCCTCTGTGTTAGGAACCTCAGTTTCAGGAACCACGTCAGTAAGCAATTTAATACCTATTTCTTTTAACAGAAAATCAAAGCGTGGTTTATCAAAAGCTTTTGTGAAGAGATCAGCCCTTTGGGCTGTAGTGTCTATCTGCACTACATCTATCAACTTTTTCTCATAGCAATCTCTAATGAAATGGTATTTAATCCCTATATGTTTCGTTTTAGAGTGATTTACGGGATTTTTAGTGACAGCTATGGCAGCAGTATTGTCAACATAAATAGGAGTGTTAGAAATTTGCAAACCGTAGTCACGTAGTTGCTGTTGAATCCAGATGACCTGTGATGTACAGATGGCCGTGGTAATGTATTCTGCTTCACAAGTAGACTGAGCCACTGCTGTCTGCTTCTTACACTGCCAGGTAACTAGTTTGCTACCCAGAAATCGACAACCCCTGATATTGACTTAAAATCTTTCTTACACCCTCCATAGTCAGAATCACTATACGCTGTGAGATCAAAACCATCCTCACACGGATACCATAACCCTAAACTCGGTGTATCTTTCAAATACCTCAGAATCTTCTTAACCACCAACATATGATGAACATTAGGATTCGCCTGATAACGGGCACACAGACAAACCGCAAACATGATATCTGGTCGAGAAGCTGTAAGATACATTAGAGAACCTATGATTTCCGTGTATAACGTTTGGTCCACTGAAGCACCCTCACAAACAGGTGATATCCCATGATTTACATACAATGGAGTCTTAGCTGGTCTTTCTGCTTCCATTTGAAACCTCTTCAGAATATCAGCAACATACTTGGTTTGATGCAAAAAGATGCCTTTATCCGTCTGAGCTACCTGTAGACCTAAGAAAAACTTTATCGTTCCCATTGAACTCATTTTAAACTTCTGCTGCATGACCTTCTCAAACTCATTAACCATTCCCTGATCTGTTGACCCGAAGATAATATCATTAACATAAACCTGCACTAACATAAGATGTTGTCCCTTCTTCTTGATGAAAAGTGTTTGATCAATGACACCTCTCCTAAAACCGTTTTCAAGCATGTAGTTGGACAACGTTGCATACCATGCTCTAGGAGCTTGATGAAGACCATAATGTGCCTTTTCAAGTCGATAATCCTTTTCTGGGAAATGCGGGTCTTCGAAACTGGGTGGTTGTTCAACAAACACTCTTTCATTGATCTCTCCATACAAAAATGTGCTTTTAACATCCATCTGAAAAACTTTAAATCCCATGAAAGATGCAAAGGCCAAGAAAATCCTAATAGCCTCCAGTCTTGCTACCGGAGCAAATACCTCATCATAGTCAATTTCATGGATCTGTTGATATGCCTTCACCACCAATCTAGCTTTGTTTCTGATAACAATACCCTGTTCATCCTTCTTATTTTTCAAAACCCATCGAAGACCATAGGGCACACAACCATGTGGTGGATTGACTAGCTTCCAAACCTTTAAATGTTTAAATTGTAACAGCTCCTCTTGCATTGCACTAACCCACTCATCATACTTAGCCTCATAAGCATCTTTGGGTTCGATTTGACACATATAACATGAGTGAGCATGCACAAACACTCTTCCTGTCTTATTCAACGATGAATAAAAAGCTGTTACCACATTCACACTCTCTGTCTGAACATCTTCTGCTACTGTTGAACTTACACTTGTCACGGGAACCTCTGATATAGTTAGAACTCCAGATGTAGAAGCTTCATTAGACTTCGCTTGAGGAATACTAATGTGAGGAATGCCTCTTGAATCCACATAATAATTATCAAGACGTTTAGGCGGAAGAATAACACGATTGGATCTACGTACACCTCCTGCTTCAGTTGGCAGTTCAGTCACTGTTACAGTTGGTGGTTGATTATATAGAGGATTAATATGTTCCTCAGTCAGTTGCGTTCGACTAACTTCCTCGTCATCTTCAAGCTCACTATCTTCATCTGTATATACTACCCCGTCCTCATTTGAATCAAAATTACCTCTAACACTCTGCGGACTTGGTTGCAAGCTAGAAACCAGATTCTGAACCTGTGCTGGAATAGTGATAACATTCTCAGAAGAGTTTTGAGAATCAAACAATATCTGAGTCAGAACTTCTTCATCTGTAGCATCTGGTGGAAGATTGAAGGAATCAAATAACTTATCATATTCAAACTGCCATGCGAACCCTTTACTAACACGAGGTGGATCATTGCGTTGAATATCAACCTCATAACATTCTTCCACACACTTTGACTCAGTGTTATACACCCGTTTGTTAGGATTCCCATATCCCAAGAAGATACCAGAGACAACCTTTGAATTAAATTTTCCTCCAGCCTCTCGTACCAGAATAGTACAAGGAGCACCAAAGGGTTCAAAATGTTTAATGTTCGGTTTTCTCTTGTGTAACAGTTCATAACACGCTTTACCATGTCTCTTAACCACTAGAACTCTGTTCATCACATAGCATGCAGTACTCACGGCTTCACCCCAGAAAACAATCGGTAGACATGAATCAGCTAGCATTGTTCTTGCGGTTTCAATTAGAGTCATATTCTTCCTTTCAGCAACACCATTTGACTGTGGTGTATAAGCAGGACTGAACTGTTGTTGTATCCCTCTCTCATTGCAAAACAGCAGCATCTGATTGTTCTTAAACTCCGTACCATTATCAGTACGAATCTTTCTAACCTTCAACTTATACAAACTTTCGAGCTTTAGAATCAAAACTTTAATATGCTCAAAAGTGTCTGACTTATGTTTCAACATCACAACCCACGAGAAACGGGAATATTCATCTGTAACTACCAAGCAATAAGACTCTCCGGTGAGAGTTTTACAGTTAACTGGACCAAAGAGATCCATGTGCAACAACTCCAAAGGAACATTAACTGAATGATGCTTCTTGGCAGTATGTGACTTTTTACTCTGTTTCCCATGCTTACATGGAAGACAACCTTCAGGAATATGAAAACTCTTAACATTCACACCTTCAACTAACTCATTGTGGACTAGATTATTCATCTTCCTTAGACTTAGATGACCCATTCGCTTATGCCAGATAATCGACTCCTGTTCAGTAGCCTCAGAAACGAAGGCCTGATGGCATGTAGCTGTTTTAACATGAGCCTTACGCATATCAAGGATATAGAGATCCTTGCACCTTGGAGCAGTCATCAGAATCATGTCTTCCGGAATAACAAACTCTTTTCTTAAGATATAACAAAACTTATCATCAAAAGCAACAGTATACTTTTTGTCAGCGACTTGTGAAACTGAAAGCAGATTATTCGACATCTGCTCTACATAATTAACTTTATCAAAGCTGACGTTCTCATTAGCGATAACACCCTGAGCAGTAATAAATCCTCCTTCACTACCTGCAAAAGAAACTGGTCCTCCATCCATTGTTTTCGCATTAGAAAGCAAAGACAAGTTCCCTGTCATGTGCCTGGATGCCCCACTATCAACAATCCAAGTACTGCAGCGTGGATTATAGGTGACATACACATTAAAGTAAGAGAATTAGTTAGAAAGGGTCACCCATGCCCTAATGGCAGTGGGTATCCCATCAACGCCAACAACTGGCAACTCCACCCATTGTCCTTTAGATCCAGAAGGACCTTCAGGATTTTGAACACCCTTAACTTCTGATTTAGGTGTCCAAACTGTGTTTTTTGGTAATGGTTTTCTATAGTAATCATTAGTTTGAAAAACCTTTGTTTCATTTGTTTTCACAGAAGAAGATTTAAACACTGGTGAAGCTGATCTCCTATTAAAGGAACGATTTGGACTAAGATCAACCTTCCTTTTGGGTGTCTGTCGAATGGGTCTACAACTCACAGCCCTGTTTTCATGACCCGTCCTAATCCATCTGGACGAATACATTACATTTGGTTACATCGCGAGGTACTTGACCTCTATATGATACATTTTACAAACATTGCATTCGTTTTTAAAAGACAAACTTTCATTTCATCGAAAGTTGACGGCATGCATACCATTTCATAATATATCCAACCATAATTGACATAATAATAATCTTGATGAACTCAACGACTCGAATGCAACGTCTTTTGAAATATGTCATGAATGACTCCAAGTAATATCTCTAAAATGAGCAAAATGCACAGCGGAAGATTTCTTTCATACCTGAGAATAAACATGCTTTCAAGTGTCAACTAAAAGGTTGGTGAGTTCATTAGTTTATCATAAACAATCATTTCCAATATTTTAATAGACCACAAGATTTTCATTTATAAATATATGTACACTCGCAAGTGTATAAAACCGTTCTGCTTATGTTGAGGCCTCAGTAACCAACCTTAACAATAATATAATAAGTCATCTTCGCAAAGATGGATATGTACACTCGCAAGTGTATAAATAATCCTCGAAGTACTAAACATCCGCCCACTAGCTCTTATGTCTAGTGCAGCCTACAGGATGGGGGTGTTAAGCCCGATAGATCTATCTTTAGGATTCGCGCTTACATGCTCTTATAACATGTAACTAAATTACCTAGCACATCAATTCGCAGAATATCATTTTTAATCACTTGTCTCTATTTCGTAAAGCATTTATAAAAGCAACGCATGTATTCTCAGCCCAAAAATATATATTGCAAAAGCAATTAAAAATGAGCAAATGAAACTCACTATCCAATATTTTGTAGTAAAAATATTCATACGACGAAACTGAACAATGCAGGGTTGGCTTCAGATTCACGAACCTATATCAATTGTATATCTATTAAAACATATAATGAAAATCACATAATTTCCTTTATTAATTATATATTATTTATGTGTTTGTAGTTTATATAATTTATATTAAATTCCATTTAAAAATATATACTTATATTATATCTTAAGGTATATGTTTTATATATATTTAAAATGATTAGAATCTATACATTTAGTTATATTAGTATATATATATATATATATATATATATATATATATATATATATATATATATAGTATTATATTAAAAATATCGACTTTGTTGTATGTAGGTATTTATATAAGAAATATTAATATGTCTTATATATAGTTATATAGATTAGTAATATAATTGTAGTATATGTAATATGTAGGTTTTATGTACCAAATATCTATTTGTTAAGAATGATAGTTTTGATGTTAATGATTCTACTAATAATAGTCCTACTAATAATAACTTTATTAATAACGATAATACTAATGATAAAAATGATAATGATAATAATGATAATACATATGTTAATAATGATTCTAATAATACTAATAAGTACATAATGATACTAATACTAATATTAATAATAATAATAATAATAGTTTGTGTTATTTTGATAATAATAATAATCTTAATCATAATAATAGTAATAATACATATATTAGTAATAATAATAATGATAAAAATTATAATTTTAGTAACAATAACATTAATAATAATAATAATAATAATAATAATATTAATAATAATAATAATAATAATAATAATAATAATAATAATAATAATAATAATAATAATAATAATAATAATAATAATAATAATAATAATAATAATAATTTTGGTAATGAAATCTACCTTCCAAAGCTTTTCAAAAAAAATATGTCCCGAACAGGGTTCGAACCCGAGACCTCTCGCTCACTCATCAACACCCTTAACCATTTCTCCATTTCAGTTTTTCTGATTTATAATACAAACCTAAATACTTATCTATTACATGTTTCAACCCACTTCATCTTCTTCACCAAAATCTAAACAATCAAACAACTTCATTCTTAATAGTCAATCATCAAAATGGTTTTAGGACTTTTAAACAAACATGAAACAAAAAATAAAAGTGTTCTTGTAATTAAGAAAATTCAAAAAAAAAAAAACTAAGAAAAAGCCTACTGCTGAAGCTAGTAGCTTCTAAAAAAAATTAATGTTATCAATTTTGAGTTCGTTTTGGACAATCTTTACAACATGAAATATGTTTCAAATCATTCCTAAAAACTATTGGAATCGTCAATTGAACTTAAAACATCAAAACAAGCTCTAATTTCTCGATGAACAAATTAGTTGACTTTTGACAAAATAACTTTGACTCGCAAATTCGAATTCGTTATTAAGAATTGGAACTTGAGATTTTACAGAAAGTTTAAGTAAATGATTCCTAACAACTCTGCATTTTTAGTTTTTAAAATTTATTTCGAATTCAAGTTTGTGTATCTCACTGTCAAGAACACAAGAACTCAAAAATTGATTTTTAGATTAAGAGTGTTATAGGTTATGATTACAACATGGATTTTGTTGCAAATCATTCCTATAATCTTTATGGATCATCAAATTAACTGGAGATATCAAAACAAACTCGAATTTGATTCAAGAACACTTAGTTGACTTTTAAAACCCAAAACTTTGACTCTCAAATTAGAGATTAATAGAAAGAATTTAGAATTGAAAACTTACAGATAGTTTAGTTAGATGAATTCTAACACTTCTGAATTTAAGGATTTTGAAATTTAACACTAAATCAAAATTTGGCTAAAATGATGAAGAACAGAGGTGTCGAGCAAATTTTGTGATTTTTGGTTTGTAATTCAATCCTTAACTTCAGTAGTTCATTTATAATGTAAAAAATATTTGTTTTTGAAGTTGACAGATAACAAAATGCAGACATGAAACAAAAAAATTAAAGCTCGATCGCGATATGTAACAAACTGGGAATCTATTTGTACTATTTTTTTTTATTTTTTTTATTTTTATAATTATTATAAATATAAATATAATAATAAAAGTACTTTTTAATATTATAAAAATAATAATAATATAAATAACAAAAATAATGATTTTTATTAATAATAATCATAATAACCTTAATGATAATTATAACATGTTTGTATCTTGAAAAATAACAATACATATAATTTATTTAGTAATTTCAGTAATAATAATAATGATATTAATAATATTAATATTGTTAGAAATACTAATATTAATATAACACATTATGCTTATTAAACTTTTATGTCTATATATATTTAATATTACTTTATTAATATTAATATTAATAATGAAGTTAAGAATCTTAATATAGCACTTATATTCAAATTTGTAATTACCTTTAATATATTAATATTACAATTTATTATTCATACATACATACATATATATATATATATATATATATATATATATTCATTTACAAATAATGTTCGTGAATCGTCGGGAATAGTCGAAGGGTAATTTGAATATATGAACATAGTTTCCAAAATTTTCGAGACTCAACATTACAGACTTTGCTTATCGTGTTGGAATTATATAAAGATTAAGTTTAAATTTGGTCGGAAATTTTCGGGTCGTCACACCTGTGTCCCAACATCCCACAATTAAAGCAGTTAACATTATCAAAATTATTAGAATGAAACAATTTGCGTCTGATTGGTGAAAACTGTCTCCTAGGTGGTTCAGTATGTTGTCTAGTCGTATGGGGTGACGAGACTTGTTACTTAACAGTCTATCGACGACCAGGCGGAACATACTTGGACACATTACCAGAATTGGAACTCTCACCTTTTGGTGGTTGTTCTACCTTAGGACATGTTCTGTCTAACACTCCCTTACTGATAAACTTAGGTGACACTCCCTGAGTGTTCTTCTTATTTTGTTTGGGAGTCACAGTGCTCTTAGACTGAGCCTTTTGACTTTCAGTCACCCTACTAGCATTAGCAGAGTTTTTCATAATGGAAACCAGTTTAGTGACAAGATTAAAAGGTTTGCTGTCTTTCTCAGTGTCGATATCAGTATCTAACTTTGTTTCATAGACAACATCTAAAGGTTTCTTTGACTCAACCACCTTACTAGAACTCTTACCAGGTGTTTCCTTAGGCTTACCATATCCTGGTTCTACAACTGGACCCTTACATTTCTCAACTGGTTTGTTAATATACTCACCCATAAGTGGTGGGGCAACCTGGTCATAACCTAAACCCTGCTGGTTAGAATGATTAAGAGTCTATTTCACATAAGACATCCTCTGCCAATTGTCAATCCTAGCTTTCTCAGACTCATATTTCAACTTAAAGGAATCCTTTTCTGCCTTAAGAGTCTCTATCTGTCCCAAATACATAGTAATCACTTTTTCATCATCTATAACAGTTGATTTTAAGTGACCTACCTGATTTTTAAAGACTTAATTACATCAACATAGTTTTCTGTTTGTTAAGGTAGAAAAGTGCATCATCATAGTTCTTTTTATTAGTCTGATTCTCTAAACTTAGGTTTTTAAGTTCAACTCTAAGCTTAGGGCAGGTCTCACATGTAACAGATATCTCATTAAGCTTAGTGATAATACATTCAAGCCTCTCAATTTCCTGTTCATAACCAATGCATTTAGAACAGTTAGAAACTGAGTTATTACATACCTTATCATTACCGGACGTGTTAGCCATGAATGCATAGTCATTTCTTCTAACCTGAGAGTCGGCATCTGATTCTGATTCAGACTCTGAGCTCGTACTATCCGAGTAATCAGCCTCATAACCTCCTTTACCCTCACCTTGATCTGAACAAACTGGACTCTGAACCGTAACAATCTTCTCATCACCACTCTTAAGATCACAGTTGAGCAAATGCTCCAGCTCTTTCCTGAACCAAGTACCAACATGACAACTCATCCCTTCCTCTTCATCAGACGAATCAGTAGTAAACTCAAGATCTGATAAGTCCTTAGCTTTGCGAAACTTATCATACAACCTATCTTTAATCCTCTTCCTGAAGCAGAATTTCATAAGCTCTTCTGCTCTCTTCAACCTAGCATCACATTTGCACACATAGCATGTGCAATTTGAATTATCCTTACCAGTACAACCTTCATTTTTCCGAACAATTATTTCTTCTTCAATTTCAGCTTCACTTTTACCTACAAACACAACGTTAGCTTTCTGTGTATCTACCGAGATGGACCAGTCACATACTTCATCAGCATATGTTGTAGTCAAAGCCTTAGATTGAACAGAACCCGAAGATTCTTTCTCTACAATTACATGTTATGGAGTAACTGAGATGGTTGTATTGTGAAAAGGATCATGAAAACCGGGCTTGGGTGGTCTCATGCAAGTTTTCTTAAAGTGACCATATTCATTTTAATTGTAGCACCTAACCTTTGACATATCAAAACCAAACTTCGAATCACGATTTAAACTCAACGACCTTTGTCCTATTCTCTTCAAGTACTTTCTAGCACGTCTCACAATGCTACCCATACAGTAGAGTATATCCATCTTCTCAAGCTATGTCCTCATCAATCTAATCATAGTCTTCGTTTTCAAGATGACTATTAAGCACTTGTCCACTAATCATATCGTTGTAAGAGTTAACAACGATAGCTGCCAAAGCCATATCTTCCTGAATAGATTCAATAAATCTCTTCTTGATATTCTCAGTTTGAAACACAGGAGTCTGAGTCTGAGTCTGAGTATGTTGAATCGGAGAAGCCTCAATCATCTTAATTGTAGAATTCTGAGCTTGTACTTTAGCATTAAAGTAGCCGAACTGAGATGATGGTGCAGACATTTGTGAAGCATTGGCTGTTAAGTATGCTGTCTGTAGTGGAGCATGAGTCCCAGAAGATGTCCCAATAGTGGATGCCGCAGCAGCTACAGAACCAAGTCTCTTTCTCTTTACTTCATCCTGAATGTCCTTCTCCATCAACTTCGAAGTAAAAGCTGTCAGTGTCAATGTACGACCTGATGAACTGTACCTGTTCTGAATCTTTTCTATCTCATGATCCCACTTTTCTGGAAGACCATCTTTCAACACTCTGACTGCCTTATCATCAGGCACCTCAATCCCATAATCTGCCATCTCTGCAACCAATAACCGATATCTCTTCAAAGTTTGTCCTAGAGATTCTGATGGAAGAGCTGCAAACACCCTTCATTCATCCTTCAAAACCTTACCCTTAGTCGCACGATAAGTAGCTGTACCCTCTGTTGCAGATTGAAGAGCCAACCAGATAGAATATGAGGTTTTGTTTCTGTTCTTAAATTGCTGAAAAATCTCCCTTGACAAAGCTTGGGTTAGCTGAGCATAACATCTACACTCAAGATTGTACTCTTCACGCTCTGTAGGGCTAAACTGTGTAGTTTCTTTGGGTTCACCATCTGCTCCGCATGGCCATACATACAGATTCTCAATACATTTCCAAAGTTTAGAATCGACATCGTTTAATTAAATAACAAACCTAACTTTCCAGTCCAAGAAATTTTTAAGATTGTCAAGTCTAGGTACTTTATTTGATGAACCAGATTCACTTTCATTAAGTAATAGTTTTTGTAGTCCAGGTGCAATTACTAACGTACTGTATTCATTCATCACTTGTTCGTTTGAGTCAGACATTTTAACTGATTGAGTATTAAATTAATGTAGTTATAAGATTCTGACTCAAAAGAGGATCGGCCGAAGGACAAGACAATCGGTCGGAAGTCCATGACAATCGGTCGGAGGTCTATGACTAATGGCCGATGGTGTTAACTTTGGAACTAAATCTTAGAATTAAGTCCTTCGGTCGATGGACGCTACTATCGGTCGATGGTAGTGGACTATCGGTCGATGGTCAAGAGACGAACGGCCGATGGTAAAGACAAACGGTTCTATGATATGACAAACTGTCCTCCGGTTCAATATGAGACGATCGGTCGATTGTGTCTGACGCACGATCGAGGGTCGGGACGAACGGGCGATGGTCAAAGACGATCGGTCGAGGGTAGTTCTTACGAATACTAGGCAGGAAAAACTAGGGTTTTTGCTAAAACTTCAATTTTGATCGAATTTTGACGTTCTAGACTTAAACTAAACCGATAGAAACCTAGATAATACACCCAGTGACACAAAGAAACACAAAAACACAAGATTTAAACGTAAAAATATCAACTTTTAATCAAAAACCCGTTTTGACCAAAAACCCTAAAACTCAAACGAAGAATTCGACTCAAAAACGTTTAGATCAACAAACCTCGCTCTTATACCACTTTGTAGACGATCTATGACCTTAGATTAAACGTTATACCTAGAGTAGAGGCGGAAAACACTAAACTAGGACGAATCGAATACGTTATTCACTTTGGGATCAATCTAACCAATGTAATATTGATAGATTCGATGCCTAGATGATTGTATTCGGTTGGGATATGGTCTGGGACAATGGTAACAACAATATACGATGGCTAGAGGGTTTAGAGTGTGTAACCTAACAATGTAACCCAACACCTGTATTTATATATAGTTACAGCGACCATCGGCCGGTGGTCTCTGACTTACGGCCGATGGTGATAGTCCCTCGACCGATGGTCTCTACCATCGGTCGATGGTCTGAGCTGCCAACCAAACAGCTCGAACCATTTCACGTCATTATATTAAACAATCCAAACACAATGTATTAATGACGATATCCTTACATGACTGAAATAGCAAACACAATACGAATAGAACATATTACATAATAGAACTTGGGATTATGCACCAACATAACTAAAAAAGTGCATTCATGCCTAACAAGCTAACAACAGTTATCGAGAGTATCATTTATACTAAAAAGTGAAAAAAACAAACAATAAACAACAACAGTGGATGAAAGAACACCGACCGTATGTACCTCATCATATATAGAACACACCTAGTAACCGAATGTAACTCAAACTGTCAGAAAAAGAATCGCAACCACAAAAAACTAGATCCTACCCCAAATTTGGAACCAGATTTCCATCATGGAGATCGTTGCATGATTCAAACCCGAGAGCATCCGCAGAAAAGAAGGGACCCGCAAATGCACCAATGACAACAAAAAAACCTTAAACTGTTACAAACCCCACTCCCACCACCAACCCATGTCCCTCAGCCCCCACCCGCCGTCCTTTATCCACCGTCATCGACATTCACAAACTGGGTGAAGGAAGCTACCAAAGAAAAATTAGATCGAGACATAAAAACTTTCGGTGGCTACCGGACAAACACCCCACATCTAGGCCGTTCCCCATGAACTTGTATGATCCTCCCATCACGCGTTTGAACTTGGAAAATCTTCTTTCGAAAAAGGATTATCCATTCATTGACTTCGAGCCAATCACATGAAACTCCCCCATTTGCATGGGGCTTAAATTTATAGAATGCATCTCATCGTCAAGTACAATATTACACTCCTTATACACATCGGTACCCCTAACGGTTTTAGCGATAGCTATATATATATATATATATATATATATATATATATATATATATATATATATATGGTGTTCTAACTTACTCATAGGTACATTAAAATTTTGACAAAAACTTAAAGAAACAAACGATCTCGGTGCACCAGAATCAAACAAGACGTTAGTAGGCATAGAATTTACAATAAAGGTACCTGACAAAACGTCATGAGATTCTTTGGCGGTAACTTAATAAACACGGGGTCTTGGTTTGTAGTCACATGTCCCTGGTTCTCTCTTAATCACCTCATTTTCAAAACCCTCAGTTTCATCCTTTTTATACTCGGGGCATTCGGCCATTACGTGCCCTTCCTTGGAAAAAAACATTTTACCTTACCCTGCACTTGGCTGCCTTGTGACCACTCCTTCCACATTTATAACATGCATTCGTCCCTGCACGACACTCGCCAGGATGATGCTTGCCACATTTTCGGCATGCCTTAATTTCCTTCACACCACTTATCCCCGACTTGAAGGACAGTTTTGACTTTTGCAGTGACCCGAAATCGTATTTGGTCTTTTTCGGGCTAAGACTTTTGGATCTTGCTTCCGGGTCAATCTTGATTGGTATTTCAGACCTTGCTATATTGATGGTAGGAACAAGGAAACATCTATCTTTTCCTTTGGTTTATCAGTTGTTCAAACTAGTGTTAGTTTTGCCTCTTTCGATGGCAACAGTTGAAAGATGCTTTTCGGCGATGAAGATTGTAAAGTCAAATTTATGCAATCGTATTGGGGAGGAGTTTTTGAATGTTTTGTGTAATTTGTGCATTTGAAAGAGAAGCTCTCGCAAATGTTGAAGACAAAGATGTAATTAAACGTTCTCAAAAGATGTTTTTCCGTAAAGGAAAAGCGTAGTATAAGCAGGGGTGGGGGTGGCACTCGTATCCCGTAACTTGTCAGTAGAGTCATTCTTCCCTATCTTGGTTGCATTCTTTATCCTGGAAAGCACTCACATAAAAGAGTTTATGCGCTTATCTTGAAAAAACGAAAGAAAGATCTTCATCTTTGGAGACATTTTTAACATATTTTGTGCAGTTTTTATGGAGATATTGTGCAGTTTTTGGGAGATTTTTTTGGAAGATATTGTGTAGTTTTGGGGTAGGTTTAATTTGCGTAGTTTTACTGCTGTTTATGATAATGTTTTGTGCAGTTTTAATGTTGTATCTAAACTGTTTTTGTTCAAAATTTAACGATGAAGTTGGTTTATCATAATAACTGTTGCAAGGATATCTATTTTAACATTTGACGAAGTGCAGGTAAACTTATGAAGCTGGTTTCGAAGAGCAAAAGAGCAATCGGTTTGTATTCCAACAGTTTTAATGACGTAGGGTTCCTTTGGGTTGTTAGGTTATATTTTATGTATTGTTTGTCTTCTTTAAGTGTTTCTTTTTCGGTTTAGTCTTTGTTATCAAGTTTCGTTATTAGTTTGTTTTTGCTTAGGTTAGGGTGTTGTTAGTGTTGTTTCCCTTGTTTTTTCATTTTTGCCGGTAGTGTTTCGCCGCTATGTGTGATGACCCGAAAATTTTTGACTTATTTAAACCAATTCTCTATACGATTTATTATTTTAACACGCTAAACAAAGTCTGTTAGATTGAGTCTCAAATTTTTAGAACTGTTTCATATATACAATTACCTTTGATTACTCTCGACGATTCATGAACAATTATATGTATGTATATATATATGTACAAGTAAAAACGACTTTCCTACAGTAAAACCCTATTTGCTACAGTAAAACACTATTTGCTACAGTAAACCACTATTTGCTACAGTAAAACACTATTTGCTACTGTGAAACCGTATTTTGCTACAGTGCTACAGGGAAAAACGACTTTGCTACAGTGATTTGCTACAGTAAACACTATTTGCTACAGTAAACACTATTTGCTACAGTAAACACTATTTGTTGCTGTAAAACACTATGAGCCTAGGTCTGCTGGTTCTGAGAGATCACAAGCTGGTACTGATTCTACTGATATTGATCAGCAACCTTCTGTTGCTGCTCACTCATCTGAACCAGCTGATGATCAAGATGCTGTGTGTTCTACAACCAGCTATTTGATGAACCAGCATCCGATTGAGCAGATTATTTGCTACAGTAAAACACTATTTGCTACAGTAACACTATTTGATGTCGACAAACTACCAAACAAAAACAGAAAAGGCGGCCATGCGATCGCATGGCAAAAACACTGAAAACTCATGCGATCGCATGAGCTACAGTAAACGGAAAAGTAATATAAATACGCCTGTTTTGCTCGACGAATTATCACATATTTTTTTCTTCAGTAATAAAAATTTATATTTAAATTATAATTATAATTTTAAATTTAAGTTTAATAATAATAAAGTATATTCGAGGGTGTTTTAATTCGGGTTTTAAACCACTTTAAGCTAAGGAAATATTGGGTATTGTTCGGGGTATTGTTCTTGAATCCAAGGCCAACCATACAGTCGTCTACCATCATTACGTCTACGCAATTTGCCTACAATATTGAGTCTCAATATTGAACTGTGAGTTTATAGTCTCCCTTTTTAAATACTTTAAATATTTTTGGGCTGAGAATATATGCAATTTATTTTAAACGCGATAAGACACAAGTACATACTAAATTCTACACTGAGTTAAACCGAAAATCCCTTAGCTTTGGTAACTAGTAGCTGCCAGTACATAGGATATGGACTGGTGGGCGCGAATAATTGTATATGGATCCATAGGGCTTGACATCCCCGTCCGAGCTAGAGCACTAGCCTTTTAACGGACGTATGTTATTTGAGTTTAAGACACGTTGGTTTGCGTGTATTAAAACGAATGGGGTAATTATCACTATAGCGTTAAGTTTAGTTACCAGGGTGCTCTGTTACGTAGAATCTATTGATAAACTTTTGATGAAATCTTGTGGTCTATCTTTATATATGTTTATGACTCGAGCAATTAAACCTATAACTCACCAACATTCGTGTTGACTTTTTAGCATGTTTTATTCTCAGGTCCTTAGAATGCTTCCGCTGTGATGTGCTTGTTGCCTGCATGGAGTCTCTCATGCTTTGTACAAAGTTTATTGCATTCAAAATAAAACTGCGTTGTGTAATAAATAATTGGACTGTGATGTCAACCTGTAAATTAAAGACTTATGTATTTCGGGGTTTTGCTTATACCTAAGCACTCGCCCACATGTTTATAACTTTCTATGTTTAGAAAGTTACTTATTTTAATGAATGCAATATTTTATCAAAACGTATCATATAGAGGTCAAAACCTCACTGTGGAATCAATGATTAATGTGCCGCGTCAATAGCGATTTTGACGGGTCGTTACAGTTGGTATCAGAGCTTGAGGTCATAGGGAACCAGAAATTACATTATTGTGTTTAACTGGTAATTGTTAGGATGCATTAGTGAGTCTGGACTATGACCATATCTGTTTTTCCTGATTTTTGCTTATTATTTGGTCAAAAACATTATATGTGATATATTTATATGCTAACGTAATTGTTGTTTCAATTATGTGATAGATGACTTCTTCTAATCCTATCATTTTGTACGACTCGGAATCGGACACTGAATCTATTCTATCCACAACTGAAAAGGGCGTTCCAATACCTATTAAAGAAGAAATTGTGTTAGCCGGGGAATCTCAACTCCCGGTAAACCCAGAGGAGGTTCCAGCTCCACCCAGCTTTAGTTTTCCGGAGCCACAATATCGTTGGCATGGACCCATGATCCCTGGAGTAAAAGAGGATCGTCCATTTCTAAACAAATATGGACATTGGTCCAGATATACCGCCGACGGGCGGGTTGTGCCGATTACGCCTGGCAGATTTCGGTTCATGACCACCGGTACATATTCTTGCAGTTCGTCATCATATTCTCCTACACATGACTCAGACAGTTCGTCATCAGACGAGATCAGTAAGGAGGAGGATTTCGCTAATGAAATAAAAGAGATCACTAAGGAGAAATTCCAACTTGCTATAGATAATAAAAACAACCACAATAATAAAATGTCCTTAATTATTAAAAAAGAACAGGACCATTCGATCCGTAACCACCCTTATTGTATTAAACCCACTGAGGCAACGGGTACCTCAAAACCCCAACTAAAAATAAAATACACTGCCAGAATGTCTGTCGGACCATGTGCACACAAACAATTGGCAGAGAGAACCAAATGGGAAGAAGTTTCTGATAGTTCTGAATGAACGACCTCGCAACCATAAATCTTCCATGCGCTATTTTATTGCTTATGTGTGCTACTCTATCTTGTTATATAAAATAAGCATATGTAAAATATCAGTATTGTATGGTATTGTATTATTTTGGTTTATTAATAATAAATGCATGGAATGATTATTTGTATTATTACTACTTCTTATTATTATTATTATTACATAATAATGTAGTAACTCGCTATAATTTTTTATAGTGGAATATTATTAGGATTTTAGTAGTTAATTCCTTGTACTAGCTATTATGTATGAACTTAACGAGTAGGTAATACCCTAGAAATAATTATAAAATGCTAATAAGAAGAAAAGGCTTTTATAATAATTGGTTCATATTATTAATATGCTACGATTAACTATTGACAACTCATTTTACCTATAATATTCTATATGATTAAATTATATCTGTTGTGTTTATTGAAGAAACATGTCTCAAATGTCGGATGCTGAGTTTGAGCAACTAGTCGAGAAACGTGTGAATGAAAGAATTGCTGCAACCGAAGCAGCAAAAGCAACAGCCGAAGCAGCAGCCAAAGCAGCAGCCGTAAACACAAACTCACGAAACGGATGCTCATACAAAACTTTTCAAGGTTGCAAACCACAGACGTTTAGTGGAACCGAGGGACCAGTCGGTCTAACCCGATGGTTTGAAAAGATGGAGTCCGTTTTCAAAATCAGTAATTGTGCGAACGGAGACAAGTCAAAGTATGCTTCGTGCACGTTGCAAGATGGTGCACTTACTTGGTGGAACAATTATGCTAAAGCAGAAGGAATAGATACGGCATATGATATCTCTTGGGAAGAACTGAAAAAGATGCTAATCGAGGAGTACTGTCCTCGAAACGAGATCAGAAAAATGGAATCTGAGTTACGTAATCTGAAGGTTATCGGCGCGAATCTCAATAACTATGAAAAGCGTTTCATGGAACTAGCCTTGTTGTGTCCCGAATTGGTGCCAAACGAGAAACGAAAGATAGAAATGTATATTGACGGTTTATCGATCAATATCAAAGGAAATGTTACATCGTCCAAACCAAATACGATGCAGGAAGCCATGACTATGGCACACCAACTCATGGACCAGATCACAGAGAGTTCGATTAAGGCACCAATTACCGAAGTCAAGACAACTGAAGGAAAGAGGAAATGGGAAGACTATAAGGGCAAAAGTACTCACCTGAAGAAACAAGAAACTTTTAAAGGTAAACAAGATGGGGCAACTGCAAGTCCAAACTATAAGGGACCCCATCCGTTCTGCAAAAGATGTTACACACATCATGCAGGTTATTGTCAAGTGGTCTGTGATAAGTGCAACAAGAAAGGACATGTGGCGAAAGATTGTTATGCCACCGTTTCTGAAGTAAAGACAAAACTGACCGATGTCAAGAAATGTTTTGGGTGCGGGAAGTCTGGTCACTTTATAAATCAATGCCCTGATAAGGAGAAGAACAAAGAACCCGCACGTGGGAGGGCATTTAATGTTAGTGCCAGTAAAGCACGTGAGGATCCTAATCTTGTCACGGGTACGTTTACCGTTAATAATCAACTAGCTTCTATTATGTTTGATACGGGTGCTGATAGAAGTTATATGTGTAAAGACTTTAGTTTTAAACTAAAATGTGCATCATTACCTCTAGACGATAAATATACTATTGAATTAGCTAATGGTAAACTGATAAAAGCCGATAAAATTTGCCATGGTTGCGAAATGAATCTCGCTGGTGAAACCTTCAAAATCGATTTGATACCCGTAGAATTAGGAAGTTTTGACGTAATCGTTGGCATGGACTGGATGTCCAAAACAAGAGCGGAAGTTGTTTGCGCTGAGAAAGCAATTCGCATCCCTCTTAAGGATGAAACGTCATTAATGATTTATGGGGAGAAGAGCAACTCAAAGCTGAACTTTATCAGCTGTATGAAGGCCCAGAAACTTATAAGAAAAGGTTGTTATGCTATTTTGGCACATGTAAAGAAGATCGATACTGAAGAAAGAAGCATTAATGACATGCCGGTTGTAAGAGAATATCCCGGAGTATTTCCAGAAGAATTACCGGGGCTACCTCCACACAGATGTGTAGAATTCCAGATTGATCTCATATCAGGAGCTGCACCTGTAGCCCGATCTCCATATAGACTTGCACCTTCAGAAATGCAAGAATTACAAGACCAGTTGCAAGAATTATCGGACCGTGGATTTATTCGTCCTAGTTTTTCACCTTGGGGTGCTCCTATTCTGTTCGTCAAGAAGAAGGATGGATCTATGAGAATGTGCATAGATTACCGAGAATTAAACAAATTAACGATCAAGAATCGGTACCCATTACCGAGGATTGATGATTTGTTTGATCAATTGCAAGGATCAAGTGTTTATTCCAAGATTGATCTACGCTCCGGATATCATCAGCTGAGAGTGAAGGAAGAAGATGTTCCTAAAACCGCGTTCAGAACCCGTTACGGTCACTATGAATTTCTAGTCATGCCTTTTGGATTGACTAATGCTCCAGCAGTATTCATGGATCTAATGAATCGCATCTGTAGACCGTATTTAGACAAATTTGTCATTGTTTTTATCGACGACATATTGATTTACTCGAAGAACAAGGAAGAACATGAGCAACACTTAAGACTGGTACTAGAGATACTCAAGAAAGAAGAATTGTACGCAAAATTTTCGAAGTGTGATTTCTGGTTACAAGAAGTACAATTTTTGGGACATGTTGTCAGTAAACATGGAATTAAAGTTGACCCTGCCAAGATCGAAGCCATTAGTAAATGGGAAACACCGAAGACTCCAACACAAATCCGCCAATTCTTAGGTCTTGCTGGTTACTACCGAAGATTCATTCAAGATTTCTCTAGAATCGCCAAACCCTTAACTTCATTGACTCAAAAGGGAAAGAAGTATGATTGGTCCACGGAACAGGAATCCTCATTCCAGTTGTTAAAGAAGAAGTTAACGTCTGCACCCATTTTGTCATTACCAGAAGGAAATGATGATTTCGTGATCTATTGTGACGCTTCGCGCCAAGGTTTAGGATGTGTATTAATGCAACGCACAAAAGTTATCGCATATGCCTCACGACAACTAAAAATTCATGAAAAGAACTATACAACACACGATTTGGAACTTGGAACTGTAGTTTTTGCACTCAAAATATGGAGACACTATCTATATGGCACCAAGTGTACAGTGTACACTGACCATAAGAGTCTTCAGCATATTTTTGATCAAAAACAACTCAATATGAGACAACGTCGCTGGGTAGAGTTGTTAAACGATTACGATTGTGAAATCCGTTACCACCCTGGAAAGGCTAATGTTGTAGCTGATGCCCTAAGTCGAAAAGAAAGAGTAAAACCTCTTAGGGTCCGAGCTTTGAATATTACAATTCGTACCGATCTCACAAAGCAAATTCAAGCAGCACAGTTAGAAGCTTTAAAAGAAGAAAATGAAAAAGGCGAAATGAGCAGAGGGTTAGAAAAACAGCTTGAGGTAAAAGCCGATGGAACCCTGTATTTTGCTGATAGGATATGGGTACCAAAATATGGTAATCTAAGGCAACTAGTACTAGATGAAGCACACAAAACGAGGTACTCAATTCACCCAGGAAACGGGAAAATGTACCACGATCTCAAGAAGTTTTATTGGTGGCCTAATATGAAGACAGAAATTGCTACTTATGTAAGCAAATGTTTGACGTGTGCAAAGGTCAAAGCTGAGCACCAAAAGCCGTCAGGATTACTGCAACAACCAGAAATTCCGCAGTGGAAATGGGAAAGAATAACTATGGATTTCATTACGAAATTGCCAAGGACTGCAAGTAGTCATGATACTATTTGGGTGATAGTTGATCGTCTAACTAAATCAGCTCACTTTCTACCAATAAAGGAGACAGACAGTATGGAGAAATTAGCACGCCTATATTTGAAGGAAGTAGTTTCCAGGCATGGTGTACCCATCTCTATCATATCTGATCGCGACACCCGATTCACATCACGTTTCTGGCAGTCATTACAAAAAGCATTGGGAACTCGATTAGATATGAGCACCGCTTATCACCCACAGACAGATGGTCAAAGTGAAAGAACAATACAAACATTGGAAGACATGTTACGGGCATGCGTGATTGACTTTGGAACCAGTTGGGATCGACACTTACCGTTGGCAGAATTTTCATACAATAACAGCTATCATACGAGCATCAATGCAGCGCCATTTGAAGCACTTTACGGTAGAAAGTGCAGATCTCCTATATGTTGGAGTGAAGTAGGAGAAAGACAACTTACTGGACCAGAAATTATTCACGAAACCACCGAAAAGATCATTCAAATACAACAGCGATTGAAAACGGCCATGAGTCGCCAAAAGAGTTATGCTGATGTAAGAAGAAAACCGCTAGAATTTCAAGTGGGCGACAAAGTCATGTTGAAAGTGTCACCCTGGAAAGGCGTTGTACGATTCGGTAAACGAGGAAAGCTAAGTCCTAGGTACGTAGGACCCTTTGAAATCACCGAAAGAATTGGAACAGTTGCTTATCGATTAAAGCTACCGCAAGAACTTAGTAGTGTTCACAACACATTTCACGTGTCAAATTTGAAGAAATGTTTAGCTGAAGAGGATGTCGTAATTCCTCTTGACGAAATACGAATCAATGATAAACTTCATTTTATCGAAGAACCTGTTGAAATCATGGACCGTGAGGTCAAACAATTAAAACAAAGCAAAATACCGATAGTTAGGGTTCGTTGGAACGCAAGACGAGGACCCGAGTTTACTTGGGAACGTGAAGATCAGATGAAGCAAAAGTATCCACATTTGTTCACTGATATCGCTCATGAAACAGGTACTACTCAAAATTTCGGGACGAAATTTTCTTTAAGGGGGAGGTACTGTGATGACCCGGAAATTTTTGACTTATTTAAACCAATTCTCTATACGATTTATTATTTTAACACGCTAAACAAAGTCTGTTAGATTGAGTCTCAAATTTTTAGAACTGTTTCATATATACAATTACCTTTGATTACTCTCGACGATTCATGAACAATTATATGTATGTATATATATATGTACAAGTAAAAACGACTTTCCTACAGTAAAACCCTATTTGCTACAGTAAAACACTATTTGCTACAGTAAACCACTATTTGCTACAGTAAAACACTATTTGCTACAGTGAAACCGTATTTTGCTACAGTGCTACAGGGAAAAACGACTTTGCTACAGTGATTTGCTACAGTAAACACTATTTGCTACAGTAAACACTATTTGCTACAGTAAACACTATTTGTTGCTGTAAAACACTATGAGCCTAGGTCTGCTGGTTCTGAGAGATCACAAGCTGGTACTGATTCTACTGATATTGATCAGCAACCTTCTGTTGCTGCTCACTCATCTGAACCAGCTGATGATCAAGATGCTGTGTGTTCTACAACCAGCTATTTGATGAACCAGCATCCGATTGAGCAGATTATTTGCTACAGTAAAACACTATTTGCTACAGTAACACTATTTGATGTCGACAAACTACCAAACAAAAACAGAAAAGGCGGCCATGCGATCGCATGGCAAAAACACTGAAAACTCATGCGATCGCATGAGCTACAGTAAACGGAAAAGTAATATAAATACGCCTGTTTTGCTCGACGAATTATCACATATTTTTTTCTTCAGTAATAAAAATTTATATTTAAATTATAATTATAATTTTAAATTTAAGTTTAATAATAATAAAGTATATTCGAGGGTGTTTTAATTCGGGTTTTAAACCACTTTAAGCTAAGGAAATATTGGGTATTGTTCGGGGTATTGTTCTTGAATCCAAGGCCAACCATACAGTCGTCTACCATCATTACGTCTACGCAATTTGCCTACAATATTGAGTCTCAATATTGAACTGTGAGTTTATAGTCTCCCTTTTTAAATACTTTAAATATTTTTGGGCTGAGAATATATGCAATTTATTTTAAACGCGATAAGACACAAGTACATACTAAATTCTACACTGAGTTAAACCGAAAATCCCTTAGCTTTGGTAACTAGTAGCTGCCAGTACATAGGATATGGACTGGTGGGCGCGAATAATTGTATATGGATCCATAGGGCTTGACATCCCCGTCCGAGCTAGAGCACTAGCCTTTTAACGGACGTATGTTATTTGAGTTTAAGACACGTTGGTTTGCGTGTATTAAAACGAATGGGGTAATTATCACTATAGCGTTAAGTTTAGTTACCAGGGTGCTCTGTTACGTAGAATCTATTGATAAACTTTTGATGAAATCTTGTGGTCTATCTTTATATATGTTTATGACTCGAGCAATTAAACCTATAACTCACCAACATTCGTGTTGACTTTTTAGCATGTTTTATTCTCAGGTCCTTAGAATGCTTCCGCTGTGATGTGCTTGTTGCCTGCATGGAGTCTCTCATGCTTTGTACAAAGTTTATTGCATTCAAAATAAAACTGCGTTGTGTAATAAATAATTGGACTGTGATGTCAACCTGTAAATTAAAGACTTATGTATTTCGGGGTTTTGCTTATACCTAAGCACTCGCCCACATGTTTATAACTTTCTATGTTTAGAAAGTTACTTATTTTAATGAATGCAATATTTTATCAAAACGTATCATATAGAGGTCAAAACCTCACTGTGGAATCAATGATTAATGTGCCGCGTCAATAGCGATTTTGACGGGTCGTTACACTATGGTTTGATTTTTTTCACCTTGCGATGAAAGTCTCTCTTCTTTATTTATTTAAGGAGGTGCTTGTTCATTTTAGGTAATGGGAAAGGAAATAATAATAGGAATACTATGGAATGGGCATTACCATTACCATTCATGATGCTTGGTTTGAATAAAAACATATTCGGTAGTATGATGAAAAAAAAAATGGAAAAAATGTAAAAGATAAATTACTTAATAAAAGAAACTTTTATATTTAAATATGGTTTGTTAGTATTTGAACTCTAGATTATTTTAATTTAATATATTTCAAGTGTTTTTAAGTTTTTTATTTATATTGCAATAAAAAAATTCAAATGAAACGATACAATTTTGATTCAATAGTTGGGTAAAAATACATGTAGAAAATAATGAAATCGATTCGAACTTTTATGGATTGTAGATTATTTTGATTGACACATGTGTAAAATGTGTTTAATTGGACACAAATACAAAAGAAGAAATAAAAAAAAAAAAATAATGGAAGATCCGAGACAGTTGAGGAAAGTCAGGAGACGGTTAAAGAGTATTATCATTACCCCATATTCATTACCCCCAATTTAGAGGGTAATGCTTCATTACCTACTAATTAGTATTGATTTCTATTCATATAACACACCAAGCATCATTAATGAAAATCATTATCATTCCCCACCCCTTAATAATCCCAACCAAGCATACCCCAAGTTTGTTTGTCGCCAATATAAAAACCCGAATATGGTTGCATAATAAATAATTTTCTTTATGACAATTGAAGTACTCCGTAATATCACTAGGTACTTTGTATAATATATTATAATTATAAAAACTAACTAAAAAAGATGTGGTTGTCAATTTTTTCCCTTCCTTTCTTTACAACTTTATCCCCTCTTCATTTTCATACCATACTTCAATTAATCAAGTGAAGCGCAGGTTTTATTCTTCGATTAAAACTAATTAATTAAATTAATTAAATAAATAAATAATCAATAATAATAAACAATAATAAGGCAAATGGTTTGAAAGGATAACGAATTAATATTTAAATTACAAACAAAGGTAATATAACTTTTTCAAATACCCATTAAAGTCCGCGTTCCGTTCGATATTAATAGTATTCATTTTTGAGTTGTCACAAATTAATAGCTAATTTTTATAAATAAACAAATAAAAATAATGAGATAAAATTTTCTTTTATACTACTATTTTATTTTATGTATGAAGGACAAAAAATGGATAAATGTTAAACCGTAAATTACATAAAAAGTACAATGTAATAATAACAGTTTTTAAACTGTTCGTTTCAATCTAAGGATTACTAATTTGAAACGAATGAAGCAATACTCTTTTTAATATCTAAAACGGATTACAACATAAATATGTAAAAAATAGTTGGATATATTGTCCATCTAGCACTATCTAGCACTCACCTCACCGCTATATAGACGTCACACTATTATCCTTTTTAATCGATGGCGTGACTATTAGATAGACAATATTACTTCAATTTAACGTATTTCTAAATTGAATTGTTTACAGTGACGTTATTGAAAACTATTGTCACTTCTTTAGAATGAGAAACTTTGTTTCAAATGATATAATTAGAATTAGTTGATTAACTTTTAGCTTTTAACATAAAATGTTGGTTTCGGATTTTACTTATCAAACTCTATTGACTTTATTCACTTATAAACGTGTGTTTATTTTATCTTGGAACATCGACTTGAATAAACACTGCCTTGTTATTACTCCATAATACTCCATCCGTCTCATATCAATAGTCCAGTATTTCATTTTGAGATGTTCCATACTAATAATCCACTTCCATAAATAGACCAGAATAAGAAACATAAGTTCTATTATGCTCTTAATGTATGTGGATATGATTAAAGGAGAAAGAAAATGTAAGGGTAAAACTGAAATGTAAACAGAAAGTACATTGATTTTATAACATTTTTTTTTAAATTGTGTGTTTTTTGTCTGTAGACTATTAATATGAGACGAGGGAGTAGTTATTAGTATCATGGTTGCAAAAATCGAAAAAAAGGCAAGAACTCGGCGAGAACTCGGAAACTCAATCCTGGCGAGAACTCGTTTTGTGAATCGGCAAAAAATCGGTCAAAGCGTAATTTATCGGTCAACGACCGACTTCTCGGATAAATCGGTCAACTCTCAGTCAAATCGGTCAACTTCTCGAAAAAATCGGTCAATTCTCGGTCAAATCTGGAAATTATCTCAAAAGTCTTATATTTATACATATATTTACTAAAAATATATATATTTATATTAAAAATCAACGAAAGTCAACCACCGAGTTTCTCCGAATTCTCCAAAAACTCCTAAAAGTTGTGCCGCCGAGAACTCCCCGAGTTCCGGGTTCCGAGTTCTTCAACCTTGATTAGTATTAGTACACTTCAATATAATATAATACTCCGTACAATGAGAAAAATATAAACAAAATTATTGAAATTAAATTAAAATGTAAAATTAAAAGAGAAAAAGAAAACATTGTATCACGCGGTATCCACACAAAAACTTTGATTAACTTTATCAAAGCTTGACCAATCATTATTTTCTACAAACGTCAATAATTCCAACGGTCGACTGGAGATAATGATTTGTTTATTCAACTGAGTTGACTCGGTAGCATACTCAATCATTTTCCAACTCACCAATTTCATTTCCCTATCTTTCCTTAACAACATAAGTTTCCTCAGTAACTCGCTTTCAAAATTCCAAAACGACACGATCCTTCCCCGGTTCAGAAACAATTGCCCCAGTCTCTCCTTGCAACTCTCTAACCTCTCCAAACTCCGAGTCAACTCCTTCAACTCGCTGTCGCTTAACTTATGAATCCTGTTACTCAATTCGGTTAATCGTATCATTGTATGATATTGAATTATTCTGTAATCTTCTCGCACTAATCTCATTACCTCGTAAATAATATCGTTCCTTTGACAATGTAAAGATTGTGGTGCCGTACATATCACCTCTATTGTCGAAACTAGTCCCTCAATTTCTTTGAATAAGTCCATGTACAACGAGAATTTCAATTTTTCCTTCTTTTTATCGATTTCGGCTTTTGATGACGATAGGGAACAACCTAGGATATTTGATATGGACAAATTGGTTTCCAAAAAACGCGCGTACCATTGTACCCATAATGAAAATTCTTTTGATTGCATGTCAGTGTTATCGACAAATCTCGATAGATTTAAAAAACCAAAGTTGGTGTTTGACACGTATGTTTGTTCCTTGTGAACAAAGGAACCACTGGTGATGAAGTGGTGTAATGTTATGAGAGACTTAAGTGCTACATAGGCGTTTGGTTGGTTGTGGTGGTGAAGACGGTTGATGATTGTTGATATACAAGCTGAGGCTGAATATTGTGTGGTGAGACCGAATGCGATTAGGGCGGAGATAAGGTGGTCGTGCGGTGGGGAATGGGTGGTTCGAGTGGTGGCACGAAGGACTACTATTTGGATAGAGGAGGTGGTGTGATTGGTGATCGACAATTTTGCTTTGATGATTTTGGCTTTGTCTTTGAGAATTGAGTGGAAATTTTTAAGCTTTTTTGAGTGCCCCATTCTAATTCTAATTAATTGTTTTGTGGGTTCATAAAATTTTTATTTATATGGTGGTGAACACTTTGATTGCTTCAACACATACATTGTAATAAAAAAATATATTCATTTAATTTTAATTATTTTAATTTTATTTGCAAAGAATTGTCCAAAGTCCAAACACGATTAAGATGGTACACTGACATTACACGGATAAATAAGAAACAAAAAGACAAAATCGAAAACACAAATTAAAATATTTTACTACTATAAGTTATGTCGGAGCTAATCGGTTAGGATGTCCCATATAGGAAGTAAAAAGAAAAATATGTATACGTATAAGGCACTTGAGAACCTCCCTCTATCACCAGTGATGACTCTATGTATTGACCCGTAAGGTCACGAGACACCACTAGTTTAAAATTAGTTTAAAATTTTTCTATAAAAATTATCATTTAAATTGTATAGGCACCACTATATTTAAGTGTAAGACCTCGTATATTTTTTGAATTTACAATTTTCTTTTAAGATTTATAGGACATGACTAAATTTAAATATTCGGACACCGTATACTTTTCGAATTTTGAAGGTAAACAACTACTAAAATAGTATTCAAATATAATTGATACTGTAAAAAAAAAAAATTGGGACCTCATTAAATTCTCATCCTAGAATCGTCACTGTCTATCACCAATTGATTTTAAAGAAATGAGGGACTCATGAGCTTATATGCATGGCATGTTGGTGGACCTAAATCGATCTTACAAATGGTATCAGACCGGGTGGCACGGGTGTAATCATTGTGGCAGCGGCGGTTCCCGCCTGGGTGACTGTGAACGTGACCAGGGGAAGAGGTCGGGTGTCCGGGAAAAGTCGAGATGTAAATGAACGGGTCCTGAAAAGCTACGTTATATGATACGAGTGCATGAGCAAACCGATTAAGGGGTGATTATTGGAGTTAATCGATTAGGGTGTCCCACATAGGAAGTAAAAAGAAAAATATGTATGCCTATAAGGCACTTGAGAACCTCCCTCTATCACCAATTGGTTTTGAGAAAATGAAGGACTCATGAGCTTATATGCATGACATGTTGGTGGACCTAAATCGATCATACAAGTTAGTGGCTTATTTTGACTTGTTTAGATATGAAAACTTTAAACAAAAAGAAAGAAATCGAATTCTTAAGACTGAAGTTTTACTTGTACAACAAGTGATAATTGATTTTTGAAATGTCTTTAGTTTTTTTTTTTTTTTTTTTTTTTTTTGTGGCTAAAATAACGAATACTATTAAAATTAGAATATCTTCATCAATAGATGAAGTATTCTATAAACTGATACAACAAAATTGACGACCGTTAAGGCTCGAAAAGAAAAAACAATCCAAAAAAACCAATACCTAGCTAAATCGATCCGAGCCAAAACTAGAACGGCCTCAAACACAACTACAACCACAACCAATCCACAAAACAACAAAACTACCACAGTCTATCAAATCAAACTAACAAGACGACGAGCGAATACTAACACCATCTACTAAAGAGAGACACAACATAAGCCAAAAAAACATGAAATCAAAAAACAATTAAATGCAACTAAAACAATCAAATGAAATGTCGTTCGTTTTGGTTATTTTTTTTTTTTTTTTTTTTTTTACTAAAATAACGAATACTATTAAAAACAATAACAATGTCTTTAGTTTCTAGTCTAAGTTAACTTGTGTTCATTTAATATATAGTCGATGTGTGTCTTATAGACGATCTAAGGTGCTATATATTGGTTAACTTTTCTTTTTACATAAATATTACTCGGTAATACAGTACAAATTAGATACATACGGAACCTTTTTATTAACTTACATAAAATTTGGTAATGTAGATTCTCATATTTTGTCAACTTATTTGTTTTACACAAGTTGTGACATTTGACTATTTATTTCGAAATCAAAATTAATGTCAACTTTAGCATCTCCGAGATGTCCAAACCATATTATTATACGCTAATCATTCCTTAAAGTTTAATATTAATTTCATTCTTGGCTTTAATTTTTTTTAAATGATAACCTCTAATGTCTACATTTGGTTGCATAGAGATCCCCAAAATTAACTGCTGCTAATTTATATCCGTTAGTTTGATACCGAAATTGGTATTTGATTTTGGAATTTTTTGTTGTGTTGATTAAATAAGAGTTTATAATGTTTTCGTGAAGAAGATTAAGATGGTGATGGTGATGGAGATGAAGAAGAACGCTAAAAAGACGAATTTACTCTCACATGCAATGCACATGTCAAGATTTAACGGACTTTCTAACAACAGTTTAACCGAGGGATGCTGATTGCAAATATTCGAAAAACAAATGATTCTAAAGGCAAAAAAACTGAGGGACGCTGTTAGCAATATGGGGTATAATATAGGGACTAACAGAGCAAAAAAGTCTAAATTTTATAAACGCTAAAAAAACACCCACATTACACCAGACATACCCGATGCCTTTGATCCCTGGGCCCACAGTGGGGGAAGCTTTGACCCAAGAAAGGCGCAAGTTCGATTCTCAGTCTGGGCGCCCCGCATGGAATTATTTCTCCCTCCGGGGGGAAATTTGTGAAGTGTTTTCGGGGGTCTAGCTAGCTGGGGTAAAAATCGCCTTGCCGTCACTGTGGTACCTGGGAGGAGGTACTTTGTCGGCACAGGTCTCTTTCGGGGTAGGATTGGTGGGTGCTACGGCACACAGGGTTAGCGTGTCCCTGCCAACTTACACGTTTTGACCCAAGTTTTTATCGAGTCAACATATAAGATAGTAGAATATGTTAATTATGAATGTTATAATTTCTATTTAAAACAACTATGTTACATAAGACATATTCCATCCGTCCAATAATAAGTGTTTTGTTTGACTTTTCATTGTCTTATTTTTAAAATTTTAACTTCAAATATTATTGTTTATGTTATGCAATATTTGATAAAACTTATATGAATATATTCAAAGGGAGTAATAAACATTAACAAATGTTTTATACAAAGTGGTTGATAATGTCCGCTGCTACATTAATCGACCATATATTTTTTTTAACAGCAAGATTTGTATCATAGTATCATTTATTTCAACGTCACTCATCATTTGCACACACATACACACACGTTCGGGAGGTAACCCGAATCGCATTACAGGAACTCGATCCTTTAACCATCCCGAGGGGCAGGCAGACCGGGTTTGAATCCTGAATGGATCCGGGAGAAACCCCCCACCCTCGGGGTCAATCTGGATATCCATATTTCAGGCAGATTAATTAATAGGATGAGCAGAGCGAGGCTCGAACCCATGACATAACCCCAGCCCCAACACACAAGGTGAAAGTGTGATGACCCGTCCTAATCCATCTGGACGAATACATTACATTTGGTTACATCGCGAGGTACTTGACCTCTATATGATACATTTTACAAACATTGCATTCCTTTTGAAAAGACAATCTTTCATTACATCGAAAGTTGACAACATGCATACCATTTCATAATATGTCCAATTATAATTGACTTAATAATAATCTTGATGAACTCAACGACTCGAATGCAACGTCTTTTGAAATATGTCATGAATGACTCCAAGTAATATCTCTAAAATGAGCAAATGCGCAGCGGAAGATTTCTTTCATACCTGAGAATAAACATGCTTTCAAGTGTCAACCAAAAGGTTGGTGAGTTCATAGGTTTATCATAATAATCATAATATTTAATAAGGCACGAGATTTCATTTAATTAAATGTGCAGGATCATTACAACTGTAAAAATCATTCATACGATGAATCGCCTGGTATCCGACCTTAACATAGAGCGCTTAAGATATCTGGCATCATACATTCCACTATTCAAATGTATGACAAGAACCCTTCGAAGTACTAAAGCATTTTCACTATTCGAAAATGGGGGTGGTTGGTGCCCGTAGATCTACCATTAGGATTCGCGTCAATTAGTGTTTTTCACTAATTCTTAGGTTACCAAGCATAATAATAATAAGTACAGATATCCGGTATAACAAAACAATCGCAGAATGCAGTTTCATGAACTTGTGCTTATTTTGTAAAACATTTATAAAAGCAACGCATGTATTCTCAGTCCTAAAAATGTAAAGAGAAAAAGGGAGCAAATGAAACTCACCATACTGTATTTTGTAGTAAAAATACATATGACGACATTAAACAAGTGTAGGGTTGGCCTTGGATTCACGAACCTATATTATATATATATATATATATATATATATATATATATATATATATATATATATATATATATATATATATATATATATATATATATATATATATATATATATATATATTAAAACATGTAATCGTAATCGAACAATTATATATATTATTATTAATGATATGGTTTTTATATTATCAACTTATATATGTCAATATATATATTTTAAATAAATAACAATATTAGTATAGTTAGGTTTTATATTAAATATATTTTTATATAACAATCTTTCGTTTGCAAGAATTGATAATTATGATAATACCAGATTAAGGATAATAATAATAATGATAGTAATAATAGTAATATTAATAATAAAAATGAAAGTTTTAATAAAGATAATAACTTTATTAATTAGGCTATATGGTAGTTTTAATAATAAAAATTTTAAGAATCATATTAATGATACTAATAATAAATATAAAAGTTATATTAATTTTTACAATAAAAACATTAGTTTTGAATCTAATTCCTAAGAATTAATAATACTTAGTACTAATTATTTGTAATTCTAAATATAAATATGATAATAACGATAATAATAATAATATTTAATGATAATACTAATAATGATAATCATGTTAATAATGGTACTTTCGTTAATAATAACAATGATACTAAAAAAATGATACTAATGCTAATTTTTGAAAATAATAATAAATTGTATTATTTTGATAATAGTTATAATAATAATAATAATCATATACATAAAAATGATAAATTACTAATAATAATAATTATTATTATTATAAATCATGGTAATATTAATATTAATAGATAAAATTTATATTCTAATACTAATAACAATAACAATAATAATAAAGATTTTTGGTTTTGAAAACTACCTTCAAAAGTATTTAAAAAAAAATAGTTGCCATCGCCCGGGCTCGAACCCGAAACCTCCCGTATACACATCATCCCATCAAACCAGCTGGGCTATTGCCCTTTATCCGAAATATTACTGAACCCAGCAATACTTAAACCATTTATTTCTGTGACCATATTCTTTTTCTTCTTCCTCAACCCAAACGAATCAGGCAACCACTTATCTTTAAATGATTTAATGTTTTCGACACGATAAGCAAAGTCTATGAAGTTGAATCTCAAAATTTTAGAACTGTTTCATTACATTTGACTGCTCTCGATGATTCATGAACAATTATATGTATGTATATATATATATATATATATATATATATATATATATATATATATATATATATGTACAAGTAAAAAACGACTTTCCTACAGTAAAATACTATTTGCTACAGTAAAATGACTTTGCTACAGTAAAACACTATTTGCTACAGTAAACCACTATTTGCTACAGTGGAACCGTATTTGCTACACTAATGGTTTACTTGTACATCAAACAACATATACTGAAAAGATTCTGAAACGTTTCAATATAGACAAGGCAAAACCATTAAGTACTCCTATGGTTGTTAGATCACTCAATGTTGAAACTGATCCATTTCGTCCATGTGAAGATCATGAAGATATTCTTGGACCAGAAGTACCATATCTTAGTGCAATTGGAGCTCTTATGTATCTTACAAATTGTACAAGACCTGACATTTCTTTTGCAGTTAATTTGTTGGCAAGGTTCAGCTCTCCTCCTACCAAAAGACACTGGAATGGGATCAAACACATATTTCGATACCTTCGAGGAACTACTGATTTAGGATTATTTTATTCTAACGAATCAAAACAAGATTTGGTTGGTTATGCTGATGCAGGTTATTTATCTGATCCACATAAAGCTAAATCTCAAACTGGATATGTATTCCTAAATGGAGGTACTGCAATATCATGGCGTTCTCAAAAACAAACACTTGTTGCTACATCATCAAATCATGCCGAAGTGATTGCATTACATGAAGCTACTCGGGAATGTTTTTGGTTGAGATCAATGACACAAATCATTACTGATTCTTGTGGACTAGAACGCGATAAAAGTCCAACAATTCTCTATGAAGATAATGCAGCTTGCATAGCACAGATGAAAGAAGGGTATATCAAAAGTGACCGAACCAAACACATACCTCCTAGATTCTTCTCATACACTCAAAATCTCATTAAGGACAACGAGATTGAAATGAGATATGTTCAATCCAGCAAAAACTCTGCTGATCTTTTCACGAAAGCATTTCCAACTGCTATTTTCAGAACACACGTTCATAACATTGGTATGAGACATGTTCAAAAGATGTAACAACTGAAGCGATGTCTACTTGAGGGGGAGTCAACTCCATGCTGCACTCTTTTTCCCTTAGCTAAAGTTTTTTTCCCACTGGGTTTTCTTTAGCAAGGTTTTTAATGAGGCAGTAACTTACAGTTGATCTTCAACAAACAAAATTGCTATCCAAGGGGGAGTGTTATAATATATAAATATATATATAAATGGATAGTCAATTATTGATACACAAAAGTAATATTATTGTATTACCTAAACTTGTGATATTTTTGCTATAAATAGCCATGAATGCAAGCATTAAACTTGCACCATTTTCTCACACTTACAAAGTGTTTCTTTCTTTCTCTCCATTATCATCTTTGTTCTTACACTTCATTATTAGCATTCTTAATCAAGAATCAAACCACTAAAGGTAGTTATAAGCCTACTGAATTATAACATCAAGAATCAAACCACTCAAGGTAGTTATAAGCCTACTGAATTATAACACGTTATCAGCACGATAATCTTAATACTAATTATGGTTGGCTCTGCCACCTAAATGATATATGGCCGGTTATACCACCTGAATAATATATGGTCGACACTGTTGCCTAATTATCATTTATGTTACTAACATTTATATTTCTATTATCTAACATTTATATGGTCGACACTGTCACCTAATTATCATTTATGTTATATAACATTTATTTATGATTGCTTACATATGGTCGACAATGTCGCCTACTTATCATTTATGTTATATTAAATTTATGTTTAATGTTTATATACTTATGAATATAAATTGACTCTAATTTATCATGTTGTTTGTTTTAATTTTTGATAATAGAAAATGTCGAATCTGGAAAAGCTTAAATTTACTCCTTTAGAATCAACGGGAAACAACTACATGCCATGGGTTATAAAAGTAAAAATGCATCTTAAATCAATGGGCATTCTTGAAACCATAAATGAAAACAACACTTGTTCTGAAAAAGAACAAGCAACGGCATGTTGCTTTATTCATCAACATATTGATGAATGCTTACAAAATAATTATGTGACTGTAGAAGATCCCCATGTTTTATGGGAAGGTCTCAAAAGCAGATTCAATAATCAAAGAGAAATTTTACTTCCAGCTGCTATGGATCAATGGAGAACATTAAGGTTCCAAGACTTTAAGAAAGTAAATGAATACAGCTCAGCTCTGTATAATACAGTCTCACAACTTAAATTCTGTGGACATGAAATAAGTGATGCAGACATGTTGGAGAAAATTTTCTCCACAATGAATGCTACCAACATCACAGTGCAAAGAAATTTGAGAATGCTAAAGTTCAACACATATCCTGAACTTAATTCATATCTCTTGGTTGCAGAGCAAAATGATGAGCTATTAATGAAAAATCAGCAATCCCGTCCTACTGGTACACTTGCAATCCCTGAAGCAAATACTGCAAATAATTATAAACAGGGACAAGGACGCGGGCAAGGTCGTGGTTATAATAACCATCGCCATCATCATGCCAAAAGCCATAACTATGGTAGAAACCATCCTTATGGTAATGGGAATGGGCGTGGACGTGGCCGTGGTCGTGGCCGTGGCGGTCAAAGAAATAATAATCCACGAAAATATAAATATCAACCACAAAACAAGCCCACTAAACAAGATGTTGAAGAAAATTCTTCTAAAAATTCTGAAGAATCTTGTTACAGATGTGGTAGAATGGGCCACTGGGCTAATACTTGCTGAACATCTAAACATCTTGTTAAGATGTATCAGGATTCGTTGAAAGGTAAAGAAAAGGAAATAAATTTTGTGGATAATATTGATCCAACAGTCACTGAGCAACCATCTAATTTATATGAAGATTTCTTGAATTAAATTAATATGTTTCTTTTATAAATAAAACGATTTAACCTTTGTCATCATGTTTTCTCAAATGTTTCAGTTCTATATGTTTTATCAAATGTTCCAGTTCTATGTTTGATGTTTCAATTATATGTATGTCAAATGTTTCCGTTTTATCTATTTGTGTGTAATAAACATTTTGTGTAACATTTATATACTTACTGTTTGTTTCTTATATATGAAATTTAATATGAATTCTGCTGGAACACAACATTAATCAAGTAGTGGAGATCTATGTATAGCAGATAGTGGTACTACACACACTATACTTAAATCTGAAAAATACTTCATTGATTTGAAACCAACGGAAGGAACTATACATACAATATCAGGTGCTGCTAACTTGATAGAAGGGATAGGAAAGGAAAAATTCATATTACCAAATGGTACAACATTTTTAATTAATAATGCCTTATTCTCTCCTAAGTCAAGCAGAAATTTATTGAGTTTTTCTGACATATACCTTAATGGATATGATTATCAGTCAGTAACGGCAGAAAATGAGAAATATTTAAGTATCACTAACAAGAATCACGTGATTGAAAAACTGCCAAGACTTAATTCTAGATTACATTATACACATATAAATGTACCAGAAGCACATATGGTGATTAAAGAAAAGTATATTGATCCTGGTGTATTTAATTTATGGCATAATAGATTGGGCCATCCAGGATCAACAATGATGAAAAGAATTATTGAATGTACATATGGACATCCACTGAAGGATAGAAAAATCCTTCATGATACAATGGTTCCATGTATATCTTGCTCTCTTGGAAAATTGATAACTAGACCCTCACCACTTAAGGTTGAGAAAGAATCATCAATGTTTCTTGAAAGAATTCAAGGTGATATTTGTGGACCAATTCATCCACCATGTGGACCATTTAGATATTTCATGGTCCTAATAGACGCATCTAGTAGATGGTCTCATGTTTGTCTGTTATCAAGCCGTAATGTGGCATTTGCAAAATTTCTTGCCGAAATTATTAAATTGAGAGCACATTTTCCTGATTACATCATTAAAAAGGTGAGACTTGATAATGCTGGTGAGTTTACATCTCAAGCATTTAATGACTATTGAATGTCTATAGGAATTGTTGTTTAACATTCTGTTGCTCATGTGCATACACAAAATGGTTTAGCCGAGTCACTGATTAAACGTTTATAGTTAATCGCTAGACCATTGATAATGAGAACAAAACTCCCTGTATCTATATGGGGTCATGCTATTTTACATGCTGCTGCATTGATTCGCATCAGACCAAGTGCAAGTCATAAATATTCCCCCCTACAACTTGGTTTTGGTCAAGAGCCAAATATTTCCCACCTTAGAACATTTGGTTGTGCAGTATATGTTCCAATTGCGCCACCACAACGTACAAAAATGGGTCCTCAAAGGAGGTTGGGAATATATGTTGGATATGAAACATCTTCAATCATAAGGTATATTGAACCTATGACAGGTGATGTTTTTACAGCACGTTTTGTTGATTGTCATTTTAATGAAACATTGTTTCCTAGATTAGGGGGAGAAATAAAAAATAAAGAAAATGATGTTTCATGGTGTGAACCTCAATTAAAGTATCTTGATCCTCGCACAAAAGAATGCGAGATAGAAGTTCAAAAGATAATGCGTATACAAGAACTTGCAAATCAATTGCCTGATGCATTCACAGATACAAAAAGGGTGACTAAATCATATATACCAGCAGTTAATACTCCAGCTCGAGTTGAGATTCCAAATCGGAAAACTGATAATGTAGTCACTCAAGAATCTATGCCACGTCTAAAACGTGGGAGACCAGTTGGTTCCAAAGATAAAAATCCTCGAAAAAGAAAATCAGCTGATAATAAGGTAAAAGAAAGTGTTCAAAAGGAACCACAAATCAGTACTCCTACTGCAGAGGAGATTGATGATGTCAATACAGAAATTGCAATCAATTATGCACATTCAAAAATATTATGGAACCGAAATGAAATGAAAAATCTTGATGAGAAATTTTCATTTAATGTTGCATATGACATCATGAATAATGATGATGATCCAGAACCAACATCTATGGTTGAATGTCAAAATAGACATGATTGGGCTCAATGGAAAGAAGCAATACGAGATGAATTAGAATCACTCAATAAAAGAAAAGTTTTCGGATCCATCATTCTCACTCCTAAAGATGTGAAACCTGTAGGATACAGATGGATTTTTGTCCGAAAAAGAAATGAGAAAAATGAAGTTACAAGGTATAAAGCTAGACTTGTAGCTCAAGGTTTTTCTCAAAGACCGGGAATTGATTATGAAGAAACTTATTCCCCTGTTATGGATGCAATTACTTTTAGATACTTAATCAGCCTGGCAGTTTCTAAAAATTTAGAAATGCATCTCATGGATGTTGTGACTGCTTATCTATATGGATCACTTGATAGTGATATATATATATATATATATATATATATATATATATATATATATATATATATATATATATATATATATATATATATATATATGAAGATACCTGAAGGATTTAAGGTACCAGAAGCATCAAATGCAAAACCCAAAGAAATGTATTCGATTAAATTACAAAGATCTTTATATGGGTTAAAACAATCGGGACGTATGTGGTATAACCGATTAAGTGATTACTTGATAAGCAAAGGGTATACAAATAACCTTACTTGTCCTTGTGTTTTCATTAAGAAAACAACATCCGGATATGTGATCATAGCTGTTTATGTTGATGATCTTAACATCATAGGTACAAATAAAGAGATCCATGAAGCCATTCAACTTCTAAAGAAAGAATTTGAAATGAAAGATCTCGGAAAAACCAAGTATTGCCTTGGTTTACAAATTGAGCATATGCCTAATGGTTTACTTGTACATCAAACAACATATACTGAAAAGATTCTGAAACGTTTCAATATAGACAAGGCAAAACCATTAAGTACTCCTATGGTTGTTAGATCACTCAATGTTGAAACTGATCCATTTCGTCCATGTGAAGATCATGAAGATATTCTTGGACCAGAAGTACCATATCTTAGTGCAATTGGAGCTCTTATGTATCTTACAAATTGTACAAGACCTGACATTTCTTTTGCAGTTAATTTGTTGGCAAGGTTCAGCTCTGCTCCTACCAAAAGACACTGGAATGGGATCAAACACATATTTCGATACCTTCGAGGAACTACTGATTTAGGATTATTTTATTCTAACGAATCAAAACAAGATTTGGTTGGTTATACTGATGCAGGTTATTTATCTGATCCACATAAAGCTAAATCTCAAACTGGATATGTATTCCTAAATGGAGGTACTGCAATATCATGGCGTTCTCAAAAACAAACACTTGTTGCTACATCATCAAATCATGCCGAAGTGATTGCATTACATGAAGCTACTCGGGAATGTTTTTGGTTGAGATTAATGACACAAATCATTACTGATTCTTGTGGACTAGAACGCGATAAAAGTCCAACAATTCTCTATGAAGATAATGCAGCTTGCATAGCACAGATGAAAGAAGGGTATATCAAAAGTGACCGAACCAAACACATACCTCCTAGATTCTTCTCATACACTCAAAATCTCATTAAGGACAACGAGATTGAAATGAGATATGTTCAATCCAGCAAAAACTCTGCTGATCTTTTCACGAAAGTATTTCCAACTGCTATTTTCAGAACACACGTTCATAACATTGGTATGAGACATGTTCAAAAGATGTAACAACTGAAGCGATGTCTACTTGAGGGGGAGTCAACTCCATGCTGCACTCTTTTTCCCTTAGCTAAAGTTTTTTTCCCACTGGGTTTTCTTTAGCAAGGTTTTTAATGAGGCAGTAACTTACAGTTGATCTTCAACAAACAAAATTGCTATCCAAGGGGGAGTGTTATAATATATAAATATATATATAAATGGATAGTCAATTATTGATACACAAAAGTAATATTATTGTATTACCTAAACTTGTGATATTTTTGCTATAAATAGCCATGAATGCAAGCATTAAACTTACACCATTTTCTCACACTTACAAAGTGTTTCTTTCTTTCTCTCCATTATCATCTTTGTTCTTACACTTCATTATTAGCATTCTTAATCAAGAATCAAACCACTAAAGGTAGTTATAAGCCTACTGAATTATAACATCAAGAATCAAACCACTAAAGGTAGTTATAAGCCTACTGAATTATAACATTATTATTATTATTATTATTATTATTATTAAGATTAATATTATTATTATTAATCTTATTATAATATTATTATTAGTAGTATATATACCTAAAATACTACGATGAGGTTATGAGCGTGTCACCTTCAAAATGGGTTTTTGAGCGGGATAGAGTTAAGGAAATTATGGGTTATTGCCAAGGAGGTTATGGGTAATGTTCGAGGGTATATTTGTGAATCAAATCTAGTGTTTATCATCTCTGTTGCGTCTACGTACTTTCTTACAATATTGAATCTCAATATTGATACATAAGCACTCATATTTTATCTTTTATACATTAATTGTGTATCCATGTCTAGTGCTCGAGTATATATATTTATGCATGCTTGTATACTAAATTTTGTCGTTAAACAGTTATGATGAATCACGAAGTAAATACATATATTACTGATAAAAGGTATATGATATGCATGTTTTTGGAAAGCTGGCAAAAAATCAATAACTTTTCATTTAGAAATCGCGTAATTTCGGTGAACGAGTTAAAAGATATGATCAGCTGAATTATGATTGACATTGATTGAAATTGCTTTTGAAACTTGTTTGTAAGAATGATAAATTAGATTTTTGAATATTACCAGCCAAGTAAATGAATCCATATATAAGGCACGTCTCGTTTTATTGAATTATTGTCAAAATTGACTTTTTGAAACGACTTTGGATAACTTTGGATAACAAATAGTTGTTCGTGAATCGTTGGGAACCGTCGAAGGTCAATTGAATATATAAACATAGCTTCAAAATTTTTGAAACTCAATATTACAGACTTTGCTTATTGTATCGAAATCATATGAAGAATAAGTTTATATTTGGTCAGAAATTTCCGGGTCGTCACATTACCTACCCGTTAAAGAAATTTTGTCCCGAAATTTGAGTGAGGTCGTCATGACTAACAATAGAAATGTTTTCGTGACGATTATGAGTTGATAAATAGAGTTTTATCATTATGGATTAATACAGATAAAACGATTTGATGATGTGAAGCGTACGAGTGAAGCTGTCACAAAAGATAGAGATTCAACTTTTGACGTAGTCATAGTGGATTTCTGGAATTCAAGGAATGTAGGGAAAATCTTTGAAATCTAAAAGATTTGGTTCTTCGGCGGATAAAGAAATTAAGATCTCTATAATTAAATACAGTGATTTTCTTCGATTACTCTGTCTGATATTTCCATTATAAATTAAGCTCTTCCGTTCCATTATTCTCACCATTCCTATACTTTCTTCCTTAATCCATACTTCTAAATGTTGTAAAAATGCTTAATCCGGTACTGATCCTTGTCTTTCTTCTGACAATCACTTCTGTCTTCCTCCTTTTTCATATACCACCGGAGGAATCTGCTTTCTTCTATTTCGCCTTTTGTAATATCCCGGAAAATTTCGACTTATTTAAACCAATTCTCTATACGATTTATTATTTTGACACGTTAAACAAAGTCTGTTAGATTGAGTCTCAAAATTTTAGAACTGTTTCATATATACAATTACCTTTGACTACTCTCGACGATTCATGAACAATTATATGTATGTATATATATATATATATATGTGTGTACAAGTAAAAACGACTTTCCTACAGTAAAACCCTATTTGCTACAGTAAAAATTACTTGCTACAGTAAAACACTATTTGCTACAGTAAACACTATTTGCTACAGTAACACTATTTGCTACAGTAAACACTATTTGATGTCGACGAACTAGCAAACAAAAACGGAAAAGGCGGCCATGCGATCGCATGGCAAAAACACTGAAAACTCATGCGATCGCATGAGCTACAGTAAATCAAAAAGTACTATAAAAGGCCAGTTTGTTCGACGATATATTCACATTTTATTTTTCATCTGTAATTTAAATTTAAATTTATAATTATAATTATAATTTTAATTTAAGTTTAATAATAATAAGGTATATTTGAGGGTGTTTTAATTCGGGTTTCAAACTGCTTTAAGCTAAGGAAATATTGGGTATTGTTCGGGGTATTGTTCTTGAATCCAAGGCCAGCCATACAGTCATCTACCATCATTACGTCTACGCAATTTGCCTACAATATTGAGTCTCAATATTGAACTGTGAGTTTATAGTCTCCCTTTTTAAATACTTTAAATATTTTTGGGCTGAGAATACATGCAATTTATTTTAAACGCGATAAGACACAAGTACATACTAAATTCTACACTGGGTTAAACCGAAAATCCCTTAACTTTGGTAACTAGTAGCTGCCAGTACATAGGATATAGACTGGTGGGCGCGAATAATTGTATATGGATCCATAGGGCTTGACATCCCCGTCCGAGCTAGAGCGCTAGCCTTTTAACGGACGTATGTTATTTGAGTTTAAGACACGTTGGTTTGCGTGTATTAAAACGAATGGGGTAATTATCACTATAGCGTTAAGTTTAGTTACCAGGGTGCTCTGTTACGTAGAATCTATTGATAAACTTTTGATGAAATCTTGTGGTCTATCTTTATATATGTTTATGACTCGAGTAATTAAACCTATAACTCACCAACATTCGTGTTGACTTTTTAGCATGTTTTATTCTCAGGTCCTTAGAATGCTTCTGCTGTGATGTGCTTGTTGCCTGCATGGAGTCTCTCATGCTTTGTACAAAGTTTATTGCATTCAAAATAAAACTGCGATGTGTAATAAATAATTGGACTGTGATGTCAACCTGTAAATTAAAGACTTATGTATTTTGGGGTTTTGCTTATACCTAAGCACTTGCCCACATGTTTATAACTTTCTATGTTTAGAAAGTCACTTATTTTAATGAATGCAATATTTTATCAAAACGTATCATATAGAGGTCAAAACCTCACTGTGGAATCAATGATTAACGTGCCGCGTCAATAGCGATTTTGACAGGTCGTTACACCTTTGGGGTTATATTTTTTTTAATTCTCCCTTGTCTTTTTGTTGCGATAAATATTGATATACACGGTTTGTAATTTATGTGTTGTTATCGGGCTTTATATTCTCCCTTATATTTCGAAGCTCTATGCTTTTGTTTTCTCTTCCCGACTTTAAGTCAAGCGAAATAATGGTCCAGAATTTGTAGATATAGAGTTTCGAATGATTATAATGTTCTATACAGGAAGGAACGTGATAGCACAATTTGATTTTCAAATTTATCAATATCACGGAAGATAGAACCATCAAGAATACATTTTCTTGATATGTTTAGGAGGTTATGTAGAATGAAAGAGCTATGTAACATGACACATGATGATGTTATGATCTGTGAATCATCACGTTTTATTAGAAACTCGGCATGACTTACTGTAATATAATCACGTTGGCCAAGTATCATTATATTATACTAACTCATGCTCTAATTCTTAACACTTCTCCAGAATTCATTCATAATTTATGCTTAGGTTTTACAGAAGTTTCCAATATAATGGAATACAGATAGCACGAAGAGGTATATAATTTCGGACGAGAATATTTATGAAAATATCTTCAGAAATATCGAAGATATTTATGATGATATTTTGGAATTTCTAAGTTCGAAAGTTGATGAATATTAATTGTAAATATATAAGATTAAATATTAAATTTAGTTATTTGAAAACATATATTTAATGTATTTAATTATATAATAAAACCTGAATATATACTTATATATATATATATATATATATATATATATATATATATATATATATATATATATATATATATAAAGTATATTAAAAATAAATATTAAATGATTGTAATACTCGTCTGATGTTTCGATTGATATTAAGCAAGTTAAATTCAAACATATGTAATTTTAAAATAAACGGTGATACGAAAATGAGTTCTATAAATTTTAGGCTTATTAAAAATAGGTTTAGGAACTATTTGTTAAGTTTTAACACTTTTTATATTTTACCCATAAATGAGAGGGACGATTGATGTAATTTTTATTTATTAAATTAATAATTGAATTTTATACCATAATGACCAAAATGAATAAATATAGTTAATTTAAAAATATGAGATTTTTTCCAAAGACTTTTATCCGCCACTAATTATCAACGGAGTACAACATAACAATTCGTGAAAAGTGTCGGTAGCAAATAAACACTTAAAGTTCACGAGGTGTAATATAAATGGCTACTTTTAAAATTTAAGTGGGGACATATGTTCTTATAGAAGTCTTCTTTATTTGATTCCAATATACTCAATATCAATTCCATTCACATATTCGGTAGATCCAAATAATAAACCTTATATTTTTATTTGACAAGTGGAGTCCATTTGAAGACTACTTCTTCACATGATTTTTAATTCGATCACTATGCTTGTTTGATATAACTTTCTGTTTCATTTCACTTTCAAATTATGTACCCATCCCCACCACTTAAACCCACTGACAACCATTACTTCTGATTGAATTAAAAACATACTTATCTATGATCTATTTATTCTCAAATAACCATCTAGCACTCTCTGTACTAAATATAAGATACTTTATTATTTAATCACTATAAAAGTTAAATTATTACGCAGTATTAAATCTTGAACATGATTCTTAATTCATATATAAATATATATGTGCATATATGCATGATACAATTACCTCACCACTTAAAGCCAATCACCTAACGACCACCATCCTCACTACATCACCACCCTCTTCAATCTTCACCACCATGTTAAACCCATCATCTTTAAAACTATAATAGCTACCTTAAATCATCACCATCGTTATATTTTGTTTTTATTTTCTTTTCCCTTGTGAAACTTACACCGAAACCACCTCGACCACCATCATCATCGTGGATCATAACCATGAACAATCACATCCAACAACCGGTATCCTCTTGCACCACTCTACGCCACCATAGACCCATCAAACCACCGCCACTTTATTGGACTGCCTTTTCTCTTTGGCCTAGACCATCACATCACCACCATCAAAATTTGCTACGTGACTTTTGTTTCTGTTCAGTTACAACACAGAACTCAAACTCCCATCGAAAACCCAACTACAAATTACTGCTCGACATCTTCTGGTTCCTGTTTCTAAATGGATTGCTATGCTACTACTGCTAGTGTGAAGAAGCAGCTTCTGCAGCTATTATTGTATGTGCATATGTTTATTCGAAAACCAACACTCCCCGCCACCTACAGTCCTACGGTATAGCTGCTACAGCTGCATCATTGGTTTCTGTTTCTAAACAATCTGAAACTACTGCTATTACTGCAATTCACGCTTGCCATTAACAACGAAGGAGGAAACGATGAGGGACTGTTAGTGTATAGTGTATGATAATGTTGTTTTCGAAAAATATGATGAATAGTACATGAACTTACTGTGATGATTAACGGGTGAGGATGACAAAGAAGATGACTATCCATATTAATGATGAAGTTGGTGATATGATTTTATGATTTTATGAAGATTAAGTGTATATGATAGTATATGGTGATATTAAATAATAATAGACGATGTTAGATTATGATATAGGGATGATAATGTTTAATGATAATGATTCGTTAATGATTAAAATGATAATGATCTTTTGATGATGATGGTGAAGATGATATATGATGAATAGTCCTGAGTTTCATAGGAGAAAGAAGAAAGAAGCAGAATAGAATGGGTTATAAGATTTAAATTAGGTATTAAAATAGAAATGAAACAGATAGTGCAATGGTTTAGAGTGTTTGTGATTATCGAGAGATCCTGGGTTCGAATCTAGGCAACTGCAAATGTTTTTATCGAAACAAAAAATCGAATTGGGCTTAAAACTGGGCTACTGCTATTGATGTATTGATTATTGGGTCGAATTATGGTTGGGCTGTTAGCAGGCTAGAAACTAGAAGAAAGGGTATATAGATTTAGTTAAGAGATAATTCAGAAAAATTGGACAGAGCACATGGTTTGGGGTTATGTCGGGTTAGCATGAGGTTGTGGGTTCGAGTCTCGTTTGGGGGCGTTCTTTTTATAAAAAGCTTATTAGAAGGGTATACACTCTTATTCTCAATATTATTATTATTATTATTATTATTATTATTATTATTATTATTATTATTATTATTATTATTATTATTATTATTATTATTATTATTATTATTATCACTAAGTATTAACAATAAGTATTATTAGTATTATTATCACTATCATAATGCAATTTATTATTATCATTAATATTAATATTATTATCATATTTATAATTATTATTACAAAATATTAGTATTAGGTATTATTAAGTCTGAAATTAGAATCAAAACTAATGTTTTCATTGTAAAAATAATACAACTTTTATATTTAGGATCATTAATATGATTCTTGATATTTTTATTAAAACTATCATATAATCTTATTATTTAAGTTACTATCTTTATTAAAAATTATCATTTATATTTACATTTTTATTTTTTATATTACTATTATTACTATCATTATTATTAATATCCTTAAATCTGGTATTTTTATAATTATTAACTTTGCAAACAAAAAATAGTTATATAAAAATATATTTAAATACAAAGCCTAACTATAATAATATTGTTATATATACATTGATATATATAAGATATTAATACAAAAGTTATATCACTAAAAATAATATATATATTTGTTCGATTACAAGTATATGTATTAATATATATATATATATATATATATATATATATATATGAATGATATAGGTTCGTGAATCCAAGGCCAACCCTGCATTGTTCAATATCGTCATATGTATTTTTACTACAAAATACAGTATTGTGAGTTCATTTGCTCCCTTTTACTCTTTATATTTTTGGGACTGAGAATACATGCGCTGTTTTTACAACTGCTTTATTAAATGCTTTTGAAATATATTTTGAACTGCGAATACATGAAATGCTTTTATAAATGTTTGACGAGATAGACACAAATAAAATATTCCTCGATTGAATTATTGTACAGACAGAAGTTCTGCGGATTATTATTGAATTATGTGGACATGATAATTGCCACCATTGAATTATGTGGACATGATAATTGCCACCATTGAATTATGTAGACATGATAATTGCCACCACTGAATTATGTGGACATGATAATTGCCACCAATTGATATGAATGTTATGTATCGAGAGAATGATTTTATACACAGGTTATGTGTATGTTATTTTTGTGCACGAGATATGTGTACGGTTACTAAGATTTATGAAAGATGATTTTGTACATGAGAAAGGTGTACTGTATTTAAAAAGATATCGCATGTACATTACAGGTGGGTATAGGATTCGGGCCCATTTGTACCATGCAGCATTTAAATCTTGTGGTCTATCAAAATGATGAATTTTATTATTTTATGATAAACCTATGAACTCACCAACCTTTTGGTTGACACTTGAAAGCATGTTTATTCTCAGGTATGAAAGAAATCTTCCGCTGTGCATTTGCTCATTGTAAAGACATTAATTGGAGTCGATCATCGCAATAGAACCAGATGTTGGTGACTTCGTCCAGACGGATTAGGACGGGGTATGACATCGGGCACCTCAAAACCCCAACCAAAAATAAAATACACTGCCAGAATGTCTGTCGGACCATGTGCACACAAACAATTGGCAGAGAGAACCAAATGGGAAGAAGTTTCTGATAGTTCTGAATAAACAACCTCGCAACCATAAATCTTTCATGGGCTATCCTATTGCTTATGTGTGCTACTCTATCTTGTTATGTAGAATAATCATATGTAAAATATCGGTATTGTATGGTATTGTATTATTTTGGTTTATTAATAATAAATGCATGGAATGATTATTTGTATTATTAATACTTATTATTATTATTACATAATAACGTAGTAACTCGCTATAATTTTTCGTAGTGGAATATTATTAGGATTTTAGTAGTTAATTCCTTGTACTAGCTATTATGTATGAACTTAACGGGTAGGTAATACCCTAGAAATAATTATAAAATGCTAATAAAAAGAAAAGGCTTTTATAATAATCGGTTCATATTATTAATATGCTACGATTAACTATTGACAACTCATTTTACCTATAATATTCTATATGATTAAATTATATCTGTTGTGTTTATTGAAGAAACATGTCTCAAATGTCGGATGATGAGTTTGAGGAACTAGTCGAGAAACGTGTGAATGAAAGAATTGCTACAGCTGAGGCAGCAAAAGAAACAGCCGAAGCAGCAACCAAAGCAGCAGCTGTAAACACAAACTCACGAAACGGATGCTCGTACAAAACTTTTCAAGGATGCAAACCACAGACGTTTAGTGGAACCGAGGGACCAATCGGTCTAACCCGATGGTTTGAAAAGATGGAGTCCGTTTTCAAAATCAGTAATTGTGCGAACAGAGACAAGTCAAAGTATGCTTCGTGCAGGTTGCAAGACGGTGCACTTACTTGGTGGAACAATTATGCTAAAGCAGAAGGAATAGATACGGCATATGATATCTCTTGGGAAGAACTGAAAAAGATGCTAATCGATGAGTACTGTCCTCGAAACGAGATCAGAAAAATGGAATCTGAGTTACGTAATCTGTAGGTTATCGGTGCGAATCTCAATTACTATGAAAAGTGTTTCATGGAACTAGCCTTGTTGTGTCCCGAATTGGTGCCAAACGAGAAACGAAAGATAGAAATGTATATTGACGGTTTATCGATCAATATCAAAGGAAATGTTACATCGTCCAAACCGAATACGATGCAGGAAGCCATGATAATGGCACACCAACTCATGGACCAGATCACAGAGAGTTCGATTAAGGCACCAATTACCGAAGTCAAGACAACTGAAGGAAAGTGGAAATGGGAAGACTATAAGGGCAAAAGTACTCAACTGAAGAAACAAGAAACTTTTAAAGGTAAACAAGATGGGGCAACTTCAAGTCCAAACTATAAGGGACCCCATCCGTTCTGTAAAAGATGTTACACACATCATGCAGGTTATTGCCAAGTGGTCTGTGACAAGTGCAACAAGAAAGGACATGTGGCGAAAGATTGTTATGCCACCGTTTCTGAAGTAAAGACAAAATCGACCGATGTCAAGAAATGTTATGGATGCGGGAAGTCTGGTTACTTTATAAATCAATGCCCTGATAAGGGGAAGAACAAAGAACCCGCACATGGGAGGGCATTTAATGTTAGTGCCAGTAAAGCACGTAAGGATCCTAATCTTGTCACGGGTACGTTTTCCGTTAATAATCAACTAGCTTCTATTATGTTTGATACGGGTGCTGATAGAAGTTATATGTGTAAAGACTTTAGTTTTAAACTAAAATGTGCATCATTACCTCTAGACGATAAATATACTATTGAATTAGCTAATGGTAAACTGATAAAAGCCGATAAAATTTGCCATAGTTGCGAAATGAATCTCGCTGGTGAAACCTTCAAAATTGATTTGATACCCGTAGAATTAGGAAGTTTTGACGTAATCGTTGGCATGGACTGGATGTCCAAAACAAGAGCGGAAGTTGTTTGCGCTGAGAAAGCAATCCGCATCCCTCGTAAGGATGAAACGTCATTAATGATTTATGGGGAGAAGAGCAACTCAAAGCTGAACTTTATCAGCTGTATGAAGGCCCAAAAACTTATAAGAAAAGGTTGTTATGCTATTCTGGCACACGTAAAGAAGATCGATACTGAAGAAAGAAGCATTAATGACATGCCGGTTGTAAGAGAATATCCCGGAGTATTTCCAGAAGAATTACCGGGGCTACCTCCACACAGATGTGTAGAATTCCAGATTGATCTCATACCAGGAGCTGCACCTGTAGCCCGATCTCCATATAGACTTGCACCTTCAGAAATGCAAGAATTACAAGACCAGTTGCAAGAATTATCGGACCGTGGATTTATTCATCCTAGTTTTTCACCTTGGGGTGCTCCTATTCTGTTCGTCAAGAAGAAGAATGGATCTATGAGAATGTGCATAGATTACCGAGAATTAAATAAATTAACGATCAAGAATCGGTACCTGTCACGACCCTACTTTTTCCGTTATCTTTTTCCGTTAATTATTTAACGATCGTTAACTGTTAGTGTGCCACGTCATTTCTATGACCTATATTATTATTTTTGTAATAATATATATATAATAATTATTATGTGTTATGTGAATATATGTATTCATATTTTAATTTATACGTTTCTACATCTCGCGGATTTCCATCCGGCGAATCTTTTCGGTTTTTAAACCAACGGTCGAGCTTTCGGGATTTTTAAATCCTAAATATTTTAAATATGATATTTTATGATCATATTATTAATAGGTGTATTTATATTTATTTTTCGTCGCGCGTTTGTTATCTTTCCGGATTTTTAATCGCGTAAGCGTGTTTTCGCGTTTCGGGATTCGTTCGGGCTTTCGGGCCATCAGACTTTAAGCACTTAGCAAATTTGGCCCACCATGGGGCCCACCCTACCCATTTTCGGCCGAAGCCACAAGGGAGGGGGGATACACTCTCTTGTTTTCCCATATTTTGATTTATTTTATTTTTACAAAATCTTATCTAAACCTAAAACCTAAATTTTTGCTTTCTTCCTCCCTTTCTCTCTTTTGGGCGATGACCACCACCACCATAAACATCATCACCATCAATCAAAATATTACTTGGATCATCAAATCGTTTATACAATCGTGTTCCTCTCTTCGTTCTCTACGCGATCATATACTTTGATTCTCGATTTGGGTATAAACCCTAACCCTAGCTTTTTGATTTTTCATATATATTACTGATTTTGTATGTTATATTATTAGTATGATGTATATTAGTTGTTGTAATGTTGTTTGGATGCGTAGAATTACTCGTTTGCTTATGATTTCGGTTTGTAAATTTTGGACAGCAGCATAATTCGTATTTTCTGACTTTGTAACTGATATGAATGTTAAAATAAAGTACATAAATGAGTTCCTCTCATCAAGACATTAATTTTAGACTCCGGATTCATGTCGTTTCGATTCCCGGAGCCCTAGATATGCTTAATTTGATTTTTGTTAAAGATTGAAAGGTGTTCTTGGCATGAACAAGGTTGGGTCCGACTTTGTGACCATCCTTGGTGTCTTTAGAGTGTTTCATTTGGCTAGGACTGATGGTGAGACGAATTTTCATGTTCGGGTCACCTAAATCTGAGCCACGGTTCACCCGTTGTGCCCGAATTACTGTTTTGAGTAAATTGATTTTCCCAAGTGTGGTCATGGCTGATATCCACGACCTAGGGACTGTTCTTGGAGTGTTCTTGAGTTCATAATTGTGTTGGGTGGTTTGAGTAGGCGGAAATGCATATGTGGCTCGCCCGAAACCGACACCCGGGGCTCAAGATACGACCCGATGAACTTTTAAACTTAAAACTTGTGGTTAATGATTAAACTTATGATAAAATTATGGATTTCATTATTAATAAATTACTTTAGATAAAAGAAGTAATTATTATTAGTTAAAACTTATGATATAAATATTTATTATATCATTTAATTATTAATTATGATTTAATTAACATTTTAATTAAACTTATGATTAATAATACTTTTATTATTAAAGGAAAATACTTATGATAAGTATTAAATTTATTTTTGAGAAATTATTAAAAGACTTATAATAAATATTAAATAATTATTTAATTATTATAAGACTTAATTATTATTTAATTATGATTTAATTATTAAATACTTATGATTTAATAATTTTAATTAGAAACTTATGATATGATTAATAATTCATTATTAATTAAAAATACTTATGATATAATTTAAAAATTATTATTATTAATAATACTTATATTATGATTAGTATTTAATTAATTTATTTAAATACTTATGTCGTACTAATTATAACATTTCAACTTACATTAACTTTAATAATTCATTTTATTTAATTAAACTTATGTTAAGACATTATTATACACTTTTGACTTTAAATAACATTATAACCTATGTTATTATTATAACTTACACTTTTCAAATTAATGTTGACTATGTTTGACCAAGGTTGACTTTTGAGTTGACTTTCGGTTGACTTTGACTTTCAGTTGACTTCTGTTGACTTTCTAAATAAGGAAACTTTCCTAACTTCAAAACTTTCTAAAAATAGAAGTTTCTAAATTTGGAAACTTTTCAAAAATAGAAACTTTCCAAAAATAGAAACTTTCCTAAAATAGAAAACTTTCCAAAAATGGAAACCTGCTAAAAATAGAAACTTTCTAAAAATAGAAAGTGTGTGTCCTTATGCTGTTCCAATCAAACCGATGCTTGCTGAGTAATGTTCTATGCCTACTTGCAACATGTACAATAGCTATCATACTAAGACTTGGCCTAAGTTAGTTATTTATTTCGACCTGTTTTATTTATAGGTCGGCGTTGTGATCTTTCTTGATCACTTTACTTTACTTGCTGTTCGCTTGTTTGTGAGATTTCTTAAGTTGCTATTTAAGGTGAGTTATAGTCCCGTTTTTATATACTTTTCAAAGTATACTTTTTGGGATGTGATTACATGCATATTTTTATTTACGTTTAGACACAAGTAACAGTTAAATTTAATTATTCATTGTGAGTTGGACAAAAATATTCCCTAGTCTGGTAACTGTAATCATTGGTTTCTACCGGTGAACGCGAATCCTACGGATAGATCTATCGGGTTTGACAACCCCATTTCGAGCTAGTCGCGCTAGCAATTTATAATCGGAATGTTTAGTACTTCGTAATTTGTTGTAGATACACTGTCCAAGTGTATATTTTTATTGTGTTTGGCAAGGGTAAATAAAGGGTTAAGTGGTTACCAGGTGGCTCATTGATAATGGAATAATGTTTAATGTTTTCTAACATTTTTAAATCTTGTGGTCTAAAGTTTACTTATTTATTTAAACCTATAATTCACTCAACCTTTGTGTTGACAGTTTACTTGCATGTTTTCACAGGTACTTGAGTTATTTGATGCTTCCGCTGTCGTTAGAAGAGTCTGCATGCATTTGGGCAGATTTTATGAAACTATTTATGAAACTTAAGTTTGCATTCTATTTTGGATAATTTAAATTGTGGGTTTGTTGGCAATGTTTTGTGTCAACTTTTGGTTCATTACTATGGTTGGTTGATTTTAAACTACTTAATTGGGTTTGTTTCCTTTTTGGGCAACATTTTAAAATAAAAGAATGCAACTTTGTTTATTTAATTCATTTAAGTCCGATCAAGCTATGGGACCAACTGACGGATCCGTTAAGTGTTTTGACGGGGTCGTCACATGTGGTATCAGAGCTCTGGTTGTAGGGAACTAGGCGGTCTTAATGTGGTCAACCCGTGGTTATTAGGGTGCATTAGAGTCTAGTCTACAGCCCGACCTTTTTGCTATAGCATTAATATGCATTTCATTTCGTATAAGTTATATTATTAGCTTTCATATATTTTAGTATGTGGTTTGCGGTTTTGCTGTTTGCAGATGTCGACTTCGAGCGATAACTCTGTTGCTACTCCTGCTCCACCGTCTCCTGCTAGACGTCGTGCTAATCAACCAGAGATCGATGATCCTGTTCATTACTATTTTTCTACCATTACTCATATGAACCGGGCTTATAATGAGGTGACACGTATTAACGCCCTTAGTGATTGTTTGCGCACCTTGCCACATAATGAAGTTATGGACGAGATCCGTGCCGACATGGGTAACTTTATCACTTTCAAGCATAGGGTTGAGGATGCGAACCATAAGCGTGATCGAGAAGTTAATGCTAAGTTCGAGGCTCTCGAGAGCACTGTTCGTGTGTTGAAGGAAGAGTTGGATGTTGTGAAAGGAAAGTTGCGTAAGTATGAGGCTCCTGCTGAGACTCATGCTGGACCAGCTTATCACACCCACTCTAAGCGAATGTGATGTGATTATTCATATTGATTATCTATTTCATCAGACTTAATGTCCTTTTTATACATACATTTTGGGTTATGTACGGCGTTTTGCCGAGGATTTTATTAAGATTTTGTTATGGGATATTTTTCATTATGTATGGATGGTTATTTTTATGACATCTATTATCATTATCATGTTTTATTTCTGATGTTGTGGCTCTTGGCATGTTATATTATGCGTAATATATGTTCATGTATGTTAGGTGCTATGTATGTTGTATGATGTTATCATAAAATATGTATGCATGTGATGGTTATTTCTATAACAATCATAACTGTCATGTTATTACTCATAGTGTTAGTTGACTAATATCTTAATGGTTAGTCTTTTCGTGTTTTGATCTATTCCTTTATGACACTAGTATTATTCTTGGTACTAACGGATGTGTTATTCTATTTTGAAGATCATGCCTCCAAGAGAGTCCACTGAAGTGCGTATGCAACGCCTGATCAATGAAGGAATTGCTGCTGCTATGGCAGCAAATGCTAATGTTAACGCCAATGTGAACAACAACGTGGGATGCTCCCACAAAACTTTTATGGCTGGTCGACCCCAAGAATTCAGTGGTACGGAAGGACCAATAGGGCTTACTCGTTGGTTCGAGAAAATCGAATCTATTTTCAGGGTCAGTCGGGTCCGTGAAGAGGACAAAGTTAGTTTCACTAGTTGCACTCTCAAGGATAGTGCCTTGACATGGTGGAACAATCTGGTTAGTAGTTTGGGAAGCGATGTAGCTTATGGTTTGGCCTGGAATGATTTTAAGGAAAGATTGATCACCCGCTATAGACCTCGGGGTGAGCTTAAGAAGCTAGAGGTTGAGCTCAAGAATTTGAAAATGCATGGCACCGAGTTAGATGCCTATGAACGAAGGTTTTTCGAGTTAACTTTGCTGTGTCCTAGGGTTTATGCGGATGAGGACCGCAAAATTGAGGCTTACATTGATGGTTTGTCCGAGAAGATTGAACACGGGGTTGAGTCCAGTGAACCCCAGACTATTGAGGCAGCTATGTCTATGGCCCACAAACTTAATGACAAGGTGTTGAGAAGAAGCAAGACTACAGTTGTTGAAAGTAGTGAGGAGGTTGTCAAGAAGGCTGATAATGGGAAACGAAAGTGGGATAACAACCGCAATCAAAACCAGGGTCAGCAGAAGAAACAGGATACCTCAGGTGCTAATAACAAAAATCAGCGTGTGTGTCCTCGTTGCTATAAAGCTCATGATGGTTACTGCACAGTTACTTGTAAGAGGTGCTCTAAGCAAGGGCACATTGCTAAAGATTGTACAGTACTTTTGCCGGGGTCTGCTACTCCCGCGACTGGTGGTAATAATAATAATGTTGGTAATAGAGGTGGTAACGGTAACGGTAATGGGAAATCGAATAATGGAGGTAATCCAAGGGTTTGTTATTAGTGTGGGAAGCCGGGGCATTTCCGAGATGCTTGTCCCAACAAGAAGACTGCAGAGACTGCACGCGACCGAGCGTTCAACATTAATGCTAAGGATGCGGAGGAAGATCCTAAGCTTGTTACTGGTATGTTCTCAGTCAACGATTTATCAGTTTATGTGTTATTTGATTCAGGGGCTGATTTAAGTTTCGTGTAGAGTAAATTAAGTCCGAGAATCAAAACACCGTTAACTCTCTTAGACAATACTTATGTTGTTGAAGTAGCTAATGGTAAGGAACTTACTGCTAAGACTGTACATCGTAAGTGTAACATTAATCTGGGTGGTAGGGATTTCGAGATAGATTTGATACCGATTGAACTTGGTAGTTTTGATATTGTTATTGGTATGGATTGGTTGTCTGCAAACCGTGCTGAGATCGTGTGTTATGATAAGGCTATTCGTATTACTGATGTGATTGGAGAGCCACTGATGGTCTTTGGAGATAAGAAATGCACACAGTTAAACCTTATTAGCTGTATGAAAGTTCGTAAACATCTCCGCAAAGGCTGTCATGCTATCCTTGCTCATGTTGTTGATCCTAGTAAGGAAGTAAAGAACGTTGATGACGTTCATATTGTTAGGGATTTTCCCGAGGTGTTTCCCGATGACTTACCTGGCCTTCCGCCGCAACGCGCGGTAGAATTTCAGATTGATCTTGTTCCCGGCGCTGCTCCTGTAGCACGTGCTCCTTATCGTCTTGCGCCTTCTGAACTTCAAGAATTGTCAAGTCAACTCCGTGAGTTGTTAGACAAAGGTTTTATTCGTCCTAGTTCGTCCCCTTGGGGAGCTCCTGTTCTGTTTGTTACGAAGAAGGATGGTTCTTTTCGTTTATGCATTGATTATCGTGAGTTGAACAAGCTTACTAATAAAAATCGTTATCCTCTTCCGAGAATTGATGATCTGTTCGATCAGCTTCAGGGTTCTTCTGTTTATTCAAAAATTGATCTTCGTTCTGGCTATCATCAGTTGCGTGTTAAAGAATCTGATGTTTCAAAAACTGCTTTTCGCACCCGTTACGGTCACTTTGAATTTCTTGTTATGCCGTTCGGATTGACAAATGCACCTGCTGTGTTCATGGACCTCATGAACCGTGTGTGTAGACCCTATCTGGACAAGTTCGTTATTGTATTCATCGACGACATCCTTATTTATTCGAAGAGTGATGAAGAGCACGAGGAACATTTGAGGTTAGTGCTTGATTTGCTAAAGAAAGAAGAGTTGTACGCTAAGTTCTCTAAGTGTGCTTTTTAGTTAAGAGAAGTTCAGTTCCTTGGTCACATTGTTAGTAAACAGGGAATACAAGTTGATCCTGCTAAAATTGAGGCGATTGAAAAGTGGGAAACCCCGAAAACTCCTACTCAGATTCGTCAGTTCCTAGGATTAGCAGGTTACTATAGAAGGTTCATACAAGATTTCTCTCGTATCGCGAAACCTCTGACTGCTTTAACGCATAAAGGGAAGAAGTACGAGTGGAAGGATGAACAAGAGACTGCTTTTCAGATTTTAAAGAAGAAGTTGACTACCGCTCCGATATTGTCACTACCTGAGGGTAATGATGATTTTGTTGTTTATTGTGACGCTTCGCGTCAAGGCTTTGGTTGTGTTTTGATGCAACGAAAGAAAGTTATTGCGTACGCATCACGTCAGTTGAAGATTCACGAGCAGAACTATACAACTCATGATTTAGAGTTGGGGGCCGTTGTTTTTGCACTTAAGATTTGGAGACATTATTTGTATGGGGTCAAGAGTACTGTGTACACAGATCACAAAAGTCTTCAACATATCCTCGATCAGAAACAGTTGAACATGAGACAACGAAGATGGATTGAGACGTTGAATGATTACGATTGTGAACTTTTGTATCATCCGGGTAAGGCCAATGTGGTGGCGGATGCGTTGAGTCGTAAAGAAAGGGCTGAACCTCGCAGGTTTAGGGCCTTGAATATGACAATTAGAACAAACCTCGCAAGGCAGATTCTTGAGGCACAACAAGAAGCCTTAAAGGAAGAGAATTTTGTGAAAGAGAACGTAAGAGGTATGGCTAAGAAATTTGAGATTCGAGCAGATGGTACTAGGTACTTTGTAGGACGTCTTTGGGTTCCGAAGTTTGGTGAACTGCGACAAATTGTTTTGGATGAGGCTCATAAGTCTAGGTACTCTATTCATCCTGGTTCAGGAAAGATGTATCATGATCTTAAGGAGCTGTATTGGTGGCCAAATTTGAAAGGTGATGTGGCTACGTATGTGGCTAAGTGTTTGACCTGTGCTAAGGTTAAAGCTGAACATCAAAAACCGTCTGGACTATTGGTACAACCCGAGATTCCCGAGTGGAAGTGGGAAGGAATTACAATGGATTTTATTACTAAGTTACCGAGAGTTGCGGGTGGCTATGACACTATCTGGGTGATTGTAGATCGACTCACTAAGTCGGCTCACTTTTTGCCAATCAGGGAAACAGATTCAATGGAGAAGCTCACTCGTTTGTACTTGAAGGACATTGTTTCTAGGCATGGTGTTCCTGTATCCATTATTTCGGACCGAGACAGTCGTTTTGTATCGAGGTTTTGGCGATCTTTACAGGAAGCCTTGGGAACTAGATTAGATATGAGCACCGCTTATCATCCTCAAACGGATGGTCAAAGTGAGAGGACCATTCAGACATTAGAAGATATGTTGCGAGCTTGTGTGATTGATTTTGGGAATGGGTGGGATAAGTATTTGCCGTTAGCTGAGTTTTCTTATAACAACAGTTATCACGCAAGTATTAAAGCCGCACCGTTTGAAGCTTTGTACGGTAGGAAATGTAGGTCTCCTATTTGTTGGAATGAGGTTGGGGATGCTCAACTTACAGGTCCAGAGATTATTCACGAGACTACTGAGAAGATTGTTCAAATTAAAGAAAGATTGAGAACTGCTAGAAGTCGGCAAAAGAGTTATGCCGACAAAGGAAGGAAAGATGTTGAATTTCAAGTTGGTGATCGTGTTATGTTAAAAGTTTCGCCTTGGAAGGGTGTTATTCGTTTTGGTAAAAGAGGGAAGTTAAGTCCTCGTTTCGTGGGACCGTTTGAGATCATTGAAAGAGTTGGACCGGTGGCTTATCGTTTGAAATTGCCACAAGAACTCAGTGCTGTTCACGATGTTTGTCATAACCCGTCCTTAACCGTAAGAACGTGTTAGATAACGTATGATTTCATTGCGAGGTATTGACCTCTATATGCGACATTTTTAAAAGAAAAACTGCATATATTATACATTACAAACCATGATTCTTATTTTTGATACAAGCTTTGGACAAAATAAAGATGATTATCGTTTAGCGATAATCTTCGACTTACAAACTTTACAAATGATGATAACAACACGATTTCTAGCATATTTTACAACACAAGTTCTTGGATATGCAGTCTTATTTTTGACACAAATATGCGTACGCAAGATCCTGCTCAAATTCAACATAATGCAGCGGAAACTTCTAATTATCACCTGAGAATAAACATGTTTAAAACGTCAACATAAAGTTGGTGAGATATAGGTTTAGTGCCGGCAGCAATATATATATAGACCACAAGATTTCGTATATAAACAGTTTAATAAAAATATTCTAAGTGGTTGAGCACTTGGTAACCATACTTAACATTTAATCACGTCGCATATTCCCTTTATTATGAAATCTTACTACACCGTACCAAGTGTAGTCACGAAACGAAGTACTGTGCAACCGTTGAATACTGGTCGTCCAGTCCGGTTGGGGTTGTCAGGCCCGATAGATCTATCAACAGGATTCGCGTTTACAATACCGCTGTAAATATTAGTTACCAAGCTACAGGGAAGTATGCCAGTGGTACAACTCAACGTAGAATATATTTTTCAGTTACTTGTGTCCATAACGTAAAACATAAAATACATGTATTCTCATCCCGAAATATTTAGAGTTTAAAAGTGGGACTATATACTCACTTTTGTCTTGAAGATATGTAATTTCGACTTGGTCTCCGATTGATATCACGAACCTATCCATATATAATATATCAATACCTTTTCTTTTTAAACAACGTCACATATATATTCTTGTTATACTTTTAATACTTTTTATAATTCCTTAGTCCGTAGTTAGCAGTTCGTTGTTAGTAATTCAATTTTAATGGTTCATATTTAGATGTTTAATAAACCCCCAACGAAATAAATAAAACCCCCAACGTATATGTATTGGTCGAGATTAATCTTGACCCACGGTACCGGTGTTGTCAAATGACGTGTTGCGTACATAAAGTACCGGTGTTGTCAAATGACGTGTTGCGTACAAACATGGGATCTTATGATTAATCTTCTCGTGTTGTTTACGGGTGATCCTGAACCATATAAAATTGAATTATGAGTACATATATATAAAATATCATGTTATCTTAAAAAGATGTGATTTATTTTAATTTTCTCCAATTAATCCCGAAGTTAAACTAGTCTTGGATAGCCAATTTTGTTTCGGTCATAGTTTCTTCGTTACAACTCCGTTTTCGTTGATTCAACTTGCCATCTCCTTGGATCGAGTTCCTCTTTAAGACTATGAACTGTAAATATCTTAGTTTGTATTCAAAATCACACGGCATAGGTAAAACTTTAGTGAAACTTATGAAGTTAAACCTTTTCCTTTATGTAGGCAACCTTAAATGATTATTTTTCTAAAAATACTTATACTTTGAATTAAATCATGAAATTTTTATGTGTTACCATATTCATAGTAAAAATCATTTTTCCAGAACATAAACCTTCAATTCAAAGTTTAAGATGGTTTTTAATTATCCAACCCAAAACAGCCCCCGGTTACACTCCGACGTCGTAAAAACAGTTTTTAAGGTGTTCTTTGAAAAACCATGTTATACCTTGTTAAATTAGCATATATTTAAGTTATATTACAGGTCTTGAAGTATTTTAAAAGTTAAGTTAGAAGGATCTATTTAGTTTGCAAACAAGTTTGAAAACATTCAAACTATGTTCTTGTTGTTAAAATTGTATACCACAAAATATGATAGCTATATATATATGAATCGAATAAGGTTATGAACATAGATACTACCTCAAGTTCCTTGGACAAGGTTTTTGTAAAAGAGGAGTAAGAACCTAGAACCAAAAGGGTGATGGAATTGGATGAAAGATTGGAAGTAAGTTTGTGTTCTTGGAAGGATTTCTTGAAGTGTTTTTGTAAGGTTTTCTTATGAGATTTAAGTGTTGTTTTTGAAGCTAAATGATGGAGAAAATGCTTGGAGATGATCAAGTATGAAGTTAAGAGTATTTTGAGAGAGAAATGGAAGTGTAAGTATGAGAAAATGGGGTGAAGAAATGGTGTGCATACATAAAAACGTTTTTAGGTTATAAAGGAAAAAAAAGATACCTAACTTTGTTTTCTTGCTAAATAATTCATGCTACTTGACAAATGGTTGGTTCCACATGTTTCTTAATCATTTAAGGCTGCTAAGGAGCAGATTTTTATTGGTATATACCAATAGTAAATACATCTAGAAGCTGCGTATGATACGAGTACATATACTCTAGATATACGTATAGAAATTTTGTGAAAAATGGAATGAGGATTCAAATATAGCTATCTTTTGTGAATACACTTATATGGTTTTATGTATTTAAGTTCTTAAAAGTGATTAAATTCATTACTTATACGATATATGTATAAACATTATAGGTCATAAGTATTTAAGTCAAATAACGTTGCGTATGGTTATCGTTTTGAAAACTTAAGTTAGTAGTTTCAAAATATACATATAACTTATTGTTATTAATACAAAATGAGATATTAAAACATTCTTAGATCATGTTAAATATGTATATATACATATATATACACAAACGTATAATTATCATATGTTATATAGTTCGTGATATCATCGGTCAAACTAGACGGTCAAACGTTGTGTAAAACTCTTTTCAAAAACATAAATCTCAACAATTTGGATTGCTTATCATGTTGGTAAGGTTTAATTTATGTAAATATTAATCTTACAAGTATAGAATGATCGAAAAAGTGCGGGTCATTAATAAAGTGCGGGTCGAAAAAGTGGTAAGGTTTTTGATCGAAAATATGTTGAAGGCTTTTATGATCAGTAAACACAGTGCATTTAACCCCATACAAGTAGTGTCTCCATATCTTCAATGCAAACACGACTGCTCCCAGTTCTAGATCATGCGTCGTATAATTCCGCTCGTGAATCTTTAATTGTCGGGATGCGTATGCAATAACTTTCTTTCGTTGCATAAGAACACAACCAAAACCTTGTCGCGAAGCGTCACAATATATTTCAAAATCATCGTTCCCTTCAGGTAACGATAAAATAGGCGCCGTAGTTAACTTCTTCTTCAGTAATTGAAATGCGTTCTCCTGCTCCGAGGTCCATTCGTATTTCTTCCCTTTTTGCGTTAATGCTGTCAACGGCTTAGCTATTCGGGAAAAATCTTGAATAAACCTTCTATAATAACCGGCTAAACCCAAAAATTGGCGTATATGCATTGGTGTTTTAGGAGTCTCCCATTTTTCAATGGCTTCAATTTTTGCTGGATCAACCTGAATTCCTTTGCTACTAACAACGTGGCCAAGAAATTGCACTTCTTTCAACCAGAAAACACACTTAGAAAATTTAGCATATAGCTGTTCTTTTCTCAACAACTCTAATATCAACCTTAAATGCTGCTCATGCTCTTGCTCACTCTTGGAATAGATAAGAATATCATCAATGAAAACGATAACAAACTTATCTAAATATGGACTACAAACTCGATTCATGAGGTCCATGAATACAGCTGGCGCATTTGTCAACCCAAACGGCATGACCAAAAATTCGTAATGACCATAACGTGTCCGAAAAGCAGTTTTCGGAATGTCCTCTTCTTTGACACGTAATTGATGATAGCCCGACCTTAAGTCAATTTTTGAGTACACACATGATCCTTGGAGTTGATCAAATAAGTCGTCAATTCTCGGTAGTGGATACCGATTCTTGATAGTTAACTTATTTAATTCACGATAATCTATACACATCCTAAAAGATCCATCTTTCTTTTTAACAAATAGAATCGGAGCTCCCCACGGTGAAGTACTTGGTCGTATGAATCCATGATCCAGTAATTCTTTTAACTGACTCTGAAGTTCTTTTAACTCGGACGGTGCAAGTCTATATGGAGCACGAGCCACTGGTGCAGCTCCTGGTACTAAATCTATTTGAAATTCTACAGATCTAAATGGAGGTAATCCCGGCAACTTTTCCGGAAAGACTTCAGGAAAATCTCTTGCCACAGGCACGTCATTGATGCTCTTCACTTTTTCCTTTGTTTCGACTTTATTAACATGTGCTAAGATAGCATAGAACCCTTTCTTCAAGCACTTTTGAGCTTTCAAATAACTAATGAGTTTTAGCTTTGAGTTACCCTTCTCTCCATAAATCATTACTGGCGTTTTATCCTTACGAGGAATGCGAATTGCCTTCTTGGCGCACACAACTTCAGCTCCTATTTTGGACATCCAGTCCATGCCGACTATTACATCAAAACTTCCTAATTCTACGGGTATCAAGTCAATTTTAAACGTTTCTCCGGCTAAATTTATTTTACAATCACGGCAAATTTTATCGGCTTTAATTAGTTTACCATTAGCTAACTCAATCATGTACTTAGCATCGAGAGGTAATGATGAACAATTCAATTTAGCGTGAAAGTCTCTACACACGTAACTTCTATCAGCACCAGTATCAAATATAATAGATGCGGATAAGTTATTAATGGTAAACGTACCCGTAACAAGCTCCGGGTCTTCACATGCCTCTTTAGCATTAATAACAAATGCTCTTCCACGTGCAGGTCCGATATTCTTCTCTGGATTCGGGCACTGGCTCTTATAGTGACCTTGTTTTCCACACCCAAAACAAGTAATGGTAGCCAAAGCAGTTCTATTTGCATTGGTGGCAGGAGTCTTGGTACCATTTGTATTTGTAACGAGAGCCCTACAATCTTCAGCAAGATGACCCTTTCGATTACATTTGTTGCATACCACATTACAGTAACCAGAGTGATGTTTGTGGCATCGGTTGCATAAAGGATTTTGTCCTTTATAACCAAAGCTTAAACCACTACCCGTACCTTGCGTGTTTTCTCGTTTCTTAAAAGATTGTTGTTGGTTACCTCGATCATAATTTCCATTCCACTTTCTTTTGTTACCTGATACCTTCACATCAGTATTGGATACTTTCTTATCCATGATGACCTGATCCATTAGCTCGTTTGCCATGGTTATAGCTTCATGAATTGTCTTAGGTTTCGATGCTGTAACATTTGCCTTGACCTTTTTGGGCAAACCATCTTTGTACATTTCAATCTTCCGTTCTTCGGTTGGAACCAATTCAGGACATAGCAAAACTAATTCCATGAATCGCTGATTGTAGTTGGTGATTTCAGTACCAATAACCTTCAGACTTCGTAACTCATCTTCCAACTTCCTAACCTCGTTCCTTGGACAATATTCATTGATTAACATTGTTTTGAATTCTTCCCACGGAGTATCATAAGCTACATCTCCTCCTACAGCCTTCACATAATTTTTCCACCACGTGAGTGCACTATCTTGTAAAGTGCACGATGCGTATTTGGTCATGTCCTTTTCAACACAACCACTGATTTTGAACACAGTTTCCATCTTTTCTATCCACCGGGTTAAACCGATCGGTCCTTCTGTTCCACTGAATGATGAGGGCTTGCAAGCTTGAAAAGTTTTGTAAGTGCACCCCACACGAGGATTTGGGTTAACTGCAGCACCTCTTGCAGCCTCGACCCATAACATTCTGTCGTTCACTCGCTGATTGATGAGTTCCTGGATTTCTTGTTCCGTCATTCGGTTCAATCGCGCCATATTCTTCTATAAGAATGAAAAGAAAATAATTATTCACATGGAATATTATAGATGTAGTGTATATTTACAGTACATTATAGCTTATTAATAATATGAACCAGGTATTATTATAAAAGCCTTTTCTTCTTATTAGCGTTTTATAATTATATCTAGGGTAGTACCTACCCGTTAATGTCCATACTTAATAGCTTAGTACAGAATCAATTACTACCATCTAAATAATACTTAACCATGGAAAATTATTGCATTTCACACTTCACTATTTTTACATATGCTTATCTTACATCGAACATTAAGCAAACCACACTGATAATATTATACAAAACATTATATGATCCCATGGTTTAATACGGCAGCGCATCGTTTGGTCTATTTTCTAGGACGTTTAGGTTCAGAGAATCGCTTAACGCTTATCCTGGCTGTCTGCCTATATTTTGGCTGTGGGACTGAGGAACTGGATGCCGGGATAGAACGAATAGGAATAGCGGGAATAGGGGTGGTAGTGTCTAGTGGAGTTGGTGCCACATCATCCTTACTAAACTCGGGATTTGAATTTTCTAATTCATTAGCCTTTCGTTTCTTTCCTAGTTCGAACTCGTCTTTTGTAATTTCCTGTATTTCTTCCTCGGGTTCACTTTCCTCCTCGAGTTCACTTTCCTCCTCGGGTTCACTTTCCTCCTCGGGTTCACTTTCCGGGTTCTCTATAGTCGGTTCATCCGGAATTTGTGAGTCTTCCCCAAAGATATTATTTTCGTCATCGGATAGGTTAATGACTGGAACACCATCTGAAGATTCTGGTTCGGAGTCGCTGAATGTGATGACAAGTTTTGAGCCCGACATCTATCACACAACAACGAACCCATTAGTACTACATAATATTTACATATAAATTTTAACCAACAATGATAAGCAATGGTTTTTAAATCAGACCCGGTCAAAGTCCAGACTTACTAATGTATCCTAACGACTTATCAGTTAGACACACTAATGCAAACCTGGTTCGCTAAGACCACCGCTCTGATACCACATGTCATAACCCGTCCTTAACCGTAAGAACGTGTTAGATAACGTATGATTTCATTGCGAGGTATTGACCTCTATATGCGACATTTTTAAAAGAAAAACTGCATATATTATACATTACAAACCATGATTCTTATTTTTGATACAAGCTTTGGACAAAATAAAGATGATTATCGTTTAGCGATAATCTTCGACTTACAAACTTTACAAATGATGATAACAACACGATTTCTAGCATATTTTACAACACAAGTTCTTGGATATGCAGTCTTATTTTTGACACAAATATGCGTACGCAAGATCCTGCTCAAATTCAACATAATGCAGCGGAAACTTCTAATTATCACCTGAGAATAAACATGTTTAAAACGTCAACATAAAGTTGGTGAGATATAGGTTTAGTGCCGGCAGCAATATATATATAGACCACAAGATTTCGTATATAAACAGTTTAATAAAAATATTCTAAGTGGTTGAGCACTTGGTAACCATACTTAACATTTAATCACGTCGCATATTCCCTTTATTATGAAATCTTACTACACCGTACCAAGTGTAGTCACGAAACGAAGTACTGTGCAACCGTTGAATACTGGTCGTCCAGTCCGGTTGGGGTTGTCAGGCCCGATAGATCTATCAACAGGATTCGCGTTTACAATACCGCTGTAAATATTAGTTACCAAGCTACAGGGAAGTATGCCAGTGGTACAACTCAACGTAGAATATATTTTTCAGTTACTTGTGTCCATAACGTAAAACATAAAATACATGTATTCTCATCCCGAAATATTTAGAGTTTAAAAGTGGGACTATATACTCACTTTTGTCTTGAAGATATGTAATTTCGACTTGGTCTCCGATTGATATCACGAACCTATCCATATATAATATATCAATACCTTTTCTTTTTAAACAACGTCACATATATATTCTTGTTATACTTTTAATACTTTTTATAATTCCTTAGTCCGTAGTTAGCAGTTCGTTGTTAGTAATTCAATTTTAATGGTTCATATTTAGATGTTTAATAAACCCCCAACGAAATAAATAAAACCCCCAACGTATATGTATTGGTCGAGATTAATCTTGACCCACGGTACCGGTGTTGTCAAATGACGTGTTGCGTACATAAAGTACCGGTGTTGTCAAATGACGTGTTGCGTACAAACATGGGATCTTATGATTAATCTTCTCGTGTTGTTTACGGGTGATCCTGAACCATATAAAATTGAATTATGAGTACATATATATAAAATATCATGTTATCTTAAAAAGATGTGATTTATTTTAATTTTCTCCAATTAATCCCGAAGTTAAACTAGTCTTGGATAGCCAATTTTGTTTCGGTCATAGTTTCTTCGTTACAACTCCGTTTTCGTTGATTCAACTTGCCATCTCCTTGGATCGAGTTCCTCTTTAAGACTATGAACTGTAAATATCTTAGTTTGTATTCAAAATCACACGGCATAGGTAAAACTTTAGTGAAACTTATGAAGTTAAACCTTTTCCTTTATGTAGGCAACCTTAAATGATTATTTTTCTAAAAATACTTATACTTTGAATTAAATCATGAAATTTTTATGTGTTACCATATTCATAGTAAAAATCATTTTTCCATAACATAAACCTTCAATTCAAAGTTTAAGATGGTTTTTAATTATCCAACCCAAAACAGCCCCCGGTTACACTCCGACGTCGTAAAAACAGTTTTTAAGGTGTTCTTTGAAAAACCATGTTATACCTTGTTAAATTAGCATATATTTAAGTTATATTACAGGTCTTGAAGTATTTTAAAAGTTAAGTTAGAAGGATCTATTTAGTTTGCAAACAAGTTTGAAAACATTCAAACTATGTTCTTGTTGTTAAAATTGTATACCACAAAATATGATAGCTATATATATATGAATCGAATAAGGTTATGAACATAGATACTACCTCAAGTTCCTTGGACAAGGTTTTTGTAAAAGAGGAGTAAGAACCTAGAACCAAAAGGGTGATGGAATTGGATGAAAGATTGGAAGTAAGTTTGTGTTCTTGGAAGGATTTCTTGAAGTGTTTTTGTAAGGTTTTCTTATGAGATTTAAGTGTTGTTTTTGAAGCTAAATGATGGAGAAAATGCTTGGAGATGATCAAGTATGAAGTTAAGAGTATTTTGAGAGAGAAATGGAAGTGTAAGTATGAGAAAATGGGGTGAAGAAATGGTGTGCATACATAAAAACGTTTTTAGGTTATAAAGGAAAAAAAAGATACCTAACTTTGTTTTCTTGCTAAATAATTCATGCTACTTGACAAATGGTTGGTTCCACATGTTTCTTAATCATTTAAGGCTGCTAAGGAGCAGATTTTTATTGGTATATACCAATAGTAAATACATCTAGAAGCTGCGTATGATACGAGTACATATACTCTAGATATACGTATAGAAATTTTGTGAAAAATGGAATGAGGATTCAAATATAGCTATCTTTTGTGAATACACTTATATGGTTTTATGTATTTAAGTTCTTAAAAGTGATTAAATTCATTACTTATACGATATATGTATAAACATTATAGGTCATAAGTATTTAAGTCAAATAACGTTGCGTATGGTTATCGTTTTGAAAACTTAAGTTAGTAGTTTCAAAATATACATATAACTTATTGTTATTAATACAAAATGAGATATTAAAACATTCTTAGATCATGTTAAATATGTATATATACATATATATACACAAACGTATAATTATCATATGTTATATAGTTCGTGATATCATCGGTCAAACTAGACGGTCAAACGTTGTGTAAAACTCTTTTCAAAAACATAAATCTCAACAATTTGGATTGCTTATCATGTTGGTAAGGTTTAATTTATGTAAATATTAATCTTACAAGTATAGAATGATCGAAAAAGTGCGGGTCATTACAATGTTTTCCATATTTCGAACTTAAAGAAGTGTTTGGCTGAATTTGATCAGACTATTCCTTTGGAGGAACTTCAAGTTGACAAGCAATTGCATTTTATTGAGGAGCCAGTTGTGATCATGGACCGAGAGGTTAAGGCTCTTAAACAGAGCAGAATTCCTATTGTTCGGGTCCGATGGAACGCTAGACGCGGTCCCGAGTTCACTTGGGAGCGTGAAGACCAAATGAAGCAGAAGTACCCGCATTTGTTCTCAGATGCCGAGTCAACCCCTGCGCCTGCTTAAATTTCGGGACGAAATTTCCGTAATGGGAAGGTACTGTCACGACCCTACTTTTTCCGTTATCTTTTTCCGTTAATTATTTAACGACCGTTAACTGTTAGTGTGCCACGTCATTTCTATGACCTATATTATTATTTTTGTAATAATATATATATAATAATTATTATGTGTTATGTGAATATATGTATTCATATTTTAATTTATACGTTTCTACATCTCGCGGATTTCCATCCGGCGAATCTTTTCGGTTTTTAAACCAACGGTCGAGCTTTCGGGATTTTTAAATCCTAAATATTTTAAATATGATATTTTATGATCATATTATTAATAGGTGTATTTATATTTATTTTTCGTCGCGCGTTTGTTATCTTTCCGGATTTTTAATCGCGTAAGCGTGTTTTCGCGTTTCGGGATTCGTTCGGGCTTTCGGGCCATCAGACTTTAAGCACTTAGCAAATTTGGCCCACCATGGGGCCCACCCTACCCATTTTCGGCCGAAGCCACAAGGGAGGGGGGATACACTCCCTTGTTTTCCCATATTTTGATTTATTTTATTTTTACAAAATCTTATCTAAACCTAAAACCTAAATTTTTGCTTTCTTCCTCCCTTTCTCTCTTTTGGGCGACGACCACCACCACCATAAACTTCATCACCATCAATCAAAATATTACTTGGATCATCAAATCGTTTATACAATCGTGTTCCTCTCTTCGTTCTCTACGCGATCATATACTTTGATTCTCGATTTGGGTATAAACCCTAACCCTAGCTTTTTGATTTTTCATATATATTACTGATTTTATATGTTATATTATTAGTATGATGTATATTAGTTGTTGTAATGTTGTTTGGATGCGTAGAATTACTCGTTTGCTTATGATTTCGGTTTGTAAATTTTGGACAGCAGCATAATTCGTATTTTCTGACTTTGTAACTGATATGAATGTTAAAATAAAGTACATAAATGAGTTACTCTCATCAAGACATTAATTTTAGACTCCGGATTCATGTCGTTTCGATTCCCGGAGCCCTAGATATGCTTAATTTGATTTTTGTTAAAGATTGAAAGGTGTTCTTGGCATGAACAAGGTTGGGTCCGACTTTGTGACCATCCTTGGTGTCTTTAGGGTGTTTCATTTGGCTAGGACTGATGGTGAGATGAATTTTCATGTTCGGGTCACCTAAATCTGAGCCACGGTTCACCCGTTGTGCCCGAATTACTGTTTTGAGTAAATTGATTTTCCCAAGTGTGGTCATGGCTGATATCCACGACCTAGGGACTGTTCTTGGAGTGTTCTTGAGTTCATAATTGTGTTGGGTGGTTTGAGTAGGCGGAAATGCATATGTGGCTCGCCCGAAACCGACACCCGGGGCTCAAGATACGACCCGATGAACTTTTAAACTTAAAACTTGTGGTTAATGATTAAACTTATGATAAAAATTATGGATTTCATTATTAATAAATTACTTTAGATAAAAGAAGTAATTATTATTATTTAAAACTTATGATATAAATATTTATTATATCATTTAATTATTAATTATGATTTAATTAACATTTTAATTAAACTTATGATTAATAATACTTTTATTATTAAAGGAAAATACTTATGATAAGTATTAAATTTGTTTTTGAGAAATTATTAAAAGACTTATAATAAACATTAAATAATTATTTAATTATTATAAGACTTAATTATTATTTAATTATGATTTAATTATTAAATACTTATGATTTAATAATTTTAATTAGAAACTTATGATATGATTAATAATTCATTATTAATTAAAAATACTTATGATATAATTTAAAAATTATTATTATTAATAATACTTATATTATGATTAGTATTTAATTAATTTATTTAAATACTTATGTCGTACTAATTATAACATTTCAACTTATATTAACTTTAATAATTCATTTTATTTAATTAAACTTATGTTAAGACATTATTATACACTTTTGACTTTAAATAACATTATAACCTATGTTATTATTATAACTTACACTTTTCAAATTAATGTTGACTATGTTTGACCAAGGTTGACTTTTGAGTTGACTTTCGGTTGACTTTGACTTTCAGTTGACTTCTGTTGACTTTCTAAATAAGGAAACTTTCCTAACTTCAAAACTTTCTAAAAATAGAAGTTTCTAAATTTGGAAACTTTCCAAAAATAGAAACTTTCCAAAAATAGAAACTTTCCTAAAATAGAAAACTTTCCAAAAATGGAAACCTGCTAAAAATAGAAACTTTCTAAAAATAGAAAGTGTGTGTCCTTATGCTGTTCCAATCAAATCGATGCTTGCTGAGTAATGTTCTATGCCTACTTGCAACATGTACAATAGCTATCATACTAAGACTTGGCCTAAGTTAGTTATTTATTTCGACCTGCTTTATTTATAGGTCGGCGTTGTGATCTTTCTTGATCACTTTACTTTACTTGTTGTTCGCTTGTTTGTGAGATTTCTTCAGTTGCTATTTAAGGTGAGTTATAGTCCCGTTTTTATATACTTTTCAAAGTATACTTTTTGGGATGTGATTACATGCATATTTTTATTTACGTTTAGATACAAGTAACAGTTAAATTTAATTATTCATTGTGAGTTGGACAAAAATATTCCCTAGTCTGGTAACTGTAATCATTGGTTTCTACCGGTGAACGCGAATCCTACGGATAGATCTATCGGGTTTGACAACCCCATTTCGAGCTAGTCGCGCTAGCAATTTATAATCGGAATGTTTAGTACTTCGTAATTTGTTGTAGATACACTGTCCAAGTGTATATTTTTATTGTGTTTGGCAAGGGTAAATAAAGGGTTAAGTGGTTACCAGGTGGCTCATTGATAATGGAATAATGTTTAATGTTTTCTAACATTTTTAAATCTTGTGGTCTAAAGTTTACTTATTTATTTAAACCTATAATTCACTCAACCTTTGTGTTGATAGTTTACTTGCATGTTTTCACAGGTACTTGAGTTATTTGATGCTTCCGCTGTCATTAGAAGAGTCTGCATGCATTTGGGCAGATTTTATGAAACTATTTATGAAACTTAAGTTTGCATTCTATTTTGGATAATTTAAATTGTGGGTTTGTTGGCAATGTTTTGTGTCAACTTTTGGTTCATTACTATGGTTGGTTGATTTTAAACTACTTAATTGGGTTTGTTTCCTTTTTGGGCAACATTTTGAAATAAAAGAATGCAACTTTGTTTATTTAATTCATTTAAGTCCGATCAAGCTATGGGACCAACTGACGGATCCGTTAAGTGTTTTGACGGGGTCGTCACAGTACCCATTACCGAGGATTGATGATTTGTTTGATCAATTGCAAGGATCAAGTGTTTATTCTAAGATTGATCTACGCTCCTAATATCATCAGCTGAGAGTGAAGGAAGAAGATGTTCCTAAAACGGCGTTCAGAACCCGTTACGGTCACTATGAATTTTTAGTCATGCCTTTTGGATTGACTAATGCTCCAGCAGTATTCATGGATCTAATGAATCGTATCTGTAGACCGTATTTAGTCAAATTTGTCATTGTTTTTATCGACAACATATTGATTTACTCGAAGAACAAGGAAGAACATGAGCAACACTTAAGACTGGTACTAGAGATACTCAAGAAAGAAGAATTGTATGCAAAATTTTCGAAGTGTGATTTCTGGTTACAAGAAGTACAATTTTTGGGCCATGTTGTCAGTAAACATGGAATTAAAGTTGACCCCGCCAAGATCGAAGCCATTAGTAAATGGGAAACACCGAAGACTCCAACACAAATCCGCCAATTCTTAGGTCTTGCTGGTTACTACCGAAGATTCATTCAAGATTTCTCTAGAATCGTCAAACCCTTAACTGCATTGACTCAAAAGGGAAAGAAGCATGATTGGTCCACGGAACAGGAATCCTCATTCCAGTTATTAAAGAAGAAGTTAACGTCTGCACCCATTTTGTCATTACCGGAAGGAAATGATGATTTCGTGATCTATTGTGATGCTTCGCGCCAAGGTTTAGGATGTATATTAATGCAACGCACAAAAGTTATCGCATATGCCTCACGACAACTAAAAATTCATGAAAAGAACTATACGACGCACGATTTGGAACTTGGAGCAGTAGTTTTTGCACTCAAAATATGGAGACACTATCTATATGGCACCAAGTGTACAGTGTACACTGACCATAAGAGTCTTCAGCATATTTTTGATCAAAAACAACTCAATATGAGACAACGTCGATGGGTAGAGTTGTTAAACGATTACGATTGTGAAATCCGTTACCATCCCGGAAAGGCTAATGTTGTAGCTGATGCCCTAAGTCGAAAAGAAAGAGTAAAACCTCTTAGGGTCCGAGCTTTGAATATTACAATTCGTACTGATCTCACAAAGCAAATTCAAGCAGCACAGTTAGAAGCTTTAAAAGAAGAAAACGAAAAAGGCGAAATGAGCAAAGGGTTAGAAAAACAACTTGAAGTAAAAGCCGATGGAACCCTGTATTTTTCTGGTAGGATATGGGTACCAAAACATGGTAATCTAAGGCAACTAGTACTGGATGAAGCACACAAAACGAGGTACTCAATTCACTCAGGAAATGGGAAAATGTACCACGATCTCAAGAAGTTTTATTGGTGGCCTAATATGAAGACAGAAATTGCTACTTATGTAAGCAAATGTTTGACGTGTGCAAAGGTTAAAGCTGAGCACCAAAAGCCGTCAGGATTACTGCAACAACCAGAAATTCCGCAGTGGAAATGGGAAAGAATAACCATGGATTTCATTACAAAATTGCCAAGGACTGCAAGTAGTCATGATACTATTTGGGTGATAGTTGATCGTCTAACTAAATCAGCTCACTTCCTACCAATAAAGGAGACAGACAGTATGGAGAAATTAGCACGCCTATATTTGAAGGAAGTAGTTTACAGGCATGGTGTACCCATCTCCATCATATCTGATCGCGACACCCGATTCACATCATGTTTTTGGCAATCATTACAAAAAGCATTGGGAACTCGATTAGATATGAGCACCGCTTATCACCCACAGACAGATGGTCAAAGTGAAAGAACAATACAAACATTGGAAGACATGTTACGGGCATGCGTGATTGAGTTTGGAACCAGTTGGGATCGACACTTACCGTTAGCAGAATTTTCATACAATAACAGCTATCATATGAGCATCAACGCAGCGCCATTTGAAGCACTTTACGGTAGAAAGTGCAGATCTCCTATCTTATGGAGTGAAGTAGGAGAAAGACAACTTACTGGACCAGAAATTATTCATGAAACCACCGACAAGATCATTCAAATACAACAGCGATTGAAAACGGCCATGAGTCGCCAAAAGAGTTATGCTGATTTAAGAAAAAAACCTCTAGAATTTCAAGTAGGCGACAAAGTCATGTTGAAAGTGTCACCCTGGAAAGGCGTTGTACGATTTGGTAAATGAGGAAAGCTAAGTCCTAGGTACGTAGGACCCTTTGAAATCACCGAAAGAATTGGAACAGTTGCTTATAGATTAAAGCTACCGCAAGAACTTAATAGTGTTCACAACACATTTCACGTATCAAATTTGAAGAAATGTTTAGCTGAAGAGGATGTCGTAATTCCTCTTGACGAAATACGAATCAATGATAAACTCCATTTTATCGAAGAACCTGTTGAAATCATGGACCGTGAGGTCAAATAATTAAAACAAAGCAAAATACCGATAGTTAGGGTTCGTTGGAACGCAAGACGAGGACCCGAGTTTACTTGGGAACGTGAAGATCAAATGAAGCAAAAGTATCCACATTTGTTCATTGATATCACTCATAAAACAGGTACTACTCAAAATTTCGGGACGAAATTTTCTTTAACGAGGAGGTACTGTAATGACCCGGAAAATTTCGACTTATTTAAACCAATTCTCTATACGATTTATTATTTTGACACGTTAAACAAAGTCTGTTAGATTGAGTCTCAAAATTTTAGAACTATTTCATATATACAATTACCTTTGACTACTCTCGACGATTCATGAACAATTATATGTATATATATATATATATGTACAAGTAAAAACGACTTTCCTACAGTAAAACCCTATTTGCTACAGTAAAAATTACTTGCTACAGTAAAACACTATTTGCTACAGTAAACACTATTTGCTACAGTAACACTATTTGCTACAGTATGCACTATTTGCTACAGACGAACTAGCAAACAAAAACGGAAAAGGCAGCCATGCGATCGCATGGCAAAAACACTGAAAACTCATGCGATCGCATGAGCTACAGTAAATCGAAAAGTACTATAAAAGGCCAGTTTGTTCGACGATATATTCACATTTTATTTTTCAACTGTAATTTAAATTTAAATTTATAATTATAATTATAATTTTAATTTAAGTTTAATAATAATAAGGTATATTTGAGGGTGTTTTAATTCGGGTTTCAAACCGCTTTAAGCTAAGGAAATATTGGGTATTGTTCGGGGTATTGTTCTTGAATCCAAGGCCAACCATACAGTCGTCTACCATCATTACGTCTACGCAATTTGCCTACAATATTGAGTCTCAATATTGAACTGTGAGTTTATAGTCTCCCTTTTTAAATACTTTAAATATTTTTGGGCTGAGAATACATGCAATTTATTTTAAACACGATAAGACACAAGTACATACTAAATTCTACACTGAGTTAAACCGAAAATCCCTTAGCTTTGGTAACTAGTAGCTGCCAGTACATAGGATATGGACTGGTGGGCGCGAATAATTGTATATGGATCCATAGGGCTTGACATCCCCGTCCGAGCTAGAACGCTAGCCTTTTAACGGACGTATGTTATTTGAGTTTAAGACACGTTGGTTTGCGTGTATTAAAACGAATGGGGTAATTATCACTATAGCGTTAAGTTTAGTTACCAGGGTGCTCTGTTACGTAGAATCTATTGATAAACTTTTGATGAAATCTTGTGGTCTATCTTTATATATGTTTATGACTCGAGCAATTAAACCTATAACTCACCAACATTCGTGTTGACTTTTTAGCATGTTTTATTCTCAGGTCCTTAGAATGTTTCTGCTGTGATGTGCTTGTTGCCTGCATGGAGTCTCTCATGCTTTATACAAAGTTTATTGCATTCAAAATAAAACTGCGATGTGTAATAAATAATTGGACTGTGATGTCAACCTGTAAATTAAAGACTTATGTATTTCGGGGTTTTGCTTATACCTAAGCACTTGCCCACATGTTTATAACTTTCTATGTTTAGAAAGTCACTTATTTTAATGAATGCAATATTTTATCAAAACGTATCATATAGAGGTCAAAACCTCACTGTGGAATCAATGATTAACGTGCCGCGTCAATAGCGATTTTGACGGGTCGTTACACCTTTGGGGTTATATTTTTTTTAATTCTCCCTTGTCTTTTTGTTGCGATAAATATTGATATACACGGTTTGTAATTTATGTGTTGTTATCGGGCTTTATATTCTCCCTTATATTTCGAAGCTCTATACTTTTGTTTTCTCTTCCTGACTTTAAGTCAAGCGAAATAATGGTCCAGAATTTGTAGATATAGAGTTTCGAATGATTATAATGTTCTATACAGGAAGGAACGTGATAGCACAATTTGATTTTCAAATTTATCAATATCACGGAAGATAGAACCATCAAGAATACATTTTCTTGATATGTTCAGGAGGTTATGTAGAATGAAAGAGCTATGTAACATGACACATGATGATGTTATGATCTGTGAATCATCACGTTTTATTAGAAACTCAGCATGACTTACTGTAATATAATCACGTTGGCCAAGCATCATTATATTATACTAACTCATGCTCTAATTCTTAACACTTCTCCAGAATTCATTCATAATTTATGCTTAGGTTTTACAGAAGTTTTCAATATAATGGAATACAGATAGCACGAAGAGGTATATAATTTCGGACGAGAATATTTATGAAAATATCTTCAGAAATATCGAAGATATTTATGATGATATTTTGGAATTTCTAAGTTCGAAAGTTGATGAAAATTTTTTTTTTGCAAGATTTTAACATGACTTCGGAGCATGATATTCTCTAAAGATTTCATTGGATCCAGAATTACCTGGATTCTTTGAATATAGGGTTTGGTTCTTGTATTTTTCCTTGGTCTCCTTCATGGTTAGCTCAATCCGTTTTTCAGTACCAAATTTTCTATCGAGCGTTCCCAACACTCCATTCTTTATCATCAAACTCTTGGCCATTTAGGCCATCTACAATTTTACTGTTTCCTCTGCATTTAATGCTACCATATCTGAATCGTCGATTATCAATCCGAGGTGGTTTCAGGAGAATTGTTTTTTTAGATGATTAAACGCTGATTTCTGGTAATTGGTATGGTAATTCTCGTTACAAGGTGCGGATGAGTATATGATAAGGTTTTTATGAACAAATATAATAGTTCTTCGGAGAGACTTAAGCCAATGAGTAATGAAGTTACTGGTAAGTTTACTGCTAATGTGGTGGAATATAAACGATTCTCCGATAACGATGATGAAATAACAACGTATGTATCGAGGTTATAATAAGGCTAATCTGAATGGAAGTCGAAGTTGATTTGTTGAAGCTGTGACAAAATTGTCTAATTTGAAAAGGAATTGCAAGGTTATTTTCGGTAATAACATTGCCAAAGGAGCTAGCACAGATATGTGTTAAACGTTTACTCAGGTTCCGAGTGTTTTCATGTGCATAGCTACATGCACCGATCTTTTCTTCCGTAGATGAAATGCAGTTGGTTCATCGTCTCGATTGAGGTGTTTTCAAGAATCATGAAAAGTTTGAACGCAGATTGTAATCGTCAAGATACAAATGAGGTTTAAAATGAAATCAAGTGGCAAACTTGAAGAGATGTTTAGTTTCATATATTATAATCAAGATTTTAATTCATTTTAATTGTCCAATGTTATTAGTCCACAGTTAACAGTCAAATAATTCATATATAGTTTAATATATCATATTCGAATTAATTAATACGTATCGTGACCTGTGTACATGTCTCAGACTCGATCACAACTCAAACTATATATATTATTGTAGAATCAACCTCAACCCTGTATAGCTAACTCCCGCATTACTGCATATATAGTGTCTATGGTTATTCCAAATAATATATATAGATGCGTCGATATGATATGTCAAAACCTTGTATACGTGTCCCGATATTTAAAGTGCGTAAAATAAATAACAGAAATTAAATGACGATAAATAAAATTGCGAGAATTTAAATTGCGATAAATAAATTGCGATAATTAAATTGCGATAAATAAATTGCGATAAATAAAATGTAATATGGAATTAATCAGTTAGCTAGGAACAGTAACTAGGAACAGTTAGCGTGAATTCTTATCAAAATTCTTCTCATAATTAAATTGTTTGTTTCTAACAAATTTTATTGTGTCCAATGTTTTCTTCATTATGTCACTTGTCGGATTCTGATAAATCAAAATCCAAATATGAAATTGAATAAAAATGGTTATTCTGTGGTGAACGGATACGTATATCGGTGGATGTAAATAGGATAGTAAATAATCGTTGAATTAGATTCGAAGAATGTACAGTGTAACTTATTAATGCGAAATCTTAAATATTCCTCGGGTATTACCTACCCGTTAAAATATTTTCATCATTAACAGTTTGTACGAAAGAATTTTTAATTACAATCTTTATGAAAATATACTTGCATATATATTTTCTTCAGATGTAATCATGGATCTAATGAGTTAATATGATATTAATCTCATTTGCTTTTCGGTTTGTGCTAGAATAAATAATCTCTAAAACTATTAGGAACCGCATATTTTTCGCAGAATATTAATGAAGTTATGGATCAATACTTCATCGTTAATTATTGTTGGTACACCTTGGTACCTATGGTGCGTATGATGTTGATGTTCGAGGTATAGATTATGGTGTCGAGATGTGTGATGCAGATGTTGTGGTTAGTGGTACTGGTGCTGCTGGTACTGATGTTGGTGGTACTGTTAGTGCCGGTGATGCTGCTGGTGCTTGTAAGTTTTGAACCATATTCTCCAAGGTTAGCACTCGAGCTCGAAGTTCTTTAACTTCTTCTACTAACCCTGGTTGGTTATCAGTGTGAGGTAGAGATCGGATATCTTCTCTAGTTCCGTTGATGGCAGTCTCAAGATGAAAAATTCTCGCAAAAAGGGTATAAACAGTGTTGCGAACAGGTTCGCCGGTGAGCGGGTCGAGTACTCCAAGGTTAGGTGGTAGATTCGGTTCATGATATGGAGTACCTTCTTCCCTTCTCCATAAGGTGAGTATGTCGCGAACCCACCCCCATCTTCTCCAGTAATCACGGTAGTTGATTGGTTGGTGTGCTCCCGTCACACTGTCTTCGGAGTCAGAGGAACTTGGACGATTTGTAGAGGCCATCTTTCGCGATCACAGAAAAATATTTTTGGTATGAAACGTTTAGTGACAACAATTGATAGTTGGATGGTATTCTCATTGCATAATATGCATAGATATATATAGTACCAGGATTCCTTAAATTACGGAGAAATTTACGGGAGATATCAGGCAAAGTTTACCGTAATAGATACACTAAGATATGAATTAGCAGATACGCTAAGATATGAATTTGTCTGTACACCATCTATGCAATAATTGCAATAATTGCAATAAGAAGTGTTGAGACTGACAATGATAGGTGGATATTTTTCGACAAAGAATGATAAGCAAAACTTTTGACATGCGGACCAGGTTCAAGTCCAGACTTATTAATATAACCTAACAACTACTAGGCCGAAGTCCATACTCATTAATGCTTCCTAACAATTACTAGTTAGACACACTAATGCAAGACCTGGTTCGCTACGACCACCGCTCTGATACCAACTGTGATGACCCGTCCTAATCCATCTGGACGAATACATTACATTTGGTTACATCGCGAGGTACTTGACCTCTATATGATACATTTTACAAACATTGCATTCGTTTTTGAAAAGACAATCTTTCATTACATCGAAAGTTGACAACATGCATACCATTTCATAATATGTCCAACTATAATTGACTTAATAATAATCTTGATGAACTCAACGACTCGAATGCAACGTCTTTTGAAATATGTCATGAATGACTCTAAGTAATATCTCTAAAATGAGCAAATGCACAGCGGAAGATTTCTTTCATACCTGAGAATAAACATGCTTTCAAGTGTCAACCAAAAGGTTGGTGAGTTCATAGATTTATCATAATAATCATAATATTTAATAAGCCACGAGATTTCATTTAATTAAATGTGCAGGATCATTACAACTGCAAAAATCATTCATACGATGAATCGCCTGGTAACCGACCTTAACATAGAGCGCTTAAGATATCTGGCATCATACATTCCACTATTCAAATGTATGACAAGAACCCTTCGAAGTACTAAAGCATTTCCACTATTCGAAAATGGGGGTGGTTGGTGCCCGTAGATCTACCTTTAGGATTCGCGTCAATTAGTGTTTTTCACTAATTCTTAGGTTACCAAGCATAATAATAATAAGTACAGATATCCGGTATAACAAAACAATCGTAGAATGTAGTTTCATGAACTTGTGCTTATTTTGTAAAACATTTATAAAAGCAGCACATGTATTCTCAGTCCCAAAAATGTAAAGAGAAAAAGGGAGCAAATGAAACTCACCATACTGTATTTTGTAGTAAAAATACATATGACGACATTAAACAAGTGTAGGGTTGGCCTTGGATTCACGAACTTATATTATTTATATATATATTAAAACATGTAATCGTAATCGAACAATTATATATATTATTATTAATGATATGGTTTTTATATTATCAACTTATATATGTCAATATATATATTTTAAATAAATAACAATATTAGTATAGTTAGGTTTTATATTAACTATATTTTTATATAACAATCTTTCGTTTGCAAGAATTGATAATTATGATAATACCAGATTAAGGATAATAATAATAATAATAATGATAGTAATAATATTAATATTAATAATAAAAATGAAAGTTTTAATAAAGATAATAACTTTATTAATTAGGTTATATGGTAGTTTTAATAATAAAAATTTTAAGAATCATATTAATGATACTAATAATAAATATAAAAGTTATATTAATTTTTACAATAAAAACATTAGTTTTGAATCTAATTCCTAAGACTTAATAATACTTAGTACTAATTATTTGTAATTCTAAATATAAATATGATAATAACGATAATAATAATAATATTTAATAATAATACTAATAATGATAATCATGTTAATAATGGTACTTTCGTTAATAATAACAATGATACTAAAAAAAATGATACTAATGCTAATTTTTGAAAATAACAATAAATTGTATTATTTTGATAATAGTTATAATATTAATAATCATATACATAAAAATGATAAATTACTAATAATAATAATAATTATTATTATAAATCATGGTAATATTAATAGATAAAATTTATATTCTAATACTAATAACAATAACAATAATAATAAAGATTTTTGGTTTTGAAAACTACCTTCAAAAGTATTTAAAAAAAATAGTTGCCATCGCCCGGGCTCGAACCCGAAACCTCCTGTATACACATCATCCCATCAAACCAGCTGGGCTATTGCCCTTTATTCGAAATATTACTGAACCCAACAATACTTAACCCATTTATTTCTGTGACCATATTCTTTTTCTTCTTCCTCAACCCAAACGAATCAGGCAACCACTTAATCATATCAATAAATATAAAATCGAGTTTAGGATTTACTACTTATTAGATTTTCAAACTTGTGCTTTTTTTTTAAATTGATCAAACGCGAACAAAAATAAAAAAAAACAAAAGAGAACAGAACACAGTCGCTATTTGTGGTATTTATAAATTTTTTTTTTGATTTTTCACCTTAAGAACTTTTTAGTTAATAATCTTTACATGAAAGATTTTCTAAATCATATCTGTAAACTGTATCAGTCATCAATTTGACTTGAGATATCAAAATGGTTACGAATTTTGCGATGAACGTTCTGTTGACTTTTTAACTTCAAAAGTTTGACTCGAAAATTCAAGCTCGATACAACGAATTGAAACCTGAGATTTTGAAGAAAGATTTAGTGAATGATTCCTATCAAGACTGCATTTAAGGATTTTGATAATTGATTCGTTTTGAAGATTTGGTTAAAAAGAATTTGAGAGCAGAGGACGGTTTTTTTTTCTTTCTCAATTACAGGTATCGGTAGCTGTATATAAAGATGGAATTAGAATAATTGAAGCAGTAAAATCATTTGTTGGATTCTATATTGATTGTCAAGGGTTACACAGAAGAGAAGGGAAAAAAATAAATTGGAAAGTGATATGAATGATATTATATCTGTATCTTTTATATCTGTATCTAGTTATATCTATATCTTTATATAAGGAATTTAGTTTTTGATTCTGTACAACCTGATATCAATTTGAGCATAAATCAACAGATAAATTAGACATTGCAATGGTGATTTGCAACATAATACACAATTATTCCGTATTTATATAGGTATATATCGTATTATATATTTATATAACAGTACATGTATTTATCTATATATCTATAACTAAAATTCGTATTATCTTATATATTTATGCATATCTGAATATATATATCAGTTTTATATGTCTGTATTTATTTATTTATTTGTATTTCTCTTTTATTTAGATAATTATATTTATATTTATAAATTATGATTAATCTTTTAATAAATATCATAACAATACCCGTATTATTTTAACCAATAGTAATATAAGTATATTAATAACGTTGTTACTAATAATAATGATAATAATTATTATGAAATTTATAACTATGATATTATGAATAACAATAATACTAATAATATTACTACTAATAATAATATTGTTGATAGTATGATAATAGTATGATAATAGTGATACTAACAATAATGGTAATCGTAATAATACTAATAATAACATAACAATTTACATGTAACAAGTTTTATGTTTATACTTTTAATGATGCTAATAATAACTATAACCACAATTAATGTATTAACTATATTTTAAATTATAATTTAATATATTACAATTATTATTTATATCTTTTTATAATATATTTTATATAGTAATATATATATATATATATATATATATATATATATATATATATATATATATATATATATATATATATATATATATATATATATATATATATATATATATATTTAATATTTAGTATTTATAAATTACATTATGTTAATAATTATAAATAGAAATTATATATAGATTCAGGTTTTATTATATAATTAAATACATTAAATATATGTTTTCAAATAAACGATGTTAATATTTAATCTTATATATTTACAATTAATATTCATGTACATATATATATATATATATATATATATATATATATATATATATATATATATATATATGTATATATATATAAATAGTTGTTCGTGAATCGTTGGGAACCGTCGAACGTCAATTGAATATATAAACATAGTTTCAAAATTTTCGAAACTCAATATTACAGACTTTGCTTATCGTATCGAAATCATATAAAGAATAAGTTTAAATTTGGTCGGAAATTTCCAGGTCGCCACAGAAAGGGATGCCGTCGAAGCAATGCTTCGTTAGCAATCGACCCTCTACTTAAAAACACAGTTACATACACCATTATGTACATATATCTAATACAAGATATGCAATTAAACATGCACTTCAATAAATAAAAATAACCTCATCGTTGCAATGCGCGAGAAACCACATTACTCATTGGTATATCAATTTGGCAAGAGGTCGTATGAATTTCTACGTATTAATATAGAAAAATCAGAACCAATCGATTTTGGACAAGAAGACTCTATGTGCTCCAAAAGTGATTAACGACATACAATTTAGAAGTTTTGAATGAATCTTCAAAAGACTAAATATAGGTACCTCGAGTGGCATCTATGGCTGCTACGGTCATAATATGACAAGACATGTGTAGCAAAAATGGAAATAGGCTAAACATCTTTTATCATAAGTTTTGTTACCATATATCTTTCATCGTCCGATGAAACGCTAAATAATGATATTAGAATAAAACACCTTGCCTCATGAATAAAAAGTGAATTGATTACCCTAAATGGCTTGTCAAAGTGCCATATATAGCAAACAACACCCTAAAAAAGGCAAAAAGGAAAACCATGGACCATAAGAGCGTCCCAATGCAAAAACCGTCATGCTCTCTCAGACCACCACCCAGGAGGGCAACGTTAGAATCGTTGTCGCCCTCTGGTTCACTTTCCACCTTTATGTCATGTTTAAACCTGCTCGAGCACGACAAAATCAATTGCAACAGATATATTTTAATCCGTCAAATTCAATGGTTATTTTTTTTTTTTTAATTTTAATAATTTAAATCAATTTTACACTCTATATACCTCACATTCATCCCACTTTAAACTACAAAATCTTCAAATTCTCTCATTCTCATTCAATTAAAAGTCACACTTCAAATTTTCATAGCTACGTGCTTTGTTACGTTCGACGTTCATCAAGGTGGATTTTTTACCGACAACATGAAAGAGTACTACGGTGGGTCGAAACAAATGTTGATCAATATTAACGTTTCCGGCTTTAATTTGTCTCGCTTTTTCGATTTTTTTAAGGCAAACCGTCTATTATGAGGCATTAGAGTTTGCCTATTTTGACGAAGCCGAGCAAAAACTCATGTTTTCTTCAGCACGAAAAATATGGTTTGATACGCTCGAAATCAATCGTGTTGTATTCTAAGAATATATTGAGAGTAGTGAAGATGTATATGTAGTTTTATTAATTTATGTGTAATAATTTTAAACTTATGTAATTAGTACTAGGAAGAAGGTATCTTATGGTGTGGTTAGCCTCTAAAACAACTACCTAAATGAACAATAGGCATAAATAAACAGAAAAGCAAATCAAAAGATGTTTTGGCTGAAATAATAAACTTCCCTTATCCACTCAAAAACACATTCAATCATCAATGGCGTTACTTCGTTTCGTATGCACTCCATCAGCTTCCATTTTCACTAACAAACAATTTTTCCAACCCCTAAACCCTAATTCATCATCTCTACAACCCCTATCTCTATCTGCTTCATTCCCCAATCCATTCATCCACTCTCAAAAACCTAATTCTCTTATTTTCCACACACAATCTGCAATCGAAGCAACACAAATTCAGAACTCAATTGAATCTATTGAACAAAAAGAAGATGATAATGAAGAAGTAGAAGGTTCTAGAACAAGGTTGCTTGCTCAAAATGTTAATTGGACCTGTACTGCAGATGATATTCGTCCTTTGTTTGAAAGATATGGTACCGTTGTTGATATTGAGGTTTGTAATCTATTTTTTTTTTTTCTTTTGCAAAATTAAGTCAGTTTTTTTGTTCATTTACAGTCGTTAACATATGCGTTTTGTTTTTATTTTTAAATTTGCACTAAAAAAAGACTGCTATTTTGTGTTTATCAAAGTCTTTGAGTGGTCCAAATAAAGTGCAAATGTTATTGTTGTTCCATATGTAAATTATGAACAGTTTTGGCCACAAAACTTGTAGCAAACTAGGAATGATGTAGCAAACTAGGATTATTAAGCTGTTTTACATTAATCTCATTGGCATCCACCTAATAGTGGAGGATGCTACTTTATGTAAGTAGTTACTTTTGTTGAGACATATGCTTAATGATGTTTTTTTTTTATTCATGACGATCGTTTATGTATAAATTACTCCTTACATTGACAGCATAAAGACTATTTTCTCTTGTGTCTCGGATTGTTATGTTGACTGATTAATGTATTTGTTCTTATGAAGATTTCGATGTATAGCAGAACGAAAAACAGAGGTTTAGTGTTTGTTTCAATGGGATCACATGAGGAAGCACTGGCAGCTTTCACAAATCTTCAATCATATGTAAGTTCATGTTGGGTCGTGAACTGTTTCTTTACTAAACATTTTGAGTTTTGTAGTTAAACTTGCTATTTATAAAATTGAATTGGTACGAGTTATCTCTAAATCAGAAAGTTAATCATTAAGTACCTTTTCATTCTCATTAAATAAAACTTAAAAATATAGTGGCCACTTAGTTGACCAATGAAGCACACCACCCGGGTTCAATTCCTGGCTATGCCAAATTGTTCAAAAAGGGAGTGTCTAGAGGGTGCGCATAATGCGCAATTCACCCGGTACCAGGTCTCACGCTCGGGGGCTTGATTACCCGAGCTTGTACCTTCTATGGGGAGCCAATGTGCTTGTTCATAGGAGGGTTTACTCGCTTACCAAAAAAAAAAAAAAAAACTTAAAAATATACATTTTGTGAGATTTAGGAATTTATGGGTAGGCCTTTAAATCTCACTTGGGCAAAGCCAAAGAAGGAAAAGAAATCATCTGCTCCTGCACAACCGAAAGCTGTTCCTGTACACAACTTATTTGTTGCAAATTTGCCGTATCAAGCAAGATCGAAAGACCTAATGGAGTTCTTTAGTGCTGAAAATACCAACGTTGTATCTGCGGAGATTATATTTAATGAAAAGCCACGAGCTTCTGCTGGTTATGGGTTTGTTTCGTTTAATACCAAACAGGAGGCTGAGGCTGCTCTCTCTGCTTTTCAAGGAAAGGTAACTTTTAAATTAATTTTTGTCAATTTCAGATACTCCGTATATTATTATGTTCATCGGGTCCGGTGGGTATATACTTGGATAATAATAAAACGGGTCAAGCAGGGCGAAATCAGTCAAAAGTGTAGCCACATGCTTATTTTTCTTATTTTTAGCATAGTTAGTGTCATCATATATAATAAGACACTGTTTTTAGCAAATCTGCTCGCCCAAGTTGCTCTCGTACTGCAGTCGATAACTTGTTGCTTGTATTGCGTTTTAGGTGTTTATGGGGAGGGCAATTCGGGTGTCACCTAGTAAAAGATTTCTTAGACAAGCTACAAAAGAGGCAGTTGAAACCAATGAAGAATCAAGCAAAGCACAAACTGAAGGAGAACAAACACAAATGACTGAAACCGAAGCTTAATTGCTTGACATAAGTCATGTATTTTACTTTTTCCCATTTTTGTTCTTGATATTATGATTGTAAACATGGGAAATGATGTTGAGTGAAGATCAATACCATTAAGATGTTGTTGCGACGATATACAAATATAGGTAGTCAAGGTATGTAGGAGGGGGTTAATTGAACAAATGTATGAAGTATGAATCATTTTACTCCAGTAACTTGTGATGGTGTTTACCTTTGTTTACGTACGTTTTGTGTGTGTGTATAAAATTATACATCCATGGTTGTAAGAGTCTCTAGACTAGGCCGAATATCTTCTAATAATCGGCATTTTAAAGCAGCCCGGTTTGCCTCTGACTTGACCGATTTATTCGGTCAAAATTGTAAAAGCTAAGTTTAACATGGCAAAGTAGCGAATTTGTGATGTGGTCCAGCGGTTGGTGCCTGTCTCCTTTAGGGGAGGTCAGGAGTTCGACCCTCGTTGGCTACATATTAACTCACAATTTCATCCATGCGATGAAGTTCCACCCATAGCACCTTTCTCACATCGTGTTGGGGGTAAAGGGAGGGGGCTTTTACCGTCCATGCTCCGTATGGGATTGGTGCGGGTTTCCTCCTGGGCACGCAGTTGGGGGCGGGTATAACTGTGTAGGAGATAAACGCGTGGGTGGTTAAATCTACCTGGGTGATCCTAACAGCTGTCCAAAAAAAACATGGCAAAGTAGCTTAAATACACTCAACAGAGAAGTTGGTCAACATCTTACTAATCTCCCACCTGATTATTGCTCGACTATTAACTTTTACGATCACATATATATTGTATATATTTATATTTATATTTATAAAATTACAATTATAATATTCCATATATTCATAGAGTTGTGTACGTAAATTTTATTGTCATCCATCAAGTCATAAACATAAACGTTACATAGTTTGCTCAAATATCTACATCCATAACAAGAAATGTGGCTTACATAAAACGTGACTTACATAAAACGTTACCCACAGAAATTGTGACTAATTTGCCAACTAAACTACTACTTTTCATTCAATAGTTTTATCACTTTTGTCACATACACCTTTACGAGTGTCCACGTACCTTTTACTGTATATTAATACAACCCACTTCCACTTATTGATACAGAGTGAGTGAACAGAACCAAACCTAACCAAACATCCCACTCACTCCACAACTTTCTTTCTAAAATCATTCCATTGTACACCCTTATATAAACCATAATAACTTCCCTAACTTTCATCGCTCACATACTTTCATACAAAAAACATACACACAAAATGACAACTTACAATATTGCAGTTTTGGGTTTAACGGTAGTTATACTAAGTTGCACTAGGATAAGTTCAGCAACGGTTTACACAGTTGGAGACACAGCTGGTTGGGCACTAAGTGTTGATTACGATACTTGGGCTAGCGATAAAACTTTTAAAGTTGGAGACACTCTTGGTAAGCACCTTTTTCCGCTTGATTTATTCTTTTCCCTGTATATATACTCCGTAACAAAATTATAGTCTTGTTTTGGTCTTCATTTCCATATTTCCTCCTGCATTATGTTATATACCTCAAAACTAATACCCAAGAACATTTTAATACATAAAAACTTAAAAAAGTGCAAGGTTTAAGTATGTTTTGGATATAATACTATTCTACGAACATATAAATTCGAGTAAATTGCACTTTTTTCCCTGTGGTTGACCAATTTTGTTTATATCATCACTAATCTTTTTCCCCACAAGACCCTTTAAAAATGATTTGATGTAGTTATTAATCAATGATATATGCTTATTATTTGTATAATCTTTGAGAATTTTGAGTGGGTCCCACTTAAAACCGAATATATTTAGATATTGATAAGTTGATTTTGTTGTTTTGTTTTGTTTTTGCTAGTGTTCAATTATGATACTAGTCACACGGTGGACGTAGTGACCTCAACCGACTACACCACATGTGCCATTGGCAATTCAATCGCTTCCTACACTTCGGGCACAACCACAATCGCTCTAAAGGAAACGGGTAGCCATTACTTCATATGTGGCATCATGGGCCATTGTAGCGGTGGTATGAAGCTAACAATCGATGTCACTGGCGACGACAGTGTTACGAGTCCAGCACCTGCTCCATCATCCTCAATAGCAGCAGCTCCATCATCGATAATAGCCAATTCTCCTGTCACCACGCCTTTTGGAACCACTCTTCCTGACCCCACAGTTGCTGGAAATAGTAACAATCCGTTGGACAGTTCATCGGCGGCTATCTCATTACCATATGTAGCTGTTGTTTTCATTTTGGCTGCATTGGTGTCTCAATTGATTATTGGTTGAGCTTTACCTATATCATTATTTTAGATTCTTTCTAATGTTTTTGCATCTTGTATTGTGTCATTGTGATTATTGAGTTGTTTGCCTTTTATCTTTTTTCTTCAAACTATTTGAGTGCTGTGATGACCCGGAAATTTCTGACAAAATTTAAACTTAATCTTGTATGATTAAACGTTTCCAACACGATAAACAAAGTCTATAAAGTTGAAATCTCGAAAACTTTGAACTGTGTTCATATAATCAATTACTTTTGATTGTTCTCAAAGATTCGCGAACAATTATATGTAAATAGATATATACTATAACTTGAAAACGTAACAAAGTGATACTGTGTATTAAACTTATTGGTTTAATTATCTGATTGATATATTTAACTACGGAATTAAAAGAGAATGTCAAACGATTGAATTAAAATATATTTATCAGGTCTCTTAATGATTATGATATTATTATGGGTCTCTATGGTGAGGTCCACGTTGATTTGAGAAATCATTCATTTTTTAACGGTATTCGGAATAAATGGTAAATTGTTTGTTTAAATAACATAATTTGGACACATACAATAATAAGGAATATTAACTGTTAGAATTGGATATATGAATAACTTGCGACGTATATTTAAAACGTGTTTTTAAATATTGAAAATAGATATTAACTTGGTTATGAAACGTTTGATAAATACTATTATATTAATAAATAAAAAGACAATGATTTATAGAAGTAAATGACCAAAATACTCAAAGGTATAAGTTATATCTCGAGTGGTATAGTTTATGGATAATTTAAGTCTATATTTTGTCAAAGGTACGAGTCACGAAACATAAAGTACTAGTTTTCTAAGCGTACGAAAATGCGTTCGAAAAACCGAAACCGGGACATTAGTCAAGCGTTAACGTACGAGTCATCCGAACGAAAATTTCAAGTCAACTATGCACGTGAATTTAATATAATATATAATTAATTATATAAATTAAATATATTATATTATATATTAAAATAAAACGTCGACAAACAAGAAAACAAATCAGGTGTGAGCTGGATCAGGGAACTCCACGATCGCGGAGCTGTAAGGCACAAAAACTCTACGATCGCGGAGCTGTCAAAATCAGAAATGGCTATAAAAGCCCGCATTTTCCTTGCTGAATCCATCCACCTTCTATCTCTCGATCTCTATATATTATTATTATTATTATTATTATTATTATTATTATTATTATTATTATTATTATTATTATTATTATTATTATTATTATTATTATTATTAATATTAATATTAATATTATTAATAATAATAATAATAATAATAATATTATTATTATTATTATTATTATTATCATTATTATTATTATTATTATTATTATTATTATTATTATTATTTTTAGTAATATTATACATAAGATATTACGACGAGGTTATGAGCGTGTCACTTTCAAAACTGGTTTTCAAAAGGATAGAGCTAAGGAAACTATGGGTTATAGCTATGGAGGTTATGGGTAATATTCATGGGTATTGTTCACAAGTCAAACCTAGTGTTTATCATCTCTGTTGCGTCTACGTACTTTTCTGCAATATTGAATCACAATATTAATACGTAAGCATTTATATTTTATCTTTTATATATTAATTGTGTATCCATGTCTAGTGCTCGAGTATATATATTTATACATGCTTGTATGCTAAATTTTTATCGCTAAACAGTTTATAATGAATCACGAATTAAATACATATATTACTGGTAAAAGGTATATGATATACATGTTTTTGGAAAGATGGCGAAAAATCAATAACTTTTCATTTAGAAATCGCGTAATTCCGGTGAACGAATTAAAAGATATGATCAACTGAATTATGATTGATGTTAATTAGAATTGCTTTTGAATCTGCAATTAATATTTAAACAACTTGTTTATAAGATCGATAAATTGGATTTTTGAATATTACCAACCGAGTAAATGAATCCTTATATAAGGTATGTCTCGTTTTGTTGAATCATTGTCAAAATTGACTTTTTGAAACGACTTTGGATAACTATTGTATGTCGATCTCGAGCATTAGGATTGTGATACATTATGACCAAACCTAGCTTAATAGACAATTATTGACCAACATATGTTCTCTAGGTTGAGATTTACGATTATTTGATATTCCAAGTTTCGGTCACATTTTGGTGAACGACTTTATATGCTGCTAAGGTGAGTTTCATATGATCCCTTTTTAATTGCTTTTGCAATATATATTTTTGGGCTGAGAATACATGCAATTTATTTTAAACGCAATGGATACAAGTACATACTTAATTCTACGCTGAGTTTAAACCGAAAATCCCTTAGCTTTGGTAACTAGTAACTGCCAGTACATAGGATATGGACTGGTGGGCGCGAATAACAGTATATGGATCCATAGGGCTTGACATCCCCGTCCGAGCTAGAGCACTAGCCTTTTAACGGACGTGTGTTATTTAAGTTTAGGACACATTGGTTTGCGTATATTAAAACGAATGGGGTATTTATCATTATAACGTTAAAGCTTAGTTACCATGGTGCTCTGTTATGTAGAATCTATTGATAAACGTTTCTGGATGAAACAACTGAAATCTTGTGATCCATTTTTATATACAGATTATGCGAAACACTAAAATTATGAACTCACCAACCTTTGTGTTGACACTTGTTAGCATGTTTATTCTCAGGTTCCCTAGAAGTCTTCCGCTGTTTGCTTATATGTTATACAAGCTATGTGCATGGAGTCATACATGCTTTATTCAAGAAAACGTTGCATTCACAAAACCATCAACATGTATCTATTTTGACTGCATTGTCAACGGAAGTATTATTATAAACTATTATTTACGGTGATTGTCTATATGTAGAAATCATCAGATGTCGAAAACCTTGGATTTAAATATTCATTTATGATATACCTTTTCAAAAGAATGCAATGTTTACAAAACGTATGATATAGAGGTCAAATACCTCGCAATGAAATCGATGAATGACGAGTTCGTCCATATGGATTTGGAGCGATCGTCACAGTTGGTATCAGAGCGTTGGTCCTAGTGAACCAGGTCTTGCATAAGTGTGTCTAACTGATAGTTGTTAGGATGCATTAGTAAGTCTGGACTTCGACTGTGTCTGCATGTTAAAAGTTTTGCTTATCATTCCTTGTCGGAAATTACATGTCTATCATCTTAAGTCTAAACGCGTCTTATTGCATTAATTGCATAGATAGTATAGACAAAATTCATATCTTGGCATATCTATTACAGTAAAACTTTTCCTGACATCTTTCGAAAGTTCCTCCGTAATTTGCGGATCCCTTGTACTATATATAAATATTCTATGTAATTAGAATATCATCCGATATCCAAAAAAAATCATTTCATATAAAAAAAATCCTTTATCCAAACCGTGTAAGATGAATTCCGCATCTAGTTCGAATTCCTCAGATGCCGACAGCTATTCCGATATGGATTTTCACTCAAGCTTCGAAGGCAGTGTAACCGGAATGGATCAACCAATTAGCCATCATATATTCTGGATGAATTGGGGATGGGTTCGTAGCCTACTTAGTCATTGGAGAGAAGAAGAAGGTGATCCTTTCCATCCACCAAATTTCCCTCTTGGCGAAGAACCTGAAGCGCTTACCGGCGAACCTGTTCGTAATACCATTTTCTCTCTCATTTCCATAGTTTCTCGTCACGATTATATACTACATCGAATTTTAGATCTTATTTATCCTCTCGTCCGAACTGATCATCCCGGTGTAATAGAAGAAATCAACGAGCTTCGCGCTCGGGTAGTGGCTTTGGAGAATATGGTGCAAAGGTTACAAACACCAACAGCAGCACCAGCAGCATAACCAGTACCACCATCATCAACACTAACAGTATCATCACCACCACCACCAACATCCGCATCACACGCCTCAACATCACAATCTGCACCTCGGATATCAACATCATACGCACCATAGATAACAAGAAGTACCAGTAACAACAAACGATGAAGTATGGATTCATAACTTCATCGGAGAAACATTATACGGCGATTATGTAATTTCTAAAGTTTAGAGATTATCTATTCTAGCCCTAACCATAAATCAGATAAGTGAACCAAAATGATAGAAGGAAGAGTAGAAACCCTGACAAGAATGGTGCGTAAGGTACAAGCTAGACTTGTTTTACCAACAACATCAATAGTACCCTTAGCTTCACCAACACAGTCAGTGCTGTCAACATCGTTAGAATCGTCAGCACCTCTAACATCACAAACTCCGCCAGTTCAAGAAAGCACCGTGGACATCATTACGAATCAATAACGCGTATATTGTATCAACGAATTATGAAATATTAACTCATTCCTTCTGAAGAATTTATATGTATATCTTATATATATAAATTTTTAAACCATAATAAATCTTTCTGTACTAAGCTATTATGTATGGAACTTAACCACTCGGTTAATTCATATTACTAATATGTTATGACGTACATTCTTCGTTAGCGACTTAATTATCGTTAACTATAATCTCTGTTTCAATTCAATGAATTTCATTTCATAATAAATCAAGTGTATTATTCAAATATATGTTTGATTTTACACTTTCATTTTCGATGTACTCGAAACTTTCCAGAAAATATCAATTGTGCCTTACAAAGTTCGCAAGAATTCCACAAGCATCAGCATCCTTCACCAAGGAATATCAATAAGAATAAATAATGAAGTAGTGAAATACTCCGCAAAGATTATGTACTCTCTAATGTTTTAGAGATTATTCATTCTAATTCAAGCCAAAAATCAAATGAGCTTAATATGATATTAACTCATTAAATCTGTATTACATCTGAAGAAATATATATACATATATTTTCATAAAGATTGTAATGAAAATTCTTTTGTACAAAATATTACTTGTGAAATCTTTAACGGGTAGGTAATACTCGGAAAATATATAAGTTCACAATTAATATGTTACACTGTACATTCTTCAACTTTGATTCAAAAATTAATAACAATGCTCACAACGATATACAATCGTTTCATACAAATTCAATTACATATTCTGATATTGACGGATCAGAATTCAAATCATAACTCTGAATCGGTGACATCATCCATAGATCTCTACATCTTTTAAAGCTATACTTTGACTTCAAAACTGTGCAAGATCCTTTAATATTGTTTTTACCGAAAATAATCTTGCAATCCTTTTCAAAGTATCCAATTTTACCACACTTCCAACCAGTCAACTTCGACTTTTCAGATTAACCTTATTATAACCTTGACATATACGTTTTTGTTACCGGGGAACCTTTTATGTTCCACCACATTAGCAGTAAATTTACCAACAACTTCATTAATCCATGACCTTCCGAAAAATCATTATACTCATTAAAGCCCTATCATGTACTCATCCACATCTTGTAACAATAATTGTCATACCAACTATCGGAAATTAGCAATCAGTATTTTGAAATCTTGCAGCACGTCTACGCCAACAGTTATATGTATACATATAACGTCTATCTCCTGGACTTACATACTTCGAATGTGAAGTTTCTGAAAAACACCCCAAACTGCGAAACTAGTATTCCGAAATTGGAACAATGCTGATGAAGCAGCAAAAACTGTAAACGATCTTAACAGTCAAAAGTTTGATGATAAAGAATAGTATGGTGGTAAAGCTGAGAAAAAGAGAAGGTTTGGAACTGGAAAACGGATTGAGCAAAGTATGAAGGAGTCTGTGGATAAATCACAAAGACTGAACCTGCCTTCAAAGAATCCAAATGATTCAGTGTCTGCTGAAATCATTAGTGAATACCTTACTCCTTACTCCAAAACCTTTACGGACAATATTCTTCTTCATCATCTTATATTAAATATTCTAAGATATCATCATATCTTTCATTATAAATATCCTCAATATTTCTGAAGATAATTTCGTAACTATCTAAAATTATTCATTCCTTCACGCTATCTGTATTACACCATAAAAGAAACTGTGTTAGTTTCTAAATTCTAAAAAATTCAAATTTAAAATATGAATGTTTTGAAGTTTGGAACTGAAGCATGAATTAGTATAATATAATGACACTTGATCAACGTGATTATATTACAGTAAGTCATGATGAGTTTCTAATGAAACGTGATAAAGGTTCACAGATCACACCCTCATCATGAACCATGTTACATAACTCTTTCATTCTATTTAATCTCTAAACATATCAAGAAAATATTTATCTTGATGATTCGGTCTTTTCCATATATTCTGGTAATTTGACAAATCAAGATGGTGCGATTACCATTTCTTTCTTAGAACAATAATTATGTTCATCTGATGTTCTGCGAGGTGTATATAAAATAGCTTATATTTTACAAGGAAATACTATTAAATACGATACAATTTTACTCAAGATATTTATTTATTTATTGAATGGATATACTTAAACCTTGCTATAACACTTATAGGCAGTGTACCTAATCGTACAGTAGTGTAGTTTTTAGTAAATCCGGTTCATTCCACAGAAAAAATCTTTTAATCAAAGCTTAACGCTATATTAGTTTTATTTTATAAAAATACAAATATATATATATAAGTAATATTATTATTATAAAGGGGGATTTTTACCGTTTAATGACCGGTTTGTCGATTTTAAAAACTTTAGTCGCAGTTAAAACAAAATGTAAAATATTAAATAAATAAAAGACTTAATTTAAAGCGTAAAGTAAATAACGATAATGAAATTGCGATAAATAAAAGTGCGATAAAATAAACTTGCGATAATTAAAAAGTACGATAATTAAAAGTGCAATTAAATACAATAACAATAAATAAAAGTGCTATAATTAGAAGTGCAATTAAATATAAAATAAAGGAAATTAAATATGAAATAAAAGAATTATGCTTATTTAAACTTCCGTAATCATGATGTTTGACGTGTTGATTTTAGTTTTATGCCCATGGGTTAATTGTCCTTTGTCCTGGATTATTTAATATGTCCGTCTGGTTTTTGTCCATACCATCAGTCATAAATATAAAGTGCGAGTGTCCTCGTCAAATTATCCTCATACACGAAGTTAAATATTCCAACTAATTGGGGACTTAAACTGTAACAAGATTTTAATACGTTGTTTAATAATTACACCAGGATGTCGACTGAATGTAACCCAAGGTTTTAATACTTTGTTATCAATTATGCCAAGTGTCTTTGTACATAATTTCACCCCTGTTTTAATAATTCTAGTGGCTATTAATCCATTCCCGTGTCCGGTTAAATGAACGATTATTCGTACATATAAATATCCCGTCCATCGTGTCCGATTGAGTGTATATGGTTATTTATAGGGACATCCAATTGTAAATCTTTATATTAAAATTAATAAACTATCATTTAGTTAAACAAATATAAAGCCCATTAATAGCCCATAGTCTAATTTTCACAAGTGTCGTTCTTTTATCCAAACCCCAATTATGGTACAAAGCCCAATTACCCAATTTTAATACTTTTAGCCCAACATCATGATTACTTCGGATTAAATAAGTATAATAATAACTTAGCTATGAGACATTAAATTAAAAAGGTTGAACATAACTTACAATGATTAAAAATAGCGTAGCGTTACCCGGACAGAATTTCGACTTACACCCTTACAACATTCGCTAACACACCCTTATTATTAGGATTTAAAATTAAAATTAAAATTAAAATTAAAATATAAATTATATATACATATACTACGTTTGAGTGAAGAAGAAAAAGATGTGTTTTGTGTTACACCAAAGCTCGATTTTTATAGGCCTGTGATCTGGAAAAGATGCTCATGCGATCGCATGAGCTTTACCCTTCAAGGCCATGTGATCGCATGGCCAGCTGGGGAGACTCAAAAGTCTTTGTTTTTTTATGCCGACGGTTTTTAAATATAATATAATATATATATTAATTTTAAGAATTAATTATATATTATATTATATTCATGTGCATAGTTGACTTGAAATTTTTAGTCCGTTGCGTCGAGCGTTGAGAGTTGACTCTGGTCCCGGTTCCGGATTTTCGAACGTCCTTGCGTACAATTTAATATCTTGTACTTTGCGTTTTGAATCTTATACTCTTGTAATTTTGAGACATTTCTTATCAATAATTGGAACCTTATTGATTGTATTTTGTACTTTTGAGCTTTTTGGTCGTTTACGTCTTCAATTCGTCGAATCTGTCTTTTGTCTTCACCTTTTATTATTTAAACGAATATCACTTGTAAATAGAACAATTGCAACTAAAAGCTTGTCTTTCTTGAGGAATAATGCTATGAAATATATGTTCGTTTTTAGCATTATCAAATATTCCCACACTTGAGCGTTGCTTGTCCTCAAGCAATATCGTCTTGAAATACTAGAATCACTTCTTTATTCTTCACACTTTGTACATCAGTGATTTCAATACGGCGGTATAAACAATGGTAGTAACGTTGTGGTTTACAGTCCCACATGACTATAAAAATTTAAATCCTTTAAGAAATTGGATCTTTATGAAAAGATTTGATCTTTTTGAAAATTCAATCTAGCTTTTACCCTAGATAAGTTTTCCGGAATAACCCTTCACCGGTGTTTGCAAAATATTTTTGTGGGTTTGATGGGTTTTAGATTTGAAAATTTTAGCTCAAAACTTATGGTTTTGTGTCATCCACTTGCTAACCTTGTATTAGGAAAGCAACACGTCCAGTATACTTGCTCCGAATATTACCTTTCGATAAACTACCGTCCGGTTGTAAAGGAAAGCGTTTGAACAAGCAACTGTTAAGGCAATGTCCCCTGACATGCTTTTAATTATGGTCTATAACGTGTCGGACGCAATTACTATCCTTGATAGGAGCAATAGTAAAGCTCACCCTTATGATTTTTTGGTCTGGCACAAGGTCCTGTCTTTGACCATGCTATGCAACCACCGTTCTTACGGTTGACACCCGATTTGGTTCAGGTGACTTAATGAATTCCAGGTGAATTCCTAGGATTTTACGTTCAATGGTAATGAACGCATTGAAAATGGGTTTTCAGAAAACAAATTGGTTTGTAATTTTGATCAAAATATTTTCTCGTTCAAGCTCGAGTTTAGATATCATTGAATTCCATGAGTTTGAATTCTCAATCTTTAAGGTCAATCTCAAGGATTGAGTAATATCAGGCTTATAAACTGATTTTTGATCTTTAAAGGAGATTATCCTTTCTGGGGATCTGATTTATTAGTCTTATCAAGCTAATTTGCACGGTGCCCCCCCCATTGTACGAGACAGATCCTCTCATGGTTAGGATAAGTCTGGTCACTTGGCGACCCTGTTTGATGCTGAGGTCCGTGGATTTCCTGCTGATTTTAGAGATGACTTTTCTAGATTTTTCATCAACCTACAGCTGGTCTGGACGACAACTTCATGACCTAAATCAAGAAGCGCGTTTCATTTTCGAAAGACTTTACTTCCTTTTAACGATGGAATTGATTCATCGTGTAGATCCATCTCTTCTTTTCTTTCATCGGGTAAAACAGTTTAGTTTAGTCCAAAGCAAAAGTATCTTCAATTATTTGTTACAGAAATGTGACATATGTTTAAGATAACTTGGTAATTTTTCCCACTCTTGGCTTTTATTTTCCTTTTTATTGTCCTCTATTCCATTTTAAATGAATTTTAACATTTTGGTTTGTTTCTCAATTTATGTCCTTTTCGAGGTAACAATAATTTCGGTGTTAACACCTAGTTTTATCGTTCATAAATATGTATAAACATGATTTTGAGTTCATTTAATTGAAAATTTTGAAAATTTTTACTAGAATTGGGTAGTCAGTATATAAGACTAGGGCTGTTCTTTATCAGAGAGCACTAGATTCTAATACAACTACTACTTTACTAGTATTTCTAATGGTAACCAAGTGTTTAAAGTAAAAAAAATATTAAAAATCCGAAAGAATTTAACCCCTTCCCACACTTAAGATCTTGCAATGCCCTCATTTGCAAGAAATCAGTAACAATTTAAATTATTGAGGGTGATTAGCGTAGAAAAATGATTAAATTTTACCAAAGTTTCCAAACATATTGGCGTTTGTTTGCTGAATGAAAAATGGTGCATATCATTTGTTCATTCCGTCTGTTGTTACATCACATTTATTTGTCATCTTGTCGTCAAAATTAGTAGCTTTTGCTGAACTTAATGCCAGTCTTTGAAAATGCGCTGTTTTACCCTGTTTTGTACAATTTACAATATATATACATACAAATATAAACATGCATGGCAATTTGAAATGGGACTTAATATCCCACTTTCAAATCCTAAATGTGAAATATTAGTACACAATAATAATAAAAATTATAAAAATTACATAAGTATATTCAATAACATAAGTTTAAACATGAATAAGTAAAAAGATAAAAACATAAAAATCATATAAATAACCAAATGGAACCAAATCAGTCTGGATAGGGGTTCCAGTTCATCTCATCAGGTGGGTTCCATTGTTGGTTATAGGTGTTCTGATAGGCTTGGTTATAATCATACCGGTTAAAGGGTGGTCGAATATCGGGGCTGTGTGGCGGAAAATGAGCAGGTCGAGTAGGTACATAGTTATTTGGTACCTGATATGATAGTTGGCTCATGATTTGGTGCTGATGAACTACCCAGCTATCGTGTTGGCGTCGCCTATAATCCTCGTATACTCGCTCGGAGTTCCACTGCTCATACATACTATGTCTGGCCGCGTTCGTCATTGCTTCCTCATCTATACGAACGTGGACGTCAAGAATAGCATCTCGAAAGACATCCCTAATGTCTTCCGCCTCCTCCATTTCCTCGTCTGAGCCTCTCTCTACCTGAGGATGAGATCCCTCATAGGGTAATGCCTGGTTACGTCTACTTTTCAATACCTTAGCACCCACATAAACTTTCAATCCTAAGGGCTCAACCTGTTCTCTACAAAGCTGTAATGGACCCCCTTGGTTCCTATCAACACCTAAATACTCTCCAATGAGAGTAACAAAAATACCTCCTCCTATTATACTCCCGTCCTGCATTCCCTCTACCATTTTAGATAAATAAAAAGCAACACAGTAAGGGATATTGACAAAGCTTCTAGGATCCCGAATACACTTTAGGTAGAATTAATCATGTAAGGTAATTTTTTCTTTATTGTGACCTCTCTGTGTAATTGAGTTAGCCAAAAATCTATGAATAATACGAAGCTCGGCTCTGTCAATATGTGTATAGGAGTGTCCTCCTGCTCGTGTAAAAACATCAAAATGTGACATACGCCTCCAAATGGTGTCAGCGTCAAAGTTACTATCTACCCTTTCACCATAATGAATCAAATTTGTACAATCGGGTAATAGCAACTCACCAGGAGTATATATCTATAAGGCCCTGGCCATGTCCAGCATGGACATTCTGTACATCCTACCGCCAAGGATAAACCTAAGAAATCTTCTATCATCTATTCTAACTATATTTGTATCAAGTGATACAGTACTCATCAACTTAACACACCATTCCTTATATACAGGTCTACGAATGGTGAAAAGACGTTCCCAATCTGTAAAAGAAGAACTGCCATACCTTTGTACCAAAAGCTGTCTAACACGGTCAGCTAGATAGACCGTTTCCAAAGGGGCTCAATCGATTACCCTTGGCACCTCTACATTTTTTGTTACCAATATGAATTTGTTCCTTTGATATGTCTCGTAATCTCTCCATCTCCTATCAAATCTTATATTAGGATGCAGAGTGTGCTCAGGAATCGTTGGGAATTCTACTGGCGGCCTCATTAGGAATACTATAAATTCATCAACAAACTGTACTGGATCATAATAAGGTATGTGCTGATCAGGCTGTTGTTGTGGTTCTTGTTCGTGTTGCATTTCTGGTTCTGGTTCTGGTGCTGGTGCTGGTCGTCTAGATGATGATGCTCCTGAACCTCCAGTATCGGCTTTCTGCAAAACACATTAAACACAAAATTTGTGCATCCAAATATGCATTAGTGTTAGCAAAATAACAACTTAAAACAATCACTATAACATGTTAAATCAAAATTAAACTTATACACATTTTCACAATTTTTCACAATTCTACACTTTTCAAATAAGCACATATGAAAATGTATACAAAATTCATAAGCATTTAACTCAAATAACATGTCAAAATAGTCATTACTAATAATTAAACAAGTCTCAAATGGCAAATATATCAAATTAATTAAGTTCATGAATTTTGGACTTAAAAAGTCCACTTTAATCTCTAAAAATCATGTTTAGGATCAATGTTTGGATCATTTAACTATCTAAACATGTTACACTACTCAATTTAGCAATAATTCATGACAAAAATTGGCCATAACCTGTTTATATCAAAAAGCCCCAAATTGCTCAAGAACACAAATCCTAGATTTCTAAAAATTTTAAAGTTTTTGGCTTCAAATCATGTTAAATAGCATCAATCTAGGTTATACATGCATAAAATACTAACAATTTAATACTAATTACACTAGAAATTAACAAAATTGCATTAGGTAAAAAATTGGTAATTATCACAAAAACTAGGAATTTATAGAGTTTAGGGGTGTAATTTTTACCATTTTGCTGAAGAATGAGAATCTAGGCATGATTAGGGCAAGAAAAATGACGAATTAAAGTGGAAATTTGCGAATTTTAGAGAGTATTTTGGGGTATTTTCGTGTATTTGTGTGTGTTTTGTGTGAAGAACAGCTCTCTGGCTCGTTTGTATCTGGCCTGGATTCCAGCCTCATGCGATCGCATGAGGTTGAAGAGTAAACCCCATGCGATCGCATGGGGTTCCGGGTACAGTACTTTCAGGTTTTTTTTTTTTTTTTTTTTTTTTTTTTTTTTTTTTAACCTTATTCTTAATAAAACATAAAATTAATAAAATTTTAAAAATTTGTTTCTTTTTAAGATGAGGGCGTTTCGGATCGATGTCCTAGTCTGTCCCTCGACAAAATTTTTAAAATTTGTCAAATCAAAGCACGGTTTTAAAAGTAAAGATTTTTGGATTTTTTAATGTTTTTGGCATACTTTAATTCAATAAGATTAAAAATAATGATAATAAAAGTTCTTGTCCCTCCCTCGGGTAAAGCAATTTTGGTTCATCGACCTAGTCTTCAACTCACGACGAATTTTAAAAATCATATTTTTAACTTAGCGAAATAAAGTAAATTTTTGTTTTTAAATTCACTCCAAACTTAAATTTAAAATGCATAAAATTAAAAATTCATATTAAACTTAATTAAAAATTCATATTATAAATTTACACCAAACTTATATTATATTTTTGTTTTTAAACATACAAACTTATATTAAAAAGATTAATTTTTCAAATATTTACAAACTTAAATATATTAATTTTACAAAGTTCAAAATATTAATTTAATATTTATATATTAATTTTAAAAACATGGTAAAAATAAAATTAAAAATCTTTTTTGTCTTTTATCCCACTTTAATCAATCAAATATTATCAAAAATATGCGCCCCTCTTTTCGGTAAAGTAATTTCGGTTCCATGACCTAATTTAACTCATGACGAATTTTTGAAATATTTTGGGTTGATTGATTAAAGATATTTATACCTTAAGAATAAACGTTAAATTCGCAGTGATATAATAAATTTTTGTATGATATCATTAATTTCGGTCACCAAACATAATTTTATTCAATACCAATTTAATACTTTATAGCGAACAAATTAGCGTTTATTATCAAAAGGTTAAAAATAAAAATAAAAAATAAAAACTGTACAGACTTACCTGTGAGATAGTATTCTTAGTGATACGATCTATCCCATTCATAAGATAGTCAGTTTAATTGATTTTCCATGGCTACATAGGCGTAACCTCGAGCATTCAGTGTTTTTTCTTCTAAACATATGAACGGTCCGTCTCTGCATAAAGTAACAAATTCGGTGTTTGAATAGGTTTGATTATTTGAACATTTACCTCCATGTGACCATTTTCCGCATTTGTGACATCTTTCAACGTGTCGTGCTCTTCTTTTCGCTGCGGATTTTGATTTTTCTTTACCAAATTGTAACTTATTATCTTCGCATCTGGATTCTTTTCTTACTCCATCCAATCTTTCTCTGATTACTGATACTATTTCACTCGGAAGTGTGTCATTATTATGTTTAGTGATCAAAGCATGTAGCATTAGACCATGGTTTAGTTCACAGGCAGTCTTCATTTCGTAAAAACCTAAAAAAAATAAAAATTCAGAATGGGGGGAGAAGACTAGTTTTTAGGGTCTGCTAGGGAAAGACCATTCGGGTTCTATTTTCGAGAACTACACGAAAACAGAAAATCTAACTCTAACAGAAATACATATTATCCTTTAAAGACTTGATTCTCCCCACACTTAGTTAGCTGTGGTATCGAAACTGTAATTAACTTCATTGTCGATTTCCATCGGACTATCTATGTAATGTTTAACTCTGTGACCATTAACTTTAAATTCAATTCCATTTGAATTTATTAATTTTATCGTTCCGTATGGGAAAACTCTTTTGACTATGAATGGTCCAGACCAGCTCGATTTCAATTTTCCAGGAAATAGCTTGAATCGTGAATTGAAAAGAAGAACTCTGTCTCCTTCTTTAAATTCTTTTGAACTTCTGATTCTTTTATCACGCCATTTCTTCGTTCTTTCCTTATAGATTAACGAATTTTCGTATGCTTCATGTCTTAATTCTTCTAATTCGTTTAATTGACTTAATCGTAGACGTCCGGCTTCATGTAAATCAAGATTACATGTCTTCAAAGCCCAAAATGCTTTGTGTTCAATTTCTACTGGAAGATGACATGCTTTTTCGTAGACGAGTTTAAAAGGTGTGGTTCCAATTGGAGTTTTGTAGGCTGTTCTAAAAGCCCAGAGTGCATCCTCCAATTTAATGGACCATTCCTTCGGATTTGATCCTACGGTTTTTTCTAGAGTACGTTTTAAAGCTCGGTTGGTATTTTCAACTTGTCCACTTGTTTGTGGATGATATGCGGTGGAGATTTTATGAGTTACTCCATATCTTTTAAGAACTTTCTCAAGTTGATTATTACAGAAATGAGTACCCCGATCACTTATTAAAGCTTTCGGTGTTCCAAACCTTGCAAAAAGACGTTTTAAAAAGTTGACTACAACTCGTGCATCGTTAGTTGGGAGAGCTTGTGCTTCCGCCCATTTAGATACATAATCAATGGCTACGAGAATGTAGAGATTATTATGAGATTTTGGAAATGGACCCATAAAGTCATTACCCCAAATGTCAAATACTTCGCATACTTGAATGACATTTTGTGGCATTTCATCACGTTGACTTATTTTTCCGGCCCTTTGACAAGCATCACAGGATTTGCAAAGAAGGTGTGCGTCTTTGTAAATTGTAGGCCAATAGAATCCAGCATCATAAACTTTTCTTGCTGTTAGTTGAGGCCCATAGTGCCCTCCTGTTGGTCCTGTGTGACAATGGTTTAAAATTTTACTAGCTTCATCTCCAAATACACATCGGAGTATTATTCCATCGGGACAACTTTTAAACAAATGTGGATCTTCCCAGAAATTGTGTTTTATATCACTGAAGAATTTCTTTCGTTTTTGGTACGATAATCCTTTTTCAAGGAATCCACATACTAAGTTGTTTGCATAGTCTGCAAACCATGGAATTTCATTATAATCTATCTTCAATAGATATTCATCAGGAAAGTTGTCTTGTATGGCCGATTCATTTAGTACTTCTAATTCGGGATTTTCAAGACGAGAAAGATGATTAGCGACGAGATTTTCTGCTCCTCTTTTATCTCGGATTTCAATATCGAACTCTTGTAAGAGTAAGATCCAACGGATTAATCTTGGTTTGGCATCTTGTTTCGAAAATAGGTATCTAAGAGCAGAATGGTCGATATAGACCACCGTTTTTGCTAGAACGAGATATGAACGAAATTTGTCAAAAGCAAAGACAATAGCAAGGAGTTCTTTTTCAGTAGTTGTGTAATTCGTTTGTGCTCCTTGTAACGTCTTACTAGCATAATATATAGGTTGAAATCGTTTTTCAATCCTTTGTCCTAAAACGGCTCCCATTGCAAAATCACTTGCATCGCACATTAGTTCAAACGGTAAATTCCAATTCGGTGTTATCATGATCGGCGCATTAGTGAGTTTCTCTTTAAGAATATTAAAAGATTTGATGCATTCATCTGAAAAGATGAATGAAGCATCTTTTTCTAGGAGTTTATTCATAGGAGTGGCAATTTTAGAAAAATCTTTTATGAAACGTCGGTAAAAACGGGCATGCCCTAGAAAACTCCTAACTCCTCTAACATTGGCGGGATGTGGAAGTTTAGCAATTACATCTACTTTAGCTCTATCCACTTCAATTCCTTCTTTTGAAATTTTATGACCAAGAACGATGCCTTCTTTAACCATGAAATGACATTTCTCCCAATTAAGTACTAGATTTGATTGTTCGCATCTAATAAGCATTTGTTCCAGATTAACTAGACATGATTCAAAAGTATCACCGAAGACTGAAAAGTCATCCATGAAAACTTCCATGCATTCTTCTATCATGTCGTGAAAAATCGCCATCATGCACCTTTGAAAGGTTGCAGGGGCGCCGCAAAGCCCAAATGGCATGCGTTTGTAAGCAAAAGTACCATAAGGGTACGTGAACGTGGTTTTCTCTTGATCTTAGGGTGCTATTGTAATTTGAAAATATCCGGAAAATCCATCAAGAAAACAATAATAACTATTTCCGGCTAATCTTTCCAACATTTGATCAATAAAAGGTAAAGGAAAGTGATCTTTTCTGGTGGCGTCATTCAATTTTCTATAATCAATACATACACGCCATCCTGTTACAGTCCTAGTAGGAATAAGCTCATTTTTTTCATTTGTAATGACAGTCATGCCACCCTTCTTAGGCATGCATTGAACTGGGCTTACCCATGGACTATCAGAGATTGGATAAATTAAACCTGCATCTAGCAGTTTAATAATTTCTTTTTTAACTACATCTTGCATATTCGGATTTAGTCTTCGTTGGCGTTGCACATACGTTTTATGACCTTCTTCCATAAGGATTTTATGTGTGCAATACGAAGGACTTATTCCTTTAATATCATGAATCTTCCATGCAATGGCTAGTTTATGAGCTTTCAACACAGAAATGAGTTGTGATTTCTCATTTTCAGTAAGAGAAGACGATATTATTACAGGTAATTCAGATTCACCATGTAAATAAGCGTATTACAAATGGTTTGGAAGTGGCTTTAACTCTAATGTCGGAGGTTCTTCTATCGATGATTTATATCGATATCTGTCTTCTTCTTTTAGCATTTGAATTTCTTCTGTTGTTGGTTCATATCCATTAGCTATTAGTGTAGCTAACATTTCAGCTTCATCAATTGGTTCATTACCTTCTCCTAAAGAACATTCTCCTGTTCCTTGTAATTCTAGAAATTCTTCTAACAATTCTGCTTGTGAATCTATAGTTTGAATATAATAACATGTATCATCTGCAGATTGCGGTTGTTGCATTGCTCTATCAACTGAAAAGGTAACACTCTCGTCCTCTATACTTAGGGTCAATTTCTTACCGAACACATCTATCATTGGTTTAGCCGTGTTTAAGAATGGTCTTCCTAATATGAGAGGAACTTGAGAATCTTCTTCCATGTCCAGAACAACAAAATCTACAGGAAATACTAAAGTACCAACTTTAACTAGCATATTCTCCATTATCCCTCTAGGATATTTTATTGATCGATCGGCTAGTTGTATGCTTATTCTTGTTGGTTTCAATTCTCCAAGGTCTAGTTTAGCGTATAGTGAATACGGCATTAAATTTATACTAGCACCTAAGTCTGCCAATGCTTCTATTGAACTAAGACTACCCAGAAAACATGGAATTGTGAAACTTCCTGGATCAGATAGTTTTTCTGGTATCTTATTCAACAGCACTGCTGAACAATTAGCATTCATAGTAACAGCCGAGAGTTCTTCCATTTTCTTTCTATTTGTGATTAGATCTTTCAAGAATTTAGCATATCTAGGCATTCCTGAAATCACATCAATGAAAGGAAGATTTACATTTATCTGTTTAAACATATCCAAGAATTTGGATTGCTCGGCTTCAAGTTTCTCTTTCTTCATTTTACTCGGGTAAGGAAGTGGTGGTTGGTATGGTTTAACATAAGGTTTAGTCTTATCTGTGTTATCTTCATTAACCTTTTCAACTACCGGTTCTTTTTCCTTATCTTGATCAGGTTGTGGTTCTTGTGGAGTAGGAATAGCTTCATCAGAAGTTACAGGTATTTCAGGTGGTTTAAGTGTTGTACCACTTCTTGTGGTAATAGCTTTAGCTGTTTCATTCCGGGGGTTTGCATTTGTATCACTAGGTAGACTTCCCGGTTTTCTTTCACCTATTAACCTTGCTACGTTACTTACTTCTTGTTCCAAGTTTTGAATAGAAGCTTGTTGATTTCTAAATGCTTGAGCATTTTGTTCATTAGTTTGTTTCTGAGATGTGAAAAACTGCGTTTGAGTTTCAACTAGCTTTGTCATCATATCTTCTAAATTCGGCTTTTTATCATCGGTTTGTGGTGGTTTGTTTTAAAAATTAGGTCTTTGCTGATTGTAAGTATTATTGGATACTTGTTGATTGCTATGACCTTGTTGGTTGTTGTATGGAATATTTCGATTATAATTCTGGTTTTGATTGTAGATCGGTCTTGGCGGTTGATAATTATTCTAATAATTATTTCCAGGCCTTTGGTTTATGTATGAAATATTCTCTCTTTGTTCCATTGTTAATTCAATACTGAGACAATCTTTTGTCAAATGTGGTCCTCCACACTGCTCACAACTAATTCGTATTGAGTGGATATCTTTAGTCATCTTTTCCATTCGTCTCTCGACAGCATCTATCTTTGCCAAAATGGAATCTAAGTCATGGCTAGAATCGGCTCTAGCTGCTTTAGATGATCTAACGATATCTTTTTCTTGGTGCCACTCATGTGAGTGGGAAGCAGTGTTATCAATAATTTTGTAAGCATCAGTTTCGGTTTTCTTCATAATAGAACCACCAGCTGCAATATCTATGTTTTTCCTTGTAGTGATGTCGCATCCTTGGTAGAATATTTGTATTATTTGACAGGTATCTAAACCATGTTGTGGACATCCTCTTAATAACTTTCCAAATCTTGTTCACGCCTCATATAGAGTTTCATTTGGCTTCTGTGTGAACGTAACAATTTCTCCTTGAAGTCTTACGGCTTTAGATGCCGGAAAGAATTGTTTAAGAAAATTTTCAACTAAAACGTCCCATGTATCAATCGCCCCTTCAGGTAACGATTCCAACCAATCTTTGGCTTCTCCCTTTAAAGTCCAGGGAAATAACATGAGATATATCTGTTCATCCTCCACTTCTCGGATTTTAAATAGAGTGCAGATCCTATTAAAGGTACGAAGATTTTCATTTGGATCTTCCTTCGGTGCACCACTACATTGGCATTGATTAGTCACCATGTGTAGAATTTGTCCTTTGATTTCATAATCTGGCGCATTAATGTCAGGATGAGTAATTGCGTGACCTTGGCCAGTGCGTTTAGCTCTCATTCGGTCTTCCATACTTAAAGGTTCCAGATTCTCCATAATTGAATTTGTTGAATCGGAATCACTAGAGGATTCTGATTTAATGGTTCGTTCCTCAACAATCTCTGTTTGAATGATTGGTGGTTCCGGAGAAAAAATTAATGGTTCAGGATCTATGAATTGTCCCTGAATATTCTCCGGATTCTCAATTGTGAGGTCGGGTTCAAAAAATGGATTATCGAAAATTTGAATTGGAGTACTTGGTTGACTGGATGACGATTCTAAAAAAATCAATGGCGGTAATATTAGCTAGATGTCTTGATCTAGTTACAGGTGGTGAACGTACAAAAGGTGGTGAACGTCTTGCTCGGTGCATTCACTGAATATCCTATTAGTTTTTTAAAAGAAAAGAAAAATTATATAAGTTATCCAATTAATAGACTTTTCTGATTTTGCCCACGTTTCGAATAGCCAAAAGATGCAGCAGAGGGGCAGAATTCGTTTGGTCTCAATATAATTGAGGACTGTTTGGCTCCAATAACCCGGTCCACGTACAAATCCAACTATTACTACGAACCAGAAAATTTTGATGTCTATCAATTTAACCACTTAAAATAAATTTTCGTAATTTTAAGAAATTTAGATAAGAAGTAGAAAAAAAATCTATGTCCTAAAACTAGAATAGCGAGAAATAAGAAAGAAAAAGAGTGCGTCGAAAAAGGTCGAAAAAGAAAAAAAAAATTGAAAAATGCGTCGAAAAATGAAAGAAACAGAGAATGACTATAAAACTTAAAAACACTCAACTAACCCAACCTTATTACTATCACTAACTTAAAATTATAATCGCAAATTGAGATTACTAATTGGAATAATAATTGATACATAGGTAAAAGGCGTCTAAAAATATTAAAGCTTACAAGTAAAACTATATCCCAAATGGAAATAACTTAAAAAGGTACTAAAACTTAAAAAGGCGTCGCAAAATTCTAAAGCACATAAATCTTAGTCTAAAGAAAAAGCACTTAAGGGATTTTACGGCAAGGCCTAAAAATCTATAAATAAAAATAACTATGGCAAAAACTAAGTTTAAAACTAAATACTAGCGAAAAATACAAATATTACGCTAAAACAATTAAAAAGGGACAAAATATAAAAATATACTAAAAGTTGCAAAAATTACAATTTTTATAAAACTATTAAGTTTATATAAATTAATTAACTAATTAAAACTAAATAATACAAATAATAAAATAACTAAACTAAATAATATAATATATATAACCTAATTAGGGTTTTAAATTAATAATAATAAATAATACCCGTAATAAATGCTGAATTAGGGTAAACTGTGGCGTGTCAGACGATCTCATGCGATCGCATGAGTTTATGCCTTCGGGCTCATGCGATCGCATGAGCCAGGATTTTTGGGCGAGGTTACGGGCTGCTACAGTAGCAGGCCCGAGAGTTTATTTATTTTTTATTTTTTATTTTGCTGTGTTTATTTTTTCTGTTTTAAATATTTATATAATATATTTTTATAAATTAAATAAAACTTATATTTTTATAAAATAAATATAAAGAAACTTTTATAGAACTTAAATATTTAACAAACTCTTAAAAATATTTATATTTTTTTTTCTTTTTATATTTTCGAATATATTAAAACGTATTTTTACAAAAACGTATTTTAATAAAAGTAAACTAAAAATAAAAATCTTTTTGTTTTTTTTATATATATTAGCGTTGCGCTTCCGGCTTTTAAGCTAGATGTTCCCCGGCAGCAGCGCCAAAAATACTTGATGTTCTGCGAGGTGTATATAAAATAGCTTATATTTTACAAGGAAATACTATTAAATACGATACAATTTTACTCAAGATATTTATTTATTTATTGAATGGATATACTTAAACCTTGCTATAACACTTATAGGCAGTGTACCTAATCGTACAGTAGTGTAGTTTTTAGTAAGTCCGGTTCGTTCCACAGAAAAAATCTTTTAATCAAAGCTTAACGCTATATTACTTTTATTTTATAAAAATACAAATATATATATAAGTAATATTATTATTATAAAGGGGGGTTTTTACCGTTTAATGACCGATTTGTCGATTTTAAAAACTTTAGTCGCAGTTAAAACAAAATGTAAAATATTAAATAAATAAAAGACTTAATTTAAAGCGTAAAGTAAATAACGATAATAAAATTGCGATAAATAAAAGTGCGATAAAATAAACTTGCGATAATTAAAAAGTACGATAATTAAAAGTGCAATTAAATACAATAACAATAAATAAAAGTGCTATAATTAGAAGTGCAATTAAATATAAAATAAAGGAAATTAAATATGAAATAAAAGAATTATGCTTATTTAAACTTCCGTAATCATGATGTTTGACGTGTTGATTTTAGTTTTATGCCCATGGGTTAATTGTCCTTTGTCCTGGATTATTTAATATGCCCGTCTGGTTTTTGTCCATAACAGTCCATCAGTCATAAATATAAAGTGCGAGTGTCCTCGTCAAATTATCCTTATACCCGAAGTTAAATATTCCAACTAATTGGGGACTTCAACTGTAACAAGATTTTAATACTTTGTTTAATAATTACACCAGGATGTCGACTGAATGTAACCCAAGGTTTTAATACTTTGTTATCAATTATGTCAAGTGTCCTTGTACATAATTTCACCCCTGTTTTAATAATTCTAGTGGCTATTAATCCATTCCCGTGTCCGGTTAAATGAACGATTATTCGTACATATAAATATCCCGCCCATCGTGTCCGATTGAGTGTATATGGTTATTTATAGGGACGTCCAATTGTAAATCTTTATATTAAAATTAACAAACTATCATTTAGTTAAACAAATATAAAGCCCATTAATAGCCCATAGTCTAATTTCCACAAGTGTCGTTCTTTTGTCCAAACCCTAATTATGGTACAAAGTCCAATTACCCAATTTTAATACTTTTAGCCCAACATCATGATTACTTCAGATTAAATAAGCATAATAATAACTTAGCTACGAGACATTAAATTAAAAATGTTGAACATAACTTACAATGATTAAAAATAGCGTAGCGTTACCCGGATAGAATTTCGACTTACACCCTTACAACATTCGCTAACACACCCTTATTATTAGGATTTAAAATTAAAATTAAAATTAAAATATAAATTATATATACATATACTACATTTGAGTGAAGAAGAAAAAGATGTGTTTTGTGTTACACCAAAGCTCGATTTTTATAGGCCTGTGATCTGGAAAAGATGCTCATGCGATCGCATGAGCTTTACCCTTCAAGGCTATGCGATCGCATGGCCAGCTGGGGAGACTCAAAAGTCTTTGTTTTTTTATGCCGACGGTTTTTAAATATAATATAATATATATATTAATTTTAAGAATTAATTATATATTATATTATATTCATGTGCATAGTTGACTTGAAATTTTTAGTCCGTTGCGTCGAGCGTTGAGAGTTGACTCTGGTCCCGGTTCCGGATTTTCGAACGTCCTTGCGTACAATTTAATATCTTGTACTTTACGTTTTGAATCTTGTACTCTTGTAATTTTGAGACGTTTCTTATCAATAATTGGAACCTTATTGATTGTATTTTGTACTTTTGAGCTTTTTGGTCGTTTGCATCTTCAATTCGTCGAATCTGTCTTTTGTCTTCACCTTTTATTATTTAAACGAATATCACTTGTAAATAGAACAATTGCAACTAAAAGCTTGTCTCTCTTGAGGAATAATGCTATGAAATATATGTTCGTTTTTAGCATTATCATCATCCGAAACTTCATACCTACAAATTCTAGACCATTATTCGCTTGACTTAAAGTCGGGAAGAGAAATCGAAAGCATGGATCCCTGAAATGTAAAGGAGAATATAAGCCTGATAATAACCCCGAAATTTACAAACCGTGTATATCAATGCGTATAGCAATATAAAGACACGGGAGAATGAAAAACACTATAACCCCAAGGTAATGGTAGAAGAAAGTAACTTCCTCTGGTGGTAGATGAAAAAGAAGAATGACAGATATGAAAGTTAAGAGTATATCAAGAATCAGAACTGGATTAAGCATTTCACAAACTTTTGTAAGAAGATGTAGGAGTGGTGAAAATAAATGAAACGGAAGTGGTCAATTTATAGCGAAATATCAGACATAGCAATCGAGGCAGATTACGCATTTAATCAAAGGAAATCTTAATTTCCTTAAATTTCGAAGAATCAAATCTTATTTAGATTATGAAGACTTTCTATTCCTTAAATTCTGGAAATCAATCGTTACTACGTCAAGAGATAAGACGCATCTCTATTCTCTATTTCACTCTATTACGATAACTTCCCTCATACGCATCGAGTAATTGGATTGTTTTATCCATATTATTCAATGGTGATAAAACTCTATTTATCGACTCATATTCGTCATAAAAACATTTTTTTTGTTAGCCATGACGACCTCACTCAAATTTCGGGACGAAATTTCTTGAACGGGTAGGTACTGTGATGACCCGGAAATTTCTGACAAAATTTAAACTTAATCTTGTATGATTAAACGTTTCCAACACGATAAACAAAGTCTATAAAGTTGAAATCTCGAAAACTTTGAACTATGTTCATATAATCAATTACTTTTGATTGTTCTCAAAGATTCGCGAACAATTATATGTAAATAGATATATACTATAACTTGAAAACGTAACAAAGTGATACTGTGTATTAAACTTATTGGTTTAATTATCTGATTGATATATTTAACTACGGAATTAAAAGAGAATGCCAAACGATTGAATTAAAATATATATATCAGGTCTCTTAATGATTATGATATTATTACGGGTCTCTATGGTGAGGTCCACGTTGATTTGAGAAATCATTCATTTTTAACGGTATTCGGAATAAATGGTAAATTGTTTGTTTAAATAACGTAATTTGGACACATACAATAATAAGGAATATTAACTGTTAGAATTGGATATATGAATAACTTGCGACATATATTTAAAACGTGTTTTTAAATATTGAAAATAGATATTAACTTGGTTATGAAACGTTTGATAAATACTATTATATTAATAAATAACGAGACAATAATTTATAGAAGTAAATGACCAAAACACTCAAAGGTATAAGTTATATCTCGAGTGGTATAGTTTATGGATAATTTAAGTCCATATTTTGTCAAAGGTACGAGTCACGAAACATAAAGTACTAGTTTTCTAAGCGTACGAAAATGCGTTCAAAAAACCGGAACCGGGACATTAGTCAAGCGTTAACGTACGAGTCATCCGAACAAAAATTTCAAGTCAACTATGCACGTGAATTTAATATAATATATAATTAATTATATAAATTAAATATATTATATTATATATTAAACTAAAACGTCGACAAACAAGAAAACAAATCAGGTGTGAGCTGGATCAGGGAACTCCACGATCACGGAGCTGTAAGGCACAAAAACTCCACGATCGCGGAGCTGTCAAAATCAGAAATGGCTATAAAAGCCCGCATTTTCCTTGCTGAATCCATCCACCTTCTATCTCTCGATCTCTATATATTATTATTATTATTATTATTATTATTATTATTATTATTATTATTATTATTATTATTATTATTATTATTATTATTATTATTATTATTATTATTATTATTATTATTATTATTATTATTATTATTATTATTATTAATAATATTATTATTATTATTATTATTATTATTATTATTATTATATTATTATTATTATATTATTATTATTAAGATTATTATTATTACTCTTAATATTTTTAGTAATATTATACATAAGATATTACGACGAGGTTATGAGCGTGTCACTTTCAAAACTGGTTTTCAAACGGGATAGAGCTAAGAAAACTATGGGTTATAGCTATGAAGGTTATGGGTAATATTCATGGGTATTGTTCGCAAGTCAAACCTAGTGTTTATCATCTCTGTTGAGTCTACGTACTTTTCTGCAATATTGAATCACAATATTAATAAGTAAGCATTTATATTTTATCTTTTATATATTAATTGTGTATCCATGTCTAGTGCTCGAGTATATATATTTATACATGCTTGTATGCTAAATTTTTATCGCTAAACAGTTTATAATGAATCACGAATTAAATACATATATTACTGGTAAAAGGTATATGATATACATGTTTTTGGAAAGATGGCGAAAAATCAATAACTTTTCATTTAGAAATCGCGTAATTCCGGTGAACGAATTAAAAGATATGATCAACTGAATTATGATTGATGTTAATTAGAATTGCTTTTGAATCTGCAATTAATATTTAAACAACTTGTTTGTAAGATCGATAAATTGGATTTTTGAATATTACCAACCGAGTAAATGAATCCTTATATAAGGTATGTCTCGTTTTGTTGAATCATTGTCAAAATTGACTTTTTGAAACGACTTTGGATAACTATTGTATGTCGATCTCGAGCATTAGGATTGTGATACATTATGACCAAACCTAGCTTAATAGACAATTATTGACCAACATATGTTCTCTAGGTTGAGATTTACGATTATTTGATATTCCAAGTTTCGGTCACATTTTGGTGAACGACTTTATATGCTGCTAAGGTGAGTTTCATATGATCCCTTTTTAATTGCTTTTGCAATATATATTTTTGGGCTGAGAATACATGCAATTTATTTTAAACGCAATGGATACAAGTACATACTTAATTCTACGCTGAGTTTAAACCGAAAATCCCTTAGCTTTGGTAACTAGTAACTGCCAGTACATAGGATATGGACTGGTGGGCGCGAATAACAGTATATGGATCCATAGGGCTTGACATCCCCGTCCGAGCTAGAGCACTAGCCTTTTAACGGACGTGTGTTATTTGAGTTTAGGACACATTGGTTTGCGTATATTAAAACGAATGGGGTATTTATCATTATAACGTTAAAGCTTAGTTACCAGGGTGCTCTGTTATGTAGAATCTATTGATAAACGTTTCTGGATGAAACAACTGAAATCTTGTGATCCATTTTTATATACAGATTATGCGAAACACTAAAACTATGAACTCACCAACCTTTGTGTTGACACTTGTTAGCATGTTTATTCTCAGGTTCCCTAGAAGTCTTCCGCTGTTTGCTTATATGTTATACAAGCTATGTGCATTGAGTCATACATGCTTTATTCAAGAAAACGTTGCATTCACAAAACCATCAACATGTATCTATTTTGACTGCATTGTCAACGGAAGTATTATTGTAAACTATTATTTACGGTGATTGTCTATTTATAGAAATCATCAGATGTCGAAAACCTTGGATTTAAATATTCATTTATGATATACCTTTTCAAAAGAATGCAATGTTTACAAAACGTATCATATAGAGGTCAAATACCTCGCAATGAAATCGATGAATGATGTGTTCGTCCATATGGATTTGGAGCGATCGTCACAAGTGCATTTATTTAAACTCTAAATTGCTTAATTAAACTCCGAAAGTGAAGTGTGGGATGCACTTAGTGGCTGTGACAGCTCAAAAGCTCCCGGCCCGGATGGCTTCAATATGAAATTATTTAAAAAATATTGGTGGTTGATAAAAGAGGACCTCATTAAAGCACTTGATTGGTTTTAGTGCAATTCTGAAATCTCTAAGAGTTGTAACGCCTCTTTCTTCACACTAATCCCAAAAAAATCCAACCCAATCGGTCTCAATGAATATCGTCCTATCTGCTTAATCGGAAGCTATTACAAAATCCTCACAAAAATCCTTTCCAACAGACTCTCAAAAGTAATTCACAAAATTATTGGCACAGAACAGACCGCCTTCCTTAAAGGAAGATACATCCTTGACAGCGTCCTAATAGCAAACGAAATAATAGACGAATTAAAAAGAAAAAACAAAAGGGTCTTATATTTAAAGTGGATTTCGAAAAGGCATTTGACTGCATCGAGTGGGACTTCCTTTTTGATACCATGAAAAGTATGGGATTCTGCACTAAATGGATCAGCTTCAACCACGCATGCCTCTCCTCTTCTACAATCTCCATCCTCATCAATGGTTCCCCGACCATGGAATTCTCCCCTGGTAGAGGTATCCGCCAAGGTGAATCTATTTCACCGTTCCTGTTCATTATCGCGGCGGCAGGTCTCAACATTCTCGCCAAACGTGCCATAGCAAATGACCAATTTCGCGGTATTTGTGTTGGCCATGACAAGATTGTGGTATCCCATCTCCAATATGCGGATAATACAATCTTCTTTGGCGAATGGAGCAAACGGAATGCGAAAAATATTTCCAAATTATTAAAATGCTTCGAAAACATATCCGGCTTAAAAGTAAACCTTAAAAAAAGTAACCTCTATGGGATTGGTGTAAAAAAAAACGACGTCGAGGAGATGGCTAAGTATATCGACTGCTCGGCCGGATCCACCCCATTCACATACCTTGGACTCCCGATTGGGACTCCCTCTAATAAAGCATCCTCATGGCAGCCGATCATTGATAAATTCGACAAACGTCTTTCTGACTGGAAAGCAAAGTCCATATCATATGGTGGCCGCCTCACCCTAATCAAATCCGTCCTATCAAGTACCCAACTCTACTACTTCTCCCTATTCCACGCTCCAGTAAAAATAATTAACATACTTGAATCAAAAAGAAGAAAATTTTTCTGGGGTGTCTCGGAATCTGAAAGCAAAATAAACTGGATTAAATGGGAACACATCCTCTTACCTTACGATAAAGGTGGGTTGAACATCGGATCTCTTTTCTGCAAAAACATATCCCTACTATGTAAATGGTGGTGGAGATTTTATAACGAAAAAATGCATTATGGGTTAAAATAATTTCGAGCATATACGGGGAGGGGGAGGGGTTGTTACTAACGTTTTTTCTAGAAATGTTGCAGGTTCCACAATTTGGAATGAAATCATCAAGACATGTAAAATCGCAGACAACCTCGTGCTAATTTCTCCAACTCAATAACAAAGCGCCTAGGGAATGGAAACAACACCAAATTTTGGCTTGAAAAATGGTGAGGAAACGAAACTTTTAGCAATCAATTCAGAAGGCTTTTCATGCTTGAATCAAATCAAAATGCATTGGTCTCGGAACGCATATCGTCTTCCAACTTGCGTACCTACGGAACTTGGAATTGGAATCGAGAACCTTACGGACGATCACTTAACGAAATGTCGGAACTAAACAACCTTCTTTCTTCCATTAACCTTTCCGATAACCCCGATACTTGGAAGTGGTACTTAGATAATTCCGGATTATTCACTACAAAATCCCTCTCATCAATTCTCGACAATCTCAAACTCGAAACACCTACCCCAACCTTCAAAACACCAAGAAACAAACTCATACCGCAAAAAATCAACATATTCATTTGGAGGGTCATACTAGGTAGAATCCCGACTAGAGTTGAACTAGACAAGCGAAACATCGATCTTGATACCATACTTTGTCCACTTTGCAACTCACATGTTGAATCCATGGAACATATTTTATTCCAATGCACTGTAACTGAAGCAACTTGGAACTCAATCCTAGCTTGGTGGAACCTCCCCACAAACACGTTCTCCAACCTCCATAACACAACATTAACGGATCAAACATTCACCACATCGACCCTTGGTAAATACATCTGGAAAGCGACAAAATGGACCACAATCTACATGATATGGAAGAACCGTAACGCCAAGGTCTTTAGCAAAAAAGATTGGTGCCCCGCCACTATACTCTCCGAGATCCAAGCACAAACTTTTTCATGGTTTTCCAAAAGATCAAAGAAATCATCATTAGAATGGCACCAATGGCTCATCAACCCATCGTTTTACACATCCTTGAACATTCAAAGAATGGGTATCGGCTAATTCGGCCTCAAAGCCCGCATAGACGCACGAAGACATGTCTTAGATCCCCATTATTCACTTGGTTAAATGTGTAGTAGTAGTCAACTTTGTCATCGCAAGTGCGGTACTGTCTGTCTACTCCTACCCAGCTTGATCTCATTCAAGTGCCGCGGTGTTTAATGTCTCTCGTTCATGTTTTTTCGTATGTTCCTGTTTTTTATCCTACTTTTTACATAATACATTGCATCTCCATATTGTATAGATCATAGGGCTTTGTAATTATCTATTATATGAATGAAAGTTTTACTTGCTTTTAAAAAAAAAAAATCTTCACAGCCTAAAGCTAAATGCTTTGAAGTTACATTTTATAATAACCTTTCCATCCATTATATTCCTTTGCACGTTATCAAACGTGACAATTATTATTATGGACTTTGAAACATTTGACTTTGATAGCTTATCATCCATGTTAAAGTAGTTCAACAAACAAATAAAAAAGCACAGCACCTAATTCCCCAATGATCTGGAGGAGAGAATATGTATCATAAATAAATATAGAATATAAACCATGACAAACTTATAGCTTTACCAACAACATATATACAAACTCCTAAAGTCGTAATGCATTGCCACATCACCTTTAATATCAAGTCAGTTTTTCAGAATCTAAACAAAAAAAAAAAAAAAAATCGAGTAATTTCATTTTGTTACAGATCACAAATCGTATAGAGTAAGTATGTATTTGTGGCGACATCAGTAACATAATAACAGATCAAGACATAAAAATCAAAAGTAATAATATGCAGAGCAAATCATCATTGTCGTTATATTATATCATATCATATAATTTTATAGTATCAAAATCAAATCAAATCAAATAATAACATCGTGAACGGATGATTCAAGATACAACAAATTCGTTAAAGTCGATTACTCAAAAAATCACAAAACAACAAGAAAAACAATAATAACATTACGAGGATCGCAACACTCACTCAACGAATAATGAAGAGAAATCGTATCATATCAATCCATCTCTACAGAACAAAAGCAGCGGCTAAAGCAACCACGGCAAAAGATCCGGCAACGGTGACTCTGTTCAAGCTAGCAGACGATGGTGCCGGCGTAGGTGAACCAGTAGGAGATGACGAAATCGACGGCGATGTAGCGGTTGGAGCATTCGATGGCGATTTCATCATAGGTGCCGGTGGTGATGCCATTGGTGATTTCATTGGTGAGGCACTTGGAGAAACCATTGGTGCGGCCATTGGTGACTGAGCTAAAACAGCTCCGGCGATCAATGCAAGTGTACAGATCACGATGAAGCTTGAGTAGGCCATTGTTGCCGGTCGCCGGAAATGTAACTGATTCAGTTATCAGGAAGGTTCTAGATAGAAAATATGATGTATGATGAGATGATGATAAGAAGAACAGATAACGAGGGTTTATATAGTGATCGTTTTTATGATGTCCTAACAGTTTAGTTGTATTCCCGTAGATCAATAACGCTTTTGATTAACACGTGTGGGTCAACGTTGATATGAGCCGTTGGATTATGTGTACAGTTGGCTTATGGTGCACTAACTGTTGGTGTTTACATTAAAAATTTGGTTTAAGAAGCAGGTTAACGTTATAATGAGGCACGTTGTGGTGTTTGAGTAATTAACGGTAAATTGCCAAAAAGTCAACAGTGGCTTTATATTTGTGTGTGAAGCCAACTAACGACATACTACGTTTTAATGGAAGATTAAACAATAAAATGAGTTTATGATTATTAATCATTAATCATGAAAATGAAAATACAGATTAAAAATTACTTGAAAGATTCGTTTTTGTTCAATTTAAGATTCATTTAGCTGAGAAATCTAATTGTATTAATTACAAATTGTGATCTGTGCGAATGGCTACTATTAGCATGTGATTGTAATGTTTTGCGATTTTATGATAATAAATGATGCTTTAAAAAAAAATTATTTATAGAAAATTATCTCTTAACTAGTGAAATGACCCGTGGAAACACGAGTTTGTTTAAACGAAACAGTTTATTGATTTGTTTTAGGTATTAAGTGAATGTAAATGTTAAACTCATTTAGTTTATTGCCCCGTGGAACCACGGATTCCTACTAAGAAACTTGTCGTTGATTTTACAGACATAAAGTTCGCTCAAATTTGAATATTTATATTTTTAATAATAATAATAATAAATAATAATAAATGCATTTTAAATTTTAAAAAAAAAAATAAAATTACAATTTAGGAGAGATTAATATTTCCTTTATAAAAGATTTTGTATTATTTTTTAATTAAATTAATATATAATTATGACATCATCATTATGAAAAATAAAGAATAATTTAGCTTAATAATGATGTCATCATCTTAGAGGTTTATTAGATTATATAGACAGTTTCATAAAAAAAATAAAAAATAAAAATAAAAAAATATCTCTTAATAGTTTTTGTCTTATGCCCTACATGTAAATATACTTTCATGGTTTCAAACCAAATCGGCTTGATTTGTGATCGATTTTACGCGAGGGGAACCACTAGAGTATTAGCGAAACACCACTAAGACCATGGATAACGAAGCGTTTGTGGCCCTTATGCCGCCTACATGGCATGAGAAACGCCACACAAACGCTCGGAATGGAGCGTTTGTGGGCGTTTGTCTTGTGGTGTGTGTCGGCAGATCATGGAGAGGAGAGAGGGCGTGACAATGGGGTGGTGAGCTGTGATTGGTTCTAGATATTTTATCTCTCCAACTTTAATTTATTTACACTTCAAATACCAATCAAATTTTTACCACATCACCCACAAACGCCCTTATAAAAGCCCCCTATTACAACTCCTCCTTTCCCTGCCATGGTTCAGTCATTAACTTGTCCTAAAAAGTGCATTTTATCCACTCCATGTCACAATTACCATTATCCGTGGTCTAATACCACAAACAAACCTAATGCAAAGAGGTAAACGGTAAACAGAATGAGTCAAAAAAAAAAAAAAAATAATAATAATAATAAGGGAGTGGGGCAAGTTTTAAATAAAGAAAAATTATGTTGGTGAATAATATTTAATCATGGTTTTAATTCTGTGGAATGTGTAAAGTAAATACGTAAATAAATATTTTGACCTATTCTAAAGAATCACAAACATTCCTTAGGTAGGCTAACTGGTCCGGCTCCATCAATCGTTACAACATAAAAGCTGGTATCGTGATGGCCAGTTTGCCACCTCATTGATCAAGAGTTTAAGACTTTAGAGCACCTAATTATTATTAATATATTTTTTAGTTATAAAAACAGCTTGTATATGAATTCTGAATTACATTAATTAAGAATTTTGATTGTAACTTTTGGCTGTCTCTTATCAATAGAATTTATACTTCATCAGCTTATAGAATATCAGGGCCGTCTTATTAATTTTATATGCATGTTTAAGTAAAAAGTACGCCTTTGTATATTAGTGTATTTCATATATAAACGAAGTATATAAGGATAAATTCGATAATATTAAAAAATTGTATGAAGTGTTGTCATTAATCAATACAATGGTATTTAGCTTTTTTGTTTTCAAAACTTTATAAAGAAATGGAGCACTCTAGATATATATTGTTATAGTTGAGTCAGGAATGGATCCAGAAACTTTTTTTCAATGGGGGTAAAATGTAAAAAAAAATGAAAAAATATCAAACTTTAAATATATGTCGTTAGTTGGCGTAAACCGTAAACTGAATGAATAAACCGATTAATTCAAAGATGGTTGCAAATGGGTAGCGGTTCTAACCTCAATTTATCTCAAGGCTTTCGTGGTAATGGGAATAACCTATCTTCCTATGAACATTTACTTTGGCAAGCGGTAGAATGGGTTACCGGGTATATGATTTGGAAAAATAGAAACTCAAAGATTTTCAACAACAAAATTTCAATGGTTCCGGGGTTAGTTGTCACACCCCCTGTGATGACCCGAAAAATTTCGACTTATTTAAACCAATTCTCTATACGATTTATTATTTTGACACGTTAAACAAAGTCTGTTAGATTGAGTCTCAAAATTTTATAACTGTTTCATATATACAATTACCTTTTACTACTCTCGACGATTCATGAACAATTATATGTATGTATTAAATTCTAAAAGCAATAAGACACAAGTACATACTAAATTCTACACTGAGTTAAACCGAAAATCCCTTAGCTTTGGTAACTAGTAGCTGCCAGTACATAGGATATGGACTGGTGGGAGCGAATAATTGTATATGGATCCATAGGGCTTGACATCCCCGTCCGAGCTAGAGCGCTAGCCTTTTAACGGACGTATGTTATTTGAGTTTAAGACACATTGGTTTGCGTGTATTAAAACGAATGGGGTAATTATCACTATAGCGTTAAGTTTAGTTACCAGGGTGCTCTGTTACGTAGAATCTATTGATAAACTTTTGATGAAATCGTGTGGTCTATCTTTATATATGTTTATGACTCGAGCAATTAAACCTATAACTCACCAACATTCGTGTTGACCTTTTTATCATGTTTTATTCTCAGGTCCTTAGACTGCTTTCGCTGTGATGTGCTTGTTGCCTGCATGGAGTCTCTCATGCTTTGTACAAAGTTTATTGCATTCAAAATAAAACTGCGTTGTGTAATAAATAATTGGACTGTGATGTCAACCTGTAAATTAAAGACTTATGTATTTTGGGGTTTTGCTTATACCTAAGCACTCGCCCACATGTTTATAACTTTCTATGTTTAGAAAGTCACTTATTTTAATGAATGCAATATTTTATCAAAACGTATCATATAGAGGTCAAAACCTCACTGTGGAATCAATGATTAACGTGTCGCGTCAATAGCGATTTTGACGGGTCGTTACAGTTGGTATCCGAGTTTGAGGTCATAGGGAACCAGAAATTACATTAGTGTGTTTAACTGGTAATTGTTAGGATGCATTAGTGAGTCTGGACTATGACCATATCTGTTTTTACTGATTTTTGCTTATCATTTGGTCAAAAACATTATATGTGATATATTTATATGCTAACGTAATTGTTGTTTCAATTATGTGATAGATGACTTCTTCTAATCCTATCATTTTGTACGACTCGGAATCGGACACTGAATCTATTATATCCACAACTGAAAAGGGCGTTCCAATACCTATTAAAGAAGAAATTGTGTTAGCCGGGGAATCTCAACTCCCGGTAAACCCAGAGGAGGTTCCAGCTCCACCCAGCTCTAGTTTTCCGGAGCCACAGTATCGTTGGCATGGACCCATGATCCCTGGAGTAAAAGAGGATCGTCCATTTCTAAACGAACATGGACATTGGGCCAGATACACCGCCGACGGGCGGGTTGTGAATATATTGCCTGGCAGATTTCGGTTCATGACCACCGGTACATATTCTCGTACACATGATGCAGACAGTTCGTCATCATATTCTCCTACACATGACTCAGATAGTTCGTCATCAGACGAGATCATTGAGGAGGAGGATTTCGCTAATGAAATAAAAGAAGTCACTAAGGAGAAATTCCAACTTGCTATAGATAATAAAAACAACCACAAAAATAAAAAGTCCTTAATTATTAAAAAGGAACAGGACCATTCGGTTCGTCACCACCCTTACCATAGTAAACCCACTGAGGCATCGGGTGTAGTGACCCGGAAAATTTCGACTAATTTTAAATCAAACTCTCGATACGATTTCATAATTCTGACACGATAAGCAAAGTCTGTAATGTTGAGTCTCGAAAAATTTGAAACTATGTTTATATATTCAATTGACCTTCGACTGTTCCCTACGATTCATGAACAACTATTTGTAAATAAATTCATATATATTTAAGTGTGTATATATATGTACATGAATATTAATTGTAAATATATAAGATTAAATATTAAATTTAGTTATTTGAAAACATATATTTAATGTATTTAATTATATAATAAAACCTGAATATATATATATATATATATATATATATATATATATATATATATATATATATATATATATATATAAAGTATATTAAAAATAAATATTAAATGATTGTAATACTCGTCTGATGTTTCGATTGATATTAAGCAAGTTAAATTCAAACATATGTAATTTTAAAATAAACGGTGATACGAAAATGAGTTCTATAAATTTTAGGCTTATTAAAAATAGGTTTAGGAACTATTTGTTAAGTTTTAACACTTTTTATATTTTACCCATAAATGAGAGGGACGGTTGATGTAATTTTTATTTATTAAATTAATAATTGTATTTTATACCATAATAACCAAAATGAATAAATATAGTTAATTTAAAAATATGAGATTTTTTCCAAAGACTTTTATCCGCCACTAATTATCAACGGAGTACAACATAACAATCCGTGAAAAGTGTCGGTAGCAAATAAACACTTAAAGTTCACGAGGTGTAATATAAATGGCTACTTTTAAAATTTAAGTGGGGACATATGTTCTTATAGAAGTCTTCTTTATTTGATTCCAATATACTCAATATCAATTCCATTCACATATTCGGTGGATCCAAATAATAAACCTTATATTTTTATTTGACAAGTGGAGTCCATTTGAAGACTACTTCTTCACATGATTTTTAATTCGATCACTATGCTTGTTTGATATAACTTTCTGTTTCATTTCACTTTCAAATTATGTACCCACATGTATGAGATAAAACATCCCCATCCCCACCACTTAAACCCACTGACAACCATTTCTTCTGATTGAATTAAAAACATACTTATCTGTGATCTATTTATTCTCAAATAACCATCTAGCACTCTCTGTACTAAATATAAGATACTTTATTATTTAATCACTATAAAAGTTAAATTATTACGCAGTATTAAATCTTGAACATGATTCTTAATTCATATATAAATATATGTGTGCATATATGCATGATACAATTACCTCACCACTTAAAGCCAATCACCTAACGACCACCATCCTCACTACATCACCACCCTCTTCAATCTTCACCACCATGTTAAACCCATCATCTTTAAAACTATAATAACTACCTTAAATCATCACCATCGTTATATTTTGTTTTTATTTTCTTTTCCCTTGTGAAACTTACACCGAAACCACCTCGACCACCATCATCATCGTGGATCATAACCATGAACAATCACATCCAATAACCGGTATCCTCTTGCACCACTCTACGCCACCATAGACCCATCAAACCACCGCCACTTTATTGGACTGCCTTTTCTCTTTGGCCGAGACCATCACATCACCACCATCAAAATTTGCTACGTGACTTTTGTTTCTGTTCAGTTACAACACAGAACTCAAACTCCCATCGAAAACCCAACTACAAATTACTGCTCGACATCTTCTGGTTCCTGTTTCTAAATGGATTGCTATGCTACTACTGCTAGTGTGAAGAAGCAGCTTCTGCAGCTATTATTGTATGTGCATATGTTTATTCAAAAACCAACACTCCCCGCCACCTACAGTCCTACAGTATAGCTGCTACAGCTGCATCATTGGTTTCTGTTTCTAAACAATCTAAAACTACTGCTATTACTGCAGTTCACGCTTGCCATTAACAACGAAGGAGGAGACGATGAGGGACTATTAGTGTATAGTGTATGATAATGTTGTTTTCGGAAAATATGATGAATAGTACATGAACTTACTGTGATGATTAATGGGTGAGGATGACAAAGAAGATGACTATCCATATTAATGATGATGTTGGTGATATGATTTTATGATTTTATGAAGATTAAGTGTATATGATAGTACATGGTGATATTAAATAATAATAGACGATGTTAGATTATGATATAGGGATAATAATGTTTAATGATAATGATTCGTTAATGATTAAAATGATAATGATCATTTGATGATGATGGTGAAGATGATATATGATGAATAGTCCTGGGTTTCATAGGAGAAAGAAGAAAGAAGCAGAATAGAATGGGTTATAAGATTTAAATTAGGTATTAAAATAGAAATGAAACAGATAGTGCAATGGTTTAGAGTGTTTGTGATTATCGAGAGATCCTGGGTTTGAATCTAGGCAACTGCAAATGTTTTTATCGAAACAAAAAATTGAATTGGGCTTAAAACTGGGCTACTGCTATTGATGTATTGATTATTGGGTCGAATTATGGTTGGGCTGTTAGCAGGCTAGAAACTGGAAGAAAGGGTATATAGATTTAGTTAAGAGATAATTCAGAAAAATTGGACAGAGCACATGGTTTGGGGTTATGTCGGGTTAGCATGAGGTTGTGGGTTCGAGTCTCGTTTGGGGGCGTTCTTTTTATAAAAAGCTTATTAGAAGGGTATACACTCTTATTCTCAATATTATTATTATTATTATTATTATTATTATTATTATTATTATTATTATTATTATTATTATTATTATCACTAAGTATTAACAATAAGTATTATTAGTATTATTATCACTATCATAATGCAATTTATTATTATCACTAATATTAATATTATTATCATATTTATAATTATTATTACAAAATATTAGTATTAGGTATTATTAAGTCTGAAATTAGAATCAAAACTAATGTTTTCATTGTAAAAATAATACAACTTTTATATTTAGGATCATTAATATGATTCTTGAGATTTTTATTAAAACTATCATATAATATTATTATTTAAGTTACTATCTTTATTAAAAATTATCATTTTTATTTACATTTTTATTTTTTATATTACTATCATTATTATTAATATCCTTAAATATGGTATTATTATAATTATTAACTTTGCAAACGAAAAATAGTTATATAAAAATATATTTAAATACAAAGCCTAACTATAATAATATTGTTATATATACATTGATATATATAAGATATTAATACAAAAGTTATATCACTAAAAATAATATATATATATTTGTTCGATTACAAGTATATGTATTAATATATATATGAATGATATAGGTTCGTGAATCCAAGGTCAACCCTGCATTGTTCAATATCGTCATATGTATTTTTACTACAAAATACAGTATTGTGAGTTCATTTGCTCCCTTTTACTCTTTATATTTTTGGGACTGAGAATACATGCGCTGTTTTTACAACTGCTTTATTAAATGCTTTTGAAATATATTTTGAACTGCGAATACATGAAATGCTTTTATAAATGTTTGACGAGATAGACACAAACAAAACATTCCTCGATTGAATTATTGTACAGACAGAAGTTTTGCGGATTATTATTGAATTATGTGGACATGATAATTGCCACCATTGAATTATGTGGACATGATAATTGCCACCACTGAATTATGTGGACATGATAATTGCCACCAATTGATATGAATGTTATGTATCGAGAGAATGATTTTATACACAGGTTATGTGTATGTTATTTTTGTGCACGAGATATGTGTACGGTTACTAAGATTTATGAAAGATGATTTTGTACATGAGAAATGTGTACTGTATTTAAAAAGATATCGCATGTACATTACAGGTGGGTATAGGATTCGGGCCCATTTGTACCATGCAGCATTTAAATCTTGTGGTCTATCAAAATGATGAATTTTATTATTTTATGATAAACCTATGAACTCACCAACCTTTTGGTTGACACTTGAAAGCATGTTTATTCTCAGGTATGAAAGAAATCTTCCGCTGTGCATTTGCTCATTGTAAAGACATTAATTGGAGTTGATCATCGCAATAGAACCAGATGTTGGTGACTTCGTCCAGACGGATTAGGACGGGGTATGACATGTGGTATCAGAGCAGTGGTCTTAGCGAACCAGGTCTTGCATTAGTGTGTCTGACTGATAGTTGTTTAGATGCATTAGTAGGTCTGGACTTCGACTGTGTCTGCATGTCAAAAGTTTTGCTTATCATTTCATGTCAAAAATTATTTGCTTATCATCCTTAAAGTCTAGACACGTCTTACTGCCTCGATTGCATAAACAGTGTATAGATAAATTCATATCTTAGCGTATCTATTATTGTTACCTTTGCCTGACAGTTTCCGTAGATTATTCCGTAACTTATGGGATTTTAGTATTATATATGCATATGTAAATTATGTATTGCAGGGTACTAATCTATATCCTATAATCTATTTCTTATCAAAAATCCTTCATCTGATCGTACGAGATGAATTCCTCAATCAGTTCGAATTCCTCGGATTCCGACCGCTATTCCGATATGGAGTTTCACCTAAGCTCCGAAAGCAGTGTCACCATAATGAATTAACCAATCATCCATCCCCAATTCATCTGATGGGTTCGTAGCTTACTTAATCATTGGAGACAAGAAGGAGGCGATCCCTTCCATCCACCACATTGCTCTCTTGACGATGAACTTGAAGCACTTACCGGTAAACCTATCTGAAACACCATTTTCAGCCTCATTTCCAGAGTAGCTCGACATGATTATATTCTATCTACATTTCTAAACCTTATTCATCCGCTCATCCCGCCCGACAATCATCCCAGAATAATGGAAGAAGTCAACGAGCTTCGCGCTCGAGTAATCAATTTGGAAAACATGGTGCGAAATGTACCAGCTTAAGTAATATCAACGGCACTAACAGTACCACCAACATCAATACCAGTACCATCAACAACACACACTTCAACATCTCATTATGTACCTCGAGCATAATCATCAATCTGCGAATCGTTCTACATCAGTTATCTTAATTCGACATGGCGATTATGTAATCTCTAATATTTTAGAGATTATATATTCTTGTTCTAACGGTAAATCAAATGAGTTTAATATCATATTGACTCATTAAATCCATGATTACATCTGAAGAAAATATATATTTATATATATTTTTTTCATAAAGAATGTAATTAAAAATTCTTTCGTACAAACTGTTAATGGTGAAAATATTTTAACGGGTAGGTAATACCCGAGGAATATTTAGAATTCACATTAATAAGTACACTGTACATTCTTTCAAATCTAATTCAACAGTCATTTATTATCCTACTTACATCCACAGATATACGTACCCGTTCACCACAGAATAACCATTTCCATTCAATTTCATATTTGGATTTTGATTTACCAGAATCCAACAAGTGGCATAATGAAGAAAACATTGGACAAAATAAAATTTGTTAGAAACAAACAAATTAACTACGAGAAATTTTGTTAAGAATCCACGCTAACAAAATCCTAGCTAACTGTTCCTAGCTAACTGTTAATTCCGTATTACCATTTATTTATCGCATTTTATTTATCGCAATTTTAATTCTCGCAATTTTATTTATCGTCATTTAATTTATGTTATTTATTTTACGCATTTAAATATCAGGACACGTATACAAGGTTTTGACATATCATATCGACGCATATATATATATTATTTGGAATAACCATAGACACTCTATATGCAGTAATGATGCAGTTAACTATACAGGGTTGAGGTTGATTCTACAATAATATATATAGTTTGAGTTGTGATCGAGTCTGAGACATGTACACGGGTCACGATACGTATTAATTAATTCGAATATTATATACTAAACTATATATGAATTATTGGACTGTTAACTGTGGACTATAGACTGTGGACTAATAACATTGGATAATTAAAATAAATTAAAATATTGATTATAACATATGAAACTAAACATTTCTTCAAGTTTGCCACTTAATTTCATTTTAAACCTCATTTGTATCTTGAAGATTACAATTTGCGTTCAAACCTTTCATGATTTTGAAAACACCTCAATCGAGAGGATGATCCAACCACACTTCATCTACAGAAAGAAAGATTGATGCGTATAGTTATGCACCTGAAAACTCTCAGAAACTGAGTAAACGTTTAACGTGTAGCTGTGCTAATTCCTTTAGTATTATTATTACCGAAAATAACTTTGCAATCTCTTTCCAAATTAGTCAATTTTGTCACAGCTCCAGCAAGTCAACTTTGACTTTTCATTCGAAACAACCTTATTATAACCTTGATTTATATGCATGCTCTTTTATTGTTACTGGGGAACCTTTTATATTCCACCATATTACCAGCAGACGTACCAGCAACCTCGTTGCTTCTTGGCTTAAATCTCTCTGATAAATCATTATATTTATTCATTGAAACCCTATCATATACTCATCCGCATCTTGTAACGAGAACTGCCATACCAATTACCGGGAATCAACAATCAGTACTTTAAAAACTCACAGCATATCTACATCAACAGTTATATGTATAACATTTATATCTTAGAAATATGATCTTTCATTCTGAAATTCTGAAAAGCACTCAGTCTACAAATCAATACTCTGAATGTTGAAAAAGCTGAATGAAGCAGCAGAAACCGTAGACAACCGTAAACGACCTTAATCATTGGAAGTTTGATGATAAAGAATAGTATGCTGGAAAAGCTCAGAAAAGTTGGAACTGGAAAACGGATTGAGCTAACCACGAAGGAGACCAAGGCCAAATACAAGGATCATACCATATATTCAAAGAATCCAGGTAATTCTGGATCCGATGAAACCTTCAACCAATATCTTGCTCCGTACTCATGTTAAAATCTTGCGGAAAAATCTTTCTTCATCAACCATCGAACTTAGAAATTCCAAAATATCATCATAAATATCTTCGATATTTCTGAAGATATTTTCATAAATATTCTCGTCCGAAATTATTGATCTCTTCGCGCTATCAATGTTACATCATATAAGAAACTGTTAGTTTCTATATTCTGAAATCTTCGAGTTTAAAATATGAATGTTTTTGAAGTAGTGTTGGGAATTGAAGCATGAGTTAGTATAATATAATAACGTCAGGCCAACGTGGTTATATTACAATAAGTCATGCTGAATTTCTAATGGAACGTGATGATGGTTCACAGATCTATATCGTCATCATGTGCCATGTTACATAACTCTTTCATTCTATTTAACCTCTAAACATATCCAGAAAATATTCTCTTGATATTTCTATCCTTTCCATAATTCCAACAGTTGCTAATAAATGGTGTTATTACATTTTCTTTCTGATTAGAAGATTTTCTTAAATTCCTTGAATTTCGAAAATCCACCATGACTACGTTAAAAGTTAAGACAAAACTTTTTACTCTTTTATAATAGCTTCACTCGTACGCTTCACATGATCGAATCGTTTTATCTATATTAATCAATAATGATAAAACTCTAACTCATATTCATCATGAAAACACTTTTATTGTTAGCCATGACGACCTCACTCAAATTTCGGGACGAAATTTCTTTAACGAGTAGGTACTGTAGTGACCCGGAAAATTTCGACTAATTTTAAACAAACTCTCGATACGATTTCATAATTCTGACACGATAAGCAACGTCTGTAATGTTGAGTCTCGGAAAATTTGAAACTATGTTTATATATTCAATTGACCTTCGACTGTTCCCTACAATTCATGAACAACTATTTGTAAATAAATTCATATATATTTAAGTATGTATATATATGTACATGAATATTAATTGTAAATATATAAGATTAAATATTAAATTTAGTTATTTGAAAACATATATTTAATGTATTTAATTATATAATAAAACCTGAATATATACTTTTATATATATATATATATATATATATATATATATATATATATATATATATATATATATATATATATATATATATATATATATATATAAAGTATATTAAAAATAAATATTAAATGATTGTAATACTCGTCTGATGTTTCGATTGATATTAAGCAAGTTAAATTCAAACATATGTAATTTTAAAATAAACGGTGATACAAAAATGAGTTCTATAAATTTTAGGCTTATTAAAAATAGGTTTAGGAACTATTTGTTAAGTTTTAACACTTTTTATAATTTACCCATAAATGAGAGGGACGGTTGATGTAATTTTTATTTATTAAATTAATAATTGAATTTTATACCATAATGACCAAAATGAATAAATATAGTTAATTTAAAAATATGAGATTTTTTCCAAAGACTTTTATCCGCCACTAATTATCAACGGAGTACAACATAACAATTCGTGAAAAGTGTCGGTAGCAAATAAACACTTAAAGTTCACGAGGTGTAATATAAATGGCTACTTTTAAAATTTAAGTGGGGACATATGTTCTTATAGAAGTCTTCTTTATTTGATTCCAATATACTCAATATCAATTCCATTCACATATTCGGTGGATCCAAATAATAAACCTTATATTTTTATTTGACAAGTGGAGTCCATTTGAAGACTACTTCTTCACATGATTTTTAATTCGATCACTATGCTTGTTTGATATAACTTTCTGTTTCATTTCACTTTCAAATTATGTACCCACATGTATGAGATAAAACATCCCCATCCCCACCACTTAAACCCACTGACAACCATTTCTTCTGATTGAATTAAAAACATACTTATCTATGATCTATTTATTCTCAAATAACCATCTAGCACTCTCTGTACTAAATATAAGATACTTTATTATTTAATCACTATAAAAGTTAAATTATTACGCAGTATTAAATCTTGAACATGATTCTTAATTCATATATAAATATATATGTGCATATATGCATGATACAATTACCTCACCACTTAAAGCCAATCACCTAATGACCACCATCCTCACTACATCATGTGATGACCCGTCCTAATCCACCTGGACGAATACATCAACATCTGGTCCCATTGCGAGGTTTTGACCTCTATGTGATACGTTTTGTAACATTGCATTCGTTTGAGAAGGTATTTCATAAATGAATATATAAATTCCAGGTTTTTAACATCTGATGATTACTACGTATAGACAATCACCATTTAAATGGTTTACAATAATACATCTGTTGACAATACAGTCAAAATAAGGTACATGGTAATGGTTTGGTGAATGCAAGTTTCTTGTATATAGCATGTATGACTCCAAGCACATATCTTGTATCACGTATAAGCAAACAGCGGAAGACTTCTAGAAACCTGAGAATAAACATGCTTCAAGTGTCAACACAAAGGTTGGTGAGTTCATAGTTTTAATATTACACATAATCCGTATATCAATGTGGATTACAAAAGTTCAGTTGCTTCATTCAAAACGTTTATCAATATGTTTTAACATTTCAAATCTCAGTTGTTTTATTCAAAACGTTTATCAATAGGTTTTACATAAAAGTTGGACCACAAGATTTCAGTTGTTTCATCCGAAACGTTTATCAATAGGTTTTACATAAAAGGTGGACCACAAGATTTCAGTTGTTTCATCCGAAACATTTATCAATCGGTTCTACAAATTTGAGCACCCTGGTAACTAAACTTAACGTATATATAATTTGTACCCTTTGTATAATCATCTTAATAATACACACAAACCAAAGTGTACGCTTCTCAAATAGCATACGTCCGTTAAAAGGCTAGCGCTCTAGCTCGGACGGGGATATCAAGCCCTATGGATCCATATACTACTACTCGCGCCCACCAGTTCTTATAACTGGCAGTTAACAGTTACCAAAGCTAAGGGATTTTTGGTTCAAACTCACTGTAGCAAATAGTGATTTTCAAAAACACTGTAGCATTTTGGGTACTGTAGCAATTTGAAAATGTTACTATCGTTTACTAAATAACTTGAAATTATATATATGTATATATCTTTTTAATATACATAAATCAGTTTTTAAATACACATTGGAAGTTATTTATAAATAAATTTTAATAATAAATATTTCAACTTATCATATATATTCAAATAAATATTTAAACCAATAAGTTTAATGTACGGTATCAAATAATTAATACATTGTTACCTTTTCAAGTTATAGTATATATGTATCTATTTACATATAATTGTTTGCGAATCGTCGAAAACAACCGAAGGGTATTTAAATATATAAAAGTAGTTCAAAAATTTTGAGATTCAGTTTTACAGACTTTGCTTATCGTGTCGGAAATGTTAATCATACAAAGATTAAGTTTAAATTTGGTCATAAATTTTCGGGTCATCACACATCACCACCCTCTTCAATCTTCACCACCATGTTAAACCCATCATCTTTAAAACTATAATAGCTACCTTAAATCATCACCATCGTTATATTTTGTTTTTATTTTCTTTTCCCTTGTGAAACTTACACCGAAACCACCTCGACCACCATCATCATCGTGGATCATAACCATGAACAATCACATCCAACAACCGGTATCCTCTTGCACCACTCTACGCCACCATAGACCCATCAAACCACCGCCACTTTATTGGACTGCCTTTTCTCTTTGGCCGAGACCATCACATCACCACCATCAAAATTTGCTACGTGACTTTTGTTTCTGTTCAGTTACAACACAGAACTCAAACTCCCATCGAAAACCCAACTACAAATTACTGCTCGACATCTTCTGGTTCCTGTTTCTAAATGGATTGCTATGCTACTACTGCTAGTGTGAAGAAGCAGCTTCTGCAGCTATTATTGTATGTGCATATGTTTATTCGAAAACCAACACTCCCCGCCACCTACAGTCCTACGGTATAGCTGCTACAGCTGCATCATTGGTTTCTGTTTCTAAACAATCTAAAACTACTGCTATTACTGCAGTTCACGCTTGCCATTAACAACGAAGGAGGAGACGATGAGGGACTGTTAGTGTATAGTGTATGATAATGTTGTTTTCGGAAAATATGATGAATAGTACATGAACTTACTGTGATGATTAACGGGTGAGGATGACAAAGAAGATGACTATCCATATTAATGATGATGTTGGTGATATGATTTTATGATTTTATGAAGATTAAGTGTATATGATAGTACATGGTGATATTAAATAATAATAGACGATGTTAGATTATGATATAGGGATGATAATGTTTAATGATAATGATTCATTAATGATTAAAATGATAATGATCATTTGATGATGATGGTGAAGAAACTGATCATTTGATGATAATGTTTAATGATAATGATTCATTGATGATAATGTTTAATGATATAGGGATGATAATGTTTAACTGATCATTTATGATATAGGGATGATAATGTTTAATGATAATGATTCATTGATGATTAAAATGATAATGATCATTTGATGATGATGATGAATAGTCCTGGGTTTCATAGGAGAAAGAAGAAAGAAGCAGAATAGAATGGGTTATAAGATTTAAATTAGGTATTAAAATAGAAATGAAACAGATAGTGCAATGGTTTAGAGTGTTTGTGATTATCGAGAGATCTTGGGTTCGAATCTAGGCAACTGCAAATGTTTTTATCGAAACAAAAAATCGAATTGGGCTTAAAACTGGGCTACTGCTATTGATGTATTGATTATTGGGTCGAATTATGGTTGGGCTATTAGCAGGCTAGAAACTGGAAGAAAGGGTATATAGATTTAGTTAAGAGATAATTCAGAAAAATTGGACAGAGCACATGGTTTGGGGTTATGTCGGGTTAGCATGAGGTTGTGGGTTCGAGTCTCGTTTGGGGGCGTTCTTTTTATAAAAAGCTTATTAGAAGGGTATACACTCTTATTCTCAATATTATTATTATTATTATTATTATTATTATTATTATTATTATTATTATTATTATTATTATTATTATTATTATTATTATTATTATTATTATTATTATTATCACTAAGTATTAACAATAAGTATTATTAGTATTATTATCACTATCATAATGCAATTTATTATTATCATTAATATTAATATTATTATCATATTTATAATTATTATTACAAAATATTAGTATTAGGTATTATTAAGTCTGAAATTAGAATCAAAACTAATGTTTTCATTGTAAAAATAATACAAATTTTATATTTAGGATCATTAATATGATTCTTGAGATTTTTATTAAAACTATCATATAATCTTATTATTTAAGTTACTATCTTTATTAAAAATTATCATTTATATTTACATTTTTATTTTTTATATTACTATTATTACTATCATTATTATTAATATCCTTAAATCTGGTATTATTATAATTATTAACTTTGCAAACGAAAAATAGTTATATAAAAATATATTTAAATACAAAGCCTAACTATAATAATATTGTTATATATACATTGATATATATAAGATATTAATACAAAAGTTATATCACTAAAAATAATATATATATTTGTTCGATTACAAGTATATGTATTAATATATATATGAATGATATAGGTTCGTGAATCCAAGGCCAACCCTGCATTGTTCAATATCGTCATATGTATTTTTACTACAAAATACAGTATTGTGAGTTCATTTGCTCCCTTTTACTCTTTATATTTTTGGGACTGAGAATACATGCGCTGTTTTTACAACTGCTTTATTAAATGCTTTTGAAATATATTTTGAACTGCGAATACATGAAATGCTTTTATAAATGTTTGACGAGATAGACACAAACAAAATATTCCTCGATTGAATTATTGTACAGACAGAAGTTCTGCGGATTATTATTGAATTATGTGGACATGATAATTGCCACCATTGAATTATGTGGACATGATAATTGCCACCATTGAATTATGTAGACATGATAATTGCCACCACTGAATTATGTGGACATAATAATTGCCACCAATTGATATGAATGTTATGTATCGAGAGAATGATTTTATACACAGGTTATGTGTATGTTATTTTTGTGCACGAGATATGTGTACGGTTACTAAGATTTATGAAAGATGATTTTGTACATGAGAAAGGTGTACTGTATTTAAAAAGATATCGCATGTACATTACAGGTGGGTATAGGATTCGGGCCCATTTGTACCATGCAGCATTTAAATCTTGTGGTCTATCAAAATGATGAATTTTATTATTTTATGATAAACCTATGAACTCACCAACCTTTTGGTTGACACTTGAAAGCATGTTTATTCTCAGGTATGAAAGAAATCTTCCGCTGTGCATTTGCTCATTGTAAAGACATTAATTGGAGTCGATCATCGCAATAGAACCAGATGTTGGTGACTTCGTCCAGACGGATTAGGACGGGGTATGACATCGGGTACCTCAAAACCCCAACCAAAAATAAAATACACTGCCAGAATGTCTGTCGGACCATGTGCACACAAACAATTGGCAGAGAGAACCAAATGGGAAGAAGTTTCTGATAGTTCTGAATAAACAACCTCGCAACCATAAATCTTTCATGGGCTATCCTATTGCTTATGTGTGCTACTCTATCTTGTTATGTAGAATAATCATATGTAAAATATCGGTATTGTATGGTATTGTATTATTTTGGTTTATTAATAATAAATGCATGGAATGATTATTTGTATTATTAATACTTATTATTATTATTACATAATAACGTAGTAACTCGCTATAATTTTTCGTAGTGGAATATTATTAGGATTTTAGTAGTTAATTCCTTGTACTAGCTATTATGTATGAACTTAACGGGTAGGTAATACCCTAGAAATAATTATAAAATGCTAATAAGAAGAAAAGGCTTTTATAATAATCGGTTCATATTATTAATATGCTACGATTAACTATTGACAACTCATTTTACCTATAATATTCTATATGATTAAATTATATCTGTTGTGTTTATTGAAGAAACATGTCTCAAATGTCGGATGCTGAGTTTGAGGAACTAGTCGAGAAACGTGTGAATGAAAGAATTGCTACAGCTGAGGCAGCAAAAGCAACAGCCGAAGCAGCAACCAAAGCAGCAGCCATAAACACAAACTCACGAAACGGATGCTCATACAAAACTTTTCAAGGATGCAAACCACAGACGTTTAGTGGAATCGAGGGACCAATCGGTCTAACCCGATGGTTTGAAAAGATGGAGTCCGTTTTCAAAATCAGTAATTGTGCGAACGGAGACAAGTCAAAGTATGCTTCGTGCAGGTTGCAAGACGGTGCACTTACTTGGTGGAACAATTATGCTAAAGCAGAAGGAATAGATACGGCATATGATATCTCTTGGGAAGAACTGAAAAAGATGCTAATCGATGAGTACTGTCCTCGAAACGAGATCAGAAAAATGGAATCTGAGTTACGTAATCTGTAGGTTATCGGTGCAAATCTCAATTACTATGAAAAGTGTTTCATGGAACTAGCCTTGTTGTGTCCCGAATTGGTGCCAAACGAGAAACGAAAGATAGAAATGTATATTGACGGTTTATCGATCAATATCAAAGGAAATGTTACATCGTCCAAACCGAATACGATGCAGGAAGCCATGACAATGGCACACCAACTCATGGACCAGATCACAGAGAGTTCGATTAAGGCACCAATTACCGAAGTCAAGACAACTGAAGGAAAGAGGAAATGGGAAGACTATAAGGGCAAAAGTACTCAACTGAAGAAACAAGAAACTTTTAAAGGTAAACAAGATGGGGCAACTTCAAGTCCAAACTATAAGGGACCCCATCCGTTCTGCAACAGATGTTACACACATCATGCAGGTTATTGCCAAGTGGTCTGTGACAAGTGCAACAAGAAAGGACATGTGGCGAAAGATTGTTATGCCACCGTTTCTGAAGTAAAGACAAAATCGACCGATGTCAAGAAATGTTATGGATGCGGGAAGTCTAGTTACTTTATAAATCAATGCCCTGATAAGGAGAAGAACAAAGAACCCGCACGTGGGAGGGCATTTAATGTTAGTGCCAGTAAAGCATGTAAGGATCCTAATCTTGTCACGGGTACGTTTACCGTTAATAATCAACTAGCTTCTATTATGTTTGATACGGGTGCTGATAGAAGTTATATGTGTAAAGACTTTAGTTTTAAACTAAAATGTGCATCATTACCTCTAGACGATAAATATACTATTGAATTAGCTAATGGTAAACTGATAAAAGCCGATAAAATTTGCCATGGTTGCGAAATGAATCTCGCTGGTGAAACCTTCAAAATCGATTTGATACCCGTAGAATTAGGAAGTTTTGACGTAATCGTTGGCATGGACTGGATGTCCAAAACAAGAGGGGAAGTTGTTTACGCTGAGAAAGCAATCCGCATCCCTCGTAAGGATGAAACGTCATTAATGATTTATGGGGAGAAGAGCAACTCAAAGCTGAACTTTATCAGCTGTATGAAGGCCCAGAAACTTATAAGAAAAGGTTGTTATGCTATTCTGGCACACGTAAAGAAGATCGATACTGAAGAAAGAAGCATTAATGACATGCCGGTTGTAAGAGAATATCCCGGAGTATTTCCAGAATAATTACCGGGGCTACCTCCACACAGATGTGTAGAATTCCAGATTGATCTCATACCAAGAGCTGCACCTGTAGCCCGATCTCCATATAGACTTGCACCTTCAGAAATGCAAGAATTACAAGACCAGTTGCAAGAATTATCGGACCGTGGATTTATTCATCCTAGTTTTTCACCTTGGGGTGCTCCTATTCTGTTCGTCAAGAAGAAGAATGGATCTATGAGAATGTGCATAGATTACCGAGAATTAAATAAATTAACGATCAAGAATCGGTACCCATTACCGAGGATTGATGATTTGTTTGATCAATTGCAAGGATCAAGTGTTTATTCTAAGATTGATCTACGCTCCGGATATCATCAGCTGAGAGTGAAGGAAGAAGATGTTCCTAAAACCGCGTTCAGAACCCGTTACGGTCACTATGAATTTTTAGTCATGCCTTTTGGATTGACTAATGCTCCAGCAGTATTCATGGATCTAATGAATCGCATCTGTAGACCGTATTTAGTCAAATTTGTCATTGTTTTTATCGACAACATATTGATTTACTCGAAGAACAAGGAAGAACATGAGCAACACTTAAGACTGGTACTAGAGATACTCAAGAAAGAAGAATTGTACGCAAAATTTTCGAAGTGTGATTTCTGGTTACAAGAAGTACAATTTTTGGGCCATGTTGTCAGTAAACATGGAATTAAAGTTGACCCCGCCAAGATCGAAGCCATTAGTAAATGGGAAACACCGAAGACTCCAACACAAATCCGCCAATTCTTAGGTCTTGCTGGTTACTACCGAAGATTCATTCAAGATTTCTCTAGAATTGCCAAACCCTTAACTGCATTAACTCAAAAGGGAAAGAAGTATGATTGGTCCACGGAACAGGAATCCTCATTCCAGTTATTAAAGAAGAAGTTAACGTCTGCACCCATTTTGTCATTACCGGAAGGAAATGATGATTTCGTGATCTATTGTGATGCTTCGCGCCAAGGTTTAGGATGTATATTAATGCAACGCACAAAAGTTATCGCATATGCCTCACGACAACTAAAAATTCATGAAAAGAACTATACGACGCACGATTTGGAACTTGGAGCAGTAGTTTTTGCACTCAAAATATGGAGACACTATCTATATGGCACCAAGTGTACAATGTACACTGACCATAAGAGTCTTCAGCATATTTTTGATCAAAAACAACTCAATATGAGACAACGTCGATGGGTAGAGTTGTTAAACGATTACGATTGTGAAATCCGTTACCATCCCGGAAAGGCTAATGTTGTAGCTGATGCCCTAAGTCGAAAAGAAAGAGTAAAACCTCTTAGGGTCCGAGCTTTGAATATTACAATTCGTACTGATCTCACAAAGCAAATTCAAGCAGCATTTACTCATTGTGGTCTATCAAAATGATGAATTTTATTATTTTATGATAAACCTATGAACTCACCAACCTTTTGGTTGACACTTGAAAGCATGTTTATTCTCAGGTACGAAAGAAATCTTTCGCTGTGCATTTGCTCATTGTAAAGACATTAATTGGAGTCGATCATCGCAATAGAACCAGATGTTGGTGACTTCGTCCAGACGGATTAGGACGGGGTATGACATCGGGCACCTCAAAACCCCAACCAAAAATAAAATACACTGCTAGAATGTCTGTCGGACCATGTGAACACAAACAATTGGCAGAGAGAACCAAATGGGAAGAAGTTTCTGATAGTTCTGAATAAACGACCTCGCAACCATAAATCTTCCATGCGCTATTCTATTGCTTATGTATGCTACTCTATCTTGTTATGTAAAATAAGCATATGTAAAATATCGGTATTGTATTATTTTGGTTTATTAATAATAAATGCATGGAATGATTATTTGTATTATTACTACTTCTTATTATTATTATTACATAATAACGTAGTAACTCGTTATAATTTTTCATAGTGGAATATTATTAGGATTTTAGTAGTTAATTCCTTGTACTAGCTATTATGTATGAACTTAACGGGTAGGTAATACCCTAGAAATAATTATAAAATGCTAAGAAGAAGAAAATGCTTTTATAATAATTGTTTCATATTATTAATATGCTACGATTAACTATTGATAACTCATTTTACCTATAATATTCTATATGATTAAATTATCTCTGTTGTATTTATTGAAGAAATATGTCTCAAATGTCGGATGCTGAGTTTGAGGAACTAGTCGAGAAACGTGTGAATGAAAGAATTGCTGCAGCTGAGGCAGCAAAAGCAACAGCCGAAGCAGCAGCCAAAGCAGCAGACGTAAACACAAACTCACGAAACGGATGCTCATACAAAAATTTTCAAGGATGCAAACCACAGACGTTTAGTGGAACCGAGGGACCAGTCGGTCTAACCCGATGGTTTGAAAAGATGAAGTCCGTTTTCAAAATCAGTAATTGTTCGAACGGAGACAAGTCAAAGTATGCTTCGTGCACGTTGCAAGACGGTGCACTTACTTGGTGGAACAATTATGCTAAAGCAGAAGGAATAGATACGGCATATGATATCTCTTGGGAAGAACTGAAAAAGATGCTAATCGAGGAGTACTGTCCTCGAAACGAGATCAGAAAAATGGAATCTGAGTTACGTAATCTGAAGGTTATCGGCGCGAATCTCAATAACTATGAAAAGCGTTTCATGGAACTAGCCTTGTTGTGTCCCGAATTGGTGCCAAACGAGAAACGAAAGATAGAAATGTATATTGACGGTTTATTGATCAATATAAAAGGAAATGTTACATCGTCCAAACCGAATACGATGCAGGAAGCCATGACAATGGCACACCAACTCATGGACCAGATCACAGAGAGTTCGATTAAGGCACCAATTACCGAAGTCAAGACAACTGAAGGAAAGAGGAAATGGGAAGACTATAAGGGCAAAAGTACTCACCTGAAGAAACAAGAAACTTTTAAAGGTAAAAAAAATGGGGCAACTGCTAGTCCAAACTATAAGGGACCCCATCCATTCTGCAAAAGATGTTACACACATCATGCAGGTTATTGCCAAGTGGTCTGTGATAAGTGCAACAAGAAAGGACATGTGGCGAAAGATTGTTTTGCCACCGTTTCTGAAGTAAAGACAAAACCGACCGATGTCAAGAAATGTTTTGGATGCGGAAAGTCTGGTCACTTTATAAATCAATGCCCTGATAAGGAGAAGAACAAAGAACCCACACGTGGAAGGGCATTTAATGTTAGTACCAGTGAAGCACGTGAGGATCCTAATCTTGTCACGGGTACGTTTACCGTTAATAATCAACTAGCTTCTATTATGTTTGATACGGGTGCTGATAGAAGTAATATGTGTAAAGACTTTAGTTCTAAACTAAAATGTGCATCATTGCCTCTAGACGATAAATATACTATTGAATTAGCTAATGGTAAACTGATAAAAGCCGATAAAATTTGCCATGGTTGCGAAATAAATCTCGCTGGTGAAACCTTCAAAATCGATTTGATACCCGTAGAATTAGGAAGTTTTAACGTAATCGTTGGCATGGACTGGATGTCCAAAACAAGAGCGGAAGTTGTTTGCGCTGAGAAAGCGATCCGCATCCCTCGAAAGGATGAAACGTCATTAATGATTTATGGGGAGAAAAGCAACTTGAAGCTGAACCTTATCAGCTGTATGAAGGCCTAGAAACTTATAAGAAAAGGTTGTTATGCTATTCTGGTACACGTAAAGAAGATCGATACTGAAGAAAGAAGCATTGATAACATGCCGGTTGTAAGAGAATATACCGGAGTATTTCCAGAAGAATTACTGGGGCTACCTCCACACAGATGTGTAGAATTCCAGATTGATCTCATACCAGGAGCCGCACCTGTAGCCCAATCCCCATATAGACTTGCACCTTCATAAATGCAAGAATTACAAGACCAGTTGCAAGAATTATCAGACCGTGGATTTATTCGTCCCAGTTTTTCACCTTGGGGTGCTTCTATTCTGTTCGTCAAGAAGAAGGATGGATCTATGAGAATGTGCATAGATTACCGAGAATTAAACAAATTAACGATCAAGAATCGGTACCCATTACCGAGGATTGATGATTTGTTTGATCAATTGCAAGGATCAAGTGTTTATTCTAAGATTGATATACGCTCCGGATATCATCAGCTGAGAGTCAAGGAAAAAGATGTTCCTAAAACCGCGTTCAGAACCCGTTACGGTCACTATGAATTTTTAGTCATGCCTTTTGGATTGACTAATGCTCCAGCAGTATTTATGGATCTAATGAATCACATCTGTAGACCATATTTAGACAAATTTGTCATTGTTTTTATCGACGACATATTGATTTACTCGAAGAACAAGGAAGAACATGAGCAACACTTAAGACTGGTACTAGAGATACTCAAGAAAGAAGAATTGTACGCAAAATTTTCGAAGTGTGATTTTTGGTTACAAGAAGTACAATTTTTGGGCCATGTTGTCAGTAAACATGGAATTAAAGTTGACCCTGCCAAGATCGAAGCCATTAGTAAATGGGAAACACCGAAGACTCCAACACAAATCCGCCAATTCTTAGGTCTTGCTGGTTACTACCGAAGATTCATTCAAGATTTCTCTAGAATCGCCAAACCCTTAACTGCATTGACTCAAAAGGGAAAGAAGTATGATTGGTCTACGGAACAGGAATCCTCATTCCAGTTATTAAAGAAGAAGTTAACGTCTGCACCCATATTGTCATTATCGGAAGGAAATGATGATTTTGTGATCTATTGTGATGCTTCGCGCCAAGGTTTAGGATGTGTATTAATGCAACGCACAAAAGTTATCGCATATGCCTCACGACAACTAAAAATTCATGAAAAGAACTATACGACGCACGATTTGGAACTTGGAGCAGTAGTTTTTGCACTCAAAATATGGAGACACTCTCTATATGGCACCAAGTGTACAATGTACACTGACCATAAGAGTCTTCAGCATATTTTTGATCAAAAACAACTCAATATGAGGCAACGTCGCTGGGTAGAGTTGTTAAACGATTACGATTGTGAAATCCGTTACCACCCCGGAAAGGCTAATGTTGTAGCTGATGCCCTAAGTCAGAAAGAAAGAGTAAAACCTCTTAGGGTTCGAGCTTTGAATATTACAATTCGTACTGATCTCACAAAGAAAATTCAATCAGCACAGTTAGAAGCTTTAAAAGAAGAAAATAAAAAAGGCGAAATGAGCAAAGGGTTAGAAAAACAACTTGAAGTAAAATCCGATGGAACCCTGTATTTTGCTGGTAGGATATGGGTACCAAAACATGGTAACCTAAGGCAACTAGTACTGGATGAAGCACACAAAACGAGTTACTCAATTCACCCAGGAAACGGGAAAATGTACCACGATCTCAAGAAGTTTTATTGGTGGCCTAATATGAAGACAGAAATTGCTACTTATGTAAGAAAATGTTTAACGTGTGCAAAGATCAAAGCTGAGCACCAAAAGTCTTCAGGATTACTGCAACAACCAGAAATTCCGCAGTGGAAATGGGAAAGAATAACCATGGATTTCATTACGAAATTGCCAAGGACTGCAAGTAGCATTGATACTATTTGGGTGATAGTTGATTGTCTAACTAAATCAGCTCACTTTCTACCAATAAAGGAGACAGATAATATGGAGAAATTAGCACGCCTATATTTGAAGGAAGTAGTTTCCAGGCATGGTGTACCCATCTCTATCATATCTGATCGCGACACCCGATTCACATCACGTTTCTGGCAGTCATTACAAAAAGTATTGGGAACTCGATTAGATATGAGCACCGCTTATCACCCACAGACAGATGGTCAAAGTGAAAGAACAATACAAACATTGGAAGACATGTTACGGGCGTGCGTGACTGACTTTGGAACCAGTTGGGATCGACACTTACCGTTGGCAGAATTTTCATACAATAACAGCTATCATATGAGCATCAACGCAGCGCCATTTGAAGCACTTTACGGTAGAAAGTGCAGATCTCCTATCTGTTGGAGTGAAGTAGAAGAAAGACAACTTACTGGACCCAGAATTATTCACGAAACCACCGAAAAGATCATTCAAATACAACAGCGATTGAAAACGGCCATGAGTCGCCAAAAGAGTTATGCTGATGTAAGAAGAAAACCGCTAGAATTTCAAGTGGGCGACAAAGTCATGTTGAAAGTGTCACCCTGGAAAGGCGTTGTACGATTCGGTAAACGAGGAAAGCTAAGTCCTAGGTACGTAGGACCCTTTGAAATCACCGAAAGAATTAGAGCAGTTGCTTATCGATTAAAGCTACCGCAAGAACTTAGTAGTGTTCATGACACATTTCACGTGTCAAATTTAAAGAAATGTTTAGCTGAAGAGGATGTCGTAATTCCTCTTGACGAAATACGAATCAATGATAAACTCCATTTTATCGAAGAACCTGTTGAAATCATGGACCGTGAGGTCAAACAATTAAAACAAAGCAAAATACCGATAGTTAGAGTTCGTTGAAATGCTAGACGAGGACCCGAGTTTACTTGGGAACGTGAGGATCAAATGAAGCAAAAGTATCCACATTTGTTCACTGATATCGCTCATGAAACAGGTACTACTCAAAATTTCGGGACGAAATTTTCTTTAACGGGGAGGTACTGTGATGACCCGAAAAATTTCGACTTATTTAAACCAATTCTCTATACGATTTATTATTTTGACACGTTAAACAAAGTCTGTTAGATTGAGTCTCAAAATTTTAGAATTGTTTCATATATACAATTACCTTTTACTACTCTCGACGATTCATGAACAATTATATGTATGTATATATATATATATATATATATATATATATATATATATATATATATATATATATATATGTACAAGTAAAAACGACTTTCCTACAGTAAAACACTATTTGCTACAGTAAAAATGACTTTGCTACAATAAAACACTATTTGCGACAGTAAACACTATTTGCTACAGTACACTATTTGCTACAGTACACTATTTACTACAGTAGGCACTATTTGCTACAGTAAAACACTATTTAATGTCGACGAACTAGAAAACAAGCAGAAATGAGCTGTCCAGCCTAGCCATGCGATCGCATGGCAAAAGCACTGAAAACCCATGCGATCGCATGGGGACCAAAAACACTATTTGCTACAGTAATATATTATGTCGACGAACTAGCAAACAAAACGCCATGCGATCGCATGGCAAAAACACTGAAAACCCATGCGATCGCATGGGGACCAAAATCAGGAAACATGCCTATATAAGGCCAGTTTACTCGACGAGATATATTCACTTTTTCTTTCTTCTGTAAATTTAAATTTATATTTATAATTATAATTTTAATTTAAGTTTAATAATAATAAAGTATATACGAGGGTGTTTTAATTCGGGTTTCAAACCGTTTTAAGCTAAGGAAATATTGGGTATTGTTCGAGATATTGTTCTTGAATCCAAGGCCAACCATACAGTCGTCTACCATCATTACGTCTACGCAATTTGCCTACAATATTGAGTCTCAATATTGAACAGTGAGTTTATAGTCTCCCTTTTTAAATACTTTAAATATTTTTGGGCTGAGAATACATGCAATTTATTTTAAACGCAATAAGACACAAGTACATACTAAATTCTACACTGAGTTAACCCGAAAATCCCTTAGTTTTGGTAACTAGTAGCTGCCAGCACATAGGATATGGACTGGTGGGCGCGAATAATTGTATATGGATCCATAAGGCTTGACATCCCCGTCCGAGCTAGAGCGCTAGCCTTTTAACGGACGTATGTTATTTGAGTTTAAGACACGTTGGTTTGCGTGTATTAAAACGAATGGGGTAATTATCACTATAGCGTTAAGTTTAGTTACCCGGGTGCTCTGTTACGTAGACTCTATTGATAAACTTTTGATGAAATCTTGTGGTCTATCTTTATATATGTTTATGACTCGAGCAATTAAACCTATAACTCACCAACATTCGTGTTGACCTTTTTATCATGTTTTATTCTCAGGTCCTTAGACTGCTTTCGCTGTGATGTGCTTGTTGCCTGCATGGAGTCTCTCATGCTTTGTACAAAGTTTATTGCATTCAAAATAAAACTGCGTTGTGTAATAAATAATTGGACTGTGATGTCAACCTGTAAATTAAAGACTTATGTATTTTGGGGTTTTGCTTATACCTAAGCACTCGCCCACATGTTTATAACTTTCTATGTTTAGAAAGTCACTTATTTTAATGAATGCAATATTTTATCAAAACGTATCATATAGAGGTCAAAACCTCATTGTGGAATCAATGATTAACGTGCCGCGTCAATAGCGATTTTGACGGGTCGTTAAACCCCCAAATAGGGCATGGGGTATTTGTGACTAATTATATCAAATCACAGTTGTATAAACGAGAACGACTCTATATGAGACGTTTTATTGAGTTTTGCAGCGGAAGATAAATAGATTACATTGTATTTAATAAACAACGCATTAAATATCTTTAATTGATATGATATGTAATGAAGACTCCAAGCATAGCAAACAATCATCATCAAATTAGCAAATGTAAGTCCTTCAAATTATCCATGAATGACTCGTTGAAATGTTGCTTTCAATTAGCAAATACACAGCGGAAGCATTATGTAGGACCTGAGAATAAACATGCTAAAGAGTGTCAACCAAAAGGTTGGTGAGTTCATAGATTTATCATAAATAATGATTTCAATAATAGTGTTAGACCACAAGATTTAATAATAGTTTATTGATATAGAAATATCAATCTAAAAGTATTGCTGAGTTTGTAATATCGCGACTAAATAAAAGTTACCCCGTGACACTTGTTATTCGTGTCGTTGAATCGTTATTATGTATTCAAAGACCAACGGTCAACTGGCTAGAGACGTCACTCTCGGTAGCGCTACTCACAATAACTAAGCTTGCATCTTATACCTCAGCAATTAACGATATTACGGCAGGGATTTAGCATGACAAAGCATGTATATAGCATAAAAGTTTGAGTACTTGTGTCTAAATGTAAAACAGTTATAAAAGTTGCGCATGTATTCTCAGCCCAAAAATATATATAAAAAGGGAGCTATGAAAACTCACGATACGATAGTTTGTATGATATGCGTATGATAGCACTGAACAAGTACATAGGTGTCATTGGATTCACGAACCTATATCAAGTATATATATTAACACATATACTCATAATTGAATATGTTTATATATATATATATATATATATATATATATATATATATATATATATATATATATATATATATATATATATATATATATATTAGTTGTTATATATTTATATATATATACTTTTATATATATATATTCTATATATAAATATTTATTTGATAAAATGATACTAATAATGATAATGAATAAAGAGTTGTATTATTTTGTAATAACAATAATAATACTATTAATTAGATTTAATAATGAAGTTGAAAATAATCATCATTAGTCACTTTGTTAGTAAAAATGGTAATAGTAATATTAATAATGATAATAAAAATGTAAATTTTAATAAAATGAAAATTTTAAGATTTATAGATTTTTAATAAAACTGGTAATGGTAATTTCTAGTAATAATGATACTTTTAATAACGATATTAATTATTAATGAAAATTTTGATAATTACAATAATCTTGATAATAATACAAAAATAATAATTTATCTGCTGGTGATAGTTATGAACATAATATTAGTAATAACAATAATAATAATAATCTTACATGTAATTGTAATCATGATAATATTAATAATATTACTTATAATAATAATTATGATAATAGTGATGGTATTAATTATAAATAGATCAATAATAATAATATTTATAATTCTGCATATGATAATAGTAATAATAATAGTTGTAATACTAACTATAACAATATTAATAATAGTCATAATAATGGTAATAATATTAGTAGTAGTAGTAGTAGTAGTAATAATAATAATAATAATAATAATAAAAATAATAATTGATGTGCGAAAAGTGGTATATGAATTGTTGTATGGAAAATACCGGTTTTAAAGATTACACACACTAACGGGCAGTGTACCCGATCGTGTAGTAGTATAGATAATGGTAAAATCCGTGTATCGTTCCAAGGACAGTTGTATTAGTCAAACTAGAATTATAAACTATATTATGATTAACTAAGCAAATGAAGCTTAAAGGTACAAGTTTTATGTTTTGTGGCTTATTTAACGATTAGCCAAATCAGAGAAGAGTAAAAGTAAAAACAATATTTTTGGTCTTTTAAATTTATAAGTGCAAGGAAAGCAATTAAGATAGTTTTAATATCAAAGAGATGAAATATGCTCATCTAGACTTTTTACCCTCGATGTGAATGTTTATTTAGGATTAAGATCGGATTGATTGGTTATGCACGAGAACTAATTGATCGGTTTACCAAGAGTAGTCTTGAATAAACACTAAACGGGATTACACGACGCAAGTGATGTTCTTGTCATCTAAGACCTCCTATTTGTAATCAACTAATTCAACTAGTCTAAAGACTTGAAGAATGATCAAGTCAATGGTGTGTTGATCATGATCCACTCCTATGTCAACTAATGGTTTAGCTTAGTTCATTCCCTTAGTCTGGTTAAATGTTCAATTCACCCAACCCAAGTAAACAATTAAGTGTGGTAATAAGATCCCTATAAACGTCACTAGATAAGGCAAATTACTAACACCTATTAGTTATATGGAATTGAGTAGTGAAAATATGTATAACAGATTCTAGGGAATTGATCGTTCACCTAGACAACTACACATATCAATTAAGCTATCTGAGAGTATCTACAAGAGTCGTTCTTACATTCCTATATAGATTAACCGTTTGAACGCAACTTACCCCTTTTGGTAAAATATGGGTAAACACTTGTCACTAGGTGTAAATCAATATACTAAATCAGCAAGATGGTGTTTCTTAGTTGAACAAGTATACTAACTAGTTGAATCGAAAAGATTAAACTTAACAAGAATGGTTCTTGTATTCAAACATCAAACTATCGTGCATGGTAACTATCAATCAAAAGTAAACATTCAACATCTCGGTTATTTATCTAGATGAACATAAAAGGAACTAGCCAACAATCATGCTAGAAAACTTAAACATAACAGTAACAAAGATAGAATTCATTGTAAATACAAGATTGACCTTTTTAGAGTAATCTTGGATGAAGCCCTTGAATGATCCTTGAATCTTCAATAATTTTAGTGTTTAGATGCAATTTGATAAGCTCAAGAACTGTTTTGAATGATATGTTTTCGTCTCTGAACAGAAAGAAAACTGGCACACTTGGAATGAAGCTGGAAAGAGGTTTAAAAAGGCTGAAAAGTAGCTGGAAAGCACTGTGCGCGGCGCGCACATAAGGGGTACGCGGAGCGCACCACTCACCTACCACACTTTTACTTTCCAGTTCACGATCGCACTCCAATTAGAACGTTTCAGGTATTTGTGCGCGGCAAAGTGCGCGGCGCGCTCTCTTGTGCGCGGCGCGCTCTGTTGAAATTGCGCGGGGCGCTCTCTGGTTTCCATATTAATCAAATGTTCTGATCAAAGTCTTAAGTGCGCGGTGGTGTGCGCGAATAGTGCGCGGCGCGCACTGTAGCTTTCATTTTTCTGTTTCTTCGTTTCTTGTTCTGGTTTTGATCTTTGAGTTGTTTCATTCATTATCTTCAACATTTCTTCAAGTATTTAATGATTCTATGCTTAATTACAATACAACGGAATAATAATGGAAATATTACATATTCGTATGAAATAACCGACGATAGGACTTGATATTGTGACTAATGATATGTCTATTTTGAGTAATATCAAAATCCCCCACACTTAACTCTTGCTTGTCCTCAAGCAAGTCTTGTTCTAATCATGCGTATACAAAACACAAATATATATGAATAAAAAACATTGGTTGAAGTACATTATACACAAATCACACGAATCACGCAAAACACACACAAAGACTCACGCTATATGGTACACAATTTTCACACGATTCACATGAAGTACACAAAACACACGCATTATTTTGTAACACAACTCACGCTATATGAGCACATATTTACACAATTGGAATACACACTCGTGAGGGTACAACACACAATTTATGAAACACACGCACACATTTGGATTGCTTGGAAGAGGTGAACTTCGATGAAAGTTCTTTAAAAATTTGGATCCTTAGGGAAAATTGGATCTTTGAGAAAACGTTTTAAGATTTTGAAAATGTCATTGCTAGTTTTAACTAGACACGTTTTCCGGTTTTAACCTCAAATTCCGGTTGAGGGTAACTGAAAACCGAAGTCTCAGTCGGCGAGTAGCAAGCTATTCGCCCCCATGATTGTAGTATCATGGAACTCTTAACCGGGCGCCCCCTGACGCGATATAAATATCGGTCTTTTATGTCAATTTTGTACAATTAAGATCAAGGGTTAAAACTGTGAAGACTAAGCTATCGCGCGGGACAGATCCTGCTCCAGCTTATACACCGTAATCGGTCTTGCACTGGATAGCGACTTGGATTTACCCTACCAAGTTTATTTTCGGGTTTGAAAGTTCAAGACTTTCCCTTCCCACTGTACTTTATATCGTGAAATGATATTAGTATGAAATGACATAGTTTAGGAAGTTTGCTATATCAAGTAAGGCGAAATTCGGAAGACTTTACTTCCTTCAAGGATGAACTAGATGCATCCTTTCGTTTAGTGACTTTTATTCCTTTTTCAAGCCAAACGTACTTTAATCGTTTTAATTTTGCAAAATTTGTGATAGTAATTCGAAAAGATTGGTAAAATCCCCCACACTTGGCTTTTTCGTTAAGGCTTTAATAATTATTTCCATTAAGAATGTGGAAGTAAGCCAAGATGTACCCGAGAGAATTAACCCCCACACTTGAAATTAAGTAAGGCCCTCATTACTTAAATCTTATTACTTAAATTCACGAGGGCATTTGTGTGAAAAGAGTTCGAAAAAACCTTGATAATAAGCCTGAGATCGTGAAACTTAGGTGAGCGATGGCGCTGAACTTAATGCCAGCATAAGAACATCGTTCATTCCTTGATCTTTATCACAAATTCCAAAATGTTTGTACGTTGCTGAACTTAATGCCAGCATCACTAAACCTTAACAATAAGAAATAAACAAGAACACAAAATAAAAATAGAAAAAAATGGTGTTTTTAACACAACCACCACAAACATTAGTCTACGATACAAATATTCAAATAATTACAAACCAAAGCTTCTGAAAAATCACCAAATTGTTACCAATCATCAAATAAAGTACATTTGCCCTCTAATCATCACTAGAGAAATTACCAAAAGGCCATCCGGAGTAGGTTCCCGAACCATCATTTCGAGGTCTCCCGCGCGGGTATTGGTCCTCAAAGCGCGTCTGTGCATCCTGCATAGCCGCTTGCTCATCGTATAAAGGAGGACTCGAAACTCTGTTCGGTGTGTTATAATAGGTCGGGTTTTGGTAGGAAGTGGCATAATAATCCTGTGGATGTTGCATATACAAACTAACATTATGGCGAAGCCAATCGCCCCTGTAATTCCCCCACCTTTGATCATACCTTGAAGCCCTATTATGTTCCCGTTGTTCTTCCTGAAATTCGTTAAATTGTCGCCTTTGTTCTTCATATTGGTCGTCTCTGTGTTGATAACCAACCTGAAAATCATGAAAACCGGAAATCACATCCTCCAACTCTTCTTCCCGTGTCCTTTGCGTCTGCCTACGCCTTCTCCTTTGAAACTGAGGTAATTCTTCTTCACTTTCAGGTTCCTCCATGTGAACCTCCTCCTGCACATTTTCTCGTCCGACACCGCTACCACCTGCTTCATGATCGTGGGCACGGGGTGGGTTTTGAGGTGGTTCCATCCTAGGAACAAAGGGAATGAGCCGATTGTGTTGGTTGAGCTGCAAAAATTGGGCATTGATATAGTATATACTTCCCAAAGGTTCCATCATGTCCGGATTTGCTACTAGCCGGTCAAAGTTAATTCCAAACGAGCTCGCTATTCGAGTGATATAGTGACCACCTACAATAGGGTTTATATTTCTTGTCCCTGTTTCGTTTAGATATTTTGCCACTGTGGTTGGAATATCAACTGGACTTTTATTGTAGATTTTATCCATCAGAAAAACGTCTTGCCTCGTTACCTTGTTGTTTCCTTCCCTTCTTGCATTGAATGTGCAAGAAACCAACCTCTGAATTAACTTCGCCTCTTGATGATGTATTTTCGTGAATGTGCTTCGACTAGCAGCGAATTGGTAATTACTTATGTCGCTCCAAAAAATTCTGGGATTGTAGCTGGAGTCGTAATACTCTGTCTGTCGGAGATATGCGTCCAATTGATCGTCATCTAGCTCGTTATATATGTCCAAAGCACGAGCTAAATCGATTTGGCTCATTGATCGAGCCAAACCTCCCAATCTAAACCTCATAAAATCCTGCCCTCTCGGATTTAAAATGCATTGAAAGTTCAGAGTTGCGATGAATTCCTTGCACAACTCGGGGTAAATGGTTTCATTTATCCGCATAACCCGTTCCCATGCCCGAATTGTGATTTCTTGTCCGGATGACAATTGGTGTTTCACCTCTAACATTCGTGCGACTCTATTGTACTCTCTTGCTTGAACCAATGGTTCCGGGTCAAAATACCAAGTGGATTCACACTTTTTTCTTACCACCCATTCATATTCTTCCGCGTAGTCCTCATGATCCCGGACATAAGCTAACCAAACAGCAGGATCATTTTGATCCGGTACGGGTGCTTGTTGTCTTCCTTGGTTTGAACCTTGTCCTTGTTGGGCCGCTTGACTAGATGACCTTGTCTACACATAAGAAACATCACCAAAACAAAAAGGCATATAGAAATAATACCTTGTTAGTGTTAGGTTAAATCAAAATACATGTTCAAAGATACATATAGCAATAGTTATGTTAATCCTTCAAGCAAATAAATCATTTTAAGAGCAAAGATTATCATGACTAGTATAGCATTATAGAAACCAAATTTGAACATAATCCTTAAGCACAATTTAACTCATCATGTTATTGTTACCCAAAAATCTATTAATCATATCACAACAAGCATAATTAAGTGGACACTAAAATTTTTCTTGCTTACATTATCAAATTTTCATTCAATTCATGTTAGCATTCCAACTTTGAGACTTTTATTCAAGATAACAAGACTCATAAAACATCCAAAATCATCTTCAATCAACCCACAATTACTAATTACAAACTATCCTTAACACATTATCAAGCTAGCAATTCTATTGGCATGTAAACCCTAGATTCATAAGAATATCATAAAAATACAATGGAATCTTCAATTTTAAGGCATACAAGGTGTACATAATATTTATAGCATGTTAATGTTCACAAAAATCATGAATTTAAAGAAAACCCACTTAAATTCTTCAACAAATTCGAATTTAAGAGATTAAAATCGATGTATTAAAAAGAATAAAAAGTAGAAGAACATGAACATACTCTCCTCATCTTGAATTTGCTTGAAAATGGAAGAGATTTGGTGAAGATTGGATGAAAATTGGTTAGGGTTTGGTAGGTTTTTGAGTTTGGAAGAGATAGATGCAGAATTTGGGGATGAAAAATGGTAGAAATCGGGGTTGGGGTTTTTGTGGTTGAGAATTAAAAGTGGGCCCCACTATAATTGAACCAATAAGTAGCTGAACGGAGGGGTGCACGGAGCGCACACAGAAGTGTGCGCGGCGCGCACAAGCTTGCACGGTGTTTTTCTTTTTGGTTTTGCGCGGAATGTACCAGAGACTAACTCAGGAAGCTTGCTGATCAAAATTTTTCCCGATATAATGAATTCAGTGGTGTGCGCGGGGCGCACAAACAAGGGTGCGCGGCGCGCACCATGTTTTCTTCACTGTTTTTTCGCTTTTGATCAGTTTAGCTTTAGTTGGTAACTTTAAGGTAATCACAGAAGTAAAAATCACACAGAATCACTCAAAATCATGCAATCCTAATTCTACCATTCGTGAAGGTTTAAAATTTGAGTCGCTTCACTCGACTCTTCCCCCAAACTTAGGTAGCTTTGGGGTCGAAGATGAGGTTGACCTCATCTTCAATGTTCATGGGTCCATCAACATATAGTTTGACCCTGTGCCCGTTTACCTTAAACGTGTCACCTTTTGCGTTTCTTAACTCCACCGTTCCATATGGAAAAACCTTATTAACCACAAATGGTCCCATCCATCGGGACTTGAGTTTTCTAGGGAAAAGATTAAATCGTGAGTTAAATAACAAGACACGATCACCCTCTTTAAAATCTTTTGGATTCCTGAGACGGTTATCGTGCCAAACTTTGGTCTTTTCCTTGTAAATGAGTGAGTTTTCATAGGCATTTTGTCTCAACTCATCCAACTCATTAAGTTGGTTTAGACGGAGGTTTCCCGCTTCCGTAAGATCGAGATTACATGTCTTAAGAGCCCAATGTGATTTGTGCTCTATCTCCAAAGGGAGATGACATGCCTTCCCATAGACTAGGCGGTAAGGTGTGGTTCCAATAGGAGTTTTGTAGGAGGTTCTAAACGCCCACAAAGCATCGTCAAGCTTTGTTGACCACACCTTAGGATTTGATCCAACTGTTTTCTCAAGGATCCTTTTCAATGCCCGATTCGTGTTTTCAACTTGCCCACTTGTTTGTGGGTGATAAGATGTAGAAATTTTATGGGTTACCCCATATCGTTTCAACACCTTTTTCAATTGGGTGTTGCAAAAATGGGTACCACGGTCACTAATTAATGATTTCGGGGTACCAAATCGGGCAAAAAGCTCTTTAAGAAAAATTATAACAACTCGTGCATCGTTTGTGGGGAGAGCCTTTGCCTCCGCCCATTTTGACACGTAGTCAACTGTAACGAGTATGTATTGGTTGGAATTAGATTTTGGGAATGGTCCCATGAAATCAATGCCCCAAATGTCGAAAACCTCACAAACTTGGATTATGTTTTGAGGCATTTCGTCTTTCTGACTAATTTTTCCTGCCCTTTGGCAAGAATCGCATGATTTACATACTTGGTGGGCATCCTTGAAGATGGTAGGCCAATAAAAACCGGCCTCATAGACTTTTCTCCCCGTGACTTGGGGTCCGAAATGTCCACCAGTGGGACCAAGATGACATTGGAGAAGAATCTGATTGCATTCTTCCCCGGAGACACATCGACGGATTATCCCATCGGGACACCGTTTGAAGAGATACGGGTTTTCCCAAAAATAGTATTTTATGTCACTGAAAATCTTTTTTCGTTTCTGATGTGACATACCGGTTTCTAGGAATCCACTCGCAAGATAGTTGGCTATGTCTACAAACCATGGATCATCAATTTTCTCAATCTTCATGAGATTTTCGTCTGGAAAGTTATCTTGGATAACAGTCTCATGGAGAACCCCAAGATTCGGGTTCTCAAGTCGAGAAAGGTGATCGGCAGCTAGGTTTTCGGCCCCCTTTTTGTCTTTAATATCGATGTCGAATTCTTGCAAAAGCAAGACCCAACGTATTAACCGGGGTTTAGCATCTTGCTTAGCAAGCAAGTACTTCAATGCCGAGTGGTCTGTATAGACAACCGTATTTGCTAGTACCAAATAGGATCGGAATTTATCAAACAAAAAGACGATTGCCAGGAGTTCCTTCTCGGTGGTAGTGTAATTAAGTTAGGCTCCTTGCAATGTCTTGCTAGCATAATAAATGGGCTTGAAATGTTTTTCAATTCTTTGCCCCAAGACGGCACCAATAGCAAAGTCACTAGTGTCACACATAAGTTCGAATGGTATTGACCAATTTGGTGATATGAGAATGGGTGATTGTGTGAGCTTTGCCTTAAGTAGGTTAAAGGCGGTAAGGCACTCGTCCGTAAAGACAAATGGAGCGTCTTTCTCAAGAAGTTTGTTCATGGGGGTTGCAATTTTGGAAAAATCTTTAATGAACCGCCGGTAAAAACCGTCGTACCCCAGAAAACTTCTTACGCCTTTTACATTTGACGGTGGTGGTAATTTGGCTATGACTTCCACTTTAGCTCTATCCACCTTCAGACCTGCACAAGAAATTTTATGACCCAATACAATGCCCTCTTTTACCATAAAATGACATTTTTCCCAGTTTAGCACAAGATTTGATTCTTCACACCTAATCAACATACGCTCAAGATTATGAAGACATGAGTCAAAAGAATCACCGAAGACTGAAAAGTCATCCATGAATACTTCCATAAAGTCTTCAATCATATCATGAAAAATAGCTACCATACACCTTTGAAAGGTAGCAGGAGCATTGCATAAGCCAAAGGGCATACGTCGATAGGAGAAAGTACCATAAGGGCATGTAAAGGTCGTTTTCTCTTGGTCCTCTGGTGCTATAGGGATTTGGAAATATCCCGAGAAACCGTCAAGAAAACAATAAAAGTTCTTTCCTGCCAACCTTTCCAACATTTGATCAATGTAAGGAAGAGGAAAATGGTCTTTTCGGGTAGCATCATTTAATTTTCTGTAATCAATACATACCCTCCAACCCGTGATAGTCCTGGTAGAAATTAATTGGTCGTCTTCATTTGTGACAACGGTCATGCCACCCTTTTTGGGCACGCATTGGACCGGACTCACCCAAGGGCTATCCGAAATTGGATAAATGAGACCTGCATCTAGGAGTTTGACAATCTCCTTTTTAACAACTTCTTGCATATTAGGGTTGAGTCGCTTTGTCTTTGTACACATGGCTTATAGTTATCTTCCATTAATATCTTATGCGTACAATAAGAGGGACTTATACCCTTGATGTCATGAATTTTCCATGCTAGAGCCGTTTTATGGGCTTTTAACATGGAAACAAGTTTAGACTTCTCACTTACAGAGAGTTCGGATGAAATGATATCCGGGAGAGTAGAACCTTCTTGTAGGTAAGCATATTCCAAGTGTTTTGGAAGTGGCTTGAGTTCTAAAATGGGAGGTTCTTCAATCGATGTTTTACATTGGTACTCATTTCCTAAATCCAACTTTCTGTATTCTTCATCATTTGGCTCATAACCGTTAGCCATCAAGGTGGTCAACATCTCCACTTCTTCCAACATATTCTCTTCATCACCTTCCGCAAAAATGCATTCTCCCGTACCTTGCAATTCTGGAAATTCCTGCAACAACTCCGAATATGTGTCTATGGTTTGCACATAATAACATTGATCATCAGTAGACTCGGGGTATTGTAGGGCATGGTCAACGGAAAAGGTAACCTTCATATCCTCAATACTAAGGGTCAATTTCTGCCCATGAACATCTATCATAGCTCTAGCGGTATTGAGGAAAGGTCGACCTAATATAAGAGGCACACGTGTGTCCTCCTCCATGTCCAAAATTACAAAGTCAGCCGGAAATACTAGGGTACCTACTTTTACTAACATATTCTCTAAAATTCCACGAGGGAATTTAACAGAGCGGTCCGCTAGTTGAATTGCCATTCGGGTTGGTTTTAGTACCCTGGGGTTTAGCTTAACATACAATGAATAAGGCATTAAATTTATGCTAGCCCCTAAATCCGCTAATGCTTTAATGCATTCCAAATCTCCCAGGAGACATGGTATGGTAAAACTTCCAGGATCTGCTAATTTCTTTGGTATTTTGTTCATTAAAATTGCTGAACAATTAGCATTCATGGTGACGGATGAAAGTTCCTCCATTTTCTTTCGATTAGTAAGTAAGTCTTTTAAGAACTTAGCATACTTGGGCATACCTGAGATTACATCAATGAAAGGCATATTTATGTTAATTTGTTTAAACATATCTAGGAATTTTGACCTTTCGGCCTCTAGCCTTTCTTGTTGTTGTTTTCTTGGGTATGGGAGCGGTGGTTGATATGGTTTCACTACGGGTTTTTCCCGTTCTTCCTTTTCAACCACTTTTTCCGGCTCCTTAACTGGTTCATCATTTCGGTTCAACGGAACACTAAAATCAGAATTTTCGGGCATTTTTGGAGCATCGTATGCTAAACCACTCCGTGTGGTGATAACATTGGCGTGCTCATTTCGAGGGTTCTTATTTGTATCGCCCGGTAAACTACCTGGTTGCTCTCACTAAGTAAATTAGCTAAACCACTCATTTGTTTCTCTAAATTCTGAATTGAGGCTTGTTGATTTCGAAACTGGTGTTCGTTTTTCTCGTTGGTTTGGTTTATATTTGTGACAAGCTGAGTTTGTGATGAAATCAACTTTTCCAACATACTCTCCAAATTTGACTTTTTTTCTTCCTGTTGGGGTTTTTGATAAAAACCCGGAGTTTGTTGTTGGAACCCACTACTTGACCCTTGTTGGTAATTGGAATTTTGACCTTGAGGGTTGTAGGGGTTGTTAAAGTTCCGGTTAAATTGGGCTCTTCCTTGAAATTGATTGTTATTTCTTTGGCTTATGAAAGCCACTTCTTCTTTTTGAGCCATTGTTAAACCGGCATCACAATCTTTTCCTAAATGAAGACCACCACAGTATTCACAACCTACTTTCATACTATGAATTTCCTTGGTGATTTTATCCATGGTTCGAGCAACACCGTCTATTTTAACACTTAGGGAACTAAGGTCATCATAGGCGCCGACGCTCTGGACTTGAGCATTACGAGTAATTGGGCATTCTTGATGCCACTCATGAGAATAATCGGCTAGCTTCTCGATTATTTCATAAGCCTCTTGCTCGGTTTTGTCCATAAGAGAACCACCGGCCGCTTGGTCAATTGAAATTCGGGTTGCTACATCACAACCTTTGTAAAAGATTTGGACCTTTTGAAAGGTATCCAAACCATGGTTTGGACAACCTCTTAGCATTTTGGAAAATCGATTCCATGCTTCGTACAGGGTTTCCATCGGCTTTTGACAGAATTGGGTAATTTCGTGTTGGAGTCTCGCGGACTTGGATGCTGGAAAATATTTCTTAAGAAATTTTTCCAACATACCATCCCACGTTTCTATCGTAGCCTCGGCCAATGAATCTAACTAACTTCGTGCTTCCCCTTGGAGTGTCCAAGGGAAAAGTCTTAATAATATAGCCTGGTCAGTTTCTGGTTTAAGTTTAAAAAGAAGACATATCTCTTGAAAGAGACGAATATGTTCGTTTGCATCTTCATTCGGACCACCACCAAATTGACACCTGTTATTAATCATTTGAAGAATAGGTCCTTTTATTTCAAAAGTTACCTCACCAGTAGGTGGAGTAATAGCACTACCTTGTCCGGTCCGGGTTGCTTTCATCTTTGCTGCCATTGATTGTCGTGGTACCAACGGTCTTTCTCCTTCCATTTCAAAATTTGGGGGTTGAACGGGTTTACCAAAGTCTGAATATCGAGGCTTGGTCGTACTTGATTCTGAATCAAAGGTTTCTTGCTTTGATGAAGATTCAAAAATTTCAAGTACTTCTTTTGAAATCCTACCAAGCTTTCTATCAGGTTCTGTAAACGGTGTAAGTAATGGAGATTCTGAACTTCGGGTATGTGGCATATGCGACCTATAAACTGTCAATCACACAACTAACAAAAACTATTAAACATACCGATTCTATAAGTTTAAAAAAAAAAAATCAAAGACTATTAATAAGTTAAAATAATTAAGAAACTACTTAATCACAAATCAGTTAATAATTCTATTTTGACACAAAACTGTTCCCCGGCAGCGGCGTCAAAAACTTGATGTGCGAAAAGTGGTATATGAATTGTTGTATGGAAAATACCGGTTTTAAAGATTACACACACTAACGGGCAGTGTACCCGATCGTGTAGTAGTATAGATAATGGTAAAATCCGTGTATCGTTCCAAGGACAGTTGTATTAGTCAAACTAGAATTATAAACTATATTATGATTAACTAAGCAAATGAAGCTTAAAGGTACAAGTTTTATGTTTTGTGGCTTATTTAACGATTAGCCAAATCAGAGAAGAGTAAAAGTAAAAACAATATTTTTGGTCTTTTAAATTGATAAGTGCAAGGAAAGCAATTAAGATAGTTTTGATATCAAAGAGATGAAATATGCTCATCTAGACTTTTTACCCTCGATGTGAATGTTTATTTAGGATTAAGATCGGATTGATTGGTTATGCACGAGAACTAATTGATCGGTTTACCAAGAGTATTCTTGAATAAACACTCAAACGGGATTACACGACGCAAGTGATGTTCTTGTCATCTAAGACCTCCTATTTGTAATCAACTAATTCAACTAGTCTAAAGACTTGAAGAATGATCAAGTCAATGGTGTGTTGATCATGATCCACTCCTATGTCAACTAATGGTTTAGCTTAGTTCATTCCCTTAGTCTGGTTAAATGTTCAATTCACCCAACCCAAGTAAACAATTAAGTGTGGTAATAAGATCCCTATAAACGTCACTAGATAAGGCAAATTACTAACACCTATTAGTTATATGGAATTGAGTAGTGAAAATATGTATAACAGATTCTAGGGAATTGATCGTTCACCTAGACAACTACACATATCAATTAAGCTATCTGAGAGTATCTACAAGAGTCGTTCTTACATTCCTATATAGATTAACCGTTTGAACGCAACTTACCCCTTTTGGTAAAAGATGGGTAAACACTTGTCACTAGGTGTAAATCAATATACTAAATCAGCAAGATGGTGTTTCTTAGTTGAACAAGTATACTAACTAGTTGAATCGAAAAGATTAAACTTAACAAGAATGGTTCTTGTATTCAAACATCAAACTATCGTGCATGGTAACTATCAATCAAAAGTAAACATTCAACATCTCGGTTATTTATCTAGATGAACATAAAAGGAACTAGCCAACAATCATGCTAGAAAACTTAAACATAACAGTAACAAAGATAGAATTCATTGTAAATACAAGATTAACCTTTTTAGAGTAATCTTGGATGAAGCCCTTGAATGATCCTTGAATCTTCAATAATTTTAGTGTTTAGATGCAATTTGTTAAGCTCAAGAACTGTTTTGAATGATATGTTTTCGTCTCTGAACAGAAAGAAAACTGGCACACTTGGAATGAAGCTGGAAAGAGGTTTAAAAAGGCTGAAAAGTAGCTGGAAAGCACTGTGCGCGACGCGCACATAAGGGGTGCGCGGAGCGCACCACTCACCTACCACACTTTTACTTTCCAGTTCACGATCGCACTCCAATTAGAACGTTTCAGGTATTTGTGCGCGGCGAAGTGCGCGGCGCGCTCTCTTGTGCGCGGCGCGCTCTGTTGAAATTGTGCGGGGCGCTCTCTGGTTTCCATATTAATCAAATGTTCTGATCAAAGTCTTAAGTGCGCGGTGGTGTGCGCGGATAGTGCGCGGCGCGCACTGTAGCTTTCATTTTTCTGTTTCTTCGTTTCTTGTTCTGGTTTTGATCTTTGAGTTGTTTCATTCATTATCTTCAACATTTCTTCAAGTATTTAATGATTCTATGCTTAATTACAATACAACGGAATAATAATGGAAATATTACATATTCGTATGAAATAACCGACGATAGGACTTGATATTGTGACTAATGATATGTCTATTTTGAGTAATATCAATAATAATAATAATAATAATAATAATAATAATAATAATAATAATAATAATAATAATAATAATAATAATAATAATAATAAAAACAATAAAGATGAAAACTACCTTAGAAGCCCTTCACAAAAAAATATGCCCAAGACGGGACTCGAACCCGCGACCTCTTGCTAACCCACTAACACTCATAACCATCAGTCTATTCCTGTTTTTCTGATTAACAACACAACCCATATATAGTTAACTTCTTTATGCTGTTTCTTCTTCTTCTTCTTCTTCTATATTTCAAATGACCAGGGAACCAATTCAACATAGAAATCAAACATCTTAAACGTTTTTAGGACTTTCAAAATATATAATCAACCTATATCAGTCTTTGAATAAATTGAAAATGAAGAGGAAGAAAAAAAAATATCCACAGCAGCTGCTGCTGTTTCGACGGTTTACAAAAAAAAAAAAAAATTGATTTTGAATTCTAGAACGTTTTGGACAATAATCATAACATGAAATAGGTTAGAAAACATTCATTGAAACTTTCCAAATCATCAATTTAACTTGAATCGTAACGGATAACACGAATTTGATTGAAGAACGAAGTTTGACTTTTTAAAACCAAAACTTTGACCCTAAAATTCAAACTCGATATAGTGAATTGAGGTTTGATATTTTGCAGATAGTTTACTTGAATGATTCCTAACGAGACTGTATTTATAGATTTTGAAAATTTATTCGGATTCGAGGTTTTGGTAAAATGGTCAAGAACAGGCTGTATAATTCTGTTTTCTCTCGAATTTTCTGTTTTTAATTCAATCATACCAAGCTGTAGTGATTTTAAATTGATAATGGTAATGGAAGATGAGTCATTTACACTTAGAAGATTGATTATACAATTATATGTGGGTGTCGACTGGATTCTTGATCACAGACAAAAACGGAAATATAAAATAAAAGATATAAAGCAGATAATAAAAAAATTAAAAAGTTGAATACCTAATTGCTTTATATAAAATATATGAAAAAAAAATAATTACAGCAAATATGGAATCACGATGATAAAAAAAATTTAAAAATTTAAAAAATTTGATAACCTAATTTAGGTATTTGTTGTCTTTTTCTTTTTATTTTTAATTATTATTATTAAATAAATACATTAATAATAATAATACTAATAATAGTTAATAATAATTATTATATTAATAATAATTATAATAATAATAATAATAATAATAATGATAATAGATAAAGATAAGAATAATAAATATGATATCACTAATACTAATAATAACAATACTAAATATAATGATAAATATAAATTATGTAAATGATATTAATAATCATCATAATAAATATTAATAATAATAATTTTTATAATAATAATATTAATAATAATATTTTTTTAATCATAATGACAATATTGATAATGATAATTGTAAATGATAATAATAAATGATAATTTTGTTAAATATTATATTAATAATAATAATATTAATATAATAAATTAATACTGATGCATTTTATTATTTACAAATAATTATTCGTGAATCGTCGGAATTTGTTCGAAGTTGAATGAAATCATATAAGAATTAGGTTTAAATTTTTGCCGAAAATTTTCGGATTGTCACATTAGTCAACGAGATTCAAGTTAAAACGTTTGAGTGGGTCTCTAACCGGAAACGCGAGTTTAAATTGCAATGGATCGATTGGCTCACAAATCCCTACGTGTATAAAACGACGTGTCTCAACAAAGATGGCGTAGGGTAACATTATTATCTCTTGTTTCTTCGTGTATTGCTTTTCGAGTTATTGTAAAAGTGTATATAGTTCGTTGTTTGTGTAGTTGTATAGATTGATGTTCAAGTAGTTGTATTGCTTTGTATAGATTTGGGTTTCCTTGCAAGTCCATGTACGTGTAATCTTCCGTGTTTTTGTTTAATAAAATCTTTGGCTTTTCAAAAAAAAAAAAAAAAAAAAAACGATGAAATCAAACCGAATAAACTAAGTAAATCGTAAACTGATCGAACGAACATCTCTACTAAAATCTTGTAAAATAATCTAGTGCAGAAACATCACCTATATTAAATATCAAATATTGTGACTATGAATAAATAATCTTCTTTCTTAGTATTGAAGCATTGTTAGTTAATATACAGTTTTGCAGCATATTAATATTATTGTTTATTATTCAATTAAAAAAAGGCAATTATGAAGTGTTAATGATCTTTAAAGTTAGTTTGCAGCATTAAACATTTAAGTTTGAGTTCTACGTTATGAACTTGGGCTAGCAAGGCCCATTAAGGCTCAATATTCGGTTATGTAAACATAAAATGGGTCGGGTAGGATGCTCAACCGCAGAATAATTCGGATTTTGAAATTGGGTATCCAAAACCCTAATCGATCAACTCCAAACCCTTATTGCGATTTCAAGCAGCGGTTCTTCAATTTCACTGGTGAGTTTTATTTCGGTCACCGCCATGATTATGCTTTCGTATATATCTTCAGTTTTCATTTTAATATTGAGTTAACAATTGAGTTGCATTTATTTTTAAATCAATTTTAATCATGTACATAACATTCGTGTTTGAATTACTGGATTGCTTTAAGATTTGGATTACGAAATGTGATATCGTTTGTAAATTAGTGGTGTATTGTGTTGTTTATCATTTGATTATTATTTAAGGATGTATGTATTGTATTGTTTATCATTTGATTATTACTTAAAGTGTTATAATTGTATGTATGTATATGTATATGAATTTGATTAGTTGTTTGTGAGGCAAAAAAGAAAGAAGAAAATGGCATTGGGATTAATACTTGGAATAGGGAGGGCATATAGAAGGAAGAGAACATCTTCACTTAACATTCTAACTTCGAAAACGGGACCTCGTGATTACTACAAGGGCAAAAACTGTAAACCTACCGGTTTTCATACGCGCAAAGGTGCTCTCTTGGCTCTCACTGTTGCTTTATGAGTTTAGCTATTTGTGTCATGTAAGTTGTTTCTAGATATATTTGTTTGTTTACACCAATTTGAATCTGACTTTAACAAAGTGATTCGCTGATTTTGGGGAGGCTTGCTACCTTTTTTAAAAATTAGGTAGAGTATTAACCAAATCGTTTTAGGTTTACTAAACAGATTAGGTTAATCTTGATCTTATATAGAATTTAGACTCACCAGGTTACCAGTGGGCATATGAATCTCTACTTATGAAAAGTAACATGGTTTTGCTAAAATGACAATGGTTAAATGATGATGGAAGCATTCAACAAAGGTTCAAAATCTTGAAGATCGCTTTAATTGGAGTAAATATATCATTTATGTTTAGGTTGAACTAGTAGAAAATAATAAGCGGTGACTATTGTGATCCGTTGCTTTTATGGTCTTATGATATATCAAGTTTCTCTAACACGTTGAGTTATCATTTTTTTTTAATGTGGATTATTATTATGATATTCTTTTACATGCAATTTGTGTAGGTGGTTATGTGGTGGTGCAAGAGAAGTTGCCAAACTATGTGGTTCCAGATTTGACTGATTTCAAGGTACCAAATTGACCTTTTTTATATGTGGATTTCTCGGATACATCATGATGAACATGATCATATATGCTTATGCATAGTAGAAACTGTGACCTTTTACTTTAAAAATATTTGAAGATTTACTGCATGAATGGTAAAGCTACTAAAAACTTTTATCATTACCCTGATTATTACTTTATTTTCTTAGTTAGAACTTGGAAGAATGTATGTTTGAACTTTAGCATGTACAATTCAAGTAGAAACAATTTATACTTTGCTACAATTTGTCTAAAATCATCTTTTTATCCTACTATCGCCTGTATGTTTTTTTTTATAAACCAAGTATATATATTATACCTAACAATGCTCACAAAACAGGGAACTGAAAACAGTATAATTTAATTTCCATTAACGTGTTCCCTTTTGTAAAATCTTTGATTGGATTGGATTGTTGACTCGATGAACAACATTTGCAGCTGAAGCCGTATGTTTCACAGTGTGCGATCAATGCCAACACAGCCGCTGCTGGTGCTGATGGTTCAGGCAAGTGAAATAGACGAACTGAGATCTCTTGGTTCTCTGCAGCATAAGCCTACATTGTTGAGTTGTATGTAGGTCTTCCTAAGTTCTGGAAACTAGATCAGAATTATTTTATATCTAGACTTTCAATGAAAATTTAATCTATTTTTGGTGATGGTTATATGAATCTTGACTAACAAAACAAACTTGAAGAAGACTGAATTGAAGCAGAAGACATTATATGATTTGGTTATTGGTTGTAATACTTTTAGAAATGTGGTTCACAAATTGGTCTAGTTGAAAAACAAGCTAAACCAAGTACTGTACCCGTTGCCTTAGAAGTTGTGGCCCAGTAGAAGCCTTTACCAAATGAGCGCAGGTTTAAGTCCCATTATGGAAAGGATTTACAACCATTGACGGTCAAATGATTCTCCTTCCTACTACATGTGGGTTTCGGTGGAGGTTTTTTACATGTATTCGTTTGGTGGGTTTCAAAACACAGGGTTTGGAAATAAAATAGAAATTTTATCATAATTTGGTTGGTTATAGGTGTTGGACTGAACAGGAAAAACAACCAAACTGAAATTAAAACATCTTCAGATTAGGCTATGAATTCGGGGGTGTTTGGATATGTTTAACATAGACTTTGTAGCGTTAACTTTGAAAATAATCAAAAGTAGATAATTAAATGTAATAAAACGGGAGATAGGAAACAAAGTTCTGATAATTTTTGCAGTTTTTAGTTGAATTTTGTTCTCATTCAATATCTGATCGTTTAATATATTATGTATATATATATTATAAATTAGTAAAGTTTTGTAAATAAATAATTTTTGACACTCAAGTAACTGGTAACTTAATGAAGTTGCTTTTTGGGTTTTGCTATTGTTTGGAGCAAATGGGGGAAATACATCAAAATTTCTCAATTGTGTGTAGTCAATATTTAAGGTCAAAAACTTTGATCTAATATACGATAACTTGAAATACTAGTGAACCATTATAATTAAAGCAATAAAAAAAATATAAATAATCCACCAACTGTTGTATATCTACCGTATGAGATATAGAGTTGGCCAGTAAAACGTGACTGGTATTCAAGTCTATATTATTGACCCCAAATACAATATACTACGTGTAAATGTAATAACGTTTGCTTTGTGTATTGGGTTTTAGCTAATTAAGACGGGCTGACGGGGTTTGAATACAAAACTAATTACTCGTATTGTAATCGCTATATCTCATCCAATTCCATTTGTGGTTTATTCAATACTTAGGCTACAGCCTAAAGCGTTGAACATTATACACACACAACTATATGAAATCGTTTGATACCAAGAAAGTTATGTAAACTATTTGTTTCATGTTAAACTAATCTAAAACTCTTTTCTTTTTCTTTTATGGTGTATATAATATATACTAGTTAAAGACCCGCAAATTCGCGGGATTTTAAAAAATACTTATAAAAGAGTTTTATATTTTAATAAATAAATTGCGAGTCTTTATTTAATTATATGACATATATGATATGATACGATACACAATGTACTTTTCACATATGAGAAAGAGAATCAGAAATGATGAGAAATTATAAGAATTAAGAATTTGTAGAGCAATAACATATTTAGAGAGAAATCATACTATTACCTTATTTACATTTCCTTGATAACTAAAAAATTTATAAAAAACCATGTCAAGTTCCAATTCTACTTCCAACCCAATATTTGGCAGTAGTATCTTTTACACTTTACGCCTCGTAATAATAACAATAACAATAATCATCATATCATAATGAGTATAATAATGGCGTCAATATGTAGCCCGATGCAGCTTCACAGTGTATTCAACAAACACAAGTAAGCTTACATTGAGATTGTCCTTGTTATTATACGCAGGGATTGATGTGCAGCCAAGTTAACATAGCCCAGATTGCATCCTTCTCACGAAAATGGTCCGAACCTCAAAGATATGTAATGAAGTTAAAACAACCCGAAAATGTGAGCTTCACATATTAACTTACCTTTATACAATAATATGTTTCTTTGGTGACTCATTTACCTACCAACATGTCTATTTGGGTTGTTTTTCATCTCAAATAAGTCAAACGAAGAAATTTAGCTTTATTGACACATTACTTATTTAAGAGCAGGGGCAATGAAAGTGTTGTCATGTAACCCCAAACCAGCCAATATTACATATACTTGCATCTGACCCGTTTTATCCCATAATGTTTTATGAAATAGCTTACCTGAACAACAACTTAACTGCATATTGTTTTTGGTACTCTGAATGTAGTCCATCCCAACTCTATCATCACAAAGTGCAACTTATTAAACACTATAAAAATAGTAAATATTGCTTCGAAGTCATGAAAATGAAGTGAAACACTAACTGATTAGTCAAACGTAGAGCATTCAGTGCTACATTTTAAAACCTAAACTTTTTTTATTAGTCAAACTTTTTTAAAACCTTTAGTGCTATAACTCCCATGCCATCACTTCCAGCAGCATTCCAAACCTTCCAAAATGGCTGCAAGATAATTTTTTTGATGCAAGTGTCAAAGATACAAATTATGTTGTATACACAGTTTGTAGGCAATGCGAAACTATATATCAGATAAAACATGAATCAAATCACCCGTCGCAACATTTAGCGTTCGAGGCAATAATATAAATGATGTTTCACAATCTTTGATGTGTTTGTCCATTAAATTGCCAAATGTTCACTAACCTCTGCCATTATAAACAATAAACATATATTATTATCAAAAAGGATCCAAAACAGATACAACGAAAGTAAATCCCACTTGTAGAAAATATCGAATCAAGTTGCCATGAATTTGAGCCCACGATAAGTGGGTCAACTTGGTAACAAGTAAACAGAAGAACAAAGTTGTATTAATGGGACAAATATCATTACCACCACTTACCATATCCATGGTTGATACGCAGCACTCTTTTCAGCATGTGCAACAATTTAACATTTAGAAAAGTTCTTAAATCTGAACCTTAAACCCTAAACTCTAAACCCTAAACCCTATACCATAAACCTTAAACCTAAACCCTAAATTCTATACCCTAAACCCTAAACCCTATATCTATAGTCTAAACCATAAATTATAAAAACTAAACCTTAAACCCTAAAGTCTAAACCATAAACCCTAAACACTAAATCCTAAACCTATACACTAAACTCTAAACCCTAAACCATATATCTAAACCCTAAACCCTAAATCAACCCTAAACCCTAAACCTTAAACCCCAATCTCTTTTAGAAAAAGGTGGCTTAACTAATGAAAGAAAAATGGAACCAGATACATTCTTACCTAAACTCTAAACCCTAAACCATATACACTAAACCATAAACCCTAAACCTAAACCATAAATCCTATACACTAAACCCTATATCTATACTCTAAACCATAAATTGTATAAACAAAACCCTAAGCCCTAAACCCTATATCCTAAACCTTAAACCATAAATTCTAAAATCTAAACCTTAAACCTTAAAGTCTAAACCATCAACCCTAAACACTAAACCTTAAACCCTATACACTAAACTTTAAACCCTAAACCCTATATCTCAACCTTAAACTCAACCACCAACCCTTAACCTTACACACTAAACCCTAAACCTTAAACCTTAAACCCTAAACCCAAAACCCTAAACTATAAATTCTAAAATCTAAACCCCAAACCCTAAACTTTAAAACCTAAATCCTATAAACTAAACCCTATAACACTCTTCATATGAAAACTGAAAGACATAAATTATAGCAATAATGACACTTAAGGTTCGTACCTATTTCAAGTTATGGATGGTTTTCATATCGATTGCTTCCGAAAGTGTACCCTTTTGAACATGCTCCCACCACTTGAACAAGAAGTTGTCAACAACTAACCTGAACCAATGGGAAAATTTCAAATTCTCCTCACCAGTATACAATTTCCTTAGTAACTCCTATAGCTCTACCTGGTTCACATATTTGATATCGGCCACTTCGTCTGGGTTCACAACAACGTTACCTACAACGAAGAGTAGGTAATCAACTGAAAAAAAGTATGTCAAAGCAGTTAGATTGGAGATGTATTTGTTAATTTAAGTGTATATTATAACCAATATATAGTGTACAATGCAAATATGACCTTAAACCCTAACCCTAAGCTCTAAATCCTTCGTGTTAATAACTAAATCTAAACCCTAAATCTAAAATAAATCTAAACCCTAAACCATAAATCCAAACCCTAATTCTAAAAAACACCATAAACCCTAAAATCTAAACCCTAACCCTAAAGTCTAAATCCTTCGTGTTAAACACCGAATCTAAACCCTAAATCTAAACCATAAATCTAAACCTATATGGAAAATCATACGGTAATTTCTTATGAGAAATACGTCCTAGAAAATCATGCACCTTAATACATAGTGACATTATCATCCCATTCAATTCATTTGACCCGTTTCATTTTTTGATATAATTTCTACAAAAAAGGTGTGTGCTCAAGTGCAACCTGAATAGACCCTTTATAATAAAAAAGGTGTATCCATGTGATGGTTCATATCTAACCGGTTTAGTAATCGTATTAAAAAAAACCATAAACTGAAACAGTCTTGGACAATATGTTTCGGGTCAACCAAGACCGACCCATTTCAACTCATACCATTTCAACTCGTTCGTAACAGTTAAATTGAGTGATTTATACCGCATGGGTCCAAATGGGCGGGTTGTTTGACCCCCCAAATCTTTGCCTACCTCTTTTTTAATCTCTAATTAAAATAAGGAATTTTTTACGTAGACTTTAGGGGTTTCGTTTACACGTATAAAAGTAATGAATATATCGGATAATTAATAATTTTAGAGTCATGCGTATCTATTTGTACGATATTTTTGGGCGTGTTAAAAACCTGAAACTTACCTACCCACCTATGCACGCCTTTTTTCTTGTTCCGCAAGTATAGTCAAAATGACATTACCTTGACCTGACCTAAGAAACTTGAAAAACGTTTGTGCCGTACTTGTTGGGTAAACAATTTGCTAAACTTAAAATCATCAATCTAACATATAATCCTCATTAGAGTGGTATGCGTTGCATATTCTATCATATATCTCCCCTCCAGCAACATATTCCATCACAACCGCTAAATGAGTCGGGTCATTATGACCTTCAATACAACAAAACATCAAATTAGTTTTCCTTAATTTAACCATCTTAAATAGATATCATAGAACCTGTGCTTGTTTATTTCCAGGGGTGGATTTGTTGCGAGCCTCTTTTTGTATATGTGTAATCGGATAGCTGATGTTAGTACTATAGACATAGAGGGTGTCAATTATGAAGTTTTTGTGGTAAATAATGGTGTTCAACAATTTACTTACTCGTTGATTGACTGGTGAAACTCAGGGACGTCTGGGTTAAGTTACCAATGAGTTCCTGGCCGCCAATGAGTTGAATTTTTCTGCAAAATTAGTGAATGCGACCACAAAAATAAATGAGCAAAGTAATCAAGAATCACCAAACATACACAAATCCTAATCAAATCCTTGTTAGTTAATATGTGAATAACCATCTATATGTCTAATGCAACAATTTTTAGAGATAGTGTCAAACTTCAAACTTTCATTAATATTAAAAAAAACTATAGCACAAAGCACACATAATCCTCTGTTTAAGTTTAAGATGTTAAAAAAAAAAAAAAAAATTAAAAAGTAAATTTGAGTTTTTAACCAATTTACCATAGTGGAATTTTATTCGGTAAGAGGTGATTGTAATGGCAACAGGCTTTTCCAGCGCAGTCATAATCAAATGTTATAGCCTGGTCGTTCCAGAGGGTCATCATTGAAAGTAGTAGTTGTTTTTTTTTTTTTTAAAGCGTAAACCAAATAGTTGTTGGTAGAAAGCGTAAACCAACAACAAAATCTTAGTCAAAGAAAATAAAACATGTTAAAACAAAAAAACGTTAGGTATTACATAAAAAACAGTAACAATAACAATAACAAAAAAAAAATTTGATATCAGCAAGAGCAATTACAAAATTTTAAAGACTAACCCACAGGGCGAAACACATGAAATAGATTATACGTTGATTCCCTTGGCTTGTGAGGTAAAAACATTGCTGCCCATTAGCAACAGCTAGAACGGCACCAGGTGGAAAACAGCTAATAGTAATAATAGAAAAAGTGAGATCATTACCTAAAATATGTACTGAAGTCACAAAAAATAAGCATACCATTTGCAGATACGGCAGGACAGACAGCTGTAGCAAGAAAAATAGTAGGGAACAATGTAACTGAAGATTTTCCGTTTCATTAATGCGAAGAAAATAATCTCTTTTGTCAAGCTGCCTTGGAGAAACAATGACGAATAAAGTCAAGTAAAATAACAATACTATATATATCTGTGTAATTCACATCAACTCACATCAGCATAGCGGTAAGTTGGCTCGAATCCTGCACGTAGTACAATTTTTGTGACATGGAATATGGCCTTAATGATCTGCGAAAGCAAAAAAAATATATATAACATTAGAAAATACTAAAGCAACAAAAATAAGAAAGTTATTACATCAAGTTTGCAAAGATTACTGCCACATCATTGTTAGAAAAACTATAATAAATATAACCTTTATGTAATTAATGGTAAGTTCAACAACTAATTGCCTATAGGCTTGTTGTGAAACAATTGTGGTAAGCATTTAGTGTCCAGCACCATCATCACCTTACAGATTTTCAAACTATAAACAACATAACATATTGAGTAGCTTGAGAAGTAGGTCTAACTCAAATGAAATATAAAAAAAAAAACATATTCTGTCATAGATCTCCCCTCCAGCAACATATTCCATCACAATCGCTAAATGAGTCTGGTCATTATGACCTTCAATACAGTAAAACATCAAATTAGTTTTCTCTCATTGAACCATCTTAAACAAATATCATAGTAATGACGAAAACAATCAAACCTCTTTAAACTGAACAATATTAGTATGTCTTAAAGGCTTATGATTGATGATTTTCCTTTGAACACATACATCAATCTGTGAAAAAACAAAAAAAGTATTAAAATACTAATCACAATTCACAATATAATGATGATATCACTATCACTATTACTTATAAACAAAAAATAATAATTTCATAATATATATTTGGAAGTTTACTTCATATCATAACCCTAATCGTGTACTCACAATGATTTAATAGATTCAAGGAAATACAACTGATTTCATTAGAAGATGCGTAATGATATAAATGAAATATATTCACTCCAATTGGACTTATAGCGATACAATTTTTGTATACGATGTAATGATAAAATTGTTGCTTAATCATCGTTGAACGAATTGTGTTCATCGTGAAATTTATTGCACATTAAATAACGAATTGAATATGATAATGGTTGAAGAAGATGGATGTGAGAGGAACCAGACACCGAAGATTTGAGAAAATAAAAAGGATTAATGAACATATAGTATATAACAATGTAAAACATGTTCAATATGTTCTCGTATGACCCATTTGAATCGTTTTGTGAATTCTACTTACCGGCCACCACCGACACCAAGCCCTTGTCTACTTGTGATTAAAGTGATATTTCTCCATTTCTCCATTACAACTATAATTTTGGTTAATTATTTTGACCAATTTTTGCAAATTGAAACTTTGGATTATATGGGTCTGTTGTACAGTTTAATTCTATGTAACATAATAAAGTGTGTGTATGTAAACTCTCAAGTCAAGTCCCAAATTGTAATATGTACATTCAAATATACATATTACATCAAGGACACAAACCATCTTTTACCCAGAATCATTGAAGTCTTGATATTAATATATCTCAAAATCAATCATCAATTTAACATTACCATATACCCACAATTTAGTCACCCTAAATCTAGTTATTGATTCTTCCCAGAATTAAAAATACTAAAACATTCAAATATAAATCATAAAATAAAGATAATAACTTCGTTTAAAATTAATTAATACCTTTCGAATCGTATTCCATACGCAAATATCTGATCACTAAAATGGCCAATTCGATTCAGTGATTAACAGTGATGCACGTGAAGGAAGATAACCTGGAATTATGAAACGCAACTTGGGAAGAACAGAGGATTTGGGGCGCTAAATTTAAGGTTTCAACTAAACGTTCGTCACCAGATATGATTTAGGAATTCATGTTGCCCATCAGATACAACACTCTTTGGGTTATCACGCCAGCTATCAAAATCCATGAGCAATTTTGAATCGATGGGTTCAATATAGATATCTAGCACCGGAGTCAGGATCTCTTTGAATCCAGTTCAATTGAAATTTTAATTTTGTTAGAAGGGCTACCGTGTTTTTTATTATAAGGGTATTTTAGAGTGTGTATGTAAAATTAATTTATTAGCTAATTTTTTTAGTGGATGATTAACGACCGTTAGATCAAGGGGTATTATAATGTAATTTTCAAATTTAATGGTAATTAAGGGTGTTTTAAAAATATTTATTAGCTAATCGAGACTCTCTTTTAATGTATATAGTGATATAGTGAAGTGATATATATATATATATATATATATATATATATATATATATATATATATATATATATATATATATATATATATATTATTAATTATATATATACTAAATCTCTTTCCATGTTTTTGTGCCTTTCCCATGCATTATGAAAAGATTCTTGGTCTTTCCATAAATAAGTCTTGTCACGGAAAGAGATGTTGTCCCTTCCTCTAAGTGGAAGTGGCGGTGGCCTAACTAATACATCTCATAGGCGTTGACGTTGGTTGTTCGAGGTTTCGGTGCAGGGTGCTCGAGCTCACCGCTCCCTGTATAACCTGCGTTCACATACTTATGTTCGTTATTCGCTTCGTCGTTCATCTTATTACAGAGCGATTATTTGTGGCACTACTTGCCTCAAACTTCCTCTTGCTCGAGGTAACATCATTAACTTTTGGATCATCGGGTTCAAAACCTTTCGCCACATCAAACAACTCGACAAAAGTCTTAACGTGACCAAGACTAATCTTTGCCCGAAGATCATCATTCAAAGCCTTATGAAAATCCTCCATCAACATTCGGTCGTTCCCTACATATTCGGGACAAAACCACACCTTAGCAAGAAACGTAGCCTTAAAAGTGTTTAGGTCCATAGACCCTTGAAGCAAGTTTCGTAACTCCTTCCGAATCCAGGTGAGATCGACTTGAGTGCGATAGTCCTTGAAAAACTCGGTCTTGAAATCATCTCAAGACAAGTTAACAAACGGCTCTTCACCCATCGCAAGGATTTTGTCATCTAACCAAGTCTTTGCCGCACCCCTCATTAGGCTCGTAGCAAGCCTTATCTTTTTGTTGGGTGGGCATCCACACACCCGAAAACAACCTTAAACGTCCAAAATCCATCTTGTGCTTTTTAGAGGGTCGGGACTCCCTTCAAATAGTGGCGGCTTAGTGAACTTAAAGTCCTTGTAACTAAACCCACCATTGTCGGGAACCCCTAGATTAAGCGGTCCCTCATCAACACCTTCTTCACCTTGAGGCTTTGGAAGCCTCTTATCAAACTCCTCCCTTACCACTACACTTACTTGATCTCGAAGGAGATCGGTTATTTGTTCTTCAATAGTCTCTTGAAGAACCTCCTTGACTTTATCGGTAAACACCGATGAGTAGCTTTCAAACGCGGCCTCAATCTTGGCCGTAAGATCATCATCATTATTTACCTCCTCATTACTCGGACCGTAACGATCCACACCACTTCGTGTCCTCATTCTATAAATTAAAATAGATTAGAACACAATAAAAGGCACGCCAAAACGCTTAACAACCCCCATCTAGCTTGACGCTCGTCGTACTTCATTCATTTGATACGACGTGTAACCGTACTAATGGTGGCCAATCATTAATACACTTGCGCATCCTATCAAACACCTTGATACAACGACCATCTCACTTGATGTTAACCGGATACACATAATCAAACAACCACAAGCATTAAAGTGCCTACAACAATCCCGCGGTCCCGTAACCCGACAAGTCATGCAAAACGCCCATTCAACCTAAGTCTAGGCTTCCATCCCAAGGCAACTTAGCTCCCTTAGGTCATGCTCTGATACTACTTGAAACGATCTCAAACCAATTTAACAATTAACTTGTAAAATTTGACGCATTTTTTTTTGACAACATTGATATATACCATCACAACAACAATTTGATTACATCACTTGTTCAAATGCTAGTACAAGTTTAAACAACACATCAAGTTTAGTGTTTACGTCACCAAGTACACATGACCCATAAGTTTAACCAAAACGACCCCTTCATGAGCATGACCATCAGGACCATTACCAAAAAGTGCCTTCCAAAATCCGCCACAAGCAAACTAGGCCAAACTCTTACCCTTGTCCTTCGAAGTGCCACAATCTATAAAAATATATACAACGAAGCAGTAAGCTACAAAGCTTAGTGAGTGCAATACTTATATGCATACATACATAAATCACTTACTTGTGCAACTTACACAAACTGCATACAAGATAGCATCACTAATGCAAATATACACAATAAAGTACAAGCTAGCATGTTAATTGCATAAACAAGAATATAACACGCTACACTACTCGAAATACAACTTACAACGCAAAAATGGTTAACCATTCCCAAGCGTGCTAATCATCAAATGAATAGCACCAACAACCCGTGTACATGGCCAACAAAGGTTGCCTCCCGGATGGCACCACCATGTACACCCGAATGTGGTTAACGAAAAGTGTGGTCTCAATTGGTAACACTTCCCACAACCTCACAAGTGGCCAACAAAGAGTGGACTTCAAAGTAATCGCACTCACCACTTTCCCCCAAGCATAATGTGGCCAACAAAGAGCGAGTCATTATTAGGGACATCACTCACCACAATGCACTAAGTGACCAACAAAGAGCAAAATCCTACACAATCGAATAGTACTCGCCACCAACCCGCAAGCAAACAGTTTATACACACATACATATAAATACTCCACTCACCTTGAGTAATTAGGCGAGTCACAACCTCTCTAGGACTTTAAGCTTGATCCAAGAGCAAGTCACCTATCACAAATACAACATCAAACTATAAACACTAATAGCTTGATCCAAAACCCACAAGTGCTAATTTGACCTAAATTGCACTCAAAACACCAACTAGGTCAAACAAGACCCAAACTCCCCAAATCACCAAAAGCTAGTGATTTGGTTCCAAACTCAACTAAATCCATCTTATGGTCAAGTGCTAGGAGCACTTCATGACCCAAACCAACCAAACGACCTATTTTGACCCAAAATGGGTTTACAACCAAAATCAACTACGAAGAACACCCATTTGGGTTCTATTCACCAACAAAATCATTAATACTTGTGACTATGCCCAATTTGCAAGTCTACACATGACCAAAACATTTTCAACCCAAAACCCACCAACAAGGGTCAACAACACCCACATCTAGCTTCAAACACCCATTTGTGAGCTAGATGGGTTTAAATCAAGAACATGCAAATCTCAAACCCTAACACCAAATTGGAAGAAAATCGAAGTTAGGACTTAACACTAGTATCACAAGATAGCTAGAGACGAGATGAACAAGGTTAACTCTTGCACTTTGGGGAGATTCAACCTCCTTCTTCTCCAAAACAAGCTTTCTCTCACAAGAATTGGGTTTCTCACTCCAGAAAGTTTGAGAGTGTTTGGTTGAGTTAAAAATGCAATTAGGATGGAACTAGAACTGATCCATCTGCTATAAGGTCGTTCTCATGTGAAAAGACCAACTTGCCCTCACTTAAACCTTTAAAATATCAAAATTCAGCATTTGGCCCTGCAGAGAGGCGCATCGCGGCTCCTTGTCCCACGGCGCAACTCGTAGTATAAATTGGCACCAGTAGGTATCTCAAAACCAACCTTCAGCTCAAGGCAAGAGGCGCGGCACGACCTTTCTTCCCCGCAGCGTGGCTCACAGTTCAACTTGACGTTAGTAGCTTTTCAAACAAACAACCATTAGATATGGCGTAAAGTCGTGGCGTGGCCAGGAACCACGCGGCGCGGCTCCCTCTGGTATCAAATTTTGGGGTGTTACATCACCTCCCTTGATCCATCAATATCGGCTAGTCCGATGATGGTGGGTGGACGTTTAACCACCCTGTTGAGATCATCATTTCACATTGTGGTTGATATCAGCTAAAAAGTCACGTTTTCACCCCGGTATTAAGGCCCAAAAACAAGAAATATTCGAACTTTGAAGGCAAAATACCCACTTCGTCATTTAAAATTGAAGAACAAGTAATTACGAAGACGGTGCAAAAATAATCAAAAGTATCGGAGCTAAAACGAAGATTCTAGAGCGAAAACGGTGAAAGACAAGAAATCAAGTTACGATCCAGGGAATCAGCAAGCCAAACGGCCTGCCAGTGTGTCAAACAGCCAGCCAAATGCCCAGATCAAACGGCCTCATTAAACGGCTTCCCTCAGCAAACGGGCCCTGCAAACAGCCTGCCAGCCGTTTGCAGGCAAATTTTGTGCTTATTTAAAGGGTCTTTGTCATTCATTCCAACACACACTTCAATTCACTTCTTTCTCTCTCTTGTACAATATTAGTCATACTCTCAAGGCCTTCGACTCCGTATGGGAAACCTAGTACCCGGAGAAGAACGTTGAAGATTGTATTAGGAGCGGTCTGGAGTCTTGAAGTTGTCACTTTTGTATTCAGAACTCGTTTAATCTACTGGTACTTATATCCCTTATCTTTATATAATGTCTTCTATGTTCTATGATATTGTTGCCATGATTAGCGAGTAGTTATCTTTAGTATATGCTATGATGTAAGCAGTTTTAATGTCGAAATAATGTTATGGTTTGTGTACGCTGTTGAAATGCTTTCTGATTATGCTTTAAACTCAATCGCTTTTCCAAATTATAGAACGTAGTTATCGGCTCTGTTATTGGGAAGTCGCGAACCCCGATTCAGAGTACACTATCTGTGTCACCCCTTGGTAAGAGAAGTCTATCGGATACAACGTAAGATCGACTGAGGCACACCGGTTGTAGTAAGTCTATCGAGCTTTGGATTTCGACTGAGGACTCTTTCGTAGTGAAACATCTGACTAGACCCTTAGTACATTGTCGGTCCCAGACCATGCTAGTGTAGTCACCAAGCATATAAACTTCGTACGTGCACGCTTGTAACGATCCGAAATTTTCCGATCGTTCTATACTTATGAGATTAATATTTACATAAATTAAACCATACCAACATGATAAGAAATCCAAGCTGTTGAGACTTATATTTTTGAAAAAAGTTTTACACAACGGTTGATCGTCCAATTTGACCGATGATATCACGAACTATATAACACACGATAATTATACGATTATGTATATGTACATATCTATACATATTTAACATGATTTAAGGATGGTTTAACATTTCATTGTGAACTAACAACAACGAGTTATAAGTATACTTTGAGAGCACTAACTTAAGTTTTCAAAACGATAACTATATGTAACGTTCTTTGACATATATACTTACAATCTATAATGTGTTGTGATTTATGTCACCAATATGATTTAAGTGTAATGGGATTAATTTGTAACCAAAATAATCTTGATAAATATCGAACAAGTTTGGGGAAGTGTGGAGTGCACACTTGTTTGAACTTATCTTGATTATGACGGGGGTTCGGGGGCAGCGCCCCCGATAAGCGGGGTCCAAGGGGCAGAGCCCCTGGCTGGGGTCGAGCTAAAATAAAAACCCGATTTTATTTGGGCTAACATTGCTTTATTAAAAATGTCTTAAAATTTTATTTTTAGCCCGGTTGGACCTAAAATAAAAGCCCGATTTTAAGCTTCTTTTACCGTATCATACCCATCATCTATACGTATTTACTATTGGTAAATAAACATCAAATCAATATCCTTATCAGCCTTAGATCTGCCCTAGATAAGAGGGAATCTTATTTGTAAGCTAGCATACATTATTACTCAAAAATTCAACACAATAATTTGTCCTTGTTCCCTCAACAACCAGACTGTCCTATAAGTATCACCATCACCTTGGTTTTTCATTTCATTCTTACAACCATCTTTCTCTAACCAAAAACACACTCTTAGGAACTCTAAGTGTTCTTCACAATCTCAGCAAATACTCACGAAGAACTAGCTTCATGAACAACCTATAATCATCATAAGAAAGTTTGATCAAGATTATTTTCTATCTTTTCCAGTAGCTTTATCCAAGTAACTTGAGGTAGTAACCTTATTCATAATCTTATTCGATTCATATTTATATAGCTATCTTATTTTGTGTTATAAAATTTTTAACAACAAGAACATAGTTTGAATGATTTCAAACCTGTTCGCAAACTAAATAGATCCTTCTAATTTGATTTTTAAAACACTTCAAAACCTGTAATATATCATATTATGACAAAATCGGATTAATCATATCTTGGCTAATTAACATAATATTTAATATATATTTACTTATGATTTGATTTTATATATTTCAGGACCACGCGTAAACAACACGAGAAGATTAATCATAAGACCTCATGATTGTACGCAACACGTCATCTGACAACACGGTACTTTATGTACGCAACACGTCATTTGACAACATGGTACCATGGGTCGAGATTAATTCTGATCAATACGAATACGATGGGGTCTTTATTTATTTTATTGAGCAACTAATTGTGGACCATTAACAACAGACTGCTAACTACGGACTAAGAAAATATTAAAAGTATTATAAGTATATATATATATGTAACGATTACTTGAAAAGAAAATATGTTGATATATTATATATATGGTTAGGTTCGTGATATCTATCGGAGACCAAGTTGAGTTAAATACCTTCAAGGAAAAGGTGAGTATATAGTCCCACTTTTAAACTCTAAATATTTCGGGATGAGAATACATGCATTTTATGATTTACGTTATGGACACAAGTGATTAAAATTATATATTCTACGTTGAGTTGTACCACTGGCATATCTCCCTGTAACTTGGTAACTACTATTTACATGCGGTATTGTAAATGCGAATCCTATTGATAGATCTATCGGGCCTGACAACCCCAACCGGACTGGACGACCAGTATTCAACGGTTGCACATTACTTCGTTTCGGTGACTACACTTGGTACGGTGTAGTAAGATTTCATAATAAAGGGAATATGCGACGTTGATTAAATGTTAAGTATAGTTATCAAGTGCTCAACAACTTAGAATATTTTTATTAAAACGTTTATATATGAAATCTTGTGGTCTATATTCATAACGCTGCCGGCATTAAACCTATATCTCACCAACTTTATGTTGACGTTTTAAGCATGTTTATTCTCAGGTGATAACTAAAAGCTTCCGCTGCAACATGTTGAATTTAAGCAAGATCTTGAGTATGCATATTTGTGTCAAAAATAAAACTGCATATCGGAGGATTTGTAATGTAAAATATGTTGGAAGTCGTATTGTTATTATCACATGTAAAGTTTGTAAGTCTAAGATTATCGCTAAACGATAATCATTATTATCTTGTTTAAACCTTGTATTTGCAATAAAAGTTATGGTTTGTATTGTAAAAACGAATGCAGTTTTTGAAAAACGTCGCATATAGAGGTCAATACTTCGAGATGAAATCATATGTTATTGTATTCGTCCTTATGGTTAAGGTCGGGTTATGACAACGCTGAAGCACAGCGGTTGTTGTAAGCTGTACCTCTGCTAAGTAAGGCCATGGAACCCGGTTAGTGTTGATTAGTACACTGCACCATAACGCGGTCTCAAGCATTGCACCCCACTTGAGGGATTCTTAGTTAATTAAGGAACTGTTTGTTTAGACACATAAAAGATTGGATCGTTAGGATAACCGAACGTGTTCATGGAAGTCAGCTTGACTTGGCCATGGTGTTCTTTATGGGTGAACTCTTTGTAAAGGGCCTAACTATCTTTTAAAACCAATCATTAATGAAATCATTGAAACACATCACGTCTCTCGGATATGGTAAACCATGTATTATATTATGCTTAAGAAATTTTAGATCATTGTGGAATGTTAATACGTCACCCAACCGAGTCACTCTATTGGATGAGCCGTCTGAATGTGTATGCCTGTAGTCAGACTGCACGGGCGTTGGGGGTAAGGGACGTTGCTGTCTATTCAGAATCTTCAAGCCTAACGCAGTACCCAGTAACATGTCTTATGACAGGGGCGTTTAGGACCAGTGTAATGAATACAAGGCCTCTGCCTATTCATGAGTCAGCATTCCATAATCTCGGCAGAATAACTGATGAAGTCATAGTATGCACTCACTTTAACCTTATCTGAATTACGAATTTTATCGCATTTACTTTATCTGTCTTATAAATTAGAAAATCCCAAAATTAAGTAACCACTAATCCTTCCTAACTATCTTAGGCTTAAATATAGGTTCGATTCTATTGATACCTCAAAAATAAGACTCTAGGTCATATTTCCTTTACTCATACTAAGGAGTAGTACGATTTAAGCCCCGCTAAATATATATTTAAAACAGTACCCACCCCCTTGATGGTTGATTCTGACGTGATGCGGCCTGATGACACCACACAAACAAAACCGTCCGTTTCGGCCATATCAAGGGGGAGTATAGTTTTTGGCGCTGCTGCCGGGGAACTGGTATCAGGCAATACTGCTCTTTATCAAACTTATTCACAAGAATTTAGTAGTGTCTAAGAAAGACAATTATACACGGACTTGGTTGCTGGATTTTCCGAACAGTCGCCAATTATATGGGGACCAAAAGGATCCTGTCTCTCCGTAGTCGGCCTAGCTACTTGGTTTGTTGAATAGTTCGTGCGGAGCTCTGTTATCGAAATACCAGGGAATCAGTAGCCAGAACCAAAAACATATTCAACCATAGGATAGTTTGTCACACCCCTCAAAATAGACCAGGGGTAATTATGACCAATCATATCATAACACAGTTGTATAAACGAGAACGACTCTATATGAGACTTTTTAAATAAAACCTTTGTTAATAAAATAGCGAAAGCAGTAATACATGTTTACATTATTATTAAAACGTAAAATAAATGATTATGAACTAAAATATAATATGCGATGTGGACTCCATGCAAGCATCAAATCTATCATCACAAAGTTGCAAACAGCTAGCTCAATCATCACCTGAGACAAAACATGCTTAAAGTGTCAACCAAAAAGGTTGAGTGAAATTCACAGGTTTATAAATAATATCCAAAGTTTTAGACCACAAGATTTAGTTTAAAGTTGATTGATATAGAAATATCAATCTAAAAGTGTTGCTGCATTTTGTAATATCGCTACTAAAAAGTTTACCCTATAACACCTTGTACTGTCAGTGTCATGGAATCATTATTATGTAACCAAAGACCAACGATCGAATGGTTAGAGACGTTACTCTCAATAGGCCTATTCACAATAATTAAGTTTGCATTTAAACATAGCAATTAACGATATTACGGTAGGGATTTAGCATGAATCAAAGCATGACAACATAGTTAACAATTTAGTACTTGTGTCTAAGCGTAAAATAATTATAAAGCAAGCATGTGTCTCACCCCAAAAGTTATAAAACAGTTATGAAACAGTAAAAAGTGGGGCTATGAAGTTCACCTTAGTAGCACAAAAGAGTATTCCACGAAAGAATTAAACGGAAGGACGTGAACGAGATCTCAACCTAGAGATAGAACGTATGATCAGACATTGCCTAACAGACAATAGTATATAGTACTATATTTATAGTAATGGTTCACTAAAGAATTTCCATTTTCGGAAGGTTACTATTTATGGAAAGTTTCCACTTATAGTAATTTTCCAATTTTAGAAAGTTCGGGTTAATCTTTAGCAAGATGTTGTATAACTTTACTCAAACTTCGTTGCTATCAAATAAGTCAGGAATGACCAGATGTAACGGGGGCCCAGGACTCTTGACCAGAATCTAAGTCATGGCATTCGAGATCCACAAGCTTACCCATAAATGGCAACCTAGACATCATTCACTTACGACCGTGAGTAGCGATGAAGTTCACATGAATTGTACATTATCTTTGATTAACCTTCACTTTAGGTTTATATGTTATTATATATGTTATATTATATTTATTAATGTATTAACAATTTGATTGTCTTATATTATATACTATAAGTTATTATTATTAAATTAGTATAGTTATAAAATAAGTGTTTATTAATAATGTATTGTTATTAACTTATATTATAAGCATTATACTTTATTATATAGTATACTTAGTTATTAACCGTAAGTTATAATAATAATATTAATTTAGTATATGTAATATACTTATGTTAATCGAAAATCATGCTAATATATGTTAATTCGAATATTAATTCATTAAATATTATATTTTATAATTTTTATAAACTTAGTTAATTATACAATTCAGTAGGATATTTTATAAAAATAATTTTATCAAGTTTTGTATTTATTTCCCACTTTTCTTTATATATATACTCGGTTTATATTAATCAAGTTTAATTAGGTAATAAATATTAAATCGACCTAAATAAATAATTTTATATTTTTTATATGTTCTATATTATTTAAAAATGTTATAAAAATTATTAAATCAAATTTTATATCAAAATATTATTTATTTAATGTTTTATAATTATTTAACCATTGTAATCGGCCTATAATTAAATAAATAGGGAAAATAACTAAAAATTAATTTTTATATTTTTTTTAAAGTATCTAGTGATGCTACTAATCATATAAAAATTTAATAAAAATATTTAATACACATTTGTATTTATTTTGTATTTTCTTTATTATTTCTCTCGGTTTAGAATAATGCAAAAGTAAATTATTTTTAAATACTAATCATTCCATTTATTTAATTTTTATAATTTTCGCTTGTTTATAAAAGTATAATAATCTCAAAAAAAAATTATAATTATTTTTATTACTATTTAATATTTTATTACGAATTTTATATTGTTTTTATGTTTAAATACTACATAATTTGTATTTAATTATAAATAATATTCCATAAATTATCAAAATTATTTTTATACATCATAATACTTATAATACTAACTATAACATGTAAAAATAATTTATATATATTAAATTCGAATTTTTAAAGAATATATAAAAAAAAATAAAAGCAATTCGATAAAAAATATAGAAAATACCTCAAGTACTTTCCCAAGTTTGTGAGAGAGTTTTTCCAAAGATTTGATACAAGTTTTTATGAAATGGAAGTGGGTATTTATAGGAAAAAATTGGTTGGTGAAAAGAAAAAATATAAATAAAATAAAGGTGCCAATTTTGACAAAAAAATAAAAACATGTTAAAAATGTTTTTAATAAGTTTTTGTTTTTGAAAATATTTAGTCAAAATTCATGGGCTCATTATTTAATTTAAAAAAAATCTCTTTTTTTATAAGCTAAAAATATATATATATAATGATTAAAATAACTTATCATTTAATTAATAATTATGTTTCATATAGTTTTAAATATAATACATATTAATATTAACTAAAGTTATTTTATATAATTAGTGTAAACTTTAGTTAACAAAAAGTGTCGACTAAAAATAAATATTTGATCAATGTCAAATTTAATTATATATTACGTATGGATAACAACCCTATAGTCAAATTAGTCAATTCAGGTATGGAAATATGAGGGTTGTTATAGTATCTACCCGTTAAAAGAAATTTCGTCCCGAAATTTAGTTGTTGCCATTAATCGGTGTTGTTCGTACATAGACGAGGATATTTATGTTTTATTTGGTTTTCACGTTCCCAGGTATGCTCGGGGCCTTGCGTGAATTCCAACGGATAGAATATTGTTCTGTTTCAAGAATTAAAATCATACAAACCATAATTTCTACAAGTTCTTCTACGAAGTGCATTTTATTATTAATGCGGAGATCATTCAAAATGATGATATTATACAAGTCATTTCAGTAAATTGGATATATAAAATGTGTTATGAATAATATCGAGCTCATTTAAACTTTGAGCGTTTATACCACCACGCTAGGGTAGACAAAATAGAGAGGAGTTCATGAAAATCATAGTCGTGAAATTTGATAGAGATTGTCATTCTTTACAACAAGAAAGATGAATATGAGTTGAAAATATTGTTTTATCAACATTGGATAATATGGATAAAACGATTCGATTATAGGAAGAGTATAAATGAAGTTATCTTAAAAGTTTGAAATAAGAAAATATCAGTTTGCCTTAACTTTTGACATAATTAAAGGTGATTTCTGGAATTCAAGGGATTTAAAGGAAATCTTTATAATCTGTATAAGATTTGATTCTCCGGTAATTAAGGAAATTAAAATTGCCTTGATTGTTGTGTCTAGAATTTTGCTATAAATTAGCTTCTTCTGTTTCATTATCTTCACCACTTCTATACTTTCTTTCTCAATTCATACTTCCAAAGATTGTGAAAATGCTCCTTCCAGTTCTTATCCTGGATATTTTTCTGACTATCGTTTCTGTCATTCTTCTTTTTCATTTACCCCCAGAGGAATCTGTTTACTTCTACAATTACCTTGGGGTTATAGTATTTTTAATTCTCCCGTGTCTTTATGTTGCTATACGCATTGATATACACGGTTTGTAATTTCCGTGTTGTTATCGGGCTTTATATTTTCCCTTATATGTCGGAGCTTTATGCTTTTGTTTCTTCTTCTCGACTTCAAGTCAAGCGAATAATGGTCCAGAACTCGTAGGTATGAAGTTTCGAATGATCATAATTTATAAAGTAGAAAGGAAAGGTAATAGCACGATTTGATTTGTCAAATTACCAGAATATTCGAAAAAGACCGAATCATCAAGAAAAATATTTTCTTGATATGTTTAGAGGTTAAATAGAATGTAAGAGTCGTGTAACATGGCGAATGGTGATTTATACAGTCTATGAATCATCATCTTCCATTAAAAATTTAGCATGACTTACTGTAATATAATCACATTGGCCTGACGTCATTATATTATACTAACTCATGCTTCAATTCCCAACACTTCTTCAAATCATTCATAATTTAAACTTGAATTTTACAGAATATAGAAACTAATACAGTTTCCTTTATGATGTGATAAAGATATCGCAAAGAGATAATTAATTACGGACAAGAATCGTTATGATGATATCATCAGAAATATAGAGGATATTTATGATGATATTTTGGAATTTCTAAGTTCGAAAGTTGATGAAGAAAAATTTTCCGCAAGCTTTTAACATGACTTTGGAGCAAGATATTCTCTAAAGAATTCATCGGATCCAGAATTACCTGGATTCTTTGAATATAGGGTTTGGTCCCTGTATTTTTCCTTGGTCTCCTCCATGGTTAGCTCAATCCGTTTTTCAGTTCCAAATTTTCTTTTGAGCTTTTCCAACATACCATTCTTTATTATAAAACTTTTGGCCATTGAGACCATCTACAATTTTGCTGTTTCCTCTGCATTTAATGCAGCCATATTTGAATCATTGGTTATCAATCCGAGATGGTTTCAAGAAATTTCGTTTTTAGATGATTAAACGCTGATTGTAATCGTCAACGGATCTAATGGTTGATGAATAGGCGTTGTTGATTTCAAAAGAAATGAACGATAATTTCGGTGGTTTGATGTGATAATTCATCATAGAATACGAATGAATATAATTCATGAATGTAGTGATTTTTTTAGAAGGATAACACCTGCTAAAGCTTTACTTGGATTCTGATATGTCAAAATTAGAATAGATAATTGAATTTGTATGAAGATAGTTGTTCTTTTTAGTGAACGGATACATATATCTTGTGGATGTATAGTTACTGATTATTGAATCAGAATTTGTAGAATGTACGGTGTAACATATTAATGTGAAATCTAAATATTTCTCAGGTATTACCTACCCGTTAAAATATTTTCACAATTAACAGTTTGTACAAAAGAATTACAATCTTTATAAAGATATACGTTCATATATGTATTCTTCAGATAGGTTTAATGAGTAATATAATATTAAACTCATTTAATTTGCTGTTGAAATGAGAGTAAATAATCTCCAAAATCTTAGAGATTTCATAATTGTCGCGAAATATTTCGCTAATGAAGTTATGATTCAATAGTTCATCGTTCATTATTATAGATATACCTTGGTGTATGATGTTGGTGCTCGTGTAATCCTTGTGAAATTCACAAGACACGAATAATATTTTTCTAAAAAGTTTCGAGTATATAAAAAATGGAAGTATACAATCAATCTTGTATTTGAGTAATACACTTGGTTTATTATGAAACGAAGTTTATTGTGTTGAAGCAGTGATTAACGATTGTTAAGTCGTTAACAAAGGATATACATCATAGCATATTGTGATATGAATTAACCAAGTAGTACATACTAGTTAAGATTCACACATAATAGCTTAGTACGAAAAGATTTATTATTGTTCCAATCCATATATATAAAGTATACATATATAGTTCTTCAGGAAGAATGAGTCAATACATCTTAACTCATTATTACTAATATTCCTTGGTATCTATGGGGCGTATGATGTTGATGTTCGAGGTACTGAGTGTGATGTTGAGGCTTGGGATGCGGATGTTGTTGTTGGTGAAACTAATGCTGTTGGTGGTGATGCTGATGGTACTGGTTATGCTGCTGTTGCTGCTGCTGGTGTTCGTAGGTTTCGCACCATATTCTCCAGAGCCACCACTCGAGCGCGAAGCTCGTTGACTTCTTCTATTATTCCGGGATGATTGGCGTTTCGGACAAGTGGATGAATAAGATCTAGAATTTTAGATATTATATATTCGTGACTGGATATCCTGGAAATGAGGGTGAAAATAGTGTTCCGAACGGGTTCGCCGGTAAGTGAAATGTCCCGTTCTTATTGATTAAAAAACGTTCCATATTAATTGATTTCGTTGCGAGGTTTTGACCTCTATATGAGACGTTTTTCAAAGACTGCATTCATTTTAAAACAAACCATAACCTTTATTTCATCAATAAAGGTTTAAAAAGCTTTACGTAGATTATCAAATAATGATAATCTAAAATATCCTGTTTACACACGACCATTACATAATGGTTTACAATACAAATATGTTACAACAAAATAAGTTTCTTGAATGTAGTTTTTACACAATATCATACAAACATGGACTCCAAATCTCGTCCTTATTTAAGTATGCGACAGCGGAAGCTCTTAATAATCACCTGAGAATAAACATGCTTAAAACGTCAAAAAAATGTTGGTGAGTTATAGGTTTAACCTATATATATCAAATCATAATAATAGACCACAAGATTTCATATTTCAATACACATCCCATACATAGAGATAAAAGTCATTCATATGGTGAACACCTGGTAACCGACATTAACAAGATGCATATATAAGAATATCCCCATCATTCCGGGACACCCTTCGGATATGATATAAATTTCGAAGTACTAAAGCATCCGGTACTTTGGATGGGGCTTGTTGGGCCCGATAGATCTATCTTTAGGATTCGTGTCAATTAGGGTGTCTGTTCCCTAATTCTTAGATTACCAGACTTAATAAAAAGGGGCATATTCGATTTCGATAATTCAACCATAGAATGTAGTTTCACGTACTTGTGTCTATTTTGTAAATCATTTATAAAACCTGCATGTATTCTCATCCCAAAAATATTAGATTTTAAAAGTGGGACTATAACTCACTTTCACAGATTTTTACTTCGTCGGGAAGTAAGACTTGGCCACTGGTTGATTCACGAACCTATAACAATATATACATATATATCAAAGTATGTTCAAAATATATTTACAACACTTTTAATATATTTTGATGTTTTAAGTTTATTAAGTCAGCTGTCCTCGTTAGTAACCTACAACTAGTTGTCCACAGTTAGATGTACAGAAATAAATCGATAAATATTATCTTGAATCAATCCACGACCCAGTGTATACGTATCTCAGTATTGATCACAACTCAAACTATATATATTTTGGAATCAACCTCAACCCTGTATAGCTAACTCCAACATTCACATATAGAGTGTCTATGGTTGTTCCGAAATATATATAGATGTGTCGACATGATAGGTCGAAACATTGTATACGTGTCTATGGTATCTCAAGATTACATAATATACAATACAAGTTGATTAAGTTATGGTTGGAATAGATTTGTTACCAATTTTCACGTAGCTAAAATGAGAAAAATTATCCAATCTTGTTTTGCCCATAACTTCTTCATTTTAAATCCGTTTTGAGTGAATCAAATTGCTATGGTTTCATATTGAACTCTATTTTATGAATCTAAACAGAGAAAGTATAGGTTTATAGTCGGAAAAATAAGTTACAAGTCGTTTTTGTAAAGGTAGTCATTTCAGTCGAAAGAACGACGTCTAGATGACCATTTTAGAAAACATACTTCCACTTTGAGTTTAACCATAATTTTTGGATATAGTTTCATGTTCATAATAAAAATCATTTTCTCAGAATAACAACTTTTAAATCAAAGTTTATCATAGTTTTTAATTAACTAACCCAAAACAGCCCGCGGTGTTACTACGACGGCGTAAATCCGGTTTTACGATGTTTTTCGTGTTCCAGGTTTTAAATCATTAAGTTAGCATATCATATAGATATAGAACATGTGTTTAGTTGATTTTAAAAGTCAAGTTAGAAGGATTAACTTTTGTTTGCGAACAAGTTTAGAATTAACTAAACTATGTTCTAGTGATTACAAGTTTAAACCTTCGAATAAGATAGTTTTATATGTATGAATCGAATGATGTTATGAACATCATTACTACCTTAATTTCCTTGGATAAACCTACTGGAAAAGAGAAAAATGGATCTAGCTTCAATGGATCCTTGGATGGCTCGAAGTTCTTGAAGCAGAATCATGACACGAAAACAAGTTCAAGTAAGATCATCACTTGAAATAGATTGTTATAGTTATAGAAATTGAACCAAAGTTTGAATATGATTATTACCTTGTATTAGAATGATAACCTACTGTAAGAAACAAAGATTTCTTGAGGTTGGATGATCACCTTACAAGATTGGAAGTGAGCTAGCAAACTTGAAAGTATTCTTGATTTTATGAAACTAGAACTTTTGGAATTTATGAAGAACACTTAGAACTTGAAGATAGAACTTGAGAGAGATCAATTAGATGAAGAAAATTGAAGAATGAAAGTGTTTGTAGGTGTTTTTGGTCGTTGGTGTATGGATTAGATATAAAGGATATGTAATTTTGTTTTCATGTAAATAAGTCATGAATGATTACTCATATTTTTGTAATTTTATGAGATATTTCATGCTAGTTGCCAAATGATGGTTCCCACATGTGTTAGGTGACTCACATGGGCTGCTAAGAGCTGATCATTGGAGTGTATATACCAATAGTACATACATCTAAAAGCTGTGTATTGTACGAGTACGAATACAGGTGCATACGAGTAGAATTGTTGATGAAACTGAACGAGGATGTAATTGTAAGCATTTTTGTTAAGTAGAAGTATTTTGATAAGTGTATTGAAGTCTTTCAAAAGTGTATAAATACATATTAAAACACTACATGTATATACATTTTAACTGAGTCGTTAAGTCATCGTTAGTCGTTACATGTAAATGTAGTTTTGAAACCTTTAGGTTAACGATCTTGTTAAATGTTGTTAACCCAATGTTTCTAATATCAAAAGAGATTTTTAAATTATTATATTATCATGATATTATGATGTACGAATATCTCTTAATATGATATATATACATTAAATGTCGTTACAACGATAATCGTTACATATATGTCTCGTTTCAAAATCAATAAGTTAGTAGTCTTGTTTTTACATATGTAGTTCATTGTTAATATACTTAATGATATGTTTAATTATCATAATATAATGTTAACTATATATATAACCATATATATGTCATCATATAGTTTTTACAAGTTTTAACGTTCGTGAATCACCGGTCAACTTGGGTGGTCAATTGTCTATATGAAACCTATTTCAATTAATCAAGTCTTAACAAGTTTGATTGCTTAACATGTTGGAAACATTTAATCATGTAAATATCACTCTCAATTAATATATATAAACATGGAAAAGTTCGGGTCACTACAGTACCTACCCGTTAAATAAATTTCGTCCCGAAATTTTAAGCTGTTGAAGGTGTTGACGAATCTTCTGGAAATAGATGCGGGTATTTCTTATTCATCTGATCTTCATGCTCCCAGGTGAACTCGGGTCCTCTACGAACATTCCATCGAACCTTAACAATTGGTATCTTGTTTTGCTTAAGTCTTTTAACCTCACGATCCATTATTTCGACGGGTTCTTCGATGAATTGAAGTTTTTCGTTGATTTGGATTTCATCTAATGGAATAGTGAGATCTTCTTTAGCAAAACATTTCTTCAAATTCGAGACGTGGAAAGTGTTATGTACAGCCGCGAGTTGTTGAGGTAACTCAAGTCAGTAAGCTACTGGTCCGACACGATCAATAATCTTGAATGGTCCAATATACCTTGGATTTAATTTCCCTCGTTTACCAAATCGAACAACGCCTTTCCAAGGTGCAACTTTAAGCATGACCATCTCTCCAATTTCAAATTCTATATCTTTTCTTTTAATGTCAGCGTAGCTCTTTTGTCGACTTTGGGCGGTTTTCAACCGTTGTTGAATTTGGATGATCTTCTCGGTAGTTTCTTGTATAATCTCCGGACCCGTAATCTGTCTATCCCCCACTTCACTCCAACAAATAGGAGACCTGCACTTTCTACCATAAAGTGCTTCAAACGGCGCCATCTCAATGCTTGAATGGTAGCTGTTGTTGTAGGAAAATTCTGCTAACGGTAGATGTCGATCCCAACTGTTTCCGAAATCAATAACACATGCTCGTAGCATGTCTTCAAGCGTTTGTATCGTCCTTTCACTCTGCCCATCAGTTTGTGGATGATAGGCAGTACTCATGTCTAGACGAGTTCCTAATGCTTGCTGTAATGTCTGCCAGAATCTTGAAATAAATCTGCCATCCCTATCAGAGATAATAGAGATTGGTATTCCATGTCTGGAGACGACTTCCTTCAAATACAGTCGTGCTAACTTCGCCATCTTGTCATCTTCTCTTATTGGCAGGAAGTGTGCTGATTTGGTGAGACGATCAACTATTACCCAAATAGTATCAAAACCACTTGCAGTCCTTGGCAATTTAGTGATGAAATCCATGGTAATGTTTTCCCATTTCCATTCCGGGACCTTGGCAATTTAGTGATGAAATCCATGGTAATGTTTTCCCATTTCCATTCCGGGATTTCGGGTTGTTGAAGTCGACCTGATGGTTTTTGATGCTCAGCTTTGACCTTAGAACACGTCAAACATTCTCCTACGTATTTAGCAACATCGGCTTTCATACCCGGCCACCAAAAATGTTTCTTGAGATCCTTGTACATCTTCCCCGTTCCAGGATGTATTGAGTATCTGGTTTTATGAGCTTCTCTAAGTACCATTTCTCTTATATCTCCAAATTTTGGTACCCAAATCCTTTCAGCCCTATACCGGGTTCCGTCTTCCCGAATATTAAGATGTTTCTCCGATCCTTTGGGTATTTCATCCTTTAAATTTCCCTCTTTTAAAACTCCTTGTTGCGCCTCCTTTATTTGAGTAGTAAGGTTATTATGAATCATTATATTCATAGATTTTACTCGAATGGGTTCTCTGTCCTTCCTGCTCAAGGCATCGGCTACCACATTTGCCTTCCTCGGGTGGTAACGAATCTCAAAGTCGTAATCATTCAACAATTCAATCCACCTACGCTGCCTCATATTCAGTTGTTTCTGATTAAATATGTGTTGAAGACTTTTGTGGTCGGTATATATAATACTTTTGACCCCATATAAGTAGTGCCTCCAAGTCTTTAATGCAAAAATAACCGCTCCTAATTACAAATCATGCGTCGTATAATTTTGTTCGTGAATCTTCAATTGTCTAGACGCATAAGCAATCACCTTCGTTCGTTGCATTAATACACAACTGAGACCTTGCTTTGATGCGTCACAATAAATCACAAAATCATCATTCCCTTCAGGCAATGACAATATAGGTGCCGTAGTTAGCTTTTTCTTCAATAACTGAAACGCTTTCTCTTATTCATCATTCCATTCAAATTTCTTCCCTTTATGCGTTAATGCAGTCAAGGGTTTTGCTATTCTGGAAAAGTCTTGGATGAACCTTCTGTAGTAACCAGCTAGTCCTAAAAACTGGCGTATGTGTTTCGGAGTTTTCGGGGTTTCCCACTTTTCAACAGTTTCTATCTTTGCCGGATCCACCTTAATACCTTCTTTGTTCACTATGTGACCGAGGAATTGAACTTCTTCTAACCAAAATGCACACTTTGAAAACTTAGCGTACAGTTTTTCCTTCCTCAATACTTCTAACACCTTTCTCAAATGTTCACCGTGTTCTTGGTCATTCTTTGAGTAAATAAGTATGTCATCAATGAAAACAATGACAAACTTGTTAAGGTATGGTCCACACACTCGGTTCATAAGGTCCATGAACACAGCTGGTGCATTAGTTAAACCAAACGGCATGACCATAAACTCGTAATGACCGTAACGTGTTCTGAAAGCAGTCTTTGGAATATCATCTTCTTTCACCCGCATTTGATGATACCCGGAACGTAAGTCAATCTTTGAATAAACAGATGAGCCTTGTAGTTGATCAAATAAGTCGTCGATTCTCGGTAGTGGGTAGCGGTTCTTGATGGTAAGTTTGTTCAACTCTCGGTAGTCGATACACAACCTGAATGTACCATCTTTCTTCTTGACAAACAAAACAGGAGCTCCCCACGGTGATGTGCTTGGTCGAATGAAACCACGCTCTAAAAGTTCTTGTAATTGGCTTTGCAGTTCTTTCATCTCGCTGGGTGCGAGTCTGTAAGGAGCACGAGCTATTGGTGCAGCTCCTGGTACAAGATCTATTTGAAATTCAACGGATCGATGTGGGGGTAATCCCGGTAATTCTTTCGGAAATACATCGGGAAATTCTTTTGCAATGGGAACATCATTGATGCTCTTTTCTTCAGTTTGTACTTTCTCGACGTGTGCTAGAACAGCATAGCAACCTTTTCTTATTAGTTTTTGTGCCTTCAAATTACTAATAAGATGTAGCTTCGTGTTGCCCTTTTCTCCGTACACCATTAAGGGTTTTCCTTTTTCTCGTATAATGCGAATTGCATTTTTGTAACAAACGATCTCTGCTTTCACTTCTTTCAACCAGTCCATACCGATTATCACATCAAAACTCCCTAAATCTACTGGTATCAAATCAATCTTAAATGTTTCGCTAACCAGTTTAATTTCTCGATTCCGACATATATTATCTGCTGAAATTAATTTACCATTTGCTAATTCGAGTAAAAATTTACTATCCAAAGGCGTCAATGGACAACTTAATTTAGCACAAAAATCTCTACTCATATAGCTTCTATCCGCACCCGAATCAAATAAAACGTAAGCAGATTTATTGTCAATAAGAAACGTACCCGTAACAAGCTCCGAGTCTTCTTGTGCCTCTGCCGCATTAATATTGAAAACTCTTCCGCGGCCTTGTCCATTCGTGTTCTCCTGGTTCGGACAATTTCTAATAATGTGGCCCGGTTTTCCACATTTATGACAAACTACATTGGCATAACTTGCTCCGACACTACTTGCTCCGCCATTACTCGTTCCGACACCATTTGTTCCTTTCGTTCTATTAACCCCTGGTCCGTAGACCTCACACTTCATCGCGCTATGACCATTTCTTTTACACTTGTTGCAAAATTTGGTGCAGAACCCCGAGTGATACTTTTCACACCTTTGGCATAGCTGCTTCTGATTGTTGTTGTTGTTGTTGCGGTTATTATTGTTGTTGAGATGATTGTTGTAGTTGCTGTTGTTGTTGTTGTTGTTGTTGTTGTTGTTGGGCCATTTGTTGTAGTTGCGATTGATGTTGCGATTGTTGGGATAATTGTTGCGATTGCTGTTGTTGTTGTATTGGTGATTCTTATCACCGTTTTCCTCCCACTTTCTTTTGACTTGCTTCACATTGGCCTCTTCAGCAGTCTGTTCTTTAATTCTTTCTTCAATCTGGTTCACTAGTTTGTGAGCCATTCTACATGCCTGTTGTATGGAGGCGGGCTCGTGTGAACTTATATCTTCTTGGATTCTTTCCGGTAATCCTTTCACAAACGCATCGATCTTCTCTTCCTCATCTTCGAATGCTCCCGGACACAATAGGCACAATTCTGTGAATCGTCTTTCGTACGTGGTAATATCAAATCCTTGGGTTCGTAACCCTCTAAGTTCTGTCTTGAGCTTATTGACCTCGGTTCTGGGACGGTACTTCTCGTTCATCAAGTGCTTGAATGCTGACCACGGTAGTGCGTACGCATCGTCTTGTCCCACTTGCTCTAGATAGGTATTCCACCATGTTAACACAGAACCTGTGAAGGTATGCGTAGCGTACTTCACTTTGTCCTCTTCAGTACACTTACTTATGGCAAACACCGATTCGACCTTCTCGGTCCACCGTTTCAATCCGATCGGTCCTTCGGTTCCATCAAATTCCAAAGGTTTGCAGGCAGTGAATTCTTTGTAGGTGCATCCTACACGATTTCCTGTACTGCTAGATCCAAGGTTATTGTTGGTATGTAGCGCAGCCTGTACTGCGGCTATGTTTGAAGCTAGAAAAGTACGGAATTCCTCTTCATTCATATTCACGGTGTGTCGAGTAGTCGGTGCCATTTCCTTCAAAATAGTCAAATGGAACAAGTTAATCATACAGAATATTAAGAGTAGTTAATAGTATTTCGTAGCATAATATGAACTCATTTATAAAAGCTTTTTCTTCATATTAGCGTTTTATAAGTTTAAATTCGGGTAGTACCTACCCGTTAAGTTCATACTTAGTAGCTAATATACAATTCAACTACTACAATTCTATATGAAAAACTGATTATAATAATATTTCACGTTCAAACTTTTTCACAATATTTTACAAACTTACAATACCGCTTATTTTACATATAGCATGAAATATAGCACACAATAAATTTGATACAAGATGGTTGTGAAGATAATTCTAGCTAGTACACAAGTCGTTCAGCAAAGGCAATAAAGACACGTAATTCATACGTCCAGAAACAAGTCATGCATTCTGGTTTTACTAGGATTACTTCTCATCCTTGGTCTTGTGGAACATAACCGTTATGGCCGTTGATAAGACAGCGTGTTGTAACGTCGTCAAAGGGACGAGGGTTACGTAATGTCCAACAGTCCCGTAATAATCTAAAAACCTCATTTCTTACCCCAATTACCGACTCCGTCAATTGTGGAAACGTTTTGTTTAATAGTTGTAGCCCGATGTTCTTGTTCTCGCTTTGGTGAGAAGCGAACATTACTAATCCGTAAGCATAACATGCTTCTTTATGTTGCATGTTAGCCGCTTTTTCTAAATCACAAAGTCCAATATTCGGATATATTGAGTCAAAATAATTTCTTAACCCGTTGCGTAAAATAGCATTTGGGTTCCCCGCAATATATGCGTCAAAGTAAACACATCGTAACTTATGGGTTTCCCAATGTGATATCCCCCATCTTTCAAACGAAAGTCTCTTATAAACCAAGACATTCTTGGAACGTTCTTCGAATGTCTTACAAACTGATCTCACCTTAAATAGTTGTGCCGAGGAATTCTGACCGACTCTAGACAAGATTTCATCAATCATGTCTCCGGGTAGGTCTCTTAAAATATTGGGTTGTCTATCCATTTTGTGTTTTTAAACTGTAAAATAGACAAGAGTTAGATTCATAAAAAAAATACTTATTAATACAAGCAATTTTTACATATATCATAAAGCATAAGCACACTATATTACATATATTACACCACACGAATACAACTATCTTATTCTGACTCGCTCGTTTCTTCTTCTTCGGTTTTGGTTCGTTTTGCCAAGTTTCTAGGGATATATGATGTTCCCCTAATACGAGCCGTAATTTTCCACATTGGTTTAGAAAAACCTGGTGGTTTAGAGGTTCCCGGGTCATTGTTACAACTTAAGGACTTCGGGGGTTGACGATACATATAAAGTTCATCGGGGTTGGAATTAGATTTCTCTATTTTTATGCCCTTTCCCTTATTATTTTCTTTTGCCTTTTTAAATTCAGTTGGGGTAATTTCTATAACATCATCGGAATTCTCGTCGGAATCCGATTCATCGGAGAATTGGTAATCCTCCCAATATTTTACTTCCTTGGCGGAAACACCATTGACCATAATTAACCTTGGTCGGTTGGTTGAGGATTTTCTTTTACTTAACCGTTTTATTATTTCCCCAACCGGTTCTATTTCTTCATCCGGTTCCGATTCTTCTTCCGGTTCCGATTCTTCTTCCGGTTCCTCTTCGGGAACTTGTGAATCAGTCCACGAATCATTCCAATTTACATTTGACTCTTCATTATTATTAGGTGAGTCAATGGGACTTGTTCTAGAGGTAGACATCTATCACATAATATCAAACGCGTTAAGAGATTAATATATCACATAATATTCACATGTTAAAAATATATAGTTTCCAACAAAATTTGTTAAGCAATCATTTTTCAACTAAACACGGTCGAAGTCCAGACTCACTAATGCATCCTAACAAACTCGATAAGACACACTAATGCAAAATTCTGGTTCTCTAATACCAACGCTCGGATACCAACTGAAATGTCCCGATCTTATTGATTAAAAAACGTTCCATATTAATTGATTTCGTTGCGAGGTTTTGACCTCTATATGAGACGTTTTTCAAAGACTGCATTCATTTTAAAACAAACCATAACCTTTATTTCATCAATAAAGGTTTAAAAAGCTTTACGTAGATTATCAAATAATGATAATCTAAAATATCCTGTTTACACACGACAATTACATAATGGTTTACAATACAAATATGTTACAACAAAATAAGTTTCTTGAATGCAGTTTTTACACAATATCATACAAACATGGACTCCAAATCTCGTCCTTATTTAAGTATGCGACAGCGGAAGCTCTTAATAATCACCTGAGAATAAACATGCTTAAAACGTCAACAAAAATGTTGGTGAGTTATAGGTTTAACCTATATATATCAAATCATAATAATAGACCACAAGATTTCATATTTCAATACACATCCCATACATAGAGATAAAAGTCATTCATATGGTGAACACCTGGTAAACGACATTAACAAGATGCATATATAAGAATATCCCCATCATTCCGGGACACCCTTCGGATATGATATAAATTTCGAAGTACTAAAGCATCCGGTACTTTGGATGGGGCTTGTTGGGCCCGATAGATCTATCTTTAGGATTCGCGTCAATTAGGGTGTCTGATTCCTAATTCTTAGATTACCAGACTTAATAAAAAGGGGCATATTCGATTTCGATAATTCAACCATAGAATGTAGTTTCACGTACTTGTGTCTATTTTGTAAATCATTTATAAAACCTGCATGTATTCTCATCCCAAAAATATTAGATTTTAAAAGTGGGACTATAACTCACTTTCACAGATTTTTACTTCGTCGGGAAGTAAGACTTGGCCACTGGTTGATTCACGAACCTATAACAATATATACATATATATCAAAGTATGTTCAAAATATATTTACAACACTTTTAATATATTTTGATGTTTTAAGTTTATTAAGTCAGCTGTCCTCGTTAGTAACCTACAACTAGTTGTCCACAGTTAGATGTACAGAAATAAATCGATAAATATTATCTTGAATCAATCCACGACCCAGTGTATACGTATCTCAGTATTGATCACAACTCAAACTATATATATTTTGGAATCAACCTCAACCCTGTATAGCTAACTCCAACATTTACATATAGAGTGTCTATGGTTGTTCCGAAATATATATAGATGTGTCGACATGATAGGTTGAAACATTGTATACGTGTCTATGGTATCTCAAGATTACATAATATACAATACAAGTTGATTAAGTTATGGTTGGAATAGATTTGTTACCAATTTTCACGTAGCTAAAATGAGAAAAATTATCCAATCTTGTTTTACCCATAACTTCTTCATTTTAAATCCGTTTTGAGTGAATCAAATTGCTATGGTTTCATATTGAAATCTATTTTATGAATCTAAACAGAAAAAGTATAGGTTTATAGTCGGAAAAATAAGTTACAAGTCGTTTTTGTAAAGGTAGTCATTTCAGTCGAAAGAACGACGTCTAGATGACCATTTTAGAAAACATACTTCCACTTTGAGTTTAACCATAATTTTTGGATATAGTTTCATGTTCATAATAAAAATCATTTTCTCAGAATAACAACTTTTAAATCAAAGTTTATCATAGTTTTTAATTAACTAACCCAAAACAGCCCGCGGTGTTACTACGACGGCGTAAATCCGGTTTTACGGTGTTTTTCGTGTTCCAGGTTTTAAATCATTAAGTTAGCATATCATATAGATATAGAACATGTGTTTAGTTGATTTTAAAAGTCAAGTTAGAAGGATTAACTTTTGTTTGCGAACAAGTTTAGAATTAACTAAACTATGTTCTAGTGATTACAAGTTTAAACCTTCGAATAAGATAGTTTTATATGTATGAATCGAATGATGTTATGAACATCATTACTACCTTAATTTCCTTGGATAAACCTATTGGAAAAGAGAAAAATGGATCTAGCTTCAATGGATCCTTGGATGGCTCGAAGTTCTTGAAGCAGAATCATGACACGAAAACAAGTTCAAGTAAGATCATCACTTGAAATAAGATTGTTATAGTTATAGAAATTGATCCAAAGTTTGAATATGATTATTACCTTGTATTAGAATGATAACCTACTGTAAGAAACAAAGATTTCTTGAGGTTGGATGATCACCTTACAAGATTGGAAGTGAGCTAGCAAACTTGAAAGTATTCTTGATTTTATGAAACTAGAACTTTTGAAATTTATGAAGAACACTTAGAACTTGAAGATAGAACTTGAGAGAGATCAATTAGATTAAGAAAATTGAAGAATTAAAATGTTTATAGGTGTTTTTGGTCGTTGGTGTATGGATTAGATATAAAGGATATGTAATTTTGTTTTCATGTAAATAAGTCATGAATGATTACTCATATTTTTGTAATTTTATGAGATATTTCATGCTAGTTGCCAAATGATGGTTCCCACATGTGTTAGGTGACTCACATGGGCTGCTAAGAGCTGATCATTGGAGTGTATATACCAATAGTACATACATCTAAAAGCTGTGTATTGTACGAGTACGAATACGGGTGCATACGAGTAGAATTGTTGATGAAACTGAACGAGGATGTAATTGTAAGCATTTTTGTTAAGTAGAAGTATTTTGATAAGTGTATTGAAGTCTTTCAAAAGTGTATAAATACATATTAAAACACTACATGTATATACATTTTAACTGAGTCGTTAAGTCATCGTTAGTCGTTACATGTAAATGTTGTTTTGAAACCTTTAGGTTAACGATCTTGTTAAATGTTGTTAACCCAATGTTTATAATATCAAAAGAGATTTTTAAATTATTATATTATCATGATATTATGATGTACGAATATCTCTTAATATGATATATATACATTAAATGTCGTTACAACGATAATCGTTACATATATGTCTCGTTTCAAAATCAATAAGTTAGTAGTCTTGTTTTTACATATGTAGTTCATTGTTAATATACTTAATGATATGTTTAATTATCATAATATAATGTTAACTATATATATAACCATATATATGTCATCATATAGTTTTTACAAGTTTTAACGTTCGTGAATCACCGGTCAACTTGGGTGGTCAATTGTCTATATGAAACCTATTTCAATTAATCAAGTCTTAACAAGTTTGATTGCTTAACATGTTGGAAACATTTAATCATGTAAATATCACTCTCAATTAATATATATAAACATGGAAAAGTTCGGGTCACTACAGTAAGTGCTTCAGGTTCTTCACCAAGAGGTGAATTAGGTTGGTGGAAGGGATTACCTTCTTCTTGTCTCCATTGATTAAGTTTACTATGTACCCATCCCCAATTCATCTAAAATAGATGATGGCTGATTGGTTCGTTTGTTTCGGTTACGCTGCCATTGGAGCTCGAGGAATCGGTTGAGAAATCCATATTATGTGATTTGAATTAGGGTTTGATATGAGATTAGTGTTGAATACTGGATGATATATTCATCTCCTTGAATATGTATATGTAGCAAAAAGATTTCCATAATTTACGGCGAAAATTTAGGAAAAAGTGTTAGACAAAGATTATTGGGATAGATACGATAAGATATAATAAGATATGATGTGTCTATACTCTAATAATGGTAGTATGACTTGTCTAGATGATAAGTATGTAATCTGATAATCTTTTGATTAAAGATTTTCAATTCGTAATGTCCTATTCAGGTACAGGGCTTGAGCTATAGGATCCTTTAAATCAGTAATCCAAACACTTTCTATTCTATAGTTTCGTAGACGTCATCCGTCAGGAAAATTCAATGATCAAAACAACAAGAAAGCAAAGAAAGTAATGAATATGAATAGTGATGACATTATAATGTCTTTGAGATTCTCGATAACTCAATAACATTTTCTGGTTCGCAAACTGATGCATAAAGGCATAAGGCATATAAGTACGTGATATAACAGGGAGTTATATACGTTTGAGTATGAATAGTAACAAATATAGGAGTTTCAAAATTCATGGATAATATTTCATGTAATACATATGTAATACACAAACCATGATAGATGACTTAGGAATGTCAAGAATTTCAGAAATCGTAGTGTCGCATTTAAACGCGGTGGCGTAATTGGATAGTACTTAGAAAGTGAACAGAGTTCTTAGATTGACTTGGCATTCTAAGATAAGTAAAGTTTCTAAAGTATAGTGTAGCATTTAACAATTAAAGGCAACAATTAAAGGCACTATAGTCAAGGAAAGTTGTAGTCCTACATTGCTAAGGTACCTAATTGTATAAGGCACACTTAAAATGCAATCCTGGTTCTCTACAACAGCACTGCTCTGATACCAATCTGTCACACCCCTCAAAATAGACCAGGGGTAATTATGACCAATCATATCATAACACAGTTGTATAAACGAGAACGACTCTATATGAGACTTTTTAAATAAAACCTTTGTTAATAAAACAGCGGAAGCAGTAATACATGTTTACATTATTATTAAAACGTAAAATAAATGTTTATGAACTAAAATATAATATGCGATGTGGACTCCATGCAAGCATCAAATCTATCATCACAAAGTTGCAAACAGCTAGCTCAATCATCACCTGAGACAAAACATGCTTATAGTGTCAACCAAAAAGGTTGAGTGAAATTAACAGGTTTATAAATAATATCCAAAGTTTTAGACCACAAGATTTAGTTTAAAGTTGATTGATATAGAAATATCAATCTAAAAGTGTTGCTGCATTTTGTAATATCGCTACTAAACAAGTTTACCCTATGACACCTTGTACTGTCAGTGTCGTGGAATCATTATTATGTAACCAAAGACCAACGGTCGAATGGTTAGAGACGTTACTCTCAATAGGCCTATTCACAATAATTAAGTTTGCATTTAAACGTAGCAATTAACGATATTACGGTAGGGATTTAGCATGAATCAAAGCATGACATCATAGTTAACAATTTAGTACTTGTGTCTAAGCGTAAAACAATTATAAAGCAAGCATGTGTCTCACCTCAAAAGTTATAAAACAGTTATGAAACAGTAAAAAGTGGGGCTATGAAGTTCACCTTAGTAGCACAAAAGAGTATTCCACGAAAGAATTAAACGGAAGGACGTGATCGAGATCTCAACCTAGAGATAGAACGTATGATCAGACATTGCCTAACAGACAATAGTATATAGTACTATATTGATAGTAATGGTTCACTAAAGAATTTCCATTTTCGGAAGGTTACTATTTATGGAAAGTTTCCACTTATAGTAATTTTCCAATTTTAGAAAGTTCGGGTTAATCTTTAGCAAGATGTTGTATAACTTTACTCAAACTTCGTTGCTATCAAATAAGTCAGGAATGACCAGATGTAACGGGGGCCCAGGACTCTTGACCAGAATCTAAGTCATGGCATTCGAGATCCACAAGCTTACCCATAAATGGCAACCTAGACATCATTCACTTACGACCGTGAGTAGCGATGAAGTTCACATGAATTGTACACATTTGTATTTATTTTGTATTTTCTTTATTATTTCTCTCGGTTTAGAATAATGCAAAAGTAAATTATTTTTAAATACTAATCGTCCCATTTATTTAATTTTTATAATTTTTGCTTGTTTATAAAAGTATAATAATCTCAAAAAAATTTATAATTATTTTTATTATTATTTAATATTTTATTACGAATTTTATATTATTTTTATGTTTAAATACTTAATAATTTGTATTTAATTATAAATAATATTTCATAAATTATCAAAATTATTTTTATACATCATAATACTTATAATACTAACTATAACATGTAAAAATAATTTATATATATTAAATTCGAATTTTTAAAGAATATACAAAAAAAATAAAAGCAATTTGATAAAAAATATAGAAAATACCTCAAGTACTTTCCCAAGTTTGTGAGAGAGTTTTTCCAAAGATTTGATACAAGTTTTTATGAAATGGAAGTGGGTATTTATAGGAAAAAATTGGTTGGTGAAAAGAAAAAATATAAATAAAATAAAGGTGCCAATTTTGACAAAAAAATAAAAACATGTTAAAAATATTTTTATTAAGTTTTTTGTTTTTGAAAATATTTAGTCAAAATTCATGGGCTCATTATTTAATTTAAAAAAAATCTCTTTTTTTATAAGCTAAAAATATATATATAATGATTAAAATAACTTATCATTTAATTAATAATTATGTTTCATATAGTTTTAAATATAATACATATTAATATTAACTAAAGTTATTTTATATAATTAGTGTAAACTTTAGTTAACAAAAAGTGTCGACTAAAAATAAATATTTGATCAATGTCAAATTTAATTATATATTACGTATGGATAACAACCCTATAGTCAAATTAGTCAATTCAGGTATGGAAATATGAGGGTTGTTATATAGTTGGTTAATTAAATTAGATTACCTTAGAACTAGATTACTTTAGATTAGACTACCTTAGACTAGTTTAGATTACCTTAGATTACTTTAGGAATTTAGTTTATTTGCTAAAAATTAAAAACAAAAAGGCATACCCAGTGTATGACCCAAACCCGATCTAGACCAGGGCCGTTGTTATTCGTACCTGATCCAGACACAATAATCTCTAAAGCACGCAAAGAAGCACAAATCTGAAATCGAATGGCGTTAGGCGTTACTTTAGTAGAAAATACCAAACCCTCGATTGAAGGTCGAGGAGGACCGATCAGATTTTTAGAGATTCAAGGACACTCGTTCGAGTTAAAACATTACATCATCCAGCTCATCCAGAATAGCTATCAGTTTCATGGATTACCGAATGACGATCCTAATTCTCACCTTGATAAATTCATATCTCTTTCGAACTCCTACAAACAGCCAGGGATAGGACAAGATATAGTCCGGCTATACTTGTTTCCCTATTTTCTCACTCATCATGCTCAAACTTGGTTTGAATGACTAGAAAAAGATTCCATCACGTCATGGACGGAGATAGCTACTAAATTCCTAACCAAATATTTCCCTCCTTCTAAACAAACCAAATTAAAGAATGACATCATTAACTTCAAACAAAGTTATGATGAATCTCTTTACACTACATGGGAGCGATTCAAAATCCTGCTGAAGAAATGCTGTAATCACCAGCTAGAACGGTCAGCCCAAATCTGCACATTCTACAATGGTCTTACGGTAAATCATAGGATGACGATCGATGCAGCATCTCAAGGGAATCTGATGAACCAAACAGCAGACGAAGCATGGGAATTGCTCCAGAACATGACAATGCATCATCATGACTGGAACAGTGGTGAAACAACTTCATCATCTGCCCCACTCTCTGCACTTAAGAATCAAATAGATGCCATTAAATCCCTCACGGATAAGATGGAATCTCTTGCTAAACAACTCGGAGAATTGAAGACGCAGCCGCAGCAGGTCAACCAAGTCCAGGCTTGTGTTAATTGTACCAACCCGCAACCTACTGAAGAATATCAAGTTGAGTACGAAAACCCTGACGGTTCAGACTGTTACGTTCAATACCCAATTCGTCCACCAAATCCCGGATTCAATCAACAACCTAGGGTTAATCAATTTCAGTGAAGTAATCAATCTTTTCGCTATTGCTACCCACCTTATCCAGCCCAGCAATCTCAATTGACCTACGATCAACCACTTCCACTCAATGATCCGCCAGCTGAGGAAAATTCCCCTACCACCCAGATTACAAAAGCAACTAACCCCACTCTCAGAGCTGATGATCAGTTGACTCAGTTCATTCAAGGGCAACAACAGCTAAATCAGAGAACTGCAGCCAGACAAGATCAGACGGAAATACTAATGAGAAATCAATTGGCTCTGCTCAAAAGTCTAGAAACGCAGCTCAGACAGTTATCACAACGCCTTGAAACCCGATCGCAGGGAAGGTTACCAAGTAATACTATCCAAAATCCCCACATGGATTCCGTAACCCCAGAGGAAGAACCACAGAGAAGGTTAGCTAAGCTCAAGAACAAATCGACATATACTCAGAAGCTGACATCTGAAACTCCAGTTCATGTACCCTATCCTGGAAGGCTACAAGAAGAACCATCCAAGCTTGATTCCTTCAAACTTGATGGAAGATTCCTGGACACTATGTCCAAAGTCCCTAACCAGAAGAGATACATCCGAAGGCTTCTCTCTGCAATGGAAAGGATACCAGATTCTAACAAAATTCTACTGAGTGAAGAATGCTCTGCATTACTCAGGAACTCTCTACCACAGAAACTAGGAGATACGGGCCGATTCATTTTTCTGTGTTCAATCTACCAATCTGGAACCATTCATGCGCTAGCAGATTTAGGAGCAACTATCAACCTGATCCCCTACTCTCTCTATAAGAGATTAGAGTTAGGAGACTTGTCACCAACTAAAATGACAATCCAACTTTCCGATCACACAATTCGATATCCTAAGGGCATAGTTGAGAACGTCTTGGTGAAAGTCGACAAATTCTTGTATCCTACAGATTTCGTAGTAATGGATATTAAGGAAGACCTACACACACCAGTAGTGTTAGGAAGACCTTTCATGAATATGGCTAGGACCGTCATTGATGTGTATAATCAAATCTTGATCTTACGATCACATGGGGAGAGCGTCACCTTCAAAATTGACCGACCAACCGATCTTTCTGGACAGGCAGAGATGTTTGCTATTTCCACCAGACGGATCACTTCCGATGACGAGTCTTCACCACCAGCCGATGATATCGAGATGGGTGTCGAATCAAAGTCTGTAGACGACCCAGAAATGGAAGAAAAGGATCCCAGCGAAGAAATAGAGGAAAAGGAGGAATCTGAAGAGGAAGAGGAAATGGAAGACGTAAAATAAACTGCGACAATACCCGCTCTAAGCACTAAGCATCATGAAGAATTAATTAGGCTTGAGACGGAAGATCACAGTTTAATCATTCGCTTCAAGAAGAAGACCGGCAAGGCTGAGGTTAAGGATATAGAAATTGATCCTGTAAGTATCAAAGTGGAGAATCAGAATACTGAAGAAACCCGTTCATCAGACACATCCTCAGAAGAACAATATACCGATGATGACGAGGAAGAGCAACATGAAGACATTCTGAATAACTTACACTCTCCAACCGAACCAGATCAAGGGGAGCCGGACTCTTCTTCAGATCGGATTCTGGTCATATCTACACACGCAGACATGATAACCTTCATCAATGATACCGATGAATTTGAAGATATTTTCGAAGCCATCCGTAAATCAACAATTGATTTTACGCTACGCTTAACAGAACGAATTATGGCAATCCAAGAAGAACACAACCTCTATCTCTGAAGAGAAGACAATGATGTTGAAATCCTAAAAGAACGCATTCAAGACTTTATCAATTCTCTTCACGATCATATCTACCAAGAAGAAAGGCAACGAGAGCACAATTCAATGGTTCGTACTATTCTTGAGACAAGATTCTGTCGAGATCGGAAGATCATTTACTCTAAGGTTTATAACGCCTTAACCGGATTTGCACTTCCGTTCTCAGCAAACTAACGAGCACTACTGACTCTCATCCGGAAGCACATGGATCTGTCCACTGGACGCCCGACTTATCACTCTGATTTACAAATGATCGAGGATATTCATAGCTTGTTAGCTCTCCTAGAAAGAGATAATTTCGAAAGCACACTAGACAGACTAGTGATTTACGTAACAATTGATCACCATGTTGATCTAATTATCAAAGAGTTACAAGACGCTGTTATGGAGGAAGTAAGGCGAAACAATCCGTTCTCTCATCTTGAACCAGATCGAGTCAACATTGCCACCTATGTTACGAAGCAGATATCACGTATCTTCCACGAATCCACAGATCCTAGTTTCACATTTAAAGCTGGATGTCGGGAGATATACTCAAAGACGGTGACATTAATGCTCGGATCATGATTGCTGTTCACTTCTTTTCAGCTTCGTCTTTTAACAAATCTGTCCAAAGCTACAGACTCTTACTGTGGATATCACCATTCCGAAGACTTCGAAATTCTAAAGATACAGTTTATAACATTGTTTGAAGACCTCCAAAATGAGCATCCCATCAGAGACACAATCACCACCAGCACTGCTTCTATGATTGACATTCATGGGTCAACCAGCAGAGCCGTGGATCAAATTCTCATCGAACTTCAAGACTTATTAAGAGATGAAACTGCGCACTACTTATCTTTCTGAAGATCTTCAAGAGAAGTACCGGATCTTCTACCACTATTGGTCCGACGCTTTCTCAGAATTTACCAGCCAAGACTCACATTCCCTCGAGAAGACCAAGATTTCAACCATCAGCGAGGAATGTTTACTTTTTAAAGCGTCACTACGGTCGAGTCAACGACCTTAAACAAAAAGCGCTTCTCGGGAGGCAACCCGTGCAATAAAGTAGAGTAAAAGAATAAAGGATGACAAATGAGCCGATCAATAAAAGATGCAAGGACTGGAAGACAACCGCATATGCTAGGGGTATTTCTTTCTTTTAGCTACTAGCTCAAGATTCAAACTATGCCACATCCTAGCTTATCACTAAGTGTGGGATAACAACCCAATTAAAACACTAGACAAATAATCCTAAATCTTCAACTAAAACTCTTAATTGTGGGATACACTAGGAACATTGAGGACAATGTTTGTCTAAGTGTGGGTGTGACAACCCGAAAATTTTCGACCAAATTTAAACTTTATCTTTATATTATTCCGACACGATAAGCAAAGTTTGTTAAGTTGAATTTAAAAAAAAAATTAACGTTGTTCATACATTCATTCAACCTCGACCAAACTCCGATGATTCACGAACTATTATATAAATGAAAATGATTTTATATATATATATATATATATATATATATATATATATATATATATATATATATATATATATATATATATATATATATATATTATAGTTTGAAAACGTTAACAAAGTATTAGATGTGTAATACTTTACATGAACGTATTTGTTTCAATATATGTTTAACATATTTATCGAAAGAATTAAAAGGTAATATCAAACAATTGAATTACCAGACACATTGTGATATGATTACGAGTCTCTATTATGAGGTCCACATTGATTTGAGAAATCTTTCCATTTTAACAATATTCGAAAAATGGCAAAGTGATTTTCAAGTAAAAACAAATATGTCAAATAAACGATAACCGAACAAAGATTTTAACGTTATTCTAAATTTTAGAATTTTTCTAAGACTTTTTGACATTTAATTATTGGTACAGTGGATAAAATAACGATCCGTGTCAAACATGGATTAAAAATGGACAACAAATCATGAAATGAGATATGGTTTGATAGGTTGCACATGAAATTTGTTCTTTACATACTTAGTAAATCAAAAACAGACAACAACTCACGTCTAAATTTTTGTAAGACACATAACAACATGCACACTTTGCATTTTCATCTTTTCTATTAATATTAAATATTAATGTTATTATTATTATATTATTTATTATTTATTATTATTGATTTTATTATTAATATTAGTATTGTTATAATATAAAATATTACTTATATTTTAATTGGGACGCGGGGCATGAGACGGACAAATCTTTTTATGGCTAGTTTTATAAAGCTTAAGACCAAAACAAATATATACATTTAAATATAAAAAGTGGAATTTTTATTCATATTATTAGCAACAGATCACAAAATACCGGTCCGTGATAAAACTGTCGGTGGAATGAGACAAAGGGCGGCTAAAATTGCTCTACACCCGTTTCCCTTTTGAATTATTTTATTTACATGAAAGTAATATATTATTATATTTATTTTTATATTATTATATTAATATAAAAAAATGTAATGTATCATTGAAGTGGAATGTGACATAAAGTCACAGATATCTTATTGTTACCTCACGAGAACTTATAGGGATAGTTGGTAATCTAATAGCCACATGAAATTAAATCGATGTTGATATTATTATTATTTTTTTGTTCTTGTTAGACAACGTCATATACATATACATTATATATATTCAGTTCTGCTCAAACACATATTCTATCTATCTATATGTACTCCGAATATTATTATTATTATTATTATTATTATTATTATTATTATTATTATTATTATTATTATTATTATTATTATTATTATTATTAGTAGTAGTAGTATTAATATTTATTATACATAAAATACTACGACGAAGTTATGAGCGAGCGATTTCTAAATGGGTTTTTCAAGCGGGATAGAGCTAAGGAAATTATGGGTTATAGCTATGGAGGTTATGGGTATGGATCGGGGGTATGCTCATGAGTCAAATCTAGTGTTTATCATCTATGTTGCGTCTACGTACTTTCCTGTAATATTGAATCACAATATTGATACGTGAGCACTCATAACTTAACTTTTATATATTATTAATGTATCCCTGACTAGTGCTCGAGTATATAGGATTATGCATGCTTGTACGTTTGATATTGTCGTTAGATAGGTTATGATGAATCCTGAATTAGATACATATGCTACTAAGATAAGGTATATGATATGCATGTCATTGGAAAGCTGGCGAAAAATTAAGAACTTTTCATTTATAATTCGTGTGATTTCGATGAACGGATTAAAAGATACGACCAACTGAATTTTTTGTATTGTATTAAAATGATTATTATTATTACTATCATCGTTATTATCATCGTAATTATTATTATTACAAAATAATATAACTTTTACACATTATTATTATTGTCAATATTATTTTATTAAATAAATATGATACAAATATATTTTTACCACGCGTAATATAATTACATTAATAATACATACCACTATAGTTTTACGATATTAATTGAACTTCATAAATTTTATAAAAGTATATTTTTATCGTATATAAATTTTAATATATTTTTTATTAATAAATGATTTTTATTATTTACTTTAATAAAAACCGATAAATATATTTAAAACGACTATATTTATGCTATATAATAAACAAGTATAGATTTTGGATATCATTTTGAGTCAAGTTGACTTTTGTTGACTTTTGCATGATAATCTCGAGCATTAGGATTGTGATACAGTATGACCTGACCTAGCTTATTAGACATGTATTGACCAACATATGTTCTCTGGGTTGAGATCTACGGTTATTTTGCATTCCGAGTTTCGGTCACATTTTGGTGAATGACCTTATGTGCTGCTAAGGTGAGTTTATAGATCCCTTTTTAAATGCTTTAAATATTTTGGGCTGAGAATACGTGCAATTTATTTTAAACGCAATGGATACAAGTACATACTTAATTCTACACTGAGTTAACCGAAAATCCCTTAACTTTGGTAACTAGTAGCTGCCAGTACATAGGATGTGGACTGGTGGGCTCGAATAATAGTATATGGATCCATATGGCTTGACATCCCCGTCCGAGCTAGAGCGCTAGCCTTTTAACGGACGTATGTTATTTGAGTTTATGACACGTTGGTTTGCGTGTATTAAAACGAATCGGGTAATTATCATTATAAAGTTAAGTTTAGTTACCAGGGTGCTCTGTTACGTAGAATCTTTTGATAAACGTTTCGGATGAAACAACTGAAATCTTGTGATCTACCTTTATATACAGATTATGCACAACATTAAAATTATGAACTCACCAACCTATGTGTTGACACTTTTAAGCATGTTTATTCTCAGGTTCCTAGAAGTCTTCCGCTGTTTGCTTATACGTTATACAAGCTATGTGCATGGAGTCATACATGCTTTATTCGAGAAAACTTTGCATTCACAAAATCATCACCATGTATCTTATTTGACTGCTTGGTCAACGGATGTATTGTTAAAAACTATTATATACGGTGATTGTCTATATGTAGAAATCATCAGATGTCGAAAACTTTGAATTTATATATTCATTTATGGTATGTCTTTTCAAAAGAATGCAATGTTTACAAAATGTATCATATAGAGGTCAAAACCTCACTATGAAATCAATGAATGATGTATTCGTCCAAAGGGATTTGGACGGGTAATCACAGTTGGCATCAGAGCTTGAGGTCATAGGGAACCAGAATTTGTATTAGTGTGTTTAACTGGTAATTTCTAGGATGCATTAGTGAGTCTGGACTATGACTGTATCTGTTTTTACCGAGTTTTGCTTATCATTTTTGAGTCTAGACACGTTTTCCTGTAATTATTGCATAGATAGTATACAGACGAATTCATATCTTAACATATCTGTTACTGTAAACTTTTCCTGACATCTTTCGAAAATTTCTCCGTAATTTATGGGATTTTGGTATTATATATACATATGTAAATTATGTGTTGAAGAATACCAATCTAAGTCCTATAATCAATTTCATATCAAAAATCATCTCTCTAATTATACAAGATGGATCCCGTATCTAGTTTAAATTCCTTAAACTCCGACAGCTATTCCGATATGGATATTCACCTGAACTCCGAAGACAGTGTAACCGGAATAGATTAACTAATCAGCCATCACCTATTCTGGATGAATTGGGGATGGGTTCGTAGCTTACTTAGTCATTGGAGACAAGAAGAAGGTGATCCCTTCCATCCACCACATTCCCCTATTGGCGAAGAACCTGAAGCACTTACCGGTGAACCTGTTCGTAATACCATTTTCTCTCTCATTTCCAGAGTATCTCATCATGATTATATACTATCTCAAATTCTAGATCTTATTCATCTGCTTGTCCGAACCGCCAATCATCCCGGTGTAGTAGAAGAAGTCAACGAGCTTCGCGCTCGGGTAGTGGCTTTGGAGAATATGGTGCAAAGATTACAAGCACCAACAGCATCACCGGCATCAACAGTACCACCATCATCAACACCAACATTACCATTACCACCATCAACAACTCACCGGCATCAACAGTACCACCATCATCAACACCAACAGTACCATTACCACCATCAACAACATCTACATCCCATGATTCAACATCACAAGATGTTCCACGAGCATTAACGTCATACGCACCATAGATATCAAGGAGTACCAACAACAATAACCGATGAAGTATTGATTCATAACTTCATTGGAGAAATATTCTACGGCGGTTATGTAATATCTAAAGTTTTAGAGATTATATTCTAGTCCTAATCAAAAACCAGATGAGATTAATATTATGTTAACTCATTAAATCCATGATTACATCTAAATAAAATATATATGTAGGTATATTTTCATAAAGATTGTAATTAAAAATCCTTCTGTACAAACTGTTAATGGTGAGAATATTTTAACGGGTAGGTAATACCCGAGAGATATATAAATTCACAATTAATATGTTACATTCTTCGATTCTGATTCAGCAATCATCAACTATACTCACTACTTTCACAATGATATACATTATTTCATAGAAATCAAAACAATCGTTTCCATCCAAACTCAATTTCATATTCTGATTTTGACAGATCAGAATCCAAGTCAAGACTCAACAAGAGACATCACTCTTAAATCTATACATCTTTTAAAGCTATACTTTGACTTCAAAACTATAATAGAACATCACTTCTACCCAGAAAAATATTCATATCATTCAAAATTCTAGAACATCATATGTATATTAACAATTACAATCTGTGTTCAAACCCTTCAAAATTTCTAAAGACACTTCAAATAATGAACAATCGAGATGATGATCCGACCACATATTACCCATAGTCTTGCACCTGAAAAACTCTCAAAACCAAAGTCATAGTTTAACACGTATCCGTGTCAGATCTTTTGGCATTTATTAGTAAAAATAACTTTTCAATCCCTTTTTAAGGTAGACAGTTTTGTCACAGCTCCAACAAATCAACTTCAATTGTTCATTCGAATAAGCCTTATTATAACGATTACCCCTTCATCATTGTTACTGGGGAACCCTTTATATCTCGCCACATTAGCAGTAAACTTACCAACAATTTCATTGATCTTTAAGCCTCTCCGAAAAATCACTATACTTATTCATTGAAACCCTATCATGTACTCATCTGCATCTTGTAATGGTAGTTACCATACAAAAAAAAGCTTGAATCATTATTCTCGAATCTCGCAGCAATTCTACGCCAACAGTAATATATATACATATAACGTCTACTTCCAAGACTTACATACTTCGAATGTGAAGTTTCTGAAAAACGCCCAAACTACGAACTAGTTCTCCAAATTTTGGAAAAATGCTGATGAAGCAGCAAAAACTGTAAACGACCTTAACAGCCAAAAATTTGATAATAAAGAGTGGTGTGTTGAAAAAGCTCAGATTTGGAACTGAAAAACGGATTGAGCAAACTATGAAGGAGACTGTTGACAAATCACAAAGACTAAACCTACCTTCAAAGAATCCAAATGATTCAGTGTCTGCTGAAGCCTTTAGCGAATACCTTGCTCCTGACTCTAAACCTTTACGGATAAAACTTCTTCATCATCCTTCGATATTAGAAATTCTAAGATATCATCGTATCTTTCATTATAAATATCCTCGATATTTCTGAAGATATTTTCATAACTATTCTTATCTGAAATCATTTATCTCTTCGCGATATATGCGTTACATCATAAAGGAAACTATTTTAGTTTCTAAATTCTGAAAACTTCGAATTTAAAATATGAATGTTTTGAAGTAGTGTTGGAAACTGATGCATGAGTAAGTATAATATAATGACACTTGATCAACGTGATTATATTACAGTAAGTCATGCTAAGTTTCTAATGAAACATGGTGATTCACAGACCATCCCGTTATCATGTATCATGTTACACGACTCTTACATTCTACCTAGTCTCCAAACATAGTAAGAACATATCTTCTTGATAGTTCTATTTTTCTGGATATTCTGGTAATTTGACAAATCAAGATCGTACTATTACAATTTCTTTCTTAGAACATTAACTATGTTCGTTCCGAAATTCATATCTACGAATTCTGGACCATTATTCGCTTGACTTAAAGTCGGGAAGAGAAAACAAAAGAATGAAGCTCCAAAATGTAAATGGGAGTATAAATCGCAGCAAATAGGAGAGCATTAACTGTGGATGTTAATGATTATAGAAAGACAGAAATAGGAATTTCAAAATATAAGAGAAGATATAAAACCCAACAACAACAACCCAGAAATTACAAACCGTGTATATCAATAAGTATTGCAATGTAAAGACACGGGAGAACTAAAAACACTATAAAACCAAGAGTATAGTAGAAGTGAATAGATTCTTCAGCTGCAGATGAAAAAGAAGAATGATAGATATGAAAGTTAGGAGTATATCAAGAATCAGAGCGGGATGGAGCATATTGACGAATGCTTTAAAGTATGAGTTGAGGGAGAAAGAAAAGAAGGTGTGAGCTGTGGAAGTAAGGAAACGAAAGGGGTGGATATATAGTAAAATATCCGACAGAGCAATCAAAATGGATCCTAAAGAATCAAATCTTATTACGAAGATTTTCTCTAAATCCCTTGAACTTCGGAACTCAACCTTATCTACGTCAAAAGATATGATGAAACTTTATTTTCTCATTTCACCCTTTTGCGATAGCTTCACTCGTACTCTTCACAAAATTAAATTATTTTGTCTATATTACTCGATGATGACAAAACTCTAATTTTCAGCTAGTGTGCGTCATGAAAACATACTTATTGTCAGCAATGACCATTCCAATCAAATTTCGAGACGAAATTTCTTTAACGGGTAGGTACTGTGACAACCCAGAAATTTTTGACCAAATTTAAACTTTATCTTTATATTATTCCTACACGATAAGCAAAGTTTGTTAAGTTAAATTTAAAAAAAAAAATTAAACTTTGTTCATACATTCATTCAACCTCGACCAAACTTCGATGATTCACGAACTATTATATAAATAAAAATGATTATATATATATATATATATATATATATATATATATATATATATATATATATATTATAATTTGAAAACGTTAGCAAAGTATTAGATGTGTAATACTTTACATGAACGTATTTGTTTCAATATATGTTTAACATATTTATCGAAAGAATTAAAAGGTAATATCAAACGATTGAATCACCAGACACATTGTGATATGATTACGAGTCTCTGTTATGAGGTCCACATTGATTTGAGAAATCTTTCCATTTTAACAATATTCAGAAAATGGCAAAGTTTTTTCAAGTAAAAACAAATATGTCAAATAAACGATAACCGGACAAAGATTTTAACGTTATTCTAGATTTTAGAATTTTTCTAAGACTTTTTGACATTTAATTATTGGTACAGTGTATAAAATAACAATCCGTGTCAAACATAGATTAAAAATGGACAACAAATCACGAAATGAGATATGGTTTGATAGGTTGCACGTGAAATTTGTTCTTTACATACTTAGTAAATGAAAAACAGACAACAACTCAAGTCTAAATTTTTGTAAGACACATAACAACATGCACACTTTGCATTTTCATCTTTTCTATTAATATTAAATATTAATGTTATTATTATTATATTATTTATTATTATTATTATTGATTTTATTATTAATATTAGTATTGTTATAATATAAAATATTATTTATATTTTAATTGAGATGCGAGGCATGAGACGGACAAATCTTTTTATGGCTAGTTTTATAAAGCTTAAGACCAAAACAAATATATACATTTAAATATAAAAAGTGGAATTTTTATTCATATTATTAGCAACAGATCACAAAATACCGGTCCGTGATAAAACTGTCGGTAGAATGAGACAAAGGGCGGCTAAAATTGCTCTACACCCGTTTCCCTTTTGAATTCTTTTATTTACATGAAAGTAATATATTATTATATTTATTTTCATATTATTATATTAATATAAAAAAATAATGTATCATTGAAGTGGAATGTGACATAAAGTCACAGATATCTTATTGTTACCTCACGAGAACTTATAGGGATAGTTGGTAATCTAATAGCCACGTGAAATTAATTCGATGTTGATATTATTATTATTTTTTTGTTCTTGTTAGACAACGTCATATACATATACACTATATATATTCAGTTCTGCTCAAACACATATTCCATCTATCTATATGTACTCTGATTATTATTATTATTATTATTATTATTATTATTATTATTATTATTATTATTATTATTATTATTATTATTATTATTATTATTATTATTAATATTAATATTTATTATACATAAAATACTACGACGAAGTTATGAGCGAGCGATATCTAAACGGGTTTTTCAAGCGGGATATAGCTAAGAAAATTATGGGTTATAGCTATGGAGGTTATGGGTATGGATTGGGGGTATGCTCATGAGTCAAATCTAGTGTTTATCATCTCTGTTGCGTCTACGTACTTTCCTGCAATATTGAATCACAATATTGATACGTGAGCACTCATAACTTAACTTTTATATATTATAAATGTATCCCTGACTAGTGCTCGAGTATATAGGATTATGCATGCTTGTACGTTTGATATTGTCGTTAGATAGGTTATGATGAATCCTGAATTAGATACATATGCTACTAAGATAATGTGACGATCCGGGAATTTCCGACCAAATTTAAACTTTATATTTATATGACTTCGACACGATAAGCAATGTCTGTAATATTGAATCTCAAAATGTTTGAACTACTTTTATATATTACCCCTCGACTGCTTTCGACGATTCACGAACCTTTAATTGTAACCAGAAATGTAAATATAAATAATTAGATATGTAAATAATTACATTAAATATATTAATGAACTATTAAGTAATTTAGTTATTATGAAAGATAACTTTAAATAATTAAAGATTATTATTTTGAATATATATAGTATATTGTATATAAATGGTTCAAATATATTTTGCCAGCGATATCAAAATATTAAAAGCATAATGTGATACTCCGTGATTAAATGTTTAATATACATAATTTAATATCTACTTAACACTTAAAACATAATTGTATATATATAGTTGTATACATATATATAAATATAAATCTATATACATGATTTTTCTAATCAAGATTATTTTTATATGTTTATATATAAAATATATAAACATTAAATATTCAATGAATGTTATCATATAATATATTATGTAATTACTAAATATTACATAAATTTAATAAATTGTATATTAACATATTAAATGTGGTTACAAGATAAAAATATAATTGTTATACTAATTGTATTATTATTACTTCCATTGTTATCATAATGTTAATAATTAATCACAGTATCAGTTATATTATTATAGTTAATATATAGATATGAAATTTAACGCATTAAAATTGTCATCTTTACTAACATTATAATCCTTACTCTCATTACTATTAGTAGAATATATTTAATCTTAATATCAGTGTTGTTATTATTATGATGTATATTACATAAATACGAAATTTAATACAATTGATTTGTTATATAATATTAGTTATTATTATTATTATTATCATCTTCATTTTCATCACTTTTATTGTTTTTATCATTAATTTTATTATTACTAGTGTTATTTTGATATTATTATATTTAATTATATTAGTATTATTATTAGGATTTTTTTTATCTGTATTATAATTAATAATATTACTATTATTTATTAATATAAATTGCTTGTAAAATTCCATACAGATACAAAATTGGTTGAGTGTAACTATCTGTTTTACTTCTTTATTCATCTAATCAACGAATCTTGTATTATCTGTCTCCAAAAATGGCTTCATATCATTATCATTAGTACAGAGTAGGTATTAAACAGATTCCATATATTCTAGTTTATTGTAAATTCTCTGTTCTTTTATTTTGTCTGATTGAGAAATTAATAACCATGTCCCTTTTAAGATCGATCAAATTCAGTGAAGGATTATGCCAAACAACTTTATGTTATCAAATACCAGTCACTAACATCCCTAACAGCTACAATTATCGAAATTTAAAATATATATATATATGGAGAACAAGTCTCCTGTCCTGTTCGTGGTTCAATTCTTGAAAGGTTCGATTTTTTAATAAATTTCAAAATTGATAAATGCAGATAGATTAGGATTTATATATTCAAACTATTTGTAAAATCTTAGCTTTCAATTCTCTTAAACAATTACGAATTTTGGAGTCAAATGTTTATGAACAAAAAGTCAAACAGTGTTCTTCAAACGAATTCAAGTTACCTGTTGTGATTCAATTCAAATTGATGATTTCAGAAGTTTCGTTAAACAATTTACAAATTTTTTTGTGTAGAAGTCGTGGGTTAAAACCAGTGTTGTAAAAAACGGAAAAAACGGGGGTGTAGACGGGTTTTGGAGTGCCCCGTCCCGTTTATACATAAAACGTTTGAAAAAACGGAAATCGGCCAAAAAACGGTCAAAAGACGGTCAAACACGGTCCGAGACGGGAAAAAAACGGGTTTTTCTGATTTTTTTCAAGTTTTTTTTTTTTTAATATTAAACGTTGTGCTATTACTTAGGGTTTCTTTTTTTATGTTTGAAATGTTGAAGTATTTAAACATGTGTGAAATGCTTATGTTTGGAATAATGTAATGTACAATATATATATAATATATAACATTTTTATTTAAAAGTCAACGTTAGTCAACATCCGTCTAGACCTCCGTCTCGACCCCGTCTCGACCCTTTTAGGACCCGACCGTCTCGACCCCGTCTCGCGTCTTTTGCAACCTTGGTTAAAACAGCTTTAATCTAAAAATCACGATTTATTATATTTATTTTTTTTTCGTCTTCATGAACTGCAGTAGCAGTTTTCTGTCCCTTTATTATACAAAGTATTTTTTTACTGAATTATATAAACAACAATTTGTAATTATTTATGTTCTATTGAAAATTTACATTGATTAGATGTTAATGACTCTATTCGATTTTCTTCTGGTCGACCTGTCAAGAAGAAGAAATGGAACACGAATTAGGTTATATAAAAATAGGTTATGAATTAAAAACAGAAACAAGGAAACGGAGGAGTGGTGAGAGATGTTTGCGGGTATCCGAGAGGTCGCGAGTTCGAGCCCGGTTCGGTGCACTTATTTTTAGGAAAACTTTGAGAGGTAGTTTTCTTATCAAATTTTTTTTATTATTTCTTATTATAATTGTTACTAGTATTATAATTATTATTATTAGTATTATTATTGATATTATAATCATTAGTGATTATTATTATTGTAATGTTAATAATAATAATACGATTCCTATTATTATCATTTTAGATATCATTAAGTAAAAACATCAAGTATTAATAGTATTATTATTATTATTGATATAAATATGATTATTATTATTATTATTATTATTATTATTATTATTATTATTATTATTATTATTATTATTATTATTATTATTAATATGATTATTATTATTATTGTTATGACAAAAATAACACAACCTATATTTATTATCATTAATAATAGTATTAGTATCAAGTATAATTATTATTGTTATTTCTATTATTATTGTTATTAAAATCATTATTATTAACATAGGTATTATTATTAGTATTATCATTATTATTATTAATATTACAAAGTATTATTAATAGACTTATCATTTAAACATTAATATTAGTAATACCGTATGATTATTGAAAATTTCTATTAAAACCATTTAAAAATTTTATCATTATTAAAAGTATTATTTTTACTAAAACCATTATTACTAATGTTATTAGTATTATCTATATCATTATCATTATTATGAAAATAATTTCGACTATGAAAATAAGAGTTTTAATGACGTTAATAAAGTTATAAGCATAAAAATAAAGATTTTATATATAAATATATATTATTACACATAACTTAACTATATCTATATATAAAAGGAAAATAAATATATATAATGAAACTTATTAATAAACTAGATATAGATTACATCACTAATAATAATATGTATAGTTGTTCGATTAAAATTATGTGTATTAATATATATACAAATGATATAGGTTCGTGAATCCGAGGCCAACCCTGCATTGTTCAGTTTCGTCATATGTATTTTTACTACAAAATACAATTTTGTGAGTTTCATTAATCCCTTTTTAAATGTTTTTGCAATATATATTTTTGGGACTGAGAATACATGTGTTGTTTTTATAACTGTTTTACGAAATAGACACAAGTAATTGAAACTACATTATATGGTTGAATGATCGAAATCGAATATGCCCTTTTTATTAAGTCTGGTAATCTAAGAATTAGGGAACAGACACCCTAATTGACGCGAATCCTAAAGATAGATCTATCGGGCCCAACAAGCCCCATCCAAAGTATCGGATGCTTTAGTACTTCAAAATTTATATCATGTCCGAAGGAGGATCCCGGAATGATGAGGATATTCTTATATGCATATTGTGAATGTCGGTTACCAGGTGTTCACCATATGAATGATTTTTGTCTCTATGCATGAGACGTATGTTTATGAGAATTGGAAATATGAAATCTTGTGGTCTATTAAAATTATGAAATGATTCTTTATGATAAACTAATGAACTCACCAACCTTTTTGGTTGACACTTTAAAGCATGTTTATTCTCAGGTATGAAAGAAGTCTTCCGCTGTGCAATTGCTCATTTTAAAGATATTACTTGGAGTCATTTATGACATATTTCAAAAGACATTGCATTCGAGTCGTTGAGTTCATCAAGATTATTATTAAGTCAATTATAGTTAGATATATTATAAAATGGTATGCACGCCGTCAACTTTCGATGTAATGAAAGATTGTCTTTTCAAAAACGAATGCAATGTTTGTAAAATGTATCATATAGAGGTCAAGTACCTAGCGATGTAATCAACTGTTGTGAATCGTTTATAATTGATATGGACTTCGTCTGGATGGATTAGGACGGGGAGCTTCAGTTGGTATCAGAGCGGTGGTCTTAGCGAACCATGTCTGCATTAGTGTGTCTAACTGATTAGTCAATAGGATGCATTAGTGAGTCTGGACTTCGACCATGTCTGCATGTCAAAAGTTTTGCTTATCATTAGTGTCAAAAAATTAATTGCTTATCATCCTTAAATTCTAGACACGTCTTACTGCCTCTATTGCATAGACAGTGTATAGATAAATTTGTATCTTAGTGTATCTATTAATCCATATCTTAGCGTACCTGTTACTGTAAACTTTGCATGTCGTATTTCGTAGATTCCTCTGTAACTTATGGGATTTTAGTATTATATATGCATATGTAAATTATGTATTACAGGGTACTAATCTACATCCTATAATATATTTCTTATCAAAAATCCTTCATCTGATCGTACGAGATGAATCCCTCAACCAGTTCGAGTCCCTCAGATTTCGATAGCTATTCCGATAGTTATCCCGACAGCTATTCCGATATGGAGTTTCACCTAAGCTCCGAAAGCAGTGTCACCAAAATGAATCAACCAATCATCCATCCTCAATTCATCTGATGGGTTCGTAGTTGACTTAACCGATGGAGACGAGAAGAAGGCGATCCTTTCTACCCACCAACTTGCACTCTTGGCGAAGAACCTAAAGCACTTACCGGCAAACTCATTCGAAACACCATTTTCACACTCATTGCCCGAATATCTCACCACGATTATATACTATCTCAAATTCAAAACCTTATTCATCCACTCGTTCCGACTGACAATCATCCCAGAATAATAGAAGAACTCAACGAACTTCGCGCTCGAGAAATAAATTTGGAGAATATGGTGCAAAATTTACCAGCTTCAACAACATCACCGGTACCAACAGTACCATTAGCAGCAGCACCAGTATCATCAACAATCCATGCCTCAACATCTCATTCTGTACCTCGAGTATAATCATCGTTCTACGAATCGTTCTACATCATTTATCTTCGTTTGACATAGCAATTATGTAATCTCTAATGCTTAGAGATTATGTATTCTAGTTCTGACGGTAAACCAAATGAGATAAATATCATATTAACTCATTAAATCCATGATTACATCTGAAGAAAATATATATGTATATATATTTTCATAAAAATTGTAATTAAAAATTTTTCTGTCCAAACTGTTAATCGTGAAAATATTTTAACGGGTAGGTAATACCCGAGGAATATTTAGATTTCACATTAATAAGTTACATTGTACATTCTTCGAATCTGATTCAACAATCATTTACTATCCTACTTACATCCACAGATATACGAATCCGTTCACCGCAGAATAACTATTTTTATTCAATTTCATATTTGGATTTTGATCTATCAGAATCCAACAAGTGGCATAATGAAGAAATAATGGACACAATAAAAATTGATTAGAAACAGACTAATTAACAATATGAAATTTTGTTAAGAAACCACGCTAACAAGATCCTAGCTAACTGTTCCTAGCTAACTGTTAATTCCGTATTACATTTTATTTTATCGCAATTTAATTATCGCAATTTATTTATCACAACTTATTTTATCGCAATTTAAATCTCGCAATTTTATTTATCGTCATTTAATTTCTGTTATTTACTTTACGCACTTTATTTATCGTCATTTAAATTTCTGTTATTTATATTACGCACTTTAAATATCGAGACACGTATACAAGGTTTTGACATATCATATCGACACACACACACACACACACACACACATATATATATATATATATATATATATATATATATATATATATATATATATATATATATATATATATATATATATATATTATTTGGAATAACCATAGACACTCTATATGCTGTAATGTTAGAGTTCGCTATACAGGGTTGAGGTTGATTCTATAATAATATATATACTTTGAGTTGTGATCGAGTCTGAGACATGTACACGGGTCACGATACGTATTAATTAATTCGAATATTATATATTAAACTATATATGAATTATTGAATTACTAACTGTGGACTATCAACTGAGGACTACCAGCATTGGACAATTAAAATGAATTAAAATATTGATTATAACATATGAAACTAAACAATTCTTCAAGTTTACCACTTGATTTCATCTTAAACCTCATTTGTATCTTGACGATTACAATCTGCGTTCAAACCTTTCGTAATTCTTGGAAACATCTCAATCGAGAGGATGAACCAACCGCACTTCATCTACGTAAGAAGAGATTGATGCATATAGTTATGCACTTGAAAACTCTCGGAACCTGAGTAAACGTTTAACATGAAGTTGTGCTAATTCCTCAGTGTTATTATTACCCAAAATAACTTGATAATCCCTTTTCAAAGTAGCGAATCTTGTCACAGCTCCAGTAAGACAACTTCGACTTTTCGTTCGAAACAACCTTATTATAACCTTGATATATATGCGTGCTCTCTTTTATTATTATCGGAGAACCTTTCATATTCTACCATATTACCAGCAGACGTACCAGCAACCTCGTTGCTTCTTAGTTTAAATCTCTCCGATAAATCATTATATTTATTCATTGAAACCTTATGATATACTCATCCGCATCTTGTAACGAGAACTGTCGTACCAATTATCGGGATTCAGCAATCAGTACTTTAAAAATGCACAACATATCTACATCAACAGTTATATGTATAACATTTATATTTTAGAATTATGGTCTTTTATTCTGAAATTCTGAACAGCACTCAGTTTACAAATCAATACTTTGAATATTGAAAAAGCTGAATGAAGCAGCAGAAACTGTAGACAACCGTAAACGACCATAATCGTCGGAAGTTTTATGATAAAGAATAGTATGTTGGAAAAGCTCAGAAAAATTAGAACTGAAAAACGGATTGAGCTAACCACGAAGGAGACCAAGGACAAATACAAGGACCAAACTCTGTATTTAAAGAATCCGATGATCCTGTTTCTGATGAAATCTTTAGCGAATACCTTGCTTCCGAATCTAAACCCTTACGGATAAATCTTCTTCATCATTCATCGATATTAGAAATTCCAAGATATCATCGTATCTTTCATTATAAATATTCTCCATATTTCTGAAGATATTTTCATAACTGTTCATATCTGAAATCATTAATCTCATCGTGCTATCAGTGTTACATCATATAGAAACTGTTAGTTTCTATATTCTGTAAACTTTCGAGCTTAAAATAGGAATGTCATTGAAGTAATGTTGGGAACTGATGCATGAGTTAGTATAATATAATGACACTTGATCAACGTGATTATATTACAGTAAGTCATGCTGAGTTTCTAAATGGAACATGATGATTCACAGACCATACCATCATCATGTGCCATGTTACATAACTCTTTCATTCTGCTTAACTTCTGAACATACCAAAAAGTATATTCTTGATAGTTCTATTCTCAGTGATTCAAATAATTTGACAAATCAAATCGTACGATTACGTTCTTTCTGGGTTAGAACATTAAGGTCATTCGAAACTCCGTACTTACGAATTCTGGACCATTACTTGCGAAAAGAAAACAAAAGCATGAAGCTTCGAAATGGAAAGGGGGTATACATCGCAACAAATAAGAGAGAGCATTAACTGTGAAAGACGATGATTATAGAAGACGGAAGCAGGGACTCCGAAATATAAGAGAAAATATAAAGCCCAATAACAATACGGAGATTACAAACCATGGATATTAATACGGATAGCAATATAAAGACACGGTATAATTAAGAATAGTATCACCCCAAGGTAATAGTAGAAGTAAACAGATTCTTCTGATGGAAGATTGAAAAGAAGGATGACAGAAATGATAATTAGAAAAATATCAAGGATTAGAACTAGATTAAGCATTTTCACAATCTTTTGGATGTATGAACTAAGAAAGAAAATATAGGAATGGTGAGAATAATGGAACGAAAGAGCTTAATTTATAGTGGAAATATCAGACAGAGTAATCAAGGCAGATCACCGTATTTAATTATAGAGATCTTAATTTCCTTACTCGCCGAAGGATCAAATCTTTTAGATTTCGAAGATTTTTCTTTAAATCCCTTGAATTCCGAAATTCAACCCTAACTCTGTCAAAAGTTAAGACAAATCTTTACTTTTCCTATTTAAATCTTTTGTGATAGCTTCATTCGTACTCTTCGAATAATCGAATTGTTTTATCCACATTACTCAATGATGATAAAATTCTATTTATTAACTTATATTCGTCATGAAAACATTTTTATTGTTAGCCATGACGACCTCACTCAAATTTCAGGACGAAATTTCTTTAACGGGTAGGTACTGTGACGACCCGGGAATTTCCGACCAAATTTAAACTTTATATTTATATGACTTCGAAACGATAAGCAATGTCTGTAATATTGAATCTCAAAATGTTTGAACTACTTTTATATATTACCCCTCGACTGCTTTTGACGATTCACGAACCTTTAATTGTAACCAGAAATGTAAATATAAATAATTAGATATGTAAATAATTACCTTAAATATATTATTGAACTATTAAGTAATTTAGTTATTATGAAAGATAACTTTAAATAATTAAAGATTATTATTTTGAATATATATAGTATATTGTATATAAATGGTTCAAATATATTTTGCCAGCGATATCAAAATATTAAAAGCACAATGTGATACTCCGTGATTAAATGTTTAATATACATAATTTAATATCTACTTAACACTTAAAACATAATTGTATATATATAGTTGTATACATATATATAAATATAAATCTATATACATGATTTTTCTAATCAAGATTATTTTTATATGTTTATATATAAAATATATAAACATTAAATATTCAATGAATGTTATCATATAATATATTATGTAATTACTAAATATTACATAAATTTAATAAATTGTATATTAACATATTAAATGTGGTTACAAGATAAAAATATAATTGTTATACTAATTGTATTATTATTACTTCCATTGTTATCATAATGTTATTAATTAATCACAGTATCAGTTATATTATTATAGTTAATATATAGATATGAAATTTAACGCATTAAAATTGTCATCTTTACTAACATTATAATCCTTACTCTCATTACTATTAGTAGAATATATTTAATCTTAATATCAGTGTTGTTATTATTATGATGTATATTACATAAATACGAAATTTAATACAATTGATTTGTTATATAATATTAGTTATTATTATTATTATTATTATTATTATTATTATTATCTTCATTTTGATCACTTTTATTGTTTTTATCATTAATTTTATTATTACTAGTGTTATTTTGATATTATTATATTTAATTATATTAGTATTATTATTAGGATTTTTTTTATCTGTATTATAATTAATAATATTACTATTATTTATTAATATAAATTGCTTATAAAATTCCATACAGATACAAAATTGGTTGAGTGTAACTATCTGTTTTACTTCTTTATTCATCTAATCAACGAATCTTGTATTATCTGTCTCCAAAAATTGGCTTCATATCATTATCATTAGTACAGAGTAGGTATTAAACAGATTCCATATATTCTAGTTTATTGTAAATTCTCTGTTCTTTTATTTTGTCTGATTGAGAAATTAATAACCACGTCCCTTTTAAGATCGATCGAATTCAGTGAAGGATTATGCCAAACAACTTTATGTTATCAAATACCAGTCACTAACATCCCTAACAGCTACAATTATCGAAATTTAAAATATATATATATATGGAGAACAAGTCTCATGTCCTGTTCGTGGTTCAATTCTTGAAAGGTTCGATTTTTTAATAAATTTCAAAATTGATAAATGCAGATAGATTAGGATTTATATATTCAAACTATTTGTAAAATCTTAGCTTTCAATTCTCTTAAACGATTACGAATTTTGGAGTCAAATGTTTATGAACAAAAAGTCAAACTGTGTTCTTCAAACGAATTCAAGTTACCTGTTGTGATTCAATTCAAATTGATGATTTCAGAAGTTTTGTTAAACAATTTACAAATTTTTTTGTGTAGAAGTCGTGGGTTAAAACAGCTTTAATCTAAAAATCACGATTTATTATATTTATTTTTTTTCGTCTTCATGAACTGCAGTAGCAGTTTTCTGTCCCTTTATTATACAAAGTATTTTTTTACTGAATTATATAAACAACAATTTGTAATTATTTATGTTCTATTGAAAATTTACATTGATTAGATGTTAATGACTCTATTCGATTTTCTTCTGGTCGACCTGTCAAGAAGAAGAAATGGAACACGAATTAGGTTATATAAAAATAGGTTATGAATTAAAAACAGAAACAAGGAAATGGAGGAGTAGTGAGAGATGTTTGCGGGTATCCGAGAGGTCGCGGGTTCGAGCCCGGTTCGGTGCACTTATTTTTAGGAAAACTTTGAGAGGTAGTTTTCTTATCAATTTTTTTATTATTTCTTATTATAATTGTTACTAGTATTATAATTATAATTATTAGTATTATTATTGATATTATAATCATTAGTGATTATTATTATTGTAATGTTAATAATAATAATACGATTCCTATTATTATCATTTTAGATATCATTAAGTAAAAACATCAAGTATTAATAGTATTCTTATTATTATTGATATAAATATGATTATTATTATTATTATTATTATTATTATTATTATTATTATTATTATTATTATTATTATTATTATTGTTATGACAAAAATAACACGAACTATATTTATTATCATTAATAATAGTATTAGTATCAAGTATAATTATTATTGTTATTTCTATTATTATTGTTATTAAAATCATTATTATTAACATAGGTATTATTATTAGTATTATCATTATTATTATTAATATTACAAAGTATCATTAATAGACTTATCATTTAAACATTAATATTAGTAATACCGTATGATTATTGAAAATTTCTATTAAAACCATTTAAAATTTTTATCATTATTAAAAGTATTATTTTTACTAAAACCATTATTACTAATGTTATTAGTATTATCTATATCATTATTATGAAAATAATTTCGACTATGAAAATAAGAGTTTTAATGACGTTAATAAAGTTATAAGCATAAAAATAAAGATTTTATATATAAATATATATTATTACACATAACTTAACTATATCTATATATAAAAGGAAAATAAATATATATAATGAAACTTATTAATATACTAGTACTAGATATAGATTACATCACTAATAATAATATGTATAGTTGTTCGATTAAAATTATGTGTATTAATATATATACAAATGATATAGGTTCGTGAATCCGAGGCCAACCCTGCATTGTTCAGTTTCGTCATATGTATTTTTACTACAAAATACAATTTTGTGAGTTTCATTAATCCCTTTTTAAATGCTTTTGCAATATATATTTTTGGGACTGAAAATACATGCGCTGTTTTTATAACTGTTTTACTAAATAGACACAAGTAATTGAAACTACATTATATGGTTGAATGATCGAAATCGAATATGCCCTTTTTATTAAGTCTGGTAATCTAAGAATTAGGTAACAGACACCCTAATTGACGCGAATCCTAAAGATAGATCTATCGGGCCCAACAAGCCCCATCCAAAGTATCAGATGCTTTAGTACTTCAAAATTTATATCATGTCCGAAGGAGGATCCCGGAATGATGGGGATATTCTTATATGCATATTGTGAATGTCGGTTACCAGGTGTTCACCATATGAATGATTTTTGTCTCTATGCATGAGACGTATGTTTATGAGAATTGGAAATATGAAATCTTGTGGTCTATTAAAATTATGAAATGATTCTTTATGATAAACTAATGAACTCGCCAACCTTTTTGGTTGACACTTTAAAGCATGTTTATTCTCAGGTATGAAAGAAGTCTTCCGCTGTGCAATTGCTCATTTTAAAGATATTACTTGGAGTCATTCATGACATATTTCAAAAGACGTTGCATTCGAGTCGTTGAGTTCATCAAGATTATTATTAAGTCAATTATAGTTAGATATATTATAAAATGGTATGCACACCGTCAACTTTTGATGTAATGAAAGATTGTCTTTTCAAAAACGAATGCAATGTTTGTAAAATGTATCATATAGAGGTCAAGTACCTCGCGATGTAATCAACTGTTGTGAATCGTTTATAATCGATATGGACTTCGTCTGGATGGATTAGGACGGGGTGCTTCAGATAAGGTATATGATATGCATGTCGTTGGAAAGCTGGCGAAAAATTAAGAACTTTTCATTTAGAATTCGTGTGATTTCTATGAACGGATTAAAAGATACGACCAACTGAATTTTTTGTATTGTATTAAAATGATTATTATTATTACTATCGTCGTTATTATCGTCGTAATTATTATTATTACAAAATAATACAACTTTTACACATTATTATTATTGTCAATATTATTTTATTAAATAAATATGATAAAAATATATTTTTACCACCCGTAATATAAAACATTAATAATACCTATCACTATAGTTTTACGATATTAATTGAACTTCATAAATTTTATAAAAGTATATTTTTATCATATATAAATTTTAATATATTTTTTATTAATAAATGATTTTTATTATTTACTTTAATAAAAACCGATAAATATATTTAAAACGACAATATTTATGTTATATAATAAACAAGTATAGATTTTGGATATCATTTTGAGTCAAGTTGACTTTTTTTGACTTTTGCATTATAATCTCGAGCATTAGGATTGTGATACAGTATGACCTGACCTAGCTTATTAGACATGTATTGACCAACATATGTTCTCTAGGTTGAGATCTACGGTTATTTTGCATTCCGAGTTTCGGTCACATTTCGGTGAATGACCTTATGTGCTGCTAAGGTGAGTTTATAGATCCCTTTTTAAATGCTTTAAATATTTTGGGCTGAGAATACATGCAATTTATTTTAAACGCAATGGATACAAGTACATACTTAATTCTACACTGAGTTAAACCAAAAATCCCTTAACTTTGGTAACTAGTAGCTGCCAGTACATAGGATGTGGACTGGTAGGCGCGAATAATAGTATATGGATCCATAGGGCTTGACATCCCCGTCCGAGCTAGAGCGCTAGCCTTTTAACGGACGTATGTTATTTGAGTTTATGACACGTTGGTTTGCGTGTATTAAAACTAATAGGGTAATTATCATTATAAAGTTAAGTTTAGTTACCAGGGTGCTCTGTTACAAAGAATCTTTTGATAACCGTTTCGGATGAAACAACTGAAATCTTGTGATCTACCTTTATATACAGATTATGCGCAACATTAAAATTATGAACTCACCAACCTTTGTGTTGACACTTTTAAGCATGTTTATTCTCAGGTTCCTAGAAGTCTTCCGCTGTTTGCTTATACATTATACAAGCTATGTGCATGGAGTCATACATGCTTTATTCGAGAAAACTTTTCATTCACAAAATCATCACCATGTATCTTATTTGACTGCATGGTCAACGGATGTATTGTTAAAAACTATTATATACGGTGATTGTCTATATGTAGAAATCATCAGATGTCGAAAACCTTGGATTTATATATTCATTTATGGTATGTCTTTTCAAAAGAATGCAATGTTTACAAAACGTATCATATAGAGGTCAAAACCTCACTATAAAATCAATGAATGATGTATTCATCCAAAGGGATTTGGACGGGTCATCACAGTGGGATGTTGGTATAATCTTTTTATGCTGTATTAAAATAACCTATTACGAAGATTCCAAGTCCTTAAGCCAAATTTCAAAATTTTTGCAAAAGAAAGCCTTTTCGAAAAAGTATTTTTGAAAATCCTAAAACGGTTGCCAATAAAAATAAGGCTTAAGTTGGGTGGAAATCATGTTAGGTTGAACCAAATCTCTAATAGAGCATTGCATGACTAAGGCATTATAGACCTAAATTGATTATGGTGAGGCATCCCAAAATAAGACCAGCATTCATCTTTAATATTTCACTATTTTCCGTTGAGAGTGCCGATGTCTGTGCTTAGAATCACAACTTGCTTTAGATCTACATTTCCAAGCAGCGAAACGAGATTCGGTTATGATCAGGAGAGCTAGCCATTTGTCAAAAATAAGCCTTTTGCACCTCCACTACTTCTACTCCACCACCACACCCATATCATCTTTACTATTACTCGAAAAATCCAGAAAACGAGATTCCTTCCGAAAACCCGATGTTATAATCCTCTCAAGTATCATGACAAAGGTCTTGAAAAAGTTTACCGGCGAAAAGTTTCTCGAGATGAAATTTCTCAAAAAAAAAAATTCAAGTTCTGAAAAGGAGCAGAACATAATAAGAGAAATGTCGAAGAAAACTTGACCGAAAATGATTATTAAATGAAGAAAAGTTCAAAAGAGCTTCTCAAACGTTCCAGCATTCCTATCTACCCGAATAAAAGTCTGTATAAAGACTACATTACCCTTCTATCTCACCCCCCAAAAACAATTTTACTACCACTCCAAAATTCCTTTTCCATCATTGACAAATGACCTAGAAGCTAAGATTACCGCCATTCTCGCATTAAAAGCAAGGATTTGAGTCTTTATCAAGCCTATGACGATGGGTGCATGTGACAACCCAGAAATTTCTGACCAAATTTAAACTTAATCTTTGTATAAATAATGTTTCCGACATGATAAGCAAAGTCTATAAAGTTGAATCTCAAAATTTTTGAACTACTTTTATATATTCAATTACCCTTCGACCACTCTCGACGATTCACGAACATTAATTGTAAAAATATATATATATATATATATATATATATATATATATATATATATATATATATATATATATATATATATATATATATATATATATATATATATATATATATATATATCTGTGTGTGTGTGTGTATAATAAATTAAGAAATGTTAATAAAACATTAAACGATTTGATTGATATGAAAATAATGAAATACATTATGATTTAGAAACATTAATGAAATGTTAAATGTATAACGTTATACTTATTTGTTTCAGATTAATTATCTAAGTAATAAAATGTGTTATGTAAAACGTGTTTTAAAACTTTAAGATTAATAAAAATATAATAACTTTTAATATAAGGATATATATGAGGTTTCAAATTTATTTAGTAAGCAACGAGAACACATTCGTTTGACATTAGACTATGATTAGACAAAATTAAATACAAAGATTCGAAGACGTATAACCAACACGTTCGAACGTACAGATTATACACTCCTGAATGATAATATATATTTTTATAACGTAATAAAATATAATATAAACTTAAATTTAAAACGATTTGTTATAAAGACTTAATATATTATTAAATGTATTGTAATAAATAACGAGAAGGTAATTTAAAGAAGCAAATGACCAACACACTCGAACGTACAAGATACACTTCGGGTAATATAGTTATTGGTAATGTAAGTCTATATATTGACAAAGGTACGAGTCACGAAACCTAGAATGTCAAATTATTAAAGCGTACGAAAGGACGTTCGAGAAACCGGAACCGGGACATAAGTCGAGAGTCAATGTACAAGTTATCGGAACTAAAATCACAAGTCACCTATGCACGAGAATATAATATAATATATATATAATTAATATAAATTATATATATTATAAATATAATTAAATAATATGTTGACAAGCTAGGAGTTAAACAAAGTTGAGCTGGCATGGAGGCCCATGCGATCATATGGCCTTTTTCCTTGATCCCCATGCGATCGCATGGGGGGCGGCTGGCAAAAACTTCCTATAAAGCTCGAGCATTATTGGCCGAATTCTTGCACTCATATCAATCTCTCTGCTCTCCATATATATATATATATATATATATATATATATATATATATATATATATATATATATATTTAAACTATTATTATTATTATTATTATTATTATTATTATTATTATTATTATTATTATTATTATTATTATTATTATTATTATTAAGTTTAATATTATTAATCTTATTATTAGTAGTATTATACATAAAATATTACGACGGAGTGCTGTCCGAGTGATTTCAAAATTGTTTTTCGAGCGGGATAGAGCCAAGGAAATTATGGGTTATAGCTAAGGAAATTATGGGTTATAGCTATGGAAGTTATGGGTATGGTTCGAGGGTATTGCTCATGAGTCAAACTAGTGTTTATCATCTCCGTTGCGTCTACGTACTTTCCTGCAATATTGAATCACAATATTGATACGTGAGCATTCATATCTTATCTTTTATATATTTAATAGTGTATCCATGTCTAGTGCTCGAGTATATATATTTATGCATACTTGTATGCTTTAATTTTATCGTTAGATAGTTTATGATGAATCACGAATTTGATACATATGTTATTGATATAAGGTATATGATATGCATGTCGTTGGAAAGCTGTCGAAAAATTAATAACTTTTCATTTAGAATTCGTGTGATTTCGATGAACAGATTAAAAGATATGGTCAACTGAATTATGGTTAACGTTAATTGAAATTGTGTTTGAAACTGTAAATTAATATTTAAACAACTTGTCTATGAGATTGATAAATTGGATTTTTAGATATTACTAATCGAGTAAATGAATTTCTATATAAGGCACATTTTGTTTTGTTGATCAATTGTCAAAGTTGACTGTCTTATCATGTTTTAAAGCATTATAAACACTATAATATGATTTTACAAGTATTGGAAAACTATGTGAAATAATAAAACATGTTCGATTGCCATGATAATTCAAATATAATATAGCTCCTGAAATAAATAATATTTTGAGTTTGATAAACTATAAATTCGTTCAATTATCAAGACTTATACTAGGTTAATAAACATGTATAGATTTAAAGATCATATTGGGTCAGGTTGACTTTTGAGATGACTTTTGTTAACTTTTACATGTCGGTCTCGAGCATTAGGATTGTGATACACTATGACCTGACCTAGCTTGTTAGACATGTATTGACCAACATATGTTCTCTAGGTTGATATCTACGGTTATTTTGCATTCCGAGTTTCGGTCACATTTTGGTGAATGACTGATAGTGCTCCAAATGAACATATATTTAGGCGCAATATCCTTCCAATATGTAAAGTTTTCAGTTGCAATTGTTCTATTTCAAGTAATATTCATTTATATTAAATAAGTACGAAGACAAAAGGCGAAAACGACGATTTGAAGATGCAAACGTCCAAAAAGCTCAAATGTACAAGATATAATCCAAGTGGTTCAATTTATTGATGAGAAACGTCTAAAAATGACAAGAGTACAAGTTGTGAAACGCAAAGTACAAGATATTAAATTATGCGAAAGGACGTTCGAAAATCCGGAACCGGGACTTGAGCCAACTATCAACGCGCGACGCAACGGGCCTAAAATTACAAGTCAACTATACACAAGAATATAATATAATATTTAAATAATTATATAAATTATTTATATATTATATATATTTAAATATAACGTCGACAAGCAAATGGCCAAAAATTGGTGAGCTGGATTCCTGACCTCCGCACTCGCGGAGCATTTAGCCTACAAAACTCCGCACTCGCGGAGCAGTCTGTTTCAGAAATGTCCTATAAATGCAACGAATTCTGGACGAGTTCTATACACCAAAAATAAATAATACTCCCTCTTTAATAATATATATATATGTATATATATATAATATATATATAGTATAGGTTAGTTTTATATTAGTTAGTTTGGGTTATGTAAAAGTTATTTTACGGGTTTTAAAGTCGAAGTTCTGTCCGTGTAACACTACGCGATAAATACTCAATGTAAGTTATGTTCTCCTTTTTAAAATTAATGTCTCGTACTTAAGTTATTATTATGCTTATTTGAGCCGAAGTAATCATGATGTTGGGCTAAATATTAAAGATGAGGTAATTGGGCTTTGTACCATAATTGGGGTTTGGACAAAAGAACGACACTTATGGAAATTAGACTATGGGCTATTAATGGGCTTTATATTAATTTAACGATACCTCATTAATTTAATATAAAGGTTACAATTTGACGTATCTATATATAACCACATACGCTTAATCGGACACGATGGGAGGGATATTTATAAGTACGAATTATTGTTCATTTGACCGGACACGGGGATGGATTAATAGTCAATGGACTCATCAAAATAGGGGTGGATTATATTCAAGGGTAATTGGTGTAATTATTAACAAAGTATTAAAACCTTGGATTACACACAGTCGATAACCTGGTGTATTCATTAAACAAAGTATTAAGACCTTGTTACAGTTCGGATCCCCAATTAGTTGGAATATTTGACTTCGGGTATAAGGTTAAATTTGTCGAGCAGTTTATAATTATGACCGATGAACTATTATGGACAAAAACCAGATAGGTTTCAAATACATCCAGGACAAAGGACAATTAACCTAGGACAATAAATTAAAATCAAAACGTCAAACATCATGGTTACAGAAGTTTAAATAAGCATAATATATTTTATTTCATATTTCCTCGTACTTTTATTTATTGTCATTTTAATTATTGTTATTTATTTTATATTGTTAGTTAAATATCGTCATTTACTTTACGCTTCGCTTAAAATATAAAATCAACAAACCGGTCATTAAACGGTAAAACCCCCTTTTATATATTATTATATATAATTATATATATTTTGTACAAATATAGTTAATTAAAATATAGTGTGAAATAAGCTAGCTCCATGTGGAACGAACCGGACTTACTAAAAACTATACTACTCTACGATTAGGTACACTGCCTATAGTGTTGTAGCAAGGTTTAGGTATATCCCATCTGTAAATAAATAATTAAAACTTGTGTAATTTGTAACGTATTTCGTAGTAAAAATAATACTATTTCGTACCCCACCTCGCACACATCAAGTTTTTGGCGCCGTTTAAATGTGCACTTTGCTTTGGAAACCGAAAGTAAATCGGCTATTTGATTGTAAGTGTCGTTGACCTGAACCCGAGGCAACTGTGGATGACACACCCACCTTTAACCATGGTTCTATTGTTACTATCATTGTTCATACCGCTATATCAAAATCACTGATGTATAAAGTGTGAAGAATAAAGAAGTGATTCGTGTGATTTAATTTTAAGTTCTGTATTGCTTGAGGACAAGCAACGTTCAAGTGTGGGGATATTTGATAGTGCTCCAAATGAACATATATTTAGGCGCAATATCCTTCCAATATGTAAAGTTTTCAGTTGCAATTGTTCTATTTCAAGTAATATTCGTTTATATTAAATAAGTGCGAAGATAAAAGGCGAAAACGATTATTTGAAGACGCAAACGTCCAAAAAGCTCAAATGTACAAGATACAATCCAAGTGGTTCAATTTATTGATGAGAAACATCTAAAAATGACAAGAGTACAAGTTGCGAAACGCAAAGTACAAGATATTAAATTATACGAAAGGACGTTCGAAAATCCGGAACCGGGACCCGAGCCAACTATCAACGCGCGACGCAACGGGCCTAAAATTACAAGTCAACTATGCACAAGAATATAATATAATATTTAAATAATTATATAAATTATTTATATATTATATATATTTAAATATAACGTCGACAAGCAAATGGCCAAAAATTGGTGAGCTGGATTCCTGACCTCCGCACTCGCAGAGCATTTACCCTACAAAACTCCGCACTCGCGGAGCAGTCTGTTTCAGAAATGTCCTATAAATGCAACGAATTCTGGACGAGTTCTATACACCAAAAATAAATAATACTCCCTCTGTAATAATATATATATATATATATATATATATATATATATATATATATATATATATATATATATATATATATATATATATATTATATATATATATATATAGTATAGGTTAGTTTTATATTAGTTAGTTTGGGTTATGTAACAGTTATTTTACGGGTTTTAAAGTCGAAGTTCTGTCCGTGTAACACTACGCGATAAATACTCAATGTAAGTTATGTTCTCCTTTTTAAAATTAATGTCTCGTACTTAAGTTATTATTATGCTTATTTGAGCTGAAGTAATCATGATGTTGGGCTAAATATTAAAGATGATGTAATTGGGCTTTGTACCATAATTGGGGTTTGGACAAAAGAACGACACTTGTGGAAATTATACTATGGGCTATTAATGGGCTTTATATTAATTTAACAATACCTCATTAATTTAATATAAAGGTTACAATTTGACGTATCTATATATAACCACATACGCTTAATCGGACACGATGGGAGGGATATTTATAAGTACGAATTATTGTTCATTTGACCGGACACGGGGATGGATTAATAGTCAATGGACTCATCAAAATAGGGGTGGATTATATTCAAGGGTAATTGGTGTAATTGTTAACAAAGTATTAAAACCTTGGATTACACACAGTCGATAACCTGGTGTATTCATTAAACAAGTATTAAGACCTTGTTACAGTTCGGATCCCCAATTAGTTGGAATATTTGACTTCAGGTATAAGGTTAAATTTGCCGAGCAGTTTATAATTATGACCGATGAACTATTATGGACAAAAACCAGATAGGTTTCAAATACATCCAGGACAAAGGACAATTAACCCAGGACAATAAATTAAAACTAAAACGTCAAACATCATGGTTACGGAAGTTTAAATAAGCATAATATATTTTATTTCATATTTCCTCGTACTTTTATTTATTGTCATTTTAATTATTGTTATTTATTTTATATTGTTAGTTAAATATCGTCATTTACTTTACGCTTCGCTTAAAATATAAAATCGACAAACCGGTCATTAAACTGTAAACCCCCTTTTTATATATTATTATATATAATTATATATATTTTGTACAAATATAGTTAATTAAAATATAGTGTGAAATAAGCCAGCTCCCTGTGGAATGAACCGAACTTACTAAAAACTATACTACTCTACGATTAGGTACACTGCCTATAGTGTTGTAGCAAGGTTTAGGTATATCCCATCTGTAAATAAATAATTAAAACTTGTGTGATTTGTAACGTATTTCGTACCCCACCTCGCACTCATCAATGACCTTATGTGCTGCTAAGGTGAGTTTCATTTGCTCCCTTTTTAATTGCTTTTGCAATCTATATTTTTGGGCTGAGAATACATGCACTTTATTTGAAACGCAATGGATACAAGTACATACTAAATTATACACCGAGTTTGAACCGAAAATCCCTTAGCTTTGGTAACTAGTAGCTGCCGGTTATAAGAACTGGTGGGCACGAATAGTTGTATATGGATCCATAGGGCTTGACATCCCCGTCTGTTCCAGGTATAGAAACCCTAGCCCGAACTATAAAACAGACGTATGCTATTTGAGTTTAGTACACGTTGGATTACGTGTATTGTACATGTTGGATTGCGTGTATTGTACATGTTGGTTGCATGTATGTTAAAACATGGGTACTTATTATAACGTTAAAGCTTAGTTACCAGGGTGCTCAATCTTGTAGAATATTTTGATAAACGTTTCTGGATGAAACAACTGAAATCTTGTGATCCACCTTTATTTACAGATTATGTGCAACATTAAAACTATGAACTCACCAACCTTTGTGTTGACACTTTTAAGCATGTTTATTCTTAGGTTCCTAGAAGTCTTCCGCTGTTTGCTTATATGTGATACAAGCTATGTGCATGGAGTCATACATGCTTTATTCGAGAAAATGTTGCATTCACAAAATCATCACTATGTATCTTATTTTGACTGCATTATCAACGGATGTAGTATTGTAAACTATTATTTACGGTGATTGTCTATATGTAGAAATCATCAAACGTCAAAAACCTTGGAATTTGATATTCAATTATGGTGTGCCTTTTCAAAAGAATGCAATGTTTACAAAACGTATCATGTAGAGGTTAGTACCTCACTGTGAAATCAATGAATGATGTATTCGTCCAAATGGATTTGGACGGGTCATCACAGTGCAGCATGACTGGCTATGAGTGAATTTCTTAGATCTATAGGGAACCCTAAACACTTGTGTGATTTGAGTGACCCGTGAAAGCTAGCCTATGTCATGTAACATCCTCGCATGCTTGCAGAGATAGTTTCAATCATAACATAGATAACTCACCTTATCTTTTTCTCTTAGCAAACCGCTTAGGCTATTAAAAAAGAAACTCTGAAAAGATTCTTAAGGAAATGAGAGTTTGCTTGAGGACAAGCAAAGTCTAAGTGTGGGATATTTGATATCGACTAAAAAGTCACGTTTTCACCCCGGTATTAAGGCCCAAAAATAAGAAAGATTCGAACTTTGTCAGTAAAATACCCACTTCGTCAGTTAAAATTGAAGAACAAGTAATTACGAAGACGGTGCAAAAAGAATCAAGAGAATCGGAGCTAAAACGAAGATTCTAGAGCAAAAACAGTGAAAGACAAGAAATCAAGTTACGATCCAAGGAATCAGCAAGCCAAACGGCCTACCAAACGGGCTGCCAAATGGCCTGCTAGTGTGTCAAATGGCCTGCCAAACACCCAGATCAAACAGCCTCGTTAAACGACTTTCCTCAGCAAACGGGCCCTGCAAACAGCCTGCCAAACGGCATGCCAGCCGTTTGCAGGCAAATTTTGTGCTTATTTAAAGGGTCTTTGTCATTCATTGCAACACACACTTCAATTCACTTCTTTCTCTCTCTTGTACAATAATAGTCATACTCTCAAGGCCTTCGACTCCGTGCGGGAAACCTAGTACCCGGAGAAGAACGCTGAAGATTGTATTAGGAGCGGTCTGGAGTCTTGAAGTTGTCACTTTTGTATTCAGAACTCGTTTAATCTATTGGTACTTCTATCCCTTATCTTTATATAATGTCTTCTATGTTTTGTGATATTGTTGCCATGATTAGCGAGTAGTTATCTTTAGTGTATGCTATGATGTAAGCAGTTATAATGCCGAAGTAATGTTATGGTTTGTGTACGCTGTTGAAATGCTTTTCAATTATGCTTTAAACTCAATCACTTTTTCAACTAATAGAACGTAGTTATCGGCTTTGTTATTGGGAAGTCGTGAACCCCGATTCAGAGTACACTATCTGTGTCACCCCTTGGTAAGAGAAGTCTATCAGATACAACGTAAGATCGACTGAGGCACACCGGTTGTAGTAAGTCTATCGAGCTTTGGATTTCGACTAAGGACTCTTTCGTAGTGAAACATCTGACTAGACCCTTAGTACATTATCGATCTCAGACCATGCTAGTATAGTCACCAAGCATATAAACTTCGTACGTGCATGCTGAAGCATAGAGGTTGTTGTAAGCTGTACCTCTGCTAAGTAAGGCCATGGAACCCTGTAAATAACTATAGTTACTTAATACATTTTTAACACTTTTTAGATTGATCACCAAATTTGATTTAACTTTGATCAACTAACTCAACTCAAACTTGATGTGTGTAGTGTATATGTTCTAAATGATAAATGAGGTAATGTAAAGAACATAGACACAAGGATTTATAGTGGTTCGGGTGGATGTTAACTAATCCACCTTAATCCACTCCCCGATTACACTAATCGGGATTTGTTGCTTCACTAAGCACTTTTCTCCAAACCCGGTGAAGATCCGATTTACAAGTCTTCAACTTCTTTGGTAGACAACAAACCTAATCTTTCTATCCCTTTGAAAGATCAACTCCAACCTAGATCAACTTGTCTTCACCTTGGACAAGTATTAATCTCCAAATAAGATTAATCAACTTCCTAAGTCCCTTTAAGGAAGTAGATCACTAAGCTAGCCTATGCTTCTACTAATTGAAGTTACAAGACTTATACACTTTGTAATGATGATCCTAACACAATACTAGGACATACATTACATTAAGTAAACTCACAAGATAAATAATTTTGATTAGTAAGTTTACAACAACCCAATTCTATATCTATGAGATCATAGAATCTTCTCTTGCTAGATCACATTTGAGTAGTAATTGATGCACTTGTGATCACTGGAAATAAGCCTTTGAAATATGAAAGAGGGTCTGCTTCAAATGCTCTTAAATGTTTGCCTTTTATAGTGTGATTCAAAAAGTATCCGTTGACACACGGTCGACCGTGGTGCGACCGTGCGTGCTCCAGTCCAAATTAGGTATCCGTTGTATAGCCGTTTGACTCAAATTTGAACACCACAATTTGGCATCTTTACTCCTTCTAGCACCTACAAAAGAAACCAAACATCCTATACAAGTACTATATGAATTAAGTGTGTGAGATATGGTCTTAATGCATGAAAGTGACTAATCATTCCAAAAGTGGTAAACCCAACATTCTTGGAGAAGTGTCTTGATTGATATTTTGGGAAACCTCAGTTTGGTCCAGACTTAGTTAGTCACTTTAATGCTCTTGGTTCAATTTTAAAGACTAGTCACAATGTCATTAACTTTCTAGTTTCAATTAATCACAAGTCATGTTTTTTTTTAGTTTAGTTAGAGATTAATTGAATAATGTCTCTATAAGATAATCATGAAGTAAGTAGAGACATTAAAGATAAGTCATAAGCAATCACCCTTATTTACTTAGACTAGACCAAATAGACATTTGACTATACTTTCATTGTGAACTATTTTACACTTAATCTATTGGAGTAGGCTTGTTACTTGAATCCTAACTAATGAGCACATGGCAAACATATTAATCAAGTTGACAAGTTTATGAGTATTAGGCATATTGGTAAGTAGCAAGTAATACTCACATAGAAAGAGATAGTTATTATAGGATCACTCATATAGATATTTGCACAACCTATAACTCAAGCACTTAATAAGTTTAATTTGCAATATAACATATTGCTTGATTAATGTGTAAGCACACATTAATGTCCAACACATGCACAAGGGAAGAGCAATCTCTAGTTGAGACTTGGTGACCATCCTAAATGTATCTAAGTGTGTTTTAGGATTACAAGTCATCACTAGTTAACCTTGAGAGCATTGTTCCTCATTTAGCCTTAATTAATCACTAAGTCATTTCTAATAGTAATTATTGTTCTAGTGACATTAGCTTAAGTGTGTTGGTACTTGATGATCATACTAACGATATCTAGATAAGAATTAAGATCACAAGTTGTTGATTAACACTTATGTGTTAAGCCTAATCTTGGTTAATTTGTCATTAAGATGTCATTAGGCGTAATTAATCGCAATTAATGTTTTTATGACCAAAACTCATTTGAGTATGAAGAAGGCATCTATTCTAAGCATGTTAAGAAAGGTTTCATAAATTATAGCTGTTGGGAACTAGTCAAACTTTATTTGGTCGAAAATGGTAACAGAGAAAACTGCGGTCGCACTGCGGTTGACCGTGGTGGCGACCGTGCAACTTTTTTTGACAAAACTGCGTTGCAATTCAGTTTGGGGTTTCACGGTTAACTATGCGATCAACCGTACCTCGACCATGTGTTTAGCTGAACTTTTAATTTCATTCTTTAACCTATGTTTGACTTGGTCGTTTGCAAGATAAAGTATGGATTAGTGACCTTGCGTGTTTTATGTTAAGATGTCAGTCATCACTTATGCATATCTATGTGTCATCATCAAAACATATTCTTTGGTTAATCATACTTTGGTTAATCATACTTAAGTTTATCGTTTAGTGCATTAACCCACATTCAACCAACAATCTCCCCCTTTTTGATGATGACAAATATACAAGTGATGAGGGACATTTTGCTATAAATACGCAAGTGTTAACAATCACTTGTATCCCTCTTTCTCCCTCCTTTTGTAGAAGCAAAAAGGTTAACAATCACTTGTATCCCCTAGAACTAAGCTCGCCCTTAGAGCAAAACTCCCCCTTAAATTATGCGCGTTGGAAAAATATATATATTAAAACACAACAAGCACACATTTTATTCAAAGCAAGCATGAAACATAGTAATGCATATATAAAAATATGCATGAAAGATACAGTAGATCAATCCTAAGTTTGTTCTATATGAGATGAGATGTGCTTGGGTGAGATGAGCATTTTTCACAAACAAGATTGTTCAGAAAGCATCGTAGGATCTTGTGAGTTCGATGATTCTGACGATGAAGGATGGATATTTGAGTGGAGGATAATAATGCAATGAACTGGTCATCTTCCATACTATCATCAGATCCCGTAACACTCCAGGCAGGTGTGTTCTTACCTTCTGTTTCTTCGTTAAAAGGTCGAACCTAATCATAGTTGATTGGGAGGGAGGTTAGACCAACAGGATGTATGTCATGAACACACAGTTGTGTGAAGAGCTTTGTTAAGTGTGCTCCATAGGGAAGGCAGAGAGATTCATTGTACACCAATTCATTCATCCTCTTCACCATGAATAGTGCCATGTTAACTTGATTTCGGTGTTGGAGACACCAGAGTAGTGAGGCTTCACAGGCATGAACATTTGTGGATAGTGTTTCCCCCTTGCAGTAGATGTTTTGACTTATGACTTTGAGCCAAAGGTCAAACTTAAGCGCAAGATGATTTGCCTTAAGACCATCACTTTGGATTTCAATGAGATTGATGGTCATTTGACAAAATGTGTTGATGATGTCACCTTTTGTGATAAATTCGGGAAGAAAGAGGAGATATGGACTATAGGAGAAACATTCCACGCCTTCATCGGGAACATGCATAAATTTTCCAAAGTCTTTGAGAGACATGGAAAAACCTTTATCAAACAACCGGAATTTGATGGTATTTGGGGGAGTGAATTCATAGTTAGCGTAGAATTCACGAACAAGAGTGGAGTGAATAGGACCTTTCAAAGTTATGAATGAATCCCATTTTATGTAAGCAAAATTTTCGAGAAGCTCTTTTGAAAAGTGCTCAATCGTGACCATAAAACCTTCAATAATCGGTCTAGTGCTAACCATTTGTCGGTTGCGATTGATTACATCTCGTTCTTCTTGGGAGTTAGGAAAGAGATTGTCAAAGGAGTCGGAAATTGAAGAAGACAAGTCAATCACAAAAGGATTGTTGGGAGAGTTGTTTGCTTGACTCATTTTGAGTGAGATGGTGTAGTGAGTTTTGCATCATAATCTTCTCAATTTAAAGGAAAAAAGATGAACCTTCATTTAATCTTTCATTCCCTTTTGGAGTAATTGAATCTTTTGAGAATTTTGATCATATTCAAGTATGCTAGTTTGTGAATGATACTTTGAAAACAGCTCCAATTAGATTTGAGAGGTTCAATGTGCATTTATTTTTCAAGGAGAGAGAAGAAGAAGTGTCAGACAGATACACGGTCGATGCTACGATCGATCGTGTAGTTGACCGTGTGAGGACTGTCAGAAATATTAACTCAAATTAAACAGATTCTAACCAAGAAATATTCAAGTAGTCATACATTCAATTATTACAAGCAAGTTATTCAACCAATATTTTAACTTCTCTCACATCCTTCACCTTCCACTTCTCACATCGCAGCTACTTTGACATGAAAAAGCCTTTTTTGCTTTCTTTAGTAGCAGGCGGATCTTGGATTGATACTTCTTTATCTTAGCTTGATTTAGGTAGATTCGTTCAGCTTTTGAATCACGATCCAAGCCGTAAAAAGGATCATTAGCTTCATCCGAAAACTGTTCTTCATCACTGTCGGATATATCTTCCAAGTTGATTTGAGAGTTGGCCATGGCTTCATAAACCCTTTCAATCTCATCAGAGTCATCTTAATCATCACACCCCATCAATGTTAATGTATGACGATTAAATATTTGATGGGTTGGATTCATGCGAATGTCATCTGTCGCCCTTAATTTGTCAAATAACTTTGAAAGATGCATTCCATATGGAAGAGCTCTTGTTGAGTCCTTTGGCACATTGCTCATTCGTATGGAAATAAAGTATGCCATGTTTACTGGGATATGCATTTCTATGCACCAAAGAAGAGCCATCTGAACAGCATGGATATGTGAATGATTTCCTATTTTATAGTACACAACTACACATTGTAGTCGATCACTGTATTCCATATTCGGAACTTCTTCCGCAGGTGTTTGCTCAACACTCCTTGACTGAGAATTTCTTCTCTTGGAGCATTGTCTTCACACAGTGTTCGAATAGCATCATCTTTATTGATGAAATTAGGAAGATAGGTCAGACTGTCTCCTGTGTGGAAGAACCTTTCTCCACTTGCTGGAACTTCTAGAAGTTTTCCAAAATCTTGAAGTGTCGCTGTAGTTCTTGAAGCTTTTAGCCTAAAGGTAACCAAACCGTTGGTATAGACGAAGCTAGAGTAAAAGTCTCGAACGAGTGATGGATAAATTGGTCCATTTAGATTGAGAAAAACATCCAAATTTAAATCTGAGAAAGCTGCCACCATTTCAGAAAAATCTTTGGCTTCAATTCTCCTTCCTTCTGCTATTGTTCAATTTTTCACTCGTTCTTTGTTAAGTGTCGATTGGTGTGGACGAAAGTTGGATGAGCTTTCTCCTCGATTGGCCATTTTCTGAGCGTTTACACTTATAATTAATTCAAAGTGCATAATTCAATTGTAGGCAACAAGTTTTGCAAACTTTAATTATCATCAATACTTAGATGTTTTGATGTTACTATTCTTCACATTTTCACTCTTCATTAGTGTCAATGAGTTTGCAACTAGATTAAGATTTTCACAAAGTTCATATGTGTTCTAGACTTTTGAAATCATCATCAACACATGTTTTGACATTCAACATTATTACACTCAATTCGCAACAATGTCATTCATATCAAATGAACAATGCTTCTATGAAAATCTAACCTAGATGTATAATGAACCCTAGAATCATTCAATGTTAAATTAATGCATAGATAGGTACTACTACAATCGTTTCCAAGTTGTTCTTCAAGGACAATTGCGATTGTTTGCATTAATTTAGGTTTTGATTCATTCTAGTTAGGGTTTCTTCATAACCCTAATCCATCATACAAACACAATTGAATGTTAGGAAAGCAAGGATTAATCATACCGAACGTAGGAATTGAAATTGAAGGAATGAGCGTTCTTCTTCGTGCGGTCGATCTCCTCAGCCGTGTGTAGGTGTGTGTGTTTTAAAGTGGGTTGAAAAGAAATAAAAGTGAGGGTTTAGTTTAATTTAAAACAGAATCAGACCACGCACGGTCGAAGCACGGTCGACCGTGGTGTTAGCCGTACAGATATTTTTACACGTTCAGTACAGGAGTCTGCGGTCGTGTATACGGTCAGCCGTGGTGCTGCCGTGGATCCTTCTGATCACTTATTTCTTCACTTCTTCTTTCTTCGAACGTGTTTTGACGATTCTTAGGTTCTATAGAATACTTGAGGACAAGTTTTCTTTTCCTAACATTGAATGATTACATCCTCCCGATGTTTAATCATCAATGACACGTAATATACTATATCTATATGTATATATATTCATATTTAATCATTCACATAGTATACACAAAATGCATCAATCTAACATTTAGCATGCAATACATATTTTCACATAAACACACAATCCTAAGGCAAGTAAGCTTCCTACACTAATCTTTTAAAATCACTTTTCAAAAATAATTTTGCATTTGTAAGAAAAACCTTTCATTAATACAAAGTCTTTTTGAGAAGGTTTTTCTTATTAGCATTTTGATCATTGATTTTGATTGATTTTAAGATTACCCAATCCTTGACTTATCCCTATCGTAGAATTGCTAGCTTGGTTCATTTTTCCCATATTTTCAATTTTTCTAATAATAGACAATGGAATTTGATTACAAGATTTGTGTTTTGATAAGGCTAAAAAGGAACATATATTTCATAGCAATATCCCTCCTAAATAATAGGTTTTCATATGTAATTGTATTATATTTTCATTGTAATTGTTTAAATAAATAAGTGCGAAGACAAAAGGCGAAAATGAAGATTTGAAGACACAAACGTCCAAAAAGCTCAAATGTTCAAGATACAATTCAAAAGGTTCAATTTATTGATGAAAAACGTCTAAAAATGACAAGAGTACAAGTTACAAAACGCAAAGTACAAGATATTAAATTGTACGCAAGGACGTTCGAAAATCCGGAACCGGGACCAGAGTCAACTCTCAACGCTCGACGCAACGGACTAAAAATTACAAGTTAACTATGTATATAAATATAATATAATATATAATTAATTATATTAATTATATATATATTATATTTATAAATAAAAACCGTCGGCAGAGAAAGACTCCAAAGTGTGAGCTGGAATTTCAAACTCCGCGACTCGCGGAGTTTGAAGGCAAAATATGCCGCGAGTCGCGGAGCCCCAAAATGAAAAACTCCCTATAAAGCAAACCGAAATCTGATCAAAATCATCAATCTTTTTCTTCTTCTTATCATACGTAAACGATATATATATATATATATATATTTTATATTTTAATTTTAATTTTAATTCTAATAATAAGGGTATGTTAGCGAATGTTGTAAGGGTGTAAGTCGAAATTCTGTCCGTGTAACGCTACACTATTTTTAATCATTGTAAGTTATGTTCAACCTTTTTACATTAATGTCTCGTAGCTAAGTTATTATTATGCTTATTTAAAACGAAGTACTCATGATGTTGGGCTAATTACTAAAATTGGGTAATTGGGCTTTGTACCATAATTGGGGTTTGGACAAAAGAATGACACTTGTGGAAATTAGACTATGGGCTATTAATGGGCTTTATATTTGTTTAACTAAATGATAGTTTGTTAACGTTAATATAAAGATTTACAATTGGGCGTCCTTATAAATTACCAGATACACTCGATCGGACACGATGGGCGGGGTATTTATATGTACGAATAATCGTTCATTTAACCGGATACGGGAATGGATTAATAGCCACTAGAATAATTAAAACAGGGGTAAAATTACATTCAAGGGTAATTGGTGTAATTGCTAACAAAGTAGTAAAACCTTGGTTTACACGCAGTTGATAACCTGGTGTATTCATTAAACAAAGTATTAAAACCTTGTTACAATTCGAATCCCCAATTAGTTGGAATATTTAACTTCGGGTATAATAATAATTTGACGAGGACACTCGCACTTTATATTTATGACTGATGGACTGTTATGGACAAAAACCAGACGGACATATTAAATAATCCAGGACAAAGGACAATTAACCCATGGGCATAAAACTAAAATCAACACGTCAAACATCATGATTACGGAAGTTTAAATAAGCATAATTCTTTTATTTCATATTTAATTTCTTTTATTTTATATTTAATTGCACTTCTAATTATCGCACTTTTATTGTTATTGTATTTAATTGCACTTTTAATTATCGTACTTTTTAATTATCGCAAGTTTATTTTATCGCACTTTTATTATTCGCAATTTCATTATCGTTATTTACTTTACGCTTTAATTTAAGTCTTGTATTTATTTTATATTTTACATTAGGTTTTAACTGCGACTAAAGTCTTAAAATCGACAAACCGGTCATTAAACGGTAAAAACCCCCCTTTATAATAATAATATTACTTATATATATGTTTGTATTTTTATAAAAGTAAATTAATATAGCGTTGAGCTTTGTTTAAAAGATTCCATGTGGAACGAACCGGACTTACTAAAAACTACACTACTGTACGATTAGGTACACTGCCTATAAGTGTTGTAGCAAGGTTTAAGTATATCCATTCTATAAATAAATAAATATCTTGTGTAAAATTGTATCGTATTTAATAGTATTTCCTGCAAAAATTTAATAGTATTTTATACCCCTTAGCTTTGACATCAAGTATTTTTGGCGCCGCTGCCGGGGAACACTCTTAAACGCCGGAAGCGCAACGCTAATATAAAAAAAAAGATTTTTTGGTTAACTTTTATTAAAATTTGTTTTTGTAAAAATACGTTTTAAATATTCGAAAATATAAAAAGAAAAACAAAAATATAAGCATTTTTAAGATTTTGTTAAATATTTAAGTTTTATAAAGTTTCTTTATTTTTATATAAGTTTTATTTAAGTGTTTTGTTTTTATTTAAAAACATATAAAAAAGTATATATATATATAAATCTAGTTTTAAGATTTTTATTTATAAAATTATAAAATATTTCTATTTTAGTTTTTAGATATAAGTTTTTATTATATAAATACTTTTATTAAAACAGAAAATTAAAAACAGAAATAAAAAAAAAAAAAAAACGCGTAAAATTTCAAACTGATCCAGAGTTGAAAACTGGAACCCCGCGACTCGCGGGGTTTGAAGTTTTAAATACCGCGACTCGCGGAGACACTCTGACACACGTGACAGAACCCTAATTTCACATTAATTACGGATTTTATTATTATTATTATTAATAAACCCTAATTAGTTTAATTATTATAATTAGTTTAAGTTTTTTTAATTAAATTGTATTTTAAATTTTAATTAGTTTTATTATATGTAAAATTAATAGTTTTAATAAATAAATAATATAAAAATAATATTTTTATAAAAATTGTAATTTTTACAACTTTTTGTATATTTTTATATTTTGTCCCTTTTTAATCGTTTTAGCGTAAAATTTGTATTTTTAGCTCATATTTAATTTTAAACTTAGTTTTTGCTATAGTTATTTTTACTCCTAGATTTTTAGGCTTTGCCGTAGAATTCCTTAAGTGCTTTTTCTTTAGACTAAGATTTAGGTACTTTAGAATTTTGCGACACCTTTTTAAGTTTTAGTTTCTTTTTAAGTTATTTCCATTTGGGATTTAGTTTTTCTTGTAAGCTTTAATATTTTTAGACGACTTTTACTATGTACCAATTATCATTCCAATTAGTAATTTCAATTTGCGATTATAATTTTAAGTTAGTTGTAGTAATAAGGTTAGGTTAGTCAAGTATTTTTAAGTTTTTATAAGTTTCTTTTATTTTTCCGTCACCTTTTATTTTTCAACCATTTTTTCTTTTTCGACCTTTTTCGACGAACTCTTTTTCTTTCTTATTTCTCGCTATTCTAGTTTTAGGACATAGATTTTTATTCTACTTCTTATCTAAATTTCTTAAAATTACGAAAATTTATTTTAAGTGGTTAAATTGATAGACATCAAAATTTTCTGGTTCGTAGTAATAGTTGGATTTGTACGTGGACCGGGTTATTGGAGCCAAACAGTCCTCAATTATATTGAGACCAAACGAATCCTGCCCCTCTGCTGCATCTTTTGGCTATTCAAAACGTGGGAAAAATCAGAAAAGTCTATTGGTTGGATAACTTATTATAATTTTTCTTTCCTTTTTAAAAAACTAATAGGATATTCAGTGAATGCACCGAGCAAGACGTTCATCACCTTTTGTACGTTCACCACCTGTAACTAGATCAAGACATTTAGCAAATATAACCGCCGTTAATTTTTCTTTAGAATCGACATCCAGTCAACCAAGTACTTCAGTTCAAATTTCCGATAATCCATTTTTTGAACCCGACCTCACAATTGAGAATCCGAAAAATATTCAGGAACGGTTCGTAGATCCTGAACCATTAAACTTTCCTCCGGAGCCACCAATCATTCAAACAGAGATTGTTGAGGAACGAACCATTAAATCAGAATCATCTAGTGATTCCGATTCAACAAATTCAATTATGGAGAATCTGGAACCTTTAAGTATGGAAGACCGAATGAGAGCTAAACGTACTGGCCAAGGTCACGCAATTACTCATCCAGACATTAATGCACCAGATTATGAAATCAAAGGACAAATTCTACACATGGTGACTAATCAATGCCAATTTAGTGGTGCGCCTAAGGAAGATCCAAATGAACATCTACGTACCTTTAATAGGATCTGCACACTATTTAAAATACGAGAAGTGGAGGATGAACAGATATATCTCATGTTATTTCCCTGGACTTTAAAGGGAGAAGCCAAAGATTGGTTAGAATCGTTACCTGAAGGGGCGATCGATACATGGGACGTTTTAGTTGACAAATTTCTTAAACAATTCTTTCCTGCATCTAAAGCCGTAAGACTTCAAGCAGAAATTGTTACGTTCACACAGAAACCAAATGAAACTCTATATGAGGCGTGGACTAGATATGGAAAGTTATTAAGAGGATGTCCGCAACATGGTTTAGACACCTGTCAAATAGTACAAATATTCTACCAAGGATGCGACATCACTACAAGAAAAGACATAGATATAGCAGCTGGTGGTTCTATTATGAAGAAAACCGAAACTGATGCTTACAAAATTATTGATAACACTACTTCCCACTCACATGAGTGGCACCAAGAAAAAGACATCATTAGATCATCTAAAGCAGCTAGAGCCGATTCTAGCCATGACTTAGATTCCATTTCCGCAAAGATAGATGCTGTGGAGAGACGAATGGAAAAGATGACTAAGGATATTCACTCAATACGAATTAGTTGTGAGCAGTGTGGAGGACCACATTTGACAAAAGATTGTCTCAGTATTGAATTAACAATGGAACAAAGAGAGAATATTTCATACATAAACCAAAGGCCTGGAAATAATTATCAGAATAATTATCAACCGCCAAGACCGATTTACAATCAAAACCAGAATTATAACCGAAATATTCCATACAACAACCAACAAGGTCCTAGCAATCAACAAGTATCCAATAATACTTATAATCAGCAAAGACCTAATTTTCAAAACAAACCACCACAACAAACCGATGATAAAAAGCCGAATTTAGAAGATATGATGACGAAGCTAGTTGAAACTCAAACGCAGTTTTTCACCTCTCAAAAACAAACCAATGAACAAAATTCTCAAGCATTTAGAAATCAACAAGCTTCTATTCAAAATCTGGAACAAGAAGTAAGTAACCTAGCAAGGTTAATAGGTGAAAGAAAACCGGGAAGTCTACCTAGTGATACAAATGCTAACCCCCGGAATGAAACAGCTAAATCCATTACCACAAGAAGTGGTACAACACTTAAACCACCTGAAATACCTGTAACTTCTGATAAAGCTATTCCTACTCCACAAGAACCACAACCTGATCAAGATAAGGAAAAAGAACCGGTAGTTGAAAAGGTTAATGAAGATAACACAGTTAAGGATAAACCTTATGTTAAACCATATCAACCACCACTTCCTTACCCGAGTAAAATGAAGAAAGAGAAACTTGAAGCCGAGCAATCCAAATTTTTGGATATGTTTAAACAGATAAATGTAAATCTTCCTTTCATTGATGTGATTTCAGGAATGCCTAGATATGCTAAATTCTTGAAAGATCTAATCTCAAATAGAAAGAAAATGGAAGAACTCTCGGCTGTTACTATGAATGCTAATTGTTCAGCAGTGCTGTTGAATAAGATACCAGAAAAATTATCTGATCCAGGAAGTTTCACAATTCCATGTTTTCTGGGTAGTCTTAGTTCAATAGAAGCATTGGCAGACTTAGGTGCTAGTATAAATCTAATGCCGTATTCACTATATGCTAAACTAGACCTTGGAGAATTAAAACCAACCAGAATAAGCATACAACTAGCCGATAGATCAATAAAATATCCTAGAGGGATAATGGAGAACATGCTAGTTAAAGTTGGTACTTTAGTATTTCCAGTAGATTTTGTTGTTCTGGACATGGAAGAAGATTCTCAAGTTCCTCTCATATTAGGAAGACCATTCTTAAACACGGCTAAAGCAATGATAGACGTGTTCGGTAAGAAACTGACCCTAAGTATAGAAGATGAGAGTGTTACCTTTTCAGTTGATAGAGCAATGCAACAACCACAATCTGCAGATGATACATGTTATTATATTCAAACTATAGATGCACATGCAGAATTATTAGAAGAATTTCCAGAATTACAAGGAACAGGAGAATGTTCTTTAGGAGAAGGTAATGAACCAATTGATGAAGCTGAAATGTTAGCTACACTTATAGCTAATGGATATGAACCAACAACAGAAGAAATTCAAATGCTAAAAGAAGAAGACAGATATCGATACAAATCATCGATAGAAGAACCTCCTAAATTAGAGTTAAAGCCACTTCCAAACCATTTGGAATACGCTTATTTACATGGTGAATCTGAATTACCTGTAATAATATCGTCTTCTCTTACTGAAAATGAGAAATCACAACTCATTTCTGTGTTGAAAGCTCATAAACCAGCCATTGCATGGAAGATTCATGATATTAAAGGAATAAGTCCTTCGTATTGCACACATAAAATCCTTATGGAAGAAGGTCATAAAACGTATGTGCAACGCCAACGAAGACTAAATCCTAATATGCAAGATGTAGTTAAGAAGGAGATTATTAAACTGCTAGATGCAGGTTTGATATATCCAATTTCTGATAGTCCATGGGTAAGCCCAGTTCAATGCGTGCCTAAGAAGGGTGGCATGACTGTCATTACAAATGAGAAAAATGAGCTTATTCCTACTAGGACTGTAACAGGATGGCGTGTATGTATTGATTATAGAAAATTAAATGACGCCACCAGAAAAGATCACTTTCCCTTACCTTTCATTGATCAAATGTTGGAAAGATTAGCCGGAAATAGTTACTATTGTTTTCTAGATGGATTTTCCGGATATTTTCAAATTCCAATAGCACCCGAGGACCAAGAGAAAACCACATTCACGTGCCCTTATGGTACTTTTGCTTACAAACGCATGCCATTTGGACTTTGCAACGCCCCTGCAACCTTTCAAAGGTGTATGATGGCGATTTTTCACGACATGATAGAAGAATGCATGGAAGTATTCATGGATGACTTTTCAGTCTTCGGTGATACATTTAAATCATGTCTAGTTAATCTGGAACGAATGTTAATTAGATGCGAAAAATCAAATCTAGTACTTAATTGGGAGAAATGCCATTTCATGGTTAAAGAAGGCATCGTTCTTGGACATAAAATTTCAAAAGAAGGAATTGAAGTGGATAGAGCTAAAGTAGATGTAATTGCTAAACTTCCACATCCCACCAATGTTAGAGGAGTTAGGAGTTTTCTAGGGCATGCCGGTTTTTACCGACGTTTCATAAAAGATTTTTCTAAAATTGCCACTCCTATGAATAAACTCCTAGAAAAGGATGCGCCATTCATCTTTTTAGATGAGTGTATCAAATCTTTTAATATTCTTAAAGAGAAACTCACTAATGCACCGATCATGATAACACCAAATTGGAATCTACCATTTGAACTAATGTGCGATGAAAGTGATTTTGCAATGGGAGCCGTTTTAGGACAAAGGATTGAAAAACGATTTCAACCTATATATTATGCTAGTAAGAAGTTACAAGGAGCACAAACGAACTATACAACTACTGAAAAAGAACTCCTTGCTATTGTCTTTGCTTTTGACAAATTTCGATCATATCTCGTTCTAGCAAAAACGGTGGTCTATACCGACCATTCTGCTCTTAGATACCTATTTTCAAAACAAGATGCTAAACCAAGATTAATCCGTTGGATCTTACTCTTACAAGAGTTTGATATTGAAATCCGAGATAAAAGAGGAGCAGAAAATCTCGCCGCTGATCATCTTTCTCGTCTTTAAAATCCTGAATTAGAAGTTCTAAATGAATCGGCCATACAAGACAACTTTCCCGATGAATATCTATTGAAGATAGATTATAAAGAAATCCCATGGTTTGCAGACTATGCAAACTACTTAGTTTGTGGATTCCTTGAAAAAGGATTATCGTACCAAAGACGAAAGAAATTCTTCAATGATATAAAACACTATTTTTGGGAAGATCCACATCTGTTTAAAAGTTGTCCCGATGGAATAATACGCCGATGTGTATTTGGAGATGAAGCTAGTAAAATTTTAAACCATTGTCACACAGGACCAACAGGAGGGCATTATGGGCCTCAACTAACAGCAAGAAAAGTTTATGATGCTGGATTCTATTGGCCTACAATTTACAAAGACGCACACCTTCTTTGCAAATCCTGTGATGCATGTCAAAGGGCCGGAAAAATAAGTCAACGTGATGAAATGCCACAAAATATCATCCAAGTATGTGAAGTATTTGACATTTGGGGTATTGACTTTATGGGTCCATTTCCAAAATCTCATAATAATCTATATATACTCGTAGCCATTGATTATGTATCTAAATGGGCGGAAGCACAAGCTCTCCCAACTAACGATGCACGAGTTGTAGTCAACTTTTTAAAACGTCTTTTTGCAAGGTTTGGAACACCGAAAGCTTTAATAAGTGATCGGGGTACTCATTTCTGTAATAATCAACTTGAGAAAGTTCTTAAAAGATATGGAGTAACTCATAAAATCTCCACCGCATATCATCCACAAACAAGTGGACAAGTTGAAAATACCAACCGAGCTTTAAAACGTATTCTAGAGAAAACCGTAGGATCAAATCCGAAGGAATGGTCCATTAAATTGGAGGATGCACTCTGGGCTTTTAGAACAGCCTACAAAACTCCAATTGGAACCACACCTTTTAGACTTGTTTATGGAAAAGCATGTCATCTTCCAGTAGAAATTGAACACAAAGCATTTTGGGCTTTGAAAACATGTAATCTTGATTTACATGAAGCCGGACGTCTACGATTAAGTCAACTAAACGAATTAGAAGAATTAAGACATGAAGCATACGAAAATTCGTTAATCTATAAAGAAAGAACGAAGAAATGGCATGATAAAAGAATCAGAAGTTCAAAAGAATTTAAAGAAGGAGACAGAGTTCTTCTTTTCAATTCACGATTCAAGCTATTTCCTGGAAAATTGAAATCAAGATGGTCTGGACCATTCATAGTCAAAAGAGTTTTCCCATACGGAACGATAGAATTAATAAATTCAAATGGGATTGAATTTAAAGTTAATGGTCACAGAGTTAAACATTACATACATGGTCCGATGGAAGTCGACAACGAAGTTAATCACAATTTCGACACCACAGCTAACTAAGTGTGGGGAGAATCAAGTCTTTAAAGGATAATATGTATTTCTGTTAGAGTTAGATTGTCTGTTTTCGTGTAGTTCTCGAAAATGGAACCCGAATGGTCTTTCCCTAGCAGACCCTAAAGAACTAGTCTTCTCCCCCCATTCTGAATTTTTATTTTTTTTTAGGTTTTTACGAAATGAAGACTGCCTGTGAACTAAACCATGGTCTAATGCTACACGCTTTGATCACTAAAAGAAATAATGACATACTATCGAGTGAAATAGTATCAGTAATCAGAGAAAGAATGGACGGAGTTAGAAAAGAATCCAGATGCGAAGATAATAAGTTACAATTTGGTAAAGGAAAATCAAAATCCGCAGCGAAAAGAAGAGCACGACACCTAGAACGATGTCACAAACGCGGAAAATGGTCACATGGAGGTAAATGTTCAAATAATCAAACCTATTCAAATACCGAATTTGTTACTTTATGCAGAGACGGACCGTTCATAAGTTTAGAAGAAAAGACACTGAATGCTCGAGGTTACGCCTATGTAGCCATGGAAAATCAATTAAACCGACTATATTATGAATGGGATAGATCATATAACTAAGAAATCTATTCCACAGGTATGTCTGTACAGTTTTTATTTTTTATTTTTTATTTTTAACCTTTTGATAATAAACGCTAATTTGTTCGCTAAAAAGTATTAAATTGGTATTGAATAAAATTAGGTTTGGCGACCGAAATTATTGATATCATTCAAAAAATTTATTACATCATTGCGAAATTTAACGTTTATTCTTAAGGTATAAATATCTTTAATCAATCAACCCAAAATATTTCAAAAATTCGTCATGAGTTAAATTAGGTCTTGGAACCGAAATTACTTTACCGAAAAGAGGGGCGCATATTTTTGATAATATTTGATTGATTAAAGTGGGATAAAAAGACAAAAAGATTTTTAATTTTATTTTTTTTTACCATGTTTTTAAAATTAATATTTAAATCTTAAATTAATATTGTAAACTTTGTAAAAATAATATTTTTAAAATTGTAAATATTTGAAAAATTAATATAAGTTTGGTATGAATTTATAATATAAATTTTTAAATTAAGTTTGGTGTGAATTTTTAATTTTTAAAATATAAATTTTTAATTTTATGCATTTTAAATTTTAAGTTTGGTGTGAATTTTTAATATAAATTTTGAATTTTATATTTAAGTTGTGTGAATTTAAAAACAAAAATTTACTCTATCTCATTAAGTTAAAAATATGATTTTTAAAATTCGTCGTAAGTTGAAGACTAGGTCTTTGAACCGAAATTGCTTTACCCAAGGGAGGGACGAGAACTTTTATTATCATTATTTTTAATCTTATTGATTTAAAGTATGCCAAAAACATTAAAAAAACCCAAAAATCTTAGCTTTTAAAACAATCGCTACAAAAAGACAAATTTTAAAATTTTGTCGAAGGACGGACTAGGACATCGATCCGAAACGACCTCGTCCTAAATAACAAGGGAAACAAAATTTTAAAATTAATTACTTAATTGTTTTAATAAGTTAAAGTTTATAAAAAAAAAAAAAAAAAAATACCAAACTCCGCGACTCGCGGAGTTTGGAGGGTAAATACCCACGAATCGCGGAGGGACCAAAACCCAGAAAAAAATAAAACGTAAAAAACAGAGCAGTTCACTCCCCCACCCAAAAATACTGCGAAGAACAGCGAACAAAAACCCCAAAAACCCCAAAAACCCGAAAAATACACCCCAAAATCACAATTTTTAACCGTTAATCACCAAATCTTTTGCTAAAATCATGTTGAGAAGGATGCTATCTAAGAATTACTCAAGAAAAACGGTAAATTTCTACACCTAAACACCATTTAATTCAAAATTTGATGTTCTTGAGCAATTTTTTTTCCTAATTTAATTTTGATGCTTTTTAGTGTAATTAGGCTTAAATTGTTTATGTATTATGCTTGTATAACCTAGATTGATGCTGTTTAACATGATTAGAAACCTTAAACTTCAAATTTTGAATAATCTAGGGTTTGTGTTCTTGAGCAAATTTGGGGCTTTTTGATACAAACAGGTTATGGCCGATTTTTGTCATGAATTGTTGCTAAAATAAGTAATGTAACATGTCTAGGTAGTTAAATGATCCAAACTTTGAGCCTAAACATGATTTTGAGAATTAAAGTGGACTTTTTCAAGTCTAAAATTCATGAACTTGATTTTTGAAAGATAATGCCATTTGAGACTTGTTTAATTGCTAGTAATGATTATTTTGACATGTTATTTGAGTTGAATGCTTATGAACTTGGCAAACATTTTCGTATATGCTTATTTGAAAAAGTGTAGATTTGATAAAAAATGTGAAAATGAGCTTAAGTTTGATATAAATTGATAATGTCATTGTAATTATTTTGATTGATGATTTTGCTGACACTAATGCATATTTGGATGCACAAAAATTGTGTTTGATGTGTTTTGCAGAATGAAAGGGGTGAATCTTCATCCCAAGCCCGCAATGCTCCTGCTGAGAATTTGGAACAACAGGAGGTGGATAACTACTACAAGCAGGATATACCTCATCCAGTCATGACCTTTTCTGATATGCACTTGGAAGAGTTGCACCCGAACCTGAGATTTGACAGACTTTAGATAGATTATCCAAAATATCAAAGGGGTTTGCATACTCTTCATTCTAAGGTTGTTGAGGTACCGAGGGTCATAGAATGGGGACCCTTAGAAGCTGTAGAATTGGCCGGGCCAATTAGGGAATTACTTGTACAGAGGTATGGTAATTCTTCTTTTAATGACTGGGTACGTTTATTCACCATGCGTAGACCTGTATATAAAGTATGGTGTGAAGAATTGTTATGTAGTATAGAGTTGAATGATCGGGTAGCTAGTTTAACCGATCGTTCTTTTATTAGATTTTTGTTAGGCGGTTCGATGCGCCACATGTCTTTACTGGACATGGCTCAGGCTTTACGTATATATACGCCTGAGGAGTTAGCGTCTGCCGATTGTAGAGGATTGATACTAAACGGTAGAAAGATAGATGAAAATTTTGATACACACGGTGTGTGGAGTCAAATGACAAGCCATCACCGTTTCAAAGGGGGAAATTACTCTTATTTGGATATAGATAGAGCCGAATTAAGAGTGATACATAGGTTTTTAGCTAATTCGATTACACAAAGGGGTAAGAACAAGGAAAAAGTAAATGAACAGGATTTGTTTTACCATATGTGTATTCGAGACCCACAAAGCGCTGTAAGTATACCGTATTGTGTGGGTTATTATTTATCAGCTATGGTTCGGGGGATGCGACCGCATAGCATAATAGGAGGTGGTATTTTTATTACTTTGATTGGTGAATATCTCGGTGTGGATATAAGTCGGGGGGGATTATTAGTAGAAGAACCGGAACCCCGCGATACTATAGGTTTAAATGTATACCATGGTGCGAAAGTTTTGAAGAGGCGAAATAACGCCGCAGTACGATACCATGGTAGACATCCACAGGTGGAGAGAAACCAAGAGCAAGGTAATGTAGGAGGGGGGAATGAGATGCAAGAAATGCATAGGTTTATAGCTTCTCAGGAATACGAAAATGCTAGACAGAGAGCATTTGAAGATTGGCAAGTTCATCAGAACCAAATCATAGCTCATTGCCAACATATAGGTAGAAACTATATTCCTACACCGAAACCCATCTTCCCTCCTTGGTCTATAGAGATGCAGCCACCATATCTTACGTATGACCCTGCCGAAGCATTCTATAGCACCTATGGTTATGCCTGGAACCCCTATTGGTACCAATATCATCCTTAGTTTACTTATTATTTTTTTTTTATTTTGTAATTTGTAATTATTGATACGTTTAATACTTTTGTTAATATTGTAATCATTTTTATATTTATCTAACTTTTATTCTTAGATTTTAATAATTTTTGAATGTGGGGTAATATACCAAACTTCAAAAATATGTATATATATATGAAACAACGCATTTTCAAAGACTGGCATTAAGTTCAGCAAAAGCAACTAATTTTGACGACAAGATGCAAAATATATGTGAAATAACAACAAGACGGAATGAACAAATGATGTGCACCATTTATCATTCAGCAAACAAACGCCAATATATTTGGAAAATTTGGTAAAAATTTAATCATTTTCACAAATCACCCTCAATAATTTAAATTGTTACTGATTTCTTGCAAATGAGGGCATTGCAAGATCTTAAGTGTGGGAAGGGGTTAAATTCTTTCGGATTTTAAAAATTTTTAACTTTATACACTTGGTTACCATTAAAAATACTAGTAAAGCAGTAGTTGTATTAGAATCTAGTGCTCTCTGATAATAAAGAACAGCCCTGGTCTTATATACTGACTACCCAATTCTAGTAAAATTTTTCAAAATTTTCAATTAAATGAATTCAAAATCATGTTTATACATATTTATGAACGATAAAACTAGGTTTTAACACCGAAATTATTGTTACCTCGGAAAGGACATAAATTGAGAAACAAACTAAAATGTTAAAATTCATTTAAAATGGAATAGAGGACGATAAAAAGGAAAATAAAAGCCAAGTGTGGGAAAATTTACCAAGTTATCTTAAACATATGTCACATATATCTGTAACAAATAACTGAAAATACTTTTACTTTGGACTAAACTAAACTGTTTTACCCGATGAAAGAAAAGAAGAGATGGATCTACACGATGAATCAATTCCATCATTAAAAGGAAGTAAAGTCTTCCGAAAAAGACACGCGCTTCTTGATTTAGGTCAAGAAGTTGTCGTCCAGACCAGCTGTAGGTTGACGAAAAATCTAGAAAAGTCATCACTAAAATCGGTTGGAAATCCACGGACCTCAGCATTAAACAGGGTCGCCAAGTGGTCAGATTTATCCTAACCATGAGAAGGATTTATCTCGTACAATGGGGGGGCACCATGCAAATTAGCTGGACAAGACTAATGAATCAGATCCCCAGAAAGGATAATCTCCTTAAAGATTAAAAATCAGCTTTTAAGACTGATATTACTCAATCCTAGAGATTGACCTTAAAGATTGAGAATTCAAACTCATGGAATTCAATGATATCTAAACTCGAGCTTGAACGAGAAAATATTTTGATCAAAATTATAAACCGATTTGTTTTCTGAAAACCCTATTTTCAATGCGTTCATTACCATTGAACGTAAAATCCTAGGAATTCACCTGGAATTCATTAGGTCACCTGAACCAAATCGGGTGTCAACCGTAAGAACGGTGGTTGCATAGTGGTCAAAGACAGGACCTTGTGCCATACCGAAAAATTATAAGGGTGAGCTTTACTATTGCTCCTACCAAGGATAGTAATTGCGTCCGACACGTTATAGACCATAATTAAAAGCATGTCAGGGGACATTGCCTTAACAGTTGCTTGTTCAACGCTTTCCTTTCAACCGGACGGTAGTTTACCGAAAGGTAATATACGGGACAAGTAAACTGGACGTGTTGCTTTCCAAATACAAGGTTAGCAAGTGGGTGACACAAAACCGCAAGTTTTGAGCTAAAATTTTCAAATCTGAAACCCACCAAACCCACAAAAATATTTTGCAAACACCGGTAAAGGGTTATCCCGGAAAACTTATCTAGGGTAAAAACTAGATTTAATTTTCAAAAGATCAAATGTTTTCATAAAGATCCAATTTCCTTACGGATCTAAATTTTCATAGTCATGTGGGACTGTAAACCGCCTTTCAAATGTGCACTTTGCTTTGGAAACCGAAAGTAAATCGGCTATTTGATTGCAAGTGTCGTTGACCTAAACCCGAGGCAACTGTGGATGACACACCCACCTTTAACCATGGTTCTATCGTTACTATCATTGTTTATACCACCATATCAAAATCACTGATGTACAAAGTGTGATGAATAAAAAAGTGATTCATGTATGTTTTTATTTCAAATTCTGTATTGCTTGAGGACAAGCAACGCTCAAGTGTGGGGATGTTTGATAAGGCTAAAAAGGAACATATATTTCATAGCAATATCCCTCCTAAATAATAGGTTTTCATATGTAATTGTATTATATTTTCATTGTAATTGTTTAAATAAATAAGTGCGAAGACAAAAGGCGAAAATGAAGATTTGAAGACACAAACGTCCAAAAAGCTCAAATGTTCAAGATACAATTCAAAAGGTTCAATTTATTGATGAAAAACGTCTAAAAATGACAAGAGTACAAGTTACAAAACGCAAAGTACAAGATATTAAATTGTACGCAAGGACGTTCGAAAATCCGGAACCGGGACCAGAGTCAACTCTCAACGCTCGACGCAACGGACTAAAAATTACAAGTTAACTATGTATATAAATATAATATAATATATAATTAATTATATTAATTATATATATATTATATTTATAAATAAAAACCGTCGGCAGAGAAAGACTCCAAAGTGTGAGCTGGAATTTCAAACTCCGCGACTCGCGGAGTTTGAAGGAAAAATATGCCGCGAGTCGCGGAGCCCCAAAATGAAAAACTCCCTATAAAGCAAACCGAAATCTGATCAAAATCATCAATCTTTTTCTTCTTCTTATCATACGTAAACGATATATATATATATATATATAATTTATATTTTAATTTTAATTTTAATTCTAATAATCAGGGTATGTTAGCGTATGTTGTAAGGGTGTAAGTCGAAATTCTGTCCGTGTAATGCTACGCTATTTTTAATCATTGTAAGTTATGTTCAACCTTTTTACATTAATGTCTCGTAGCTAAGTTATTATTATGCTTATTTAAAACGAAGTACTCATGATGTTGGGCTAATTACTAAAATTGGGTAATTGGGCTTTGTACCATAATTGGGGTTTGGAAAAAAGAACGATACTTGTGGAAATTAGACTATGGGCTATTAATGGGCTTTATATTTGTTTAACTAAATGATAGTTTGTTAATGTTAATATAAAGATTTACAATTGGGCGTCCTTATAAATTACCAGATACACTCGATCGGACACGATGGGCGGGGTATTTATATGTACGAATAATCGTTCATTTAACCGGATACGGGAATGGATTAATAGCCACTAGAATAATTAAAACAGGGGTGAAATTACATTCAAGGGTAATTGGTGTAATTGCTAACAAAGTAGTAAAACCTTGGTTTACACGCAGTTGATAACCTGGTGTATTCATTAAACAAAGTATTAAAACCTTGTTACAATTCGAATCCCCAATTAGTTGGAATATTTAACTTCGGGTATAATAATAATTTGACGAGGATACTCGCACTTTATATTTATGACTGATGAACTGTTATGGACAAAAACCAGACGGACATATTAAATAATCCAGGACAAAGGACAATTAACCCATGGGCATAAAACTAAAATCAACACGTCAAACATCATGATTACGGAAGTTTAAATAAGCATAATTCTTTTATTTCATATTTAATTTCCTTTATTTTATATTTAATTGCACTTCTAATTATCGCACTTTTATTGTTATTGTATTTAATTGCACTTTTAATTATCGTACTTTTTAATTATCGCAAGTTTATTTTATAGCACTTTTATTATTCGCAATTTCATTATCGTTATTTACTTTACGCTTTAATTTAAGTCTTGTATTTATTTTATATTTTACATTAGGTTTTAACTGCGACTAAAGTCTTAAAATCGACAAACCGGTCATTAAACGGTAAAAACCCCCCTTTATAATAATAATATTACTTATATATATGTTTGTATTTTTATAAAAGTAAATTAATATAGCGTTGAGCTTTGTTTAAAAGATTCCCTGTGGAACGAACCGGACTTACTAAAAACTACACTACTGTACGATTAGGTACACTGCCTATAAGTGTTGTAGCAAGGTTTAAGTATATCCATTCTATAAATAAATAAATATCTTGTGTAAAATTGTATCGTATTTAATAGTATTTCCTGCAAAAATTTAATAGTATTTTATACCCCTTAGCTTTGACATCATGTTTACTAGAGTCGTGACATATATTCATTTTACCTCTTGATGAATCACAAATAGTTATTCTTTCAAGTTTTCTCTTCAAGGTGTTATTTTCATCAATTAAAACTTTGTTGAGTTGTCTAACTTTGTGTAATTCTTTTTCCAAAAGTTTTACTTTGTCACGACTACTATCATACACAAATTTAATAGTCTTGTAATCATCTAACAATTTTTCATAATTAGAAGGATAGAATACATGTACCTCATTGCAATCCATGCTTGAGACATCATCTTCTTTGAATGGGGATTCAACCTCTTCTTCACTTAGACCATCTTGATCCAAATTATTCAAAGAACTCATGAGGCAAAACTATTTATTTCTATTCAACCCTTTTGCTTGAGAATCACCAACCTTTTCCAAATCCTTCCCAATTCCTCTACCCTTTAAACTCCTAGAGTTTAATTCTTCTTGAGAACATAGTGAATCCCAACATTCTTTTGCATTTTCACATGAACTTATCTTTAACCTTTCTTCACTAGGAAGAATTCCATGAAGTAGTGAAATTGCATCAAATTGTTTCAAAACATCTACCGGTACTTCTATCCCTTATCTTTATATAATGTCTTCTATGTTCTGTGATATTGTTTCCATGATTAGCGAGTAGTTATCATTAGTGTATGCTATGATGTAAGCAGTTATAATGCCAAAATAATGTTATGGTTTGTGTACGCTGTTGAAATGCTTTCCGATTATGCTTTAAACTTTATCGCTTTTCCAACTAATAGAATGTAGTTATCGGCTCTGTTATTGGGAAGTCGCGAACCCCGATTCAGAGTACACTATATGTGTCACCCCTTGGTAAGAGAAGTTTATCGGATACAACGTAAGATCGACTGAGGCACACCGGTTGTAGTAAGTCTATCGAGATTTGGATTCCGACTGAGGACTCTTTCGTAGTGAAACATCTGACTAGACCCTTAGTACATTGTCGATCCCAGACCATGCTAATGTAGTCACCAAGCATATAAACTTCGTACGTGCACGCTGAAGCACAGCGGTTGTTGTAAGCTGTACATCTGCTAAGTAAGGCCATGGAACCCTGTAAGTAACTAGGGGGTGAATAGTTACTTAATACGTTTTTAACGCTTTTTCAATTGATAACCAAATTTGATTTAACTTTGATCAACCAACTCAACTCAAACTTGATGTGTGTAGTGTATATGTTCTAAATGATAAATGTGGTAATGTAAAGAACATAGACACAAGGATTTATAGTGGTTCGGGTGGATGTTAACTAATCCACCTTAATCCACTCTCCGATTACACTAATCGGGATTTGTTGCTTCACTAAGCACTTTTCTCCAAACCCGGTGGAGATCCGATTTACAAGTCTTCAACTTCTTTAGTAGACAACAAACCTAATCTTTCTATCCCTTTGAAAGATCAACTCCAACCTAGATCAACTTGTCTTCACCTTGGACAAGTATTAATCTCCAAATAAGATTAATCAACTTCCTAAGTCCCTTTAAGGAAGTAGATCACTAAGCTAGCCTATACTTCTACTAATTGAAGTTACAAGACTTTGTAATGATGATCCTAACACAATACTAGGACATACATTACATTAAGTAAACTCACAAGATAAATAATTTTGATTAGTAAGTTTACAACAACCCAATTCTATATCTATGAGATCATAGAATCTTCTCTTGCTAGATCACATTTGAGTAGTAATTGATGCACTTGTGATCACTGGAAATAAGCCTTTGAAATATGCAAGAGGGTCTGCTTCAAATGCTCTTAAATGTTTGCCTTTTATAGTGTGATTCAAAAAGTAGCCGTTGACACACGGTTGCCTGCACGGTCGACCGTGGTGCGACCGTGCGTGCTCCAGTCCAAATTAGGTATCCGTTGTATAGCCGTTTGACTTAAATTTGAACACCATATTTTGGCATCTTTACTCCTTCTAGCACCTGCAAAAGAAACCAAATATCTTATACAAGTACTATATGCATTAAGTGTGTGAGATTTGATCTTAATGCATGAAAGTGACTAATCATTCCAAAAATGGCAAACCCAACATTCTTGGAGAAGTGTCTTGATTGATATTTTGGGAAATCTCAGTTTGGTCAAGACTTAGTTAGTCACTTTAATGCTCTTGGTTCAATTCTAAAGACTAGTCACTATGTCATTAACTTTCTAGTTTCAATTAATCACAAGTCATGTTCTTTTCTAGTTTAATTAGAGATTAATTGAATAATGTCTCTATAAGATAATCATGAAGTAAGTAGAGACATTAAAGATAAGTCATAAGCAATCACCCTTAGTTACTTAGACTAGATCAAATAGACAATTGACTATACTTTCATTGTGAACCATTTTACACTTAATCTATTGGAGTAGGCTAGTTACTTGAATCCTAACTAATGAGCACATGGCAAACATATTAATCAAGTTGACAAGTTTATGAGTATTAGGCATATTGGTAAGTAGCAAGTAATACTCACATAGCAAGAGATATTTATTCTAGGATTAATCATAGAGATACTTACACAACTTATAATTCAAGCACTTAATAAGTTTAATTTGCAATATAACATATTGCTTGATTAATGTGTAAGCACACATTAATGTCCAACACATGCACAAGGGAAGAGCAATCTCTAGTTGGGACTTGGTGACCATCCTAAATGTATCTAAGTGTGTTTTAGGATTACAAGTCATCACTAGTTAACCTTGAGAGCATTGTTCCTCATTTAGCCTTAATTAATCATTAAGTCATTTCTAATAGTAATTATTGTTCTAGTAACATTAGCTTAAGTGTGTTGGTACTTGATGATCATACTAAGGATATCTAGATAAGAATTAAGATCACAAGTTGTTGATTAACACTTATGTGTTAAGCCTAATCTTGGTTAATTTCTCATTAAGATGTCATTAGGCGTAATTAATCGCAATTAGTGTTTTTATGACCAAAACTCATTTGAGTATGAAGAATGCATCTATTCTAAGCATGTTAAGAAAGGTTTCATGAATTATAGATGTCGGGAACTAGTCAAACTTTATTTGGTCGAAAATGGTAACAGAAAAATCTGCGGTCGCACTGCGGTTGACCGTGGTGGCGACCGTGCAACTTGTTTTCACAAAACTGCGTTGCAATTCAGTTTGGGGTTTCATGGTTGACTATGTTGTCGACTGTACCTCGACCGTGTGTTTAGCTGAACTTTTAATTTCATTCTTTAACCTATGTTTGACTTGGTCGTTTGCAAGATAAATTATGGATTAGTGACCTTGCGTGTTTTATGTTAAGATGTCAGTCATCACTTATGCATATATATGTGTCATCATCAAAACATATTCTTTGGTTAATCATACTTAAGTTTATCGTTTAGTGCATTAACCCACATTCAACCTACAAACCCGGTTAGTGTTGATTAGTACACTGCACCATAACGCGGTCTCAAGCATTACACCCCGCTTGAGAGATTCTTAGTTGATTAAGGAACTAATTGTTTAGACACATAAAGGATTGGACTGTTAGGATAACTTAACGTGTTCATGGAAGTCAGCTTGACTTGGCCATGGTGTTCTTTATGGTTGAACTCTTTGTAAAGGGCCTAACTATCTTTTAAAACCAATCATTAACGAAAGCATTGAAACACATCACATCTCTCGGATATGGTAAACCATGTATTCTATTATGCTTAAGAAAGTTTAGACCATTGTGGAATGTTAATACGTCACCCAACCGAGTTGCTCAATTGGATGAGCCGTCTGAATGTGTATGCCTGTAGTCAGACTGCACCGGCGTCGGGGGTAAGGGACGTTGCTGTCTATTCAGAATCTTCAAGCCTAACGCAGTACCCAGTGACATGTCTTATGACAGGGGCGTTTAGGACTAGTGTAATGAATACAAGGCCTCTGCCTATTCATGAGCCAGCATTCCATAATCTCGGCAGAATAACTGATGAAGTCATAGTATGCACTCATTTTAACCTTATATGAATTACGAATTTTATCGCATTTACTTTATCTGTCTTATAAATTTGAAAATCCCAAAATTAAGTAGCCACTACTCCTTCCTAACTATCTTAGGCTTAAATATAGGTTCGATTCTACCGATATCTCAAAAATACCACTCTAGGTCATACTTCCCTTACTCATACTAAGGAGTAGTACGATTTAGGCCCCGCTAAATATAAATTTAAAATAATACCCACCCCCTTGGTGGTTGATTCTGACGTGCTGTGGCCTGACGACACCGCACAAACAAAACCGTCCGTTTCGGCCATATCAGTGGTTATTCAAGGTGCATCGGACTGGTGAGTTAAACTCGAATGACCCTTAAATCCACATCTTTTGTTGACCAAGTGTAGACCAAACCCTAAGGATCAAATCTAAGCTTGATCAGATGGCGCCATCTGTGGGACATAAAAGTTAAAAGTTTTGGTTAATCTTTTATCTTATTGTCCATTACATTCGTTTGTTATTTTTTGTATGGTGTTACCGATGCACGTAGCTAAGACATTTAGCAAAGGAACAAAAGATGACAAGTCGGCCTGAAACTTCGAAAGCATTACAAACTCAGCCTGAGACACTGAGGGTGTCAAAATCCGATAGCAGTAGGATGGTCAGGACCCCTGTTCTCACTAGAAACGCCGACATAGGGTTTCGAAATGCCAGAACTGGCGCGCTAGATACCCTGGGCAGCAGGCACTACTTATGTGGGAAGAATCCCGATTCTTGTCACTTCAGTACACGACAACAACACGACGATGACCACGCACACTTCAGCCACACCCGCAAGTGCAATAGAAGCCCTCGAGAATATGGGCATAGATATGACTGGCGTAAGTATCCAAAGTGCGTCATCTTCATTGGCACTAAATCAGCAAGCACCCCCATCAGTTTCAGGACAGAGTCCAACGGTGTATGTTTCAAGGCAAATATCTGCACTGGCAGAGAAAGACATCTTTTGCTATGGCAAAAACATCGAATGAGGCCCCTGTAAACACTTGCAGAAGCAATCAGAGAGGCGCATGAACATTATTCCAGCCCGTATCTCCACAACAACAAGAACCACCACAACCATGGATTCTCCTAAAGAAACCACGAAAATAATCGTGAGCGAAACAATAATCGTGATAATAATCAGGAACTCATCAGGATCTTATCGAAAAGTCTTAAAAAAATCTTGTAACAAAACCCATCTCAAAGACGTTTGAGCGACCATGGCGCACGTTCGACTCTATGCGCAAAGACAAATCTAAGTTTTGCGACTTCCATTATGATTATGTTCACGAGATGAATGGATGCAAGACTCTCATGGAAAAGGTGGTCGCTTGTTTGAATAAAGGAGAGTTACAGTACCTGAAGGTACGAAAGGATGCTGCGCCGGACAAAAGTAAAGATGAAACCAGGTTTAAGGGTCCTGACAAGATGATTCATGTCGTCATGAGCAAGGAAGAGAACAAACTTGTGGAGCATGAACTCATGAAAAAATGGAAGAGCTTGCGTATTTCGTTTCCACTAATTAAATGTGCTAAGGGAAAGTCATTGGTTATACTCAGATACCTCTTTGTCTGCTGACGTAGAATATCACATCTTTATGTCGATTCAGGCAGCGGGGCGGATGTCATGTATGAGCACTGCTTTCGTACGTTACCCGCGACAATACAGAACATGAGAAAAGCGTCGACGGAGGCGTTGCAGGGATTTTCTGGTGAAGCGGCTTAGCCAATGGGAGTTCTTCCGATAAAAGTAGAACTCAAAGATGACAAGGATGGTAGGAAAGTGGGAAGGGTGAAGATCGAGTTCAAGGTTGTGGACGTGCAGTTAGCGTACGACGGGTTGAAGGGGTGGCGACCACTCCAAAGATATGACACGATATCATCGACCTTGCATGGCTTGATTAAGTTTCCAACTGAACATGGAATTGCGACTCTTACGACAAAGGTCAAGGAGGGAACTGAAAAGGCGCGCTAAATGGATACTTGATTGAGTATCTACTAGAGCTAGAAGAGGAGTACAAGGATTTACAAGCCAACAATTATAACACAGGACTAATCTACCTTTATATTTAAGCAAAAAAAAAAAAAAAAAAAAAACATAAATAAGAATAAAATTAAAAATGTCATATTTCTTCATCGGACGATCACTAAAAATGACATTGTTTATATATCTCCAAAGAATCTATGTACATGCTCCAATAATGACATATATCATTCATTTGAATAATCTATATGAATTAAGGACAATGCTAAACGTAGTCTTAAGGACTACTTTTAAGCTTACTATAAATAGGTTTGTAAACTCTCTTTAATTAATTACAAAGTATAATTATTCCTTTTTTAATATCGACTTTCCTTATATAATTTTGACAATAATATTATTCATGGCAGGTCTGAGTTATAAAAAGGGAATTATATTATTTATGGTATGCTTAAACGTAGCCCTTAGGGCTACGTTTATCATTTTCCATGAATTAATGATGGATCGTGACTATTAGTGAAAATTAATGTTATTTGATAATTGATCTATAAGCTTGTGAAAATTGTGAATTTTACTTCAAACGACTCTTTTCGTGCCTGAACTATTAAATACTCCTCCGCACTAGCTAACATTGAATATCAAGGTATTAAACTCGTTATTGATGATATAAACTAGTCAAAGGCCCGCGGCTTCGCGGGTTTGATTAAAGGAATTTGATATTGCAATATAGAAATCGGATTCTATTGTATTTCTTAACGGTATACAATTTTTGTTTTGTGATATACACCAAATGAAGTAACATGACATTAAATAGAAATGAAAGTTTCAACACTGAATTAGAAATAAAAAAAATCACATGAAAAAATTGCCAACTACAATACACCAGGTTCGCCACACATTCAATACATAACCTTTATAGAACTTATATACTAATAATATTGATGGATAACCATGGTACTGGTGAAATGAAGTTTTGAACACTTGAACAAGCAAGATTATAATCATCCCTCCGACTATCAATCTTCAGAGCTGCATCAACACATGCCCATCGTCACATCCGCTTCTCGAAATGTCACCTCCATTTTTCAAAATCACATGAAACCTATCATCACATAAAAACCTACCACCATTTCAAAATATTGTTGCAAGATTCTTATACACCAAAAATTGATTACAATTATAGAAAGGACTCTCCGTGTATTTTTTTTTAGCAAACCATAAAGACTATCCGTGTAATTAAGTCTTTTAGCAACTAACGTATGTCTTTTAGCAACTAACATAGGTTATGATAAATATAACCAAGAGAAGATTAAAACCAACACGCTAATTTTCTTGGAAGTGAAGTAGATGAAAGTAGGAATGATAGTACCAAACCCGGATAACGGATACAAGTGCAAATCTCAATCACGTTAATGGTGAGCGGTTTAAGTCCTTCAAAGCTCTCGGAATCAACAATGATTACCGGATCCAGAGTCAAACTGCGAATCCAGCCAAGGTCAAATTCAGTCAAACACTTAGAGAGAGAAAGTTCTTCTGTATAGAGAGAGAGAGTTCTTCTGTAGAGAGATAAAGTTTTTCTCTGACAAAGTGATCTGACCGAATTTGACCTTGACTGGATTCGCAGCTTGACTCTGGATCCAGTAATCATTGTTGACTCGGAGAGCTTTCAAGGACTTAAATCGCTCACCGTTAACATGATTGAGATTTGCACTCGTATCCTATCCGCTATCCGGATTTGGTACGGTCATTTGATCTGCCTATCAATGAGGTCCAGGTGGCCTATTTATAGGTAAAAAAAGGTCAAAGGTTCTTTGACGTGTCATGTATTGATTGGTAAGTCAACCCTTATTCTTCAGAATGTTGACCAGTCAACTTGTATATAAATTTTGTCTTTATTCGCTGTCCGCTTCTTTGTTCCGCAATCCGCTGATGTGTTTATATTTGGCTAATTTTTATGCTTTTATCCACGTTTATGATGTTCGGTTCTTCTTTGAAAATGCGTTTTCTACACGCTAACCAGATAGTGAACAAACTTATAAGTTGTCTCATTTCATTTGTAAGGCATCTTGTCTCATTTCACTTAATTCCGGTAGATATAGCATACCCCAATTCTAGTGAGAAATAAACAAAATTTGGAAGTGTTAACTCATATGCTTTCATTGGATGTAAGAAAACAAAGTACTAAAGAAGACAATTTGTGCTTTGTTTTGTTACTTCTTGAGGGCGAAAATCGATCAGACGCCTACTGATATAGGCAATTTAACGCATACGGGAATTTAATAACAGTAGCATTATCAATTTAAGCTAAATCTTGCTAAACTAATGCTAAATGATTTCTACAATAATTACTATAAGTATAAAGGCATAGCAAACACAACATAGTTGTTTTATCCATCCTGAAATGCTCTAAACCTATACAATACAAAGGCATAACCACTATTACTTTAAAGAGAATATGATATATTTACTGATCAAGCCCCAAATACATATAGTTTTGTAGGTAACATGTTTAAATTGTTGTTGTTGTCTTTTCAAATATGATTGAGTGACAATGAACTAATTAGCTGCTCCATTGTAGTTTTTCTTATAGTCCTTTGACATTATCATCAAGAAATTGAGCATGAATCTCAACAACCAACCCCCACTACAATGCAGCAGCTAATTAGTTGTTAAGATTCATGCTCAATTTATTGAAGATAATGTCAAAGAACTAACCTGGAATGCCTCTACGTTCGTTGTAGTCAACACTTTTTTCTACAAATGTGGCAACTGACGACACAACGTAACAATCAAGTGCAAATTTTTCCTTTTTCGAGTGTAATTAGCACGCTGCTAGTAAGTCATTGTACCCACAGCTCAAAACTTGTAGGTGGCGATATTGGTTTGACCTTTCTTGCTCTGTAAATACATCGTGAGCCAGAGCACAATGATCATAAGAGTTAGCTTAATAAGTTTTCTACATGGTTTTTCCAACAGTTGGCTCAGTTCGTATGCATCTTGTAGTTATAGTTTCCACCAACTTTACTCCAATCGGTATTATTTACTCCTTTTGATTCATCAAAACCTGCAATTTATTATCGATGTTGATGTTAACTGATTGTACTATTTGTGTTTAAGGAATAACAATTGAATCGGGGAAAAGATGGTTTCAATTAATGTTCATCACGGGTAAGTGAATAAATAAAAATAACTAATATTACTTGAATGTATCCTTTGTTCACGCATAGTTTCAGAATTGTGCTGGAAATAACGCTACTAATATTGTTGGTAACAACTATAGTCCACATGAACCAAAATATGAAGCATATAGTTACCTGAATGTTGAATTAAGTGAAAATACAATTATAAGTTAACATGATACATCATTCAATCAACTTTATGCGTATACAAAACCTAAATCAAATTGTTGTTTGCATATATAAAACCTAAAACGAATTGCATTATTCAATGAACATGATGACTCAAAATTTAAATTAATCAACCCGGGATGACCCAATTGATACCATAAGTCTATAATGACATTGTAGACGTGCTAGTGGCTTCCGTTTATCAAAATTATAGATATGGGTTAAAGTATGCGTATGTGACCCAAATCGGTTATAATTACACAACGGTATACACCCATTGAACAGTTTGCTTCGTTGAGAAATGTTGAAATCAAGAAAGGTAATATTACAATGTAGATACCTCATGTCCACTGGTACTAAAAGTATATGGTTATGAAAGACTTCTTTATCATAATTTGAAGAATTATAGTTTTGTCTTCGTCCATATGTCATGTGCCTTTCAATATGCGCTTTGTGGTCTTTTGTTCTCTTTTCAAGTTTGCAAAGAAAAAGAGAAAGTGGTATTTTTATCATACACATCAGTATCCCCCCCCTCTCCACCGTTAGTTGCAGGTCATTCTGTAGTCAAGCAAGTAACTAATCAATTAAATGCCTACATATATGTTTGCAATTCACTGATAGTAATAAAAAATGAAGAGATATAATCATATAAATGTTAGTTATTTCAGCAAAACACAAAACATTACATTTGAAATAAATTTCACAAAAAAAATTACATTTACGTTTTTCATAAGTTCTCTCCACAGATCTGGCAAACCTGTCCGCTTACATTCTTCATAGAAGTCCTCTACACAAACACAAAATCATATTTCAAATTATATCAACTTTAAATAGTATAATCACACAACTAAGTATCTAAGATAAACAATTTAAGATCGATTAAACGTTGTAAAAAGGCTGCATTGTTAAAAATCAAATCAACACCTCAAATCGGTAAAAGTTGCAAAATCAACTCAAAATAGTATAATTAATCATTACGATATTTGATCAACTCCCTATAAAATTTTCAAATCAAATAAAAGTTGTGTAGTATAAACTAAAAGTGTGAAACCTGAATATATATTCTAAAAAGGGTTTAGTTAAAATACACCGACCGAAAAAGCCCGTTGATCGTCATGAATCGTATTGGCCATTTTCACCGATTAAAAATACAATCAAATTAAACCCTATAAATGAACGATATTTGGCGACTTATAACCCGAGATTCCGCGGTTCTGATCGGTTGTGATCGATGATGAAAATACAATTTAATTTGCGAATGAAAACTTGAGATTCAGGGGTTGTACCGGGTTGTTATATTGATGTTTGATAACCCAGAATATTGTTTGATGATTTCATTACAAAACTTAGACATTGTTGTTTGACATGCAAATGAATTCGGCAGAAGATCTAATACGAATATGTAGTATCGATATCGATATTAAAGATCGATTCAATAATCAACAAATATAGAACCCGTCGACTGATTGTAAAAAAAAAATTTGGTCATCTAATTTTGAAATGTAACCTACCATATCAAATTAGGAACGGTCCCTGTCAATTTTTTGATTTAACTGATTGACTAAATTAAAGGTATGTTATTGTGGGATGAGATTTGGGCAGATTTTTGGGGTTTCGGTTGAGTTGAAGGTATAAGCGACGATAAGCGTTGAAGATATATATATTAACTGCAATAAATTAAAATAAAATAATATTAATAGTAACTGTATCATTCCATTTTTTTATTCAACATTTGACTTTCTCTACCCTTTACAAACTTTACAAACTATGTGGTTTTTTGCCACTTGTCACACACTCATTCACACACCCTCCATCCTCCTATTTGTCAACATTTTATTGGCCGCTTCCATTCAACCTGGCCCACATTTTCCATCTTACACGTGGAACAACAAAACCCTTCTTCAACACTCCTCCCCATTTTGTTACGCTCTGCTCTCTCAAAACAAAAAAAATAGAGATCCCGTAGACTGGATTTCCGATTACCCTAAACCGCCGCCGGTTATCGTCAACATTCACCCACCACCAGCGCCGCATCCCTTCAGATCGTTTAAAATCTGGTACGTTTGATTTGATTATCGTCAATTTCATAGATTTCATGTTCTTTAAATGGTTCGAATTTACAATCCGCAACGTCATAATTTCATCGATTTCGGTTATTTTTCAAACTTTTCCAGGTTTGTTGGCCTACCGTCGTATTAAGATCCGAAATCCAATCAGTTTTCCAATTCAGTTTTCAATCTTTTTGTTAATTTTTTGACGAATTTAGGGACGAATTACTCATGGATATTTATTAATCAACCTATGAATAATATGAATAAATTTTTATTAATTTCACAACGTACATACATATCAATCAAATTTTCATGTAATGAATTTGAATTAGGTTTAAAATCAATTTCTAATGATCCGTCATAATCAGTTCTTTTAAGTTTCAGTAACTTTTTACCAATTTTGAAACTTTAAAAGATGCAGGAGTTTTTTTTTTGTGAAATTTTGAAACTATAAAAAAAAGTATTGAAATTTTGCGATGCTTTGATTAATTTCCAGTTTTTAATCGATTAGTATTTATATTGTCTTAGGTGTATCATTATGCACATAATGTGTTTGATTATATGCTCGTGTTAATTAATTATGTGATATGTGTCATTATCTGAATATGATTTGATTTCTGTTCGTGAATTTTAGGTACATAGCTTATTAATGAGCAGTTGATCAACCATGACCAAGAACATTTACATCTACACTAACTGATGGTTGATACTATGCAGGAGTTTTTTTTTGTGAAAGCTGCTGATTGTTGTATTTTGATTTGTTACTTTTGATTCCGATTGTGCAGATAATGATATATGTTTATGCCTGTCAAACGGGTCGGGTTGCGTCGAGACCCAAATGAGTTTGATTCGAAACTGGTCAAAATTTAAATGGGTCAAATGGGTTGGGTTGGGTCTGAGTGGGTCGAGACCCAATGGGTCGGGTCGGGTCAAGAACCATTGTATTCAATAAAATTTAGTTTTAAATATTTTTTTTATCATTCTTATTATTTTTTATTCTTATTATTTTATTATTTTTTATTTTATTTTGAAAAATTACATCGTGCAACTAAAAGTGAAAATTTTGCAGCTCGACCCGTTGGACCCATATATAAGACGCGTTGGACCCGCCTCTATTTGTTGGACTTGGTGGATATGAACCCAATCGACCAATTTCTTATTTTTTGTCTAAGACCCAATATGTTTTAAAAAAACTCATTGGACTAATTTTTAGGGATGAGAATCTCAAAAACTGGAAACTTTACAACTCGACCCCTTTAACCCATATCTAAGACCCATTAGACCCAAATTGATCACTTTGGGTTTAGTTTGCCAGGTATATATATGTTGTATTCACATAAAGTTCCAGGGTTATAGAATCCAAGAACAAAGTTAATGAGTCTTCACCTTCACAACTGATGGTTGATAATGATGGTGGTTGTTTATGTCCCGTAGCTTGCTATTCGAATAAAGACATTGTCAACTCGAATGATAAATCATGATGGCACGTCCACCTCAATAGATAACAACTTATTCAGAGTGGGTCGTTTATTGATTGAATATAAGTCATTTTTATGAGATGAAAGTTTACTTCCTGATGAAAGGTGGCTATCTAGACCCATTTACATCAATGGAATCAACTCATCTCTCTACGGATGTTGGACAATATCAGAGTTTGCCATTAGCTGCCTATATTATCTCTTATATGTTTGAAGGTATTTTTCAATTTATTACCCAGTTTATTGTTTTGTTAGGATTTCAATCATATATATTTTATTGCTTAGTAGTTGTGTATTTCGGAGACTTTACTCAATTTGAGTTTAAAGAATCAGAATGGTGCGCATATAGACAAGATTAAGTATATTCAAATCATAACAGCCAAATACACCTTATGTACTTGCAACAAAAAAAGTTTAACTGCATTTGCTGGATTCTATTCTGTAAGGTAACATATTTTGTTGTTACTATTGTTTCATGTTTCATATTTTTGATATTTGTTGTTTCTGATTTCTGTTTCGTGTGTTTCGCGGCGTGTTGTCTTTGTTGTTGCATATTCGTTTGTTATATCTATGGTTTATATTATTTGCTTTCAATCGGTAGTATTAGGTAACAGGATATCGAGTAGGAATAGGAAATAAAACGTAAGATTACGGAGATGTATATGATTAAGACCTCTGGCTCATATTCGTTATATTTGTTGGAAAATATAGATGTTAGTTTAACAATTTTAAGGTGAATTAGATATTGATGGGCAGATTTGGGTCTGTTTTGACCCTGGACTGTTTGTGTCTCTTTTGACCCATGAAGTAATGGGCGGATTTGATACATAATCCATTAGCATTAATGAGATGTTTGGGTAGGATTCATGACATTCATGTGAGAAAACTATAGAATAACTTATAAGGCAATAATAAAATATGACCCTACAATATGGATGAGCCAACAAAAATATGGTTAAGGGTTGTCTTAATATGACCATATAATACAACTTACTTAGGGCATAAGACCCTACCATATTCTTCTTCAAAGTAGAACACCATTGCATAGTTAGTATACATAATAGGTCAAAAAATCCAGATGTCAGTCATTTCTTAATAAATTTATACACTCATTTATATAAAAAAAAAATAATACACCATGTATTGACAAAGTTTGAATTGTATGTTTTCAAAGTTGGGTTGCTATCAAGTTATTGGGATCAACACTTCCTGATCACTTGCTGATTGAGACCTTCCATTCAGGTTTGTCATGTATGTTAGAAAATATAGATGTTAGTTCAACAAGTTTAAGGTGAATAAGATATATATGGGCTAATAATTTGGGTCTGTTTTGACCCTAAGCTGTTCGAGCTACTACTCAGCCACTTCAAAAGCCTTCCCGTAAATTCGACTATAATTATGTTGGGAAGCATAGCAATTTCATATCATGGTTAAATGTTCAAGTTCACTTTATAGTATGATTTCTTTTGTAATACACTGGTAAACATCTCTCACACTAACACTTTTCCGTACATATTTAGATGACGAAACAACCACATCAGCGGGAAAAAAGGATTGAAGATATCAAATGGAAGCATATGCAGAAAATAGATCAATGCCAGCTATAACGCAGAAAACACAACTTTTTTGGCAACATATTATGTAGAAATTATATCTAAAAATATGTACACATCATGTGAATTTTCGGGTATATGAAGTACTGTCACTCGTGCCTGCTTGAATGAACAGAAAACCGAGACTGCAGGAGGATTATTGACAGCTGTGCAAACGTTAGCATCTACTACAATATGTGGAATCATACATTTTATTTTGGAGGTCAACCTTTGTTAATTTTTGTTGTTGTTGAACCTACTGTTCTAAAGACCAAAGTTATATCACAATCACTTTCTTGCATGGACTGGAAGGTGAGTTTTTTTTTTATGTCATTTAGGTTAGGTATTGTAACATCATCAATCGGGCCTAGATGTAAGATTACTATATTGCCCTTAAGTTAGTATTGTGTTACTATATGCTTTTATTTTTATTTAATATTTACTATTAAATAAGAATGTGGTTAGGACCAGTTTGTGACAAGGGTCACAGAACAGGTTTGTTTATTTAATTTGGACTTCGTTTGGGTTGCCAAATGATGTACGAAAGATATCAGATAACTGATAAATACCCGTGAATTACACAATATGGGATTTAATCCCAAATAATAGACCGATGTCTATCCCCTTCTTGCATTGTCTAGACTTTTCCCAAAAACAACCCGTTCTTCATCTTCTCACCTACATCAAACCCTAATTTCTAATCCTTGTTTTAGAGCTCGAATCATTTACATCTTTGTGTTCCTTGTGATTCACTGATTCTTTCAAGGTAAGAATCACAAGTTTTCATGCTTTAATCTTCAAGAAAACGGGGTTTTTGTGTTAGTTTTTATAAAGTGTGTATTTTGGGTCAAAGTGGTTAGATTTGATGTTGTTTAAGTCCAAATCTTGTGGGTTGATGTTTCTTAATGTATAGTGTCTTTGATTTGGTCAGTTTTGAGGTCATAATCGAGCTTTAGAGCAAGAATTGGTGGATTTTGGGTGAAACCCGTCACTTTGCTGCTGTTGCAGCTGATGAACTACCTTCGGTCGATGGTCGTTGACCATCGACCGATGGTGAGGGACGATCGGCCGGTGGACAAGACCATCGACCGATGGTGTATGACTTCTGACCAGCGGATGTAATTTTGACAATCGACCGATTGGGGGAGACCATCGACCGATGGTGTGTTGACGATCGGCCGATGGATGGGACCATCGACCGATGGTCTTAGACAGTGAAAATTTTACTAAGTGTCGATTTCTAGCCGTTATGCTGCCCGTTTGTATTTTGGTGTTTATGATGTAAATTTTGAAAGTGCACAAGTGCTAAGCAAAAATTTTTAGCGGATACTTTTTCTGACAAAAATTTCTGTATTGCGTTATTTGATGTTAATGGACAAAAACTAACTTGTGTATATGTCTTTCTCAGGAGAAAAGGAGAAAAGGAGAAAGAGAAGGTTCAGTGATTAGATAGCTGAATACCTTCTCGTTTGCTGGTAATCGGTGAGTGGGACTAACTGGAGAATATAGTATATAGAAGCATGTTATATTATGATTGACATGCTTGTTAGATATACTTATTGATGTGGTTAGTTAGTTCCTTGTGATGACTGCATGTTAGTTGATGCTTGTCTGCTGGAGCCCAGTGCGTCCCTATTGTGTGGTAGCCTCGGTAGGAGAGATCAACCTGCGGGTTGGGTTCCTCTGTGGTAGCCTAGACAGCCGTGGTGTATATATATGTGAATGACGCGTCCGTCGGGTGTGGATTATGTATATACATACGGTGGTGGAGGAGCTTCTAGTAAGCCCTAGTCCGATCAGCTGGTGGTTAATGGTTTGACCGAGCCGCCAGAGTCTCTGTAGACGGCACTTGGGTGATGTTTGTGTGTTAGACTATTGTGACATGATTAGTATAACAGTTATGTATGCTATGGCCTGTAGTTAGTCGTACTCACTTAGCTTCGTGCAAATTCCCCTCCATCTCCTCCCTGCAGGTTATTAGCTTTTGTAAATGTCGCATTTTGGGGAGAAGACGTGCATGACGATGTTATGTTTGACAGGGTTAACTCTGATGTGGTCTTTTGGAATATGAACAGTGTACTTTTGATAACAGAATGTATTTACGTCTTTTCATGTTAATATGTAATTTGTTTTAATGACACGTGACATCGGTTTGTACAATTGATAATATCATATTTAATTAATGCTAATGCTTCCGCCACGTATTAAAAAAAAAATTTAGCGGTGTCACAGGTATTATTGAAAGCATCTAACTTTAAAGTTTGATTTTCTTTGGGTAGGATTTTGAAATGTATGTACAAGTGTTTCAAGTGCAAACGTTTACATTAAATAAATTGTTATTTTTTAATCATTATCAATGTAGATGTTAATGCGTTAATAAAGGCTGAAAATGCTTCGCGATATATGCAGGTAGTCAAGATTTTGAACTTATAGTATGTAAGTAGAATGTTTTTTCAATGGATATGAAATTTTTACATTTCGGTAGACTTGCAAGAGTAGCAGACTATAACATGCTTAGCAGACTATAACATGCTTTTGGCAACTTGCAGACTATAACTTGCAAGAGTAGCAGAAGATAATGATGCCAGTGGTGAACTATATTGCCCTAAATGCAACGACATGACTGATGCTGTCATTGTAAGGTAATTGAAGTATTTGTTTACATGGTAATACTTTTGATTGCTTTCATATATTTTTAGTTTGTTATGTGTAAATGATAGTCTTTCATAGAATCATAGTCAGTTATCATTTATTGTTGGTTGGGTTAATCACTTAGACATTACAGTAGTAACTTCTCAGTATGTAATATGTGTAAGTTTTCAATTTTTTGATTTGGTGTAGTGACACAAATACCGTACTTTTTACTACTACGATGTTTCCAACAAATAAAAAATTATGCTTCGGTTTCAACTAATTTTGCGGACCAAAGAATTGTACTTATTTATATCTTATTTTAATACGTTCAAGACTGAACGATGAACCTACGAGTTTAGCGAAGGTTCTTTCTATCTTCATGAAACTTTTTATCAATTATTTCATCAACTTAATTGCGTATCTTGATTTCGAAACATTGTTTGTTTACATGTCAACTAATAAGTTGTATACTTACGATATTATGTTCCTTTTGTAACATTTTATACTAACTTGAAAATAGGGCCCACCATGCAACGCACGGGCTCTTAAAGGCTAGTTAATTCATTATTTCATTAAATTTAGTGTAATTTTTTGAAATTTGGATGATTTACGTAAAATTGGCATTACTAGAGGGTATTGATGTCTTTGACTTTGATCTTGAAAAACAATTACGTAATATAAATTTGGATAATGAAATCAATGGCTGGAATGAGCTTTTCTTATAGATCTAATGGTTAAGAATTGTGCTTTCAAATATTTATTACATATTTTAGCTTCTCTTTTAATAAGTAGAAGAAAGTAGAAGAAAGAAGAAGAAGAGAAGATTCCATTTGTGGTTTAACAAATCTCCATTGAGGTTTACTTTAATAGAAAAAATGAGAGTTGCATGGTAGAAATTTACTGCGCGGATCATTCTCTAGTTTTAAATTAAATTAAATATAAATTTAATATAATAATAATATTAAATTAATAAAAAATATCGTAATTATAATAATTTTGTTTTTATTGGAACCGACTTATGAGCGGTGACCAATTCGGGCATGGAGACTTTTTACTAGTAAAATGATGGACGTGATCCACACTCAAACTTGACTTGTAAACCGTTTACCAGGCTCTGTTCTCACATATATAGCTCATGCATACATTTTTCTTAATTTATTCAACCGACTAACTACAGTATATGATGATGGATCTATCTACTTTTTCGGATTTCAAAAAACACTTCGATATCAAAGCCCACTAAAAAGTCAAAGAAAGTCAAAACGAGATTTAAATCGATTTTTATGCAAATTTAACACGAAATCTGAGCTATGGATCGATGAGGAAGAATTCTTACGCTCTAATACCATTTTTTGATGCAGTTTCTAGCTCGATTTCGTGTTCAAATCGTTTATTCAAAATCACCGTTGGTGTTCTCGGTAGTTGTGTTGCCCGGTAGTTGTCCTTACCACGCTCACAACCTAAGGCTAAACAACATCCCATAATGCCCATGGAAGTGTTGGCGCGTTGCCCATTGCCACGTAGAACAACAGCAGTTGTTTTGCGTAAAAAGTTATCTAAGATACCACTAAATTTAACTATAGAACCTTATATATTTATAGAATTCAAGATTTTTTTGAGTTAAAGTGACACTAAAGTACTCTTTAAATACAATTAGTTTTGACAATAAAAATCATACCACCTTAAACTTTGATCTTAAATTCACTATTGCCTTAAAAATAGTTTTAATGACTAATGACTAATAAGAAACTTCAAATACATTTACTTTTTGGAATTGATACTTTTTAATGACTTTCGAAAGTTTGTCGACCATCAATAGTTTGTAAGAAATTACAAGGAAATTTTGTGAAAATATTCTTTATAACATTAAAGTCCATATATATCCGATTTTTTTTTTTTTTTTTTTTTTTTTTTTTTTTTTGAAAGAGATCCGATTATATATGATATGAATCAAGTATCAATGATTTCTCAATACGTATATGATTTTATCTTTGAATATTCCTTCTCACTTACATTAAGTTTCATAACCCTTGAAATACTACGATTATCTATTAAATTAATTTTTGAAATGTCTCTTCAGATTAATGACTTATCATAACAACACTGATTGAGAAATAGTTTAATTAAGTAATAAATCAAATTAAATATTAGCCTTTCGAAAAAAAAATTAAATTAAATATTAAATAATAACTTTATTACGTATAAATATATAAATAAATCAAGGATTTTTCTAAAGATATCTTCTCAGTAGCGATTTCAGGATCAAAATACAATGGTGTCCCGTAACTTTTTTCACAACTAATTATATTTAACGGGTACTTTAGCGGTTGTTTACCATCGAAAAAACTATAAATTTTTAAAATATATGAGGTTCTGTAGTAAAATTTAGTTGTCTTCTGTACTATTTGAATCATAAAAAAAAATTATTGGCTAGTGGAGTCACGTAATCCCACTCTACCTACACTCGCCACTGTCTTTAAAGTTATAATTAAAAAATAGTTAATGCTTCAATAGTGGTGCAAAAAAGTCTAGTAAAGAGTTATAACCAAGTTAGTGGAGTGGTTACTAACATGTTACATGTAAACAATACATATCTTAAAAGCTTAAAGATAGTCATTAGCATATCATTATAAAATTTCATAAATAATATATACGTAGTAATAGAATGTGTGAGAGAGAAAATATAAATAAAATTTCACAAGGGTCAAATAATAGAATGTGTGAGAGAGAAAACATAGAGAGAGAAAGGGCAAAGCAAAGCACGGATCGAGCAGGAGCGGGAGGACGACATGGGAACTACAACGGGCACTACTCAAACAACATTCACGATGGACAAAACCGAAACCGATTGACTTCTTACATGTTTTTCAACTTCAGCGATGAGTGGAAAGTTATCGATTTCTGGAAACTTTTCAAGAATTATGGGGCGGTTAGGGATGTCTATGTTGCCAAGAAGAGGTTGCTCAATGGTCGGAAATTTGCGTTCGTTAGGTTTGCGGATGTGAATAATGCCGACACTCTTCTTAAATCCTTAGAAAGCATAAAGTTTGATGATGAGCAGATTAAAGTGTTTATGGCTACTACCAGACCGCCAAAACGAACGGCCAAGCAGGAGAATGGTTTTCGTGCTCCAAACGACAGCGGGAGAAAATTCATTGATTTCAACCGATTTAATGATGGAAGAAGATTCTCAGAGGTTATCGGCAAAAGGAATGGAAGGGAGGACTTGAGAGAGGTGCTGAATGAGAAGAGAAAGAAACATGAATTCGATACTGATAACAATAGTCAAGACAAGGAGGAGAAAACTAAAACTTTTAACGTCAGGGAGGATGATGGGAACGGAGATAATACTGAAGTATTACAGAGAGCAGTGATGGGAGAAGCAAAAACTGTAGGTGTTTTCAAAAACCTGGAGTCAATTCTTAACGAGGAGGGGTATGTTGAGGTTGACGTCAATAGATTTAATGGTTTGAGTGTCATGTTAATCTTTAATAGCATTGAAACAGCAAGAAAGTTTGTAGAAGAAAAGCAAAAACTTAGCAGGTGGCTACACAAAATAGGCATGTGGGATTTTGGAGCTTGGCCTGAAGGTAGAATGGCATGGCTTTCAATCACAGGGGTCCCATTGCCATGCTGGTCGGAGAAAACTTTCAAGTCCATAGCAGAATGGTGGGGCACCGTCTATATTCTGGAGAATTGTGACTTTAAGGAAACCAAAAACTTGGTAAAAGGGAGGGTGTTTGTTAAACTCAATGAACCGCCGATTGTGAATGAAGCCATAAAATTGATATACAAGTCCAAAGCATATTTCATTAATGTTGCTGAAGAATCGGATAGATACAAGAAGAATGAGAAAATATGTGACTGCAGGTTTAGGTCAAAAAACCAATGGTATAACTCGGATGAAGATTCTAGTGATGGCTCGGATTATATCGATTCGGATTCCATGAAGTCAGTTGATAAGAACGATAGGGTTTCAAAAGGCATCAGGCCTGAAGATGATGATGAATTTAGCCTGTTTAATGAGGTCCTCAATAGTGACAACGATGATGATGGTGAGGAGAGTGATACGGAGTCCGACGACAACAACTCAGTTGAAGAAACGACACCGGAGTTTCCAAGCGAACCGGCGATCAAGGAGACATTAATTGCTGAAGATGAAGGGTCATGTTGTATAGAATCCAAAAAGTGTAATAATGATGAAGAAAGGGTGGCGGCTGATTTTGCTGAAAAGCAATCGAGTCCCAAGAACCAGAGTGCAGATCTCAAGACTAAGCGTGCCTTTGGAAACCTTGATTCGAGTAATTGTGCAGTTAAACCTAGGGCCCCACAAGATTTTGAAAACCCTAGGGACCCACAAGATATTGAAAATTATTCTGGCAGGGTTAATTATTATGATTCTCGGAGTATTGGGGATAATGAAAACCCAAAATCTGTTAGTGGGCTGAATGAGGGGTGTATTGGGCCTGAGCGGCCTGAGATACCTCTTGATAAATCAGATGGGCCAACTAAGGAAAATGGGCCACTTACCTCATCCGGGCCCAATGTTATTAATGGTGATATTGGAAAAAATAATTCGGAAAGGGCAGAGGGTTCTGTACATTCATCTGCTAATAACACCACATGTGTTGCTGACACTCTGGATAATATGTTTGGATCGATTCCTGTAGGAAAGGATGGGGGGATTGCTGGGAAACGTTTCAATACAGAAGTGAATGATCAGGATAATTTATCCTCAAAGGTCCAGAATGTGGAATCAATCCGTGGCTCTGAGGGAATTCAAAGGGATAACAAAAAATCGTATCGAAATATTAAAAGCTCTTCTGCCTCACGTCAGAAGCAAGAATCCAAATCAAAACAATCTGAAAGTAGAAGCACTAAAACAGCCGAGGTTTCGAATTGCAATAAATGTTATTGGAAAACCATGTGTAATTATAAGGCTTCTTCTAGAATAATGAATCTGAAGAACAGGGCACGAACCGGTGTTAATTGTGGTGACTCAAATAGATATGTGTGTAAGGGTTGTGGTTTCAGATCAAGGAAGGGTTCGAAAAAGCAAAAACCTTGCGTTTCTTCTAGATCTATCAACATGGATGAATTGAGGCGTTACGGGGAGCAAATCGGCCTTGATTGGCCCTCTTCTGACTCTCAGTAAGTCAATGTTATCCTCTTATTTCGTTACTTTCTGTTTTTTAAATGAAAGTTCTTTCCTTGAATGTTAGAGGCTTTGCGGTTAAGGGTAAATTTAGGTGGGTGAGAAATATTTGTATTAAAGAGAAACCTTATGTGGCGGTTTTTCAAGAAACCAAGTGCGGAACAATTGATGATAGATGGGTTAATGCCTTGTGGGGGAGTCCTAACTTTGGGTATGTTCAAAAAGAGGTAAAGGGTAGCTCGGGTGGTCTCTTATGCATTTGGGACTCAAACGAATTTGATATTATTGATTGTAATGGGTGTGATAATTTCATAGCAATTAGGGGTAGATGGGTAAGATCGGGACATGAATCGGTTATCGTTAACGTGTATAGACCCCATAAGGATCGAGATAAAAAAGCATTGTGGGACTCACTTGAACACTTAATTAATAATGTTGATTCATCTTGGCTTCTTGTGGGAGATTTTAATGAGGTTAGAATGGTGGAAGATCGGTTAAACTCTCAATTTATTCAAGGTAGGGCGGATAGGTTTAATGAGTTTATTGTTAGATGTGGCTTAATTGAAATTGATATTAATGGAAGAAAATTCACAAGAATTAGCGATGATGGGTTGAAGTTTAGTAAGATCGATAGATTCTTGGTTAATAATAGCTTTCTACAATTGTGGAGTGATCTTTCGGTTATTGCATTGGATAGACACCTCTCGGACCATTGTCCATTGATTTTAAGAGATAGGGTTATCGATTATGGTCCTAAGCCTTTTAAAGTTTTTGATGAGTGGTTCAATTGTGAGGAAGTGGACAAGATAATAATGGAGGCTTGGAGGCAACCAATTCGAGGGACGAGGAAAGATTGCAACTTTAGAGATAGATTAAAGAATGTTAAACTAGCTTTAAAGGATTGGAGTTCGAGAAAATTTGGAGGTCTAGATAAAGAAATTGAGGCACTTAGAAAAGAAGCAATGGAATGGGAATTAAAAGCCGAGTTGAATATGATTACGAATTTGGATCGAAAGAGATGGCTTGAGTGTAGACGTTGTTGGGTTGAGAAAGAAAACATCAAAGCAAACATGTTAAAGCAAAAGGCTAGAGTGAAATGGACGTTGGAAGGGGATGAAAATTCAAAGTTTTTTCATGCTTCGATTCGTAGGAAAAACAACAAATGCAATATTCGTGGTATTAATTTAAACGGGTCATGGGTTGATGTGACGACCCGAAAATTTCCGACCAAATTTAAACTTAACCTTTATATGTTTCCGACACGATAAGCAGAATTTGTAATGTTGAATCTCAAAAAGTTTGGAACTACATTCATGTAATCAATTACCCTTTGACAGTGTTCGACGATTCACGAACAATTATGAGTATATAGATATGTATATATAATATATAATATTAACTGAAAACATTAACAAAGTATTAGATATATGATACTTTACATGAACGTATTTGTTTCGATATATTTATCGACAGAATTAAGAGATAATATCAAATGATTGAATTATCAGATACATTATGATATGATTACGGGCCTATGTTATGAGGTCCACTGTGATTTAAGAAATCTATTCTTTTTGACAATATTCGGAAAATGGTAAAGTGATTTATAAATAAGAACAAATGTGTCAATTAACGGGAATTAGACAAGGGTTAGTGGAAATTCCTGTTTAATTTCCAAGGCATGTTTTATAATATTTTCCTCGTGACCTTGATAAGATAACTATGTTAACTTTCATTTTATTTAATATGAAAATAAGAACGTGGAGTGTAAATAACTTAGATGTTGGATATCGACAAGTTAAGTAACTCGACATTTTTCATTAAGATGATTTCATACGTTTATTTAACCTTTGGACTTTATCCCATGCTTCACCAACAGACTGTAATTTAAAAACTTGAAACCTATTATGAATATATATAATTCTACTTTTCTAAAATGTTTTGTGGTATAACGATTTCCATTATTTTAACCTTTTAACAAAATGATTCTTAAATATATTTAGTTTTGGAAAATAAAATTATCATATTTATTTGATTTAGTTTCAAAAGTACAAAAAACGTTTTCAGTTTTAAAAGAACTTTATTATTAAAACGTATATATCTTTTATAAATATCTAGAAACTCTTTTGACAACTCATTACTTAACCAGTATGATAAAGATAACGATATTTATATTTTATTTTATTAAATATATATAACGATTTAAATTAATATTATATATATTTATACGCGTATTATACGTATATAGTTTTATACTTTTACTATACTTTAACTTTACCTTTACTTTACTTTTATTTTACTTTAACTTTAATAATTCATACTTTAATAATTTACTTTAATAATTCATACTTTAATAATTCACTTTAATAATTCATACTTTAATAATTCACTTTAATAATTCACTTTAATAATTCATACTTTAATAATTCACTTTAATAATTCACTTTAATAATTCATACTTTAATAATTTACTTTAATAATTCACTTTAATAATTCATACTTTAATAATCCACTTTAATAATTCACTTTAATAATTCATACTTTAATAATTCACTTTAATAATTCATACTTTAATAATTCACTTTAATAATTCAAAAATCTATTATAAATAGAATTCAATAGGTTTCATTATTTCATAGAAACTTGAAAATATATTTCTCTAAACTCTCTCAATCGAATTACATATATATATATATATATTTTTTTTGTATTATTTCAAGATATTATTAGTATACATAAAATACTACGACCGGACGATTTCAAAATAAGTTTTCAAACGGGATAGAGCTAAGGAAATTATGGGTTATAGCTATGGAGGTTATGGGTATTGATCGAGGGTATTGCTCGTGAGGTCAACCTAACGTTTATCATTTTCGTTGCGTCTACGTACTTTTCTGCAATATTGAATCACAATATTGATACGTTCGTGAATCCGAGATAAACCTTGCACTTCTTCAGTGCCGTCATATACATAATTGCTACGAAATACAGTATTGTGAGTTTCATTTACTCCCTTTTTACTCATTACATTTTTGGGCTAAGAATACATGCGTAACTTTTATAAATGTTTTACGAAATAGGCACAAGTACTAAAACTAATTCTATGTGGGTTTAAACCATAAATATACCCTTAGCTTGGTAACATTAAACTACTTGTCTATGTACGGTAGGCGCGAATCCTAAAGATAGATCTATTGGGCCTGACAAACCACATCCTGACTATGGGATGCTTTAGTACTTCGAGGTTATTTTAAAACACACCTGATCTGGTGTACTTCAGAGGGTAAAACATGAACGTTAAGGCTTGTTACCGGGTGCCTACAACTTATAGAATACTTTTATACACTTGCGAGTGTACATATATTTATAAACGGAAATCTTGTGGTCTATTAATATATTAAAATGATTGTTATGATAAACCTATGAACTCACCAACCTTTTGGTTGACACTTTAAAGCATGTTTATTCTCAGGTATTAAAGAAATCTTCCGCTGTGCATTAGCTCATTTTAAGGATATTACTTGGAGTCATTCATGGCATATTTTGAAAGACGTTGCATTCGAGTCATTGAGTTCATCAAGATTATTATTAAGCCAATTATAGTTGGATATATTATGAAATGGTGTGCATGCCGTCAACTTTCGTTGTAAAGAAAATTTGTCTTTTAAAAACGAATGCAATGTTTGTAAAATGTATCATATAGAGGTCAAATACCTCGTGATGTAATCAACTATTGTGAATCGTTTATAATGTATATGAACGGGTCCTTTCAGTTGGTATCAGAGCTGGTTTAATGCCGTTTATTAGCGGGTTAATCGTAGAGGGAGTTCTCACAGTGTTACCTGTGATGAAGCATTGGCTCTTACTCCTCGCGGTCCCTATTAGGGTTGGCTGTACTGCCGAGAGGCGGGCCGTAAAATCAGTGTCTGAGGTACGCTCAGTGGTCACAGGCGGTTAGCTGAGAAGGCACTGAGTGGGATGCGTCCCCAACTTTCAGTTGGTATCAGAGCGGTGGTCTTAGCGAACCAGGTCTTGCATTAGTGTGTCTAACTGATAGTTGTTAAGATGCATTAGTGAGTCTGGACTTCGACCGTGTCTGCATGTCAAAAGTTTTGTTTATCATTTTTAGTCGGAAATCATCTACTTACCATCCTTAGGAAATTACCTGCTTATCATTCTTAGTCTAGACACGTCTTGCTGCATTGATTGCATGAATAGTGTATAGACAAAATTCATATCTTAGCGTATCTGCTAAATCATATCTTATCGTATCTATTACCGTAAACTTTTCCTGACATATTCCGTAAATTCCTCCGTAATCTATGAAATCTTTTGATCTATATATATAGATATTCTATGTAGTTAGAATACCACCCGATAGCCGGAAAATCATTTCGTATCGAAAAATCCTTTATCAAATCGTCCGAAATGGAATTCGTCATCAGTTCAAGTTCCTCGGATTCCGAAATGGAATCCCACTCAAGCTCCGAATGCAGTGTGACTGGAATGGATCAACCAATCAGCCATCATCTATTCTGGATGAATTGGGGATGGGTTCGTAGCCTCCTTAATCATTGGAGACAAGAAGAAGGCGATCCTTTCCATCCACCACATTGCCCTCTTGGCAATGAACCTGAAGCACTTACCGGCGAACATGTTCGAAACACCATTTTCTCTCATTTCAAGAGTATCTCGTCATGATTATATACTACACCAAATTCTAGATCTTATTTATTCGCTCGTCCGAACCGACAATCACCCAGGTGTAATAGAAGAAGTCAACGAGCTTCGCTCTCGGGTAGTGGCTTTGGAGAATATGGTGCAAAGGTTACAAACACCAGCAGCAGCACCAGCAATATAACAAGTACCACCATCAACAACATCAACAATACCATTACCACCACCAACAACAACCGCATCGCAAACCTCAACTTCACAATCTGTCCCATGAGCATCGACGTCATACGCCCTGTAGATACTAAGGAATACCACAACGATGAAGTATTGATTCATAACTTCATTGGGAAAACATTCTACGACGATTATGTAATTTCTAAAGTTTATAAATTATCTATCCTAGCCTTAACCATAAATCAAGTGAGTTTAATTTAATATTAACTCATTAAATCTATATTACATCTGAAGAAATATACACATATATTTCCATAAAGACTGTAATAAAATTCTTTTGTACAAAATATTAATTGTGACATTTTTTTTAACGGGTAGGTAATACCCGAGAGATATATAAATTCACAATTAATATGTTACATTCTTCGAATCTGATTCAGCAGATCATCCATTATACTCCCTACTTTCACAACAATATACATTCTTTTATAGAAATCAAAACAACCATACTCATTCAAAAATCTAATTACATATTCTGATTTTGAAATCGCCGAATTCAATTCCAGTTATAACCGGTATCATCACTCTTAGATTCTTACATCTTTCAAAGCTATACTTTAACTTCAAAACTGTGTTAGAACATCGTATGTATATTAACGATTATAATCTGTGTTTAAACCCTTCGAAATACCTGAAGACACTTCAAATAATGAACAATCGAGATGATGATCCAACCACATGTTATCCACAGTTACGTACCTGAAAAACTCTTGAAACTAAAGTCATAATTTAACATGTATCCATGTCAGACCTTTTGACATTTACTAGCTAAAATAACTTTTCAATCACTTCTAAAAATAGACGGTTTTGTCACAGCTCCAGCAAACCAACTTCAATTGTTCAATCGAATAAGCCTTATTATAATGATCACCCCTTCATCATTATTACCGGGGAACCTTTCATATCTCGCCACATTTGCATTAAACTTATTAACAACTTCATTGATCTTTGACTTTCCGAAAAATCTTTATATTTATCAAAACCCCATCATTTACTCATCTGCATCTTGTAACGAGAATTGCCATACGAATCATCGGAAATTAGCAATCAGTATTTTGAAATCTCGCAGCATGTCTACACCAACAATTATATGTGTCTATCTTCTGGACTTATATACTTTGAATGTGAAGTTTCTGAAAAACACCCTAAACTGCGAACTAGTTCTCGAAATACTGATGAAGCAGCAAAAACTATAAACGACCTTAATAGTAAAAAGTTTGATGATAAAGAGTAGTGTGTTAGCAAAGCTCAGAAAAAGAGAAGATTTGGTACTGAAAAATACGGATTGAGCAAACCATGAAGAAGGCTGTGGATAAATCACAAGGACGAAATCTACCTTCAAAGAATCCAAATGATTCCATGTCTGCTGAAGTCATTATCGAATACCTTGCTCCTGACTCTAAACCCTTACGGATAATATTCTTCATCATCCTCTGATATTAGAAATTTTAAGATATCATCGTATCTTTCATTATAAATATCCTCCATATTTCTGAAGATATTTCCATAATTATTCTTATCTGAAATCATTTACCTCTTCATGCTGTCTGTATTACATCATAAAAGAAACTATTTTAGTTTCTAAATTCTGAAACTTTCGAATTTAAAATAGGAATATTTTTGAAGTAGTGTTGGGAACTGAAGCATGAACTAGTATAATATAATGACACTTGATCAACGTGATTATATTACAGTAAGTCATGCTGAGTTTCTAAATGGAACGTGATGATTCACAGATTATAACGTCATCATGTTCTATGTTACACGACTCTTGTATTCTCTTTAACCTCTAAAATATCAAGAAAATATTTCTTGATGATTCGGCCTTATCCGAGGTATTCTAGTAATTTGACAAGTTAAGATCGTGCCATTACAATTTCCTTCTTAGAACATTAACAATGTTCATTCCGAAATTCATATATGCGAATTCTGGACCATTACAAGCGGTGCTTAATCGCAAGAAGAAGAAACAAAAGGACAAAACTCCGAAATAGAAATTGGGGTATAAATCGCAGCAAATAAAAGAGAGCATTAATTGGGGGTGACAATGATTATAGAAGACAGAAGCAGTGACATCGAAATATAAGGGAAGATATAAAACCCAACAACAACCCAGAAACTATAAACCTTATATATCGATGCATATAGCAATATAAAGACACGGGAGAACAAAAAACACTATAAAACCAAGAGTATAGTAGAAGTAAATAGATTCTTCCGGAGGTAGATGAAAAAGAAGAACGACAGATATGAAAGTGAGGAATATATCGAGAATCAGCACTGGATGAAGCATATTGACGAATAATTTTAAAGTAAGAATTGAGGGAGAAAGAATAGAAGGTGTGAATTAAAAGGAAACGAAGGAGGTGGATTTATAGTGAAATATCCGACAGAAAAGTCGAGATGAATCATCGCATTAAATCGAAGAGGATCATAATTTCCTTAATCATCGAAGAATCAAATCCTATATAGATTACAAAGATTTTCTTTAATCCAGAGATCAACCGTGATGATGTCAAAAGATAAGACGAATCCCTATTTTCTCATTTCACTCTTTTACGATAGCTTCACTCATACATTTCGAGTAATCGAATTATTTTATCCATATTTCTCAATCATGATAAAACCCTATGAATCAACTTATATTCGTCATAATAACATTCTTATTGTTAGCCATGACGACCTCGATCAAATTTCGGGACGAAATTTCTTTAACGGGTAGGTACTGTGACGACCCGAAAATTTCCGACCAAATTTAAACTTAACCTTTATATGTTTCCGACACGATAAGCAGAATTTGTAATGTTGAATCTCAAAAAGTTTGGAACTACATTCATGTAATCAATTACCCTTTGACCGTGTTCGACGATTCACGAACAATTATGAGTATATAGATATGTATATATAATATATAATATTAACTGAAAACATTAACAAAGTATTAGATATATGATACTTTACATGAACGTATTTGTTTCGATATATTTATCGACAGAATTAAGAGATAATATCAAATGATTGAATTATCAGATACATTATGATATGATTACGGGCCTATGTTATGAGGTCCACTGTGATTTAAGAAATCTATTCTTTTTGACAACATTCGGAAAATGGTAAAGTGATTTATAAATAAGAACAAATGTGTCAATTAACGGGAATTAGACAAGGGTTAGTGGAAATTCCTGTTTAATTTCCAAGGCATGTTTTATAATATTTTCCTCGTGACCTTGATAAGATAACTATGTTAACTTTCATTTTATTTAATATGAAAATAAGAACGTGGAGTGTAAATAACTTAGATGTTGGATATCGACAAGTTAAGTAACTCGGCATTTTTCATTAAGATGATTTCATACGTTTATTTAACCTTTGGACTTTATCCCATGCTTCACCAACAGACTGTAATTTAAAAACTTGAAACCTATTATGAATATATATAATTCTACTTTTCTAAAATGTTTTGTGGTATAACGATTTCCATTATTTTAACCTTTTAACAAAATGATTCTTAAATATATTTAGTTTTGGAAAACAAAATTATCATATTTATTTGATTTAGTTTCAAAAGTACAAAAAACGTTTTCAGTTTAAAAAGAACTTTATTATTAAAACGTATATATCTTTTATAAATATCTAGAAACTCTTTTGACAACTCATTACTTAACCAGTATGATAAAGATAACGATATTTATATTTTATTTTATTAAATATATATAACGATTTAAATTAATATTATATATATTTATACGCGTATTATACGTATATAGTTTTATACTTTTACTATACTTTAACTTTACCTTTACTTTACTTTTATTTTACTTTAACTTTAATAATTCATACTTTAATAATTCACTTTAATAATTCATACTTTAATAATTCACTTTAATAATTCATACTTTAATAATTCACTTTAATAATTCACTTTAATAATTCATACTTTAATAATTCACTTTAATAATTCACTTTAATAATTCATACTTTAATAATTCACTTTAATAATTCACTTTAATAATTCATACTTTAATAATTCACTTTAATAATTCACTTTAATAATTCATACTTTAATAATTCGCTTTAATAATTCATACTTTAATAATTCACTTTAATAATTCAAAAATCTATTATAAATAGAATTCAATAGGTTTCATTATTTCATAGAAACTTGAAAATATATTTCTCTAAACTCTCTCAATCGAATTACATATATATATATATATATATATATATATATATATATATATATATATATATATATATATATATATATATATATTTTTGTATTATTTCAAGATATTATTAGTATACATAAAATACTACGACGGATTTATACTCGGACGATTTCAAAATAAGTTTTCAAACGGGATAGAGCTAAGGAAATTATGGGTTATAGCTATGGAGGTTATGGGTATTGATCGAGGGTATTGCTCGTAAGGTCAACCTAACGTTTATCATTTTCGTTGCGTCTACGTACTTTTCTGCAATATTGAATCACAATATTGATACGTTCGTGAATCCGAGATAAACCTTGCACTTCTTCAGTGCCGTCATATACATAATTGCTACAAAATACAGTATTGTGAGTTTCATTTACTCCCTTTTTACTCATTACATTTATGGGCTGAGAATACATGCGTAACTTTTATAAATGTTTTACGAAATAGGCACAAGTACTAAAACTAATTCTATGTGGGTTTAAACCATAAATATACCCTTAGCTTGGTAACATTAAACTACTTGTCTATGTACGGTAGGCGTGAATCCTAAAGATAGATCTATTGGGCCTGACAAACCACATCCTGACTATGGGATGCTTTAGTACTTCGAGGTTATTTTAAAACACACCTGATCTGGTGTACTTCAGAGGGTAAAACATGAACGTTAAGGCTTGTTACCGGGTGCCTACAACTTATAGAATACTTTTATACACTTGCGAGTGTACATATATTTATAAACGGAAATCTTGTGGTCTATTAATATATTAAAATGATTGTTATGATAAACCTATGAACTCACCAACCTTTTGGTTGACACTTTAAAGCATGTTTATTCTCAGGTATTAAAGAAATCTTCCGCTGTGCATTAGCTCATTTTAAGGATATTACTTGGAGTCATTCATGGCATATTTTGAAAGACGTTGCATTCGAGTCATTGAGTTCATCAAGATTATTATTAAGCCAATTATAGTTGGATGTATTATGAAATGGTGTGCATGCCGTCAACTTTCGTTGTAAAGAAAATTTGTCTTTTAAAAACGAATGCAATGTTTGTAAAATATATCATATAGAGGTCAAATACCTCGCGATGTAATCAACTATTGTGAATCGTTTATAATGTATATGAACGGGTCCTTTCAGTTGAGGATCTAAATCGAGTAAAAGAAGCTGTTTTCGAATATTTCAGTAGTATTTTCAGCCATAAAGTGTCAAGGAGGCCTAGTTTTAAGAATTTTGTTGCTGATTCTGACCGTGTACAACCTTATGGCCCAAGGCCCATGCCCTCTGTTGGGCCTGTCCATGATACAGGGAATCCAGATCAGGCCAGTTTCTTGATTGGGCCAGATACTCCACAGAACCAGAACAGTGGGCCGGCTGGATGTGTTACAAGAATTTTTACATTGTCTACCAATGAGGTCAGAGACTTGGAACTACCATTTGATGAGATGGAAATTTGGGATGCCGTTAAAGGATGCGCATGCAACAAAGCTCCGGGACCGGATGGTTTTAACAGGCGATTTTTCAAGAAATTTTGGGCAATTATTCGAGAAGATTTAATTGAAGCCGTCCGATTCTTTTGGCAAACGGGTACTATATCCCCGGGTTGTAATTCGTCGTTTATCACCTTAATTCCAAAGATTTCCAACCCGGTAAGCCTACATGAGTATAGGCCGATTAGTCTTATCGGTAGCCTCTATAAAATTATCGCGAAATTGCTATCAAACCGTATCAAAAGGGTAATTCCGAATCTTGTGGGTTTTGAACAAAGTGCATTTATCAAAGGGAGAAATATTTTAGACGGTGTCTTAGTGGCGAATGAATCTATCGAGTTTTTAAAGGTTAATAAAATAAAAAGTATGGTGTTTAAAGTGGATTTCGAGAAGGCTTTTGATAGCATTAGTTGGGAATTTTTAGATGAAATGATGGTTTTGATGGGGTTTGGATCCAAATGGAGAGGGTGGATTGCTACATGTCTCAATTCGACCTCGATATCGGTTCTTGTAAATGGATCCCCAACAAAAGAATTTAAGCTCGGGAGAGGTGTTAGACAAGGTGATCCCCTATCACCTTTCCTTTTTATTATTGCGGCCGAGGGACTTAATTGTTTGGCTAAATCGGCGGTTGAAAAGAAACTTTTTGATGGGAGTGTGATTGGTCGAGATAAGGTTCATATTTCACATCTCCAATATGCAGATGACACCATCTTTTTTGGAAATTGGAGCTTTGGAAATTTCGAGAATCTAATGAAGCTACTTAAGTGCTTCGAACTTAGCTCCGGACTTAAAGTTAACTATGGTAAAAGCAAGTTATTCGGGGTAAATGTTGATAAGAGTGAAGTTGAGGAGATGGCGAGTTTGTTTGGTTGCAAAATGGGGTGTTTCCCCATGATGTATCTTGGATTACCGATTGGTGCAAATATGATAAAGTCATCTAATTGGAAACCGGTGATTCACAAGTTTGAAAAAAGGTTGTCGGATTGGAAAGCGCGTACGATTTCTTTTGGTGGACGTTTAACTCTCGTGAATGCGGTCTTGAATAGCCTCCCGTTGTATTTCTTCTCGCTCTACCGTGCCCCGCCGACCGTGCTTAAAAAACTTGAGTGTGTAAGACGTAATTTTTTTTGGGGCGGGGCGGGAAATAATTCTAAAATTTCATGGGTAAAATGGGATGATGTCATCCGCCCTTATGTGGATGGCGAACTAAATGTGGGTTCTCTTAATTGCAAAAATTTAGCGTTAATAGGCAAGTGGTGGTGGAGGTTTCTAACCGACACCACTTCCTTGTGGGTTAAGGTTATTAAAAGTATTTATGGGGATTCGGGGATACATAATTCGGGTGGGAATTTTTTGGCTAATAATTCTACTTGGAGTAATATTATTAAAGCAGGATTCGAGATTGACAACTTGGGTATCGACTTTACAAAGTCATTTGCGAGGAAGATTGGCAATGGATGCAAGACAAAATTTTGGGACGACATTTGGATTAAAGACAAACCACTTAAAGAAATTTTCAAACGGTTAGTGAGGCTTGAATCAAACCCCACGGTTTTCGTATCTGATCGGCTTGTTACCAACAGCGAATCTGTCTCATTTCATGGAAGCTGGACGCGAATATTAACCGGGAGAACAAAATCGGAACTAGACGAACTCGAGAAAATAATGGAGAATTTCAGGATGGAACCGAACAAGGAAGATTCTTTTTTTTGGAAGCTTAGTAAAAATGGCTCCTTTTCAACAAAAAAATTGACGAAAATCATCATGGGAAAGGTGTATAGCTCGAATGATACAGTGATGGCAAGTATGAAAAACAATTTAGTTCCTAAAAAGGTGGAGATTTTTGTTTGGAGAGCTAAGAGGGAGAGGATTCCCGTTTTATCCGAACTTGATAAAAGGGGGATCGATCTCCATTCCACTCTATGCCCTCTTTGCGAATCTCATGTGGAATCGGTTAGTCATGCACTCCTTTCTTGTGATCATGCTAGTGAAATATGGAGAAAGATCCGGGAATGGTGGGGTTTTGATTCGGCTAATCTTGCCTTTGATAATTTTCTTTGTGGTTTGGCTCCTTCTACTTGTTCCGAATTGGGGGTCAAAGTTTGGCAAGCGGTGGAGTGGATCACGTGTTATCTTATTTGGAGAAATAGAAACCAAAAGGTTTTCAAAAAGGCCAAATGGACGATTCCGAATGCAATTAGCGAAATCCAAGTCAAGAGTTATGAATGGGTCGCGAAGCGATGTAAAAGGCAAAAGATCGAATGGCATACTTGGCTACACGATGCGCAATCCCTATTATTATTGTAAATTCTTTATTTTATGGGTTTATGTTGCGATGTAAATAGGCTTTAAGATTCTATCTCGGCATCTTATCGCCTTGCTAACTTTTGTACATTTTGAGTTCCTTTTTCGTGGTTAATAATATTTCTGCTTTTCAAAAAAAAATATATACGTAGTAATATTCATGTTATAGATATGATGTCATGTGTTAAATTTAATTTAAATTTTAGCGTAAAAAGACACATGATGTTTTAAACACAATGAAGGTGTGCGTGCGTGCGTGCGTTAGAATTAGATTGAAGTCAAGCCTCACCTTATTTAGACTTTTCTTAAATATAGTTCACAACTTAACACACATAATAAAAGGGTCAAAAAAAGTAAATATCAATGCAACTCTCATAGAAACTGCCATGAACTCTCATAGAAACTTATTCATGTAACTTTCTCTCGTAGATAAACTCTATATATACAACACAATAACCTCAAATCCACCGATTCAAAACCAACCATATAAACACACACATACACTTAGACACAAATTAATTAAGTAAACACAGATATGAACAATAAAAGACGACCAACATCATCGTCTACATCAAAATGCAAGAAACACACAAAACACCAACAATCTACGGGAGTATGTTCTTTGTGTTTAAGAGAGAGATTACTTAAGATCTCGAAATCATCATCGCGGGTTATTACATATGCATCTTCGTCTTCATGTTCTTCATCCGTATCTTCAATATCTTCGGTTGATTCTTCTTTCACGTCATCTCCAATGCATGAAAGTTATCCAAAACGGGGTCTTTTTGTGTCCAATAAGAGTAAGCTAAAGAAGAGCAAATCTATGGCTTTTGTTAGTTCAAGAACGATTATGGAAGATGAAGGTAAGAAGAAAAGTGGATTTTGGTCAAAGTTGATGCATTCAAGAACTATGAGAGAAATGTTGACCACGAGGGTTTGACTACCACTTTATTGTCAAATACAGTGCAATTCTTTTATTTCGATCATCATGTTACTAAGTAAAAGCACATTTGTACTATAATTTTTTTTATTCTTTTCAACTAGGGGCTTAATATACATGCATATACATGTATACAAAATTATAAGCAGAAAACATTAGCATCACTCGTCTATCTATTGCGGAGTACTTAAATCGATATATGTGTAGATATATATGATCCAATTATTGATACGATGAGTAGTAGATCTCAATCTCCTAGCAAATTTGGTTATCACCCTTGACGTGACAACCATATACCAATGTTCACGGAGACAAAAATATTGAAATGGAGCTGAGGCGTATTATTGTACTATTTCATTTAGTTACTTTTTGTACTTAATAATAAAAATAATAATAATTAAATATAACTACAATTATAATTATAATGATTATATAATTATAATTATAATTATAATTATAATATTATTGTTATAAATACTATGAATGTGAATGTAAATGTGAATGTGAATGTGAATGATAGTGCGTGTGCTAACGATATTCTTAATAAACATTTTTAGATTGTTCAAAACATATTTATACTCTATCCACAGCAAACTACAATATCAACAACGTAAACATGGCATGATGTATAAAACACAGATTATAAGAGTGTGGCATCGCGAAATTTTTTTTTTTTTTTGTTGAATTTGAATTCTGGAAAGAAAAAAAAATACAATATTAAGAAATATGAAGTTTTGATGAGTGGAAAGAGTTTGTAGTTCATATTTATATTCTATATATTATATATTATTAAAAGTATTTTGTTAACGACAGTTTTAAAGATTATCATGAATACATTTTAATAATAACCTTTAGTGTTGTGGTTAGCAAAATCTGTATGTAAAATTTAATTATTAAAAACACCCTTGAAATGGAGCTGATAAATATTTATCTAATTTCATTAACAACTTGAAGATATTTTAGTTTTCTGTTGTTGCTAAAAAAATCTAAGTGCACATTGCTCATATTATTTAGGGCAAATGACCCGAAAAAGTAACTTATGTTATTAAATTTGACAATCAAGATAACCTTCAATTTGTGTAAGCCCAAAAAGGACTTCAATTTATTTTTGCCCAAGAAAAGGTAACATCGTCAAATTCATTAACGATCCTTAGTTAAAAGTACACTGTTGGTCCCTGAATTTTGTTAAAAATTATATCATGAGTCCATCTACCAAAAACGTTCAAAATTTTTGAAATCGTTTACAGAATAGAAAAAATGCATAAGTGTTCCAAATCATCTCGTGATTATTTCTGCAAAGTTACAGATCTTAACTTGAAAAATTGAGCATGAATTCGTGAGTCAAAGTTTTAGAGAAAAAGTCAACTATTTCTTCGTCATTCAAATTCGAACTCATGTTGTTGATTCAGGTCTTGCTGATAATTTTCTAGTGTTAGGCGCAGCATTTACAACAGTTTTTATTTATAAATCGTAGCTTTAATATCATCATATCTCGTTTTTGATTTTCATATTCATAATTTAAAAAAAAAAAGTGTGGTGTTCATGGATGATTATGAGATTTTGAAAATGTTTTGATTTTGTTTCTTCACGGATATTGCTTAATCGGTGCCTCTAGAACGTATTCCAATCAATTCCAACCACAATCGTGATGAAGATGAGTGTAGCCGCCATCCGCCACCACTGCCGTCCGCCACCACCGTTGGGGATGAAGATGAGTGACGTTTTCAGATCTGCTCGTGCTAATAAATAAGATCTGCTCGTGCTAAGAAATGAAGTTTGTGATGAACATGGTAAAGAGGACTCATGATATAATTTTTTTAAAAAAAAAAACTCAGGAACCAACCACGTATTTTTTAACAATCGTTAATGAGATTATCAATGATTACCTAAATTTTAAAAATTTTGAACACATATTACCTCAATTTTTAAATTTTTTAATTAACACGAAATCATTTTCTTGAGCAAAAATAAATTTGAAGTTTATTTTGGGCTTATGCAAATTGAGGGTTACCTTGATTGTCTAATTTGATAACATAGTTTTCCTTTTTTGAACCATTTTGTCCTATTATTTATTTTAATATGACAAGTATATATAAATATATAATACCATAGGCGAAACTGCATGGGGGCAGAGGGGGGCGCCCACCCCCAGTGGATTTTTTTTTCAGTATAAAAATATTGGTTTTCGACTTTGCCCTCGGTGGAATTTTTTTTTGCCCCAAGACCTACATATTTTGGCTCAAAACCTTCAAATTTTGATCAAAATTCTCTAACTTTTGCTTCAAAACTTTCAAATTTTGCCCAAAAACCTTCAACTTTTGCCCAAAAACCTTCATAATTTGTCTAAAACCTCAATTTTTTGCCCCAAACCTCCATATTTTGTCCCAAAAAATTGCTACAGTTTTAAATTTTTTTTGCCCCCGATGAGAAAAATCCTAGTTCCGCCATTATATAATACTTCGTATTTTAAGTAATATGGTATAGTATATCGTATACCAAGGTAATTCTACTAGATCAATCAACACGTCACCAAATAAATAAATACTGTAATTTGTAAGTTGGACTTGAATAATTCCACACATTAGTGCATCACTTAATTGAATATATATTGTGTGTTTTTTTCATTTCTTAATCTCTATTCCCTCCATTTCAAAACTATTTTAACCATACAAAAAAACATATAGTTTAATAAAAAGTATATGTCACGTTTACTTTTTTGTTAACTTTTTAGTCTTATCCCTTACTTTTTACTTTTTTTTCTTACATAAATAAAGTAGGCGCAGAAAAGATTTTTATCATATTATTCTTTCACATTTATAAGAGTGAACAGTCAATTTGAGACATCTCAAATTGAATAATGAACAATAAATATGAGATCATGGTTGTATTTTTTAAAACAAACAAACTTATACAATCCAATACGCATGTTAATACTCGCTGATCCATCGTCAAATAAACTAATGCAACCTTAAATTACTTTTGTATAACTAGTGTTTCTTAACAGAGACGAAGCCAGGATTTACAGATGGGGGTGGCTTAGTCATTCATCGGATGATTACACAAAATGCTACATTAACAAGCCATAACATTATATTTGATATTTGGTACTTGAAGGAGGCTTACAATTATTTGTGCATAATAATACAAATGAAACTTGAGTCTCGATTGAGCCTTGCTCAGTCTCCCCTTGTCTCCGCCCCTGTTTCTTAAGCTACCTTTTAATTTGAATAAGATTATTAAAGTAGTTGGAAAGTTACAAATACATTATACATAATCTATCGGGGAGTGATATGTACACAATTAATTTTTACAAATACACAACCAAACATGCTTTACAGTGTTGTATTGTATAACACTGTAAAGCATATTTGATTGTGTATTTGTAAAAATTGATTGTGTACATATCATCACCCTGTCTATATAAGCCAATGTTCTCACGTATGAGTAAGGTATAGAAAATTGACTTGGAGTTGGAAGTTTGCCCACTGCAAAAGACAGAAATAATTAGAATTCCCACAATGTTTTGTCTGCCTATAATAAATGTAGATGGACTAAAAAACTGTTTACTTATTGTTTCTTCAGTATCAGTCCTAATATAATATAATATTTTTGAGGCCCACATATATAATTGAGTTGGAAAATTTCTTTGAACTTTAGATTATGAGCCTATTTAAAAAACTAGTACATGTTATAATATCTTGACTATACAAGTATAATAAAAGTTAAGATATGTATTCTCTAAAGTTCAAGATTTGAATGATCAATTATATTACTCCAAATCTTTATACTGTTCCTCATTTGAAAAATGAACATGAATAGCATTTGTATAGTGATTCTTGTAGTATAAATATGCATACAATTGTAAGCATGTGATGCACTCATTCATATAATATATACAAGTCTTATCTTTTACTCTCCACTCAAATCTTATATAATGAAGAAGTTTGTAGTTAATTAGGCCACTAAAAGTAGTTATAAATTACTAAATCACAACATGTTATCAGCACGAAGTGCTCCGTATAATCAAGGTTTATCTAAGCAAGCACAAGTCACTAATCAAGGTAAGAAATTCTTTAACGATATCTTCTATTATTGTGACGATCGCTCCAAATCCATATGGACGAACACGTCATTCATTGATTTCATTGCGAGGTATTTGACCTCTATATGATACGTTTTGTAAACATTGCATTCTTTTGAAAATGCACACCATAAATGAATATTTAAATCAAAGGTTTTCGACATCTGATGATTTCTACATATAGACAATCACTATAAATAATAGTTTACAACAGTACTTTCGTTAACAATGCAGTCAAAATAAGATACATGGTGATGATTTGGTGAATGCAACGGTTCCTTGAAAAATATGTCATGTAAGACTCCATGCACATAGCTTGTCTAACATCTAAGCAAACAGCGGAAGACTTCTAGGATACCTGAGAATAAACATGCTAACAAGTGTCAACAGAAAGGTTGGTGAGTTCATAGTTTGTATGTTTCGCATAATCTGTATATAAAGATGGATCACAAGATTTCAGTTGTTTCATCCAGAAACGTTTATCAAAATATTCTACGAAATTGAGCACCCTGGTAACTAAACTTAACGTATATATATTTTATACCCTTTGTATAATCATCTTAATAATACACGCAAACCAACGTGTACGCTTCTCAAATAGCATACGTCCGTGTAAGACCCGAATATTTGTTGTGTACACATGTGTAAATAAGCTACTTGAAGTAGGGTTCTTGTTGTACATTTAAAAAGAAGTCAGAATCTGGCCTGGTGATATTGCGCGCCGCGCAGCCTTCTGGCGCGCCGCGCCACTTGCCTGCGACAGATTCCCCTTTCTTTTTAAATTAGATATTTTGAGGGTATTTTGGTAAAAACACTTAAGGGCCGAATTAAATGCCTTAGATCAGTTTTGGGAGCTTCATTACTCCATTCACAACCACCAAATCTTCTCCACTTCAATTTTAGAGAGAGAGTGCACTTCAAGAGTGAGAAAGCTCCATTAAAAGAAGAAGGAGGTTGAATCGGGTCTAGGTGCGTGTTTTAAAGTCGTTCATCTAGTCGCTAGCTACGTAGTGATTGTGTTGGTAAGTCCTAAAACCTAGATTCTTACTTTAATTGCATTAAGGGTTAGGGTTTGGGTTAGTGATGCACACAAAACCCACTTGCTAGTAATTTGGGGGTTTTGGGTGAATTTGGGTCATGTAGACTCAAAGGTAACTAATTAGGGTTTTCAAAGTGTTAATTTATGTTTATGAACCTAATTAGTTAGTTAAAGTACTAGAACACTTCAATGATATTTAAATGGGTGTTAATTGGGCATGGATGACCCAAATGGGTGTGTTGACCTTGAAATGGGTCAAATGGGTCTTTAATGACCTAAGTGGCCTAGTAATTATGAAAACGAGTTAGCCTTGTGACCTAAATGTGTTTTAAACCCATCTTGACGAATGATTAGGGTTTTGGTGTGTGTTGACCCAATGTAGGGTTAAGGGTGCAAATGGGTTGAAATTGCACTTTGGGTCAAAATGACTTAGGAAGGGTGAAAGAATTGGTTGACCGACTTGAGTTGCGTTTGATAATATGTATAATGTGATAGGTACGTTACTTTGAGGTTTCGCAAGCTCGGGTATCTTTTCACAAGACTTTGAGGTGAGTAGAATGATTATATGCGTATGTATATAATGTATCTATTTGTTGTAGCGTGAAAGGTGTAGTGTCGAGGTGTTAAGACACCACGTTTCACGTGAAGAGTGTAGCATCGAGGTGTTAAGATGCCACTCGGGTGTAGCATCGAGGTGTTAAGATGCCACCTAGGAGTGTAGTGTCGAGGTGTTAAGACACCACTCCGTAAAATAATGAGTGAAGCATCGAGGTGTTAAAATGCCACTCGGGGTGAAGTGCCGAGGTGTTAAGGTGCCACCCTAGGGGTTAGTGGTGCGAGGTGTTAAGTGCCCTAACGGATGTTATGAACACCGATGGCGTTTTCGCGAGCGCCGTTCCCTTGTACTATTGGTTAACCATGGTTATTTGTGTTGTAAGCATATTATATTATTCGAGTTATATTTATATGCGGTTGTTATGCTAGCTTGTGGTATGGGAGAATTATAGCTTGATATTGCGACGATAAGCTAATGTTGTTTGCTAGCATGTTTGCGGTTGTGTAAGTATATGCAAGTAGGTATAATTATATATGTATTCGTATAATTATTGCATTCACTAAGCTTTGCTTACCCTCTCGTTGTTTACCATTTTATAGGTTCGGTTTTGGACAAGGGTAAGGGCACCGTTTTGGACTAAAGATCCCGCTTGATGCTAGGGGACGCTTTTGGCTTTAGTAGCTCTTGGAGTTTGACCGATAGTTGGGTAGTTTAATCCCAAACGCCATGCTCATTGTGTAGTTTGGAACTTAAACTTTTTGGCGGTCGAAACTCGTAAATTGTATTAAACTCGTAAAACGGCCGATGTGGGCCCCGCTTGTAAAACTTTAATTTTATGTTTGAAACATGTTAGTTTCACATATTTGGTTGTATGGTAAAAAGCGTTTTGTCTAAAAGTGCCGGGAACTAGTCAATCTTTTCGCGGTTGAAAGTCCCGGGGACAGCCAGATATGGCGCGGCGCGCGGGCCATATGGCGCGGCGCGCCGATGGTCTGCAACAGAAAAAAAATTTTTATTTCGTATTTTCACAAGGTTTTGTCGGGTGTTGGTTTGGGTTGTTACAAGTGGTATCAGAGCATGGTCTAAGGGATTTAGGTGACTTGAGATAGGCGCCTAGACTTAGACTTTTTGTGTGCGCGTTTATGCGGGACTTGTAGGACTTTGGGTCGGATCGGGATTGGTTTGTGCATAGGTTTATGTAAACTAATCATGTGCTATTTGTTATGTAAGTTTAGCGAGCTTCGAGCGAGATGGACGTTGTACTAGCAAGTTAATGCGACGTGCTCGCGTAACAATGATTAGCTACCATTGTTACGGGCGCAAATCGTGTCAAACAAGTAATGTACGACGATTGTTGAGCGAGATGGAGTAGTGTGGTATATGTATGTCGTTCCTTTTCGTTTCGTTGTTTAATCTATATGCATTCTTTAGAATGAAGACGGAAGATGGAACCGGAACGGACGCGCCTATTCATGAGGGGAAGGATGAGTTAACATTAAGGATTGAGGCAGAGTTTGAACGCTATATCTTGATTTTCGCCAACAAGGTTAAGCAAGTTCTCCAAGAGTCGTTCGAGGGAATAGTGACCGAGATGGTTCGAGACGAGTGCCTAAGGTCGTGAAGGAAGAGTTAGAAAAGAGGTTTCCTAAACCTCAAGGTGACGGTGACGAAGGAGCAGCTATGGGGATTGAATCTCATGCTTCAAAATTTGCTGATCACTCTTTGGGTAAGAGAAAGTTAGAATCAAGAGGTGCTCCTAGTAAAAGGGCGAGAAGTACGCCCGGAGGTGTTGAAAAAGTGAAGAAGAGGAGTAAGACAGGTTATGGGCCTACGTGCTTTCGGTGTGGAGGACGGGGTCATTTTGCACGGGATTGTACGAGTGTACCTTTAAGCACGATCAAGTGCTTTATTTGCCAAAAGAAGGGACACCGTAAGTCGGAATGTTCCGAATCGTTTGTAGATCGGGTTAGGAGGTTAGAGCGTGACTATCTGATGATCAGTGGAGAGCAAGGGTCCAACGATGATGTTTCAGGTATTTTCGTCTTTGGTACAAATATGCCTTATTATTGTTTATTTGTGCTGATGGATTCATGTATGTATTAGGGACTTAAACTTTGCTTCGAGATCTATTTAGACTCAAGTGAACTCGGTGAAGATTCGATTTGTTGATGGTTTTGATGATAGTGCACCAAGGTAGCGCCTGAGTCATTGACTCGTGGAAACGCGCCCTGGGGACGAATGCATAGTGGTAATACGTAGTATTGATGCGGGTGACATTCCTAATGGAAACACCCTATGATGACATTTGTATTGACGGACGAGGGCGTAAGACTTGGTGCAATCAAGCATTTCTTAGTGATAGGGTAAATGAATCCACTAAGCCATGAGAACGAACTTTGGCGTTAGGTTGTGAGCGCGTGTTCGCGTTTGTAGTGAAGTGGGTGAAACCCTTGAGAGCATGTGTGTATCGTTGACCGGATGCTTTCGTAGTGGTAACGGGTAGAAAGGATTTGATAGTTGGAAAAGTCTACCTTGCGGGTAGCGGTAATTTCGTTCTAAAAGGATACGTGTTATGTTGACATTGTGTCATCACTTTAGTGGCGCAATCGGGTGACGGTAGACGTTAGTATTTATTATTATCGAATTTAGCTCTCGAGAATTCAGGAAGAGGGACCGACGCCAAGTATGGTCGTGTACGACGGTAAATGGCGAAATCGTTTGACTTTGTAATCTTGACGATTTGATTTAGGAACGAGGTTCTACTTTGGGAAGTTGGAAGTGTTACATCAAAGAAATTGTGTCGACTTTATTAGGATTTATATTCCTACCGAGGAAGCGTAATGGGATTTGAGAAAGGGTACGATGCCTCGTTGTCGTATACTTTGGGTAGTAGTTACAAAATAGCCATTTTATGTACTACGAGGAAATTAGATATATGTGTTTATTTGGGGTCATCTCTCTGTTGACCGCGTTTGACTTGTGATAGGTGATGAGGGATATCCGGAAGGATTAACTCTTCGTTACCACCCTTGGTTGTGATGGATGGCAAGCGGCTCTCGGGAAGAACCGTTACTTGTATATTTACGATTTTAATTGCCCGTAGGAATTGTGCACATGGTTGTGAGTAATAGTTGGTTTTACTCACACATTGGTATTAATAGTGTGGTAGCCGTGTTTCACACACATATTGTTGGTAGTGTTGCAATAGCCGTTTTGCGCACTACAGATATATCACGATAGCCGTTTTTGTACACCTTGAGTTTTGTATTGAATAACCTTCTTATTGTTAGTATTGAAAACTACTGGTTGTATACGCCGGTGGTTCGGTCATGAGGACCATGTTGTGTGACTAGTGATACAATAGCCGTGTTCTGATCAAATACTTGTGGTAGATGCGTATTAGCCGTGTATGCGTACTAAGAGGGGTGTTAGGTGGAAGGCGTTATCCGTAAGGATTCATTTTTACTTGGCCTTCATCTTTTGGGTTGTTGACATTAGGTTGAGACTTGGTGGTTGTTAGCATTGTACTTGGTAAGGGTACGCTAGGGGATTGATATCTTGGCACGAGATCGGTTAAGTTCTTCCCGATATAAGGGATTGAGCAAACTTTGTGCTCGGAATTGTGGACTTTAGTAAATTGCGGGTGACAATTTGATTATTAATGTTGACTCTTAGAGAATGATTGCCTAGAGAAGTTGGAAGAATACGTGACGACTTCACGTATTCTAAGTGATCATTATAGACTTCGGATGTTGTGTGTAGTGCACGTTTCGGAATGCGTGCAAGTGTGTATTTAGTTATTGGAATAATCTTCGAATTAATGATTAATTGACGATTCAATTTCAATGGCAGTTTTGTGATTGTGTGGCGAGTGTTGTACGCTCTTGACGGCCACTCTTTTCTTTTATGATTTTGGGGGTGTACGGTGTGCCGTTCTAGAGGCATTTCCGTTAATCGCGTTCGTGTGCGAGTAGAGTCTTGGTGGTTAACTATCCTTATGTATGTAGGTAACCGGGTTAATGGTTAGGACCAAGTTGGAAAGGTGTAAGCGTTGGTGTTCCAAGCGCCTCCTTAGTGTTGAGATGGAATATAAGTAGACTAGCTATGCGGCCTAGGTGGATAGTGACTAACAGGTGCTGCTAGGAAGTCATGGGTGTCGAGCCGTAAGGTTCGTTAGATTTGTGTGACCGCGTGTAGTTAGGTGACGTGTGACATCAGGATTAGACCCCGTAAGGGTCGAGTCTGGGAGACTCGGTGTTAGTAATCGGAGTTGGATAACACAACGTCAGGTGCCTCCTTATACCTACTAGTGTAACTTTTGACCCCGATGATGTGATTGCTTTGATTTTGGTTACCGGTGAGAAACTCGAATTTACAACGGTGGTATAGTGTGATGTTTAGCGAGCGTTGACACTCAAATGATTTGAAAGACCGAGGTTCGAATATCTTATAGCGAGTCCTTGGAAGGATTATTTAGTATGACCAACGCCGGAGAATGCGGAAAAGTTCCTATCTAGTGGACGTGATGAGCGAACGGGTGTCGCTCATTTAGGAAAGGAAAGCTTCGATGGTCTTCGAAAAAGTCCCAAGTTGGACTTTGGGGTTAATTGCGAAGGTGGTTAGCAACGTGAGACGGTATGGAGAAGTTCCCGATAGAGGGATACGAGAGATTTTCGGAAAGTGTCGGGATGATTCCCGAATATTCCACGATTGTTAGATGTGACGACAATGATTGTCGATGGATTGTACTACTTTTAGGACGATTGTGGAGTGTAGGGTACTAGTTTGGATACTCGGCGTAGGAGCAAGCAGTTGTGGTTGTTTTGTCGGGTTGATTACCCGATATCGTTGTTATGATAAAATGATAAGGCTTTTGGAAAAAAAAATAATATATTATGGTGTTTCCACGGTATACTTCCGAGTGAGTGGTGAGAATTTTGATCGAATGGAAATGAGAACCCGGATGGGTGATTGCTACATGTGCAATTCCGCATTGGAGACGGAAATGTTCAAGGTAGAAATGTTTAACTTCTAGTTTTGGTGCGGATCACGAGGACGTGATCTAATCTAAGTGGGGGAGAGTTGTAAGACCCGAATATTTGTTGTGTACACATGTGTAAATAAGCTACTTGAAGTGGGGTTCTTGTTGTACATTTAAAAAGAAGTCAGAATCTGGCCTGGTGATATTGCGCGCCGCGCAGCCTTCTGGCGCGCCGCTCCACTTGCCTGCGACAGATTCCCCTTTCTTTTTAAATTAGATATTTTGAGGGTATTTTGGTAAAAACACTTAAGGGCCGAATTAAATGCCTTAGATCAGTTTTGGGAGCTTCATTACTCCATTCACAACCACCAAATCTTCTCCACTTCAATTTTAGAGAGAGAGTGCACTTCAAGAGTGAGAAAGCTCCATTAAAAGAAGAAGGAGGTTGAATCGGGTCTAGGTGCGTGTTTTAAAGTCGTTCATCTAGTCGCTAGCTACGTAGTGATTGTGTTGGTAAGTCCTAAAACCTAGATTCTTACTTTAATTGCATTAAGGGTTAGGGTTTGGGTTAGTGATGCACACAAAACCCACTTGCTAGTAATTTGGGGGTTTTGGGTGAATTTGGGTCATGTAGACTCAAAGGTAACTAATTAGGGTTTTCAAAGTGTTAATTTATGTTTATGAACCTAATTAGTTAGTTAAAGTACTAGAACACTTCAATGATATGTAAATGGGTGTTAATTGGGCATGGATGACCCAAATGGGTGTGTTGACCTTGAAATGGGTCAAATGGGTCTTTAATGACCTAAGTGGCCTAGTAATTATGAAAACGAGTTAGCCTTGTGACCTAAATGTGTTTTAAACCCATCTTGACGAATGATTAGGGTTTTGGTGTGTGTTGACCCAATGTAGGGTTAAGGGTGCAAATGGGTTGAAATTGCACTTTGGGTCAAAATGACTTAGGAAGGGTGAAAGAATTGGTTGACCGACTTGAGTTGCGTTTGATAATATGTATAATGTGATAGGTACGTTACTTTGAGGTTTCGCAAGCTCGGGTATCTTTTCACAAGACTTTGAGGTGAGTGGAATGATTATATGCGTATGTATATAATGTATCTATTTGTTGTAGCGTGAAAGGTGTAGTGTCGAGGTGTTAAGACACCACGTTTCACGTGAAGAGTGTAGCATCGAGGTGTTAAGATGCCACTCGGGTGTAGCATCGAGGTGTTAAGATGCCACCTAGGAGTGTAGTGTCGAGGTGTTAAGACACCACTCCGTAAAATAATGAGTGAAGCATCGAGGTGTTAAGATGCCACTCGGGGTGAAGTGCCGAGGTGTTAAGGTGCCACCCTAGGGGTTAGTGGTGTGAGGTGTTAAGTGCCCTAACGGATGTTATGAACACCGATGGCGTTTTCGCGAGCGCCGTTCCCTTGTACTATTGGTTAACCATGGTTATTTGTGTTGTAAGCATATTATATTATTCGAGTTATATTTATATGCGGTTGTTATGCTAGCTTGTGGTATGGGAGAATTATAGCTTGATATTGCGACGATAAGCTAATGTTGTTTGCTAGCATGTTTGCGGTTGTGTAAGTGTATGCAAGTAGGTATAATTATATATGTATTCGTATAATTATTGCATTCACTAAGCTTTGCTTACCCTCTCGTTGTTTACCATTTTATAGGTTCGGTTTTGGACAAGGGTAAGGGCATCGTTTTGGACTAAAGATCCCGCTTGATGCTAGGGGACGCTTTTGGCTTTAGTTGTAGTGACCCGAACTTTTCCATGTTTATATATATTAATTGAGATTGATATTTACATGATTAAATGTTTCCAACATGTTAAGCAATCAAACTTGTTAAGACTTGATTAATTGAAATATGTTTCATATAGACAATCGACCACCAAAGTTGACCGGTGATTCACGAACGTTAAAACTTGTAAAAACTATATGATGACATATATATGGATATATATATAGTTAACATGATACTATGATAAGTAAACATATCATTAAGTATATTAACAATGAACTACATATGTAAAAACAAGACTACTAACTTAATGATTTTTAAACGAGACATATATGTAACGATTATCGTTGTAAAGACATTTAATGTATATATATATCATATTAAGAGATATTCATACATGATAATATCATGATAATATAATAATTTAAAATCACATTTGATATTATAAACATTGGGTTAACAACATTTAACAAGATCGTTAACCTAAAGGTTTCAAAACAACAATTACATGTAACGACTAACGATGACTTAACGACTCAGTTAAAATGTATATACATGTAGTGTTTTAATATGTATTTATACACTTTTGAAAGACTTCAATACACTTATCAAAGTACTTCTAATTAACAAAAATGCTTACAATTACATCCTCGTTCAGTTTCATCAACAATTCTACTCGTATGCACCCGTATTCGTACTCGTACAATACACAGCTTTTAGATGTATGTACTATTGGTATATACACTCCAATGATCAGCTCTTAGCAGCCCATGTGAGTCACCTAACACATGTGGGAACCATCATTTGGCAACTAGCATGAAATATCTCATAAAATTACAAAAATATGAGTAATCATTCATGACTTATTTACATGAAAACAAAATTACATATCCTTTATATCTAATCCATACACCAACGACCAAAAACACCTACAAACACTTTAATTCTTCAATTTTCTTCATCTAATTGATCTCTCTCAAGTTCTATCTTCAAGTTCTAAGTGTTCTTCATAAATTCTACAAGTTCTAGTTACATAAAATCAAGAATACTTTCAAGTTTGCTAGCTCACTTCCAATCTTGTAAGGTGATCATCCAACCTCAAGAAATCTTTGTTTCTTACAGTAGGTTATCATTCTAATACAAGGTAATAATCATATTCAAACTTTGATTCAATTTCTATAACTATAACAATCTTATTTCAAGTGATGATCTTACTTGAACTTGTTTTCGTGTCATGATTCTGCTTCAAGAACTTCGAGCCATCCAAGGATCCGTTGAAGCTAGATCCATTTTTCTCTTTTCCAGTAGGTTTATCCAAGGAATTTAAGGTAGTAATGATGTTCATAACATCATTCGATTCATACATATAAAGCTATCTTATTCGAAGGTTTAAACTTGTAATCACTAGAACATAGTTTAGTTAATTCTAAACTTGTTCGCAAACAAAAGTTAATCCTTCTAACTTGACTTTTAAAATCAACTAAACACATGTTCTATATCTATATGATATGCTAACTTAATGATTTAAAACCTGGAAACACGAAAAACACCGTAAAACCGGATTTACGCCGTCGTAGTAACACCGCGGGCTGTTTTGGGTTAGTTAATTAAAAACTATGATAAACTTTGATTTAAAAGTTGTTATTCTGAGAAAATTATTTTTATTATGAACATGAAACTATATCCAAAAATTATGGTTAAACTCAAAGTGGAAGTATGTTTTCTAAAATGGTCATCTAGACGTCGTTCTTTCGACTGAAATGACTACCTTTACAAAAACGACTTGTAACTTATTTTTCCGACTATAAACCTATACTTTTTTTATTTAGATTCATAAAATAGAGTTCAATATGAAACCATAGCAATTTGATTCACTCAAAACGGATTTAAAATGAAGAAGTTATGGGTAAAACAAGATTGGATAATTTTTCTCATTTTAGCTACGTGAAAATTGGTAACAAATCTATTCCAACCATAACTTAATCAACTTGTATTGTATATTATGTAATCTTGAGATACCATAGACATGTATACAATGTTTCAACCTATCATGTCGACACATCTATATATATTTCGGAACAACCATAGACACTCTATATGTGAATGTTGGAGTTAGCTATACAGGGTTGAGGTTGATTCCAAAATATATATAGTTTGAGTTGTGATCAATACTGAGATACGTATACACTGGGTCGTGGATTGATTCAAGATAATATTTATCGATTTATTTCTGTACATCTAACTGTGGACAACTAGTTGTAGGTTACTAACGAGGACGGCTGACTTAATAAACTTAAAACATCAAAATATATTAAAAATGTTGTAAATATATTTTAAACATACTTTGATATATATGTATATATTGTTATAGGTTCGTGAATCAACCAGTGGCCAAGTCTTACTTCCCGACGAAGTAAAAATCTGTGAAAGTGAGTTATAGTCCCACTTTTAAAATCTAATATTTTTGGGATGAGAATACATGCAGGTTTTATAAATGATTTACAAAATAGACACAAGTACGTGAAACTACATTCTATGGTTGAATTATCGAAATCGAATATGCCCCTTTTTATTAAGTCTGGTAATCTAAGAATTAGGGAACAGACACCCTAATTGACGCGAATCCTAAAGATAGATCTATTGGGCCTAACAAACCCCATCCAAAGTACCGGATGCTTTAGTACTTCGAAATTTATATCATATCCGAAGGGTGTCCCGGAATGATGGGGATATTCTTATATATATGCATCTTGTTAATGTCGGTTACCAGGTGTTCACCATATGAATGATTTTTATCTCTATGTATGGGATGTGTATTGAAATAAGAAATCTTGTGGTCTATTATTATGATTTGATATATATAGGTTAAACCTATAACTCACCAACATTTTTGTTGACGTTTTAAGCATGTTTATTCTCAGGTGATTATTAAGAGCTTCCGCTGTCGCATACTTAAACAAGGACAAGATTTGGAGTCCATGCTTGTATGATATTGTGTAAAAACTGCATTCAAGAAACTTATTTTGTTGTAACATATTTGTATTGTAAACCATTATGTAATGGTCGTGTGTAAACAGGATATTTTAGATTATCATTATTTGATAATCTACGTAAAGTTTTTTTTTTAACCTTTATTGATGAAATAAAGGTTATGGTTTGTTTTAAAATGAATGCAGTCTTTGAAAAACGTCTCATATAGAGGTCAAAACCTCTCAACGAAATCAATTAATATGGAACGTTTTTAATCAATAAGAACGGGACATTTCAGTTGGTATCCGAGCATTGGTCTTAGAGAACCAGAAAATTTGCATTAGTGTGTCTTATCGAGTTTGTTAGGATGCATTAGTGAGTCTGGACTTCGACCGTGTTTTCTTTAAAAATGATTGCTTAACATTTTTGTTGGAAACTATATATTTTTAACATATGAATATTATGTGATATATTAATCTCTTATCGTGTTTGATATTATGTGATAGATGTCTACCTCTAGAACAAGTCCCATTGACTCACCTAATAATAATGAAGAGTCAAATGTAAATTGGAATGATTCGTGGACTGATTCACAAGTTCCCGAAGAGGAACCGGAAGAAGAGTCGGAACCGGAAGAAGAATCGGAACCGGAAGAAGAATCGGAATCGGAAGAAGAAATAAAACCGATGGGGGAAATAATAAAACGGTTAAATAAAAGAGAATCCTCAACCAACCGACCAAGGTTAATTATGGTCAATGGTGTTTCCGCCAAGGAAGCAAAATATTGGGAGGATTACCAATTCTCCGATGAATCGGATTCCGACGAGAATTCCGATGATGTTATCGAAATTACCCCAACTGAATTTAAAAAGGCAAAAGAAAATAATAAGGGAAAGGGCATAAAAATAGAGAAATCTAATTCCAACCCCGATGAACTTTATATGTATCGTCAACCCCCGAAGTCCTTAAGTTGTAACAATGACCCGGGAACCTCTAAACCACCAGGTTTTTCTAGACCAATGTGGAAAACGACGGCTCGTATTAGGGGAACATCATATATCCCTAGAAACTTGGCAAAACGAACCAAAACCGAAGAAGAAGAAACAAGTGAGTCGGAATAAGATAGTTGTATTCGTGTGGTGTAATATATGTAATATAGTGTGCTTATGCTTTATGATATATGTAAAAATTGCTTGTATTAATAAGTATTTTTTTATGAATCTAACTCTTGTCTATTTTACAGTTTAAAAACACAAAATGGATAGACAACCCAATATTTTAAGAGACCTACCCGGAGACATGATTGATGAAATCTTGTCTAGAGTCGGCCAGAATTCCTCGGCACAACTATTTAAGGCGAGATCAGTTTGTAAGACATTCGAAGAACGTTCCAAGAATGCCTTGGTTTATAAAAGGCTTTCGTTCGGAAGATGGGGAATATCACATTGGGAAACCCATAAGTTACGATGTGTTTACTTTGACGCATATATTGCGGGGAACCCAAATGCTATTTTACGCAACGGGTTAAGAAATTATTTTGACTCAATATATCCGAATATTGGACTTCGTGATTTAGAAAAAGTGGCTAACATGCAACATAAAGAAGCATGTTATGCTTACGGGTTAGTAATGTTCGCTTCTCACCAAAGTGAGAACAAGAACATCGGACTACAACTATTAAACAAAACGTTCCCACAAGTGACGGAGTCGGTAATTGGGGTAAGAAATGAGGTTTTTAGGTTATTACGAGACTGTTGGTCATTACGTAACCCTCGTCCCTTTGACGACGTTACAACACGTTGTCTTATCAACGGCCATAACGGTTATGTTCCACAAGACCAAGGATGGGAAGTAGTCCTAGTAAAACCAGAATGCATGACTTGTTTCTGGACGTATGAATTACGTGTCTTTATTGCCTTTGCTGAACGACTTGTGTACTAGCTAGAATTATCTTCACAACTATCTTGTATAAAAGTTATTGTGTGCTATATTTCATGCTTTATGTAAAATAAGCGGTATTGTAAGTTTGTAAAATATTGTATAAAAGTTTGAACGCGAAATATTATTACAGTCAGTTTTTCATATAGAATTGTAGTAGTTGAATTGTATATTAGCTACTAAGTATGAACTTAACGGGTAGGTACTACCCGAATTTAAACTTATAAAACGCTAATATGAAGAAAAGGCTTTTATAAATGAGTTCATATTATGCTACGAAATACTATTAACTACTCTTAATATTCTGTATGATTAACTTGTTCCATTTGACTATTTTGAAGGAAATGGCACCGACTACTCGACACACCGTGAATATGAATGAAGAGGAATTCCGTACTTTTCTAGCTTCAAACATAGCCGCAGTACAGGCTGCGCTACATACCAACAATAACCTTGGATCTGGCAGTACAGGAAATCGTGTAGGATGCACCTACAAAGAATTCACTGCCTGCAAACCTTTGGAATTTGATGGAACCGAAGGACCGATCGGATTGAAACGGTGGACCGAGAAGGTCGAATCGGTGTTTGCCATAAGTAAGTGTACTGAAGAGGACAAAGTGAAGTACGCTACGCATACCTTCACAGGTTCTGCGTTAACATGGTGGAATACCTATCTAGAGCAAGTGGGACAAGATGATGCGTACGCACTACCGTGGTCAGCATTCAAGCACTTGATGAACGAGAAGTACCGTCCCAGAACCGAGGTCAATAAGCTCAAGACAGAACTTAGAGGGTTACGAACCCAAGGATTTGATATTACCACGTACGAAAGACGATTCACAGAATTGTGCCTATTGTGTCCGGGAGCATTCGAAGATGAGGAAGAGAAGATCGACGCATTTGTGAAAGGATTACCGGAAAGAATCCAAGAAGATATAAGTTCACACGAGCCCGCCTCCATACAACAGGCATGTAGAATGGCTCACAAACTAGTGAACCAGATTGAAGAAAGAATTAAAGAACAGACTGCTGAAGAGGCTAATGTAAAGCAAGTCAAAAGAAAGTGGGAGGAAAACGGTGATAAGAATCACCAATACAACCACAACAGCAATTACAACAATAATCGCAACAATTATCCCAACAATCGCAACTACAACAAACGGCCCAACAACAACAACAACAACAACAACAACAACAACAACAACAGCAACTACAACAATCATTCCAACAACAATAATAACCGCAACAACAACAACAATCAGAAGCAGCTATGCCAAAGGTGTGAAAAGTATCACTCGGGGTTCTGCACCAAATTTTGCAACAAGTGTAAAAGAAATGGTCATAGCGCGGCGAAGTGTGAGGTCTACGGACCAGGGGTTAATATAACGAAAGGAACAAATGGTGTCGGAACGAGTAATGGCGGAGCAAGTAGTGTCGGAGCAAGTTATGCCAATGTAGTTTGTTATAAATGTGGAAAACCGGGCCACATTATTAGAAATTGCCCAAACCAGGAGAACACGAATGGACAAGGCCGCGGAAGAGTTTTCAATATTAATGCGGCAGAGGCACAGGAAGACCCGGAGCTTGTTACGGGTACGTTTCTTATTGACAATAAATCTGCTTACGTTTTATTTGATTCGGGTGCGGATAGAAGCTATATGAGTAGAGATTTTTGTGCTAAATTAAGTTGTCCATTGACGCCTTTGGATAGTAAATTTTTACTCGAATTAGCAAATGGTAAATTAATTTCAGCAGATAATATATGTCGAAATCGAGAAATTAAACTGGTTAGCGAAACATTTAAGATTGATTTGATACCAGTAGAGTTAGGGAGTTTTGATGTGATAATCGGTATGGACTGGTTGAAAGAAGTGAAAGCAGAGATCGTTTGTTACAAAAATGCAATTCGTATTATACGAGAAAAAGGAAAACCCTTAATGGTGTACGGAGACAAGGGCAACACGAAGCTACATCTTATTAGTAATTTGAAGGCACAAAAACTAATAAGAAAAGGTTGCTATGCTGTTCTAGCACACGTCGAGAAAGTACAAACTGAAGAAAAGAGCATCAATGATGTTCCCATTGCAAAAGAATTTCCCGATGTATTTCCGAAAGAATTACCGGGATTACCCCCACATCGATCCGTTGAATTTCAAATATATCTTGTACCAGGAGCTGCACCAATAGCTCGTGCTCCTTACAGACTCGCACCCAGCGAGATGAAAGAACTGCAAAGCCAATTACAAGAACTTTTAGAGCGTGGTTTCATTCGACCAAGCACATCACCGTGGGGAGCTCCTGTTTTGTTTGTCAAGAAGAAAGATGGTACATTCAGGTTGTGTATCGACTACCGAGAGTTGAACAAACTTACCATCAAGAACCGCAACCCACTACCGAGAATCGATGACTTATTTGATCAACTACAAGGCTCGTCTGTTTATTCAAAGATTGACTTACGTTCTGGGTATCATCAAATGCGGGTGAAAGAAGATGATATTCCAAAGACTGCTTTCAGAACACGTTACGGTCATTACGAGTTTATGGTCATGCCCTTTGGTTTAACTAATGCACCAGCTGTGTTCATGGACCTTATGAACCGAGTGTGTGGACCATACCTTGACAAGTTTGTCATTGTTTTCATTGATGACATACTTATTTACTCAAAGAATGACCAAGAACACGGTGAACATTTGAGAAAGGTGTTAGAAGTATTGAGAAAGGAAGAATTGTACGCTAAGTTTTCAAAGTGTGCATTTTGGTTGAAAGAAGTTCAATTCCTCGGTCACATAGTAAACAAAGAAGGTATTAAGGTGGATCCGGCAAAGATAGAAACTGTTGAAAAGTGGGAAACCCCGAAAACTCCGAAACACATACGCCAGTTTTTAGGACTAGCTGGTTACTACAGAAGGTTCATCCAAGACTTTTCCAGAATAGCAAAACCCTTGACTGCATTAACGCATAAAGGGAAGAAATTTGAATGGAATGATGAACAAGAGAAAGCGTTTCAGTTATTGAAGAAAAAGCTAACTACGGCACCTATATTGTCATTGCCTGAAGGGAATGATGATTTTGTGATTTATTGTGACGCATCAAAGCAAGGTCTCGGTTGTGTATTAATGCAACGAACAAAGGTGATTGCTTATGCGTCTAGACAATTGAAGATTCACGAACAAAATTATACGACGCATGATTTGGAATTAGGCGCGGTTGTTTTTGCATTAAAGACTTGGAGGCACTACTTATATGGGGTCAAAAGTATTATATATACCGACCACAAAAGTCTTCAACACATATTTAATCAGAAACAACTGAATATGAGGCAGCGTAGGTGGATTGAATTATTGAATGATTACGACTTTGAGATTCGTTACCACCCGGGAAAGGCAAATGTGGTAGCTGATGCCTTGAGCAGGAAGGACAGAGAACCCATTCGAGTAAAATCTATGAATATAATGATTCATAATAACCTTACTACTCAAATAAAGGAGGCGCAACAAGGAGTTTTAAAAGAGGGAAATTTAAAGGATGAAATACCCAAAGGATCGGAGAAGCATCTTAATATTCGGGAAGACGGAACCCGGTATAGGGCTGAAAGGATTTGGGTACCAAAATTTGGAGATATGAGAGAAATGGTACTTAGAGAAGCTCATAAAACCAGATACTCAATACATCCTGGTACGGGGAAGATGTACAAGGATCTCAAGAAACACTTTTGGTGGCCGGGTATGAAAGCCGATGTTGCTAAATACGTAGGAGAATGTTTAACGTGTTCTAAGGTCAAAGCTGAGCATCAGAAACCATCAGGTCTACTTCAACAACCCGAAATCCCGGAATGGAAATGGGAAAACATTACCATAGATTTCATCACTAAATTGCCAAGGACTGCAAGTGGTTTTGATACTATTTGGGTAATAGTTGATCGTCTCACCAAATTAGCACATTTCCTGCCAATAAGAGAAGATGACAAGATGGAGAAGTTAGCACGACTGTATTTGAAGGAAGTCGTCTCCAGACATGGAATACCAATCTCTATTATCTCTGATAGGGATGGCAGATTTATTTCAAGATTCTGGCAGACATTACAACAAGCATTAGGAACTCGTCTAGACATGAGTACTGCCTATCATCCACAAACTGATGGGCAGAGCGAAAGGACGATACAAACGCTTGAAGACATGCTACGAGCATATGTTATTGATTTCGGAAACAGTTGGGATCGACATCTACCATTAGCAGAATTTTCCTACAACAACAGCTACCATTCAAGCATTGAGATGGCGCCGTTTGAAGCACTTTGTGGTAGAAAGTGCAGGTCTCCGATTTGTTGGAGTGAAGTGGGGGATAGACAGATTACGGGTCCAGAGATTATACAAGAAACTACCGAGAAGATCATCCAAATTCAACAACGGTTGAAAACCGCCCAAAGTCGACAAAAGAGCTACGCTGACATTAAAAGAAAAGATATAGAATTTGAAATTGGAGAGATGGTCATGCTTAAAGTTGCACCTTGGAAAGGCGTTGTTCGATTTGGTAAACGAGGGAAATTAAATCCAAGGTATATTGGACCATTCAAGATTATTGATCGTGTCGGACCAGTAGCTTACCGACTTGAGTTACCTCAACAACTCGCAGCTGTACATAACACTTTCCACGTCTCGAATTTGAAGAAATGTTTTGCTAAAGAAGATATCACTATTCCGTTAGATAAAATCCAAATCAACAAAAAACTTCAATTCATCGAAGAACCCGTCGAAATAATGGATCGTGAGGTTAAAAGACTTAAGCAAAACAAGATACCAATTGTTAAGGTTCGATGGAATGCTCATAGAGGACCTGAGTTCACCTGGGAGCGTGAAGATCAGATGAAGAAGAAATACCCGCATCTATTTCCAGAAGATTCGTCAAACCTTCAACAGCTTAAAATTTCGGGACGAAATTTATTTAACGGGTAGGTACTGTAGTGACCCGAACTTTTCCATGTTTATATATATTAATTGAGATTGATATTTACATGATTAAATGTTTCCAACATGTTAAGCAATCAAACTTGTTAAGACTTGATTAATTGAAATATGTTTCATATAGACAATCGACCACCAAAGTTGACCGGTGATTCACGAACGTTAAAACTTGTAAAAACTATATGATGACATATATATGGATATATATATAGTTAACATGATACTATGATAAGTAAACATATCATTAAGTATATTAACAATGAACTACATATGTAAAAACAAGACTACTAACTTAATGATTTTTAAACGAGACATATATGTAACGATTATCGTTGTAAAGACATTTAATGTATATACATCATATTAAGAGATATTCATACATGATAATATCATGATAATATAATAATTTAAAATCTCATTTGATATTATAAACATTGGGTTAACAACATTTAACAAGATCGTTAACCTAAAGGTTTCAAAACAACAATTACATGTAACGACTAACGATGACTTAACGACTCAGTTAAAATGTATATACATGTAGTGTTTTAATATGTATTTATACACTTTTGAAAGACTTCAATACACTTATCAAAGTACTTCTAATTAACAAAAATGCTTACAATTACATCCTCGTTCAGTTTCATCAACAATTCTACTCGTATGCACCCGTATTCGTACTCGTACAATACACAGCTTTTAGATGTATGTACTATTGGTATATACACTCCAATGATCAGCTCTTAGCAGCCCTTATGAGTCACCTAACACATGTGGGAACCATCATTTGGCAACTAGCATGAAATATCTCATAAAATTACAAAAATATGAGTAATCATTCATGACTTATTTACATGAAAACAAAATTACATATCCTTTATATCTAATCCATACACCAACGACCAAAAACACCTACAAACACTTTAATTCTTCAATTTTCTTCATCTAATTGATCTCTCTCAAGTTCTATCTTCAAGTTCTAAGTGTTCTTCATAAATTCTACAAGTTCTAGTTACATAAAATCAAGAATACTTTCAAGTTTGCTAGCTCACTTCCAATCTTGTAAGGTGATCATCCAACCTCAAGAAATCTTTGTTTCTTACAGTAGGTTATCATTCTAATACAAGGTAATAATCATATTCAAACTTTGATTCAATTTCTATAACTATAACAATCTTATTTCAAGTGATGATCTTACTTGAACTTGTTTTCGTGTCATGATTCTGCTTCAAGAACTTCGAGCCATCCAAGGATCCGTTGAAGCTAGATCCATTTTTCTCTTTTCCAGTAGGTTTATCCAAGGAATTTAAGGTAGTAATGATGTTCATAACATCATTCGATTCATACATATAAAGCTATCTTATTCGAAGGTTTAAACTTGTAATCACTAGAACATAGTTTAGTTAATTCTAAACTTGTTCGCAAACAAAAGTTAATCCTTCTAACTTGACTTTTAAAATCAACTAAACACATGTTCTATATCTATATGATATGCTAACTTAATGATTTAAAACCTGGAAACACGAAAAACACCGTAAAACCGGATTTACGCCGTCGTAGTAACACCGCGGGCTGTTTTGGGTTAGTTAATTAAAAACTATGATAAACTTTGATTTAAAAGTTGTTATTCTGAGAAAATGATTTTTATTATGAACATGAAACTATATCCAAAAATTATGGTTAAACTCAAAGTGGAAGTATGTTTTCTAAAATGGTCATCTAGACGTCGTTCTTTCGACTGAAATGACTACCTTTACAAAAACGACTTGTAACTTATTTTTCTGACTATAAACCTATACTTTTTCTATTTAGATTCATAAAATAGAGTTCAATATGAAACCATAGCAATTTGATTCACTCAAAACGGATTTAAAATGAAGAAGTTATGGGTAAAACAAGATTGGATAATTTTTCTCATTTTAGCTACGTGAAAATTGGTAACAAATCTATTCCAACCATAACTTAATCAACTTGTATTGTATATTATGTAATCTTGAGATACCATAGACATGTATACAATGTTTCGACCTATCATGTCGACACATCTATATATATTTCGGAACAACCATAGACACTCTATATGTGAATGTTGGAGTTAGCTATACAGGGTTGAGGTTGATTCCAAAATATATATAGTTTGAGTTGTGATCAATACTGAGATACGTATACACTGGGTCGTGGATTGATTCAAGATAATATTTATCGATTTATTTCTGTACATCTAACTGTGGACAACTAGTTGTAGGTTACTAACGAGGACAGCTGACTTAATAAACTTAAAACATCAAAATATATTAAAAATGTTGTAAATATATTTTAAACATACTTTGATATATATGTATATATTGTTATAGGTTCGTGAATCAACCAGTGGCCAAGTCTTACTTCCCGACGAAGTAAAAATCTGTGAAAGTGAGTTATAGTCCCACTTTTAAAATCAAATATTTTTGGGATGAGAATACATGCAGGTTTTATAAATGATTTACAAAATAGACACAAGTACGTGAAACTACATTCTATGGTTGAATTATCGAAATCGAATATGCCCCTTTTTATTAAGTCTGGTAATCTAAGAATTAGGGAACAGACACCCTAATTGACGCGAATCCTAAAGATAGATCTATTGGGCCTAACAAACCCCATCCAAAGTACCGGATGCTTTAGTACTTCGAAATTTATATCATATCCGAAGGGTGTCCCGGAATGATGGGGATATTCTTATATATATGCATCTTGTTAATGTCGGTTACCAGGTGTTCACCATATGAATGATTTTTATCTCTATGTATGGGATGTGTATTGAAATAAGAAATCTTGTGGTCTATTATTATGATTTGATATATATAGGTTAAACCTATAACTCACCAACATTTTTGTTGACGTTTTAAGCATGTTTATTCTCAGGTGATTATTAAGAGCTTCCGCTGTCGCATACTTAAATAAGGACAAGATTTGGAGTCCGTGCTTGTATGATATTGTGTAAAAACTGCATTCAAGAAACTTATTTTGTTGTAACATATTTGTATTGTAAACCATTATGTAATGGTCGTGTGTAAACAGGATATTTTAGATTATCATTATTTGATAATCTACATAAAGTTTTTTTTTAAACCTTTATTGATGAAATAAAGGTTATGGTTTGTTTTAAAATGAATGCAGTCTTTGAAAAACGTCTCATATAGAGGTCAAAACCTCGCAACGAAATCAATTAATATGGAACGTTTTTAATCAATAAGAACGGGACATTTCATTAGTAGCTCTTGGAGTTTGACCGATAGTTGGGTAGTTTAATCCCAAACGCCATGCTCATTGTGTAGTTTGGAACTTAAACTTTTTGGTGGTCGAAACTCGTAAATTGTATTAAAATCGTAAAACGGCCGATGTGGGCCCCGCTTGTAAAACTTTAATTTTATGTTTGAAACATGTTAGTTTCACATATTTGGTTGTATGGTAAAAAGCGTTTTGTCTCAAAGTGTCGGGAACTAGTCAATCTTTTCGCGGTTAAAAGTCCCGGGGACAGCCAGATATGGCGCGGCGCGCGGGCCATATGGCGCGGCGCGCCGATGGTCTGCAACAGAAAAAAAAAATTATTTCGTATTTTCACAAGGTTTTGTCGGGTGTTGGTTTGGGTTGTTACAGTCTGTTAAAAGGCTAGTGCTCTAGCTCGGACGGGGATATCAAGCCCTATGGATCCATATACTACTACTCGCGCCTACCAGTTCTTATAACTGGCAGTTACTAGTTACCAAAGCTAAGGGATTTTCAGTTCAAACTCAGTCTAGAATTTAGTATGTACTTGTATCCATTGCGTTTAAAATAAATTGCATGTATTCTCAGCCCAAAAATATAGATTGCAAAAGCAATTAAAAAGGGAGCAAATGAAACTCACAGTTTAATATTGATATACAATATTGCAGGAAAGCACGTAGACGCATCAGAGATGATAAACACGAGGTTTGATTCACAAAAATACCCCCGAACATTACCCATAATTTCCTTGGCAATAACCCATATTTTCCTTAACTCTAGCTCGCTCGGAAACTCGTTTTGAAAATTACTTGGACAGCACTCCGTCGTAATATTTTATGTACATTATTATTTTTGTATCGCAAAAATAATAACACTAATAATAAAAAAATAATATGGTTAATAATAATCTTAATAATAATAATAATAATAATAATAATAATAATAATAATAATAATAATAATAATAATAAATAATGTTACGGAGTATATATATTTGTGTATGTGTGTGATTTTAATCGAGCGAAAATACTGGAATTTATAGATGTGGCCTGACAAACACTGCCATGCGATCGCATGGGTTTGAAGGCCTGTGGCCATGCGATCGCATGGCCTCCCCTTCCAGCTCACATATTGTTTGTCATCAAGCTTGTCGACATATTTTAAAAATAATATATATTATATATAATTTATATTAATTATATATATAATATATTATATTCACGTGCATAGTTGACTTGTAATTTTCGTTCTGATAAGTCGTACGTCGTCACTCGACTTATGTCCCGGTTTCGATTTTTCGAACGTCCTATCGTATACTGAGAAAACTTGTACTTTACGTTTTGTGAATCGTACATTTGTCAAAATATAGTCTTAAATCATCCATAAACTATACCACTGTAGCAAAGTTACTATAGCAAAGCCATTTTTTACTGTAGCAATTCACTGTAGCAAAGTCAATTTCACTGTAGCAAATAGTGATTTTCGAAAACACTGTAGCATTTTGGGTACTGTAGCAATTTGAAAATACTGTAGCAAATTAATGTTTTACTAGTTCATCTTAAACGCTTTAGTTAACTTATCTAAATATCAATCGAATCAATAAACGAATGTTACTATCGTTTACTAAATAACTTGAAATAATATATATGTATATATCTTTTTAATATACATAAATCAGTTTTTAAATACACATTGAAAGTTATTTATAAATAAATTTTAATAATAAATATTTCAACTTATCATATATATATAAATAGATATTTAAACCAATAAGTTTAATGTACGGTATCAAACAATTAATACATTGTTACCTTTTCAAGTTATAGTATATATGTATCTATTTACATATAATTGTTCGCGAATCGTCGAAAACAATCGAAGAGTATTTAAATATATAAAAGTAGTTCAAAAATTTTGAGATTCAGTTTTACAGACTTTGCTTTTCGTGTCGGAAATGTTAATCATACAAAGATTAAGTTTAAATTTGGTCAGAAATTTCCGGGTCATCACAATTATTTATTAGTAAGATAAATATTATTATCATCAAAAGTAAAATTATATTTTCTGTAATCTAACTTTTATTAACTTCACTAACATTTATATTTATGTTATTTAAGTTATATATGATCGGTTATACCGCCTGAATTATATTTATGTAATCTAACTTTTATTAACTTCACTAACATTTATATTTATGTTATTTAAGTTATATATGGTCGGTTATACCGCCTGAATTATATTTATGTAACCTAACTTTTATTAACTTCACTAACATTTATATTTATGTTATTTAAGTTATATATGGTCAGTTATACCGCCTGAATTATATTTCTGTAATCTGACTCTTATTAACTTCCGTAACATTTATATTTATGTTATCTAACATTTATGATTACTTATGCAATTAATCATTATTTATTTCATGCATACTAATGTTTATTCTTAAAATTTATTATTTATGCATAATATGTTTATTCTCTTAATCTTCATATTTATACTAAACGTATTTATACTAAATGTATTTATAGTAATCGTATTCTTTTATTAAAATTATTATTAATACAACGAGTACATAACAGTCGTTAACGTCAACTAACGACGTTACAACAGTCATATATACATAACGATTGTTAGCGTCAACTGAGGAAGTTACAACGACTATATTTTTCAAATATAAAATAAACATCTCCGTTTTCACATTTTCACATTTTCACAAACCAATCTTCATTTTCTCAGATTACCACTCTCAAAAGGTTTTTTTGTAAAGATGATTCACACAAGGATGATTTTTCCTATTGTCTTGGTCATACTAACTATCATCATTGTTGCTAATATACCACCGGGTGAACCTATATTCTATTCTGCTCTTGTGATTTTATCATCTGTAATCATGTCACTATTCTGTCATTTGCTAATTATGAATTTAAAATGATTATGATTTCATTTTATTATTTGTCTATGAATAGAAGTTGATTATGATTATGATTTATGTTGTTCATCTTTTGATAATAGAAAATGTCGAATTTGAAAAGGCTTAAATTTGCTCCTTTAGAATCAAGTGGGAACAACTACTTAACATGGGTTAGGAATGTAGAAAAACATCTCGAATCAATCGGTATTTTAGAAACCCTGAATGAAAATAACAATTGTTCCGAACAAGAAAAAGTAATAGCAAGTATTTTTCTTAGCAAACATATTGATGAGTCCTTAGAATCTACATATTATATGATCGAAGATCCAAGTTTATTATGGAAAATACTCAAAGATAGATACGATATTAATTATCAAGAAATAACGGTGATTCATGAAAGAATAAAATTGAAGATGTTAGTAGACGCTAAGAATCCAGGAGATTCTTATTAATGATCTAGTAACGTGGATCATCAGTCTAGTATTTCTTGAATATATGAACATATTGTTTATCTCTACAAATAAGTCCCAAAAGAAAAGAAAACGAGAGTGAATATGTTGAAAAATCTTGATTAAATAAAACCCTGAGCTACCTTGAGACTTGAATGGTTTAAATTTTCTAAGATGCCTAGCTTGTAATGTATCATGAAATGTCCCGTTCTTATTGATTAAAAACATTCCATATTAATGGATTTCGTTGCGAGGTTTTGACCTCTATATGAGACGTTTTTCAAAGACTGCATTCATTTTAAAACAAACCATAACCTTTATTTCATCAATAAAGGTTTAAAAAGCTTTACGTAGATTATCAAATAATGATAATCTAAAATATCCTGTTTACACACGACCATTACATAATGGTTTACAATACAAATATGTTACAACAAAATAAGTTTCTTGAATGCAGTTTTTACACAATATCATACAAGCATGGACTCCAAATCTCGTCCTTATTTAAGTATGCGACAGCGGAAGCTCTTAATAATCACCTGAGAATAAACATGCTTAAAACGTCAACAAAAATGTTGGTGAGTTATAGGTTTAACCTATATATATCAAATCATAATAATAGACCACAAGATTTCATATTTCAATACACATCCCATACATAGAGATAAAAGTCATTCATATGGTGAACACCTGGTAACCGACATTAACAAGATGCATATATAAGAATATCCCCATCATTCCGGAACACCCTTCGGATATGATATAAATTTCGAAGTACTAAAGCATCCGCAACCATGGATGGGGTTTGTTAGGCCCAATAGATCTATCTTTAAGATTCACGTCAATTAGTAGATCGGTTTACTAATTCTTAGGTTACCAAGCAAAAGGGGCATATTCGGCTTCGATCATTCACCCATATAATGTAGTTTCAATTACTTGTGTCTATTTCGTAAAACATTTATAAAAATTGCGCATGTATTCTCAGCCCAAAAATATAAAGGGTAAAAAGGCAAATGAAACTCACTTTCACAGATTTTTACTTCGTCGGGAAGTAAGACTTGGCCACTGGTTGATTCACGAACCTATAACAATATATACATATATATCAAAGTATGTTCAAAATATATTTACAACACTTTTAATATATTTTGATGTTTTAAGTTTATTAAGTCAGCTGTCCTCGTTAGTAACCTACAACTAGTTGTCCACAGTTAGATGTACAGAAATAAATCAATAAATATTATCTTGAATCAATCCACGACCCAGTGTATACGTATCTCAGTATTGATCACAACTCAAACTATATATATTTTGGAATCAACATCAACCCTGTATAGCTAACTCCAACATTCACATATAGAGTGTCTATGGTTGTTCCGAAATATATATAGATGTGTCAACATGATAGGTCGAAACATTGTATACGTGTCTATGGTATCTCAAGATTACATAATATACAATACAAGTTGATTAAGTTATGGTTGGAATAGATTTGTTACCAATTTTCACGTAGCTAAAATGAGAAAAATTATCCAATCTTGTTTTACCCATAACTTCTTCATTTTAAATCCGTTTTGAGTGAATCAAATTGATATGATTTCATATTGAACTATATTTTATGAATCTAAACAGAAAAAGTATAGGTTTATAGTCAGAAAAATAAGTTACAAGTCGTTTTTGTAAAGGTAGTCATTTCAGTCGAAAGAACGACGTCTAGATGAACATTTTAGAAAACATACTTCCACTTTGAGTTTAACCATAATTTTTGGATATAGTTTCATGTTCATAATAAAAATCATTTTCTCAGAATAACAACTTTTAAATCAAAGTTTATCATAGTTTTTAATTAACTAACCCAAAACAGCTCGCGGTGTTACTACGACGGCGTAAATCCGGTTTTACGGTGTTTTTCGTGTTTCCAGGTTTTAAATCATTAAGTTAGCATATCATATAGATATAGAACATGTGTTTAGTTGATTTTAAAAGTCAAGTTAGAAGGATTAACTTTTGTTTGCGAACAAGTTTAGAATTAACTAAACTATGTTCTAGTGATTACAAGTTTAAACCTTCGAATAAGATAGCTTTATATATATGAATCGAATGATGTTATGAACATCATTACTACCTTAAGTTCCTTGGATAAACCTACTGGAAAAGATAAAAATGGATCTAGCTTCAACGGATCCTTGGATGGCTCGAAGTTCTTGAAGCAGAATCATGACACGAAAACAAGTTCATGTAAGATCATCACTTGAAATAAGATTGTTATAGTTATAGAAATTGAACCAAAGTTTGAATATGATTATTACATTGTATTAGAATGATAACCTACTGTAAGAAACAAAGATTTCTTGAGGTTGGATGATCACCTTACAAGATTGGAAGTGAGCTAGTAAACTTGAAAGTATTCTTGATTTTATGTAACTAGAACTTGTAGAATTTATGAAGAACACTTAGAACTTGAAGATAGAACTTGAGAGAGATCAATTAGATGAAGAAAATTGAAGAATTAAAGTGTTTGTAGGTGTTTTTGGTCGTTGGTGTATGGATTAGATATAAAGGATATGTAATTTTGTTTTCATGTAAATAAGTCATGAATGATTACTCATATTTTTGTAATTTTATGAGATATTTCATGCTAGTTGCCAAATGATGGTTCCCACATGTGTTAGGTGACTCACATGGGCTGCTAAGAGCTGATCATTGGAGTGTATATACCAATAATACATACATCTAAAAGCTGTGTATTGTACGAGTACGAATACGGGTGCATACGAGTAGAATTGTTGATGAAACTGAACGAGGATGTAATTGTAAGCATTTTTGTTAAGTAGAAGTATTTTGATAAGTGTATTGAAGTCTTTCAAAAGTGTATAAATACATATTAAAACACTACATGTATATACATTTTAACTGAGTCGTTAAGTCATCGTTAGTCGTTACATGTAAGTGTTGTTTTGAAACCTTTAGGTTAACGATCTTGTTAAATGTTGTTAACCCAATGTTTATAATATCAAATGAGATTTTAAATTATTATATTATCATGATATTATCATGTATGAATATCTCTTAATATGATATATATATACATTAAATGTCTTTACAACGATAATCGTTACATATATGTCTCGTTTAAAAATCATTAAGTTAGTAGTCTTGTTTTTACATATGTAGTTCATTGTTAATATACTTAATGATATGTTTACTTATCATAGTATCATGTTAACTATATATATATCCATATATATGTCATCATATAGTTTTTACAAGTTTTAACGTTATTGAATCACCGGTCAACTTGGGTGGTCAATTGTCTAAATGAAACATATTTCAATTAATCAAGTCTTAAAAAGTTTGATTGCTTAACATGTTGGAAACATTTAATCATGTAAATTTCAATCTCAATTAATATATATAAACATGGAAAAGTTCGGGTCACTACAATACCTACCCGTTAAATAAATTTCGTCCCTAAATTTTAAGCTGTTGAAGGTGTTGACGAATCTTCTGGAAATAGATGCGGGTATTTCTTCTTCATCTGATCTTCACGCTCCCAGGTGAACTCGAGTCCTCTACGAGCATTCCATCGAACCTTAACAATTGGTATCTTGTTTTGCTTAAGTCTTTTAACCTCACGATCCATTATTTCGACGGGTTCTTCGATGAATTGAAGTTTTTTGTTGATTTGGATTTCATCTAATGAAATAGTGAGATCTTCTTTAGCAAAACATTTCTTCAAATTCGAGACGTGGAAAGTGTTATGTACAGCCGCGAGTTGTTGAGGTAACTCAAGTCGGTAAGCTACTGGTCCGACACGATCAATAATCTTGAATGGTCCAATATACCTTGGATTTAATTTCCCTCGTTTACCAAATCGAACAACGCCTTTCCAAGGTGCAACTTTAAGCATGACCATCTCTCCAATTTCAAATTCTATATCTTTTCTTTTAATGTCAGCGTAGCTCTTTTGTCGACTTTGGGCGGTTTTCAACCGTTGTTGAATTTGGATGATCTTCTCGGTAGTTTCTTGTATAATCTCCGGACCCGTAATCTGTCTATCCCCCACTTCACTCCAACAAATCGGAGACCTGCACTTTCTACCATAAAGTGCTTCAAACGGCGCCATCTCAATACTTGAATGGTAGCTGTTGTTGTAGGAAAATTCTGCTAACGGTAGATGTCGATCCCAACTGTTTCCGAAATCAATAACACATGCTCGTAGCATGTCTTCAAGCGTTTGTATCGTCCTTTCGCTCTGCCCATCAGTTTGTGGATGATAGGTAGTACTCATGTCTAGACGAGTTCCTAATGCTTGCTGTAATGTCTGCCAGAATCTTGAAATAAATCTGCCATCCCTATCAGAGATAATAGAGATTGGTATTCCATGTCTGGAGACGAATTCCTTCAAATACAGTCGTGCTAACTTCTCCATCTTGTCATCTTCTCTTATTGGCAGGAAGTGTGCTGATTTGGTGAGACGATCAACTATTACCCAAATAGTATCAAAACCACTTGCAGTCCTTGGCAATTTAGTGATGAAATCCATGGTAATGTTTTCCCATTTCCATTCCGGGATTTCGGGTTGTTGAAGTAGACCTGATGGTTTCTGATGCTCAGCTTTGACCTTAGAACACGTCAAACATTCTCCTACGTATTTAGCAACATCGGCTTTCATACCCGGCCACCAAAAATGTTTCTTGAGATCCTTGTACATCTTCCCCGTTCCAGGATGTACTGAGTATCTGGTTTTATGAGCTTCTCTAAGTACCATTTCTCTCATATCTCCAAATTTTGGTACCCAAATCCTTTCAGCCCTATACCGGGTTCCGTCTTCCCGAATATTAAGATGCTTCTCCGATCCTTTGGGTATTTCATCCTTTAAATTTCCCTCTTTTAAAACTCCTTGTTGCGCCTCCTTTATTTGAATAGTAAGGTTATTATGAATCATTATATTCATAGATTTTACTCGAATGGGTTCTCTGTCCTTCCTGCTCAAGGCATCGGCTACCACATTTGCCTTCCCCGGGTGGTAACGAATCTCAAAGTCGTAATCATTCAACAATTCAATCCACCTACGCTGCCTCATATTCAGTTGTTTCTGATTAAATATGTGTTGAAGACTTTTGTGGTCGGTATATATAATACTTTTGACCCCATATAAGTAGTGCCTCCAAGTCTTTAATGCAAAAACAACCGCGCCTAATTCCAAATCATGCGTCGTATAATTTTGTTCGTGAATCTTCAATTGTCTAGACGCATAAGCAATCACCTTCGTTCGTTGCATTAATACACAACCGAGACCTTGCTTTGATGCGTCACAATAAATCACAAAATCATCATTCCCTTCAGGCAATGACAATATAGGTGCCGTAGTTAGCTTTTTTTTCAATAACTGAAACGCTTTCTCTTGTTCATCATTCCATTCAAATTTCTTCCCTTTATGCGTTAATGCAGTCAAGGGTTTTGCTATTCTGGAAAAGTCTTGGATGAACCTTCTGTAGTAACCAGCTAGTCCTAAAAACTGGCGTATGTGTTTCAGAGTTTTCGGGGTTTCCCACTTTTCAACAGTTTCTATCTTTGCCGGATCCACCTTAATACCTTCTTTGTTCACTATGTGACCGAGGAATTGAACTTCTTCCAACCAAAATGCACACTTTGAAAACTTAGCTTACAATTCTTCCTTCCTCAATACTTCTAACACCTTTCTCAAATGTTCACCGTGTTCTTGGTCATTCTTTGAGTAAATAAGTATGTCATCAATGAAAACAATGACAAACTTGTCAAGGTATGGTCCACACACTCGGTTCATAAGGTCCATGAACACAGCTGGTGCATTAGTTAAACCAAACGGCATGACCATAAACTCGTAATGACCGTAACGTGTTCTAAAAGCAGTCTTTGGAATATCATCTTCTTTCACCCGCATTTGATGATACCCGGAACGTAAGTCAATCTTTGAATAAACAGACGAGCCTTGTAGTTGATCAAATAAGTCGTCGATTCTCGGTAGTGGGTAGCGGTTCTTGATAGTAAGTTTGTTCAACTCTCGGTAGTCGATACACAACCTGAATGTACCATCTTTCTTCTTGACAAACAAAACAGGAGCTCCCCACGGTGATGTGCTTGGTCGAATGAAACCACGCTCTAAAAGTTCTTGTAATTGGCTTTGCAGTTCTTTCATCTCGCTGGGTGCGAGTCTGTAAGGAGCACGAGCTATTGGTGCAGCTCCTGGTACAAGATCTATTTGAAATTTAACGGATCGATGTGGGGGTAATCCCGGTAATTCTTTCGGAAATACATCGGGAAATTCTTTTGCAATGGGAACATCATTGATGCTCTTTTCTTCAGTTTGTACTTTCTCGACGTGTGCTAGAACAGCATAGCAACCTTTTCTTATTAGTTTTTGTGCCTTCAAATTACTAATAAGATGTAGCTTCGTGTTGCCCTTTTCTCCGTACACCATTAAGGGTTTTCCTTTTTCTCGTATAATGCGAATTGCATTTTTGTAACAAACGATCTCTGCTTTCACTTCTTTCAACCAGTCCATACCGATTATCACATCAAAACTCCCTAACTCTACTGGTATCAAATCAATCTTAAATGTTTCGCTAACCAGTTTAATTTCTCGATTCCGACATATATTATCTGCTGAAATTAATTTACCATTTGCTAATTCGAGTAAAAATTTACTATCCAAAGGCGTCAATGGACAACTTAATTTAGCACAAAAATCTCTACTCATATAGCTTCGATCCGCACCCGAATCAAATAAAACGTAAGCAGATTTATTGTCAATAAGAAACGTACCCGTAACAAGCTCCGGGTCTTCCTGTGCCTCTGCCGCATTAATATTGAAAACTCTTCCGCGGCCCTATCCATTCGTGTTCTCCTGGTTTGGGCAATTTCTAATAATGTGGCCCGGTTTTCCACATTTATAACAAACTACATTGGCATAACTTGCTCCGACACTACTTGCTCTGCCATTACTCGTTCCGACACCATTTGTTCCTTTCGTTTTATTAACCCCTGGTCCGTAGACCTCACACTTCGCCGCGCTATGACCATTTCTTTTACACTTGTTGCAATATTTGGTGCAGAACCCCGAGTGATACTTTTCACACCTTTGGCATAGCTGCTTCTGATTGTTATTGTTGTTACGGTTATTATTGTTGTTGGGATGATTGTTGTAGTTGCTGTTGTTATTGTTGTTGTTGTTGTTGTTGGGTCGTTTGTTGTAGTTACGATTGATGTTTCGATTGTTGGGATAATTGTTGCGATTATTGTTGTAATTGCTGTTGTTGTTGTATTGGTGATTCTTATCACCGTTTTCCTCCCACTTTCTTTTGACTTGCTTCACATTGGCCTCTTCAGCAGTCTGTTCTTTAATTCTTTCTTCAATCTGGTTCACTAGTTTGTGAGCCATTCTACATGCCTGTTGTATGGAGGCGAGCTCGTGTGAACTTATATCTTCTTGGATTCTTTCCGGTAATCCTTTCACAAACGCGTCGATCTTCTCTTCCTCATCTTCGAATGCTCCCGGACACAATAGGCACAATTCTGTGAATCGTCTTTCGTACGTGGTAATATCAAATCCTTGGGTTCGTAACCCTCTAAGTTCTGTCTTGAGCTTATTGACCTCGGTTCTGGGACGGTATTTCTCGTTCATCAAGTGCTTGAATGCTGACCACGGTAGTGCGTACGCATCGTCTAGTCCCACTTGCTCTAGATAGGTATTCCACCATGTTAACGCAGAACCTGTGAAGGTATGTGTAGCGTACTTCACTTTGTCCTCTTCAGTACACTTACTTATGGCAAACACCGATTCGACCTTCTTGGTCCACCGTTTCAATCCGATCGGTCTTTCGGTTCCATCAAATTCCAAAGGTTTGCAGGCAGTGAATTCTTTGTAGGTGCATCCTACACGATTTCCTGTACTGCTAGATCCAAGGTTATTGTTGGTATGTAGCGCAGCCTATACTGCGGCTATGTTTGAAGCTAGAAAAGTACGGAATTCCTCTTTATTCATATTCACGGTGTGTCGAGTAGTCGGTGCCATTTCCTTCAAAATAGTCAAATGGAACAAGTTAATCATACAGAATATTAAGAGTAGTTAATAGTATTTCGTAGCATAATATGAACTCATTTATAAAAGCTTTTTCGTCATATTAGCGTTTTATAAGTTTAAATTCGGGTAGTACCTACCCGTTAAGTTTATACTTAGTAGCTAATATACAATTCAACTACTACAATTCTATATGAAAAACTGATTATAATAATATTTCGCGTTCAAACTTTTACACAATATTTTACAAACTTACAATACCGCTAATTTTACATATAGCATGAAATATAGCACACAATAAATTTGATACAAGATGGTTGTGAAGATAATTCTAGCTAGTACACAAGTCGTTCAGCAAAGGCAATAAAGACACGTAATTCATACGTCCAGAAACAAGTCATGCATTCTGGTTTTACTAGGATTACTTCCCATCCTTGGTCTTGTGGAACATAACCGTTATGGCCGTTGATAAGACAGCGTGTTGTAACGTCATCAAAGGGACGAGGGTTACGTAATGTCCAACAGTCCCGTAACAATCTAAAAACCTCATTTCTTACCCCAATTACCGACTCCGTCACTTGTGGGAACGTTTTGTTTAATAGTTGTAGCCCGATGTTCTTGTTCTCACTTTGGTGAGAAGCGAACATTACTAATCCGTAAGCATAACATGCTTCTTTATGTTGCATGTTAGCTGCTTTTTCTAAATCACGAAGTCCAATATTCGGATATATTGAGTCAAAATAATTTCTTAACCCATTGCGTAAAATAGCATTTGGGTTCCCCGCAATATATGCGTCAAAGTAAACACATCGTAACTTATGGATTTCCCAATGTGATATCCCCCATCTTTCGAACGAAAGCCTTTTATAAACCAAGGCATTCTTGGAACATTCTTCGAATGTCTTACAAACTGATCTCGCCTTAAATAGTTGTGCCGAAGAATTCTGACACACTCTAGACAAGATTTCATCAATCATGTCTCCGGGTAGGTCTCTTAAAATATTGGGTTGTCTATCCATCAATCATGTCTCCGGGTAGGTCTCTTAAAATATTGGGTTGTCTATCCATTTTGTCGGTGTCAGAGTGTCTCCGCGAGTTGCGGTAGTCGAGGCAGCAAACTCCGCGAGTCGCGGGGTTCCAGAATTCAACTCAGGTACAGTTTTTTTTTTATTCGACGTTTTTTTTTTCTTTTGTGTTTTATGTTTTAAATAAAAACAAAATACTTAAATAAAACTTATATAAAAATAAAGAAACTTTATAAAACTTAAATATTTAACAAAATCTTAAAAATACTTATATTTTTGTTTTCTTTTTATATTTTCGAATATTTAAAACGTATTTTTATAAAAACAAATTTTAATAAAAGTAAACAAAAAAAATTTTTTTTTTTTTTTTTTATTTAGCGTTGCGCTTTCGGCGTTTAAGGTCTTCTCCGGCAGCGGCGCCAAAAATAACTTGATGTTATGCGAGGTGTATATAAAATAGCTATTAAATTTTAGCAGAAAATACTATTAAATACGATACAATTTTACACAAGATATTTATTTATTTAGAGAATGGATATACTTAAACCTTGCTACAACACTTATAGGCAGTGTACCTAATCGTACAGTAGTGTAGTTTTTAGTAAGTCCGGTTCGTTCCACGGGGATAATCTTTAAACAAAGCTTAACGCTATATTAGTTTACTTTTATAAAAATACAAATATATATATATATAAGTAATATTATTATTATAAAGGGGGGTTTTTACCGTTTAATGACCGGTTTGTCGATTTTAAAACTTTAGTCGCAGTTAAAACCAAATGTAAAATAATAAATAAATACAAGACTTAATTTAAAGTGTAAAGTAAATAACGATAATGAAATTGCGAATAATAAAAGTGCGATAAAATAAACTTGCGATAATTAAAAAGTACGATAATTAAAAGTGCAATTAAATACAATAACAATAAAAATGCGATAATTAGAAGTGCAATTAAATATAAAATAAAGGAAATTAAATATGAAATAAAAGAATTATGCTTATTTAAACTTCCGTAATCATGATGTTTGACGTGTTGATTTTAGTTTTATGCCCATGGGTTAATTGTCCTTTGTCCTGGATTATTTAATATATTCGTCTGGTTTTTGTCCATAACAGTCCATCAGTCATAAATATAAAGTGCGAGTATCCTCGTCAAATTATCCTTATACCCGAAGTTAAATATTCCAACTAATTGGGGACTTAAACTGTAACAAGATTTTAATACGTTGTTTAATAATTACACCAGGATGTCGACTGAGTGTAACCCAAGGTTTTAATATGTTATCAATTATGCCAAGTGTCCTTTTACATAATTTCACCCCTGTTTTAATTATTCTAGTGGCTATTAATCTATTCCCGTGTCCGGTTAAATGAACGATTATTCGTACATATAAATACCCCGCCCATCGTGTCCGATCGAGTGTATATGGTAATTTATAGGGACGCCCAATTATAAATCTTTATATTAACATTAACAAACTATCATTTAGTTAAACAAATATAAAGCCCATTAATAGTCCATAGTCTAATTTCCACAAGTGTCGTTCTTTTGTCCAAACCCCAATTATGGTACAAAGCCCAATTACCCAATTTTAATAATTAGCCCAACATCATGATTACTTCGTTTTAAATAAGCATAATAATAACTTAGCTACGAGACATTAAATTAAAAAGGTTGAACATAACTTACAGTGATTAAAAATAGCGTAGCGTTACACGGACAGAATTTCGACTTACACCCTTACAACATTCGCTAACATACCCTTATTATTAGGATTAAAATTAAAATTAAAATTAAAATATAAATATAAATATATACGTATAGATATAGAGAGGATGGATATATTGTTGGTTTTTGCGATCAGAATTCGTTTGCTTTTATAGGGAGTTTCAGAATTTGGGGCTCCGCGACTCGCGGCCCTTTTTGCCTTCAAACTCCGCGAGTCGCGGAGTTTGTAAATACAGCTCACTCCAAATTGGATCTTAGTCTGCCGACGGTTTTAAATATTAATATAATATATATATATAATTTTTAAGAATTATTTATATATTATATTATATTCATGTGCATAGTTGACTTGTAATTTTTAGTCCGTTGCGTTGAGCGTTGAGAGTTGACTCTGGTCCCGGTTCCGGATTTTCGAACGTCCTTGCGTACAATTTTATATTTTGTACTTTGCATTTTGAATCTTGTACTCTTGTAATTTCGAGACGTTTCTTATCAATAATTGGAACCTCTTTGATTGTATTTTGTACTTTTGAGCTTTTTGGTCGTTTGCGTCTTCAATTCGTCGAATCTGTCTTTAGCCTTCACCTTTTATTATTTAAACGAATATCACTTTTAAATATAACAATTACAACTAAAAGCTTGTCTTTCTTGAGGAATAATGCTATGAAATATATGTTCGTTTTTAGCATTATCAGTAATATCAAATCCTTGGGTTCGTAACCCTCTAAGTTCTGTCTTGAGCTTATTGACCTCGGTTCTGGGACGATACTTCTCGTTCATCAAGTGCTTGAATGCTGACCACGGTAGTGCGTACGCATCATCTTGTCCCACTTGCTCTAGATAGGTATTCCACCATGTTAACGCAGAACCTGTGAAGGTATGCGTAGCGTACTTCACTTTGTCCTCTTCAGTACACTTACTTATGGCAAACACCGATTCGACCTTCTCGGTCCACCGTTTCAATCCGATCGGTCCTTCGGTTCCATCAAATTCCAAAGGTTTGCAGGCAGTGAATTCTTTGTAGGTGCATCCTACACAATTTCCTGTACTGCTAGATCCAAGGTTATTGTTGGTATGTAGCGCAGCCTGTACTGCGGCTATGTTTGAAGCTAGAAAAGTACAGAATTCCTCTTCATTCATATTCACGGTGTGTCGAGTAGTCGGTGCCATTTCCTTCAAAATAGTCAAATGGAACAAGTTAATCATACAGAATATTAAGAGTAGTTAATAGTATTTCGTAGCATAATATGAACTCATTTATAAAATCTGTTTCTTCATATTAGCGTTTTATAAGTTTAAATTCGGGTAGTACCTACCCGTTAAGTTCATACTTAGTAGCTAATATACAATTCAACTACTACAATTCTATATGAAAAACTGATTATAATAATATTTCGCGTTCAAACTTTTATACAATATTTTACAAACTTACAATACCGCTTATTTTACATAAAGCATGAAATATAGCACACAATAACTTTGATACAAGATAGTTATGAAGATAATTCTAGCTAGTACACAAGTCGTTCAGCAAAGGCAATAAAGACACGTAATTCATACGTCCAGAAACAAGTCATGCATTCTGGTTTTACTAGGACTACTTCCCATCCTTGGTCTTGTGGAACATAACCGTTATGGCCATTGATAAGACAGCGTGTTGTAACGTCGTCAAAGGGACGAGGGTTACGTAATGTCCAACAGTCCCGTAACAATCTAAAAACCTCATTTCTTACCCCAATTACCGACTCCGTTACTTGTGGGAACGTTTTGTTTAATAGTTGTAGCCCGATGTTCTTGTTCTCACTTTAGTGAGAAGCGAACATTACTAACCCGTAAGCATAGCATGCTTCTTTATGTTGCATGTTAGCCGCTTTTTCTAAATCATGAAGTCCTATATTCGGATACATTGAGTCAAAATAATTTCTTAACCCGTTGCGTAAAATAGCATTTGGGTTCCCCGCAATATATGCGTCAAAGTAAACACATCGTAACTTATGGGTTTCCCAATGTGATATCCCCCATCTTTCAAACGAAAGTATCTTATAAACCAAGACATTCTTGGAACGTTCTTCGAATGTCTTACAAACTGATTTCGCCGTAAATAGTTGTGCCGAAGAATTCTGACCGACTCTAGACGAGATTTCATCAATCATGTCTCCGGGTAGGTCTCTTAAAATATTAGGTTGTCTATCCATTTTGTGTTTTTATACTGTAAAATAGACAAGAGTTAGATTCATAAAAAAAATACTTATTAATACAAGCAATTTTTACATATATCATAAAGCATAAGCACACTATATTACATATATTACACCACACGAATACAACTATCTTATTCCGACTCGCTTGTTTCTTCTTCTTCTTCGGTTTTGGTTTGTTTTGCCAAGTTTCTAGGGATATATGATGTTCCCCTAATACGAGCCGTCGTTTTCCACATTGGTTTAGAAAAACCTGGTGGTTTAGAGGTTCCCGGGTCATTGTTACAACTTAAGGACTTCGGGGGTTGACGATACATATAAAGTTCATCGGGGTTGGAATTAGACTTCTCTATTTTTATGCCCTTTCCCTTATTATTTTCTTTTGCCTTTTTAAATTCAGTTGGGGTAATTTCTATAACATCATCGGAATTCTCGTCGGAATCCGATTCATCGGAGAATTGGTAATCCTCCCAATATTTTGCTTCCTTGGCGGAAACACCATTGACCATAATTAACCTTGGTCGGTTGGTTGAGGATTTTCTTTTACTTAACCGTTTTATTATTTCCCCCACCGGTTCTATTTCTTCATCCGGTTCCGATTCTTCTTCCGGTTCCGATTCTTCTTTCGGTTCCGACTCTTCTTCCGGTTCCTCTTCGGGAACTTGTGAATCAGTCCACGAATCATTCCAATTTACATTTGACTCTTCATTATTATTAGGTGAGTCAATGGGACTTGTTCTAGAGGTAGACATCTATCACATAATATCAAACGCGTTAAGAGATTAATATATCACATAATATTCACATGTTAAAAATATATAGTTTCCAACAAAATTTGTTAAGCAATCATTTTTCAAGTAAACACGGTCGAAGTCCAGATTCACTAATGCATCCTAACAAACTCGATAAGACACACTAATGCAAAATTCTGGTTCTCTAAGACCAACGCTCTGATACCAACTGAAATTACCCGTTCTTATTGATTAAAAACATTCCATATTAATTGATTTCGTTGCGAGGTTTTGACCTCTATATGAGACGTTTTTCAAAGACTGCATTCATTTTAAAACAAACCATAACCTTTATTTCATCAATAAAGGTTTAAAAAGCTTTACGTAGATTATCAAATAATGATAATCTAAAATATCCTGTTTACACACGACCATTACATAATGGTTTACAATACAAATATGTTACAACAAAATAAGTTTCTTGAATGCAGTTTTTACACAATATCATACAAGCATGGACTCCAAATCTCGTCCTTATTTAAGTATGCGACAGCGGAAGCTCTTAATAATCACCTGAGAATAAACATGCTTAAAACGTCAACAAAAATGTTGGTGAGTTATAGGTTTAACCTATATATATCAAATCATAATAATAGACCACAAGATTTCATATTTCAATACACATCCCATACATAGAGATAAAAGTCATTCATATGGTGAACACCTGGTAACCGACATTAACAAGATGCATATATAAGAATATCCCCATCATTCCGGGACACCCTTCGGATATGATATAAATTTCGAAGTACTAAAGCATCCGCAACCATGGATGGGGTTTGTTAGGCCCAATAGATCTATCTTTAAGATTCACGTTAATTAGTAGATCGGTTTACTAATTCTTAGGTTACCAAGCAAAAGGGGCATATTCGGCTTCGATCATTCACCCATATAATGTAGTTTCAATTACTTGTGTCTATTTCGTAAAACATTTATAAAAATTGCCATGTATTCTCAGCCCAAAACTATAAAGGGTAAAAAGGCAAATGAAACTCACTTTCACAGATTTTTACTTCGTCGGGAAGTAAGACTTGGCCACTGGTTGATTCACGAACCTATAACAATATATACATATATATCAAAGTATGTTCAAAATATATTTACAACACTTTTAATATATTTTGATGTTTTAAGTTTATTAAGTCAGCTGTCCTCGTTAGTAACCTACAACTAGTTGTCCACAGTTAGATGTACAGAAATAAATCGATAAATATTATCTTGAATCAATCCACGACCCAGTGTATACGTATCTCAGTATTGATCACAACTCAAACTATATATATTTTGGAATCAACATCAACCCTGTATAGCTAACTCCAACATTCACATATAGAGTGTCTATGGTTGTTCCGAAATATATATAGATGTGTCGACATGATAGGTCGAAACATTGTATACGTGTCTATGGTATCTCAAGATTACATAATATACAATACAAGTTGATTAAGTTATGGTTGGAATAGATTTGTTACCAATTTTCACGTAGCTAAAATGAGAAAAATTATCCAATCTTGTTTTACCCATAACTTCTTCATTTTAAATCCGTTTTGAGTGAATCAAATTGCTATGGTTTCATATTGAACTATATTTTATGAATCTAAACAGAAAAAGTATAGGTTTATAGTCGAAAAAATAAGTTACAAGTCGTTTTTGTAAAGGTAGTTATTTCAGTCGAAAGAACGACGTCTAGATGACCATTTTAGAAAACATACTTCCACTTTGAGTTTAACCATAATTTTTGGATATAGTTTCATGTTCATAATAAAAATCATTTTCTCAGAATAACAACTTTTAAATCAAAGTTTATCATAGTTTTTAATTAACTAACCCAAAACAGCCCGCGGTGTTACTACGACGGCGTAAATCCGGTTTTACGGTGTTTTTCGTGTTTCCAGGTTTTAAATCATTAAGTTAGCATATCATATAGATATAGAACATGTGTTTAGTTGATTTTAAAGGTCAAGTTATAAGGATTAACTTTTGTTTGCGAACAAGTTTAGAATTAACTAAACTATGTTCTAGTGATTACAAGTTTAAACCTTCGAATAAGATAGCTTTATATGTATGAATCGAATGATGTTATGAACATCATTACTACCTTAAGTTCCTTGGATAAACCTACTGGAAAAGAGAAAAATGGATCTAGCTTCAACGGATCCTTGGATGGCTCGAAGTTCTTGAAGCAGAATCATGACACGAAAACAAGTTCAAGTAAGATCATCACTTGAAATAAGATTGTTATAGTTATAGAAATTGAACCAAAGTTTGAATATGATTATTACCTTGTATTAGAATGATAACCTACTGTAAGAAACAAAGATTTCTTGAGGTTGGATGATCACCTTACAAGATTGGAAGTGAGCTAGTAAACTTGAAAGTATTCTTGATTTTATGTAACTAGAACTTGTAGAATTTATGAAGAACACTTAGAACTTGAAGATAGAACTTGAGAGAGATCAATTAGATGAAGAAAATTGAAGAATGAAAGTTTTTGTAGGTGTTTTTGGTCGTTGGTGTATGGATTAGATATAAAGGATATGTAATTTTATTTTCATGTAAATAAGTCATGAATGATTACTCATATTTTTGTAATTTTATGAGATATTTCATGCTAGTTGCTAAATGATGGTTCCCACATGTGTTAGGTGACTCACATGGGCTGCTAAGAGCTGATCATTGGAGTGTATATACCAATAGTACATACATCTAAAAGCTGTGTATTGTACGAGTACGAATACGGGTGCATACGAGTAGAATTGTTGATGAAACTGAACGAGGATGTAATTGTAAGCATTTTTGTTAAGTAGAAGTATTTTGATAAGTGTATTGAAGTCTTTCAAAAGTGTATAAATACATATTAAAACACTACATGTATATACATTTTAACTGAGTCGTTAAGTCATCGTTAGTCGTTACATGTAAGTGTTGTTTTGAAACCTTTAGGTTAACGATCTTGTTAAATGTTGTTAACCCAATGTTTATAATATCAAATGAGATTTTAAATTATTATATTATCATGATATTATCATGTATGAATATCTCTTAATATGATATATATACATTAAATGTCTTTACAACGATAATCGTTACATATATGTCTCGTTTAAAAATCATTAAGTTAGTAGTCTTGTTTTTACATATGTAGTTCATTGTTAATATACTTAATGATATGTTTACTTATCATAGTATCATGTTAACTATATATATATCCATATATATATCATCATATAGTTTTTACAAGTTTTAACGTTCGTGAATCACCGGTCAACTTGGGTGGTCAATTGTCTAAATGAAACATATTTCAATTAATCAAGTCTTAACAAGTTTGATTGCTTAACATGTTGGAAACATTTAATCATGTAAATATCAATCTCAATTATTATATATAAACATGGAAAAGTTCGGGTCACTACATATCACTCATAAATAAATGGTTTTAGACCATAACACATATGTTTATTAAGTGTTATCTTTTATGAACTTCGGATTGTAACTTGTTTGCAGGTAATATAATTTGATTATCTTGCTGAAATATAACTCATTATTTGCTTATCTTATTTGAAGTTTTAGTATGAATCTTGCTGAAATACAACATCAATTAAATGGTAAAGACATATGTATTGCAGATAGTGGTAACATACACACTATGATCAAATCTAAGAAATATTTCATTGATTTAAATCAAAATGAAGGAATTATAAATACTATATCAGGTCTTGCAAACTTGATATAAGGAACGGAAAAGGCAAAAATTCATATTACTAAATGGTACGAATTTTCTGATAAACAATGCTTTGTTTTCTCCCAAATCAAAGAGAAATTTGTTAAGTTTCTCTGATATATATCATAATGGATATAATTATCAGTCAATGATAACCGGAAATGAGAAATACCTATGTAGCACCGAAAAGCGCATATGATGAAAAGCGCAGCGCATATGATTAAAAGCGCATATGATGAAAAGCGCATATGATGAAAAGCGCAGCGCATATGATTAAAAGCGCAGCGCATATGATTAAAAGCGCATATGATGAAAAGTGCATATGATGAAAAGCGCAGCGCATATGATGAAAAGCGCATATGATGAAAAGCGCAGCCCATATGATTAAAAGCGCATATGGTGAAAAGGATATATGATGAAAAGCGCATATGGTGATTAATGAAAAAGCACATATGGTAATTAATGAAAAGCACATATGGTGATTAATGAAAAGAATATTGAAAAAGAATCACCAATGTTTCTTAAGAATTCAAGGTTATATATGGACCAATTCATCCATCATGTGAACCATTTTGATATTTCATGGTTCTAATAGACGCATCTAGCGGATGGTCTCATGTTTGTGTGTTATCAAACCGTAATATGGCATTTGCAAAGTTTCTTGCACAAATTATTAAATTGAGAACACATTATTCTGATTACACCATTAAAAGGATGAGACTTGATAATGCTGGTGAGTTAACATCTCAAGCATTTAATGATTATTATATGTCTACAGGGATTGTTGTTGAACATCCAGTTGCTCGTGTGCATATACAAAATTGGTTTAGCTGAATCAATAGATAAACGCTTGCAGCTAATAACTATATAATTGGTAATGAGTACAAAACTCTCAATATTTATATGGTGACATGTAAATTTACATGATGCGACATTAATTCGCACTAAACCAAGTGCAAGTCATAAATATTCTCCATTACCAACTTAATTTTGGTCGAGAGCCAAATATTTTCCATCTTAGAACATTTGGTTGTGCAGTGTATTTTTAATTGCACCACCACAACAAATAGTTCCTCAAAGAAGGATGGAAATATATGTTGGATATGAAACATCTTCAATTATAAGATAAATTGAACCCCTTGACGGGTGATGTTTTACGGCAAGTTTTGCTGATTGTCATTATAATGAAAAATTGTTCCATATATTAGGGGGAGAAATGAAAAATAAAGAAAAAGATCTTTCATGGTGTGAACATAAATTAATGTATCTTGATCATCGCACAAAAGAATGCGAAAAGAAAGTTCAAAAATTATGCATATGCAAGAACTTACAACTAATTTGAATGACGCATTTAAAGATACAAAAAGGGTGACTAAATCATATATAATAGCACGAAATGCTCCAGCTCGAATTGCAATTCTAAAAGCTGGCTATAATGTCACTCATGAGTCTTTGCCACGTCTGAAATGTGGAAGACCAATTGGTTCCAAAGATAAAAATCTTCAAAAAGGAAAATCAGCTGATAATGAGGTAAAAGAAAGTGTTCAAACAGAACCACAAATCAATATTCCTTCTGCAGAGGATATTGATAAATGTAAATACATAAATTGCGATAAATTATGCAATATTATGGAACCGAAATGAAATGAAAAATCTTGATGAGATATTTTCATATAATGTTACAATGACATCATGAATAAAGATGATGATCTGGAATCAAAATCTGTCATTGAATATCAAAATAGACATGATTGAGCTCAATGGAAAGGAGCAATACGAGCTGAATTAGAATCGCTCAAATAAAAGAAAAGTTTTCGAATCAATCGTTATCACTTTTAAAGATGTGAAACGTATGAGATACAAATGAATTTTTATCCGAAAAAAATGTACAAATGAAGTTACAAGGCAAAACTAGACTTGTAACTCAAGATTACCCACAAAGACCAGAAATGAATTATAAGGAAAACTTATCCTCCTGTAATGGATACAATTACTTATTAGATAATTAATCAACCTGGTAGTTACTTAAATGCATCTCATGGATTTTGTTACTACTTATCTGTATGGATCACTTGATAGTGATATATAAGAATATACCTGAAGGGTTTAAGGTATCATAAGCATCTAATGCAAAACCCAAGGGAATGTATTTCATTAAATCACAAAGATTTTTAAATGGGTTTATACAATCGGGACGTATGTGGTATAACCCATTAAATGACTACTTGATAAGAAAAGGGTATACATATAAACTTATTTGCATGTGTATTTTATAAAAACAATGTTCGGATATGTGAACATAGTTGTTTATATCAATTATCTTAAATAAAGAAATCTATGAAGCCATTCAACTTCTAAAGAAAAATTTTAAAATGAAAAAAAAAAAAGTAATACGTTGATTAACATATTGAGCATATGACTAATGACTTACTTATACATCAAACAACTTATACCGAAAAGATTTTTAAAACATTTTAATATGGACAAGATAAAAACCATTAAGTACTCATATGGTTGTTAGATCTCAATATTGATACTGATCCATTTCATCCTCTAGAAGACCATGAAGATCTTCTTGGTTCAGAAGTTCCATATCTTAGTACAATTGGGGTTATTACAAATTTTATAAATTGTACAAGACCTGACATTTCTTTTGCAGTTAATTTGTTGACAAGGTTCAGCTCAACCCCTACAAAAAAGACATTGGAATGGGATCAAGCACATATTTTGATATCCTTGAGGAACTGTTGATTTAGAATTATTGTACTCTAACGATTCAAAACAAGATTTGGTTGATTATGTATATGCAGGTCATATATCTAATCCTCATAAAGAATAAATCTCAATCTGGATATGTATTCTTAAATGGAGGTACCACAAAATCATGGCGTTCTTAAAACAAACACTTTGTGCAACATCATCAAATCATGACGAAGTGATTGTATTACATGAAACTACTCGAAAATGTGTTCGGTTGAGATCAATGACACAAATCATTATTGATTCTTGTGGACTAGAACGCTATAAAAGTCCAACAACTATCTATGAAGATAATGCAGCTTGCATAGTAAAAATGAAAGAAGAGTATCAAAAGTGACAGAACAAAATATAAATACTGACGAGGCGCTAAAGTCATAGACGGTCTTTACGGTCATAAGTTTGATGGAAAAGAATGGTATGTTGGTATGGCTCGGAAAAAGACTAAAAGGGAATAGGAATTGAAACAACGGTTTGAGCAAACAATGAATGAGACTGTAGACAAATCACAGGGGCTAAACTTGTACATAAAAGATTTAGATGATACAGTTTCAGATGAAAATCTTAGATTCTTCTCATATACTTAAGATCTCATAAAAAACAACCAGATTAAAATAAGATACGTTCAATCAACAACTCTGTCGATCTTTATACCAAAGCACTATCAACTGCTGTTTTCAGAACACACGTTTACAATATTGGCATGAGTCAAGTTCAAAAGATGTGACGACTCAGCGATGTCTACTTGAGGGGGAGTCAACTCTATGCTGCACTCTTTTTCCCTTGGCTAAAGTTTTTATCCCACTGGGTTTTTCTTTAGCAAGGTTTTTAACGAGGCAGTAATGGGTGCTCTATAATAAAATTGTCATTCAAGAGGGAGTGTTATAATATCTTGACTATACAAGTATCATAAAAGTCAAGATATGTATCCTCTAAAGTCCAAGATTTGAATGATCAATTATATTACTCCAAATCTTTATACTGTTCCTCATTTGAAAAATGAACATGAATAGCATTTGTATAGTGATTCTTGTAGTATAAATATGCATACAATTGTAAGCATGTGATACACTCATTCATATATTATATACAAGTCTTATCATTTACTCTCCACTCAAATCTTATATAATAAAGAAGTTTGTAGTTAATTGGGCCACTAAAAGTAGTTATAAATTACTAAATCACAACAGTACAAATTTAGACATTTTTGAGTTATGAGTTCTATGAAAGTGCACAACACATGTTCGTATCCAGCTTTGATCTTAGGCATGTAACTCGCGGGTGACGGGCACGGATTCTTAATACCCGTGACCCGCGCGTTTACAAAAGACACACTTTAATTAATTTTTAATCACGAATACCCATTTACCGCGGGTAAACCTGCAAATAATTATAAAAATACATTAGAAAACTTAAATTATATAAGACAAAATTACACGGGGGTCCCTGTGGTATGTTCAAAACTACAACCGGAGTCCAAAAGAATTTTTTCGACTTGAGGAGTCACTGTGGTATACATTGTTTCATGGGAGGTCCAATTCGGTAACTGTGGTATACATTGGAGGGTTGTAGTTTTGAACATACCACAGGGACCCCCCGTGTAAGTGTGTGTATATATATATATATATATATATATATATATATATATATATATATATATATATATATATATATATATATATATATATATATATATATATATATATATATATATATGCGAGTAAACGCGTATACTCACGTGTAGCTCAAACGGGCATCACGGATTGACGGGTCGGGTGTTACCCGCGACCCGCCCGCAACCCTTCAACGGATAATTTTTTTTACCAGATCCGTGCCCGTGGTACGTTTTTTTAATAAATATCCGCCCTTCACCGGCACAGGTAACCGCGGGTCACATGTTTTTTCTTGCCCATTGCCATCCCTATTTGATCCTTTGCGAAAAGATTTTAGAAGTATTAAAATACTACCTACAAAAAGAAGATAATGACACCACCGAAGCTTGGCTTGAGTGCTATGAGAGTGAGATCCAATTTGGGGTATTGCCATATGTTCGATTCTCAATTCAAGCATGGAGTTTCCAACCTTTGATGGTTCCGCCAACATTAATGCGATTTGGAAAGGTCTATGTGGGGTTTTCCAAACCTTCTATGGTATTGTCAATATCATCGTGAATTGGGTTTCCTCCTAACGCGTGTTTGGGTGAAAAATAAGAGCATTCGATATCGATATCGCCGTTAAAAAAGAAGAAGATAATGACGATGCTTAATTTACTATTCATAACAAAGTTCTTATTTGTTTCTAATACTAATACTAATACTAATACTAATACTAATTACTAATACTAATACTAATACTAATACTAATACTAATTACTAAAATAGAAGTAACTTGTTTAAACAAAATTCAAATGCACGTTGTTCACTACTTGTTTACTTTGTGCAAATCAAACCTTTTTGCATCACTTTATTGAACGAAGTACGTGATAGAAATTTATTCAAAGTTTGCCAATTGAATATATGTCATACATTAATTTTATCTTTTTTAAAGGCAAACCAAGACAACTTCTTTAGATCAGATAAAACTTATTATGTGCATCTAGACTTTAATGAGTATACCTACACAATAATTGTCAAAAGTTACCATCTAACGTACACTATTTTGTTTTCTTTCCTTTGTAACAAGTAAAACACTTATTTGACAATGATTGCACTACCATAAATTCAATGTGTGCTCCTGACGATTATGAGAAAGATGCACGATTCATTATTGGACAATTTCACACATTAACATCTCATTGTCTTCATGCTAAAGTCTTCTACCTACTCCTACAATAATCATCTTTTCTTTTCTGGGCTGCAAATGAATTTAAGAGCCCCAATGCGATATCACAAATAACGCCCCATAAGACAAGTAGTTCAAATATTTATAGAATAGGTTGTTAATGAATGTTACGAGAACTTGAAAACATAAGAAGAAGAAAAGAAGAAGAAAAAACGATGTCAAATTATCACAGTTCGATAAAGTTAACCTTTCGTTTTCAATAAAATGTTTCATTCTTCGAAATGAAGTCATAGATTAAAACCATCTGATAGAATAAAGTGACCGAGGCCCTCTATGTAAATCAAAATCTCTAAGTGTCACAATCATTTCTTCGAAAAGAGCAAATTAATGGTGGTTAGTAGTTAGAAGTTTAAAATTTATTCATGATGATGAGAACAAGAACAAAGGCGTATTGTATTGTATTTATTTATTTATTCAGGTCAAATTTGATGCACTCAAAGCTATATAGTCCGTATGAAACTAACGTTGCCCTTCAGAAATTCAACCTTACACAATCATCAATCCAAATTATCCAATTGTTTTCACTATAAATCATGATAACAACATTATAACCATGAAGTCCTTTCTATAAGATTGTCTACCCCCACTTTTTACTATCCTTATTATACATTTCAATACATAAAGAAGGAAACCAAACACTCAAAAATAGGTATACAGAAACAAAAAAAAAAAAAAAAAAAAAAAAAAACCTTATGTTTACTAAATTACTAAAGCTAAACAAATCTAGCCTATGTTTATAGAGGGTTGTCATAGACTGAAAGAACCTTAAACAAAAAACCGACTCAATTTAATTTGTTTTTTTTTTCTTTTTGAAAGGTAAGCTTCAGCTGCTTCTTGCAATGCCAACACGACATGACTTTGGAAACGCAAATCCGTCTGCAAATTTCAAGTTCAATAAATTAATTACCAATTAAATCGCCTAAACATGTTGTGCTTATAATCAAATTCAATTATTAACAACAGGAGACCTTGAAGTCCTGATTAGAAGTTCAGTACTTTTCTGGTACTTGCGGATTTCACTGCACCATATCATCATCATCAATACTAAGAACAAATAAATGTACATAAGCACGATAAAACAACAAATACAAACAAAGAGTGAGCCACAAACCGAAGAGCAACAGTTCCAGGCCAGTATCTGTGAGGCTTCTTAACACCACCAGTAGTAGGAGCAGACTTGCGTGAAATGTCAATATAGAATCATACCTTAGTTGCAAGTTGTTTCCTGCGTGTCTTTCCTCCGGTCGACTTATGAGCAGTTTGCTTAACATCTCAAATTCAGAACACAAACATATTTTATAGATGTAAAGCAATAGACACAATTCTATAATATTCGATTCATATATTGCAACTAAAAGTGAAGGATCCTGAAAAGTTCTTGATCTCTGACAAAATGCTCGGTATTACAGCAGCAATCTACTTGAATTCTTCAAACAGCCAACCAAACTAGAAAAGAAATGTAAACCAAACTGATCCGAAACAAACTTTTCAAGGAAAAAAAGATAATTAAAGCTATCAAAACCAACCAACAATATATATAGTCATTGGTCGAGATAAGAGAAGCAATATATATGCATAATCGAACAAAATAATCATTAACTTTACCTCCGAACATTATAAGCAGGTTATTGTTTCTATAAAATGTACTTTCTACTTTAAACACATCCTACAAAGTTTACAAAAATTAGTGGATGAATAAATACAAATACAATAAGTGGCAAAAAAAGTGTGTTCTACAATGTACATGACACCTGATTCTAAAAAATAAGGATGGTGAATTAAGGAGAAATTTGAAATAGGGCTTCTACGAAGTGAAATAAAAATGTGATTCAAAGTAAATTTTCATAATCTTCAAAAAGATGCAAGGGCATTGAAACAAAATCAAATAATCAAACAGTTAACGATTGCAGACGTAATCGGATTTAAGAAGCCCTAGATATTACACTTAACATGTTCTATAAATCCTAAATGAAATGATAACAAGGTATGCCTTAATTTGGTGAAACTGGAGCAGATTTGACTATACTAAGTATATAAATGCAAAAACAGATAATTATACCTCGAGAACTTTGTATTCGAAAAATATGAAAACCTCACTTGATATCTGGACAGTATAAATTTGGTATTTAGAACTAAATATTTATTTATAGCGGCTTGGTAGATTGGGTCAAATTTAACTTTAGGTGCTTTATGATTTGGGATAGAAAAATTCAAGTGGTAGAATCACATAGTAAGTAATTATGATTGACTAACCAATTAAAGTCAACTGGTTCATAATAAATAAAATACAAAACATTATACTAAGATTGAAACAAAATTATAATACATATTACATAAAATATTTAAATCAGACAACGATTCAATTTGTCATAATCGTCAAAATCATTTCATGGATTTAATTGTGAACAAGCCAAGTGTCACAAGGGGAGTAACAATGTATCCTAATAACCCGTTGGCAACAACGAAGAAGTAATACTTGAAAGCTACACTCATCTCTAACTCATTATACGTGAAGTATCCTAGGTATTTGGAACATTTGAGAAAAAACCAGAGAAAAGCCACATCATTATCTATAGCGTGATTGGAGTAAGTATTTTAAGTGCAGACCCGAAAATGCCTCTGTTTTCATGTATGTATTCATTAATCATTTCAACATCAAGATATATCCGACGTAAAATGACAACCCAAAGTAATACTAAAGAGATCACATACCGTTGATTAGTGAGCAAGTAATCGGTGATATGAATTATAATTTAAATCGGAGCCGGGTAGACGAACAGCCCCGCAAAAAATACACGTTATAGTATTATCTTTCGTAAGGTAAACGAAAAAGACGAACTGCCTATATTTTTTCAATATACATCCCGTATTTGTGGGGCCAAATTGGTTAACCACATTTTTGAGGTTTGAGTTTGCATTGTATATGCACAGATAGACACATACCTTCTAGACTTAAATGTTACAAATGCAGCTGACATTTACTGATAATGAGAGCCCAATGATGAGAGTCCCGAACATATGTCAGCTGTATCTTTAACAATTAAGTCAAGAAAGGTTGTGTCTTTCTGTGCACAGACAAGGCAGACTCAAGTCTCAAGAATGTGGTTAACCAATTGGACCCCATAAATGCGGGATATATATTAAAAAAAATATATAGGGATATCGTCTCTTTTGTTCACCTGGCGAAGGATAATACTATGAAATGTATTCTTTGGTAGGTGTTCATCTCCCCAGCTCTGATTTGAGTTGTAAAGTATGTCACCAATCACTTGCTCATTAATCAACGGTATATAATGTCTTTAAAATTATTTTGGGTTCCTATTGTACATCTTATATATATCTTATTGTTGAAACGATTAATGAATGCATACACGGGAACAGAGACATTCAGGTATGCACTTCAAGTATTATTCCAACAATCACAATGAAGATCATGATGTGGCATTTTTCCCGGTTTCTTATTAAACAATCCAAATACGAAGGACATTACACGTATTCCGAATTAGACATGAGTGTAGCATGGAAATATCACTTCTTCGTTGTTGTCAACAGATTTTTAGGCTACATTGTCACTCCCTTGCGACGCTTGACTTGTTCACATATAAATCCTTGAAAGGGTACGTTTTTCTTCTCTTCAAAATTTTCAAAATCCCTAAAACATTTCAATCAAGTAAACTCCAATTTAAATTTTAGTATAATATTTCATATTTTTTATTTTATGTTTTGGACAAAAAAATCCAAAGTGGTACAGAATCACATGAGTAATTCTAATTGACTAACCAATTCATTCAGATGGTTCATAATACAATATAAAACATTATACTAAAATTAAAACTAAATTACAATACTACATAAATAATTTAAATCAGACAACTATTCTATTTGTAAGAATTGTCTAAATCAATTTCGGATGTTAAAGGTTCTTGAAGAAAATTATTTCAAACAATCCTATTTTAACTTATCTAAATCTATATTTTAAGTTAACTTCTGATCATAATTAGTTAAAACCAGATTTAAATAAATAGCAAAACTAAAAAGGAGTAACATAAGTTCCATGAAGAACATTCATTCATTATAATAGATATACATATACACTGTGCACGTGTTTTATGTCACTCTTTCTTAAAACCTTCACATTGTTTAACCCTAAAATAACTGCTCACTGTTACAATTCTGATTCCTCTATCAATCAATAAATTTAATAAAATAAGCTCGAATTTTTAAACATCGATGTACTTAATTTCTTTATGTATTTAACCAAATTAAATAAAAAAGATGTAAACCAAATTGATCTTAAACTCTCTCTACAAAATTGAAGACAATAAAATAAGCTCGGTCAACGTTTTGGTCAACTCAATCTGAAATCGATTTGATGTGTTTGCTTGTTTAGAAAGAACGAAATGAAGAAATATACCTCTATCTTGTGGCGATTTCCATCTGTGAAGAGTCTTAGAACAAAAAATTTAGGGTTGGTAAGAGCTAAGGTTCGTTTGAGGAAGAAATAAGGCAGAAGAACGGCTGATTAGGGTTTCTAAAATATGCATCTTTTTATTATTTTCTAATTTATATTCAAACCCCTTAAAGTTTAATTGTTACATATTATAACCCCTCAAGTTTAATTCTTATCGCAACCTCATTATCAAATACACTAGATACAAATAGCGGGGATGTCCTCGCGTTGCGTCGGGTTTGTGACATATCAATAGTTTGCGTTTAAGTAGACGTTTTGTTGAAATTTTAATAACTGATTTTTTAATCGTCAAATGTGATAATAAATTAGTTAAAAATATTTTATAAATCATATTGATGAAAGTTGTGACATCTTGCATTTGACCCTCATCCGATGTGATTTTAACTCACCTGATGCACGAAGTGGATGGATTTCTATATCGTGTTCGAATTCTCGGTCAGTGACTTCTAGCAGTCGTTAAAAAATAAATAAATAAACATCATATTGTAACTCATAGGCTATATGACCATTTTTGTATTCAAATTTTACAAATTAAATACAATAAAATACATTAAAAATCGAACCACCGGCGCGAAGCGAGAGTTCTATAACTAGTTTATATCTATACTTCTATCTATACTGTATATAATAAAAAAAAAAAAAAAAAAAACTAAATGAGGTCACAACAGAAAAAATTCTCTAATCCTAGCCATCAAATCCACAAAGGAAACCAAACACTTAAAACAGGTATACAGAAACAAACACTAAGGTGATGAAAGAATCTAAGAAAATTGTTAAAGCTAAACATTTCTAGCCTAAGTTTTATAGAGGGATGTCATAGATTGAAAGAACCCTAATCATAAAAACTACTCATTTAGTTTGTTAAGCAAAACAAAACAATAATAACTATTATTGACCCCCAAAAGCAAGTTTACATGTTGGAGCCAAATCATACAAATCTCCAACCCACTCGCCTAGCTACCCACGAAAAAGCATTATGTATGAGCAAACATAACACATATCTCAATTAAAAAAACCAAATATTAATTCGTGCATTATCCAATTCAAGAAACAACCAAACAAGGAAACATTTACCAGCAGTACCAAAATACAACCTAAAAGTTCACCAACATCTCTTTAGAAACACATATTTGAGATCATCCAAATCAAGCCCTTTCACCCCTGATTCGCCTCGCAAGCTGAATGTCATTAGGCATGATGGTCACACGCTTAGCGTGAATTGCACACAGATTGGTGTCCTCAAACAGACCCACCAGGTAAGCTTCAGCTGCTTCTTGCAATGCCAACACAGCATGACTTTGGAAACGCAAATCCGTCTGCGAATTCGAAGTTCAATAAATAGATAAATACCAATTAAATTGGCAAAACATGTTGTGCTTGCAAATTAATTAATTAGATAATGGGTTGAAAACAATGAGTGACCTTGAAGTCTTGAGCAATCTCACGAACAAGCCTATGGAAAGGCAGTTTCCTGATTAAAAGTTCAGTACTTTTCTGGTACTTGCGGATTTCATTGCAACATATCATCATCATCATCTAATATCAAGAACAAACGTACATAAGCACGAGAAAACTACATATACAAACAAAGAGTGAGCCACAAACCGAAGAGCAACAGTTCCAGGTCTGTATCTGTGAGGCTTCTTAACACCACCAGTAGTTGGAGAAGATTTGTGAGCAGCCTAATACACCACATTATTATTAACTACAAGCTTGTTTTAAAATGCAATCCAAAGAATTATATATACATGTACATGTATACATATACATTTAAATGAAAAAGAAATGTCATAAGTTAAGCAAACATATAAATATATAAATATAGTTATACCTTAGTTGCAAGTTGTTTCCTGGGTGCCTTTCCTCCAGTCGACTTACAAGCAGTTTGCTTGGTACGTGCCATCTACAACTCCAACATCTCATATTCAGAACATTTACATATATTTTATAGATGTAAATCAAATTGTAGACCCAATTTTATAATGTTCAATCCATATATTGCAGCTATAATTGAATGATCCTGAAAAGGCTTTTAATGTCTAACAGACTGCTCGCTATTACAATTCTGATTCCTCTACAAAGTTTATCATAATTAGTTTGAGTTGTAAGCATCAATCTATTTGAATTCTTTATGCAGCCTACCAAACTAGAAAAGAAATGTAAACCAAACTGATCCCAAACTCACTTTTCAAGTATAAAGATAATTAACTTGCTATCATAACCAACAAACATGATATACAGACATTGGTCCAGAGAAGAAAAGCAATATATATGCATATAAGTGTCGAACACAATAATCATTAACTTTAACTGTAAACACTCTAAACAGGTTACTATTTCTATGACATGTCACATGTACCAAACTACAGTAGATGAATAGATACAAATACACAAACATTAAGTGGCAACAAAATGTGCTCTACAATATACATACATAATATCACATAACAACTTATTCTTAACGCTAAAATTATTGAATTAAAGAAATTTTCAAATTAGGGCTTCTACGACCCAGGTGATCTTAAACTGTCATTACAAGTAAGAAGATAATTAACTTGCTACCATAACCATTAAATATAATACAATCACTTGTCCAGAAAAGAAATGCCATATATATGCATAATAAATGTCAAACAAAATCATCATTAACTTTACCTCCAAAAACTTCTAATATGTTTAATGTTACTAAGGCATGTAATTCCTACTTGGTCCATTAAACAAATACTTCAAAGTTTACAAAAATTAGTGAATGAATAAACACAAATACAAAAGCAGTAAGTGGTAAAAAAATATGTACTATACAATATACATATACAATATTATCACATAACGGCTCATTCTTATCAATAAAAGAGGCGAGTTAGGGGAAATTTCAATTTAGGGCTTCTACCAACAGAAATAAGACTACGAATCAAAGTAAATTGTTCGTAATCTTCAAACAGATGTAACGGTATAGAAACAAAACCATAGAATCAACCGTCTAATAGTAAAATGATTGCAGACATAATCGGAATTTCGAAACCCTAGATATCGTAATTAGAGTGTTTTATAAATACTAGCTGAAACTGAAATGGTAACAACGGTGGGGCTTAACTTGGTGGAGCAAATGCAGGTTTGATAAAACAAGATATAAATATGGAAACATGTGATTATACCTTGAGAACTTTGTATTAGAAAAAGTTGAAAACCTTCGAACTTGATATCTGGAAGCTGTAAATTTGAATTTAGAACTGTATATACCGTATTTAAAGCGGTTTGGTGGATCGGGTGAGGAAAGTGGTTTAAGGATTGATTTAGGGTTAATGAGTGGGTTAAAAGCCGTGTTATAAAAAATTTTACCCCAAACATCACGAGCTTTATCACACGATAGAAGGGAGTGACTAATACTTTCGATATCGTTATCGCAATTTGGACAACGTACCGAATGTAGATCGACACCCTTTTATCCAACTCAACCAATACCAGAATTCTTCCTTTTAGGACCCGTCAAACAAACACTTCAACCTTTTTGCGCACAAGCAAGTTGCGCAAGGTACCCGAAGAATAAGAGGTATTCGCTTGGAGGATCTTTTCATCGACTGCTTTTGACAAAACCTTGGTTTTAAATACTCCTGTGTTGCACAAATTCCACCACCATGAATCACAATTTTCTGAATTTAATTCGATGGTCTGCAGCAAGTTTTGGAGTTCGAACAGTTCGAATATGGCCCCACCCGAAAGATCCCTGACCCAAGACCCACTGAATGTCGTCTCTGACCCATTTCTCAGCACTCTTTGACCCACAGTTGCATCCAAATCAGTCTCCAAGTGTACGAGCCTCTTGAACCTGTTTTTGAGTTTCATGTTCCCAACCCAAAGATCGTTCCAAAACGACGTTGACATCCCTTCTCCAATCTTTCTAACGAAAGAATTAGAAAAAGGAATACCAATATTGTCAATGGAAAACCCTGCTTTAATGATGTTAGTCCACACCGAAGAATAAGGAAATGTAATGTTATCATGATTTTGAAAAAGACCCCCCGAAGACCCATAAATACTTGAAATGACTTTGACCCACAAGGAGTTGGTTTCGGTTTTAAACCTCCACCACCACTTGCCAATCAAAGCTAAATTTTTACTTTTTAAAGAGCCCAAATAACCCTCCTTTCTCGAAAGGAATAAGGGTTTCCTCCCATTTAACCATTGAAAATTTAGAGTTTGAACCCGACCCGCCCCAAAATGAACAATTTTAAACAATTATAATAAAAATTATCTTTATATCAATGGTTTTTTTCTATAGTTACACATAATTTTTAAAATTTAGAATTTAAATGTATACAGTACAATCCGATTAATCTCCGATTAATCCCCGAATTACCGATTAATCCTTCCAAAGTTCATACCAATTAATCTCCAAATAACGCATTTTGCAACCTTGGTTAGAAGAATTCAAGTGGTTCATAATCAACTGAGTAACCGATTAACCAATTTTAACTTTTAACTTTCCTTTTTATTTGAAGTGTATTTTGTTAAAGTTGAATGAAATTGGTTGTATTCTTCTTTGACATCTTTCATCTTTCGATCAAATTTTCATAATTATATAATTTTCATTATTTAAAAAAAATAATTTGCTTACAACAACTCTTAGTACTATTTATAGCACGCTTAAAATACTTATCTAATCAGATAACCGACAATAAAAAACTTAATAACCAATTGTTATATACAAGTATTTTAATCGTATTAACATCTTAAGAGCTGTCGTTAGGACGAATTTTTTTTGTTAATAAACATAAATTTAAATAGAAGTGATCCGAAGATCAACTTAGTATTAGTACAAATGAAGCAGAGCCTAACTGGTGCGTTTGATTAGATTCTACGAAATAATTGACAATTGTATAGTTAATGAGACAAATCCTAACTAACTGAAACAAAGATACTACAAACATCATTGAAACAATAACAGACACTAAAACAATATAAATCCTTGAATCTTCATTATTAGCAGTTCAAGAAAAGCACCAGAAGTAATTGCTGCAGAGTAAATTGAAGGCGGGAGCTTTGTAGCCTTTCGATGAAACCGGATTCTGACCATTCAACCAAATGACGGCTAGAAACCACAAAGCACGACTGCACGAACACCGTGACATATGGATCGACAAATAATACTACCAACAATCATACAAACTGAACTTGCGGGCATAGCCCAAAGGTTCGCCCCATGTACTTTGTGTCATGGGATAGGGAGAGGTTATGGGTTCGATCCTTAGGGATGATATGATTTTCTTTAAAACAATTGAACACCAATAATGACGGTATATATTGACCCTCTAGGGAGGTTTTACCGGATTCGTTCACGGACCTTTACCCAGGAATACTGCCCGAATAGATGTGTTCCCGGGTACCGTCGATCTGGTTCGGGTTTCCGTCCGAATGTGTGTAATACGTGTAAATGATGAGGGTCGTTGAAATAAATGATCTATGATCTACTGATGCCAAAAAATCGTCGTTAAAAAAAAAACAATCATACAAACTCATCAAAATAGTGAAGACCACTCAAGACAACTTTGTAATTGTTTCTCTATAATATTAACGTTATTATCATAGACTGTATGATTTATAGGCTAGGGGTATGTGAGGAGCCCATTCAATATAAAAGTTGAGGTTCATGTTTTGTAGTAGAGATGTATGTATTCGTTAATAAATTCGTGTTGAGTGTGTGAGCTTTTTTAAGAAAATATTGTCTATGCATATAAAAAAGGATTATATATACCCCACTTAACTTGATAAAGGAGGAGTATTTGATAGGTGAATATAATAGTTATTGAGATTGAGATTAGGAATTGCAGAATTGAGAGAAGGTTAGAGTGATACCATGATAGAGGTTAATGCTCGGTTTGTTCTCATTCATAATACGGTATAAATGACCGAGATACATCAACGACATCCTACAAGTATGGTAACTACAATCCTTTATTTTAGGATATGATATACACAGTAATGTTATGCTAAATTGTACAGCTAATAGTTTGTTGTGTATTATCTACTACAAATATAAAAGATACAGTGTCTATTAATTAAATCATTCAATTTTATTAAACCCACCTTAGGAGTCACATCAGATTCTTCTATCAACCACAAAAATTTCATGTTATATGTCCAAAGATGATTAGAGCCTTATAATGATATCTTAAGGAATTCAGTTTTGGACATGAGATGATCCTTTTCAATCTTATTAACAAACCCGGTTAGATAAGAAACAGTTGAATTACAAAGAGATGAGGAGAAATGAATAGCATGTTTATGGACTTGACACGACTTCAAACATGAACCAAAGATTGAATTCAAACATAGTAAGGTTTAGTTCCGTTTCGCATTGTATTGAATTCTCCCGGGACAGGCTGGTAAATATGCGTTCTACAAAAAAAAAAAATATGCGTTCTACAAAGGACCTAAGAACGTGCCATAATTCTCCCTTCGCTCATCCATTTATTATCCTACTTGCATACATAACACACACACACACACACAAAAAAAAAAAAAAAATTATATATATATATATATTATTACTGTATTTTATACATAACACAAATATGGGTTTTACAGATAGTTAAATATATCTAAATGTTAACATAATGTTCACAAAGTACGATTTAACGTTACATTTACTTAATATATGGAAGAATTAAAATGACTGAATACCCTTTTTGTCATCGTCTATGTCTATGCAATGTAACTTGAATCATGATTTCGGGAATTAACAAAAGACATGAATAAACAAAAAAGCGATAATGGATTATTATACTCTCGAGGAGTTAAAAAGCCAAATAAATCATGACTCTTCTTTTGGCCCTTTTCATAGTACTACTTTAACTGGTATATACTTTATTTTAATTTTTACAATGTTTAAATTATATACTTTATCATGATATGTAATTCAAGATAAAAAATCACGTATTTTTTTTTTTATTGAGAACGATTGAGATCACCCGAGGGAGAGTAAACCACTCGTTGCGATCCACGTATTATAGTCTTATTGTTGATTAAGAACGTAAAAAATCCATGACAAATATATTATATCAAACCAAAAGCATTCAACATTATTACAAATTAAAAATAATGCTATAAAATCTAAATTATAGTGGTCTATTACATATATGTAATTTTACGAAAGATCCCATAAGAATGATACGGAGTATGTTTTAAATAAAAATTAGGATACCCATCTCTAAAGCTTCTTCATCAGACGTCCCTGTTACACACCATTTATCTAGCCGTGAAAATCCAATGTATACGGTTAATGTTGTCCTAGCTTGTCCCGGGTACATTTCATTTCATTTTGTGTCATTTATTCTTATTTTATCGTTTATGCTTGTTATTATCTGTTTGTTGTACGTAGGTGTTGTGATTAACGATAGCACAATCACGTATTCTTGTTAGGGTCTACTAGCGAATTCTTAATGGTATATTGTTATTTTAAATTGTTCAAAATAAATGTTCATTCTTATATTATTCATATTGTAGTCGATCAAAAAGAATTTGAGTAGTTAGATGTGTTTCTGTGATTGGGAGGCGATTCATATACAACCATTCCTAGCTATATACCAAGTGTATTTTAGACAATATCTAACTCTGTATGTAATGTCATAGGCATGTTGTGTACTTTCCTGACTAAAAATTAAAATCTGCATGTAACATGGCAATGCTAAATTCTGACATTTTTTAACCCATGTCTCAGATTTTTGTGTTAGATTCCTACAAGGTCTACACGTTTTTGATTTAATTTATTTCTTTTACATAAACAAAATAAAATACATTACATAAATATAATAAAAAAATACATTACATAAAATAAAATACATTTCACTAATGCAACAATGCATAAAATTTAACGATTAAAAATGAACTAAAGTATTAAATATATAGTTTACATAAACAAACACTTTTGTATAATTCGAAGATACAATTACAAAAGTTGTCTAGACATATTATTGATGGTTGCTCACTCATTTGTAAATATTCATTGAACATATCGGCGGTGGTTCCATACGCCATTGGTGTAAAGCCGAAATACATTTTTGTAAAGTATTAAAAGTAGGCTGATCGATAGTATCATAATGTTTCGTAAAATACTAAAATGCTCGGGAAAATCATTACTAGAAAAAGTAGTTATACTTTGCGTTATTCCGAGGAATAATTGACATCACATACGAAAACGGCTATTAAATTTCTTGGGCGGATACTTTGGCTTCGCACAAAAATAATCATTCCACAATCGTTGCACGACATCCTCACGATCTCTCGGAATGTAACCTCGAACTCTTGGAATACGCAGCGCGAACTCGACATCAGACTCTTCATCTATATCTTAAATAAGTTGAATAATACGCATATCCTCCCGAATCGGAATAAGATCCGAATGAATACGATGCTGTAGCGACCCCGACAAATCGTCAAGTGACGGCGTCGACTACGTAGGTCCCATTACCTGGTCATAAGTCTTTAAAACAGACGTTTGACCCAAAATATGTCGCATCCATTCAAGTGTAAAGATTGTTTCAAAGTTTACAAAGATAATTGACCACAAGTTAAGTTACAACGTTATAAGTACAAATGAAAACTATGCGACACAGTTTAAATAAGTTCAAAAGATGCTCCAAAATGCATGTATACTCGACATCCAAGCAAGTATCAAAAGAGTGCGGAAGCATGTATCACTAAGCATTCAAAACCTGAGAAAACATAGAAGAATCTGTCAACGAAAACGTTGGTGAAATCATAGGTTTAGTAAGTATTAAACGTTGTTTTTGAACCACAAGATTTTGTATTTCCATAACGTAGATTATCCAAATCATTTGCATTCCAAAAGTGTTGTTATACGCGAGCACTCAATTATCAAAACTTAACCAACGTTACCCCATCACACAGTGCTAGAACCCACACTAAAACACAAAAATATATTTCATCCGCATAACGGTAGCGAACCGTCCGAATGAGGGTTTGTTAAACCCGTATGGCCACACAATATAAGTTCTCGCTTACACCCTGCAAGTGTAACTAATGATAATCGAATTGAGGCATTTTTGTTCTAACTCGCACGTGGAATGTTTGTTTTCACACTTGTGTTCAAAACATAAAAGTAAGTAGTACAAGATGTAACAAAGTATATGTTTTCTCAGCCCACGATTTAAAAGTATAAAAGTTGTTGAAAAGGTGGGACTATGATCTCACCTTGAGCGCAAGAGTTAATAAAGTACTTCGACGAGTAAACGTGCAAAGAACAATGCTAGTCTCGACCTAAACAATTAGGTTGTATCAATAACGATAGTCACGAAAGGTCAAAGTTGTTCAATTAGTCCTATGGCTCGTTACGACTCGATTATGTAGCATGTGAAATCAAATTGTCAAGTTTCATGCAAGGTACAAGTATATAAACAAGTTAGGAGGGTTGCATAATCATTTGGTTAAGTTTGACAAAAAGTCAAACTTTGGTCGGTCAAAGTCAACAAAAGTCAACACGTTCGGGTCGGGTCCCGGACAAATTTTCTATGCTAATTATTCATATACAAGTATATTAAAACAAGTTTCATGTGAATCGGAGGTCCGTAGGTCATCAAACATTTCACGTGAAATGGGACGAGGAGGTCAGAATCTGACCAGGCACATCTGCGCGCCGCGCGGGTATGGGGCGCGCCGCGCCACCATCTGTGCAGGTCTGTTTCTGTTTTTCCCAAGTATGCACGAGCCAAAATCAATTCTAACACAACAATTGACCCGCAAACACTTATAATGCCTATCATATATCGTTGGAAAGGTATTTTGACGAGGAATACAACTAAGCACTTATGGTCCAACAATAACATCATTTACAATAGCCGAAATCTCATCAAGCGAACAATAAAAGTCCATTTTCAAAGTTTCAAGTTCATCAATCGCATTTTGAGTTTCGGGAAACCAATTCACACATATGATATGCCGTTTTGAAGGTAATGAAGCATACATTACTACTAAACACTAACAATTAACATTCCATGACATTCAAGCATCCAAAAATTCATGTCAAGAACTATCAAACCCTAGTCAAACATCTCAAAATCAATAATCATGTTTTTGAAGTTTTCTTAATCAACCTACACATCAATTTGAAGCTAATGATGCTAGTAACACATTTAATACATGAACTTTAACAATTAAACAACTTTTAATCATCCAAAATCAAAGATTAAGCAAGCAATTTTCATATTCAAGCTAGTTACACCAAAGACAACAAATCGAGCATACAAATTACATACACGACATCACAATGAGCCATAGACACTAACTAACACCATTTCAAGTCAAAAACACGAATTTAGAGAAATCTAGAGTTTTAGAAATGTTACCCAAACTTGATGATATTGGTATCAAAATGTAGAGGATGAAGAGAGGATCACGAAAATGTAATTTGTTTTGATGTTTGCTTCTCCAATCGGATTTAGATGATGATTTTATGTTTGAGGGTTTTGAGTTCAAAAATGGGAAGTAGAGAGAAAGAGGAGGATGAAGGTGGGAGGTGGAGATGAAATGAATGGATGTGGTAAGTGGGTTTACTAGTTGACCTAGTCAACTAGTTTGCCCATTTGGCAATCTCGGTCCCTCGAGTTTCAAAGCGGGTGCGGGAATTAACCCAACGAATATTTTAAAAACGTTCGAGTAACGGATGACTTTATAATTAGATAACGAGAATATTATGAACGTTAGTTAACGAAAGATACAAATTTGAATAACGAAAGATATTATATAAAAAAAAAGACGGTGTTAAAATAAATTAAACGGAAAATCACGGGATGTTACATTATCCACACCTCAAAAGAAATTTCGTCCCGAAATTTAGTTGGAAGTAATAGTCGATGTCTCTTACTCGAGACTTAGTGTAGTAACTCTACGAATGATTGAAGGTACTTTCTTGGACATTCCACGAATCCGGATAGTCGGGGTGTTACGTTGTATTAGGGCTTGGTTTTACGATCCACAAGTTCAGCCGGTTTTTCCTATGCGGAGGAGTTTGTCATCAATAGTTGGTGCATCTAGAAGGATTGCACGTTCCTGTTCCGCAGGACACGTTTCTAAGTTTGTTACACGAAATGTAGGGTAAACGGAAACTTAATTGAGTCGGAAGTTCTAAACGATAGGAAGCGGTTCCAATACGCCCCAAGGTTTCAAAAGGTTCGATATTGCGGATATAGCCTTTCTCGATTTCCCAAAATGGATTACACCTTTCCAAGGTGCGGTTTCTCAATATTACGCGGTTACACACTGGGATTTGTGAGGTTTTCATCTAAGTTTGGTATGACTCTTTTGGGCGACTACGGGTCGTCTCGAGCCCTTCTCGGACTTGGATTATCTCAATTGTTGTTTCTTGGATGAGTTAAGATTCGGTGTTTTGTTTGCCACATGCTTTGGTCCAACGAATAGGGGTATGACATTAGCGGTCATATAGGGTTTCGGAAAGTGCGTGTGAACACACGAGTGGTAACTACTGTTGTAAGAGGGATCTACTAAAAGCGACCATGCAAGTTTGAAACATGTCTTTCGAAGACGTAAATCGTTCGTTTGTTCGGTTCGTCTGTTTATGGGTGGTACGCGGTACTCATGTCTAAGCGGGTTTCCAAGGTTTTTTTTTTTTTGTAAAACTAGAAGTGAAACGAGTATTCCGATACGGAATAATTGACAAAGATACACCGTGTTGGAATAGAATCTATTAAGATACGTTTGAACAAGTCAGTTAGGGTTCGAAAAATGTTCGTTAGGACTATTCACCCTCGTGGCGAATACTAATGTAATATGATGAATTTCTCTATCCATGGAGAAATGTTACAAGGAGTTTCTTTAAACGGAAATGCGAGCGATAAAGATAGGAGTGAAATGAGGACTTAGAATAGGATGAGCTTGCATCTCGAGGTTGCCATAACGTGCCTCTAGTTGTCAAAAGTTGAAGTCTGAAAGAGAAACGAGATAGTACACGTGGTTGTATAGTTCGGGGTTGAATAATAGTTGGCCGATTATCAGAAATACAAGGGCGTTAAGTCAAAGAAGAGTGAAGTATCGTTGGATTGTGTGTTATCTTAAATTCCAGTAATATCAGACGGTAACGGTGAAATAACATAGGTATGTAGTGTGGTACGTGATGACGAGAAAGTTGATCGGATCCACAATTTAGTATTCGAATTCTTCGCGCAAAATAACGAATTTTAGTTACGTTGATTTTGAGTCGAGAGAGTATGCCTTTCGGCGTTCAAGTAGAAATATTTCCATGTTTGAGTTCCATCTGTTGCTATACGATTTTTAACTAGAAATGTTGGTGTGAAGAATCACGCTCAAGGTGCGAACACGGAGAGGTTTAAAGTTTTCCTTCTTTACTTGGATAGGTCAAGATATCATCTATAAATACGATAACGAATTAGTCTATATGAATTTGCATACGAGGTTCGAGAGGTTTGTGGATACGGGCGTGCCTTGGATAAATCGAATGGTACCAAGAGAGATTTACAACTAACGTTGTGAGTTCGGAAGATGGCTTAGGAGACATCGTCTCCCTTAATCCCCCAATTGATGATAACCGGAACGGAGGTCGATTTGGAATACACGGGATCCACGCAAATAATCATGAGGTAATGGATACGAGGAAGAGGGTATCGGTTTCCAACCGAAAATTACTCGGTTCACAATAATCTATACCTAGTTGTAGGGAAACAATTTCTCCTTAATGAATAGGTTTTGAGTTCCTTAGTTCTATTGGTGTCGAGTTCAATTTCTTAACGTATATCCTCCGATAATATTTATAGGCACACAATATTTTTCCGTTGGTCGCTTAAATCGTCTAAGTAGTATCTGGGGGAAAGAGGTGGAATATAAAGAGCACGAGTCAAATCCTTGGTTATAAAACGTCTAACGGTACTCGAATCGAATAAGTATGAAATATACGGTTTGTTGTGAAGAAACGTACCCGTGACTAGTCCATCATCGTCTCGGGCATCCTAGGTGTCGATGTTGTAAGTTCAACGGCGCGCGTTGGTTTTTGCTTTATTCTTTGGGCATTCATTCCTAAAATGACCCGATTGGCCACATTTGTAGCAAATACTCGGCTTTGGTGCGTCGGGCCCCTTTTGAGTGACGGGGGCGGTACTTCCACAATACTTGGCAATATGACCACTACCTTGGCACCGATGGCAAATTAGCTTGCCACATTCACCAAAATGATGCTTGTGGCATTTGTTGCAAAAAGGTCGTGTCCCGGCATAACTTTTCTTGCCGACGGGGGTGAGAGGTTCCTTGGAAAAGTTGTTGTTGTAGTTACTCGATTGGGGGGCTTCCCATTTTCTTTTGTTGTCACCCGACTCATCCTCGGCTTTAGGTGCCGGCACTTCAATCTCGTCTACCGTTTCGATCAATTGACGGGCCATATTCAGGGCCTCTTGGTGATTACTGGGTTTGGATGACATTACTCCTTGTTTGATGTTCTTGGGAAGACCATCCATGTAAAGTTCAACCCTTAGAGGTTCGGGGGTCACGAGGTTTGGGCACATCAAGGATAGCTCAGAAAATCGTTGATTATATGCCTTTAGGTCATTCCCGACCGCTTTTAAAGTTCTTAGTTCGTGTTCGAGCTTACGGGTCTCTTCGCGCGGGAAGTATTCGGTGATCATCTTTTTCTTTAAGTCGGCCCATGAGAGAGTGTGAGCTTCATCGATACCCACCGACAGCACATACGTATTCCACCATGTGAGGGCGATACCGGCAAAAGTGTGGGTGGAATATTTGACTTTGTCTTGGTCCCGACAACCGCTTATGCTAAAAACGGCTTCTGTTTGCTCAAACCATCGGGTGAGCACAACCGGTCCTCCGGTCCCATCGAAGGTGTGAGGTTTGCACCCCATGAAAGTTTTGTAGGAGCAACCCTCGTTTGAATTACCGGCTCCATGGTTGTTGTGGTTGTGGTTGTTATTGATGTCGGAGGAGATACTAGCCATAGCCGCACCTATGGCGGTGGCTATCATGCGTTGAAAAGCTTGTTCGGAAGTTTCATTACGTGGCCCGCGACGGGGAGGCATTGTTCCTTCAAGACACAAGAATATCGTTGATTAGTATTCTCAATAATACTAATCATGATAGGGAATGATGATGTAGAGAAAATTTTCCTTGACTCGCCTTAAATTCTTTATGTCATAATGTCGGAATGTCCATATGAATCACCGTAATATAATCCCGGAAATTATATTACCCTGATTCTCATGTGCATTTAACATTACCTCATAAAGTCAAGGTGGCGCGTCAACAAAATTTATCAACGTAAGATCAAGATCGAATACGAGTTAGATATGATAGAAGAGTTCGAGTATAAATGCACAAATAGTCAAGTAATTCCTACTTCAGTCTATATGCCGGTTGTAGTCTAGATTCACCTATGTACCCTATGACTCGGGGTGGACACAAATGAACTCTAAATCCCTACAACCAAGGCTCTGATACCACTTGTAGCGACCCCGACAAATCGTCAAGTGACGGCGTCGACTACGTAGGTCCCATTACCTGGTCATAAGTCTTTAAAACAGACGTTTGACCCAAAATATGTCGCATCCATTCAAGTGTAAAGATTGTTTCAAAGTTTACAAAGATAATTGACCACAAGTTAAGTTACAACGTTATAAGTACAAATGAAAACTATGCGACACAGTTTAAATAAGTTCAAAAGATGCTCCAAAATGCATGTATACTCGACATCCAAGCAAGTATCAAAAGAGTGCGGAAGCATGTATCACTAAGCATTCAAAACCTGAGAAAACATAGAAGAATCTGTCAACGAAAACGTTGGTGAAATCATAGGTTTAGTAAGTATTAAACGTTGTTTTTGAACCACAAGATTTTGTATTTCCATAACGTAGATTATCCAAATCATTTGCATTCCAAAAGTGTTGTTATACGCGAGCACTCAATTATCAAAACTTAACCAACGTTACCCCATCACACAGTACTAGAACCCACACTAAAACACAAAAATATATTTCATCCGCATAACGGTAGCGAACCGTCCGAATGAGGGTTTGTTAAACCCGTATGGCCACACAATATAAGTTCTCGCTTACACCCTGCAAGTGTAACTAATGATAATCGAATTGAGGCATTTTTGTTCTAACTCGCACGTGGAATGTTTGTTTTCACACTTGTGTTCAAAACATAAAAGTAAGTAGTACAAGATGTAACAAAGTATATGTTTTCTCAGCCCACGATTTAAAAGTATAAAAGTTGTTGAAAAGGTGGGACTATGATCTCACCTTGAGCGCAAGAGTTAATAAAGTACTTCGACGAGTAAACGTGCAAAGAACAATGCTAGTCTCGACCTAAACAATTAGGTTGTATCAATAACGATAGTCACGAAAGGTCAAAGTTGTTCAATTAGTCCTATGGCTCGTTACGACTCGATTATGTAGCATGTGAAATCAAATTGTCAAGTTTCATGCAAGGTACAAGTATATAAACAAGTTAGGAGGGTTGCATAATCATTTGGTTAAGTTTGACAAAAAGTCAAACTTTGGTCGGTCAAAGTCAACAAAAGTCAACACGTTCGGGTCGGGTCCCGGACAAATTTTCTATGCTAATTATTCATATACAAGTATATTAAAACAAGTTTCATGTGAATCGGAGGTCCGTAGGTCATCAAACATTTCACGTGAAATGGGACGAGGAGGTCAGAATCTGACCAGGCACATCTGCGCGCCGCGCGGGTATGGGGCGCGCCGCGCCACCATCTGTGCAGGTCTGTTTCTGTTTTTCCCAAGTATGCACGAGCCAAAATCAATTCTAACACAACAATTGACCCGCAAACACTTATAATGCCTATCATATATCGTTGGAAAGGTATTTTGACGAGGAATACAACTAAGCACTTATGGTCCAACAATAACATCATTTACAATAGCCGAAATCTCATCAAGCGAACAATAAAAGTCCATTTTCAAAGTTTCAAGTTCATCAATCGCATTTTGAGTTTCGGGAAACCAATTCACACATATGATATGCCGTTTTGAAGGTAACGAAGCATACATTACTACTAAACACTAACAATTAACATTCCATGACATTCAAGCATCCAAAAATTCATGTCAAGAACTATCAAACCCTAGTCAAACATCTCAAAATCAATAATCATGTTTTTGAAGTTTTCTTAATCAACCTACACATCAATTTGAAGCTAATGATGCTAGTAACACATTTAATACATGAACTTTAACAATTAAACAACTTTTAATCATCCAAAATCAAAGATTAAGCAAGCAATTTTCATATTCAAGCTAGTTACACCAAAGACAACAAATCGAGCATACAAATTACATACACGACATCACAATGAGCCATAGACACTAACTAACACCATTTCAAGTCAAAAACACGAATTTAGAGAAATACAGAGTTTTAGAAATGTTACCCAAACTTGATGATATTGGTATCAAAATGTAGAGGATGAAGAGAGGATCACGAAAATGTAATTTGTTTTGATGTTTGCTTCTCCAATCGGATTTAGATGATGATTTTATGTTTGAGGGTTTTGAGTTCAAAAATGGGAAGTAGAGAGAAAGAGGAGGATGAAGGTGGGAGGTGGAGATGAAATGAATGGATGTGGTAAGTGGGTTGACTAGTTGACCTAGTCAACTAGTTTGCCCATTTGGCAATCTCGGTCCCTCGAGTTTCAAAGCGGGTGCGGGAATTAACCCAACGAATATTTTAAAAACGTTCGAGTAACGGATGACTTTATAATTAGATAACGAGAATATTATGAACGTTAGTTAACGAAAGATACAAATTTGAATAACGAAAGATATTATATAAAAAAAAAGACGGTGTTAAAATAAATTAAACGGAAAATCACGGGATGTTACAGATGCCATAATTATATAAATATTAAAATTAGAATGTATAAAAAAGGGTAGAAATTGAATGTTTTGGTGTGTAAAAATGAGAACTGTTGAGAGGTTTAAATAGATAACTTTATTAAGTTTGAAAAAAGTGTGAAACGACTATAAAACCATTTGAAAACGACTATATTTTTTCCACCAATCAATTCGCGCTGCATGTGTTTGATACTTTGATCCTTTTTTCCCTCAATCCCTCGACTAACGCCCCTACTTCATCACCTCTGACACTCCGTTAACGACATCAGAGTCGTCAAAAATCGCCACCTTGTCTGACGGAATCTTCTTAGCGCTTGATTAAAAATGGTCTTAGAGCCCTCTACAATATAATTGTTTAAGTCACGTTTGCCGTTTGGTGATCTATCTAGTCTAGTGGTATATCGTATATGATAAAAAATGCAGTCGCATACGAATTGTCGACCAATAAGATTGGTTAAAAATGCAGTTAAATTATCCGAATTCAACCAATTTTAATATCTACTATGCGCTCTCTCGCAATCTCTCATCTATCTATCATATGTAAAATACCTCTGTCCCTATTAAAAATCTCGTTGTGTTTGTGGTAGATAGAGAGAGAGATATATATATATTTAACTGTGCGTCTCAGTGAGTGAGTGGGTGTCGTAGTAAGATTCACTGATGGATAAAGGCTGTCATTCATCTGGGCAACAAGAATCTTCTCCTATAAACCCAATTACAAACCCTAACCCTAACCTCGATTCTTCAACTACTGCTGCTACTACTAATAATAACAAAGATCATTACTTACAAATTAACAAATTTTCACACAAGATTTCAAAACCCCCTATTAAAAAGCCCTTTGAATTTGACCCCCAAAATCATCATCATCCTCATCATCATCATCAAATCCCTCATCATCAACCACCATTGATCTTAGATCAACCAAATGAATCTCAGCCCTCCAATCTTCATTACAACCACCACCAACAACAACAGCAACAGCATCAACCACCGGTTTACAACGTCAGCAAAAGCGATTTCCGAGACGTTGTTCAAAAACTCACCGGTTCACCTGCTCACGAACGTTTACCTTCAAACCCGGTTCAACCCGTAAAACCACAAAGCTCTAGGTTACAACGAATCCGACCGCCGCCACTTGAACACATCGGTAACCGGCCTCCAGCCGCCGCAAGTTCCGCCGCAATCCCTAACTTCAGACCAGCTATCGGGAACTTCTTTGCCGGTCAACGGCCACACCATCAGCCTTTATCGCCGTTGCCTCCGTTGCCGGCGGTACACGCGACGGCTGAATCCCCGATCTCGGCTTACATGAGGTGCTTTCAGACGAACGTTACCGGATTTAATCAGGTACTACCTCAGGGACCCGATTTTCCGGCGCCGTCGTCTCCGCTGCCGTTCGGGTGCTTACCTCCGATGTTATCGCCTGGACATCCGTTTTCACCGACAAATCAATTCGGATTTCAACAATTAACGCCGCTGTCTTCGGCACCACCGGCACCAAGCCCTAGATGAAAATCATTGTGAAAATGAAGCAATTAGTTAAGAGCAAAATGGTAAATTGTTCTTAATCCATAAAAATGGTAAATTTCTTTTATTTTTAAAAGTTGTGGTTTTGGTAGCTACTGATCTAGTGAGGTGGAATACATGTACAATGCAAATGAATTAGAGATAATTTTGTGTATGTTTAAGTTTGAAATTTGGGGAAAGATCAGTGTTGCAAAATTAGTTGTGAAATTTGATTGAAGATATGTTATGTACATGAATGGATTATTGTTTTTACTACTAAGATTAATGATTTGAGGAATTTTCAGCATATCTTTTCAATTTTTTTTTGTTTAATTTGTACCGAGTTTTGATTAGATTGTGTAATTTGACTTTCTATATATATGTTAGAGTGTTATGACATCTGATAATATCTATGCTTTGCAACTTGTCAAGATAAGACTAATTGGGATGAGGAACTGTTGATTTTCACATAAAAAGGTTAAAGCTTTAACCGTTGGTTGGATAAATGCTTGATCCTTAATGTTCGACTCGTGTATGGTAAAGATTTTGATATGTGGCTAACACGAATGGTAAAATTTCAATATTTAAGACCTGTCATGAATTAACATTATAATTTGTGGCTAGTGATACACCTGTAACGTGTACTTCGTAGCACATTCAACATCACAATTCTGTTATTCTAAGCTGCAAGATTTGTTTGCTATGAACATGAAATTAGATTCACATGATGGTTGTTTGATACTCCGTATATGTTTTTCGCCAAAAAAAATTTACTTGTTCTGTTCTGTATATATTTGATTGATTCAAGGTTTGTAAAATTAAAAAGTATGAAACATGTCATCTTTTCAGACAGGAACAAAATGGCAATAGTTGTGACCATTTTAGGGCACTGGATGCATTTTAATGATGTCAATCTGACGATTGCATTGTTAGGGACCCCGTGGATTTTTTCTGGTTTGAAATTATTTGCACATGATGCAGATTGTTTGTGACCCAAAAAGATCTTTTCGAGTGCAAGTAAATCTAGCTTTAGATTTTTGCTCTTGGTTGGTCCCCTTCATGTTTTGACTTGTGGGCCATACATTTGACTGGTGCATTAACATCTTCCTTGTGTCACAGTATTTATTATTGTACCTACGTTTTAAACTTTAGAGTTTAGATTGTTGTATTTTGTTAGAACAGTTATAACGGTAAACGGGTTTTGGTGTCACTTTTTAAGTTCTCGTCCCGTGTTCACAACCACAACCCACACCGCACACGTTGTGGCCTCGTGGTGAGCACAACCTTTTGAACCGATGAACATCCGTAATTCTTGTATCGTCTGTATGTTTTTTATCTCTAAAAGTTGAACACTAAAATTAGATATCAAATGCAATAGAGTACCTACATATTACAATGCAATGGAAATTACAATTTTAAACAACCTTTAACTAAAAATAACGCGTACTCGAGGTTCCCGGTACATCTGAGTCGGCAGAACAGAAACTTACAGATTCCCGATTTGTACAACGCAAACCTAAATCTAATTGCAGACCCGCAAGCTCATCCTTCACTTGTTGCATTGTAGGCCTTGCCTTTCCTTCGGGAGCAACACACGACTTAACAATCTGAGCAACTCGATTAAGTTGATCAGCAGTAGCGTCAATCTTCACTTGATCATCGATGATGTCATTCAAATGATCCTCATTCAGTAACACAACAAACAGATCTACTAGAGATCGGTACGTTTTATTTGCCCCAGAATTAATTTTTTTCCCAGTGAGAAGCTCAACTAGTACAACCCCAAAGCTATAAACGTCACTCTTCTCAGTTAAGATACCCGAACTGAAGTATTCAGGGTCTATATATCCAATAGTCCCTTGAACAGCTGTCGACACTTGCATTTTGTTGTTATGAACAGAACGTGATATTCCAAAGTCGGAAACTTTGGCTGTATAGTCCTCATTCAGTAGTATATTAGATGATTTGATATCTCTATGTATGATTTTAGTAGTAGAATGCATATAAGCAAGAGCTCCTGCAGTTTCAACCGCTAGATTTAACCTCGTTGACCAAGTCAACGAAGCCCCGTGAGACTTCCCGTGTAGTTGGTGGTACAAAGTCTCGTTGACTATATACTCATAAGCTAGTAACGGTACGTCTGTTTCAAGACAGCAGCCCACGAGCTTTACGATATTTGGATGGTTGATTTGAGACAAAAGTACCACCTCGTTAACAAACTGTCCAATTTGGTTCGGGTCAACAACCTTTGACTTCTTAATCGCAACTTCGGTGTTATCTATCAAAATCCCTTTGTAAACAGTTCCAAAAGCTCCTTGACCAACAATGTTGTTTGAATTGAAGTTGTTGGTTGCTTTCTTGAGTTCCTCCTCAGTGAAAATTTTGACGATTTGTGTCGATCCTTCGCATTCAGAGAGTAACTTCTCGAAAATCGTACCTCCGTTTCTTTTAAACATGGTTTCTTTTTTCTTAGCAATGCGGCGTTGTTTAAACAAGCAATAGGAAAGAAACATCGTTAGTGATGTCACTATAACACCCATGCTAATGCCTGCATGACATATGCGGTCGGTTATTAGTTTCTTATCGTATCATTTTTTTTTAATAACAGTTAGGAAGTCACTGGCGGAGCTCACCAGAAGTGGAGCCACTCACCCAATCATATTGGTGCCATATGTGGGGAGGAAGCTACGGGATCCGCACCCAGGAGGTAACAAGGCAACTTGGAAAACTCTCATGAGGTTCAAACGCAAGACGTTACGCAACCTCAATGAGTTAGGAGCACAAGTGGTATATGTTTTGTCCACTACGGGAACATCAAGATTAATGAGCCTCCTTGATACAGTTGTGTACATAAATTGAAGGACAAACTTACCCACATAGACCCCAAGTTTCTGTAAATTTGTCCTATTTTTTGTGCAACGGGTACCATCTTTTCGACCGTCCCCACTGTACCCCTCCGGACAATAGCAAGTATAACTTCCATCAGTGTTGTTGCATAAATGTGTGCAGCTGTGTAGTCGGTCGTCTTCACACTCGTCAACATCTAGTCAGTAAAAAATAGACATACTAACAGTTTTAGACGGTCAAACAACAGAACAGCTAAATAAAGAAATAAATTACCTAGGCAGCAGTTTTTAAGGTACGGAGTACCCTGATAACCAACTGAACAACTGCAACGATAGCCCACACCATTATTAACATCAATACAGTTACTATTCTCCTTACATAAGTAACTACTTATGTTCTTTTGTGCTTCTTGACAACTTGTATTACCTACTGTCCAATCTAGCAGCATCTCATACGAGTCAAGATCTTGTTTCTTTAAATTATATAAATTAATAGACGAAAAGTTATACCGGCCATCTTCTTCGATAAATGCATAGCTGCAATTGTTAAAATCTTTCTTCCCAACATTACCCGTGTTACTCTCTACATTGAAGCGGAACCTTGTAAGTTGTGCAGGTTCTATTGTACCTTGACAACAACCAATCGTACTTGCACACGACCCGACAATTTCATTGCAACTTCCAGGCATCGTCGGGCACCCCGCTTGAAAAACTTGATCGGTTTTAATGTTCCCGCGAGTGTCACAACCAAGCGTTGTGATCTTGTTCATACTAATTGAGATGGGAAATCTTGATAAGTTTACCGACGGGTTTTCTGATAATATTTTATTTGTCTCGTTGTAACAGGTACGAGCGACTGGTGATATAACGCGTAAGTGACCTTCAATTGATATGTCTACCACATTTACGCTCATACCCGATATACGAGCTGTCCCAGTGGCCGTATTACAGGTTACCATGTAAGAAGTATCAAGGTAACAGTTTTCTTCTATACCAAAAGGGTAACGAATAGGAACATTGCCACATGTTTTAGAGCACTCAGGACCAGGTATGGCTTGAGCTTTACTTGAATTTGATTGTAGAATTATACTCAATATCATTATCTGGAGCAATAAGTATAGGCTCATAGCTATTTGGGTATGTTAATTACAATTACTATGTGTATTTCTTATAGGGAGATGGAATGTAATCTACAAGAAAGAAACTGGAGACAAGAGAAAACGACTAAGCCGGCTACTGTGATTACAATTAGGTACTCATCCTTGTTATCTTTTGATTGGTTGATATCAGTGAACATGATTCTGTGTCTATTAAAAAAACATCACAGTATACACAAAGTGATACTACAAAAAGTGAGTTGGCCTTTTTTAGAAAGATTTGTAAAGTGACATGTTTGTAAGTTTGTTATCATCTGTTTTGACGAGTCCTATTTTCTGTTTCAACGCTATCGACAAGAATAGAAAGTACTTAAAAGTCTCAATGGGACTGTGTCTTTTATTTCTTTGTTTGGCTTTTGTGTTTGTATAGAATTCATTGTAAATGTAAATTCTAGTAGTATAATAAATCACCCTCCCCTGTATCTGAATTAAAAAATATAGGTGTGTTATGTGATTTACATGTATTAAAAAATACACGATGTCTGTATCATGTATATGTGTTGCTTTGTCACTAAGTAATGTATTTGATTGTATATTAATATTAATTCGATATTATAGAAGAAGAATATTTGTCATCTTCTTGATGAGGATTTGTCTTTCATGAATGACCCACAATCAAACAAAGAAGCTGGAATGAAATTATTTATTAAAGAAATATCAATCAGTATAATGGTCATGTTAATTTTTACTGATTTTCATATGTTTCTGAACACCAGAGATTTTTATTATTGATTATGGTAAGGTTTACATCATACATGAATTAATAAAGTTGCTGATGCATTTATATAACTTGACTAGATGCCACTCTAAGCATAACATATTTTTACAAAGTTAATCAAGTTAATTACCTAATAAAAACAAGGCAGATAGACAAGGAAACAAATTTTACTAAAAAGGCAAAAACTTGATGGATTATATGAAACAGCTTGTATATCAAAAACCATATATTCAAGCTAAGCACTGGTCTATACCCTGCTTGCACGAGATAATACTCTGCGGCAAGTGATTTAAATGCTGGATCATTAATGGTTCTACCATTTATATTAGCATGGTCATATTAGGGGCGTTACTTGAACGTGATGCTTCTGGAGAACTGAGATTTATATTCGTTGTGGCTTTGGGGCTACCTTCTACTGCTTGTAATACTTCAACTTCAGACATCATGTTGGTTATCTTCTTCATTGTTTGGTTGGCTTGTGAAGTTAGTTGGCAACTATATAGGTATAAACTTAGATTAATAGTCATTCTAAAATTGCATAAATAGTGTTTGATTGAAATGTCTGAGAGAAATGCAGCCATACGGTATGAAACTATGAACTACTCATGCTTGCTAATTTATGAAATGTGTATCTTTTGTTTGTCATGTTAAAGGCAATATGTATCTGTTTCATTAATTGCACTCCAATGCTTAGAAGTTTGCCTTGAAAATTTATTGTTGGGAAATTACGGTCTCGCTAATTCCCACCACCCAGCCCAACAATAATAGTAAAGAAATAAGAACAATACACAACACAAGATTTAACGTGGAAACTCCAAAACAGGAGAAAAACCACCGGCCCCCAAAGAGAGAAATACACTATATCACGAATTGTTACAATGATATAGACGACTCTCTTAAGTCAACTACACTCTCCAAAATATTTAACTAATACAACTCTCAAACAAGGGTAAGAAAGAAAGAAATAATCAAATACTTAAAGTGTATTGATTGGTGCAATTTTGAAGTAATCCCATAAACTCCTTTTATAACCAAAGAGATTACTTCCCACTCTTTCCATCCACCGATGTGGGACTAAGCAAAAAACATTTCTTCTACTAGCCAAGAAATCAAACCAACAAATCTCCACCTTTTGAATAGAAGAAGATAACCATGCTTCCACATTGCAAGGATAACCGATGTAGACGCTTCCTCGACGACAACTTCAAGATCCTCATCTTCATGTCGTTGACATTATCTCCCAAGAGACAAAACTTGCATCTTCATCGAATATTGTCAAGACCCGACAATCATTGTCATCACAGACAATCATAACTCTTAACAGGAATTATCATACTCCACCATTAAGAGTATAGCACTTAGAATATCACATTCCAAGCATTTCACCTCGGCACATGTTGTTGAACAACCAGCTGAAACTTTATGGTGCAACTTCCTGTTTGGCTTTCCCTGGAAGTTTCATCAGCTACAACATCAGTTTCCACCACACAACCTGCATCAATGCCAAACCAATGCCCATGTGCAATTGTGGAACCGCTAACGAACATCCCTTTCCATGGGGGCGCGGACACACCATGAGGATGATGTGTGGCAAGCACCAGTTCAATCCCTAGGAGGAGCAAAGTATTTTGTATCATTTATTGATGATTATACTAGGAGATGTTGGGTGTACCCAATCAAGAGAAAGACGGATGTGTTTGAAGTTTTCAAAGTTTACAAAGCGCGGGTTGAACTTGAATCTGGTAAAAAGATCAAGTGTTTAAGGACTGATAATGGAGGAGAATACACTGGTGATGAATTTGATAAGTTCTGCAAACAAGAAGGTATCAAAAGGCAGTTCACGACGGCATACACTCCTCAACAAAACGGAGTGGCAGAGCGGATGAACAGAACCTTATTAGATAGAACAAGGGCGATGTTGGCAACTGCAAGCTTGGGAAAATCATTCTGGGCAGAAGCAGTAAGTACTGCCTGTTACCTGATAAATCGGTCACCATCAACTGCAATTGAGTTGAAATCGCCGATGGAAATGTGGACTGGAAAACCAGTTAATTATTCTGACCTTCATGTATTTGGAAGTCCTGTGTACGCAATGTACAATTCTCAAGAAACGACAAAGTTGGATCCGAAGTCCAGAAAGTGTTTGTTCTTGGGGTATGCTGACGGAGTTAAGGGGTATCGCTTATGGGACCCCACTGTCCACAAAGTAGTCATCAGCAGAGATGTTGTCTTTATGGAAGACAAAGATCTTGAAAATGTTAGCACTTCAAAAGAAACTATACCGATACAGGTGGGTAATGAATTTCATAAAGATTCTTCTGAAGCAGTACCAGAGCACGATGAAAATCAAGTAGTCGTTGATGAAGCTCCATCGACTCGTATTTCTAATCGGGAAAGGAAATGTCCAGGGTGGCACTCGGATTATATTATGGAAAGCAATGTTGCATATTGTCTTCTAACAGAGGAAGGAGAGCCAACAACTCTTCGTGAGGCACTGAATCATTTAGATGCATCTCAGTGGAAGACGGCTATGCAAGAAGAAATTGAAGCTCTTCATAAAAATAAAACATGGGAACTTGTGCCATTGCCGAAAGGTAGAAAACCTATTAGAAATAAATGGGTGTATAAGATCAATCGAAATGGCGATGATCAAGTGGAGCGGTATCGTGCAAGACTGGTGGTTAAAGGATATGCTCAGAAAGAAGGTACATACTTTAATGAAATATTTTCTCCTGTGGTTCGACTTACAACAATTCGAGTAGTTCTAGCGATGTGTGCTACATTTGATTTGCATCTAGAGCAGCTAGATGTGAAAACTGTATTTCTTCATGGAAATCTTGAAGAAGAAATTTATATGCTTCAACCAGAAGATTTTGAACTACAAGGAAAAAAGAACTTGGTTTGTAGGTTAAAGAAATCTCTGTATGGTCTCAAACAGGCGGCGAGATGTTGGTACAAGAGATTTGATTCTTTCATAATGAGCCTTGAATATAACAGACTTTATGCAGACCCTTGTGCATATTTCAAGAGGTTTGGGGACAATGATTTTGTCATTTTGCTGTTATATGTAGACGACATGTTGGTTGCAGGCCCCAACAAAGATCGTATTAATAAGCTGAAGGCTCAATTGGCTAGGGAGTTTGAAATGAAAGACATGGGTACCGCAAACAAGATTCTAGGGATGCAAATTCACCGAGACAAAGATAATAGGAAGATTTGGCTTTCTCAAAAGAATTATTTGAGAAAAATCTTGGAGCGTTTCAATATGCAAGACAGTAAGCCAATCTCAACCCCACTTCCTACTAATCTTAAGTTATCCTCCGTTATATGTCCTAGCAGTGAATACGAGAGGAAGGAGATGTCTCGCGTACCGTATGCATCAGCAGTGGGAAGTTTAATGTTCGCAATGATATGTACAAGACCAGACATTGCACATGCAGTGGGAGTAGTTAGTCGGTACATGGCGAATTCTGGTAAAGAGCATTGGGATGCGATAAAGAGGATCTTAAAATACATTAAGGGTACTTTGGATGTTGCATTATGTTATGGGGAACCGGAATTTATTGTCAAAGGGTATGTTGATTCAGATTATGCAGGTGATATGGATAAAAGTAAATCTACCACTGCATATGTTTTTACACTTTGTGGTGGAACAGTAAGCTGGGTTTCAAAACTGCAGTCAGTTGTGGCGACATCAACAACAGAAGCAGAATATGTAGCAGCTACTCACGCTACTAAAGAGGCAGTATGGTTGAAGATGTTGTTGGAGGAACTCGGGCACAAACAAGAGAATATCACTCTATTTTGTGACAACCAGAGTGCCTTGCATCTTGCAAGGAATCCAGCATTTCATTCAAAGACAAAGCATATACGAGTTCAGTTGTGACGCCCCGTACTAAATCATCATGTACGGACCATCAACAACAGGATCATTACAAGGTTAAGTACTATATGCGTTTTCAAAAAAAAAAGAGTTTGCATTCTTTAATAAAGTGATGTCTAAACCAACATCGAAAGTTTTACAATCCAAAAGCATGCTTCACTAAGTAGAAGCAAATAATAAGTGTATGTGACCACAATAGTCGTTACAAGTCATAGTTCAAAGTACTAAAGTTTGAATGCAGAGTAAAGTAGTTCATGCGTGACAACTCTAGAGCAGCGGGTGTCTACAGCAAGACTAGTACACAGCGGAAGCTAACCTCAAGCACCTGAGAAAAACATGCTTTAAAATGTCAACACAAAGGTTGGTGAGCTATAGTTTAAGTGTAACAGTAATGTAAGTAGGCCACGAGATTTCAGTGCTACAACGAGCGTTTCAAAATAGTAATCCAAATCAGTATGTTTAAGTATATGCTCAACCGTGGGCACTCGGTAACTTACTTAACGTTTAATAATATATCACCCCCTGAATGTACACTTGGCAAGTGAGTATATTTACGAAGTATTAAACACTCGTTGACTGCTAGCGCGACTAGCCCGAGTGGGGATGTCAAACCCTATGGATCCATATCTAAGATTCGCGTTCACCGGTTCAAAAACCAATGACTAAACATTACCGAGCTAAAGGGAATATTTATGCCGTTGTATAACCCACACATATATAAAGTTTAAGTACTCGTGCCTAGTATGTAAAACATAAAATCCGCATGTATTCTCAGTTCCCAAAATAAGTTAAAGTAAAAAGGGAAAGCTATAACTCACAATGAATAAGTAGCGGTAAAGTATGACTCGGAAAGTAAGCAAGTAATGAAGGTTGTCCAAACGGGTCCTCAACCTAAGTCAAATAGTACTAAGTCAGTAAATCGTCCTAATAGGTTTAAAAGTATGTAAATAAGGTCTTAAGGGTCATCATCATTCATCATCAAACAAAAGGTGTAAAGTAGGCTTCGTTTAAGAAAGTAGTTTAAAACAAAGGCTGAGTTCGGTCAGTCACCACGGCCTCTACACCTACTGAAATAAGGTGAGACCAGTGGCCATGGCTCCGTATATGAGTCCTTTAGTTGTGGTAAAAATTACAGAAGCAAACCCGTCTTCGTTTGACCGTGGCGACGGTCTAAGTGCGAGTAGGTCAGAATTTTCAGCACAACGTTAAATGGACATAGTGACGATCGGAGGGCCATAAATCCTAAACCGTAACTCGGATTAAGACGAGTCCTATATGAAAAGTTATCTACTCGAACAGAGATATCTGAAAATCATAGTTACAGTAGCCCAGGTCGTACGGGTCAGTCACAGAAACAGTAGAACAGTAGGGTCAGTAGGTTCCGGTAGTTCTTGGTGCTTGATGCTTATCATGGTTCTCATCCTTGATGCATATAGCTTCAAGTGTACAACTCGTTGATGTGTTTGCATCGTTTTCACCAAGGTTTGACCATCATAACTCAAGTGTAAGTCTAAGACATGAAGCACAACTCACTTAAGTGTTGCAAGTGTTTTGATGAACCAAGGTTACATCAAAGTCTTAGATCTAACACATACATGAACTTTAAAACTAATAATAAGTTACAAACTTGAAAGTGAACTTATGAAATCAAGATCTTGAGTTGTAGAACATAGTTCTTAGTTTGATCTTGAAGATCCAAGACTCAAAAGTCTAGATCTAACATAAGTGTACCAAGTTATAATTATAGAAAGCTTACTTACATGTTCTTGAACTTTCAAAGTTAATTTTAGTTCAAGATAAATGAGATCAAAGTTAACTAGTAACATTTGACCAATAACAACCAACAAACATGAAATGTAAAAGTTCATAATATAAAGAAATAACTAAGTAAACAAGTAGTTAGTTCAAGGTTGTTCATACTTTAAAGATTCAAACCAAAGTTTGATCTTTAAGAAAGTAAACTTTAAAGTTTACTAACATGAATTACAAGTATGATTTCAACACATGAACTTACAAACTTTTTTTTTAAAACAACAAGTGTAGAACATAACTAGAAAGCTTATGTTCTTGTTTGTTCTTGTAATTACAAGATAAGATGAAGAATAAACTAAAGAGTTTGATTCTTGTTAACAAGTGAGAAAATAATAACAACTACAAATAAGTAAGTGAACAATAATCAAGACAAGTAATCAACAAACAAAAGAATGATGATGTTGAAGGTGTATGTTTCGGTTTTTGCAAAAGGAAAAGGAGAGAAGAAATGCCCAAGATACTTACAAGGTTTAGAAAGAGAAGGAGAGAAAATGTGTTGCAAGTGTTGTGTGTGTTTAATAAAATGAAGACTAGTAAAGGAAGTGGTCAAAAAAAGAAACCAAGACTCCCACTAAATGGCCCTTTGGCCGACGGTTCAATGAGAAAGGGGGAAAGGGGGAGTGACCACTAGTTCATGCATGCATTGTTCTTAAAAGTTGGTTAATAGGTTGTTTACATGGGAAAGAACAAGTAATTTGATTCCTACTAAGTTAAGTCTTCTAGTTTCATCTTAAATGATACTTACATGAAAGAGTTGGGCTAGTAAGTCCATTTAAGAAGTAGAGTGGGCTAATTAAGTCCACTTATATTAATAAAAGCCCAAGCCTCAAGTAGTTAACAAGTTAATCCAACTAAAGTCTAAGTAATTAACTAATAACCGTAGTTAATTAAAATGATTAATAAAATTAATCATGAATGTAAATAATACTCGAAAATATTATTCGTGAAAGTTTCGTGTGTCACAAAGATGTTTCGGGCATTTAAAGTCATGTACGGGCAATCATAGCAACATGTAAATGTAATAACATAGATTCGTTTAATCACACGTATTAATAATAATAATTATTAATAAATAAATGTTGGAAAATCCAGGGTCGTTACATTACCCACCTGTTAAAGAAAATTTCGTCCCAAAATTTTGAGGAGTGACCAATAATGGTACCGCATTTAAATAAGAAGGAGCGTATCAAGTTTCCGCGAGACTCGTGGTTCAGAGGTGAGTTATTTACCTTGAAAGGTACCTCGGTGTACGAAAGTAAGAATAGGAACATGCCATTAATTAAGTCTCTTGTCCTAAGAGGTCAACAAATTGCTTTCGTTTCTGATTAACGGGAGTATGTCATCTGAATGTATATCCACAAAAGGAAAGATGGTGTGTTTAGCCTTACAGGCATCTTCAGTAAGTTGGATGCGTGAAATGCATCACGAATGATCCTAAGCTCATCTAAAACATCGAGTGCTTAGGTCGTAATATAAAGCTGACAGGTAGGATGGAAAACATGGTGATCACAACCATGCGATTTGATGTCAGGATAGTGTTAGCCATGGATTTTACAAATCCCCTTGATTTTGGAAGGAGACCATAGGCATAAGGAACCCGATATTTAAGAACGTTTCATTTGAATAAGTGAATTGAAATTTAGCTAAAAGTGATCAATCGGACCGGCAAGCCATAATTATTCATAGTGTCTTCAGAACGGTCTGAACGAACAATGAGGGATATCACCTAGTTTACCATACTGCAGGTGAACCTATCCTTGGATGAAATGAAAATACAGTTCCGCAATGTAACTTCATCCTTTCAGTTACATGTTGAAGTTAGGGTTAACGTTAACTAGAGCAACATACAGTTGCAACCAAAGAGGAAGAAATATGTAGAGTATCCACCTGAGTGTCGTAGATGTTTAAGCAGTCTCTTCCCAAAAGGGATAACGAGATTCATAGGTTCTCAAAGTATCTTATATTACATTTTCAAAAGAAAGTCGCACGAAAGGCGTGAGAGTGAACTCTTCGAGTGGTTCGTTCTGAATTTATCTGTGTACTTAAGGGAACGAGCGGACGAGAAGATACGTGAACTATTGGTCCTAAAGAATGGTTTATTCCGAGTGAAAATAATCTCCAAAATGATTCTTGTATCTTAACATACCGATTCATAGAGATGATGTTTACGAGAGTGTTGCGTTTAGCCGTGAAATTTTGAGAGTAGGAACTCACCTAGTGCCTGTCCTACGATGGGGTGACTACTGAGTGTACCCTAGAAAACTGATTTATCGGGCCGCGTTTTTATCATGTCTAACTTTTAAAAAGAACATTTTATGGGTGCAAAGATTTTCTAACAAATTTTATAAAACCGCCAACCAAAGTGGCTCAAGAGTTTTTTTTTTTTTTTTTTTTTTTTTTTTTTAACGAAGATCTTAACAGTAAGTTTCATCTCTAACAGAGGGCGAGAAAAAGTGTGATCCATACATGGTGTAGTCTAATATGAAAACCTTTAATAAAATCAACTAAGGGAGTTTTGAAAAACAAAACCTTTAATCATTTGTTGTGACTATGTAAACGGAACGAAGTTCCTAGTAATTTAGGAGTAGGTACAACGTGTACCATTTTTGCACAAAACTATTTGGCTTAAGTTGAGTAACTCGGTAAAGAAGCGGTTTTTAAATAATTTAAAGATATAACTTAGTATCAAAATAAGTAAATATAAATTTATACACATATGATTTTATAAATCGTATAAGTGACAGAAAAGTTTTTGGTACTTTCATTATCTGTACACCTTGTGAGGACCGCACAAATAAGCAACGTATAAAAATCTTGATAAACATAGTTTTTTGTATCTCAAAAGTTACGAGTTGGAAAAGATTGAGTGGAAAAGCTTTGAATCATCGGGTGACTAGTTACTAGGTAATGAAAACTAATGACATAAATGTAGTTTTGGTAACTATCAGGACACAAGTCTTTGGGTCAAAAATATTTACGTGCGAAGCCGTTGCTAAAGAGTGAGGTACGAAGGGTAGAGCACGAGGATGAGAAGTTAATCGCTTCTTGAATTTACAAAATGCCAACTAGGTCATGACTAATGATAAGGTCGGAATACTGATGGTGTTGGTATCACTAAATGAGAGTTTCTTGGAATGAGTCAGTATTTAGAGTCATGTAAGAAAGAGCATTGTTCTAACTGGTGTGGTGAAATAAATCCATGGGGTAACGCAATGATTTTTTTTTAAATGGTTTAAGTGTCAGTGGATGCCCAAAGGCTCTGAATGACGTGGCAGAAGTGTCTTCAACACATACACACATGGATCTCTCGATTTCAACGGTTGTAAAGTTTTCATGATGACTTGGGTACGAATGAGCAACGAAAATTTTTATTAATAAGCAACGAAGGTTTTATAAAAATCGTTTATGGTGACAATGTAAGAGAAGGAATGAAGTTCTTAGTAAATTAGGGTTATGTATAACACGTACCGTTCAAAGTATGATATCTTTTGAATAAAAGATTTGATTTGTAACAGTGAAAGTGAAGTTTCATATGTACTTGTCAAAAATTAATACTCATTTACTTTATTTTATATTACGGATACAATTTCAAAAAATTTCATGAATGGCAAACAAAATAAATTTATTTTTATAAAGCTTTGAGAGGATAGCACAGTAAAAATAATGTGTGTAAAGTTTTGGCAAACAAAATTTTCATATTTCGGGGGTTACAAGTTGAAAAAGATTGATGAGAATCGTGTAAAAGACTTTTGAAAATTCGAGTGATATTTGAGGTAATAAAAACCATTGAATTTATATGTGATTGACGACTATTTGTAGGGCATAAGTCTTTTGACCAAAAATGCTTAAGTGTGAAGTTGTTGCTTATAAGTGAGATACGAATGGGAGGGCATGAGGATGAGAGTTAACCACTCATTGATTTTTAGAAGGTTTCGAACCGGTATGACTAATTTCGAGGTAAGAAGGATGATGTTGTGGTTATCATCGAATAATAAATTCCTTGTAATAAGTTAGGATTTAGAGTTGCGTAAGAATGAGTATCAAATGAGATTCTTGAGAAATCTTCAATATAGAATTTGAATTGCTGAAGTATCGGAATAGGATTTCCTTTAAGCATCGTTGTGCAAGTTTGTCCATTGTATCGGTTTCTTTCATGGCTAGAAAGTGAGCAGTTTTGGCGAGATGGTCAATAATAACCCAGATGATGTCCTAACCGCCTACCGTCTCTGGTAGTTAGTGATGAATATCTTCCCATTCCCATTGTGAGATTTCGGGTTGTTGTCATGTAACTAATAAGGTTTCATATCCGGGTTACAACTCTTCCCATAATAGTTTCATCATTCTTGCGAGGTATACGAATAAATTTTTCCCTCATTATAAATAATTTCCGCTTTCATCCTTGAAAGTCAGTTTGTTCCAACTATTTCATTAAAGCTTCCTAACCTGATGAGTATTAGGTTAATCCCAAAGTTCATCCCAACTATTGCATCCAATTTCCCAAATTGATGGGTGGTAGGTTAATCTTAGGGTTCATTCCAACTAATCTTATTATACTGCTGTGAAAATTTTATCAATCTTCTCAAATAGCATATGCCTGTACGTAGGTAACTAATCCTTCTCAACTACTACATTAAAACTCCCAAGTTTGGTTAACATGAGGTCATCTCCAAATGACCCACCTGTTAATCTTAAAGTACCACCTTAAATTATTCTTCTATCTCTGCCAGCTTACCATTTGCTGGTCCTATAGAATACCTAACTCTCATGGTTGTTGATGGCTTATTATTCATAACGCTAAGGTGCTTAGATATAAGGTTTCTATCGTTCTAGTATTAAACAACTCCGAAACAATAAAACGTTGTGATGAAACGTACCCTAACCAAAATCAGGATCCATGCGAGTTTCTATAACTGAGATAACGATTGATCTGATACCAAATGTGACGCCCCGTACTAAATCATCATGTACGGACCATCAACAACAAGATCATTACAAGGTTAAGTACTATATGCGTTTTCAAAAAAAAAGAGTTTGCATTCTTTAATAAAGTGATGTCTAAACCAACATCGAAAGTTTTACAATCCAAAAGCATGCTTCACTAAGTAGAAGCAAATAATAAGTGTATGTGACCACAATGGTCGTTACAAGTCATAGTTCAAAGTACTAAAGTTTTTCCTATTTGAGAACTTTTTCCTTAAATGTCCAGGGTGTCGATCTCTAATACAAATTTTTGGGTTATCAATTCTGCAATCAAGGCCCTTGTTGTACAGTATCTGGGCTACGTGGTTATTCTTTCCCTACCTTTAACAGGCTACAATGTGTATGCTCAAGTGATTCCTAACAAAATTTTCCCTGGATCACCCCATATTCCTCATGTAGTAACATTGGAACTTCTGCATGATTTACTTCAATATAATCACGCTGGCCTGGCGTCATTATATTGTACTAAATCGTACGTTCATTCCAATATCAATCCATATGGTCAATGTAACGTGATCACTTCCAATTATACACAATTTCATCTAACGGTGCTTTATCTATGCCATCTCAAAATAGGATCGACATAACTAATCTCACAGTTTCTCGATGTGGGTGCGTAGGTTCCGTAGACCATGTATTAATGCTTAAGTGTCCCGAAGTTTCTTCAAAGGTTCGGATTCAGGTAACGTTGTTAGGTTCCTTCTAAATATCCAATCCGGGTCTTGCGTCGGGTTGTACGTGTAGCAAGTAGTAATACGATGTGTTTGAGCATCAGTAGAAGGTACTATGACCTTGTGAGAGGAGATGTCCTCCCGAATTATCCAATGTCTAGGAGTGTTAGGGACCTAAGTCCAGAAGTGTTGTTAGATCGTCGAGCAGTGGTAAAGAATGAAAGAGTTAAGTGACGGTCATGAAAGCGTACAGGGTATGTGTCAACTGAACAATCTTCTAGATTGCGTGAAGTAATGTTTTGATCTCTGGGACGGTGGAACAGTACAACAGGTGGATTACACTACTAGTTCTTAGGGTTAGACGAGTGGGAAAGTAGTTCAGGAAAACATCTGAACTGGGAAGGATAAGTTCTCCATGTCGATATAGCGAATAGTAGGCATGTAGCAAGAGTGTAATCAGGCATATCAACTACAGCAGCCTAGATCATTTACAACAGCACGTAGCATGGCAATAGTAACAGTATCATGCCGAAGTAACATGCTAAAAGCAGATAGTAGCATGCAGTAGCGAGAGTAAGCAAAAGCATACATCGAGTTTACATAGCAGTAAAAGGAAACGATAGCATGCAGTAGCGAAAACATGTAGCAGCATACGGCATATAGCAGTAAAAGTAAGCAGTAGCATGCAGTAAGTCCAGCGGAAACAAGTAAACTAGCAAGTTGTAGATTAGTCCTATTAGTGAATCCTACTCGGGTCGGTCTTAGACTCACTAATGCAACCTAATTCCCTACAACCAATGCTCTGATACCAAATGTGACGCCCCGTACTAAATCATCATGTACGGACCATCAACAACAGGATCATTACAAGGTTAAGTACTATATGCGTTTTCAAAAAAAAAAGAGTTTGCATTCTTTAATAAAGTGATGTCTAAACCAACATCGAAAGTTTTACAATCCAAAAGCATGCTTCACTAAGTAGAAGCAAATAATAAGTGTATGTGACCACAATGGTCGTTACAAGTCCTAGTTCAAAGTACTAAAGTTTGAATGCAAAGTAAAGTAGTTCATGCGTGACAACTCTAGAGCAGCGGGTGTCTACAGCAAGACTAGTACAACAGCGGAAGCTAACCTCAAGCACCTGAGAAAAACATGCTTTAAAATGTCAACATAAAGGTTGGTGAGCTATAGTTTAAGTGTAACAGTAATGTAAGTAGGCCACGAGATTTCAGTGCTACAACGAGCGTTTCAAAATAGTAATCCAAATCAGTATGTTTAAGTATATGCTCAACCGTGGGCACTCGGTAACTAACTTAACGTTTAATAATATATCACCCCCTGAATGTACACTTGGCAAGTGCGTATGTTTACGAAATATTAAACACTCATTGACTGCTAGCGTGACTAGCCCGAGTGGGGATGTCAAACCCTATGGATACATATCTAAGATTCGCGTTCACCGGTTCAAAAACCAATGACTAAACGTTACCGAGCTAAAGGGAATATTTATGTCGTTGTATAACCCACACATATATAAAGTTTAAGTACTCGTGCCTAGTACGTAAAACATAAAATCCGCATGTATTCTCAGTTCCCAAAATAAGTTAAAGTAAAAAGGGAAAGCTATAACTCACAATGAATAAGTAGCGGTAAAGTATGACTCGGAAAGTAAGCAAGTAATGAAGGTTGTCCAAACGGGTCCTCAACCTAAGTCAAATAGTACTAAGTCAGTAAATCGTCCGAATAGGTTTAAAAGTATGTAAATAAGGTCTTAATGGTCATCATCAAACAAAAAGTGTAAAGTAGGTTTCGTTTAAGAAAGTAGTTTAAAACAAAGGCTGAGTTCGGTCAGTCACCACGGCCTCTACACCTACTGAAATAAGGTGAGACCAGTGGCCATGGCTCCGTATATGAGTCCTTTAGTTGTGGTAAAAATTACAGAAGCAAACTCGTCTTCGTTTGACCGTGGCGACGGTCTAAGTGCGAGTAGGTCAGAATTTTCAGCACAACGTTAAATGGACATAGTGACGATCGGAGGGCCATAAATCCTAAACCGTAACTCGGATTAAGAGAGTCCTATATGAAAAGTTATCTACTCGAATAGAGATATCTGAAAATCATAGTTACAGTAGCCCAGGTCGTACGGGTCAGTCACAGAAACAGTAGAACAGTAGGGTCAGTAGGTTCCGGTAGTTCTTGGTGCTTGATGCTTATCATGGTTCTCATCCTTAATGCATATAGCTTCAAGTGTACAACTCGTTGATGTGTTTGCATCGTTTTCACCAAGGTTTGACCATCATAACCCAAGTGTAAGTCTAAAACATGAAGCACAACTCACTTAAGTGTTGCAAGTGTTTTGATGAACCAAGGTTACATCAAAGTCTTAGATCTAACATATACATGAACTTTAAAACTAATAATAAGTTACAAACTTGAAAGTGAACTTATGAAATCAAGATCTTGAGTTGTAGAACATAGTTCTTAGTTTGATCTTGAAGATCCAAGACTCAAAAGTCTAGATCTAACATAAGTGTACCAAGTTATAATTATAGAAAGCTTACTTACATGTTCTTGAACTTTCAAAGTTAATTTTAGTTCAAGATTAATGAGATCAAAGTTAACTAGTAACATTTGACCAATAACAACCAACAAACATGAAATGTAAAAGTGCATAATATAAAGAAATAACTAAGTAAACAAGTAGTTAGTTCAAGGTTGTTCATACTTTAAAGATTCAAACCAAAGTTTGATCTTTAATAAAGTAAACTTTAAAGTTTATTAACATGAATTACAAGTATGATTTCAACACATGAACTTACAAACTTTTTTTTTAAAAAACAACAAGTGTAGAACATAACTAGAAGGCTTATGTTCTTGTTTGTTCTTGTAATTACAAGATAAGATGAAGAATAAACTAAAGAGTTTGATTCTTGTTAACAAGTGAGAAAATAATAACAACTACAAGTAAGTAAGTGAACAATAATCAAGACAAGTAATCAACAAACAAAAGAATGATGATGTTGAAGGTGTATGTTTCGGTTTTTGCAAAAGGAAAAGGAGAGAAGAAATGCCCAAGATACTTACAAGGTTTAGAAAGAAAAAGAGAGAAAATGTGTTGCAAGTGTTGTGTGTGTTTAATAAAATGAAGACTAGTAAAGGAAGTGGTCAAAAAAAGAAACCAAGACTCCCACTAAATGGCCCTTTGGCCGACTGTTCAATGAGAAAGCGGGAAAGGGGGAGTGACCACTAGTTCATGCATGCATTGTTCTTAAAAGTTGGTTAATAGGTTGTTTACATGGAAAAGAACAAGTAATTTGATTCCTACTTAGTTAAGTCTTCTAGTTTCATCTTAAATGATACTTACATGAAAGAGTTGGGCTAGTAAGTCCATTTAAGAAGTAGAGTGGGCTAATTAAGTCCACTTATATTAATAAAAGCCCAAGTCTCAAGTAGTTAACAAGTTAATCCAACTAAAGCCCAAGTAATTAACTAATAACCATAGTTAATCAAAATGATTAATAAAATTAATCATGAATGTAAATAATACTCAAAAATATTATTCGTGAAAGTTTCGTGTGTCACAAAGATGTTTCGGGCATTTAAAGTCAAGCACGGGCAATCATAGCAACATGTAAATGTAATAATATATATTCGTTTAATCACACGTATTAATAATAATAATTATTAATAAATAAATGTTGGAAAATCCAGGGTCGTTACATCAGTATCACTTCGTTCGTGAGAAAGTGGAAGAAGGAACCGTGGATGTGCAGAAAATTCATACTGACGACAATGTGGCCGATTTTCTAACAAAGTCAATCAACCGTGACAAGTTTATTTGGTGCCGTTCCTCATGTGGCCTAGCGGAAACGTAAGAAACATCATTGGCAAGGAAGGATTATCATGTGAAGATTGATTGAGTTTCAATCGAATCTTCAAGTGGGAGATTGTCAAATATAGTGGATGGTTGGTGGATGCAGTAGTCAAACACCACATGTGAAAATAAGAATTGTTTACAATTTGTGTAGCCAAATTTGACTTGATAATATTCACCAACCAAAGTGTCTGTGATTATTTACCACCTACCACATTCCTTACTACTATAAATAAGGCATCATGGAGGCATACTTATTCATCCCAAAAATTAATTCTTTCTTTCATGTACTAAAAGAATAATTAGAGAGTTTGTGAGTAATCTCCTAATTACAAGAGATATAAAGATTAGTGCTTATCCTTGTAATTAGAGAGAAGTGTAATTCCTATTATTCATATTAGTGAAACGTTTCTTTCCTTGCCCGTGATTTTTACCCTATTGGGGTTTTCCACGTTAAATCTTGGTGTTCCTTTATTGTCATTATTTCGAGTATTACTAGCGGTTTGCTATAATTCGGTGTCACTTTTCTCAACATTTATAAAAGCACACTTTAATTTGATTAGAAAGATTCAACTTGTAGAATAATCAAAATGTATTCTACGGGTCATTTTTTAGACAGCTCTAAGGATTAAAATATGATATATGATACTCCGTAATAGGAAGTTAAAGAGTGTTCATTAGTATTCAAATTACGCCTTTGGTTCATATGGTTTGTTCCAGTTGTGTAGATGTCCCTAAACTCTTTTTAACATGATTGGTCACTGTTGTTTACAAAATCTACACGATTGGTCCTTGAACCTAATGATTGTTAAGTATTTTTGTTAATTTTAGTTATGTGTAAGACATGTGAGGGTGCATTCATCATTTTACTTTCCCCTCACATTTTGACTTCATCTAGGGGTGTTTAATATTTGTTTTAAAAACCGCTTAAATCGAATACCGAATTGAAACCAAATTGAATCAAACTGGATTTGTTATATGGTTTTCATATCGAGCAAAACCAAAACCGAATTTAAATTTGGTTTTTTGGTTCGGTTTGAAATGCTGAATTTGGTTAACTGAAAGCCGAATATCAAATAAAATATTAAAAAATATATTAAGTTATTAATATTATTGTATATATGTACAGAATATGATTTAGTATATATCTTATTTTTTTCAGGTCAAATTATGTCTGCTCGGATTTGAAATCCTATTTGAATTTTGATTTTATGTTTTTCGTAATTTCTTTCACTACAAAATTTTAAAGCTATAATTTTTTCATGTACTTTCCTCCTCAAGTCAATATATGTATGTATTTGTTGAATTAATTAAATTTATGTACAACTCTTAATTAGAGAAGTATACACTATAATTAAGAAATAAATAGTTTTAGATTTTTTTTTATTATTGATTGATTTTGTTTATTTTCTGATATAATATATATTTGTATTTGTATTGTATGTATTATTATATTCTTGTATGATATTCAGTAAAATTATTACTTTGTATATTTTGTAAATTTGTATATATGTTCCATTAAGTACATTAGTTTGGGATGATACTTTACAAAGTTAATACTTGAATGTTTGTTTATCTTGTCGAGAGAAAAAAAGATTGGGAAGTCGAACTAGGTTTTAACCGAATTTAAATCTACAGGATTCCCGACCGCCACGCAAAGTCTACAGGATTCCCGACCGCCACGCAATGCGATGATGTGCAAATTCCGACCGCCACCTCCCCGCAATGCCTACCGGAGTTGAAATCGAAAGAGACATGTTGATGCGGTGGCCCCCAGGTTTCATTTTAGTTTTTTTTTTTTTTAATTTCAACTTACAAAGCAAGTTATTTGGCCTCTATTATTAGAACTTTTTGTTTTACTTTATATCTGAGATGTAAGGTATATTATCATCTAGAAAAAATGGGTTTAAAATTCTAATTAAAAATAATCATTATAATGGGTTTAAACTTTTTGATCTACATCATTAGATGTGTTGGAACTGCTGCTTCAGTTATTTGGCTTCCATTAATATCACACCCCCAGTTAGGGCCTGGGCGAAATGTGACTTAATACGAAAATATACCAACATTTTATGATAACGAGAACAATACTAAATGAGAAAATTAACTTTAATGAGTACGCAGCGGAAAAAATGAAATGTCGTTACAAAGGAATAAAGTAAATGTTTAAATGCAATAGTAAAATATGCGATAATCTCTTGATCCTATGTCCAAGTAGCATCACATAAGCAGTAGATAAGTAAGCTTGAATCAAACAGGACCTGAGACAAAACATGCTAAAGTGTCAACCAAAAAGGTTGAGTGAAATTCATAGGTTTAACAAAAGTTTAACCGTTGTTTTAGACCACAAGATTTAGTTTGTAAAGTTGATCAGGATCTAAAGTTATGCCAAAGCATGATATTTAGACTAAACGTTTAAGTTTGCCCCATGACAAGTTGTGTCTGTCCTTGTCGGTTTTAATTTCATTATCAAGTAATACAAAGACTTAGTCAAATGTATCGGGGACATTACTCCCGATAGGCCTACCCCCAATAATTAAGCATGCAGCAGCAATTAAAAATATCACTGTAGGGACTTAGTCGGACATAGCCGGGTATAGCATAGTTTAACAGTTTGGTACTTGTGTCTAAAGTGTAAAAAGTAAAAACAGCATGTGTCTCACCCCAAGTAAAGTAAATAAGTTTGCTAGCAATAAAGAGGGGCTATGAATTCACCTTAGTAAGTAGAGAGAGAGTTATTCCTCGGAATAGAGAGTTGAACGAGTGAGCAGAAAAGTCAACCTATTGACATTTAAGAGTAGTTAAGTGTTTTGCCCATGTTTGAGTTTAAGTACGTGTTTATGTATAGTTTGTTTCACTAAGTTTCTATTCCTAGTAAGTTTCTATTTTTAGAAAGTTTCCTATTTTTAGTAGGTTCCCTATTTTAGTAAGTTTCTATACTTAGAAAGTTTCTACCTAAAGAGTGTTTTCCATTTTAGGATACTTGTCGTATTAGATAAGCTTCTAATCACCCCTTTCCCTTCGAATGGCCATTTCAGATCTAGGGGCTTGAGCCATAGGACCCTTTAAATCGGAAATCCAAACCCTCTGCCTAGAGTCTCATAGAAACCATTCGTCAAGAAAGTTCGAAGATCTATACATCTCTAATACATATCCCAAAAAGGTTTTTATGTGTTACAAATAAGTAGTAGGTTATAGGTGCTAATAATAGTAACTGTGTATACATGTTAATTAATAGTATAAGTAGTATTAGAGTTTCATTAATTAGGGTTAGTTAATTAGAGTAGTAATAAATAATTAGGGTTTAGTAATTAATGTCCTAGGGTTTAGGTTTAATTAATTAGGGTTTAAGAATTTGGGTTTTAATAAATTAGGGTTAAGTTTAGGGTTGCAATTAATGTAGTAATGATTAGGTAATGATTAGGGTTTAATAATTAAAGTGGTATTAATTAATTAGGGTTAGGTTTAATGAATTAGGGTTTAATAATTAATTAGGTTTTTAATAAAACTATGGTTTTGATTAAAGTAGTATAATTCAAATTAGAGTTTAGTGTTTTAGTGTATATATGTATATGATGTCGTGTGTATATATATATATATATATATATATATATATATATACAAAAATTTATTTTCTACATGTATATATATGTATGTCGATTTATATGTATGTATATATAAGTTTATTTTGTTTCCTTAATTAACCACTAAATATATATATATATATATATATATATATATATATATATATATATATATATATACATACAAAAATTTATTTTCTACATGTATATATATGTATGTCGATTTATATGTATGTATATATAAGTTTATTTTGTTTCCTTAATTAACCACTAACAAATCTCCTAATTGTATCTAGGGTTTTAAAGATCAAAGTTTCTTCCCCTTTTTTTTTAGTCGACATGTATATGTATATGTATATATTTATATATTTTTTTACATGTAAAGATCTAGGTGTTTATGTAATTACTTGTGTATAACATGTTTATAATATGCATACGAATTAACAAGGATCAAAGTTTATGAAAATAGTTTAGGGTTTATGTTATACCTTTGAAGATCCAAGAAGATTAACAAAGAAAAGAAGAACTTGATGAAGATGGAAGATCAAAGCCTTGAATATCTTGAAGAACACCTTGAAGATTCTTGAAGATTACGAAGAACGCGAAGAAGACTTGAAGATTACTTGGAAACCCTCAAGGATTTCGATGGGTGGTAATGGATTTCGGTTTTTGGCCAAAATTTAGAGAGGGAGAGAGAGAGATTTGAGAGTGAGATTTGATTGTGATTTGGTACATGGAATGGTTTAGCCTAGGTCCCTATTTATAGGAGTGTTAGGATTATTCTAGAATTAGAGTTTTATAAGGAATTACTTAGGGAACAAGTTAGACTTGGAGAAGGGGTTAGGAGGGCTCATTAGGGCCGAAAATTAGAGGGGTAAAAGGGGTATTTTACCCTTCAGAATCGGCTAGGGTTTTTGTGGGTTAGGGTTTACATTTTTCACTTAAGTCCTTGTACTTTAATTTAGCTTAATAAACCCTTAATTATCCAAGTTTATTTATTTTAATTACACAAGTCTTTATAGTTATTTATTTACTTACAAAAGTTTATTAACTTATTATTTTTATTAACTTGTACAAAGTGAATTATCGTATTTTATAATTCTTAACGCTTAACTTTTATCGATTAAAGTTTAATTATTAAGTTTAATTGTTTTATTGGGCATTTAATAAGGAAAAGTATTGAATGGAAAAATGAGAAATATATAATGGAAAAATGAGAGTCGTTATAGTACCTTCCCGTTATTGAAAACTTCGTCCCGAAGTTTTTAGGTAGTTTCCTCGTTTGCATCAACAGTTGAGAGGAGATGGGGATATTTCCGTTTCATATGATATTTGCGTTCCCAGGTATATTCGGGGCCTCTACGCGAATTCCACCGGACTTTAACGATAGGTATGTTGCTTTTACGCGTTTGTTTGACTTCTCCTTCCATGATTTCTATAGGTTCTTCAACGAAGTGCATTTGCTCATTAATGCGAACATCATCCAGAGGAATAACGAGTGTGTCATCAGCAAGACACCGTTTGAGATTTGAGACATGAAACACATCATGTACTTGACTGAGTTCGGTTGGTAGTTCTAATCGATATGCCACATGATCGACTCTTTGAGTGATCGTGAAAGGTCCTACATATCGTGGACTGAGTTTACTTCGCTTACCGAAGCGAACAACACCTTTCCAAGGGGATACTTTCAACATGACTTTATCTCCAACTTGGTATTTGATGTCTTTTCGTTTCTTATCGGCATAGCTCTTCTGTCGGCTATGGGCAGTTTCTAAACGTTGCTTAATCTGAACGATCTTTTCAGTAGTTTCGTGGATAATTTCAGGACCAGTTAAATGCCTGTCCTCAAGTTCATCCCAACACAGAGGGAATCTACACTTTCGTCCATATAAAGCTTCAAAAGGTGCAGCTTTAATGCTAGAGTGATAACTGTTATTGTAGGAAAATTCAATCAAAGGTAGGTGTCTATCCCAACCTATGCCGAAATCGATTGTACAAGCACGTAGCATATCTTCCATGGTTTGAATAGTTCGTTCACTTTGACCATCAGTTTGGGGATGATAAGCTGTACTCATGTCGAGTTGAGTTCCAAGAGCAGATTGTAAAGTTTTCCAGAATCTAGAAACAAATCGACTGTCGCGATCCGAAATAATTGAGATAGGAACACCATGACGTGAGATGATTTCTTTAATATAAAGCTGTGCTAATCTCTCCATCTTGTCAGTTTCCTTGATCGGTATGAAATGTGCAGATTTAGTAAGATGATCAACTACGACCCAAATAGTATCATTACCGTTTGCAGTCTTAGGTAACTTAGTAACAAAGTCCATAGTGATGCACTCCCACTTTCACTGCGGAATATCGGGTTGTGTCAACAGACCAGAAGGCTTTTGATGCTCGGCCTTGACCTTCAAACAAGTAAGACACTTAATAACATAAGTAGCAATGTCGGCTTTCATGTTAGGCCACCAGTAGAATTGCTTCACATCGTGATACATTTTACTGGAACCGGGATGAATAGAATATCTAGTCTTATGAGCTTCATCCAAGACTAGTTCACGGAGATTACCGAAACGAGGAACCCAAATTCTGTTGCCAAAATACCGTATACCATTAGCTTTCACTTGAAGTTGGTTCTCGAAACCAATAGGTCCTTCACCTTCGATAAGTGTCGGTTTAATGGCTTCCAATTGAGCTTCACAGATTCGTGAGATAAGATTTGATTTGATTTTCAGGTTTAGAGCACGAACACATTTAACATCGTCTTTCCGACTAAGGGCATCGGCAACTACATTCGCCTTGCCAGGATGATATTTCAGCTCACAGTGATAATCGTTCAATAACTCAAGCCATCGGCTTTGCCTCATGTTCAGCTGTTTTTTATCAAAGATGTGTCGAAGACTTTTATGATCAGTGTACACCGTAAAATGGTTACCATACAAATAATGTCTCCATATCTTTAATGCAAATACCACAACACCTAACTCAAGGTCATGTGTGGTATAGTTCTCTTCATGTTTCTTCAACTGCCTAGATGCGTAGGCAATAACCTTTTCACGTTGCATTAAAACACAACCAAAGCCTTGCTTCGAAGCATCGCAGTAAACAACAAAGTCGTCAGTACCTTCAGGTAAAGATAGAATCGGGGATGTGGTCAATTTCTCCTTCAGAATCTTGAAAGCAGATTCTTGTTCTTCGGACCACTCAAATTTCTTCCTTTTTGAGTTAGCTTCGTAAGAGGTTTAGCAATGAGAGAAAAATATTTTATGAACCTTTGATAGTAACCGGCAAGTCCCAAAAACTGGCGAATATGTTTCGCAGTCTTTGGTATCTCCCAGTTCCGAATAGCAGCAATCTTAGCTGGATCGACATGTATTCCATCTCTATCAACAACATGTCCAAGGAATTGTACGGTTTTGAGCCAAAACTCGCACTTAGAAAATTTAGCATAGAGTTGTTCCTTTCTTAAGAGTTCAAGAATCATACGCAAATGTTGCTCATGTTTTTTCTCACTCTTGGAATAGATCAAAATGTCATCAATGAAAACAATGACAAATTTATCGAGATAAGGCTTGCAGACACGATTCATAAGATCCATGAATACAGCAGGAGCATTAGTCAAATCAAAAGGCATGACACAGAATTCATAATGTCCATATTGAGTACGAAAAGCAGTCTTAGGAGTATCGGATTCCTTGACTTGGAGTTGGTGATAACCAGATCTCAAATCAGCCTTTGAATAGACGCTTGACCCTTGAAGTTGGTCGAATAGATCATCAATACGCGGCAACGGATAACGGTTCTTGATAGTAAGCTTGTTAAGTTCGCGATAATCAATGCACATCCTTAACGTACCATCTTTCTTCTTAACAAATAGAATAGGAGCTCCCCATGGGGACGAGCTAGGACGAATGAAACCTTTATCCAATAGTTCTTGGAGCTGGTTAGATAATTCCTTCATCTTGGAGGGTGCTAAACGATACGGCGCTTTAGCAATAGGAGCAGCACCAGGAGTTAAATCAATTTGAAATTCAACTTATCGAGGAGGTGGAAGACCAGGAAGATCTTCGGGAAACACATCGGGAAAGTCTTTAACCACTGGTACATCTTCAATACGCTTCTCTTTCGATTCAATCATCTTAACATGAGCTAAAATAGCTGGATAACCTTTCATAAGGTATTTGCGAGTTTTAATACAGGAGATGATGTTGAGATTGGAACCACTCTTTTCACCTTGGATGATGAGAGTCTCTCCATTTCTCAATGGAACATGAACAGTTTTATCGTAACACATGATAGCAGCATGTGATGGACGTAACCAATCCATTCCAACTACAACGTCAAAACTTTCGAGCTATACCGGCAAAAGGTCTATCTTAAATTCCTTATCGGCTAAGATTAAGTTGCAGTTTTTATAGATTTTATCGACTTGCATGATCTTTCCATTGGCTACTTCTACTAATCGTTTAGTTTCTAAGGGTTGAGGCTTTTCAGTAAATAGGGTACAAAAATCACTAGACACATAACTTCGGTCGGCACCAGTATCGAATAAAATAGTTGCATAACAATTATTGACAAGATACGTACCCGTGATGACCTCATCCTCATCTCGGGCTTCAGCAGCAGTGATAACAAACGCACGACCCTTTGCAGCAGTATCATTAGCTCCAGTAGCGGGATTATCCTTCTTCTTAGGACAATTAGGACTAATGTGTCCCTTTTCTCCACAAGTATAGCAGGTTGGAGGTGCTCTGGCTGGAACAATAGCCTTATCCTTTGGAGGAGTCTTACACGTCTTAGCAACGTGTCTCACTTTCTTACACAACGCACAAACCGCAGTACACTTCCCCGGGTGATGCCTCTCACAACGAATACATAAGGGATAAGTACCCTTATAATTCGACCTTGTACCATCCGCAGGCTTCTTATTATTATTCTGAGCTGAACCTTGAGATGGCTCAAACTTCCTCTTACCATCATTACCCTTGGTTTCAACCTGCTTATTGGCCGACGCTCTTCTTCTCTTGGCCAACATAAGATTTTTGTGCCATAAGAATCACAGTATCCAGAGTACCTTCTCGGCAGCTATAACATTCCCTTGAACATCCTCGGGAAGACCTTCAATATACCGCTCAATTCTTCTAGCTTCGGTAGGAAACATCTCAGGACATAGAGTAGAAAGTTCCAAATAACGATTGGTGTAGTTCTCAATATCAGTACCCTTGACCTTGAGTTCCCAGAACTCAGCTTCAAGTTTCTGGACTTGACTCCTCGGGCAAAATTTGTTGACCATCATGCTTTTGAGTTCGTCCCATGGAATTGCATTAGCATTATCAATTCCTATGGACTTGGCATGAGCAGTCCACCAAGTTAAAGCATTACCACCCAATGAGCTAGTGGCATACTTTACTCGATCGTCATCACCACAGTTACAAATACGGAAAATAGATTCCATCTTCTCGAACCAACGGACTAGTTCGACAGCTTCCTCAGTTCCCTTAAATGCAGGAGGATGACAGTTTGAAAAATCCTTGTAGGAACAAGGTTTCGGTTGAGGATTAACATTGTTAGCTTGATTGTTGCCTTGTGCAGCAGTGAGTAGTTGTTGGAATTGCTCAGTAGTCAAGATGATATTGTTAACAGTAGGTGCAGCTGGACGAACCATGATGTCGCTACATAAGTGAACATAAGTCGGATAAGTTAACAAATTATAGGGTTGAGCAATTACAAGTAGGAATAAGATAAAGTATTAATATCACATGATATAAATAAAACACTTTATTTTATTAAGGAACGAGGCATTAAATAAGCCTTAATACACGATTCGGAATTAGAAATAGTTTTAAGGCATAGCCTTTACATAGATGGAAAAATAGGAAAGATAACTAAAGAATATTAAGATTGAAATAATCTTCATATTTCTTCTTCTCGTCCTCAAACTGCTTCATCACTTTTCCATGTTATCCTTCACAAGTTTCTCCAGCTTTTCAGTTTGATATATATATATATATATATATATATATATATATATATATATATATATATATATATATATATATATATATATATATATATTCGAGGGATTCTTTGATGAACTTCTCGTATTGCTCGTTCTTTGCTTTTTGCTTTTCATAGAGGTACTCGAGATTGTTGTAAAGGTTGGTAACATGACTGTTAACAGCATTAGTGTCGTATTCCCTTAAGGCAAGTTGTTTGTTGACTCGGCTTCTCTCCATTTTCATTCGGAAGTTAACATCCTCCTGGAGATGAGCAAGTGATTGCTTCCCTCAACGAGTGTTGCGTTCTTCCTCGTACTTTAGGAGCCTTAATTCCTTTCTTAGTTCAACATTTTCCTCCACCAACTTCTTAATTTCACGGTCCTTCTCATCCATACGGACCTCCACTCTCGCCATGTGGCGAAGCAAACCCTCATACTTAGCAGCATCATTATAAGAAGGAGTCCGGGCTCTCTTCCTTGATGGACCGGCTTCTTCATGACGTTTTCCTTTATCTTCGATTCTCGGAGTTGGATAATATTGAGGAGACCTTTGTGAATTTCGCAGAGTATTTGGACTATAGTTTGGTGAAGCAGGACTGTAAGAAGGACTTCGAACAGGTCTTGATGTTTCAGAGTGTCCAACACCTACTTCGGTGGTAGGGTTATGAGTTGCCTTATTGGGCTTTTTAACGCTTGAGCTTGACATCCTATCATTAGGAAAGAGACTTTGATTAGAATCTTTTAGTCAAGTTTTGGAAAACATAAATGTTAAGATTATAGGGCAATCCTAAGTACTTTAAAGTTTAAGGCAGGAAATATTATAGTTTCCTAGATTGCTAAGGCACCCAAGCTAGCATATAAGGCACACATAAAGATGCAATCCTGGTTCTCTATAACAGCCTGATTATGCTCTGATACCAATCTATCACACCCCCAGTTAGGGCCTGGGCGAAATGTGACTTAATACCAAAATATACCAACATATTATGATAACGAGAACAATACTAAATGAGAAAATTAACTTTAATGAGCACGCATCGGAAAATGAAATGTCGTTACAAAGGAATAAAGTAAATGTTTAAATGCAATAGTAAAATATGAGATAATCTCTTGATCCTATGTCCAAGTAGCATCACATAAGCAGTAGATAAGTAAGCTTGAATCAAACAGCACCTGAGACAAAACATGCTAAAGTGTCAACCAAAAAGGTTGAGTGAAGTTCATACGTTTAACAAAAGTTTGACCGTTGTTTTAGACCACAAGATTTAGTTTGTAAAGTTGATCTCCCGCAGGATCTAAAGTTATGCCAAAGCGTGATATTTAGACTAAACGTTTAAGTTTGCCCCATGACAAGTTGTGTCTGTCCTTGTCGGTTTTAATTTCATTATCAAGTAATACAAAGACTTAGTCAAATGTATCGGGGACGTTACTCCCGATAGGCCTACCCCCAATAATTAAGCATGCAGCAGCAATTAAAAATATCACTGTAGGGACTTAGTCGGACATAGCCGGGTATAGCATAGTTTAACAGTTTGGTACTTGTGTCTAAAGTGTAAAAAGTAAAAACAACATGTGTCTCACCCCAAGTAAAGTAAATAAGTTTGCTAGTAATAAAGAGGGGCTATGAATTCACCTTAGTAAGTAGAGAGAGAGTTATTCCTCGGAATAGAGAGTTGAACGAGTGAGTAGAAAAGTCAACCTATTGACATGTAAGAGTAGTTAAGTGTTTTGCCCATGTTTGAGTTTAAGTATGTGTTTATGTATAGTTTGTTTCACTAAGTTTCTATTCCTAGTAAGTTTCTATTTTTAGAAAGTTTCCTATTTTTAGTAGGTTCCCTATTTTAGTAAGTTTCTATACTTAGAAAGTTTCTACCTAAAGAGTGTTTTCCATTTTAGGATACTTGTCGTATTAGATAAGCTTTCAATCACCATTTTCCCTTCGAATGGCCATTTCAGATCTAGGGGCTTGAGCTATAGGACCCTTTAAATCAGAAATCCAAACCCTCTGCCTAGAGTCTCGTAGAAACCATTCGTCAAGAAAGTTCGAAGGTCTATACATCTCTAATACATATCCCAAAAAGGTTTTTATGTGTTACAATATAAGTAGTAGGTTATAGGTGCTAATAATAGTAACTGTGTATACATGTTAATTAATAGTATAAGTAGTATTAGGGTTTTATTAATTAGGGTTAGTTAATTAGAGTAGTAATAAATAATTAGGGCTTAGTAATTAATGTCCCGGGGTTTAGGTTTAATTAATTAGGGTTTAAGAATTAGGGTTTTAATAAATTAGGGTTAGGTTTAGGGTTGCAATTAATGTAGTAATGATTAGGTAATGATTAGGGTTTAATAATTAAAGTGGTATTAATTAATTAGGGTTAGGTTTAATGAATTAGGGTATAACAACCCTCATATTTCCATGCCTGAATTGACTAATTTGACTATAGGGTTGTTATCCATACGTATATATAATTAAATTTGACATTGATCAAATATTTATTTTTAGTCGACACTTTTTGTTAACTAAAGTTTACACTAATTATATAAAATAACTTTAGTTAATATTAATGCGTATTATATTTAAAACTATATGTAACATAATTATTAATTAAATGATAAGTTATTTTAATCATTATATATATTTTTAGCTTATAAAAAATAAAAATAAAAAGAAATAAGATTTTTTTTATAAATTAAATAATGAGCCCATGAATTTTGACTAAATATTTTCAAAAACAAAAACTTATTAAAAACATTTTTAACATGTTTTTATTATTTTGTCAAAATTGGCACCTTTATTTTATTATTTTTTTCTTTTCACCAACCATTTTTTACCTATAAATACATGGCTCCTCATTCATTTTTTCTTGCCAAACACAAAAACTTAAGTTATTCTCTCAAAACCTTGAAGAAAATTTGAGGTACTTTCTATTTTTATTAATTTTTTTTCAATATTGTCATTTATATTTATATTTATTGTATATTCTTTGTAAAATTCGAAATTAATTATGTTTATATGTTATAATTAGTATTATAAGTGTTATGATGCATAAAAATAATTTTGATAATTTATGGAATATTATTTATAATTAAATACGAATTATGTAGTGTTTAAACGTAAAAACAATGTAAAATTCGTAATAAATACTTTTAACCAAAAATAAAATATATATAATTTTTTTCCGAGTTTTTAAAACTTATATAGATCTTAAAAAATTATAAAAATAATTACTTGGGTTGATTTGGTATTTATTATATAATTAAACTCTATTATTATGTAATTCGAAGGTAAATTAAGAATAAATATAAAATAATAAAAAATATTTTTTTATATATTTTTCTACAGGTTATTGGACTGATAGAAACTTATAAAAATTATAAAAATAATTATTTGGGTTTATTTAGTAATTATGTAGAATTAAAATTGTTTTGTGAATACATTAAGGGTAAAAACAAAAATAAATACAAAAATATAATAAAAACATTTTCTTAAATTTTTCTACTAATCTATATGATTAACTAAGACTATAAAAATTATGTATGTAATTTTTAGATATTTAATTTATTATTTAAACATTTTTGAATAATGTTCGATTAATAAAACACTATTATTTTTGAAGTAATTTGGGTATTTATTTAAAGGTAATTATATTTAATATATATAAGACATACTAAGGTATAATAACTAAATATTAAATAAAACTTAGGTTATATTATCACATATATAATTATTAAGTACATTAATAATTCGTTGTGTGTATACACCTAAAGTGAAGGTTAATCAAAGATAATGTATAATTCATGTGAACTTCATCGCTACTCACGGTCGTAAGTGAATGATGTCTAGGTTGCCATTTATGGGTAAGCTTGTGGATCTCGAATGCCATGACTTAGATTCTGGTCAAGAATCCTGGGCTCCCGGTTACATCTGGTCATTCCTGACTTATTTGATAGCAACGAAGTTTGAGTAGAGTTGTACAACATCTTGCTAAAGATTAACCCGAACTTTCTAAAATTGGAAAATTACTATTAGTGGAAACTTTCCATAAATAGTAACCTTCCGAAAATGGAAATTCTTTAGTGAACCATTACTATCAATATAGTACTATATACTATTGTCTGTTAGGCAATGTCTGATCATACGTTCTATCTCTAGGTTGAGATCTCGGTCACGTCCTTCCGTTCAATTCTTTCATGTGCTACTAAGGTGAACTTCATAGCCCCACTTTTTACTGTTTCATAACTGTTTTATAACTTTTGGGGTGAGACACATGCTTGCTTTATAACTGTTTTACGCTTAAACACAAGTACTAAATTGTTAACTATGCTGTCATGCTTTGATTCATGCTAAATCCCTACCGTAATATCGTCAATTGCTACGTTTAAATGCAAACTTAATTATTGTGAGTAGGCCTATTGAGAGTAACGTCTCTAACTATTCGACCGTTGGTCTTTGGTTACATAATAATGATTCCACGACACTGACAGTACAAGGTGTCATAGGGTAAACTTGTTTAGTAGCGATATTACAAACTGCAGCAACACTTTTAGATTGATATATCTATATTGATCAACTTTAAACTAAATCTTGTGCTCTAAAACTTTGGATATTATTTATAAACCTATGAATTTCACTCAACCTTTTTGCTTGACACTTTAAGCATGTTTTGTCTTAGGTGATGATTGAGCTAGCTGCTACTTGATTCTAGATGATTGATGTATGCTTTGCTGCTTGCATGGAGTCCATCATTTATATTTATCATGTTATTTAGACATTTCCCATTTACTGTACTCTTATGATGTAAAACTTTGAATAATGCTTCCGCTGTTTATTTAATAAATAAAACGTCTCATTTAGAGTCGTTCTCGTTTGTACAACTGTGATTTGATATAATTAGTCACAAATACCCTAGGCCCTATTTGGGGGTATGACAGATTGGTATCAGAGCAGGTTGTTGTAGAGAACCAGGATTGCATTTTATGTGTGCCTTATACAATTAGGTACCTTAGCAATGTAGGACTACAACTTCCTTTGACTATAGTACCTTTAATTGTTGCCTTAAACTGTTAAATGCTACACTATACTTTAGAAACTTTACTTATCTTAGAATGCCGAGCCAACCTAAGAACTCTGCTCACTTTTATATGTACTATTCAATTCCGCCACCACATTTAAATGCGACACCGTTCTCGACATTCCTATGTCATCTATCATAGTTTTGTGTATTACATATGTATTACATGAAATGTTATCCATGATTTTTGAAACTCCTATATTTGTTACTATTCATATTCAAATGTATATAACCTCCTTGTTATATCACGTACCTATATGCTTTATGCCTTTATGCATCGGTTTGTGAACCGGAAAATGTCATTGAGTTATCTCAAAGACATTATAATGTCATCACTACTCATATTCATTACTTTTAAATCTTTGATTTCTCGTTATTTTTTTATCATTGAATTTTCTTGACGGATGGCGTCTACGAAACTCTAGAATAGAAGGGTTTGGATTATCGATTTAAAGGATCCTATAGCTCAAGCCGTAGACCTGAATAGGCCATTACGAATTGAAAGTCTTTAATCGAAAGATTATCAGATTACATACTTATCATTTTATGATCTCGACACGTCATACTGCTATTATTGGAGTATAGACACATCAAATCTTATTATATCTTATCATATCTATCTTAATAGACTTTTTCTAAGACTTTTTCTAACACTTTTTCTAAATTTCCTCCGTAAATTACGGAAATCTTTTTGCTATATATACGTATATCAAGAAGACAAATATATCATTCAATATTCAACACTCATCTTATAACAAAAACCCTTATTCCGATAAGATAATATGGATTTCTCACTTGATTCCTTGAACTCCTCAAGCTCTAATGGCAGCGTAACCGGAATGAACCAACCAATTAGTCATCACCTTTTCTGGATGAATTGGGGGTGAGTTCGTAGTCTACTTAATCAATGGAGAAGTGAAGAAGGTGATCCTTTTCACCCACCACATTGCCCTATTGGCGAAGAACCTGAAGCACTTACTGGCGAACCCGTTCGGAACACTATTTTCACCCTCATTTCCAGGATATCCCGTCACGAATATATAATATCTAGAATTTCTGATCTTATTCATCCCCTTGTCCGAACCGCCAATCATCCCGGAATAATAGAAGAAGTCAACGAGCTTCGCGCTCGAGTAGTGGCTTTGGAAAATATGGTGCAAAACCTACGAGCACCAGTAGCAGCACCAGCAGCATAACCAGCACCACCAGTACCATCAGCATCACCGCCAACAGCATCAGCTTCACCAACAACAACATCTGCATTCCACGCCTCAACATCACACTCAGTACCTCAAACATTAACATCATACACCCCATAGATACCAAGGAATATTAGTAATAATGAGTTAAGATGTATTGACTCATTCTTCCTGAAGAATTATATATGTATACTTTATATATATATGGTTTGGAACAATAATAAATATTTTCGTACTAAGCTATTACGTGTGAATCCTAACTAGTAAATACTACTCGGTTAATTCATATCACTAATATGCTATGATGTACATCCTTCGTTAATGACTTAACAATCATTAATCACTGCTTCAGCACACTAAACTCCATTTTCATAATAAATCAAGTGTATTTTTCAAATACATGTTTGATTTTACACTTCCATTTTTGATGTACTCAAAACTTTCTAGAAAACATTATTCGTGCCTTGTGACTTTCACAAGAAATCCACGAGCACCAACATCATATACCGAGATATATCAATAACAATGAACGATGAATTATTGATTCATAACTTCATTAGCGAAATATTTTGCGACAATTATTAAATCTCTAAGGTTTTGGAGATTATTAATTCTCATTTCAACCGTAAATCAAATGAGTTTTAAATTATATTAACTCATTAAATTCATGATTACATCTGAAAGAAAATATATATGTACGTATATTTTCATAAAGATTGTAATTAAATATTCTGTTGTACAAACTGTTGACGGTGAAAATATTTTTACGGGTAGGTAATACCCGAGAAATATTTATATCTCACATTAATATGTTACACCGTACATTCTTCAATTCTGATTCAACAGTCATTAACTATACTACTTACATCCACATATGTATCCGTTCACTAAAGAACAACCATTTTCATACAAATTCAAATACATATTCTGATTTTGACATATCGGAATTTAAGTAAAACTTTAGCAAGTGTTATCTTCTTAAAGATCACTACATTCATGAATTATATTCATTCGTATTCTATGATGAATTATCACATCAAATCACCGAACTTACCATTCCTTACTTTTGAAAATCACAAACATTTCTTCGTCAACTGTTAGATCCATTGATGGATGCAACTTACGCTTAAACACTTCAAATTCAAAATTCTTCAAAACATCCTTTGAATCTTGACGATCACAATCAGCGTTTAATCATCTAAAAACGAAATTTTTTGAAACCATCTCGGATTGATAACCGATGATTCAAATATGGCTGCATTAAATGCAGAGGAAACAGAAAAATTGTAGATGGTCTTAAGGGCCAACAGTTTGATAATAAAGAATGGTACGTTGGAAAAGCTCAAAAAAAAATTTGGAACTGAAAAACGGATTGACCTAACCATGGAGGAGACCAAGGAAAAATACAAGGACAAAACCCTATATTCAAAGAATCCAGGTAATTCTGGATCCAATGAAATCTTTAGAGAATATCTTGCTCCGAAGTTATGTTAAAAGCTTGCGGAAAATTTTTCTTCATCAACCTTTGAACTTAGAAATTCCAAAATGTCGTTATAAATATCCTCTATATTTCTGAAGATATTTTCATAACGATTCTTGTCCACAATTAAGTGTCTCTTTGCGATATCTTTATAAAGGAAACTATTTTAGTTTCTATATTCAGTAAAATTCAAGTTTAAATTATAAATGTTTTGAAGAAATGTTGGAAATTGAAGCATGAGTTAGTATAATAAAATGACGTCAGGCCAACGTGATTATATTACAGTAAGTCATGCTAAATTTTTAATGGAAGATGATGATTCATAGACTTTATAATCATCATTTGCCATGTTACACGACTCTTACATTCTACTTAATCTCTAAACATATCAAGAACATATATTCTTGATAGTTCCATCCTCAGTAATTCTGGTAATTTACCAAATCAAATCGTGATATTACGCTTAGAACATTAGGTTCATTCGAAACTTCATACCTACAAATTCTGGACCATTACTCGCTTAACTTAGAGTCGAGAGCAGAATAAAAAGGTAAAGAGCTCCGACATATAATGGAAAATACAAAGCTCGATAACAACACAGAAATTACAAATTGAAAGGACCCATTCATATACATTATAAATGATTCACAATAGTTGATTACATCGCGAGGTATTTGACCTCTATATGATACATTTTACAAACATTGCATTCGTTTTTAAAAGACAAACTTTCTTTACAACGAAAGTTGACGGCATGCACACCATTTCATAATACATCCAACTATAATTGACATAATAATAATTTTGATGAACTCAATGACTCGAATGCAACGTCTTTCAAAATATGCAATGAATGACTCCAAGTAATATCCTTAAAATGAGCTAATGCACAGCGGAAGATTTCTTTAACACCTGAGAATAAACATGCTTTAAAGTGTCAACCAAAAGGTTGGTGAGTTCATAGGTTTATCATAACAATCATTTCAATATATTAATAGACCACAAGATTTTCGTTTATAAATATGTGTACACTCGCAAGTGTATAAAAGTATTCTATAAGTTGTAGGCACCCGGTAACAAGCCTTAACGTTCATGTTTTACCCTATGAAGTACAACAGATCAGGTGTGTTTAAAATAACCTCGAAGTACTAAAGCATCCCATAGTCAGGATGGGGTTTGTCAGGCCCAATAGATCTATCTTTAGGATTCGCGCCTACCGTACATAGACAAGTAGTTTAATGTTACCAAGCTAAGGGTATATTTCTGGTTTAAACCCACGTAGAATTAGTTTTAGTACTTGTGCCTATTTCGTAAAACATTTATAAAAACAGCGCATGTATTCTCAGTCCCAAAAATATATATAAAAGGGAGCAAATGAAACTCACCATACTGTATTTCGTAGTAAAAATACATATAACGTCATTTAACAAGTGCAAGGTTGGCCTCGGATTCACGAACCTATATTAATTATATATATTTATATGTTGGTCAATATTTGTCTAACAATTTTTGGTCAAGTCATAGTGTACCACAATCCTAATGCTCGAGACTAATATGCAAAAGTCAACAAAAGTCAACTTGACCCAAAATGACTTCTAAAATTTATACGTGTTTATTATATAACTTAACTATAGTCGTTTTATATATTTAAATATATTTATTAGATTTTATAATAATAAAAGTCATTTATTAATAAAAATTTATATTAACTTTTATATATAATATATACTTTTATATATCTTAAGTAGTAAAATTTATAAAGTTCACTTAATATCATAAAACTATAGTGGTAAGTATTATTAATGTAATTATATTACGCGTGGTGAAAAATATCTTTGTATCCCCTATTTATTTGATAAAATAATATTGATCATAATAATAATAAGTAAAAGTTGTATTATTTTGTAATAATAATTATTATTATTCTATAACAATATTTATATTTACTAAAAATGGTATTATGATAAAATGATAATACTAACATAATAGTAATAATGATATTTTATAATAACAATGATATTTCTATTAAAATAATAACGACGATAGTAATAATAATCATTTTAACAATAATACTAAAATTCAGTTGACTATAACTTCTAATCCGTTCATCGAAACCATTCGATATCTAAATGAAAAGTTCTTAATTTTTCGCTAGCTTTCCAATGACATGCATATCATATACCCTATCTCAGTAGCATATGTATCTAATTCAGGATTCAACAAACCTATCTAAGGACAATATCGAATGTACAAGCATGCATAATCCTATAAACTCGAGCACTAGTCAGGGATACATTATTGATATATAAAAGTTAAGTTATGAGTGCTCACGTATCAATATTGAGATTCAATATTGCAGGAAAGTACGTAGACGCAACGGAGATGATAAACACTAGATTGACCTCACGAGCATACCCATGAACCATACCCATCACCTCCATAGCTATAACCCATAATTTCCTTAGCTTCGACTCATTCAAAAAACTATTTTAAAATCACTCGGACATCACTCCGTCGTAATATTTTATGTATACTAATAATATCTTGAAATAATACAGAGCAAATATATATATATATATATATATATATATATATATATATATATATATATATATATATATATATATATATATATATATATATATATATATATATATATATAAATCGATTGAGAGAGTTTAGAGAAATATATTTTCAAGTTTCTATGAAATAATGAAACCTATTGAATTCTATTTATAATAGATTTTTGAATTATTAAAGTGAATTATTAAAGTATGAATTATTAAAGTGAATTATTAAAGTATGAATTATTAAAGTGAATTATTAAAGTATGAATTATTAAAGTGAATTATTAAAGTATGAATTATTAAAGTGAATTATTAAAGTATGAATTATTAAAGTGAATTATTAAAGTGTGAATTATTAAAGTATGAATTATTAAAGAGAATTATTAAAGTTAAAGTAATGTAAAGGTAAAGTAAAGGTAAAGTTAAAGTATAGTAAAAGTATAAAAACTATGTATGTATAATACGCGTATAAATATATATAATATTAATTTAAATCGTTATATATATTTAATGAAATAAAATATAAATATCGTTATATTTATTATACTGGTTAAGTAATGAGTTGTCAAAAGTGATTCTAGATATTTATAAAAGTTATATACGTTTTAATAATAAAGTTCTTTTTAAACTGAAAATGTTTTTGTACGTTTGAAAATAGATTAATAGAATATTATGGAAACCAATTTTGCACTAGCTTTTGTCTAACTTTCGTAAATGACACTTTTTATTTTTATTTATAAATAGCTTTATAAATTATTCCGAATATCGTTAAGAGGAATAGATTTTCTCAAATCATAGTGGACCTCTCAACAGAGACTTGTAATCATAATTCAATGTTTCTGATAATTCAATCATTTAATATATATTTTTTTTAATTTCGTCGATAATCATATTGAAACAAATACGTTCATATAAAGCATTATACGTTTAAATACTTTGTTTACATTTTTAATTTATAACATATACACATATACATACATATTCATATATGTTCATTTAATGGTTCGTGAATCATTGGAATTTGGTCGAGATTTAAATGAATGTATAAACATAGTTTAAAATCCTTAAGATTTAACTTAACACTTATCGTGTCAGAATAATATAAAGATAAAGTTTAAAATTAGTCAGAAATTTCTGGGTCGTCACAGTACCTACCCGTTAAAGAAATTTCGTCCCCAAAATTTGATAGAGGTCATTATGGCTAGCAATGAGAATGTTATTATGACTTAACGATTATGAAGTTTTATCATGTCTAAGAAGTATGGATAAAATGATACGATTACTCGAAGCGTATGAGGGAAGTTATTTTAAATGAAGGAAATAAGATTATAGTGATTCGTCATATCTTTTGACGTCATCACAATTGATCTCCGAATTTAAAGAAAATCTTTGTAATCTATGTTGGATTTGATGCTTCGGTGATTAAGGAGATTATGATTCTCTTCGAATTAATACGATAATCCATCTTGATTTCTCTGTCGGGTATTTCACTATAAATCCACCTCCTTCGTTTCCTTACAACTCACACCTTCTATTCTTTCTCCCTCAACTCATATTTTAATGTATTTGTCAATATGCTTCATCCAGTACTGATTCTCGATATACTCCTCACTTTCATATCTGCCATTCTTCTTTTTCATCTGCCTCCAGAAGAATCTATTTACTTCTACTATACTATCAGTTTTATAGTGTTTTTAGTTCTCCCGTGTCTTTATATTGCTATATGCATCGATATATACGGTTTATAATTTTTGGGTGGTTGTTGGATTTTATATCTTCCTTTATATTTCAAAGCCCCTGCTTTTGTCTTCTATAATCATTGACATCCATAGTTAATACTCCATTCTATTTGCTGCGATTTATACCCCAATTTCTATTTTGGAGTTTTGTCCTTTCGTTTCTTCTTCTTGCGATTAAGCAACGTTTGTAATGGTCCAGTATTCGCAGATATGAATTTCAGAATGAACATAGTTAATGTTCTAAGAAGGAAATGGTAATGGCACGATCTTGATTTGTTAATTTACCAGAATACCCTGAAAAGACCGAATCATCAAGAAAATATATTCTTGATATTTTTTAGAGAATAAATAGAATACAAGAGTCATGTAATATGGAACATGATGACGGCATGGTCTGTGAATCGTCATGTCCCATTAGAAACTCAGTATGACTTACTGTAATATAATCACGTTGATCAAGTGTCATTATATTATACTAACTCATGCTTCAGTTCCCAACACTACTTCAAAACATTCATAATTTGAACTCGAAAGTTTATAGAATATAGAAACTAATAGTTTCTTATATGATGTAACACTGATAGCGCAAAGAGATAAATGACTTCAGATAAGATTAGTTGTGAAAATATCTTCAGAAATATCGCGGATATTTATAATGAAAGATATGATAATATCTTAGAATTTCTAATATTGATGGATGATGATGAAGATTTGTCTGTAAAGGTTTAGAATAAAGAGTAAGGTATTCGTTAATGACTTTAGCAGGCACTGAATCATTTGGATTCTTTGAACGCAGATTTAGTCTTTGTGATTTGTCCACAGCCTCCTTCATAATCTGTTCAATCCGTTTTCCAGTTCCAAATCTTCTCTTTTTCTCAGCTTTACCACCTTACTATTCTTTGTCATCAAACTCTTTACTGTTAAGATCGTTTACAATTTTTGATACTTCGTCAGCATTTCAAGAACTAGTTTGCAGTTCAAAATATTTTTCAGAACTTCACATTCAAAGTATATAAGTCCAGGAGATAGACGTTTTACGTACACCTATAACTGTTGGCTTAGACATGCTGCGAGATTTCAAAATACTGGTTACTGTTTTTCGATGATTCGTATGACAATTCTCGTTACAAGATGCAAATGAGTAAATGATGTGATTTCAATAAATATAATGATTTTTAGAAAAGTCAAAGATAATTGAAGTTGTTGGTAAGTTTATTGCTAAGGTGGCGGGATATGAAAGGTCCCCAGTAACGATGACGAAAGGGCAACGTATCTATCGAGGTTATAATAAGACTAGTCCGACTGAAAATTCGAAGTTGACTTGCTAGAGCTGTGACAAAACTGTCTACTTTGAAAAGGAATTGAAAAGTCATTTTAGCTAATAAATGCCAAAGGGTCTGACACGGATACGCGTCGAACTATGACTTTGGCTTCGAGAGCTTTTTAGGTACATAAATGTGGGTAATATGTGGTTGGATCATCATTTTGATTGTTCATTGTTTGAAGTGTCTTCAAAAACTTCGGAGAGTTTGAACACAGTTTGTAATCGTTAATATACATATGATGTTCTAACACAGTTTTGAAGTTAAAGTATAGCTTTGAAAGATGTAGGAATCTAAGAGTGATGTCTTCTGTTAAATCATGACTTGGATTTTGATTTGTCAAAATCAGAATGCGTAATCAAATTTGGGTGAGAATGGTTGTTTTGATTACTATACAAGAATGTATATTGTTGTGAGATTTTGGGAGTGTAGTTGATGATTTGCTTAATCAGATTCGAAAAATGTAACATATTAATTGTGAATTTATATATCTCTCGGGTATTACCTACCCGTTAAAATTTTTTTTTCACAATTAATATTTTGTACAACAGAATTTTATTACAGTCTTTATGAAAATATATATGTGCATATTTTCTTCAGATGTAACATAGATTTAATGAGTTAATATTAAATTAAACTCATTTGATTTACGGTTGAAACTACAACTGAATAATCCCTAAAGACTTTAGAAATTACATAACTTTTACGGAGTATTTATTCAATAAAATTGAAATTATGAATTAATACTTCGTTATTTGTTGGTGTTTGTAACCCTTGCACCATATTCTCTAAAGCCACTACTCGAGCGCGAAGCGCGTTGACTTCTTCTATTACACCGGGGTGATTGTCGGTTCGAACGAGCGGATAAATAAAATCTAGAATTTGATGTAGTATATAATCGTGACGAGATACTCTGGAAATGAGAGAGAAAATGGTGTTTCGGACCGGTTCGCCGGTAAGTGCTTCAGGTTCATCGCCAAGAGGGCAATGTGGTGGATGGAAGGGATCACGTTCTTCTTGTCTCCAATTATTGAGGAGGCTACGAACCTATCCCCAATTCATCCAGAATAGATGATGGCTAATTGGTTGATCCATTCCGGTCACACTGCTTTCGGAGCTTGAGTGGGATTCCATATCGGAATTCGAGGGACTTGAACTAATGACGAATTCCATTTCGTTCGATTGAATAAAGGATTTTTTGATATGAAATGGTTTTTTTGGCTATCGGGTGGTATTCTAATTACATAGAATATCTATATATATAGTGCAAAAGATTTCATAGATTACGGAGGAATTTACGGGATATGTCAGGCAAAGTTTACAGTAACAGATACGCTAAGATATGGATTAGCAGATACGCTAAAATATGAATTTTGTCTATACACTATTCATGCAATCAATGTAGTAAGATGTGTCTAGACTAAGAATGATAAGCAGGCAATTTCCGACAAAAAAGATAAGCAAAACTTTTGACATGCAGACACGGTCGAAGTCCAGGCTCACTAATGCATCCTAACGACTATCAGTTAGACACACTAATGCAGACCTGGTTCGCTAAGACCACCGCTCTGATACCAACTGAAAGGACCCGTTCATATACATTATAAACGATTCACAATAGTTGATTACATCGCGAGGTATTTGACCTCTATATGATACATTTTACAAACATTGCATTCGTTTTTAAAAGACAAACTTTCTTTACAACGAAAGTTGATGGCATGCACACCATTTCATAATACATCCAACTATAATTGACATAATAATAATTTTGATGAACTCAATGACTCGAATGCAACGTCTTTCAAAATATGCAATGAATGACTCCAAGTAATATCCTTAAAATGAGCTAATGCACAGCGGAAGATTTCTTTAACACCTGAGAATAAACATGCTTTAAAGTGTCAACCAAAAGGTTGGTGAGTTCATAGGTTTATCATAACAATCATTTCAATATATTAATAGACCACAAGATTTTCGTTTATAAATATATGTACACTCGCAAGTGTATAAAAGTATTCTATAAGTTGTAGGCACCCGGTAACAAGCCTTAACGTTCATGTTTTACCCTATGAAGTACACCAGATTAGGTGTGTTTAAAATAACCTCGAAGTACTAAAGCATCCCATAGTCAGGATGGGGTTTGTCAGGCCCAATAGATCTATCTTTAGGATTCGCGCCTACCGTACATAGACAAGTAGTTTAATGTTACCAAGCTAAGGGTATATTTCTGGTTTAAACCCACGTAGAATTAGTTTTAGTACTTGTGCCTATTTCGTAAAACATTTATAAAAACAGCGCATGTATTCTCAGTCCCAAAAATATATATAAAAGGGAGCAAATGAAACTCACCATACTGTATTTCGTAGTAAAAATACATATAACGTCATTTAACAAGTGCAAGGTTGGCCTCGGATTCACGAACCTATATTAATTATATATATTTATATGTTGGTCAATATTTGTCTAACAATTTTTGGTCAAGTCATAGTGTACCACAATCCTAATGCTCGAGACTAATATGCAAAAGTCAACAAAAGTCAACTTGACCCAAAATGACTTCTAAAATTTATACGTGTTTATTATATAACTTAACTATAGTCGTTTTATATATTTAAATATATTTATTAGATTTTATAATAATAAAAGTCATTTATTAATAAAAATTTATATTAACTTTTATATATAATATATACTTTTATATATCTTAAGTAGTAATTTATAAAGTTCACTTAATATCATAAAACTATAGTGGTAAGTATTATTAATGTAATTATATTACGCGTGGTGAAAAATATCTTTGTATCCCCTATTTATTTGATAAAATAATATTGATCATAATAATAATAAGTAAAAGTTGTATTATTTTGTAATAATAATTATTATTATTCTATAACAATATTTATATTTACTAAAAATGGTATTATGATAAAATGATAATACTAACATAATAGTAATAATGATATTTTATAATAACAATGATATTTCTATTAAAATAATAACGACGATAGTAATAATAATCATTTTAACAATAATACTAAAATTCAGTTGACTATAACTTCTAATCCGTTCATCGAAACCATTCGATATCTAAATGAAAAGTTCTTAATTTTTCGCTAGCTTTCCAATGACATGCATATCATATACCCTATCTCGATAGCATATGTATCTAATTCAGGATTCAACAAACCTATCTAAGGACAATATCGAATGTACAAGCATGCATAATCCTATATACTCGAGCACTAGTCAGGGATACACTATTGATATATAAAAGTTAAGTTATGAGTGCTCACGTATCAATATTGAGATTCAATATTGCAGGAAAGTACGTAGACACAACGGAGATGATAAACACTAGATTGACCTCACGAGCATACCCATGAACCATACCCATCACCTCCATAGCTATAACCCATAATTTCCTTAGCTTCAACTCATTCAAAAAACTATTTTAAAATCACTCGGACATCACTCCGTCGTAATATTTTATGTATACTAATAATATCTTGAAATAATACAGAGCAAATATATATATATATATATATATATATATATATATATATATATATATATATATATATATATATGTGTGTGTGTGTGTGTGTGTGTGTGTGTGTGTGTGTGTGTAAATCGATTGAGAGAGTTTAGAGAAATATATTTTCAAGTTTCTATGAAATAATGAAACCTATTGAATTCTATTTATAATAAATTTTTGAATTATTAAAGTGAATTATTAAAGTATGAATTATTAAAGTGAATTATTAAATTATGAATTATTAAAGTGAATTATTAAAGTATGAATTATTAAAGTGAATTATTAAAGTATGAATTATTAAAGTGAATTATTAAAGTATGAATTATTAAAGTGAATTATTAAAGTATGAATTATTAAAGTGAATTATTAAAGTTAAAGTAAAGTAAAAGTAAAGTAAAGTTAAAGTATAGTAAAAGTATAAAAACTATGTATGTATAATACGCGTATAAATATATATAATATTAATTTAAATCGTTATATATATTTAATGAAATAAAATATAAATATCGTTATATTTATTATACTGGTTAAGTAATGAGTTGTCAAAAGTGATTCTAGATATTTATAAAAGTTATATACGTTTTAATAATAAAGTTCTTTTTAAACTAAAAATGTTTTTGTACGTTTGAAAATAGATTAATAGAATATTATGGAAACCAATTTTTCACTAGCTTTTGTCTAACTTTTGTAAATGACACTTTTTATTTTTATTTATAAATAGCTTTACAAATTATTTCGAATATCGTTAAGAGGAATAGATTTTCTCAAATCATAGTGGACCTCTCAACAGAGACTTGTAATCATAATTCAATGTTTCTGATAATTCAATCATTTAATATTTTTTTTTTTTAATTTCGTCGATAATCATATTGAAACAAATACGTTCATATAAAGCATTATACGTTTAAATACTTTGTTGACATTTTCAATTTATAACATATACACATATACATACATATTCATATATGTTCATTTAATGGTTCGTGAATCATTGGAATTTGGCCGAGGTTTAAATGAATGTATAAACATAGTTTAAAATCCTTGAGATTTAACTTAACAAACATTGCTTATCGTGTCAGAATAATATAAAGATAAAGTTTAAATTTAGTCAGAAATTTCTGGGTCGTCACACAAATCGTGTATATCAATGCGTATAGCAACATAAAGACACGGGAGAATTAAAAACACTATAACCCCAAGAGCATAGTAGAAGTAAACAGATTCCTCTGGTGGTAAAAGAAAAAGAAGCATGACTGCATATATGGTCAATATAATAACAAGTATCAATACGGGATTGAGCATATTAACAAATCTTTTGGGAAGTATGAATCTAGGAAGAAAGTATAGAAGTGGTGAAGATAATGAAACGGAAGAAGCTAATTTATAGCAAAATTTCCAAACACAGCAATCGAGGCAATTCACCGCATTTAATCAAAGAAATCCCAAAATTCCGTAAATACCGGAGAATCAAATCTTATAGATTACGAAGATTTCCTTTAATCCCTTAAATTCCGAAAATCAATCGTGACTACGTCAAAAGTTAAGGTGAACATTTAATTTTCTCATTCGCTCTTTTAAGATAACTTCATTTATACTCTTCCTATAATCGAATCGTTTTATCCATATTACCCAATATTGATAAAACAATATTTTCAACTCATATTCATCATTCTTGTTGTAAAGAATGACAATCTCTATCAAATTTCACGACTATGATTTTCATGAACTCCTCTCTATTTTGTCTACCCTAGCGTGGTGGCATAAACGCTCAAGGTTTAAATGAGCTCGATATTATTCATAACACATTTTATAAATCCAATTTACTGAAATGACTTGTATAACATCATCATTTTGAATGATCTCCGCATTAATAATAAAATGCACTTCGTAGAAGAACTTGTAGAAATTATGGTTTGTATGATTTTAATTCTTGAAACAGAACAATATTCTATCCGTTGGAATTCACGCAAGGCCCCGAGCATACCTGGGAACGTGAAAACCAAATAAAACGTAAATATCCTCGTCTATGTACGAACAACACCGATTAATGGCAACAACTAAATTTCGGGACGAAATTTCTTTTAACGGGTAGGTACTATAACAAGCCTCATATTTCCATGCCTGAATTGACTAATTTGACTATAGGGTTGTTATCCATACGTAATATATAATTAAATTTGACATTGATCAAATATTTATTTTTAGTCGACACTTTTTGTTAACTAAAGTTTACACTAATTATATAAAATAACTTTAGTTAATATTAATGCGTATTATATTTAAAACTATATGTAACATAATTATTAATTAAATGATAAGTTATTTTAATCATTATATATATTTTTAGCTTATAAAAAAATAAAAATAAAAAGAAATAAGTTTTTTTTTATAAATTAAATAATGAGCCCATGAATTTTGACTAAATATTTTCAAAAACAAAAACTTATTAAAAACATTTTTAACATGTTTTTATTATTTTGTCAAAATTGGCACCTTTATTTTATTATTTTTTTCTTTTCACCAACCATTTTTTACCTATAAATACATGGCTCCACATTCATTTTTTCTTGCCAAACACAAAAACTTAAGTTATTCTCTCAAAACCTTGATGAAAATTTGAGGTACTTTCTATTTTTATTAATTTTTTTTCAATATTGTCATTTATATTTATATTTATTGTATATTCTTTGTAAAATTCGAAATTAATTATGTTTATATGTTATAATTAGTATTATAAGTGTTATGATGCATAAAAATAATTTTGATAATTTATGGAATATTATTTATAATTAAATACGAATTATGTAGTGTTTAAACGTAAAAACAATGTAAAATTCGTAATAAATACTTTTAAATAAAAATAAAATATATATAATTTTTTTCTGAGTTTTTAAAACTTATATAGATCTGAAAAAATTATAAAAATAATTACTTGGGTCGAATTGGTATTTATTATATAATTAAACTCTATTATTATGTAATTCGAAGGTAAATTAAGAATAAATATAAAATAATAAAAATATTTTTTTATATATTTTTCTACAGGTTATTAGACTGATAGAAACTTATAAAAATTATAAAAATAATTATTTGGGTTTATTTAGTAATTATGTAGAATTAAAATTGTTTTGTGAATACATTAAGGGTAAAAACAAAAATAAATACAAAAATATAATAAAAACATTTTCTTAAATTTTTCTACTAATCTATATGATTAACTAAGACTATAAAAATTATGTATGTAATTTTTAGATATTTAATTTATTATTTAGACATTTTTGAATAATGTTCGATTAATAAAACACTATTATTTTTGAAGTAATTTAGGTATTTATTTAAAGGTAATTATATTTAATATATATAAGACATACTAAGGTATAATAACTAAATATTAAATAAAACTTAGGTTATATTATCACATATATAATTATTAAGTACATTAATAATTCGTTGTGTGTATACACCTAAAGTGAAGGTTAATCAAAGATAATGTATAATTCATGTGAACTTCATCGCTACTCACGGTCGTAAGTGAATGATGTCTAGGTTGCCATTTATGGGTAAGCTTATGGATCTCGAATGCCATGACTTAGATTCTGGTCAAGAATCCTGGGCCCCCGGTTACATCTGATCATTTCTGACTTATTTGATAGCAACGAAGTTTGAGTAGAGTTGTACAACATCTTGCTAAAGATTAACCCGAACTTTCTAAAATTAGAAAATTACTATTAGTGGAAACTTTCCATAAATAGTAACCTTCCAAAAATGGAAATTCTTTAGTGAACCATTACTATCAATATAGTACTATATACTATTGTCTGTTAGGCAATGTCTGATCATACGTTCTATCTCTAGGTTGAGATCTCGGTCACGTCCTTCCGTTAAATTCTTTCGTGTGCTACTAAGGTGAACTTCATAGCCCCACTTTTTACTGTTTCATAACTGTTTTATAACTTTTGGGGTGAGACACATGCTTGCTTTATAACTGTTTTACGCTTAGACACAAGTACTAAATTGTTAACTATGCTGTCATGCTTTGATTCATGCTAAATCCCTACCGTAATATCGTCAATTGCTACGTTTAAATGCAAACTTAATTATTGTGAGTAGGCCTATTGAGAGTAACGTCTCTAACTATTCAACCGTTGGTCTTTGGTTACATAATAATGATTCCACGACACTGACAGTACAAGGTGTCATAGGGTAAACTTGTTTAGTAGCGATATTACAAACTGCAGCAACACTTTTAGATTGATATATCTGTATTGATCAACTTTAAACTAAATCTTGTGCTCTAAAACTTTGGATATTATTTATAAACCAATGAATTTCACTCAACCTTTTTGGTTGACACTTTAAGCATGTTTTGTCTCAGGTGATGATTGAGCTAGCTGCTACTTGCTTCTAGATGATTGATGTATGCTTTGCTGCTTGCATGGAGTCCATCATTCATATTTATCATGTTATTTAGACATTTCCCATTTACTGTACTCTTATGATGTAAAACTTTGAATAATGCTTCCGCTGTTTATTTAATAAATAAAACGTCTCATTTAGAGTCGTTCTCGTTTGTACAACTGTGATTTGATATAATTAGTCACAAATACCCTAGGCCCTATTTGGGGGTATGACATAGGGTTTAATAATTAATTAGGTTTTTAATAAAACTAGGGTTTTGATTAAAGTAGTATAATTCAAATTTGGGTTTAGGGTTTTAGTGTATATATGTATATGATATCGTGTGTATATATATATGTATACAAAAATTTATTTTCTACATGTATATATATGTATGTCGATTTATATGTATGTATATATAAGTTTATTTTGTTTCCTTAATTAACCACTAACAAATCTCCTAATTGTATCTAGGGTTTTAAAGATCAAAGTTTCTTCCCCCCCCCCCCTTTTTTTAGTCGACATGTATATGTATATGTATATATTTATATATATTTTTTTACATGTAAAGATCTAGGTGTTTATGTAATTACTTGTGTATAACATGTTTATAATATGCATACGAATTAACAAAGATCAAAGTTTATGAAAATAGTTTAGGGTTTATGTTGTACCTTTGAAGATCCAAGAAGATTAACAAAGAAAAGAAGAACTTGATGAAGATGGAAGATCAAAGCCTTGAATATCTTGAAGAACACCTTGAAGATTCTTGAAGATTACGAAGAACGCGAAGAACACTTGAAGATTACTTGGAAACCCTCAAGGATTTCGATGGGTGGTGGTGGATTTCGGTTTTTGGCCGAAATTTAGAGAGGGAGAGAGAGAGAGATTTGAGAGTGAGATTTGATTGTGATTTGGTACATGGAATGGTTTAGCCTAGGTCCCTATTTATAGGAGGGTTAGGAATATTCTAGAATTAGGGTTTTATAAGGAATTACTTAGGGAACAAGTTAGACTTGGAGAAGGGGTTAGGAGGGCTCATTAGGGCCGAAAATTAGAGGGGTAAAAGGGGTATTTTACCCTTCAGAATCGGCTAGGGTTTTTGTGGGTTAGGGTTTACATTTTTCACTTAAGTCCTTGTACTTTAATTTAGCTTAATAAACCCTTAATTATTCAAGTTTATTTATTTTAATTACACAAGTCTTTATAGTTATTTATTTACTCACAAAAGTTTATTAACTTATTATTTTTATTAACTTGTACAAAGTGAATTATCGTATTTATAATTCTTAACGCTTAACTTTTATAGATTAAAGTTTAATTATTAAGTTTAATTATTTTATTGGGCATTTAATAAGGAAAAGTATTGAATGGAAAAATGAGAAATATAGAATGGAAAAATGAGAGTTGTTATAATTAATTAGGGGTTTCAACTTACTAGCCGCAATATTCATGTTATAGGCTTATAGCCATATATTGGTTTGTTATTTTTTTGAAAAGCCATATCGACAACAAGTGCTCTCATTTTTCACCCACACACGCTTTTGGAGGAAAACCAACTCGCGACGATGTTGTTAGTACCATCGAATATTGGGAAACCCTCAAAGACCTTTTTAAATCGCATTGATGTTGACAGTACCATCAAATGTTGAAAACTCCTGCATGGAGTGCATGGAGTGAGAACCGAACCTGGTGATCGAGCATTGAATAATCGGGTCGGGTTCGGTCCATGCTTGACATAAATGAAGGGGGATTTAAGGTTCAATTGGGTTTAACTCTCCGGTCCGGAGTACCATGAATAACCCCTCACGAGATGATGATCTCTGTAGGGGTGGTTAAACATAGACCCACCATCGACGAGTTATCCGGTTAGTGATGGCTCGTGCAAGAAATAAGGTTTATGTTCATAGAACGTTACCTGTAGATCGAGAGTATCTAGTGATATGCTGTGAATCCGGTAGTGCGGGTTGAGAGGGCGCTATATAGATAGCGCAGTTAGTCCGTACGTGGGTACTAAAAATAGTATGTGTGTAACTTCTCAAAAATGAACTTCTTTGCCTTGTGATTCGAGTCCGTTATTTATAGCTACAGTGCCATTTTCTTATTGGAGCCACGTGTTCCACGGTGCTTTCTTGTCTGTACTACCTGGTCGTTCGGTGGAGGGGATCAGGGAACAATATTGTTACTCTTTGTTAGATGTCGGTCCTTTTACAGAGATCGTGGTAAGTACAGGATACATCATCTTCATGTAGCACTCTATCCTAACCTGGCGTACACTAGCGCACATTTACTTGCGCCTGAAGTGCCAGGGCACGAGGAATATGCACATATGGTGCAAGTGTGATGCGCAACACGAGCCAATCGGGTATGCGTATCATTACCTGGGTTGGCAGTAGTGCAGTACCCCAAGTTAGATCCCACTACCCCCATATCACTCAAGCCAAGTTTCGGCGGTTTGTTTGGTTTTGATTGTTGGTTGCGGTTAAATGAGATTTTAATTTTTGAGTTCCTGTTGGATGTTTTTATGTGTTCTGGGAGAAGATATGTTTTAGGAGAAGGGAGAAGAAGCAAAGGGGTGGAAAAGAAGATGTAATATGTAAAATGTCAAAAATACCCTCACATGTCTACACATGATTTGACTTAACAGAAATTTTTAACGATCGTCGGTCGGAGGGACGATCTGTACAAAATATGAAAACCACGGGGACAAGCAGTGAAAAAAGTTTAGGAATTAGGAGTGTAATTTCATACAAAGCATATAGAAGAGACGTGTAATTTGTCAATAAAATGACAATATCTGCAGCTCAAATCAAATTCATAATAATATTTTGGAATTCCAAAATGAAAACCCAACCACGTAATCTTCCCTATAAATTCAAAACAAAACAATTCATACAAATAAAATAAACCATCATTTCTCAAACAACACAAATCCTTCAATTTAGCTTAGGGTTATTAATCATTCAAAAAAACAATGACTACAAATTAAAATCAAATGCTGAAGTGATGAAAGATTACAAAGAAAACCTAAAGCTACCAAATCCACCTTTAGAACTTCAAAGTCGGTCTCCAGTTCATTTCGGCGGCATCAGAGCGTCGATGTACCTCGCGGCGGAGATCCGATGACGGTGCTGGTGGAGAAGTGGTGTGTTACGATCCTACATCGCCCAAGTATGGGATTGAGTGATCGCTTATAAGTTAAGGTGTTCTCTCCTCCTACAAGCTAGCTTTTGGGAGTGAGTTCTTTACTTGGGCTTATGGCTAGCCTGAGCTCACCTCCGGTTCATCCCACAGTGAGAATTAGGGCCTTCTCCGGTTCGTCCCTCGAAGACCATGATAATTGGTAGCCTCATCTTTGGGACCCGACACCTCGGAGTGGTATGGAGTGGTGGCTTGAACCCGAGAAAAGGGTGCCAACCGTGACCAACATAGCCGTGACCATAGCCGTGACCAACGAGGTCTTGGAGTGGTGGCCTATAGAGTGGTGGCTTGGACTCGAAGAAAGGGTGCCAACCGTGAGTTCGTGATCAACGAGGATGTGAACTTTTTAAGGATGGGGTATTGTTACAATTCAACATTGCCCTAGTATGGGACTGCGTGATTGCTTATAAGTCAAGGTGTTCCCTCCTCCTTCAAGCTATGTTTTGGGAGTGAGTTCTACATTTGGGCTTATGTCTAGTTCGAGCTCACCTCCAGTTCGTCCCAGGGTGAGAATCCGGGTATTCTCTGTTTCGTCCCAGGAAGACCTTGACACGATGGAAGGTGTACTTCGAGGCGAAGCTTTGACGCCATTCACCACCACTGCAAACCCTCTGTTTTTTCCATACCCAGATCATCTTGTTGATGGTCAATTTGTTGCTTTAGATGAAATTAAATTAATGGTTTTATTTTGATAAAGATGATAAGATGATATTGCTTGTTTTTTTAAATAAATAAAATGGAGTACAACAACGAAAAAGACCTAGAAGCTGTGGATGAAACTGAAAAGAGTGATTAATTAAAATGAGTTGTAATTATAATAGGTTTATATAGATATTTTTATAGTAAGGCCTCCTATTCTTGTAAGTTTTATACTTTTATGAATTTCCGAAGTTAGGCCAAGGTTATGTCTAGTTTTTCGAAAACAATTCTTTGTACTTGTTTATGTTTTACTTAATTTGCTAGTGATTAAAGGTTATTAGCTCCTTACCACTTTGATGATATGAGGTTGAGGGGATGGCAACGGACATCCGATCCAATGGACATCCACCCGCCCCGATCCATTATAATGGATATGGATAGACTAAATGGATGAATATTGGATATGGATATGGATATGGATGTTTAGTGGATCGGATATGGATGACAATTTGTAATCCATGGATATACCCGTTTCACCCGATATATATAATTAATTATAAATATATATACTATAGATGTATCATAACACACGTAACTTAAGATACTTTCATAGCCTTCATTCTTCGTTCTAACTTTTAGTTTTGATTGAAAGTTCACTTTTGTTGATAAACGATTTTAGCTTATTAAGTTTGATCAACACTTTTAAGCTTTGATAGTCTGTTACATGTCAAATAGAACCATGTCAAATGAAAGTAATTACTTGATTCACACCATTCTGATATATGTTTCCATTCATCATGTACAAATCTAGTCTGTTACATGTTAAAACCTCTTTAGATTTTGAGTTTGATGCCAAATCCTTATATTTAGCAACCCGATGACACATTTAAAAGTTAATATGTAGTATATATTTATTTATGGATATGGATAATATCCATTAACCCGGTTCATCCACGGATATGGATATGGATGGATGAAAATGAAATTAAATGGATACGGATATGGATATGGATGTAAAAAAATAAATGGATATGGATGTGGATATGGCATCACCCGATCCATATCCGATCCATTGCCATCCCTCACTTGAGGAGCAACGTGGATGAATATATTTAGATAGCTGGTTAAAGATTTATTTTCTATATTGAAATTTTCAGTTTGTTTATTTGCAATTACTTATATAAATCACTTAGCCATTCAAGATTAATTTCTACATTTGTAATTGATACAATTGTTACGGCTCAAGTTATTGAGTCGACAACAAGCGTCAATTTATTGGCGTCTTGACTGACTCTTAGAGCCTAAATTAAATTTCAGGCAGGATTTAAAACCCATGGGAATTTGATTTTACCACTTTCATGGCGTCTCAATTTAATTTTTTTAAAATTTTTTTCCTACTTATTGGCCGGAGGTTCACTCGGAAGCAATCTCTCTATCCGTCGAATAGAGAGAGAGATGACTTTCTCTACTTTTGAGAGTGTTTTCACTATGGGTGGAGAAATGACTTGTCTTTATTCTCGAATAGGGGAAGGATTGTCTACATCTCACCTCCCCCATACACCACTTATGTGGTATTGGGTTTTGTTGTTGTTGTTGTTGTTATTGTTGTTGTTGTTGTTGTTGTAATTGATACAATTGTCATGTCAAATGAGAATATAATCACACAGCCTGAATTGTTGATGGATACAAGTCATGGTTATGATACCTGCTATGTCTCATTTTGAAGGTTTGTTTGGTGCCCTAAATTCAGTCAAGGATGTACCTTAAATGGATGGCTTAGGTCCATTACCACTCCTATTATAATAGCTTTCAATAACCAGGTCACATGCTTCATGTTTATATGGTTATGCAACATACATGTGTGCCATTGTAGTAGGTTTAATTAAGTTATTTAGTTGGTAATGAAGCTTGAAATGCCAAGGAATATGAATGTAGATAAAAGCAAAAATCAGGATAAAGTGGTCCCAGAATTTGTTATTTTCTGTTTGTATTCTATTGGTTGAAGATGGTTGTACTACGGAACCTCTTGTGATTTTCAGCTTCTTTTTTCTTTTCTTTTTTTATTTTTTCTTTTTTTTTGTCTAGTGAATAGAAGGTTCTAGAATCTAGAATTGACTCCTCTATAAAAGAAGAATGCTGGAATATATTGAGGCAGATTTGATGAATATGAATATTATGGAGTTTAAGCTCTATTTACCTTAAATATTCATTTTTCTTTATAGGTCTTTTGATCTTGGTGGTTTGAAGCATTTCCTTAATGTTTAATCTTGGTGTATTAACATCCTTCAGAGATTAAAGTGGTGGATTCTTTTATCTGTTTACTGTTTTATTCCTAAAACTCAGCAAGTTTCAATTTTCGTAGTGTTCTTGCATCAGCTTAACAAATTAGTCCAGCTTCTTTACAATATTTACAATCTGGTTTTTCAATTAATTTAGCATCAGTAATGGTGAATTGTTTTGTCATGCAGGAGATTTATCATGTGGGTGCAAGTGGGTAGTTGGTAGAGTTAGTAAGCAAAGAGGTATGTGCAAACTGGTAGAAAATGTTTTGATATTAGCACTCTAATTCATAATTAATGGAACATTATTCTTGCCTTTTTTTAGGTGGTTACATTTGTATTTTACAGGAAAATTTGTGACTTGATGGGTATATTAAAACTTAAAGTATAGATAAAAAAGTTTTCATACTTGAAAGTTTCGTTTAAAAGAGTTTTATATGTACTCTTTGGTAGGTTTTCATATTTGGCCTTCTCTTTTGTCATCATATCATAATTTTGAACTTTCAATTATCATATGAAGGATAATACTTTTTCTGTAATAATTTGAGTTGAAGTTAAGCTGTCAAGTGGAATGCTTCTGCTGAAGGAAACTTCGGTAACTAATTATCGTCATTGCTGAGAAAGGTACATAGTTCTAAATTGACTGGTATTGAAATCAGCTAAGAAAATAATAGAGATAAATTTATTTGAAGTCATTGTATTACTGTATTGTATATCTTGATGTACAAGAAATAGGCATTTAAAATGAAACTTAAATACTGGTTATATGAGATATGATATTACCAAACACCAATAAAGTTATCATTTGTTTTCTGTATATGATTTTGTTTTCAATGCTAACGCCGGTCTTCTGGGTTCGGGGGTCGCTATGGGTGAAGGAAGATTTTCCAACAAGGTGAGGATGGATGGACATGGAAAGTGCGCAATACTTCTTCGAAAGACATTCTTTTTCCAAATCCATTCAGCGCTGAAAAATCTAAGGTATCGACATCATTTTTCGTTGCCAATATCCCTTATCGTGTGGGTAATAGAGGTTTGTAGTTACTATGTGAACCATATGGGATTATTGTGGATGCGTTTATCCCGAAGAAAACACGACAAGTATGGTAAGTGATTCGGATTTGTTCGGTTTGTGGAGGTTATGATCCTGAACGTTTTGCTAGGGCTCTATCATTAATATGGGTGGATAATAGTCTTTTATTCGTATTTGTTGCCAAGTTCCAACGCGGAGATGTTCGTTCAAGACTATAGAGCCACCACCTCTTAGGGTTACTAAGCAGCCTGAGATTTTAGTTGATCACAGACCATCTTCGTATGCTTCTTTTTTTAAACATCCGGTTCCCAAATTTGTGGATTTAGCTTCATCGATCAAAAAACATTGCACGTTACTTGAAGATGGCGTAGTTCAGTTGTCGAATCCAATGGAGGTGTTGTTGGTAAAGCTGAAGGATGTGGTCACTATGGAGGGTATGCACACGTTGTGTAAAGTAGAGGGTTTTAGGGATATCACTATTCACCATGCAGCCCTGGGTTTGGATACATACTATTTATGTCGAGGAATGTAATGCTTTCAAACGTAACGTGCAGATGAAATCTCTTTATGTTGCTAGTAAGCCTTTATCTAAAAACTTGTAGTGGATGAGCAAATGGCATGGATCGAGATAGCGGGTGCCTTTAAGAAGGTGGCTGGGTTGGTTCATGTTCTTGTGGACACGTTGAGTATTGGTAGATTGTGTGTGGCGGCTAAATATGAAAATGTTATTACAAAAGAGGCTTTTGTGTCGATTCTTGGATCGAATTATGATGTTTGTACTCCCGAGACTGGATCATGGAAATATAATTTTGATAATTCAGATGAGGATTCGGAGGAGAGTGAGTCTAGTTTGAATTCTTTTGGTAGTTGCAAAGATACTGTCAAGATGTTCTTGTACCTTTGGGTAATAAAGATGTGCATAGGGAAGCAACAAATAGTAAAACATTTATGTGGAGTATTTAGCGGAAGATTTATATGAAAGTGTTTAAATGAATAATGGCGGATTGAATCGGGAGATCCCTTGTAAGTAATGAATCAGAGTTTAATACTCATCCTAATAGGGATTATGGCCATTTCTGATCATGTACATAGGAGTGGATTTTCGTGGTTTTGTGAGTTTGATAAACTACGTGTTGTTGGTATTAAGTTAGGTTACGATAAAAAGGTGTGTGATGATATATGCTCGGATATAACTAGTAGGGGTGATCATGGTTGATAAGTAAATGTGTTGTCGTTAAACATTTACGGGAGCAAAAAGATGAGAAAACGTGATTGGGTCAAGGAACTTTGTTTTTCAAACAATGTTAACTTTCTAACAAGTATATTAAATTCAGATATTATTTGACCCTGTTGTGGATCTTAGGTTTGCCCAATTTTGTTATAGTGAATAAATCATAGTGACATTTAGCCCATTTTGCTGCCATTTTAAAGATGTTAATGTTTTGAGTAATTAGGTACTAGAGTATTATGTGGGAAATTGCAGAATTAGTGTAGATGTATGTGTGTGTGTTTGGTCACGACTGTTGCTAAATCCTGTTTGCTCATGGCTACTGATAAACCTGAACTTGACCCTGTAATGATTGACCCTGTAAGGAATGGTTCGATTATATTGTAGTTACACCTGTATCAAGTTATTTTAAATTTTAAAAACTAATGTATTCACAGGTCAATAAACTAGTTTAATAAAAGACACCGAAATAGTATACCTTATTATTACAATTTACCCCGATTAGATTTTCACAAAAACAATTAAAAACTCGTTATTCTGGTACATCTGAATTGCTAATGAAACTTACAATTTCCTGAGTAGAATGCACCAAACCTAAACTTGTTTGAACAGACAACAGATCCTCCTTCACTTTTCGCATCATAGGTTTTGCCTGTCTTTCACGCTGCAGGCACGATTTAACAATATAAACAACTTGATTAAGCTGTCCAGGTTCACAGTCTACCTTTACTTGATCATCTAAAATTTCAACCAAACTTTCCGCATTAACCAACGACATAATAAAGTGATCTACAAGGGACCTGTTTCTTTTAATCGCTGCTAAAGAATTTACTTTTTCCCCTGTAAGCAACTCCACAACTAAAACTCCAAAGTTATAAACATCACTCTTCTCGGTTAAAATACCCGAGCTGAAATATTCAGGGCCTATGTATCCAAGTGTACCTTGTACTGCAGTCAAAACTTCCATTATTTCTTTAGGAACAGAACGCGAGATCCCAAAATTTGAAACTTTAACCGTATAATCATCATCCAATAGTATATTAGAAGATTTGATATCTCTGTGTATGATTTTGGTGCTTGAATGCATATAATCAAGAGCTCCTGCAGTTTCAACTGCAATATTTAACCTCATTGACCAAGTCAACAAACATCCACCTTGCTGTCCATGTAAGTGGTGGTGCAATGTCTCGTTGACTATATACTCGTAAGCTAGTAACGGGACGTTTGTTTCAAGACAACATTCCACGAGCTTAACAATGTTAGGATGGTTGATTTGTGACAAAAGTACTACCTCGTTAACAAACTATCGTATTTGGTTCGGATCGATCACTTTTGACTTTTTTATCGCTACCACAGTACCATCTATTAAAATACCTTTATACACTGTCCCAAAACCTCCTTGACCAATAACATTATTCGAGTTGAAGTTGTTAGTTGCCTTCTTTAGTTCTTCTTCAGTGAAAATTTTGATAATCTGTTTCGATTCTTCACAATCAGATAGCAACTTCTCGAACATCGTACCTCAGTTTCTTTTGAATAACTCTTCTTTTTGTTTGGCAGCACGTCGTTGTTTCAACAAACAATACGATAGGAAAGTGGTGATGGATGTTAAAATAACTCCCATACTGATGCCTGCATAAAATATAATTTTAGTCGCTTGTCGAGTACCTTAATAGAACGAGTTATTAACGATGAAGTTACCAATATAGAGGCCAAGTTTCTGTACATTTGTTTTTTTTTGTGCAACGTGATCCATCCTTGCGGCCATCACCCGAGTGACCCTTTGGACAATGGCAAGTATAATTTCTGATAGTGTTGTAACATAGATGTGTGCAGTCGTTTAGACTAGAGTCTTCGCACTCATTCATATCTGATAAATAAAATTTAAGCATAGAAATAGTTACAACACAAAGTGTGCGTTTTAAAACATATTGATTAAGCGTTGAATAGTTTATACACTTAATGATTCAAAGATTCCGAATGACAAAATACTCATTTTGAATGAACAATATGAATGTGAGGTACATATTTAACATTTCACATGAATAGAAGGTGGGTATTTAAACTCTGAATGATTCAACACCGTGTTGAACCATTCAACATCATATATCATTTAATATATCATTTAGAGGTCGGAAATAAACACGTTTAATGTTGAATGGTTCAGCATTCAACGCTTGACCATTCAACAAATGGGTAAATAAATGCACCCATAGATGGAAAACAGACATAGTTACAATCTTAAACAGAGTATATGTCGTTTTTATAAGCATACATACCTTGGCAGCCGTTTTCCAGATATGGGTTTCCCCTGTAACCAGCTGCGCAGTTACGACGGTAGCTTCGAGCGTTAGTTGAATCAAAGCACTCACTGTTATCTTTACACAAGTAAGTGCTTGTGTTATTTTGTGCTTTTTGACAGTCTGTTTTACCTACCGACCAATCTAGTACCATTTCATACGACTCGAGCATTTCACTTGTTAAGTTATACGAATCAAATCGAAAATTAATAATACCAGCTTCACGAATAAATGCATAGCTACAATTAGTATAACCAGGTTTCCCAGCATTATGTTTAACACTCTCTAGTTTAAACTGGAAGGTTTCGAATGGCTTTGGTATTGTAGTTTGACAACAGTTAGCCGTATTTGTACATGAATTCACATTGTGTAGGCATTTTTCTCCTGTGGTGGTGCACGAGGCTTTAGTTATGTTGCTACTTTCAATCGTTGACTGAGTGTCGCAACCAATGATTATGAGTGTGTTTCGATTTGGAGAAAGTGGGAATCTTGATAAATTCACATAAGGTTCGTCCAATAAAACCTGATCGGTCTCATTGTAACATACACGACCCACTTGTGTATCATCGCGTAGGATATGATCTTCGAGTGATATGTCTACCACATCTACATTCATACCCAATATCGTAATTTTACCAGAAGTTGTATTGCAGGTTACACTGTAAGAAGGGTGTAGGTAACAATTTTGTGCTATACCAAAAGGGTAAGGAATGGTAATGTTTCCGCATTTCTCGGAGCATTCAGGGCCCAGTTTGGATTAGATTTGAGTGCAAAACAAGTTTTAAGAATAGTAGTTGAAGTAGTTTATGAAAACTCATAGCTAGAATATTGGTTCACTCACAGCTTTATTTAGTACGAGTGTATAAGTAACATAATCATCAATGAAATTGTCAAAGAATTGGTCGGCTAATATAGAATCAGATACTGTAATATGTGAATATTCTTATTCTTCAGATAGAATAGACGATAAAGTTACACCTAATTGTGTTTGTCGTTTTACACTTTTTCGATGGTGAAGTATATATAAACAATTGACTAGAACAGATTGTCTCTTACTATGATTACGAGTTAAGATCAGATAGTGACATGGTTTAAGACAATAGTTGGTTTAAATAGTCGGTCTAGTTTGAATCATTCTTTGTCTTATCTTTGTTTCATCATATATATAGAAGATATATTATATATACAGTACTTCATCATGTCATGAGAATTAAAACAAGGGTTTAGTTTCTCAAACTTTGAAATGAGTAAGAATTGTAGTTTACAAAATTATTTCTCACGAGCATTATACGACTACTAGCAACGGGGCCGCCGTTGCTAGCCCCGTGATACCCTGCGCTGTTGATGGGCTGTCGGTGATTATGCCATGGTTTGGCAGGTTGTAGCATGCGAAAGATTAATAATAAAAAAATGACAAAATATAAAACTAGCTGTTGCACACTAGCCGTTTGGTATATATATATATATATATATATATATATATATATATATATATATATATATATATATATATATATATATATATATACTACAACCCTTACTCATAATTTTCATACATAAAACTACAACTCAAACAATTAAAAAATTATACTTTTTTATTTTTTTGACTATGAATCGAGATCGAGAAGATGCGGTTTAGACGATCATCTAGGGTATCTTTTATACTGTACCATTGATCATCAGTACGGAGATAGCTGGCCTTTAAATTCGGATCACAATCATCTTCAAAATACAGCACATCTGTGTATTCGCACAGAACCTTTTCTTTCAAAAACGCTAGCAGATCCTGTAAACCAACCTCACGAACATCGATTCCTTCAAATGACATTTTTTTACCGAACTTGTAAAGTTTCATTTCATTACGGAAGTCACCCCCGTAATGAACGTCAAATGCAACAATCATTGGGGGAATTGTTTTCATTTTTGAGTAGTTTGGTGTGCTTTGGTTTTAAGTTGTGAAGTGAAGTGTGTGAAAGGATTTGAGTTAGTGGATGTATTTATAGAGGCAAAACTAGTCGTTTTTTTGAAAAAAAATAAAATAAAAGATTAAAAAAAACGGTCGGAACCATAGCTGTTAGAATTTCAAATTTAAAAAATAAAGATAATAATATTAATAATAATAATAAATTAATTATTAATTAAAAATTTGAAGTGGGGTCAATGTGATTGGTGTGATTGTTGTTATTGAATGTGGTTGGTAATGTGAAAGGAATAAGCTGCTGAGGTGACGCTAATATGGCACAATGTGGTTGTATGAGGGGTGTGATGGTTGAGAGTAGTTTAAGGTCCAATTACAATATAGAAAACAAAAACTAGTTTGATTTTATATTTTATGTTTTATTTTTTGCAATAGTTTACATACAAAAATACAAAGTATAAAATGCAATTATCACATGTTATTTTTTGTTTACTTTATAGTTATCTTTTAATTTTTAATAATTTTTTTGTTTTACATACGTAAACATATATATAAAAGAATTTTACCATCTTTTATTCATTTATATAAGTGAACTATCAATTTTAGACAGTTGAAAAAGAAACTGGCCTATTAAATTTAGACGGAGGAAATTGTATATTTCTAAGATCGTCCATTATGGTGTGGGTTGATGATGTGAGTGTGGATGTGAGTTGAGGTTTTTTTAATGACGTGATGGTGTGGATGAAAATGTAAAGTTATTGTGGTGTAGGTTGAAATGTTAGTGAGATACGTAGTGTTAATGTAGTGAAATATAATTGATGAATTTAGTAAAAGGAGGATAAAAATAATTTTAATGAGAACGATTAACAGGAAAAAGAAGAAAAATTTTACCAATGGCAACAACTCACGCGTCTTTTCTTCTTTCGTGGGTTTCTCCCCATGCCCATCCAAAGAATAACCATAACCTAAATTATGACCTTGGCTTTCTTGCCACCTTGGCTCAACACCCATGCCGTGAGTATATTGGCGTAAGGCATGGTCTTAGGTGTCAGGTAAGTGTTACATATTCGACATTTAAAATGAGGTAGAAACTATGTAATTTGAGTTTAAGTATGTAAAAAATAAAAATAAAAAGTATTCGAAATTGTAGGCTAAAATATTTGAAACTGTGAGTGAAAATTCACCCGTTTGAACTTAGGAGATACTTGGTTCATTTGAAGGAATGGTAATGACATTAACAAGTATGATGGAAGCAGAATGATGATACCATCAACGTAAATTACAAGTATTTTCAGTGCAATTTAATTGTTTTATTGTGAGTTGGTAAAATATTTTAAACTTTACCAAGCATTATTAATAGAGTGATAATACTCATAACATTCCTTAATTAATAACATTAACAAGTTCAAAATTTTAGTAAGTACTTTACGTGATATCACAAATTTGTAAAAGATAGATGAAAATTGAATCTAATCAAAATTGAGAAAATGAAAAAAATCATATTTTCCAATTGGATATTTTATTTGAGTATTTCATTATTTATTTCTCCATATTACTCTCTTTACTGTTACAATACTCTCTTTATTGTTAATGAACAAGAGTGACAATTACTAATTAGCAGTTCTTCCATATTTTATTATCCAATCTTCATCTTCAATACCTTTAATTTAAAAGGTAATGTTCCATTACCCACTATTTAACATTGATTCCTTATACCAAGCATAGTTGATGATAATCATTGTCATTCCTTACCCTCTAATACTCCGAACCACATTTAAAATTTAACTTTTTTACGTCCATTTTACAGTACTTGCGAACGGTCTTTTGCGTCTTGCGTCGTACAAATAAAAGAAAAACTATATGTTACGATATGTAATACTTTGAAACATAGTATCAAAGTTTAAAAACTTATTAACTACAAGGGTGCGAAACGTATATTTATACAAAAACAGAGGATCTGTATAAACTTACATACACGTATTTCATAACTGACTTAGCAGCATCATTATAAGAAGGATAATATTGAGGACCGGCTTCTTCATGACGTTTTCCTTTATCTTCGATTCTTGGAGTTGGATAATATTGAGGAGACCTTTGTGAATTTCGCAGAGTATTTGGACTATAGTTTGGTGAAGCATGACTGTAAGAAGGACTTCGAACAGGTCTTGATGTTTCAGAATGTCCAACACCTACTTCGGTGGTAGGGTTGTGAGTTACCTTATTGGGCTTGTTAACGCTTGAGCTTGACATCCTATCATTAGGAAAGAGACTTTGATTAGAATCTTTTAGTCTAGTTTTGGAAAACATAAATGTTAAGATTATAGGGCAATCCTAAGTGCTTTAAAGTTTAAGGTAGGAAAGGTTATAGTTTCCTAGATTGCTAAGGCACCCTAGCTAGCAAATAAGGCACACATAAAGATGCAATCCTGGTTCTCTATAACAGCCTGGTTATGCTCTGATATCAATATATCACACCCCCAGTTAGGGCCTGGGCGAAATGTGACTTAATACCAAAATATACCAACATATTATGATAACGAGAACAATACTAAATGAGAAAATTAACTTTAATGAGTACGCAGTGGAAAATGAAATGTCGTTACAAAGGAATAAAGTAAATGTTTAAATGCAATAGTAAAATATGCAATAATCTCTTGATCCTATGTCCAAGTAGCATCACATAAGCAGTAGATAAGTAAGCTTGAATCAAACAGCACCTGAGACAAAACATGCTAAAGTGTCAACCAAAAAGGTTGAGTGAAGTTCATAGGTTTAACAAAAGTTTGACCGTTGTTTTAGACCACAAGATTTAGTTTGTAAAGTTGATCTCCCGCAGGATCTAAAGTTATGCCAAAGCGTGATATTTAGACTAAACGTTTAAGTTTGCCCCATGACAAGTTGTGTCTGTCCTTGTCGGTTTTAATTTCATTATCAAGTAATACAAAGACTTAGTCAAATGTATCGGGGACGTTACTCCCGATAGGCCTACCCCCAATAATTAAGCATGCAGCAGCAATTAAAAATATCACTGTAGGGACTTAGTCGGACATAGCCGGGTATAGCATAGTTTAACAGTTTGGTACTTGTGTCTAAAGTGTAAAAAGTAAAAACAGCATGTGTCTCACCCCAAGTAAAGTAAATAAGTTTGCTAGCAATAAAGAGGGGCTATGAATTCACCTTAGTAAGTAGAGAGAGAGTTATTCCTCGGAATAGAGAGTTGAACGAGTGAGCAGAAAAGTCAACCTATTGACATTTAAGAGTAGTTAAGTGTTTTGCCCATGTTTGAGTTTAAGTATGTGTTTATGTATAGTTTGTTTCACTAAGTTTCTATTCCTAGTAAGTTTCTATTTTTAGAAAGTTTTCTATTTTTAGTAGGTTCCCTATTTTAGTAAGTTTCTATACTTAGAAAGTTTCTACCTAAAGAGTGTTTTCCATTTTAGGATACTTGTCGTATTAGATAAGCTTTCAATTACCCCTTTCCCTTTGAATGGCCATTTCAGATCTAGGGGCTTGAGCTATAGGACCCTTTAAATCAGAAATCCAAACCCTCTGCCTAGAGTCTCGTAGAAACCATTCGTCAAGAAAGTTCGAAGATCTATACATCTCTAATACATATCTCAAAAAGGTTTTTATGTGTTAAAATATAAGTAGTAGGTTATAGGTGCTAATAATAGTAACTGTGTATACATGTTAATTAATAGTATAAGTAGTATTAGGGTTTCATTAATTAAGGTTAGTTAATTAGAGTAGTAATAAATAATTATGGTTTAGTAATTAATGTCCCAGGGTTTAGGTTTAATTAATTAGGGTTTAAGAATTAGGGTTTTAATAAATTAAGGTTAGGTTTAGGGTTGCAATTAATGTAGTAATGATTAAGTAATGATTAGAGTTTAATAATTAAAGTGGTATTAATTAATTAGGGTTAGGTTTAATGAATTAGGGTTTAATAATTAATTAGATTTTTAATAAAACTAGGGTTTTGATTAAAGTAGTATAATTCAAATTAGGGTTTAGGGTTTTAGTGTATATATGTATATGATGTCGTGTATATATATATATGTATACAAAAATTTATTTTCTACATGTATATATATGTATGTCGATTTATATGTATGTATATATAAGTTTATTTTGTTTCCTTAATTAACCACTAACAAATCTCCTAATTGTATCTAGGGTTTTAAAGATCAAAGTTTCTTCCCCCTTTTTTTTAGTCGACATGTATATGTATATGTATATATTTATATATTTTTTACATGTAAAGATCTAGGTGTTTATGTAATTACTTGTGTATAACATGTTTATAATATGCATACGAATTAACAAAGATCAAAGTTTATGAAAATAGTTTAGGGTTTATGTTGTACCTTTGAAGATCCAAGAAGATTAACAAAGAAAAGAAGAACTTGATGAAGATGGAAGATCAAAGCCTTGAATATCTTGAAGAACACCTTGAAGATTCTTGAAGATTACGAAGAACGCGAAGAACACTTGAAGATTACTTGGAAACCCTCAAGGATTTCGATGGGTGGTGGTGGATTTCGGTTTTTGGCCGAAATTTAGAGAGGGAGAGAGAGAGATTTGAGAGTGAGATTTGATTATGATTTGGTACATGGAATGGTTTAGCCTAGGTCCCTATTTGTAGGAGTGTTAGGAATATTCTAGAATTAAGGTTTTATAAGGAATTACTTAGGGAACAAGTTAGACTTGGAGAAGGGGTTAGGAGGGCTCATTAGGGCCAAAAATTAGAGGGGTAAAAGGGGTATTTTACCCTTCAAAATTTGCTAGGGTTTTTGTGGGTTAGGGTTTAAATTTTTCACTTAAGTCCTTGTACTTTAATTTAGCTTAATAAACCCTTAATTATCCAAGCTTATTTATTTTAATTACACAAGTCTTTATAGTTATTTATTTACTCACAAAAGTTTATTAACTTATTATTTTTATTAACTTGTACAAAGTGAATTATTGTATTTTATAATTCTTAACGCTTAACTTTTATAGATTAAAGTTTAATTATTGGGTTTAATTATTTTATTGGGTATTTAATAAGGAAAAGTATTGAATGGAAAAATGAGAAATATAGAATGGAAAAATGAGAGTCGTTATAATTAATTATGGGTTTCAACTTACTAGCCGCAATATTCATGTTATAGGCTTATAGCCATATATTGGTTTGTTATTTTTTTGAAAAGCCATATCGACATCAAATGCTCTCATTTTTCACCCACACACGCGTTTGGAGGAAAACCAATTCGCGACGATGTTATTAGTACCATCGAAGATTGGGAAACCCTCAAAGACCTTTTCAAATCGCATTGATCTTGACAGTACCATCAAATGTTGAAAACTCCTGCATGGAGTGCATGAAGTGAGAACCGAACCTGGTGATCGAGCATTGAATAATCGGGTCAGGTTCGGTCCATGCTTGACATAAATAAAGGGGGATTTAAGGGTCAATTGGGTTTAACTCTCCGGTCCGGAGTATCGTGAATAACCCCTCACGAGATGATGATCTCTGTAGGGGTGGTTAAACATAGACCCACCATCGACGGGTTATCCGGTTAGTGATGGCTCGTGCAGGAAATAAGGTTTATGTTCATAGAACGTTACCTGTATATTGAGAGTATCTAGTGATATGCTGTGAATCCGGTAGTGCGGGTTGAGAGGGCGCTATATAGATAGCGCAGTTAGTCCGTACGTGGGTACTAAAAATAGTATGTGTGTAACTTCTCAAAAACGGACTTCTTTGCCTTGTGATTCGAGTCCGTTATTTATAGCTACAGTGCCGTTTTCTTATTGGAGCCACGTGTTCCACGTTGCTTTCTTGTCTGTACTACCTGGTCGTTCAGTGGAGGGGATCAGGGAACAATACTGTTACTCTTTGTTAGCTGTCGGTCCTTTTACAGAGATCGTGGTAAGTACAGGATACGTCATCTTCATGTAGCGCGCTATCCTAACCTGGCGTACACTAGCGCACATTTACTTGCGCCTGAAGTGCCAGGGCACGAGGGATATGCACATATGGTGCAAGTGTGATGCGCAACACAAGCCAATCGGGTATGCGTATCATTACCTGGGTTGGCAGTAGTGCAGTACCCCAAGTTAGACCCCACTACCCCTATATCACTCAAGCCAAGTTTCGGCGGTTTGTTTGGTTTTGATTGTTGGTTGCGGTTAAATGAGATTTTAATTTTTGGGTTCCTGTTGGATGTTTTTATGTGTTCTGGGAGAAGATATGTTTTAGGAGAAGGGAGAAGAAGCAAATGGGTGGAAAAGAAGATGTAATATGTAAAATGTCAAAAATACCCTCACATGTCTACACATGATTTGACTTAACAGAAATTTTTAACGATCGTCGGTCGGAGGGACGATCTGTACAAAATATGAAAACCACGGGGACAAGGAGTGAAAAAAGTTTAGGAATTAGGAGTGTAATTTCATACAAAGCACATAGAAGAGACGTGTAATTTGTCAATAAAATGACAATATCTGCAGCTCAAATCAAATTCATAATAATATTTTGGAATTCCAAAATGAAAACCCAACCACGTAATCTTCCCTATAAATTCAAAACAAAACAATTCATACAAATAAAATAAACCATCATTTCTCAAACAATACAAATCCTTCAATTAAAGCTTAGGGTTATTAATCATTCAAAAAAACAATGACTACAAATTAAAATCAAATGCTGAAGTGATGAAAGATTACAGAGAAAACCTAAAGCTACCAAATCCACCTTTAGAACTTCAAAGTCGGTCTCCAGTTCATTTCGGTGGCATCAGAGCGTCGATGTACCTCGCGGCGGAGATCCGGTGACGGTGCTGGTGGAGAAGTGGTGTGTTACGATCCTACATCGCCCAAGTATGGGATTGAGTGATCGCTTATAAGTTAAGGTGTTCTCTCCTCCTACAAGCTAGCTTTTGGGAGTGAGTTCTTTACTTGGGCTTATGGCTAGCCCGAGCTCACCTCCGATTCGTCCCACGGTGAGAATTAGGGCCTTCTCCGGTTCGTCCCTCGAAGACCATGATAATTGGTAGCCTCATCTTTGGGACCCGACACCTCGGAGTGGTATGGAGTGGTGGCTTGGACCCGAGAAAAGGGTGCCAACCGTGACCAACATAGCCGTGACCATAGCCGTGACCAACGAGGTCTTGGAGTGGTGGTCTATAGAGTGGTGGCTTGGACTCGAAGAAAGGGTGCCAACCGTGAGTCCGTGATCAACGAGGATGTGAACTTTTTAAGGATGGGGTATTGTTACGATTCAACATCGCCCTAGTATGGGACTGCGTGATTGCTTATAAGTCAAGGTGTTCCCTCCTCTTTCAAGCTATGTTTTGGGAGTGAGTTCTACATTTGGGCTTATGTCTAGTTCGAGCTCACCTCCAGTTCGTCCCAGGGTGAGAATCCGGGTATTCTCCGTTTCGTCCCAGGAAGACCATGACACGATGGAAGGTGTACTTCGAGGCGAAGCTTCGACACCATTCACCACCACTGTAAACCCTCTGTTTTTTCCATACCCAGATCATCTTGTTGATGGTCAATTTGTTGCTTTAGATGAAATTAAATTAATGGTTTTATTTTGATAAAGATGATAAGATGATATTGCTTGTTTTTTTAAATAAATAAAATGGAGTACAACAACGGAAAAGACCTAGAACCTGTGGATGAAACTGAAAAGAGTGATTAATTAAAATGAGTTGTAATTATAATAGGTTTATATAGATATTTTTATAGTAAGGCCTCCTATTCTTGTATGTTTTATACTTTTATGAATTTCCGAAGTTAGGCCAAGGTTATGTCTAGTTTTTCGAAAACAATTCTTTGTACTTGTTTATGTTTTACTTGATTTGCTAGTGATTAAAGGTTATTAGCTCCTTACCACTTTGATGATATGAGGTTGAGGGGATGGCAACAGACATCCGATCCAATGGACATCCACCCGCCCCGATCCATTATAATGGATATGGATAGACTAAATGGATGAACATTGGATATGGATATGGATATGGATGTTTAGTAGATCGGATATGGATGACAATTTGTAATCCATGGATATACCCGTTTCACCCGATATATATAATTAATTATAAATATATATACTATAGATGTATCATAACACACGTAACTTAAGTTACTTTCATAGCCTTCATTCTTCGTTCTAACTTTTAGTTTTGATTGAAAGTTCACTTTTGTTGATAAACGTTTTTAGCTTATTAAGTTTGATCAACACTTTTAAGCTTTGATAGTCTGTTACATGTCAAATAGAACCATGTCAAATGAAAGTAATTACTTTATTCACACCATTCTGATATATGTTTCCATTCATCATGTACAAATCTAGTGTGTTACATGTTAAAATCTCTTTAGATGTTGAGTTTGATGCCCAAATCCTTATATTTAGCAACTTCAATAATGTAGCGATGACACATTTAGAAGTTAATATGTAGTATATATTTATTTATGGATATGGATAATATCCATTAACCCGGTTCATCCACGGATATGGATATGGATGGATGAAAATGAAATTAAATGGATACGGATATGGATATGGATGTAAAAAAATAAATGGATATGGATGTGGATATGGCATCACCCGATCCATATCCGATCCATTGCCATCCCTCACTTGAGGAGCAACGTGGATGAATATATTTAGATAGCTGGTTAAAGATTTATTTTCTATATTGAAATTTTCAGTTTGTTTATTTGCAATTACTTATATAAATCACTTAGCCATTCAAGATTAATTTCTACATTTGTAATTGATACAATTGTTACGGCTCAAGTTATTGAGTCGACAACAAGCGTCAATTTATTGGCGACTTGACTGACTCTTAGAGCCTAAATTAAATTTCAGGCAGGATTTAAAACCCATGGGAATTTGATTTTACCACTTTCATGGCGTCTCAATTTAATTTTTTAAAATTTTTTTTCCTACTTATTGGCCGGAGGTTCACTCGGAAGCAATCTCTCTATCCGTCGAATAGAGAGAGGGATGACTTTCTCTACTTTTGAGAGTGTTTTCACTATGGGTGGAGAAATGACTTGTCTTTATTCTCGGATAGGGGAAGGATTGTCTACATCTCACATCCCCCATACACCACTTATGTGGTATTGGGTTTTGTTGTTGTTGTTGTTGTTGTTGTTGTTGTTGTTGTTGTTGATACAATTGTCATGTCAAATGAGAATATAATCACACAGCCTGAATTGTTGATGGATACAAGTCATGGTTGTGGTATCTGCTATGTCTCATTTTGAAAGTTTGTTTGGTGCCCTAAATTCAGTCAAGGATGTACCTTAAATGGATGGCTTAGGTCCATTACCACTCCTATTATAATAGCTTTCAATAACCAGGTCACATGCTTCATGTTTATATGGTTATGCAACATACATGTGTGCCATTGTAGTAGGTTTAATTAAGTTATTTAGTTAGTAATGAAGCTTGAAATGCCAAGGAATATGAATGTAGATAAAAGCAAAATCAGGATAAAGTGGTCCCAGAATTTGTTATTTTCTGTTTGTATTCTATTGGTTGAAGATGGTTGTACTACGGAACCTCTTGTGATTTTCAGCTTCTTTTTTCTTTTCTTTTTTTCGTTTTTCTTTTTTTTTGTCTAGGGAATAGAAGGTTCTAGAATCTAGAATTGACTCCTCTATAAAAGAAGAATGCTGGAATATATTGAGGCAGATTTGATGAATATGAATATTATGGAGTTTAAGCTCTATTTACCTTAAATATTCATTTTTCTTTATAGGTCTTTTGATCTTGGTGGTTTGAAGCGTTTCCTTAATGTTTAATCTTGGTGTATTAACATCCTTCAGAGATTAAAGTGGTGGATTCTTTTATCTGTTTACCGTTTTATTCCTAAAACTCAGCAAGTTTCAATTTTCATAGTGTTCTTGTATCAGCTTAACAAATTAGTCCAGCTTCTTTACAATCTTTACAATATTTACAATCTGGTTTTTCAATTAATTTCGCATCAGTAATGGTGAATTGTTTTGTCATGCAGGAGATTTATCATGTGGGTGCAAGTGGGTAGTTGGTAGAGTTAGTAAACAAAGAGGTATGTGCAAACTGGTAGAAAATGTTTTGATATTAGCACTCTAATTCATAATTAATGGAACATTATTCTTTCCTTTTTTTAGGTGGTTACATTTGTATTTTACAGGAAAATTTGTGACTTGATGGGTATATTAAAACTTAAAGTATAGATAAAAAAGTTTTCATACTTGAAAGTTTCGTTTAAAAGAGTTTTATATGTACTATTTGGTAGGTTTTCATACTTGGCCTTCTCTTTTGTCATCATATCATAATTTTGAACTTTCAATTATCATATGAAGGATAATACTTTTTTGTAATAATTTGAGTTGAAGTTAAGCTGTCAAGTGGAAAGCTTCTGCTGAAGGAAACTTCGGTAACTAATTATCGTCACTGCTGGCGGAGAAAGGTACATAGTTCTAAATTAACTGGTATTGAAATCAGCTAAGAAAATAATAGAGATAAATTTATTTGAAGTCATTGTATTACTGTATTGTATATCCTGATGTACAAGAAATAGGCATTTAAAATGAAACTTAAATACTGGTTATATGAGATATGATATTACCAAACACCAACAAAGTTATCATTTGTTTTCTGTATATGATTTTGTTTTCAATGCTAACGCCGGTCTTCTGGGTTCGGGGGTCGCTATGGGTGAAGGAAGATTTTCCAACAAGGTGAGGATGGATGGACATGGAAAGTGCGCAATACTTCTTCGAAAGACATTCTTTTTCCAAATCCATTCAGCGCTGAAAAATCTAAGGTATCGACATCATTTTTTGTTGCCAATATCCCTTATCGTGTGGGTAATAGAGGTTTGTGGTTACTATGTGAACCATATGGGATTATTGTGGATGCGTTTATCCCGAAGAAAACACGACAAGTATGGTAAGTGATTCGGATTTGTTCGGTTTGTGGAGGTTATGATCCTGAATGTTTTGCTAGGGCTCTATCATTAATATGGGTGGATAATAGTCTTTTATTAGTATTTGTTGCCAAATTCCAACGCGGAGATGTTCGTTCAAGACTATAGAGCCACCACCTCTTAGGGTTACTAAGCAGCCTGAGATTTTAGTTGATCACAGACCATCTTCGTATGCTTCTTTTTTTAAACCTCCGGTTCCCAAATTTGTGGATTTAGCTTCATCGATCAAAAAACATTGCACGTTACTTGAAGATGGCGTAGTTCAGTTTTCGAATCCAATGGAGGTGTTGTTGGTAAACTGAAGGATGTGGTCACTATGGAGGGTATGCACACGTTGTGTAAAGTAGAGGGTTTTAGGGATATCACTATTCACCATGCAGCCCTGGGTTTGAATACATACTATTTATGTCGAGGAATGTAATGCTTTCAAACGTAACGTGCAGATGAAATCTCTTTATGTTGCTAGTAAGCCTTTATCTAAAAACTTGTAGTGGATGAGCAAATGGCATGGATCGAGATAGCGGGTGCCTTTAAGAAGGTGGCTGGGTTGGTTCATGTTCTTGTGGACATGTTGAGTATTGGTAGATTGTGTGTGGCGGCTAAATATGAAAATCTTATTACAAAAGAGGCTTTTGTGTCGATTCTTGGATCGAATTATGATGTTTGTACTCCCGAGACTGGATCATGGAAATATAATTTTGATAATTCAGATGAGGATTCGGAGGAGAGTGAGTCTAGTTTGAATTCTTTTGGTAGTTGCAAAGATACTGTCAAGATGTGCTTGTACCTTTGGGTAATAAAGATGTGCATAGGGAAGCAACAAATAGTAAAACATTTATGTGGAGTATTTAGGGGAAGATTTATATGAAAGTGTTTAAATGAATAATGGCGGATTGAATCGGGAGATCCCTTGTAAGTAATGAATCAGAGTTTAATACTCATCCTAATAGGGATTATGGCCATTTCTGATCATGTACATAGGAGTGGATTTTCGTGGTTTTGCGAGTTTGATAAACTACGTGTTGTTGGTATTAAGTTGGGTTACGATAAAAAGGTGTGTGATGATATATGCTCGGATATAACTAGTAGTGGTGATCATGGTTGATAAGTAAATGTGTTGTCGTTAAACATTTACGGGAGCAAAAAGATGAGAAAACGTGATTGGGTCAAGGAGCTTTGTTTTTCAAACAATGTTAAATTTCTAACAAGTATATTAAATTCAGATATTATTTGACCCTGTTGTGGATCTTAGGTTTGCCCAATTTTGTTATAGTGAATAAATCATAGTGACATTTAGCCCATTTTGCTGCCATTTTAAAGATGTTAATGTTTTGAGTAATTAGGTACTAGAGTATTATGTGGGAAATTGCAGAATTAGTGTAGATGTATTTGTGTGTGTTTGGTCACGGATGTTGCTAAATCCTGTTTGCTCATGGCTGCTGATAAACCTGAACTTGACCCTGTAATGATTGACCCTGTAATGAATGGTTCGATTATATTGTAGTTACACCTGTATCAAGTTATTTTAAATTTTAAAAACTAATGTATTCACGGGTCAATAAACTAGTTTAATAAAAGACATCGAAATAGTATACCTTATTATTACAATTTACCCCGATTAGATTTTCACAAAAACAATTAAAAACTCGTTATTCTGGTACATCTGAATCGCTAATGAAACTTACAATTTCCTGAGTAGAATGCACCAAACCTAAACTTGTTTGAACAGACAACAGATCCTCCTTCACTTTTCGCATCGTAGGTCTTGCCTGTCTTTCACGCTGCAGGCACGATTTAACAATATAAACAACTTGATTAAGCTGTCCAGGTTCACAGTCTACCTTCACTTGATCATCTAAAATTTCAACCAAACTTTCCGCATTAACCAACGACATAATAAAGTGATCTACAAGGGACCTGTTTCTTTTAATCGCCGCTAAAGAATTTACTTTTTCCCCTGTAAGCAACTCCACAACTAAAACTCCAAAGCTATAAACATCACTCGTCTCGGTTAAAATACCCGAGCTGAAATATTCAGGGTCTATGTATCCAAGTGTACCTTGTACTGCAGTCGAAACTTCCATTATTTCTTTAGGAACAGAACGCGAGATCCCAAAATCTGAAACTTTAACCGTATAATCATCATCCAATAGTATATTAGAAGATTTGATATCTCTGTGTATGATTTTGGTGCTTGAATGCATATAATCAAGAGCTCCTGCAGTTTCAACTGCAATATTTAACCTCATTGACCAAGTCAACAAACATCCACCTTGCTGTCCATGTAAGTGGTGGTGCAATGTCTCGTTGACTATATACTCGTAAGCTAGTAACGGGACGTTTGTTTCAAGACAACATCCCACGAGCTTTACAATGTTAGGATGGTTGATTTGTGACAAAAGTACTACCTCGTTAACAAACTGTCGTATTTGGTTTGGATCGATCACTTTTGACTTTTTTATCACTACCACAGTACCATCTATTAAAATACCTTTGTACACTGTCCCAAAACCTCCTTGACCAATAACATTATTCGAGTTGAAGTTGTTAGTTGCCTTCTTTAGTTCTTCTTCAGTGAAAATTTTGATAATCTATTTCGATTCTTCACAATCAGATAGCAACTTCTCGAAAATCGTACCTCCGTTTCTTTTGAATAACTCTTCTTTTTGTTTGGCAGCACGTCGTTGTTTCAACAAACAATACGATAGGAAAGTGGTGATGGATGTTAAAATAACTCCCATACTGATGCCTGCATAAAATATAATTTTAGTCGCTTGTCGAGTACCTTAATAGAACGAGTTATTAACGATGAAGTTACCAATATAGAGGCCTAGTTTTTGTACATTTGTTGTTTTCTTTGTGCAACGTGATCCATCCTTGCGGCCATCACCCGAGTAACCCTTTGGGCAATGGCAAGTATAATTTCTGATAGTGTTGTAACATAGATGTGTGCAGTCGTTTAGACTAGAGTCTTCGCACTCATTCATATCTGATAAATAAAATTTAAGCATAGAAATAGTTACAACACAAAGTGTGCGTTTTAAAACATATTGATTAAGCGTTGAATAGTTTATACACTTAATGATTCAAAGATTCCGAATGACAAAATACTCATTTTGAATGAAAAATATGAATGTGAGGTACATATTTAACATTTTACATGAATAGAAGGTGAGTAGTTAAACTCTGAATGATTCAACACCGAATGTTGAACCATTCAACATCATATATCATTTAATATATCATTTAGAGGTCGGAAATAAACACGTTTAATGTTGAATGGTTCAGCATTCAACGCTTGACCATTCAACAAATGGGTAAATAAACGCACCCATAGATGGAAAACAGACATTGTTACAATCTTAAACAGAGTATATGTCATTTTTATAAGCATACATACCTTGGCAGCCGTTTTCCAGATATGGGTTTCCCCTGTAACCAGCTGCGTAGTTACAACGGTAGCTTCGAGCGTTAGTTGAATCAAAGCACTCACTGTTATCTTTACACAAGTAAGTGCTTGTGTTATTTTGTGCTTTTTGACAGTCTGTTTTACCTACCGACCAATCTAGTACCATTTCATATGACTCGAGCATTTCACTTGTTAAGTTATACGAATCAAATCGAAAATTAATTATACCAGCTTCACGAATAAATGCATAGCTACAATTAGTATAACCAGGTTTCCCAGCATTATGTTTAACACTCTCTATTTTAAACTGGAAGGTTTCGAATGGTTTTGGTATTGTAGTTTGACAACAGTTAGCCGTATTTGTACATGAATTCACATTGTGTAGGCATTTTTCTCCTGTGGTGGTGCACGAGGCTTTAGTTATGTTGCTACTTTCGATCGTTGACTGAGTGTCGAAACCAATGATTATGAGTGTGTTTCGATTTGGAGAAAGTGGGAATCTTGATAAATTCACATAGGGTTCGTCCAACAAAACCTGATCGGTCTCATTGTAACATACACGACCCACTTGTGTTTCAGCGCGTAGGATATGATCTTCTTGTGATATGTCTACCACATCTACATTCATACCCAATATCGTAATTTTACCAGAAGTTGTATTGCAGGTTACACTGTAAGAAGGGTGTAGGTAACAATTTTGTGCTATACCAAAAGGGTAAGGAATGGTAATGTTTCCACATTTCTCGGAGCATTCAGGGCCCGGTTTGGCTCGAGTTTGGATTAGATTTGAGTGCAAAACAAGTTTTAAGAACAGTAGTTGAAGTAGTTTATGAAAACTCATAGCTAGAATATTGGTTCACTCACAGCTTTATTTAGTACGAGTGTATAAGTAACATAATCATCAATGAAATTGTCAAAGAATTGGCCGGCTAATATAGAATCAGATACTGTAATATGTGAATATTCTTATTCTTCAGATAGAATAGACGATAAAGTTACACCTAATTGTGTTTGTCGTTTTACACTTTTTCGATGGTGAAGTATATATAAACAATTGACTAGAACAGATTGTCTCTTACTATGATTACGAGTTAAGATCTGATAGTGACATGGTTTAAGACAATAGTTGGTTGAAATAGTCGGTCTAGTTTGAATCATTCTTTGTCTTATCTTTGTTTCATCATATATATAGAAGATATATTATATATACAGTACTTCATCATGTCTTGAGAATTAAAACGAGGGTTTAGTTTCTCAAACTTTGGAATGAGTAAGAATTGTAGTTTACAAAATTATATCTCACGAGCATTATACGACTACTAGCAACGGGGCCGCCGTTGCTAGCCCCGTGATACCCTGCGCTGTTGATGGGCTGTCGGTGATTATGCCATGGTTTGGCAGGTTGTAGCACGCGAAAGATTAATAATAAAAAAATGACAAAATATAAAACTAGCTGTTGCACACTAGCCGTTTGGTATATATATATATATATATATATATATATATATATATATATATATATATATATATATATATATACACTACAACCCTTACTCATAATTTTCATACATAAAACTACAACTCAAACAATTAAAAAATTATACTTTTTTATTTTTTTGACTATGAATCGAGATCGAGAAGATGCGGTTTAGACGATCATCTAGGGTATCTTTTATAATGTACCATTGATCATCAGTACGGAGATAGCTGGCCTTTAAATTCGGATCACAATCATCTTCAAAATACAGCACATCCGTGTATTCGCACGGAACCTTTTCTTTCAAAAACGCTAGCAGATCCTGTAAACCAACCTCACGAACATCAATTCCTTCAAATGACATTTTTTTACCGAACTTGTAAAGTTTCATTTCATTACGGAAGTCACCCCCGTAATGAACGTCAAATGCAACAATCATTGGGGGAATTGTTTTCATTTTTGAGTAGTTTGGTGTGCTTTGGTTTTGAGTTGAGAAGTGAAGTGTGTGAAAGGATTTGAGTTAGTGGGTGTATTTATAGAGGCAAAACTAGTCGTTTTTTTTGAAAAAAATAAAATAAAAGATTAAAAAAACGGTCGGAACCATAGCCGTTAGAATTTCAAATTTAAAAAATAAAGATAATAATATTAATAATAATATTAATAATAATAAATTAATTATTAAATAAAAATTTGAAGTGGGGTCAATGTGATTGGTGTGATCGTTGTTATTGAATGTGGTTGGTAATGTGAAAGGAAGAAGCTGCTGAGGTGACGCTGATGTTGTGACGACCCGGGAATTTCCGACTAAATTTAAACTTTAATTTTTATATGAATTCGACACGATAAGCAAAGTCTGTTAAACTGAATCTCAAATTTTCGAACTGTGTTCATGTATTCATTTACCCTTTTACATTCCCAACGATTCACGAACAGTTAATTGTATATAAGTAAATTGTAAATAATATATATATATATATATATATATATATATATATATATATATATATATATATATATATATATATATATATATATATATATATATAGAAATTTATAATAACTTAGTTCATATAAATAGTTATGTAGTAATATTATTTGTTAAATTAAAAGGTATTAGCATTCTTATTATTAAAATTATTATTAATTATTGTTATTAATATTAAAATACAACTTATTATCATTATCATTAATATTATTATTAATATTATGATTATATTTATTAGTATAATTATTATTAGTATTTATTATTATTAATATTATCAATATTATTATTTAAATAAGATTTATGGATACTAATAGATACAAAATCGGTTTTCAATCCCATCTGCTTTCATTACTTTATATGATTTTCTTCTTTGATTGAACCTTTCTTGCTCCAATCACATGCATCTACGAATGAGTATTATTAACAAAGGTTACTGTATAAGATTTGATTGACACTGTGTTTAATTATCACTGCTTTTAATTGATTGTCATTTGTCCTTAAATGATTGTCATTCGAATCAATACATACACAACTGCATGATTATTAAAGTTAAGATTGTGTTGTGATTTCATCTATCTATTTTCTCATATACATACAAACACATACTAAAGATATAGATATCTTTCTTATGGAGTTCTTCTTCTTCTTTCCCCGAGACAACCAATCACCATCTTTTTTTCTATTATATCTATTTCATTTTTATCAAATACATTCACCACCTACGGGTTTATACTACTACTATTCTTGTGTTTATATTCGAACCATGGTGAACCACCACCACCGATGGTCAACACCATAACCTCCACATCAAACCTTGCCACCTTACTCTTTCACCTTTTATCTCATGTGAGACTCACCACTAACGAATCACAAATTGAAACCGTTAACCACCTTTAATCATCTCCAACCCAAAAAAACCACACTCCTTTGCTTCTTGATCAAATCATCGTGACCATCACTGCAACTACCACTATATATTCTGTTACATTAAGGTGCAACATCCTCCTTCTTTTTCTGATTATTTCTGTTCGAATAAACCAATCAACCACTTGTGTATGCAGCTGTAATGATAGTTTCTGCTGCTGCATATTACTGTGTTAAACGAACAAGAAAACCATTCGAACATCTAAAGTCGACTGCCATAGCTGCGAGAAAAGGAGAAACAAGAAGGGATGAAGTAAAGAAATTGATTGATTGGAGTTGCTTTACAAATAAAAGAAGAAGAGTGAGAGATTATTATATGGACATATTCTTGGATTCTCAAAGCACATGGCCACCATCGAAATTATTGCTACTACATATGATTGTTTATTCTTTGCTGCTACTTTTCAATATCCCACTACCTTAGTCACTTTTTAGTGTTCCACACCTTATAATTTCTTTATTGTTGGGCCATACTCCAATTTGACTAAAGTACCGAAAACCATTTGTCATATATTCAAAGTTAATGGGTGATCGAAATACTATGATGATGGTTACACGTTAATACTTGGGGACCACCTTGAAAACAACCGTGTTCCAATAAACCTACTGTTGGGCCTAGATAATCTCATTTTTTTTTGGCTGCTTGAACGTGCTATTATGTTGGACCATTCCTATTTTTCTGCCTTGCAGCGTTTGAACAATCCCAAGAAAACCATTCAGGCGACTAAGATTTGCTTCTGTTTTTATTTCTCGAACGCCATAAACCAAAGGAAACACAGTTGCTATTAGTTGTTGTTTCAATGATGATTATGATCATGAATCATAGATGAGAGTGATGATACAATAATAATGATTAAAGAGCCATGCTAATCGACGGTTTGTTTCCTGTTTAAAACTCGTTACCTGTTACAATTCGATGGCTCCCTGTGTTGTTACTCAATGATACGTAAAGATGAGGTGGTGTACAATGATGGGTAATGATGATGATAACGAAAGTAGATGGTGACGGGTTATGATAATATAACAAAGATAATTATGATCATGATCTTATGTTATTAATGATGATGATTGATCACGATAATGATACATGTTAACGATGTTATAATAACAATAATTATGTGACATAAGATAACGACGATGCATATTAGTGTTGATAAAATGATAAGTGATGATGAGTTAATTTAAAAGAGGAAGAAACAGAAAAAGAGCTGAAAGGATTTAAAATCCTAATTGAATCAGAAAGTTATGAGTAGAGTGATGGTTAGTGGTGCGTGTAGAGGAACGAGAGGTCACAAGTTCGAGCCCCAGCTTGGGCATTATTTTTAAAGCCTATTTCTTTTGAGGTAGAATTTCTATCATTATTATTATTAGTTATTAATATGTTTATTATTGTTATTATTATTATTATAAACATTATTGTTGCTAAAATTATTATGAAAATTATCATTTTAGTAAAAGTACTATATTTATTAAAATTATTAACATTATTATTACAAATAACATTTTTATAAAAATTATCATTTTTATTATTATTACTAGAATTATTATTACTAGAATTATTATTATTATTATTATTATTATTATTATTATTATTATTATTATTATTATTATTATTATTATTATTATCATTTCCATTAAAAGTATCCTTATAATTACAATTATCAAAGTTATCATTTTTATTAAAACTATAATTAAAAATTAACATTATTAGTAAAGTTATTATCTTTATTAAAATTATCATTTTTATTAAAATTAACATTAATATTATTATTATTATTACTATTATTACTATCATTATTATTATTATCGTTATTACTATTATTATTATGAAAATAATATAACTCTAAAATTCATCATCATTAATATTATTACTTGTCATATTAACAGTATTATTATTATTATTATAACAAATAAATATTATCTATATAAGAATGTATTTATTTCAAGTATCATAATATTACGTATAATTATATTTGAAGATATAAATCTTAATACATTATAATAAATATATGTATATATAAAAACTTAGTCGATTAATATTATATGTGTTAATATATACTGATATAGGTTCGTGAATCCGAGGTCAACCCTGCATTGTTCAGTTGTTCAATATAGTCATATGTATTTTTACTACAAAATACATTAGGTGAGTTCATTTGCTCCCTTTTTTACTCATTACATTTTTGGGCTGAGAATACATGCAAATGCTTTATTAACTATTTTACAATATTTATATGCGTGAGTTTCATTTGCCTTTTTACCCTTTATATTTTTGGGCTGAGAATACATGCGCAATTTTTATAACTGTTTTACTAAATAGACACAAGTAATCGAAATTACGTTCTATGGTTGAATGATCGAAACTGAATATGCCCCTTTTTATTAAGTCTGGTAATCTAAGAATTAGGGAACAGACACCCTAATTGACGCGAACTCTAAAGATAGATCTATCGGGCCCAACAAGCCCCATCCAAAGTACCGGATGCTTTAGTACTTCGAAATTTATATCATGTCCGAAGGAGGATCCCGGAATGATGGGGATATTCTTATATGCATATTGTGAATATCTGTTACCAGGTGTTCAATCCATATGAATGATATTTTTGTCTCTATGCATGGGACGTATGTTTATGAGAAATGGAAATATGAAATCTTGTGGTCTATTAAAATTATGAAATGATTATTTATGTTAAACTAATGAACTCACCAACCTTTTGGTTGACACTTTAAAGCATGTTTATTCTCAGGTATTAAAGAAATCTTTCGCTGTGCATTTGCTCATTTTAGAGATATTACTTGGAGCCATTTATGACATATTTCAAAAGACGTTGCATTCGAGTCGTCGCGTTCATCAAGATTATTATTAAGTCAATTATAGTTAGGTATATTATGAAATGGTATGCCTGCCGTCAACTTTTGATGTAATGAAAGATTTTCTTTTCAAAAACGAATGCAATGTTTGTAAAATGTATCATATAGAGGTCAAGTACCTTGCGATGTAATCAACTGTTGTGAATCGTTTATAATCGATATGGACTTCGTCCAGATGGATTAGGACGGGTCGTTTCAGATGTGGCACAATGTGATTGAATGACGGGTGTGATGGTTGAGAGTAGTTTAAGGTCCAATTACAATATAGAAAACAAAAACTAGTTTGATTTTATATTTTATGTTTTATTTTTTGCAATAGTTTACATACAAAAATACAAAGTATAAAATGCAATTATCACACGTTATTTTTTGTTTACTTTATAGTTATCTTTTAATTTTTAATAATTTTTTTGTTTTATATACGTAAACATATATATAAAAGGATTTTACCATCTTTTATTCATTTATATAAGTGAACTATCAATTTTAGACAGTTGAAAAAGAAACTGGACTATTAAATTTGGACGGAGGAAATTGTATATTTCTAAGATCGTCCATTATGGTGTGGGTTGATGATGTGAGCGTGGATGTGAGTTGAGGTTTTTTTAATGACGTGATGGTGTGGATGAAAATGTAAAGTTATTGTGGTGTATGTTGAAATGTTAGTGAGATACGTAGTGTTAATGTAGTGAAATATAATTGATGAATTTAGTAAAAGGAGGATAAAAATAATTTTAATGAGAACGATTAACAGGAAAAAGAAGAAATTTTTTACCAATGGCAATAACTCACGCGTCTTTTCTTCTTTCGTGGGTTTCTCCCCATGCCCATCCAAAGAATAACCATAACCTAAATTATGACCTTGGCTTTCTTGCCACCTTGGCTCAACACCCATGCCGTGAGTATATTGGCGTAAGGCATGGTCTTAGGTGTCAGGTAAGTGTTACATATTCGACATTTAAAATGAGGTAGAAACTATGTAATTTGAGTTTAAGTATGTAAAAAATAAAAATAAAAAGTATTCGAAATTGTAGGCTAAAATATTTGAAACTGTGAGTGAAAATTCACCCGTTTGAACTTAGGAGATACTTGGTTCATTTGAAGGAATGGTAATGACATTAACAAGTATGATGGAAGCAGAATGATGATACCATCAACTTAAATTACAAGTATTTTCAGTGCAATTTAATTGTTTTATTGTGAGTTGGTAAAATATTTTAAACTTTACCAAGCATTATTTTATTAATAGAGTGATAATACTCATAACATTCCTTAATTAATAACATTAACAAGTTCAAAATTTTAGTAAGTACTTTACGTGATATCACAAATTTGTAAAAGCTAGATGAAAATTGAATCTAATCAAAATTGAGAAAATGAAAAAAACCATATTTTCCAGTTGGATATTTTATTTGAGTATTTCATTGTTTATTTCTCCATATTACTCTCTTTACTGTTACAATACTCTCTTTATTGTTATTGAACAAGAGTGACAATTACTAATTAGCAGTTCTTCCGTATTTTATTATCCAATCTTCATCTTCAATACCTTTAATTTAAAAGGTAATGTTCCATTACCCACTAATTAACATTGATTCTTTATACCAAGCATAGTTGATGATAATCATTGTCATTCCTTACCCTCTAATACTCCGAACCACATTTAAAATTTAACTTTTTTACGTCCATTTTACAGTACTTGCGAACGGTCTTTTGCGTCTTGCGTCGTACAAATAAAAGAAAAACTATATGTTACGATATGTAATACTTTGAAACATAGTATCAAAGTTTTAAAACTTATTAACTACAAGGGTGCGAAACGTATATTTATACAAAAACAGAGGATCTATATAAACTTACATACACGTATTTCATAACCCTCTTCAACTGTCGATTAGAAAACCCTAGTTTTCGTCGCAGCCGCCACCGAATCAAAAAATTAGTGAAGATGAAGGTATGCATTTCATCCAACATTTCATCGTGTATTCAATTATACGTATGGTATGATGATATGATATGTTACTTATAATTTATTTATTACGTATATATTTGTAGTTCAATATCGCTAATCCCACCACTGGTTGCCAAAAGAAGCTCGAGATTGATGATGATCAGAAACTGTAAGTTCAATTCATTAATTTTATATTCAAGCATTTTTTAGTCATTTAATTATGATTTCCGTGATTCTTAACTGTATTTTATGTAGAAATTTGAGGAATAGTATTGGTTTTGTAGCTATGTATATAAGATCGTTATTATACATAGGTGATAGGTGTGCTTGAGAACCATTGTGGTAGGTTAAGTAAGGGTCTGTTTGTTTACCTCTCAACATTCAACGCGTTATGATGCTGAATGGTTCAGAAATGCTGAACCATCAAGCACCAAAATTTTCTGTAATATCCTCCTCAAATACTATTACTATTCAGAACACAAAACAAAAAGTATATTGAATTTTTTATTCATGTAACCTGTGAATTAGGTAATTTTGCCCAATTTATGTCGTCGTTAATTCAAAATGATTATCAAACAACTTCTTTTTATTCAAAACTAAGTTTATTCAGAGACTTTGAATCATTCAGATTCTTTAAATCATTTAGATTTTAAGGGCTAAATTATTCAGTTTTATCAAACGCACCCTAAGCCACTTTTTTTATTATTTTGTAGCCGAGCATTCTATGATAAGAGGATCTCTCAGGAAGTCAGTGGAGATGCTCTTGGGGAGGTAAAGTCTTTACTGTTGAATCTTTATATGCTAAACGTCATTATATTTCTAATGTTTATTTATTACTTAATATTTCCATTTCATTGTTTTTTTAGGAGTTCAAAGGTTACGTCTTCAAAATCATGGGAGGATGTGACAAGCAAGGATTCCCAATGAAACAGGGAGTCTTAACTCCAGGGCGTGTTCGCCTTCTGTTGGTGCGAGGTAACTCTAGTAGTTCAATAGCAATATTTGTAACAATTGCTTACTATTACGAACATTTGTTTTACATCCGATAATTGTTTTGAGCCAATTAATGTTATTATAATAACAGGAACACCTTGCTTTCGTGGTTATGGAAGGAGGAACGGAGAGAGGAGGAGAAAGTCTGTACGTGGTTGTATCGTTAGCCAAGACCTTTCGGTTCTGAATTTGACGATTGTGAAGAAGGGGGAGAATGATCTTCCTGGTTTGACTGATGTGGAGAAACCTAGAATGAGAGGTCCTAAAAGAGCATCAAAGATCCGTAAACTGTTCAATCTTTCGAAAGAGGATGATGTTCGAAAGTATGTCAACACTTATCGCAGAACATTTACAAACAAAGCTGGTAAGTTCCTTACATGCAGCACATTTATTTGTTCTTAAAATGATTTTTCAGCTACTTAATTGGTCTGCTGGTATATTTCATATTCAGTGCAGTGGTAAAGGGTTACAATTGTAGTCGTAATATTTTCAGATACCCAATTTTCTAAGTTGACCTTAAGTTTGAAAATGTGAAATTGCAGTTTAAATTGCAATATATCAGTCCAACTACTCCAGTTTTTATATGATTAATCAAGTCATAAATCAGAACCTCAATTTATTGCGAAAACGCAAGCACTTGTTCGGCATTTTGTTTTGATTTTGAAATACATGTTATGTTATGACTTGTTACTCAATGATTCAGCCTTTTTTGTGTTCCTCTCAATAGACTACATTGTTAGTCTTAAAATAGTCTTTGGATACAGATGTTCAAAACTAGTTTTTCCCAGGGAAAATTTTTCCAACGTAACCGACTGATTGTTCTAGACTAATATTAGGGTGTCAGTGGGCTTGCATTGAAAAGTTAAAGCATATAGTAATTGCTAAAACATGCCTGTTGAAACTGTGTTCTTGTGTCTTTACAGGGAAAGAGGTGAGTAAAGCACCGAAGATACAAAGGTTGGTGACCCCATTGACCCTGCAGAGGAAAAGAGCAAGAATTGCCGACAAAAAGAAGAGAATTGCCAAGGCAAAATCAGAGGCTGCTGAGTACCAAAAGCTTCTTGCTTCACGATTGAAGGAACAAAGAGAGAAGCGTAGTGAAAGTTTAGCCAAGAAAAGATCCAGGCTTTCTGCTGCCTCTAAGCCATCTATTGCAGCATAACTTAAGGTAAGAAAAACTTCCGAATGCGCTTAGTGTTCTTTTTTTATTAAAGAAAGACGACTTTTTTGATGGTGATAACATCTATGTGAGGATTCTTGATATTTTGTTATGGCTTGTTTTATGTACTTTTAGTTTTGGATTCGATATGGTTGGTTGCTACTTTATAAACCCGATTACATCATCTTATAGTTGATGCAGTTAATTTTGTGAGTTGCCAAGTCTACTCTTATCCATGACACCTATCTTCACAATCGCATTGTGGCACATCAGTGTCCCTTCAACATTTTTTTCATGTCACTAAACTCATCACGGTCCACTAATGGATCCACTAATATCCATGACATGTCTACAATCACATTGGCTCTACTTCTAGTATTTTATTATTATACTTATTATATTATACAATGTTATTAAATCTTATTTCTATAAATATTACTCCGTATCATATATGAAATACAATTTCACAAAACTAAACATTTTTTTATTAAAATAATACGATTACATAATTAAAATGTCTTAAAAATAAAAATTACATTGATTGAAATCCTAAAGAAAAAGATTATGTTTTACATAAATGAAAACTACGAGTACGAAAATTAATTGTTGTGGTATTTCTCATCAACGTTATGAGGAAGGTCGTCAAATATACCCTTGGTGGATAACTCAATTTGTTACAAGAGTATCACAGCTTTTCCGACTATTTCATACCATATTTTTTCGTTTTTAAGAAAACAGAGTTCTTAGTATTCATTATAATATGCAAAATCTGATTCTAAGAGATCAAATTGTCTTAATAAATCAAACAAACTTCCTAAATTTAAGGCCTAAATTAAAGTTGATAACGTCAACATCTTCTAATGTTTTTTTCCCACTTCCGCGGTACTCTCTCTAATGTCTTCGCTAAATAATCCACCGTAACGATCGTCAAATGTAACATAACAAGTAGTCATGATGAATTTGGAAAAGTTTGGATGAAATTGAAATGTTAGTGAAGAAGCATGAAATGTTTGGTAAAAATTGAAAGTGAAATGGTAGGTTGTATTTATAGTTGGATAAATATTCGTTTAAAAAAACTCAAATGGTTTCATGTTTAATGTTGTGCGACGGCTAGAATCATTTTTTTTACTCAAAATGTATGCGGTTACATATGTTGAACAACGACCAAATTAACCACGATAACCAATGGCGGTTGCTAGTATCGGCGTCGTTGAAGGGCGTAGGCAACGGCGACCCAACGACGGGCCGCATACTAGCAGTCTAATTGTGTCAACGGTTTTATTCCTTGTGAGATGGTAATGGTATTCATAGGCACCGTTGTAAAAACACTTTATTGGTCCTTTTTAAGAACAGTCTATTTTGATTTTCTAAAATTCGTTTAATCTGATTTTCTAAAACACTAATTTCTAAAGTCCTAAAACAAAACCTTGATATTTAGACAAATATTAAATGACGTTTACAAAGTAAATATGTGATGAAATATTTCATTACCATTTTTGGTCTGCTCGCAGAATAGGTGATTCTGAAATATGTTGATAGTTCCGGTTAGATGGAAATAAATAATATACAGCGACGAAAGTAAACTATATCAGTTCATGATATGCTGTGTTTGAGTTGTTTTTGGTTGTTTTTATACGTGATGAACCCACGCTAGTGGTCCAGTGGTTCACCCTTTTACACTTGTGTATTGAGATGCGGGTGAGAGGTCTCAAGTTCGAGTCTATCCTCTTAAAAGTATTCGTGGGATTTATTTTCTGAAATTCGGATTGACTCGGGGAGGTTCTACTGACCCGTATTCAGGACTCAGGCCGACTTGCCTGCCCCTCGGAATTGTAATATCCTATAAAACCAAACCAATAACTCATAACTAGTGATTTGTACATACAAATTAAAATAACTCAAACTAAAATAATTAAAATACATAAGATAGATACATGCTATAGATTAATTAAAATAATAAGTGGTAAATATGTTAATTGGTAAATTAATTAACATCAACTAACTTAATTTTGTATCCTACTCAACTAACTTGATTTTGTATCATGCTATAAATCAATTAAGATCACTAAACTTGTCACTAACTTTGTACTAATATGCAAAACCAAATTTTTTAATTCAATATTTAAATGTGAAAGGTCATATCATCAGATTAGATGGAAATTACGTTGGCCAACATATATTAAAAGAGGGAATGAGATAGGTCTTATTAAAATTATATATCTACTAGTACCATCCATCTAGTATTGTGTTTACTAAATGAAATGAACTAAACTATCCATAGACCCATACTACTACTCACTACAACCTAACATCATTTTTAAAAGGAAGAGAATAGAGATATTCAAAGAAGAGTACAATATATTTGCGGGTCTAGTTTCGGTTCTAACATGAACATGTTGTAAAGGTAACTACTAATCACCATCTTTGTTATTGATGTATAATTTGTTTATTGTTTTTCTTTTGTTTATCAACTTACAAGTTTAGATTTACTACATATCACATGAATTATTATAGGGATGAGATGTTAAGATTTTGAGTACGAAATGAGCATCTTTTGTGAATATTAATCTTAATGAAATGGTAGTCATATATTTAGTAATGGATTATTCAAAACCTTTATGTAACTAGTCCATCAAATTATTACATGATTAAATTAAAGTCTATAAATTTTTATGGTAGTAGTAACTCTATGCTTTTTTTTAAACATATATACAAGAACTTATAGAATTAAATGAAAAGCGGCATGTAAATTAATACCCTTGCAACATATCATTTGGTATTGTATAAGTTCCACTCAGTATTGAATACTAAGTTTGAAGTACGAAGTAGTATTTAGCAATAAAATTAGTTTATTGCTCTTTCATAATCTATTTCATAATCTAATACGGAGTATCAATTTTCCTTTCAATAGTTTTTGTTAATTTAGATCTAGATTACCATCAGTTAATAGTTAATAATACTTCGTAATAAATTACTATTACTATATTTAAATTAAAAAAAAATGAAACTATTTGGATAGAAATAAAAACATAAGAATCATATGGTAATACTATTAATAAAGGATATTACATACTCCCTATTTAAATGCGTTTTGTACTCATACGTGCGTATTCATTAGATTTGGCTCGGTGATCGCATCATTTGGTGGTATTTTTTTGTCCTTGGAATTTCATCATTCAACATAAGGTACGGATATTCTAGGTGGTTCTAGGCTCGCTTCGGTAAATCTTTCCTCTCAAAACCTTGTTTCGAATTGTGTATAAAAATTATTGGTATGACATGCTTATTTGGAAATTCGTTATATTTGTTAGTCTATATATTGTGTTACGTTTTCCTCATTTGGATGTACTAACGAGGTTGCTAATTATGTTTGTTAATTAAGGAAATCATAATATTTTGGCCTTTGGAAATTGTATCAAAACTGTGCCTCGAAACAGCCCCGAAAAATGTCGTAAACATTTCGGTAAAGAACTTGTGTGAGTGTGGCGAGTGGTACGGTGATTCGTATCGAGTGTCCCTCATTCCATTTTGCTTTACGTCCCGTTAAGTCCCGTCTAAACATTTTAAGTATTTGGTCAAACGTAAAATATTTAAGTCATTTCATTAATTCTTTTTAAATATATTTTAAAGTCTATTAATCACATTAAAGGATATTTAAACATTTATAATTAATAAATCGGTTAAAACATTTTATTAAAATGTGCCTAAGAGTAACCTATTCATGGAGGTCCCATGAGTGCGTTATTGTGACACCGGTAACGTGGCATCGACCGTAGCGGTGTATTTGTTATATCTACGGCGTCTCCTTTTGATTACCCGGTGGTGGTACGAGCTCTTTGTTATTTGTATTTTGATAGGAGGCGTATGGATCGATCCTAGGTATTTTGTTTTGACGGCGAACGTTTATCGTAGTGTCATACGAAACGTCACCGATATGAATGATTAGTGGAGTAATTACCCTATGATTTCATTTTGGATAATTTTATATATATTTGTTTAGGTCTTAGTACGTGACTTTGATAATTTAACATATTCGTTATTAAGGATCTATACATATTTGCACCTTGATTTAAAAATAAGTTAATTTGTAAATAAATTCGTTTTGAAATTTGTCATGCATGTCATACTGTACTCTGTCCTTTGTTATATCCGTTCACTGGGCTTTGGCTCAGTCGTATTCTTTGTTTTCCTTCTCATACGACAGGTAATCAAGGGGGCGTTGGGAACGAAGGAAGAGTGTAGAGTGGAGTGAACTTAGCACCTTGCCTTAGAGATTTCCATCAAGATTTAGTAGTTTATTTTGGTTTAGTAGTACTTTTGAATAAGTTTGTCAACTTTGGTGTTTTGACTATGGTTTGAATTCGAATAAGAATAATTGTGAAGATCCGTCCTAATCCATCCGGACGAAGTCCGTATCGATTATAAACGATTCACAATAGTTGATTACATCGCGAGGTACTTGACCTCTATATGATACATTTTACAAACATTGCATTCGTTCTTGAAAAGACAATATTTCATTACATCGAAAGTTGACGGCATACATACCATTTCATAATATATCTACCTATAATTGACTTAATATTAATCTTGATGAACTCAACGACATCGAATGCAACGTTTTTTTTTTTTTTTGAAATATGTCATGAATGACTCCAAGTAATATCCCTAAAATGAGCAGATGCACAGCGGAAGATTTCTTTCGTACCTGAGAATAAACATGCTTTAAAGTGTCAACCAAAAGGTTGGTGAGTTCATTAGTTTAACATAAATAAGCATTTCCATCATTTTAATAGACCACAAGATTTTCATTTCTCATAAATATACGTCCCATGCATAGAGACAAAAATAATCATTCATATGGATTGAACACCTGGTAACCGACATTCACAATTTGTATATAAGAATATCCCCATCATTCCGGGATCCTCCTTCGGACATGATATAAATTTCGAAGTACTAAAGCATCCGGTACTTTGGATGGGGCTTGTTGGGCCCGATAGATCTATCTTTAGGATTCGCGTCAATTAGGGTGTCTGTTCCCTAATTCTTAGATTACCAGACTATAAAGGGGCATATTCGGTTTAATAATCCAGCCATAGAATGTAGTTTTACTCACTTGTGTCTATTTCGTAAAACAGTTATAAAAGCAGCGCATGTATTCTCAGTCCAAAATATATTTCAAAAACATTTAATAAAGCAGTTGTAAAAACAGCGCATGTATTCTCAGTCCCAAAAATATAAAGAGTAAAAGGGAGCAAATGAAACTCACCTAATGTATTTTGTAGTAAAAATACATATGTCTATAACGAACAATGCAGGGTTGGCCTCGGATTCACGAACCTATATCCAGTATATATATTAACACCAAATAGTAATCAAATAAGTTTATACATTAAATGTTATCTTAATAAATTTTGTGTTTCATTAATAACCTAGTTAAACATATTTGTTTTATATACTTTATATAAAAGGATAAATGTTTAAGAAAAAAATAATATAGTTATGTTATATGTAGTAATATAGTTTTATCTATCTAATAGCTATTTGATAAAATAATGTTGATAATAATAAATAAAAAGTTGTTTTATTTTATAATAATAATAGTAATTATGATAATAACTATAATATCTCTAATACTTTTACTAATAATGAAAATAATAATGTTATTAATAACAATAATAATACTTATAATATTAATAATAATAATAATAACAATAATAATAATGATAATAATAATAATAATAATAATAATAATAATAATAGTAATAATAATAATAATAATAATAATAATAATAATAATAATAATAATAATAATAATAATAATAATAATAATAATAATAATAATAATAATAATAGAAGTGCTACCTTAATGAAACAAGCTTCTTTTTTTAAATAAAAAAAAAAAGAAAACACCCCTGCCAAGGTTCGAACCCACGACCTCCTGCTCACCCACAAACACTCTTAACCATGGATCTGTTTCAATTTTTCTGAAATTATACCAGTTCGAAAATACTTAACCCGTATTATACGTTTCTCTTAATCCTATTTCCTGGCCCATATTGTTTCGGCCCAACAACAGAAACTTGGATCATAGCAGCCCATAACTCGATTTAATGAACCCAAGTTTAATATAATAGCCTGTTAACACTGGAGTACAGTTTAAATTTATTTGATGTTTATAATTACAAATCTCCTACTCAAGATTGTCTGCCAACAAACGTATTTGGAGACGTGTAAGCTGCATCTTCAGCAACTCACTCTTCAACAATCATTATCGTAAAAAAAAATATATGTATATATATAACTATCATCACCATGGAATCGTGTATCATATCACCATCATAATCTTCATCCATCTCGTTACATCATCATTACAAACATATTAATCACTGTAGCAACTTCGTTGATGTCGTTGGTGGTGATTTATACAGACACAAATAGCAGCTGTACAGTAGTGGTAACACGAGCAGTAGCACAACGAAGGTGACAGAAATATTAACAAGAATGTCACAGTTTGTAGTCGATGGTGTTCCAGTTATGGTGGTGGTTTTTGGTAGTTTAAAACAGGAGACAACCAAATAAAAGAAAGAGATTTGATGGGGTTTCACAAATGAGAAAAGAAAATATAGAAAGGTGGTTAGTTTTAAATGGTGTTGAAGAGTGATTCGTGGTTTGTGATTGCCGGTTGTTCAAAAGTGGTTCAAAGAAGATGGTGGAAATAATATGATGATCGATTAGAAGTGATGGTGGTGGTTTGGTGATTCAAACAAATAGAAATATAAAGATATAGCAGCTGCATTTTTATGCTCTAAATGTTGTGGTTATTGTTCAATCGAAAATAGAAATCTTAAACACTTACGGTTATATGTGGTGGGTTTTGCTGATCGAAACAGAAATTGCTGCAGCTGCAGAGGTGATCTTGTGTGGGATTTTGATGATGGTTTTCGACAAGGATGATGATGCTTGTGGTTAATCCGACAGTGTTCTTGGCAACAAGGAAATATGAGTGTAGGTGATACGAATGGGTCTGTGGTGGGTTTTAATCATGAAAAGAACTCGAATTTAATAGCAACATAAGTGAGCTTGGTTATGTTGGTTGCTATGGTAGCCGGAGGTGAGTTGAGGTCGAGTATGGGGATGAAGAAAATGGTGATTGGTTTGATGTTACACATATGGTGGTGAAACAAAATCAGGAATGGGAGAGAGATATAGAGAAAGATAAGATGGTGGTGGATTATTATCCGGACAGTAGTAGGTAGATAGGAGTTGTTTGAGTATCTGTAATTGATATTGATGGGAAAATCAAATGACTTTATTCTCTAACTTCATCTAATCTATTGGTCATATATTGAGTGGGAGTTGTTGAGTTCACGGGTAGTATAGAAAAGAAACAAGGAAGACAGCGATATTAAACATACTTAATATACTTATCTTATTTGTATTTAATTAATACTAATGACTAATAAATATAATTATGTTAACAATAATAGTACTTTAATATTATTAATAGTATTAAAAGTAATAATAATAATACTTTTATAGTAAGAATAATGGTAATAATGTTAATAATAATAATATTGATAAAGGAAAGAAGAAAAAAAATTATATATATATTAAGTTTACTAACAATTCATAATTCTTTTAAATGTAAATTATAATTTTAATCATTCTCTTATGACTTTTACTAATTAACCTCGAAATCAATTATTTTCCATTTACTCTCTATCTAAATATAATCAGTTTTAAATAACAAGTTTTATCACATAAATATATATTATATATTTTTAAACAAATAGATTTAATATTATTTTATATACTTACAAGTAGTATTTATATACATATTTATATACATATTTATGTATATCTATATATTCTATAGTTTCCATTAATAGCATTTTATTTTATTTATTTTACAATATAAATCCTAATAATTACATTATATAATAATCTAAATTATATTTCAAATTATAAATACCTATTTAAATATATATGTTGTCTATTTACAAATAGTTGTTCGTGAATCGTCGAGAATGGTCGAAAGTCAAACGAATATATGAAACAGTTCAAAATATTTGTGACTCAACATTACAGACTTTGCTTATCGTGTCGGAAATATATAAAGATTAAGTTTAAATTTGGTCGGAAATTCCCGGGTCATCACAGTACCTACCCGTTAAAGAAATTTTGTCCCGAAATTTGAGTGAGGTGGTCATGGTTAACAATAAAAATGTTTTCATGACGAATATGAGTTGATAAATAGAGTTTTATCATTATTGAATAATACAGATAAAATAATTCGATTATTCGAAGGACACGAATGAAGTTATCACAAAAGAGTGAGATGAATAAATGAAGTTTCGTTTTAACTTGACGTTGTCTTGGTTGAATTCCGGAATTCAAGGGATTTAAAGAAAATCTTCGAAATCTAAAAGATTTGATACTTCGGCGAGTAAGAAAATTAAGATCTCTATAATTAAATACGGTGTTCTACCTCGATTACTATGTCTGATAATTCCATTATAAATTTAACTCTTCCGTTCCATTATTCTCACTATTCCTATACTTTCCTTCTTATTTCATACATCCAAAAGATTGTGAAAATGCTTAATCCAGTTCTAATCCTTGATATTTTCCTAATTATCATTCCTGTCATCCTTCTTTTCAATCTTCCACCAGAAGAATCTATTCACTTCTACTATACTCTTGGTTTTATAGTGTTCTTAGTTCTCCCGTGTCTTTATGTTGCAATACGTATTGATATACACAGTTTGTAATTTAGGTGTTGTTTTCGGGCTTTATACTTTCCTTATATTTCGAAGTCCCTTCTTCTGTTTTCCATAATCATTGTCATCCCCAGTTAATGCTCTCTTTTATTTACAGCGATTTATACCCCAATTTCTATTTCGGAGCTTTGTCCCTCCGTTTCTTCTTCTTGCGATTAAGCACCGCTTGTAATGGTTCAGAATTCGCAGATATAAACTTCGGAATGAACATTGTTAATGTTCTAAGAAGGAAATCGTAATGGCACGATTTGATTTGTCAAATTACCAGAATCACTGAGAATAGAACTATTAAGAATATATTTTCTTGATATGTTCGGAGGTGAAGTAGAATAAACGAGTCGTGTAACATGGCACATGATGACGTTATGATCTGTGAATCATCACGTTCCATTAGAAACTCATCATGACTTACTGTAATATAATCACGTTGATCAAGTGTCATTATATTATACTAACTCATGCATCAATTCCCAACATTACTTCAATAACATTCATAATTTAAGCTCGAAAGTTTACAGAATATAGAAACTAACAGTTTCTATATGATGTAATACTGATAGCACGAAGAGATTAAATAATTTCGGATGAGAATATTTATGAAAATATCTTCAGAAATATCGAAGATATTTATGATGATATTTTGGAATTTCTAAGTTCGATAGTTGATGAGGAAGATTTTCCGCAAGATTTTACATGAGTACCGAGCAAGATATTCGTTGAAGGTTTCATCGGATCCAGAATTTCCTGGATTCTTTGAATATATGGTATGGTCCTTGTATTTGTCCTTGGTCTCCTCCGTGGTTAGCTCAATCCGTTTTCCAGTTTCAACTTTTCTGAGCTTTTCTAACATACTATTCTTTATCATCAAACTTCCGATGATTAAGGTCATTTACGGTTGTCTATGGTTTCTGCTGCTTCATTCAGCTTTTTCAACATTCAGAGTATTAATTCGCAGACTGGGTGCTTTTCAGAATTTCTGAATGGAAGATCATAGTTCTAAGAGATAAATGTTATATGGATACATATAACTGTTGATGTGGAAACGTTGCGAGATTCACAATACAGATTTACTGATTCCCGGTAATTGGTATGACAATTCTTGTTACAAGATACGGATGAGTACATGATGAGACTTCAATAGATAACTATAGTGATTTGTCGGAGAGATTTAAGCCAAGGAGCAACGAGGTTGCTGGTACGTCTGCTGGTAATATGATGGAATATAAAAGGTTCCCCTGTAACAATAAGAGAGCATGCATATATATCAAGGTTATAATAGGGTTGTTTAGAACGAAAAGTCAAAGTTGACTTGTTGGAGCTGTGACAAAATTTGCTACTTTGAAAGGAATTACCAAGTTATTTTGGGTAATAATAACACTAAGGAATTAGCATAGCTATGTGTTAAACGTTTACTCAGTTTCTGAGAGTTTTTCAGATGCATAACTGTGAAGACCCGTCCTAATCCATCCGGACAAAGTCCATATCGATTATAAACGATTCACAACAGTTGATTACATCACGAGGTACTTGACCTCTATATGATACATTTTACAAACATTGCATTCGTTTTTGAAAAGACAATATTTCATTACATCGGAAGTTGACGGCATGCATACCATTTTATAACATCTAACTATAATTGACTTAATAATAATCTTGATGAACTCAATGACTCGAATGCAACGTCTTTTGAAATATGTCATGATGACTCCAAGTAATATCTTTAAAATGAGCAATTGCACAGCGGAAGATTTCTTTCATACCTGAGAATAAACATGCTTTCAAGTGTCAACTAAAAGGTTGGTGAGTTCATTAGTTTAACATAAATAATCATTTCCTTCATTTTAATAGACCACAAGATTTCATATTTCCATTTCTCATAAACATACGTCCCATGCATAGAGACAAAAATATCATTCATATGGATTGAACACCTGGTAACCGACATTCACAATATGCATATAAGAATATCCCCATCATTCCGGGATCCTCCTTCGGACATGATATACATTTCGAAATACTAAAGCATCCGGTACTTTGGATGGGACTTGTTGGGCCCGATAGATCTATCTTTAGAGTTCGCGTCAATTAGGGTGTCTGTTCCCTAATTCTTAGATTACCAGACTTAATAAAAAGGGGCATATTCGATTTCGATCATTCAACCATATAATGTAGTTTCAATTACTTGTGTCTATTTTGTAAAACAGTTATAAAAACAGCGCATGTATTCTCAGTCCCAAAAATATATATTGCAAAAGCATTTAAAAAGGGATTAATGAAACTCACCTAATGTATTTTGTAGTAAAAATACATATGACGATATTGAACAATGCAGGGTTGGTCTCGGATTCACGAACCTATATCATTTGTTTATTTATTAATACACATAATTGTAATCGAACAATATATATATAAATTTATTAGTTATATCATTTTTATATCAAAAAAAATTTATATATATATTTCATACATTCATTTTGTATATAAAAATATTAATTTTTGTTATGTTATATGTATTTAATATATTATTTGTATATTAGTAATAGTAGTTATAATAATACTACAATACTTATACATTTAGTAGTAATAATAATTTTTAACACTAATGATAACATAACAATAATTATACTAGTCATAATAATACTAATAATACTAATAATAATAATAATAATAATAATTATAATGATAATGGAAAAGAGATCAAAAGTGTATACCCTCTTTAATTGTTTTTCTAAAAAGAAAAATTCCAGACGAGACTCGAACCCGTGATCTTTTGTTAACCCAACTCACACCCAAACCATTATGCTGCTTCTCATTTTCTGTTCTAATTCTCAATATTCATTTTATTTAACTCCTTTTTCTGTTCCATCTTTTTTTTCTTAGTAAACCGTTACCATCACCTTCGAAACATCATCATCAAATTATCTTTATAAATTCGTTAACCACCATTATCGTCATCTATTGGTATCATTATCGAATATATCACTTAGTTCTATATATCTCATCCCCATGATTATAGGCTTTACGAAAAAGAAAAAAAATAAATAACAAGTGCCACTTTACGTGCCCCTTTGGTTGACCAATTAATCAACTTGTTCCACTTTTGCAAAGTTGATACAGCATTATATATATTAGCATCCATTATGCTCCACTTTAAACTGTATCATATTATCCATTTTTTTTATTCGCTAAGTTTCTCCACAGAGAGATTATAGTTACACTAGGTTTGCTCATGTCCCAGAAATTGAAATAGAAATAGTCAATCTCGAGCAATAGCTGCAACAGGAGGACCGATACAAAAATATAGAAACGCAAAAGGAGTAAGAGAAGAAAAGAATAGCATAATCCTACGATGTGGTGGTGATGCTTTTATCGAGTTTTAATGGTGGTGTATCACGGCGGAGATAGAAACAGAAAACAAACAAGTGTTTGGTGATGGGGTTGAATCATGGGTTTGTGTGGGTTGTATGACGAAGGAGAAGATGGTTTTTTTTTTTTCTTTCTTTTTCGGTTTACTCAGAAACAGTCCAAGAATAGCAACAGTTTGCGTGTGATGGTTGTGTGGTATTCGCGATTGATGAGTGTGATTATTTTATTTGAACAGAAACAGCCACGATAGAAGTTCATACATCAACGAGCACTAATGAGTATTGTAGGTCGTGGTTTACACAGGAGGTATTGAGTAGATGATGGTTGTGACAGAAACTGAAGCAGCAACAGCTGCAACAGAAAACATAAAATAGCAGCGGCAGTTTCATGGTGAAGGTGGTTTGATTGGTGTTTCATGGTGATGACGAGTTTGAGGAAGATGGTGGTGTTCACTATGGTTAATAAACGGGTGTTTTGTGGTGTCCAAGGTTCGACTAGAAACAAGGTAATAACAAAGCTAGTAGCAGCAATCGTTCAATGATGTGTGGTGATGGTATTTGGCCTCTTAATGGGCCGTTTGCAATGAATGGTTAAAAAATAATTTTAGGCTTCGTTGATTGACGGAAACAATGAATAAAAATGGGAACACGTTGTAGAGAGGGAGAGAGAAGGTAGATGGTGGTGATAGGGTTGTTGCAGGGTGGCCGGTGACGGGTTATGGTGGCGGGTGGTCATGGTGAACCGTGACCATGGTGAACGGTAGTCATGGTGAAAGGAGAAGAATAAAACCAGGGTGGTGATGAGATGGGTGACGGTTTTAGAAGAGAATGCAAGATGGTAAATTGGTTGATCATGGTGCCGGTTGAGGGTGATGAAAGTTGGAGCTTCGGTGGTCATGGGTGGTTGTTTGAGATGGTGGTGATTGAGCAAAGGGAGAAGAGTTGATGGATATTTGGTTTAGATTGATATCTTCCACGTTCTGTATATATGTAGATAAACATATATAGAATATAATATATATATTTTAGTAAAAGTAATATTTAGTGGAAAATGATAGATTTAGCTGTATGAAGAAAACAAAAAAAACACGGATACTTTAATAATCAAGTTCCCAATAGTTAGCAGCCACAAATATTGGCATCTTCTTATCCACATCGGATATTATTTCGTGTTCCATTGTTAAACAGTGACAGATAAATATCTTCAGAAAAAAATCCCAAATTTTTATATTAATTATCTTTATTTATTTCAGTCTTTTAGGGTGTAAAATTGGTCATTAATTATATACAATTATTTAAATAAAAATTAAGTTAATTATGAGCTCCCAACCCCAAGTAAAAATACTAAATGTTAAAATTAATCAAATAGATTCTAATTATATTTTTAACAAAGCTATAATCCGTTTAACTTATTTTCGGATCACCGTTTATTTCGAAATTACAATAGTTTGAATTTAACTTGCTTAATATTGATCGAATGATAAATTAGTGACACCGTCGTTCACTAAATAAATTCAAAATCACATATATATAGTATACTTTATATATTCATTTAATAATAATAATAAAATTTATTATATCTTATATTAATTTACATATAATTAATAACAACAATAGCATATAACAGTTTTCTTATATATAATTATTTATATTTACCTATTTATATATATACCTATCTATTTACAAATAATGGTTCGTGAATCGCCGAAAATGGTCGAAGGTCAATGAATACATGAACACAGTTCAAAGTTTTTGAGACTCAACTTAATAGACTTTGCTTATCGTATCGAAATCATATAAAGATTAAGTTTAAATTTAATCGGAAATTCCCGGGTCATCACAGTACCTACCCGTTAAAGAAATTTCATCCCGAAATTTGAGTGAGGTGGTCATGGCTAACAATAAAAATGTTTTCATGAAGAATGTGAGTTGATAAATAGAGTTTTATCACCATTGAGTAATATAGATAAAATAATTTGATTTTGTGAAGAGTACGAGTGAAGCTATCATAAAAGAGTGAAATGAGTAAACGAAGGTTTGTCTTAACCGGTGATGTAGTCACGGTTGATTTCCTGAATTCAAGGGAAAAGATAGAACTATCAAGATAATATGTTCTTGATATGTTTAGAGGTTAGATGGAATGTAAGAGTCGTGTAACATGGCACCTGATGACGTTATAGTCTGTGAATAATCAAGTTCCATTAGAAACTTAGCATGACTTACTGTAATATAATCACGTTGATCAAGTGTCATTATATTATACTAACTCATGCATCAATTTCCAACACTACTTCAAACTCGAATTTTAAAGGAATTTAGAAACTAAAGTAGTTTCCTTTATGATGTAACATAGATAGCACGAAGAGATAAATAAATTCGGACGAGAATATTTATGAAAATATCTTCAGAAATATCGAAGATATTTATGATGATATTTTGGAATTTCTAAGTTCGATGATTGATGAAGAAAATTTTTCGCAAGATTTTAACATGACTTCGGAGCAAGATATCCTCTAAAGATTTCAACGGATCCAGAATTACCTGAATTCTTTGAATATAGGGTCTGGTCCTTGTATTTGTCCTTGGTCTCCTTCATGGATAGCTCAATCTGTTTTTCAATATCCAATTTTCTATCGAGCGTTCCTAACACTCCTTTCTTTATCATCAAACTTTTGGTCGTTTAGACCATCTACCATTTTTCTGTTTCCTCTGCATTTAATGCTATGATATCTGAATCATCGGTTATTAATCCGAGGTGGTTTCAGGAAAATTGTGTTTTTAGATGATTAAAAGCTGATGGTAATATGGTGGAATATGAAAGGTTCCCTGGTAACAATAAAAAAGCACGCGTATATATCAACGTTATAATAAGGTTGTTTCGTACGAAAAGTCGAAGTTGAATTGCTGAAGCTGTGACAAAATTGGCTAATTTGGAAAGGAATTGCAAAGTTATTTTCGGTGATAACAACGCCAAAGGAGCTAGTACAGATACGTGTTAAACATTTATACAGGTTCCGAGTGTTTTCAGGTGCATAATTATATGCATCAATCTTTTCTCTCGTAAATGAAGTGTGGTTGGTTCATCCTCTCGATTGAGGTGTTTTCAAGAATCATGAAAGGTTTGAACGCAGAATGTAATCGTGAAGATACAAATGATGTTTAAGACGAAATCAAGTGGCAACTTGAAGAATTGTTTAGTTTCATATGTTATAAACAATATTTTAATTCATTTTAATTGTCCAATGTTATTAGTCCACAGTCGATAGTCCACAGTTGACAGTGCAATCATTCATATATAGTTTAATATATAATATTCGAATTAATTAATACATGTCGTGACCCGTATACGTCTCAGACTCGATCACAACTCAAAGTATATATATTATTATAGAATCAACCTCAACCCTGTATAGAGAACTCGATCATTACTGCATATAGAGTGTCTATGGTGCTTCCAAATAATATATATAGATGTGTCGATATGATATGTCAAAACTTGTATACGTGTCCCGATATTTAAAGTGCGTAAAATAAATAACAGAAATTAAATGACGATAAATAAAGTGCGTAAAGTAAATAACAGAAATTAAATGACAATAAATAAAATTGCGAGAATATAAATTGCGATAAAATAAATTGCGATAATTAAATTGCGATAAATAAAATGTAGTACAGACTTAACAGTTAGCTAGGAACAGTTAGCTAGGATTTTGTTAGCGTGGTTTCTTAATAAAATTTAATATTGTTAATTAGTCTGTTTCTAATCAATTTTTATTGTCCATTATTTCTTCATTATGCCACTTGTTGGATTCTGATAGGTCAAAATCCAAATATGAAATTGAATTTGAATGAAAATAGTTATTCTTTGGTGAACGGATACGTATCTCGGTGGTTGTAAATAGGATAGTGAATAACTGTTGAATCAGATTCGGAGAATATACAGTGTAACTTATTAATGTGAAATTTAAATATTCCTCGGGTATTACCTACCCGTTAAAATATTTTCACCATTAACAGTTTGTATAAAAGAATTTTTAATTACTACCTTTTTGAAAACATATATACATATATATTTTCTTCAGATGTAATCATGGATTTAATGAGTCAATATGATATTAAACTCATTTGATTTATCGTTAGAACAAGAATATATAATCTCTAACATGTTAGAGATCACATACTCACCATGTCGAACGAAGATAAATGATGTAGAACGATTCGTAGAACAATAATTATATTCGAGGTACAAAATGAGATGTCGAGGCATGGATTGTTGATGGTACTGGTGTTGTTACTGATGGTTCTGTTGATGCTGGTGATGTTGCTGAAGCTGGTACATTTTGCATCATATTCTCCGAATTGATTATTCGAGCGCGAATTTCGTTGACTTATTACTCCAGGATGATTGTCGGTCGGAACGAGCGGATGAATAAGGTTCAGAATTGTGAATAGAATATAATCTTGTCGAGTTACCCTGGAAATGAGACTAAAAATGGTGTCTCGAACAGGTTCGCCGGTAAACGCTTCAGGTTCATTGTCAAGAGGTGAATTCGGTTGGTGGAAGGGATTGCCTTCTGCGCGTTTCCATTAATTAAGTCGACTAAGAACCCATCAGATGAATTGATAATGGCTGATTGGTTGATTCATGCCGGCGACGCTGTTTTCGGAGCTTAGGTGAACATCTATGTCGGAATAGCTGTCGGAATAACTATCGGAATGGCTATCTGAATCTGAGGGACTCAAACTGGTTGAGGGATTCATCTCGTACGATCAGATGAAGAATTTTCAATAAGAAATAGATTATAGGATGTGGATTTGTACCCTGCAATACATAATTTACATATGCATATAAAATACTAAAATCCCCTAAGTTACGGAGGAATCTACCGAAGCTGTTCAGGCAAAGGTAACAATAACAGATCCGCTAAGATATGAATATATCTATACACTGTCTATGCAATAGAGGCAGTAAGACATGTCTAGACTAAGAATGATAAGCAGGTAATTTCCTAAGGATGATAAGTAGATGATTTTCGACACGAAATGATAAGCAAAACTTTTGACATGCAGACACGGTCGAAGTCCAGACTTGCTAATGCATCCTAACGACTTATCAGTTAGACTCACTAATGCAAGACCTGGTTCGCTAAGACCACCGCTCTGATACCAACTGTGAAGACCCGTCCTAATCCATCCGGACGAAGTCCATATCGATTATAAACGATTCACAACAGTTGATTACATCGCGAGGTACTTGACCTCTAAATGATACATTTTACAAACATTGCATTCGTTTTTGAAAAGACAATATTTCATTACATCGGAAGTTGACGGCATGCATACCATTTTATAACATCTAACTATAATTGACTTAATAATAATCTTGATGAACTCAATGACTCGAATGCAACGTCTTTTGAAATATGTCATGATGACTCCAAGTAATATCTTTAAAATGAGCAATTGCACAGCGGAAGATTTCTTTCATACCTGATAATAAACATGCTTTCAAGTGTCAACTAAAAGATTGGTGAGTTCATTAGTTTAACATAAATAATCATTTCCTTCATTTTAATAGACCACAAGATTTCATATTTCCATTTCTCATAAACATACGTCCCATGCATAGAGACAAAAATATCATTCATATGGATTGAACACCTGGTAACCGACATTCACAATATGCATATAAGAATATCCCCATCATTCCGGGATCCTCCTTCGGACATGATATACATTTCGAAATACTAAAGCATCCGGTACTTTAGATGGGACTTGTTGGGCCCGATAGATCTATCTTTAGAGTTCGCGTCAATTAGGGTGTCTGTTCCCTAATTCTTAGATTACCAGACTTAATAAAAAGGGGCATATTCGATTTCGATCATTCAACCATATAATGTAGTTTCAATTACTTGTGTCTATTTCGTAAAACAGTTATAAAAACAGCGCATGTATTCTCAGTCCCAAAAATATATATTGCAAAAGCATTTAAAAAGGGATTAATGAAACTCACCTAATGTATTTTGTAGTAAAAATACATATGACGATATTGAACAATGCAGGGTTGGTCTCGGATTCACGAACCTATATCATTTGTTTATTTATTAATACACATAATTGTAATCGAACAATATATATATAAATTTATTAGTTATATCATTTTTATATCAAAAAAAATTTATATATATATTTCATACATTCATTTTGTATATAAAAATATTAATTTTTGTTATGTTATATGTATTTAATATATTATTTGTATATTAGTAATAGTAGTTATAATAATACTACAATACTTATACATTTAGTAGTAATAATAATTTTTAACACTAATGATAACATAACAATAATTATACTAGTCATAATAATACTAATAATACTAATAATAATAATAATAATAATTATAATGATAATGGAAAAGAGATCAAAAGTGTATACCCTCTTTAATTGTTTTTCTAAAAAGAAAAGTTCCAGACGAGACTCGAACTCGTGATCTTTTGTTAACCCAACTCACACCCAAACCATTATGCTGCTTCTCATTTTCTGTTCTAATTCTCAATATTCATTTTATTTAACTCCTTTTTCCGTTCCATCTTTTTTTTCTTAGTAAACCGTTACCATCACCTTCGAAACATCATCATCAAATTATCTTTATAAATTCGTTAACCACCATTATCATCATCTATTGGTATCATTATCGAATATATCACTTAGTTCTATATATCTCATCCCCATGATTATAGGCTTTACGAAAAAGAAAAAAAATAAATAACAAGTGCCACTTTACGTGCCCCTTTGGTTGACCAATTAATCAACTTGTTCCACTTTTGCAAAGTTGATACAGCATTATATATATTAGCATCCATTATGCTCCACTTTAAACTGTATCATATTATCCATTTTTTTTATTCGCTAAGTTTCTCCACAGAGAGATTATAGTTACACTAGGTTTGCTCATGTCCCAGAAATTGAAATAGAAATAGTCAATCTCGAGCAATAGCTGCAACAGGAGGACCGATACAAAAATATAGAAACGCAAAAGGAGCAAGAGAAGAAAAGAATAGCATAATCCTACGATGTGGTGGTGATGCTTTTATCTAGTTTTAATGGTGGTGTATCACGGCGGAGATAGAAACAGAAAACAAACAAGTGTTTGGTGATGGGGTTGAATCATGGGTTTGTGTGGGTTGTATGACGAAGGAGAAGATGGTTTTTTTTTTTTTTTTTCGGTTTACTCAGAAACAGTCCAAGAATAGCAACAGTTTGCGTGTGATGGTTGTGTGGTATTCGCGATTGATGAGTGTGATTATTTTATTTGAACAGAAACAGCCACGATAGAAGTTCATACATCAACGAGCACTAATGAGTATTGTAGGTCGTGGTTTACACAGGAGGTATTGAGTAGATGATGGTTGTGACAGAAACTGAAGCAGCAACAGCTGCAACAGAAAACATAAAATAGCAGCGGCAGTTTCATGGTGAAGGTGGTTTGATTGGTGTTTCATGGTGATGACGAGTTTGAGGAAGATGGTGGTGTTCACTATGGTTAATAAACAGGTGTTTTGTGGTGTCCAAGGTTCGACTAGAAACAAGGTAATAACAAAGCTAGTAGCAGCAATCGTTCAATGATGTGTGGTGATGGTATTTGGCCTCTTAATGGGCCGTTTGCAATGAATGGTTAAAAAATAATTTTAGGATTCGTTGATTGACGGAAACAATGAATAAAAATGGGAACACGTTGTAGAGAGGGAGAGAGAAGGTAGATGGTGGTGATAGGGTTGTTGCAGGGTGGCCGGTGACGGGTTATGGTGGCGGGTGGTCATGGTGAACCGTGACCATGGTGAACGGTAGTCATGGTGAAAGGAGAAGAATAAAACCAGGGTGGTGATGAGATGGGTGACGGTTTTAGAAGAGAATGCAAGATGGTAAATTGGTTGATCATGGTGCCGGTTGAGGGTGATGAAAGTTGGAGCTTCGGTGGTCATGGGTGGTTGTTTGAGATGGTGGTGATTGAGCAAAGGGAGAAGAGTTGATGGATATTTGGTTTAGATTGATATCTTCCACGTTCTGTATATATGTAGATAAACATATATAGAATATAATATATATATTTTAGTAAAAGTAATATTTAGTGGAAAATGATAGATTTAGCTGTATGAAGAAAACAAAAAAACACGGATACTTTAATAATCAAGTTCCCAATAGTTAGCAGCCACAAATATTGGCATCTTCTTATCCACATCGGATATTATTTCGTGTTCCATTGTTAAACAGTGACGGATAAATATCTTCAGAAAAAAATCCCAAATTTTTATATTAATTATCTTTATTTATTTCAGTCTTTTAGGGTGTAAAATTGGTCATTAATTATATACAATTATTTAAATAAAAATTAAGTTAATTATGAGCTCCCAACCCCACGTAAAAATACTAAATGTTAAAATTAATCAAATAGATTCTAATTATATTTTTAACAAAGCTATAATCCGTTTAACTTATTTTCGAATCACCGTTTATTTCGAAATTACAATAGTTTGAATTTAACTTGCTTAATATTGATCGAATGATAAATTAGTGACACCGTCGTTCACTAAATAAATTCAAAATCACATACATATAGTATACTTTATATATTCATTTAATAATAAAATTTATTATATCTTATATTAATTTACATATAATTAATAACAACAATAGCATATAACAGTTTTCTTATATATAATTATTTATATTTACCTATTTATATATATACCTATCTATTTACAAATAATGGTTCGTGAATCGCCGAAAATGGTCGAAGGTCAATGAATACATGAACACAGTTCAAAGTTTTTGAGACTCAACTTAATAGACTTTGCTTATCATATCGAAATCATATAAAGATTAAGTTTAAATTTAGTCGGAAATTCCCGGGTCATCACAATAACTATATGCATAAATCTTTTCTTCCGTAGATGAAGTGCGGTTGATTCATCCTCTCGATTGAGGTGTTTTCAAGAATTATGAAAGGTTTGAACGCAGATTATAATCGTTAAGATACAAATGAGGTTTAAGATGAAATCAAGTGGCAAACTTGAAGAATTATTTAGTTTCATATGTTATAATCAATATTTTAATTCATTTTAATTGTCCAATGTTATTAGTCCACAGTCGATAGTCCACAGTCGACAGTCCAATAATTCATATATAGTTTAATATATAATATTCGAATTAATTAATACGTGTCGTGACCCGTATACGTCTCAGACTCTATCACAACTCAAATTATATATATTATTGTAGAATCAACCTCAACCCTGTATAGAGAACTCGATCATTACTACATATAGAGTATCTATGGTTATTTCCAAATAATATATATAAATGCGTCGATATGATATGTCAAAACCTTGTATACGTGTCCCGATATTTAAAGTGCGTAAAATAAATAACAGAAATTAAATAACGATAAATAAAGTGCGTAAAGTAAATAACAGAAATTAATTGATGATAAATAAAATTGCGAGAATGTAAATTGCGATAAATAAAATGTAATCAGTTAGCTAGGAACAATTAGCTAGGAACAGTTAGCGTGGATTCTTAACAACATTTTTCATAGTTAATTTGTTTGTTTCTAACAAATTTTATTTTGTCAAATGTTTTCTTTATTATGCCACTTGTTGGATTCTGATAGGTCAAAATCCAAATATAAAATTGAATGAAAATGGTTATTTTGTGGTGAACGGATTCGTATAGCTGTGGTTGTAAGTAGGATAGCAAATAACAGTTGAATCAGATTCGTAGAATGTACAGTGTAACTTATTAATGCGAAATCTAAATATTCCTCGAGTATTACCTACCCGTTAAAATATTTTCACCAGTAACAGTTTGTACAATTAAAATTTTAATTACAATCTTTATGAAAACATATATACATATATATTTTCTTCAGACGTAATCATGGATTTAATGAGTCAATGTGATATTAAACTCATCAGATTTACGACTAGATCTAGAGTACATAATCTCTATAACATTAGAGATTACATAATCATCACAAAAAAATGAAGATAGTTTATGTAGAACGATTCGTAGAACGATGATTATGCTTGAGATATAGATTGCGAGGTTGAGACGTGTGATGATGTTGTTGTTGTTGGTACTGGTTATGCTGCTGGTGCTGCTGATGGTGGTACTGTTACTGTCGGTGCTACAAGTGTTGTTGGTGCTGAGGTTGGTGATGATGTTGGTGTAGTAAGTATAGTTTGTAGATCACGCACCATTCTTGTCAGGGTTTCTATCCTACCCTCTATCATTTCTATCCATCCACTCATCTGATTTGATAGATCTTGATTATCAATTCGAAGTTCCCTAACTTCTTCTAATATTCCCCTTCGATTAGTATTCGGAAGTAGAGGTTGAATATTTTCTGAGATTGCAGTAATGCGACCTTCGAGGCGGAATATTTTAGAAAGAAGGGTGAATACAGTGTTGCACATAGGTTCACCGGTGAGTACATCGTTTTCTTCGATGTTAGGAGGTAAGTTTGGTTCACGGTAGGGCTCGCCTTCTTCATTTCTCCATCGAGTTAGTAAGTCTCGGACCCACCCCCATCTCCTCCAGAAAGAGAAATAACTAAATGGTTGAGGCACTTCTGGTTCATTGACTTTGGAGTCTGCTTCAATATACATCTCGAAATCGCTTCTGGAACTAATGGAATCCAAGCTAGGTGTAGGATCCATCTCTCATGATCAGTTAAAGGGTTTTGATATGAAATGATTTTTGAATATCGAATGATATTCTAATTATATATAGAATATCTATACATACTTCCAAAGATCCCGTGAATTACGAAGAAAATTAAGGAAACGTGTCAGATAAGGTCTACAGTGACAGATACGCTAAGATATGGATTTTTGTCTATACATTATTCATGCAATCATTGCAGTAAGATGTGTCTAGACTAAGAATGATAAGCAGGTAATTTCCTAAGGATGATAAATTGATAATTTCCGACAAAGATGATAAGCAAAATTTTTGACATGCAGACACGGTCGAAGTCCAGACTCACTAATGTATCCTAACGACTTATCAGTTATACACACTAATGCAGACCTGGTTCGCTAAGACCACTGCTATGATACCAACTGTGAAGACCCATCCTAATCCATCCGGACGAAGTCCGTATCGATTATAAACGATTCACAATAGTTGATTACATCGCGAGGTACTTGACCTCTATATGATACATTTTACAAACATTGCATTCGTTTTTGAAAAGACAATATTTCATTACATCGAAAGTTGACGGCATACATACCATTTCATAATATATCTAACTATAATTGACTTAATATTAATCTTGATGAACTCAACGACATCGAATGCAACGTTTTTTTTTTGAAATATGTCATGAATGACTCCAAGTAATATCCCTAAAATGAGCAGATGCACAGCGGAAGATTTATTTCGTACCTGAGAATAAACATGCTTTAAAGTGTCAACCAAAAGGTTGGTGAGTTCATTAGTTTAACATAAATAATCATTTCCATCATTTTAATAGACTACAAGATTTTCATTTCTCATAAATATACGTCCCATGCATAGAGACAAAAATAATCATTCATATGGATTGAACACCTGGTAACCGACATTCACAATTTGTATATAAGAATATCCCCATCATTCCGGGATCCTCCTTCGGACATGATATAAATTTCGAAGTACTAAAGCATCCGGTACTTTGGATGGGGCTTGTTGGGCCCGATAGATCTATCTTTAGGATTCGCGTCAATTAGGGTGTCTGTTCCCTAATTCTTAGATTACCAGACTATAAAGGGGCATATTCGGTTTAATAATCCAGCCATAGAATGTAGTTTTACTCACTTGTGTCTATTCCGTAAAACAGTTATAAAAGCAGCGCATGTATTCTCAGTCCAAAATATATTTCAAAAACATTTAATAAAGCAGTTGTAAAAACAGCGCATGTATTCTCAGTCCCAAAACTATAAAGAGTAAAAGGGAGCAAATGAAACTCACCTAATGTATTTTGTAGTAAAAATACATATGTCTATAACGAACAATGCAGGGTTGGCCTCGAATTCACGAACCTATATCCAGTATATATATTAACACCAAATAGTAATCAAACAAGTTTATACATTAAATGTTATCTTAATAAATTTTGTGTTTCATTAATAACCTAGTTAAACATATTTGTTTTATATACTTTATATAAAAGGATCAATGTTTAAGAAAAAAATAATATAGTTATGTTATATGTAGTAATATAGTTTTATCTATCTAATAGCTATTCGATAAAATAATGTTGATAATAATAAATAAAAAGTTGTTTTATTTTATAATAATAATACTAATTATGATAATAACTATAATATCTCTAATACTTTTACTAATAATGAAAATAATAATGTTATTAATAAAAATAATAATACTTATAATATTAATAATAATAATAATAATAATAACAATAATAATAATGATAATAATAATAATAATAATAATAATAATAATAATAATAATAATAATAATAATAGTAATAATAATAATAATAATAATAATAATAATAATAATAATAATAATAATAATAATAATAATAATAATAATAATAATAGAAGTGCTACCTTAATGAAACAAGCTTCTTTTTTTTTTTTTAAAGAAAACACCCCTGCCAAGGTTCGAACCCACGACCACCTACTCACCCACAAACACTCTTAACCATGGATCTGTTTCAATTTTTCTAAAATTATACCAGTTCGAAAATACTTAACCCGTATTATACGTTTCTCTTAATCCTATTTCCTGGCCCATATTGTTTCGGCCCAACAACAGAAACTTGGATCATAGCAGCCCATAACTCGATTTAATGAACCCAAGTTTAATATAATAGCCTGTTAACACTGGAGTACAGTTTAAATTTATTTGATGTTTATAATTACAAATCTCCTACTCAAGATTGTCTGCCAACAAACGTATTTGGAGACGTGTAAGCTGCATCTTCAGCAACTCACTCTTCAATAATCATTATCGTAAAAAAAAATATATGTATATATATAACTATCATCACCATGGAATCGTGTATCATATCACCATCATAATCTTCATCCATCTCGTTACATCATCATTACAAACATATTAATCACTGTAGCAACTTCGTTGATGTCGTTGGTGGTGATTTATACAGAGACAAATAGCAGCTGTACAGTAGTGGTAACACGAGCAGTAGCACAACGAAGGTGACAGAAATATTAACAAGAATGTCACAGTTTGTAGTCGATGGTGTTCCAGTTATGGTGGTGGTTTTTGGTAGTTTAAAACAGGAGACAACCAAATAAAAGAAAGAGATTTGATGGGGTTTCACAAATGAGAAAAGAAAATATAGAAAGGTGGTTAGTTTTAAATGGTGTTGAAGAGTGATTCGTGGTTTGTGATTGCCGGTTGTTCAAAAGTGGTTCAAAGAAGATGGTGGAAATAATATGATGATCGATTAGAAGTGATGGTGGTGGTTTGGTGATTCAAACAAATAGAAATATAAAGATATAGCAGTTGCATTTTTATGCTCTAAATGTTGTGGTTATTGTTCAATCGAAAATAGAAATCTTAAACACTTACGGTTATATGTGGTGGGTTTTGCTGATCGAAACAGAAATTGCTGCAGCTACAGAGGTGATCTTGTGTGGGATTTTGATGATGGTTTTCGACAAGGATGATGATGCTTGTGGTTAATCCGACAGTGTTCTTGGCAACAAGGAAATATGAGTGTAGGTGATGCGAATGGGTCTGTGGTGGGTTTTAATCATGAAAAGAACTCGAATTTAATAGCAACATAAGTGAGCTTGGTTATGTTGGTTGCTATGGTAGCCGGAGGTGAGTTGAGGTCGAGTATGGGGATAAAGAAAATGGTGATTGGTTTGATGTTACACATATGGTGGTGAAACAGAATCAGGAATGGGAGAGAGATATAGAGAAAGATAAGATGGTGGTGGATTATTATCCGGACAGTAGTAGGTAGATAGGAGTTGTTTGAGTATCTGTAATTGATATTGATGGGAAAATCAAATGACTTTATTCTCTAACTTCATCTAATCTATTGGTCATATATTGAGTGGGAGTTGTTGAGTTCACGGGTAGTATAGAAAAGAAATAAGGAAGACAGCGATATTAAACATACTTAATATACTTATCTTATTTGTATTTGATTAATACTAATGACTAATAAATATAATTATGTTAACAATAATAGTACTTTAATATTATTAATAATATTAAAAGTAATAATAATAATACTTTTATAGTAAGAATAATGGTAATAATGTTAATAATAATAATATTGATAAAGGAAAGAAGAAAAAAAATTATATATATTAAGTTTACTAACAATTCATAATTCTTTTAAATGTAAATTATAATTTTAATCATTCTCTTATGACTTTTACTAATTAACCTCGAAATCAATTATTTTCCATTTACTCTCTCTCTAAATATAATCAGTTTTAAATAACAAGTTTTATCACATAAATATATATTATATATTTTTAAACAAATAGATTTAATATTATTTTATATACTTACAAGTAGTATTTATATACATATTTATATATATCTATATATTCTATAGTTTCCATTAATAGCATTTTATTTTATTTATTTTACAATATAAATCCTAATAATTACATTATATAATAATCTAAATTATATTTCAAATTATAAATACCTATTTAAATATATATGTTGTCTATTTACAAATAGTTGTTCGTGAATCGTCGGGAATGGTCCAAAGTCAAACGAATATATGAAACAGTTCAAAATATTTGTGACTCAACATTACAGACTTTGCTTATCGTGTCGGAAATATATAAAGATTAAGTTTAAATTTGGTCGGAAATTCCCGGGTCATCACAATAATGCACTCTTATCTTTTAAGTTACTTTTGTTAATGATGATTGGAATTTGTAAGATTAGGGTCTTTACAGATGGTATCAGAGCTTAGGTTCCCTCTTGTAGAAACTTACGTCCTAAGTTATGGCCTCTGAGATTTGGGTAGACTTTGGGTTAGGATTTTCTTTCCGCATTAATAATATGTTTCCACTTCTCATATTCTCTTGTTTTCTTCTTACTAATCGTAACCATTATATCCTCATCTCGTTCATAGATGGCACCTAAAAGAAAGGGAATGTCTGAGGAGGAGGTAGAAAACAAGATTAACCAAACAATTACAAATTTGTTACCCAACATTGTAGCTCAAGCTATTGACGCTATGCGTAAGCAAGGTGGCGAGATTTTTAAGCATGAAGATGTGGATGAGGACGAGTATGTGGAGATGAATGCTGTAACGGGGGATGCTATTCATGTTTGGCTAGGACGGTTTCAAAAACAGCGTCCTTTGTCATTTAGCACTGCTAGTACTCCTGTTGAAGCTGAGAATTGGATCACTCACATTGAGAAGATATATCGAGTGCTTGGTTGTGAAGAGAGATTTTGGGTTCCATTGGCTGTTTATAAACTAGAAGGGGATGCTCAGCGTTGGTGGATCGCTTTGAGACAAGCAAAAGTAGGTATCGATTTTGAGGATTCGTTAGATTGGGTTGATTTCAAGGAGTTGTTTTTCCGTCAGTACTTTTCTGAGGCGGAGAAAGAGGCTGTGATTCGGGAGTATGCGAATATTAAGCAAGGGAGTGATGAGTCTATTAATGATTTCACTAAGAAGTTTTTGAGGCTTGTGGGTTTGATTGGGGCTGCTGCTGGGTCTTCCGAGGACCAAGCCCGTAAGTACAAATGGGCTGTTCATGGGCGTTACCGCTCTAAAATGATTAATCTGAAATATTTTGATGTCGCTGAGGCAGCTGATTATGCTCGGAATTTGGAGATGGAGCGAGCCGAGTATTTGACTACTAAAAATGATGATGGTAAAAATAAGAGGGTTAAGAATGTACAACCACTACGATCTGGCCGCCACCGACTACCAAACAGGGTCAACAATCTGGGAACCAAGGGTATCGTAGTAATAATTGGAATAATAGAGGAAATCAGCTAAGGATTGATAACGGGCCAAATAATAATAACCGTGGTCAATTACAAGTGTACCGTCCCCAAGGGCAACAAAGGGGTAACGGAAATGGTGGTGTTAATGCCAATGCACCTTGTGGGACTTGTGGAAAGAATCATCTGGGAAGAGTTTGTTATCGTAGTGCGGGTTCATATTTTGCTTGTGGAGAGATTGGTCACTTAGCTAAGAATTGCAAGAATCCTAGACCTGGGTTTGTTCCGAGGGTTCCTCCTCCAGCTCCTTGTGGACGCGACTTTGCCATGACTACTGCTCAGGCTGTTGACGCAACAGGTACATTCCGATCCCTTTTCATTTTAAAAATATTTCCTTTGAGTTATTTGTTCATACATTCTTGATATGATTAGGTACTATTACTGGTCATGTATTTGTACACCATCGTGCCCTCTTCATTTTGTTTGATTCTGGCTCTACGCACTCGATTGTGTCCGTTAAGAGTTCGAAATATTTGAAAGTGTCTCCAACTTGGTTATCTACTCCGTTTACAATCTCTACCCCATAGGGTAGTATTGAAATTATAGATCGTGTGTATCAAAACTGCCGTTTGGAATTCAATGACTGCATGTTTCCCGCAAATCTCTTTCCTATGACCATGCATGACTTTGACATTATTCTTGGCATGGATTGGTTATCTAATCATCACGCGACTATCGATTGTTATTCTAAGAGAATTTTGTTTGGAAATCATTCTATACCCGATTTGTCCTTAATGGTGATCTTCCTGAAAAATCTATTAAGGTTATCTCAGAGCTTTAGGCGCAAAAGCTCATTTCACATGGTTGTGTGGGTTATTTAGCTTCGATTCAGAATTTGTCTATCGAGAGTCCTTCACTTGAAAATATTGACGTTGTTCGAGAGTTTCCTGATGTATTTCCTGACGAATTGCAAGGTTTGCCTCCAGTTCATGAAGTTGAATTTTCGATTGATTTGATTCCTGGTTCTCAACCGATATCAAAAGCTCCTTATCGTATGGCACCACTCGAGTTACAAGAACTCAAGGAGCAATTGCAAGAATTGATAGATTGTGGATTTATTCGACCAAGTGTGTCACCTTGGGGTACGCCGGTTTTGTTTGTCAAGAAGAAGGATGGTAGCATGAGACTTTGCATTGATTATCGTGAGTTAAATCGTATTACTATCCGAAACCGTTATCCGCTTTCGCGTATTGATGATTTGTTTGATCAACTTCAAGGTTCGAAGTATTTTTCTAAAATTGATCTTAGGTCTGGGTATCATCAGCTGCGTGTTAAAGAAGAAGATATCCCTAAGATTGCTTTTCGCACTCGTTCTGGGCACTATGAGTTTTTAGTGATGCCGTTTGGATTAACTAATTCTCCTGAGGTATTCATGGATTTAATGAACCGGGTGTTCCATGAGTATTTGGATAAGTTTGTGATCGTATTCATTGACGATATCTTGGTATTCTCAAAGAATAAAGAAGAGCATGAGAATCATCTTAGAACCCTCCGAAGTAAGAAATTGTTTGCAAAGTTCTCTAAATGTGAATTCTGGTTGCAACGAGTTGCCTTTCTGGGTCATGTTGTATCAGCTGAGGGTATAATGATGGATCCAGCGAAAATTGAGGCTATTACAAATTGGTCAAGACCTACTTCTGTTGTTGAGGTTCAAAGTTTTCTTGGTTTAGCTGGTTATTATCGAAGATTTGTTGAAGGGTTTTCAACGATTTCTTTGCAGCTTACCAAGTTGTTGAGAAAAGGGGAAAAATTTGTGTGGACCGATGAACGACAAAAAAATTTCGATGAATTAAAGAAAAGACTTGTATCCGCTCCTATTCTTGCATTGCCGTCAGGAAGTGGGGGTTTTCAAATCTATAGTGACGCTTCTAAGCATGGTTTGGGTTGTGTTTTGATGCAACACGGTAAGGTAATTACTTATGCCTCGAGGCAGTTGAAACCTTATGAGGTTAATTACCCTACTCATGATTTGGAGTTAGCTGTTGTGATATTTGCGTTGAAAATATGGAGGCATTATCTTTATGGAGAAACTTGTGATATTTTCACCGATCACAAGAGTCTCAAATACATATTCACGCAGAAAGAGCTAAATATGAGACAACGAAGGTGGCTTGAGTTATTGAAGGATTATGATGCAAACATTCAATACCATCCGGGTAAAGCGAATGTGGTAGCCGGCGCTTTGAGTAGAAAGACATTTGGGAGTATCTCATGTTTGGTTACTCACATTCGAGAATTCGAAAGACTTGATATGTGATTGAGTAAAAGAGGAGCATCGGGGATGTTGGCAAATCTAAAATTTGAGTCTGATTTAATTACTAGAATAAAAGATGCTCAATTAGATGATGGGGATTTGTGGACAGTGTTTCAAAATTTGGAAGAGGGTAAAGTGAAAGAGTTCAGAGAAGATGATGACGGTGTTATTTGGTGTGGGAATCGATTGTGTGTTCTTAATGATAATTCTATTCGTGAGGCTCTGTTGTCTGAGGCTCACAGCTCACCTTTTTCTGTACATCCCGGTTCGACCAAAATGTATCAGGATTTAAAGCAGCACTTTTGGTGGAGCGGCATGAAGAAAGACGTTGCTAGATCTGTTGGGAGGTGCCTTACTTGTCAACAATTAAAGATCGAGCACCAATGTGCTAGTGGTTTGTTGCAGCCGTTGGACATTCTCGTGTGGAAGTGGGATGATATGTCAATGGATTTCATTTGTGGGTTACCAAAGACTGTTAAAAGGCATGATGCTATTTGGGTGGTGATTGATAGATTATGTAACGACCCGACCAAAACCGTTATTGACGGCGCCGTTAACTTAGGTCCCGTTGCGTGGTCGTAGTCCCTATATGAGACTCGTTTGACCAAAATTATGTCGCATTCATTTGAAAGGTACAAGACTTGCAAGTTTAGTTTACAAAACCGTTCGACAACAAGTCTAAGTTTACAAAAGTCATAAAGTATAAATGAAATAACTTGCGACATAATTAGTTTAAAAACACAGTTGCTATAAATAGCGTAAGTATGTAAACAAAAGTTTGAATCCAAAAGTGCTATCCCTAGCGTATGCATGCATGGTTGACTCCAATCAAGTAATCAAAGAGTGCGGAAGCGTGTAACAAATAGCCATGTGAAAACCTGAGAAAACATAGAAGAATCTGTCAACGCAAAAACGTTGGTGAAATCATAGGTTTGAGTAAGTGAGTAAAAGTAAAGTAAGTCGAACCACAAGATTTGCAAAGTTGAAATAATAGTAGTACATTCTAAAAGTTAATATTCACGAGCACCCAATTATCAAAGCTTAACGTTCCGTCCGTTGAATACCCCATCAATTAGTGCTAGAACAACACTGTTCCCGAAAATATATTTCATTCGTAAACGGTAGCGAACCGTTTGAATGAGGGTTTGTCAAACCCATATGGCCATATAACATAAGTTCTCGCTTACACCATCTGATGTAACTAATGATAATCGGATTGAGGATTTTCGTTCTAAACTCGTATGTAGAATGTTTGTTTTCCCGTTCTTGTGTTCACTTAGTTCAAAAGAATCGTTTATGTTTTCTCATCCCAAAAGTAAGTTCAAAAGAGTAAAAAGTGGGACTATGATCTCACCTCGAGTGCACGAGTATAAATGTACTTCACAAAGTAAACGTGTGCATGAAAGTTGCTTAGCCTTGACCTAAACAAATAAGTTGTATCAATTAACTGGTTACGACACAAGGTCGGGTGAAATGTGTTCAATTAGTCCTATGGCTCGTTACGACTCGAATAGTATAGCATGTGAATCACGTTGTCAAGTTTCATGCAAGAATCAAGTATAAAAGCATGTTAGAACGATTGTAATAAAGTTTGAGTTGACATTTCAAAACCTTACCATTAGAAAGGAAATCTTATTACGTTTCCAACGATATTTGATTCATCGAAAACGGAGTTACGGTCAAAAAGTTATGGCCAAAACAAGTTTGCTGAAGTTCGGATGAAACAGGCAATTGTCACGGCGCGACAAATTGCTCCGCGGCGCGACAAATGCCTATGTTGAAGGTCAGAAAGCTTGAAAAACATGTTCTAAAATCACCCTTTGGGCCACGGCACGACAAATTGCTCCGCGGCGCGACAATGGCCGTGGCCTGGTACCAGGTCAGTTTCAAATGTTCAAGTCTTGGTCAAAACTTCAAACAACCATAAAACGCAAACCGTAAACAACTAGAAGACGTATCTTATACCGTTGAAAAGCTCTTTTGACAAGGAACACAACTAAGCACTTATCATCAAACAAAAACAACATTTTCCATAACCGATTTCTCGTCAAGTGATCGTTTAAAAGTCCATTTTCAAAGTTTCAAGTTCATCAATTGCATTTTAAGTTTCGGGAATCCAATTCACACATATGATATGCCGTTTTGAAGGTAATGAAGCATACATTACTACTAAACACTAACAATTAACATTCCATGGCATTTAAGCATCCAAAAGTTCATGTCAAGAACTATCAAACCCTAGTCAAACATCACAAAATCATTAATCGGGTTTTTTTGAAGTTTTCTTAATCAACCTACACATCCAAACGAAGCTAGTGATACTAGTAACACAATTAAAACATGCACTTTAACAATCTAACAACATTAACTCATCCAAAATCAAGGATTAAGCAAACCCATTTCAAATGTTCAAACTAGTTACTCAAAACAACGAATCGAGCAAACAAAACATATATTCATGTTATACACGAGCCATAGACACTAACTAACACAATTTCAAGTCAAAAACACGAATTTATAGAAATCTAGAGTTTTTAGAAAGTTACCCAAACGAGATGAAGTTGGTATCAAATTGTAGAGGATGAAGAGAGGATTCCAAATATGTAATTTGTTTTGAAGTTTGCTTCCCGATCCGGATTTAGATGATGATTTATGTTTGTGTTCTTGAGAGAAAAAAAGAAAGAAAGAAGGAAAAAGAAATGGATGAATGAGGGGTGGAGGTGGTGAGTGGTTGACTAGTCAACTACTAGCCACCTCTTTGGTCAAGTGGCGGAACTAGTCCCTCAAGTTTCAGAGCGGGTGCGGGAATTAACCAAACGAATATTTTTAAAACGCAAGTTAACGAGAGATGTTATAATTAAATGACGGAATTATTGTGAACGTTAGTCAACGGAAACTACGAATTTAAATAACGAAAGGTATTATTTAAAAGAAAAAGACGGTGTTAAAAATAAATTTAACGGAAAAAGGCGGGATGTTACATTATCCACACCTCAAAGAAATTTCGTCCCGAAATTTAGTTGGAAGTAGTAGTCGTTGTTTCTTCCTCGAGATCTTGCGTTGTCGGTTCTACGAATAAGTGAAGGTACTCCCTTGGGTATTTCAACGAACTTTGACAGTCGGGATTTCACGTCGTCTTAGAGTTTGGGTTCACGATTCATGGTTTCGACCGGCCCTCCTAGGAATGAAGTTTATCGTCGATAGTGAGTTCATCAAAGAAGATAACAAGTTCTCGTTTCGCAAAACACGTCTTTGAGTTGATACATCGAATGTAGGATAAACGGAGACTCAAAATGAGCCGGAAAATCCAAATGGCTAGCAACGGGTCCAAAACGCCCCAAGATTTCAAAAGGGTTAAAATATCACGGATTTAGCTTTCTATGTTTCCCGAAACGGATTACACCTCCTCAAAGTGCGACTTTTAACGTGACGCGGTTTCCCATGGAATTCGAAAGGTTTACGTGTAACATCGGCATAGCTCCTGGTGATTACGAGTCGCGTTGGGTCTTGCTTGAATATGAATAAATCCTCTCGATTGCTCATGAATAAGCTCGGCCCCGGTGAATTGATCATCGTTTACTTGGTTTCGACAAAAAGGAGGATGACGTTTCCGGTCACATGTGGTTTCAAAAGGTGTGACGTTAAAACTCGAATGAAGATCATTGTAGTACGAGGATTAAGCTAAAGGAAAATACTTTTCTCAAGTAAATTTGAAGTTAGTAATACAAATTCGTATTACGGTTTCCAAGGTTTGAATCATATGTTTGCTTGGTCCGTCGGTTTGTGGATGATACGCGGTACCCATGTTTAAACGTGGTCCCGAGGCTTTTTGTGAGGCACTCCGAAGTCTAGAAATGAAACGAGGATCTCGATCCGAAACAAAGTACATTCCGTAAGGCATATTTGAACAAGTTTGTTAGGACAAGTTTCTCAAGAAAATTCGCGTCGCGGAAGATTTATCGGTTTCCAAATACGTTCGTCGAGACTATTCACCCTCGAGGCGAATACTAGTATAACGTGAAGAGTCTCTCTCCATTGAGAATTTAGAATAATGATTTCCTTATACGGAAGTACGAGTGTAATACGAGAGAAGTTTCCACCTCGGTGTGAGCATAACGAGTAAATTGTAGTTAATCAATAAGACTGTGCGAGGACGAGATAGTATTCATGTATAACGTATGTTTGAAGTTGAAAGAATTCGTCATTCATTCGGAAACATAAATATGGTTCGACAATATTCGAAGGTGTGTCCCCGGTATGGTTGTTGTCAGTACTTTCGGAGTTTTCAGATGTCCAAACATGAAAGGATGAAGTCATGTACATGGCACATGGTGGTGATTAGGTTGATCGAGTCTAACCACCATCACGTGTCATTAGAACTTTGGTATGTCTTACCGTAATATAACCACGTTGATCGAGTGTCGTTATATTACGCTAACTCATACCTCCATTCCCACATCACTCTATAGATTCAAGTTCGTGTAATCGTGAAGTTTAAAATAAACAAAGTGTAACGACGTCTCTAACGTGACTCGTATTGAATCGAAAGAATTAGTGAAACTATAAAGAAGCGTTCCCCGAGGGAAGTGTATAAATGATTGTTCACGTCAATGTGGTTCGAGTCAGACAATAAGGTATTCAGGTATGAAAAGAGTAACGATTCATGATAACGAGTAGCACGCAACCGTAGTGATAAATGTTGATGACGATACTCACCTAGAGTAGTGATGGTAGTAACACCAAAAAGTAGATAGTAAGAAACACCAGTGGGAAACCGATAGTAAGTTGAAACGGTGGCAAATAACAATCCGGGAGACAGAGTTCCCGAACAAGTGTGACTAATGAAGTCGTCGTCATCCATACGTGTATGAATCATGAATTTACGTGTGTTACCAAAAAGTGGCGGAATACGAGTTCGTATGATGAAGGTTGGGTACCATTAAAAAGTTTGCCTAAGAATGATTCAAGTATAATGCACAAGTAGTCAAGTAAGTGCTATCTATAGCAAATGTATGTCAGAATGCAAATGCTAACTATCCGGTTGTAGTCTAGACTCACTAATGCGTCCTAACGACTCTGTTAGACACACTAATGCACGTCCTAGTTCCCTACAACCAACGCTCTGATACCACTTGTAGCGACCCGACCAAAACCGTTATTGACGGCGCCGTTAACTTAGGTCCCGTTGCGTGGTCGTAGTCCCTATATGAGACTCGTTTGACCAAAATTATGTCGCATTCATTTGAAAGGTACAAGACTTGCAAGTTTAGTTTACAAAACAGTTCGACAACAAGTCTAAGTTTACAAAAGTCATAAAGTATAAATGAAATAACTTGCGACATAATTAGTTTAAAAACACAGTTGCTATAAATAGCGTAAGTATGTAAACAAAAGTTTGAATCCAAAAGTGCTATCCCTAGCGTATGCATGCATGGTTGACTCCAATCAAGTAATCAAAGAGTGCGGAAGCGTGTAACAAATAGCCATGTGAAAACCTGAGAAAACATAGAAGAATCTGTCAACGCAAAAACGTTGGTGAAATCATAGGTTTGAGTAAGTGAGTAAAAGTAAAGTAAGTCGAACCACAAGATTTGCAAAGTTGAAATAATAGTAGTACATTCTAAAAGTTAATATTCACGAGCACCCAATTATCAAAGCTTAACGTTCCGTCCGTTGAATACCCCATCAATTAGTGCTAGAACAACACTGTTCCCGAAAATATATTTCATTCGTAAACGGTAGCGAACCGTTTGAATGAGGGTTTGTCAAACCCATATGGCCATATAACATAAGTTCTCGCTTACACCATCTGATGTAACTAATGATAATCGGATTGAGGATTTTCGTTCTAAACTCGTATGTAGAATGTTTGTTTTCCCGTTCTTGTGTTCACTTAGTTCAAAAGAATCGTTTATGTTTTCTCATCCCAAAAGTAAGTTCAAAAGAGTAAAAAGTGGGACTATGATCTCACCTCGAGTGCACGAGTATAAATGTACTTCACAAAGTAAACGTGTGCATGAAAGTTGCTTAGCCTTGACCTAAACAAATAAGTTGTATCAATTAACTGGTTACGACACAAGGTCGGGTGAAATGTGTTCAATTAGTCCTATGGCTCGTTACGACTCGAATGGTATAGCATGTGAATCACGTTGTCAAGTTTCATGCAAGAATCAAGTATAAAAGCATGTTAGAACGATTGTAATAAAGTTTGAGTTGACATTTCAAAACCTTACCATTAGAAAGGAAATCTTATTACGTTTCCAACGATATTTGATTCATCGAAAACGGAGTTACGGTCAAAAAGTTATGGCCAAAACAAGTTTGCTGAAGTTCGGATGAAACAGGCAATTGTCACGGCGCGACAAATTGCTCCGCGGCGCGACAAATGCCTATGTTGAAGGTCAGAAAGCTTGAAAAACATGTTCTAAAATCACCCTTTGGGCCACGGCGCGACAAATTGCTCCGCGGCGCGACAATGGCCGTGGCCTGGTACCAGGTCAGTTTCAAATGTTCAAGTCTTGGTCAAAACTTCAAACAACCATAAAACGCAAACCGTAAACAACTAGAAGACGTATCTTATACCGTTGGAAAGCTCTTTTGACAAGGAACACAACTAAGCACTTATCATCAAACAAAAACAACATTTTCCATAACCGATTTCTCGTCAAGTGATCGTTTAAAAGTCCATTTTCAAAGTTTCAAGTTCATCAATTGCATTTTAAGTTTCGGGAATCCAATTCACACATATGATATGCCGTTTTGAAGGTAATGAAGCATACATTACTACTAAACACTAACAATTAACATTCCATGGCATTTAAGCATCCAAAAGTTCATGTCAAGAACTATCAAACCCTAGTCAAACATCACAAAATCATTAATCGGGTTTTTTTGAAGTTTTCTTAATCAACCTACACATCCAAACGAAGCTAGTGATACTAGTAACACAATTAAAACATGCACTTTAACAATCTAACAACATTAACTCATCCAAAATCAAGGATTAAGCAAACCCATTTCAAATGTTCAAACTAGTTACTCAAAACAACGAATCGAGCAAACAAAACATATATTCATGTTATACACGAGCCATAGACACTAACTAACACAATTTCAAGTCAAAAACACGAATTTATAGAAATCTAGAGTTTTTAGAAAGTTACCCAAACGAGATGAAGTTGGTATCAAATTGTAGAGGATGAAGAGAGGATTCCAAATATGTAATTTGTTTTGAAGTTTGCTTCCCGATCCGGATTTAGATGATGATTTATGTTTGTGTTCTTGAGAGAAAAAAAGAAAGAAAGAAGGAAAAAGAAATGGATGAATGAGGGGTGGAGGTGGTGAGTGGTTGACTAGTCAACTACTAGCCACCTCTTTGGTCAAGTGGCGGAACTAGTCCCTCAAGTTTCAGAGCGGGTGCGGGAATTAACCAAACGAATATTTTTAAAACGCAAGTTAACGAGAGATGTTATAATTAAATGACGGAATTATTGTGAACGTTAGTCAACGGAAACTACGAATTTAAATAACGAAAGGTATTATTTAAAAGAAAAAGACGGTGTTAAAAATAAATTTAACGGAAAAAGGCGGGATGTTACAGATTAACCAAATCGGCTCATTTCTTGCCAATCCGTATGGATTATTCAGTAAGTAAACTATCGAAGATTTTTCAGCAGGAAATTGTGAGATTGCATGGGGTTCCTTCATCCATCGTATCCGATCGTGATCCTCGGTTTACATCTAGATTTTGGAAGGGGTTACACAAAGCTTGGGGTACGCGATTGAAGCTTAGTACTGCTTTTCATCCACAAACTGATGGACAGTTTGAGCGTACGATACAGATATTAGAAGATATGCTTCGAGCGTGTGCCTTAGATTGGAAGGGAGATTGGGATGAGTACTTATGTTCGGTGGAATTTCCTTATAATAATAGTTGGCAGGCTAGTATCCGTATGGCGCCATTTGAGATGCTTTATGGTCGGAAGTGTAGAGCGCCAGTTTGTTGGAATGAAACAGGAGAGAAATTGATTGAAGGACCTGAGTTGGTTAGAGTGACTAATGAAAATGTCGCTATAGCTACGAATCGACTAAAGGAGACCCAATTGAGACAGAAAGTGTATGCCGATAAACACCGACGTCCGTTAGAGTTTGTGGTGGGTGATAAGGTGTTTTTAAAGGTGTCACCTTGGAAGGGTATACGTCGTTTTGGTTTGAAAGGAAAGCTCAGTCCTCGATATATTGGACCGTTTGAGATATTGGATCGAGTTGGTGAAGTGTCTTATCGTTTAGCATTACCGCCACATTTATCTCATGTTCATAACGTATTTCACGTATCTCAGTTGCGGGGTTACATCTATCATCCATTACACGTGGTGCAATATCCTTTTTCTGAAATTCGAGCTGATCTTTCTTATGTTGAAGAACCCGAGGCTATTATAGAACGCGAGGAGCGAGTAACTCTTAAAAGCTCCACCCCTTTCGTTAAAGTGCAATGGAAGAATCATCCTGCTAGCGAGGCCACTTGGGAACTCGAGGAAACCATGCGGGCCGAGCACCCTCATTTGTTTGCTAATTGGTGCGCTTCAATTCTATAACTTCTTTCAATTTCGAGGACGAAATTTTTTTAAGTAGGTGGAGTTGTAATATCCTATAAAACCAAACCAATAACTCATAACTAGTGATTTGTACATACAAATTAAAATAACTCAAACTAAAATAATTAAAATATATAAGATAGATACATAAGTAATAAGTGGTAAATATGTTAATTCGTAAATTAATTAACATCAACTAACTTAATTTTGTATCCTACTCAACTAACTTGATTTTGTATCATGCTATAGATTAATTAAGATCACCAAACTTGTCACTAACTTTGTACTAATATGCAAAACTAAATTTTTTAATTCAATATTTAAATGTGAAAGGTCATATCATCAGATTAGATGGAAATTACGTTGGCTAACATATATTAAAAGAGGGAATGAGATAGGTCTTATTAAAATTATATATCTACTAGTACCATCCATCTAGTATTCTGTTTACTAAATGAAATGAACTAAACTATCCATAGACCCATACTACTACTCACTACAACCTAACATCATTTTTAAGAGGAAGAGAACAGAGATATTCAAAGAAGAGTACAATATATTTGCGGGTCTAGTTTCGGTTCTAACAAGAACATGTTGTAAACGTAACTACTAATCACCATCTTTGTTATTGATGTATAATTTGTTTATTGTTTTTCTTTTGTTTATCAACTTACTAGTTTAGATTTACTACATATCACATGAATTATTATAGGGATGAGATGTTAAGATTTTGAGTACAAATGAGCATCTTTTGTGAATATTAATGTTAATGAAATGGTAGTCATATATTTAGTAATGGATTATTCAAAACCTTTATGTAACTAGTCCATCAAATTATTACATGATTAAATTAAAGTCTATAAATTTTTATGGTAGTAGTAACTCTATGCTTTTTTTTAAACATATATACAAGAACTTATAGAATTAAATGAAAAGCGGCATGTAAATTAATACCCTTGCAACATATCATTTGGTATTGTATAAGTTCCACTCAGTATTGAATTCAAAGTTTGAAGTACGAAGTAGTATTTAGCAATAAAATTAGTTTATTGCTCTTTCATAATCTAATACGGAGTATCAATTTTCCTTTCAATAGTTTTTATTAATTTAGATCTAGATTACCATCAGTTAATAGTTAATAATACTTCGTAATAAATTACTATTACTATATTTAAATTAAAAAAAATGAAACTATTTGGATAGAAATAAAAACATAAGAATCATATGGTAATACTATTAATAAAGGATATTACATACTCCCTATTTAAATGCGTTTTGTACTCATACGTGCGTATTCATTAGATTTGGCTCGGTGATCGCATCCTTTGGTGGTATTTTGTTGTCCTTGGAATTTCATCATTCAACATAAGGTACGGATATTCTAGGTGGTTCTAGGATCGCTTCGGTAAATCTTTCCTCTCAAAACCTTGTTTCGAATTGTGTATAAAAATTATTGGTATGACATGCTTATTTGGAAATTCGTTATATTTGTTAGTCTATATATTGTGTTACGTTTTCCTCATTTGGATGTACTAACGAGGTTGCTAATTATGTTGTTAATTAAGGAAATCATAATATTTTGGCCTTTGGAAATTGTATCAAAACTGTGCCTCGAAACAGCCCCAAAAAATGTCGTAAACATTTCGGTACGGTGATTCGTATCGAGTGTCCCTCATTCCATGTGGCTTTACATGTCTCGTTAAGTCCCGTTTAAACAGTTTAAGTATTTGGTCAAACGTAAAATATTTAAGTCATTTCATTAATTCTTTTTAAATATATTTTAAAGTCTATTAATCACATTAAAGGATATTTAAACATTTATAATTAATAAATCGGTTAAAACATTTTCTTAAAATGTGCCTAAGAGTAACCTATTCATGAAGGTCCCATGAGTGCGTTATTGTGACACCGGTAACGTGGCATCGACCGTAGCGGTGTATTTGTTATATCTACGGCGTCTCCTTTTGATTACCCGGTGGTGGTACGAGCTCTTTGTTATTTGTATTTTGATAGGAGGCGTATGGATCGATCCTAGGTATTTTGTTTTGACGGCGAACGTTTATCGTAGTGTCATACGAAACGTCATCGATATGAATGATTAGTGGAGTAATTACCCTAAGATTTCATTTTGGATAATTTTATATATATTTGTTTAGCTCTTAGTACGTGACTTTGATAATTTGACATATTCGTTATTAAGGATCTATACATATTTGCACCTTGATTTAAAAATAAGTTAATTTGTAAATAAATTCGTTTTGAAATTTGTCATGCATGTCATACTGTACTCTGTCCTTTGTTATATCCGTTCACTGGGCTTTGGCTCAGTCGTATTCTTTGTTTTCCTTCTTATACGAGAGGTAATCAAGGGGGCGTTGGGAACGAGGGAAGAGTGTAGAGTGGAGTGAACTTAGCACCTTGCCTTAGAGATTTCCATCAAGATTTAGTAGTATATTTTGGTTTAGTAGTACTTTTGAATAAGTTTGTCAACTTTGGTGTTTTGACTATGGTTTGAATTCGAATAAGAATAATGCACTCTTATCTTTTAAGTTACTTTTGTTAATGATGATTGGAATTTGTAAGATTAGGGTCTTTACAGGAATGGTTTAAGGTTCGGATCCATGTAATGCGGTTCGGATTTCTGCCTGAAAGTGCGTGCGTTAGCGAGCCAAAAAACACGTGTTAAGCTCGCGAAAGGGAGACCTAGAACACCATTTTTGGACTAGAAAAGTCTTGAACTTTGTGGCACGAACCGAAACCAATTTTCTTGACTTTAAACCTTCAAAACTCCTCTAAATCACCTCAAAACCTCAAGTACCAACTCAAACACCACCTTAACATTAAAGGCGTTAAACTCAACATATCATTATAAAATGTAAAACTAACCGAAATAGAATCCAATATTGCGAGATAATTATGTGTAAACCGAGCAATATCAGTATTCAATTTCGGTTCTGCATTCCCTTTATGTGGCCCGCCGCGCAGGTCACTGTGCGCCGCGCAGATGAGCAAGGGATGACAAGCACGGCCGGTTTTAAGTTTTGTTTTGAAAAGCTGTTATATGGCGCACCGCGTGGGGTTCTGTGCGGCGCGCAGATTCCTGTAAAAAAAGAAAATAAAGAAAACATGGTGTCGTTTCTAGAAAACGGATTGTGTCATTTCAAAATTACATGTTATTTGTCTGAGGACTATTAAATTGAAACGTACGGAGTATATAAAATAGTTAGTATATAATCAAAATGAAAAAACCAAAAGGACGCTACGTTTTTTTATATTACTATATTATCTAATAGACAAAAAATGTGAATAGTAACTAGGAGCATTTTCATCCTTTCACTTTTTTTAAATTAAATTCCACTACACCAATAAAGACCCCCACACTTTTTTTCAAATATTCAAATCAGCCCCCCAAACAGGGAGGTAAGTGTCAAATAACTATTTTCATAAAAAATCTTAAATAAACTCCACCCAAATATTCAACGGGTCATATCTTCTCGGTCGCAACGAGTTAATTTTTTTCGACACCATCGTTAAACTCGAAATAATTTTAGGAACACAATGTCACTAACTATACGCAAAACGGACGCTTTTTAAAAAACGCTAAATATTTTGGATACTTTTCATACACGTTGATTTTGCGTTAAATTTTTAAAAGTCGATAATTACATAGCTAAACGCGGAGATGGACATATATTGTTAATTTAAAATAACCTTTAAATTTTTCACGGGTTATACCTTTTAGTTCGACTGGAGTTGCGTTTCAACGACATCATTCTTTAGCCACGAAATAATTTTACAAACTAAACGCAATAAAATACATTGAAAACCGAACCCCCGGCGCGAAACGAGAGTTCAACAACTAGTTTATAATAATCAATTAATCAATCAATATTATACTCAAACCACGAATATATACAATATTCCCAAATAAGCCATAACCATTTAAGGGTGTATTTTACATGTCCAATCATTGGTAAAAAAGTTTTAAAAATCCATTAAAGTAGTGATTGTCATAAGTTTCTCATACATGAGCACTTTGCTATGCCTGATTTTATCTTGATTTAGTTTAACATACTTCAAATTAACGCTGGGTTAAAAAATATGACCCACTTTATAAATATATTTCACTTCGACCACATTTGTGCGATTTTATATGATAGATCTGAATCACCATGATTCCCATTATTTAGGAAAGCTTGTCAAATAAATTCAAAACATTCGATTAATTTATGAAATTTAACTTTTGGTTATACTTATTTTTTTTAATATAAGTAGATACTAGCTTAAGACCCGCGGATTCGCGAGTTTCATCAATAAAATCTTTGAAAATAATAAATTATGTGTTGGCTCATGCAAATGAGCCACACATATTGTTTAATAAACAAATGGAATATATAAAACAAACGGTCAATATAATGTTAAGTATTTTTGAGAAAGCCTCTACATGAACAACAAACCAAATAGAAACATATAATTATACGAACAACATACTAAATTGAAACATATATATCAGATGACTTTTCTAAAGGATACATGTTTTTGGTATCTCAAATCATTAAAGAATTATATTAATAGTAAGAACAACATGCTTCAAGATAAGGTTGTACGTATGGAATGACTAATAACATCTACAAATTAATAAACAACGTGTACATTATTTATGTAATTCTTCATATCACAATAAAAATATGGGATTATTACCATTTGCAGTTGACAAAATGTATTTCTGAAGCACTACCAAATTGTAGTGGAATTCATTATAAGTTGGAAACGTCAACAATAAATAACACATATCAGAAAAATTATAATTGCAACTTAATAGTCAATCCAACTGATCACACAATCTACTTCCAAACAAAAATTAAAACAAAACAAACCTCAAAAGACACTTAAAAAAGAAAATACAAACTGCAAATTAGTACTTTAAATAAAACAAATGCTACAAATCAATACAAATATAAACAATCAAAAAACACGATACAATATTCATAAAAAACATACAATCCAACCTATTACGGTACCTGAACGGGTTTGTAGTTCAGAAAGTTGAACATTAATGTAACCTTCTCAGAAGCCATTTTTTGGTCCTCATGAGCTCAAATTGATTCAAGGTAAAAAAAAATCGGTAATCAAAAAGTATGATCTAACGATAGAACATCTATCTTTTAATAAATAAATGAGTGCCAGAACATACCATGTTGAGCTTAAAGATTGTAACAAATTTGATACTTGATTACATGTAAATGGAACGATATGTTAGTTACCTATCCAGCTCTTTGAAAATCAGACCAGACCATTTGAAGATGAATAAGCGTGAAATGAAGGTTTTGCAGTTTCAACAGCCATAATTCCATCACTACATGCAAAGAAATTGTTCACCTGTATCGTTACTTGGGCACGAGCAGATCAGGTAACGGGTCAAACAGGTTCAAGGTCAATTCTACTATGCTCAAACGATTGTGGGTAAGGTTGACCCGACCCACTAACACCTCTTTTGTCCATTAGTGTTGACTAAAATCATCATTTGACCCATTAACCTTTTAGGTGTTCTCTTACAGCTGTGAGGTAAAACAGAACCCTTATTGGCCCATTAATAAGTAAATAGGTTGAAAGGAACACCTTGCTTCTACTTTTAAGATAATGTACCTTGCACCAAAAGCAATATTGATGGCATATGAAGGACGAGATCAAAATTAACACATTTGGTTTCATCATCAACTTAAGATTATAATCACAACCACAACAAAGCTCTGTGAACATATGTTAGTCAAAAATCTCAAGCAATAAAATTAGCTAGTTTGTAATAGGGGTGAGTTATCGTTCCTTATGTTAAACTTAACTTTAGAATTTTTTTATTAAAAATATATAGTTGGATACCAAAAAGAAGATTTAACAACAGATGGGCGGCCGCGTGACTTACCCCAAACTTTTATTCTTTAGTATAAATAAATAAATAAAGCTGGAGGACATTTTTTAAGTATAACAAGCCTGGAGCCATTTTTGCAATTTTCATGAAAACCATATATTTTTACATTGGTCAATCTCAAGTGCATAGCATCCAATCATTCATCAAACATTAAAATAGAACTCCCAAATTTGTTGCAGATTTTTAGAATCTTGCATTCCACATGAATGAATAAAAAACCTTTTTTAGACCACTTAATATAAGCAGATTCATGACATTCACATTATCATAAAATCATTCATTTCCATTTCATAATACATCAGGCATGCATGTTTTCACCTTCAACAACAGTTGGCTTCAATACTGCATTCAAGAACATGAACAGCAAGAAACAAAACTCTAATTAACAAGCAACTAAGATGTAGTCTAATAATATAAGAATCTGAAAAGCATACATAAAATATAATGTCAAAAGTCATAATACATGATTTCACTTCTAAATTCAAAAAACAAACTTCAATTTTATATGATTCCAAAACCCGTCTCTTGTGAATCAAATACAGGACCGAAAAACACCTTTCCAGCAAAATTTCTGAAGCTGTAGTTTTATAGTTGACATAAAAAAAGATACACAAAATAAAAACCCAACGCGTACTTTTAATTATCTTGATGCTTCAAATCAAGAAATGCTTTACCGATTTGAGTTTCGCATACCGATTGAACATCTTTCTCCAAACGATCAAGCAACAAAGCGGATAATTTTAGAGTGCTTATAATATTAAAGATTTTACTACAAAATTTTCGCACTTCGGCCCTTTTCGCTTGCTTTTCAGGCATATTTGTCAACAGCTCCTTGATCAAACCACACAATTCGGGAATATGAGTCTTTACCATCTTTTTTCCTGCTTTATTATTTCCACCCGTGTTGACCGAAACAAACGGCTTCAACGTTTCCAAAACTAAATCTAACGCTTCAACTTGACGAAACTTCGACTTTGCACTGCTACACTTGTCCACAAGAAACCCGAAAAAACGTTGAGGGACCCACGACCACCTCCTAAATATCTCTTTCAAGAATTGAGGTTTCAAATGAGAGTTTTTACCGTCAAAATAACCAACCAGAGTGTTTTTTAAAATATCAAATACCCGTTCTAATTCAGCTTCTGAGAAGCTTCTAGAATCAATAATCTTTAGGATCCAATATGTTGAGTTCTGAGCAAGATTAACAATCTTTCGGTAACGTTGAAAAGATGCAGACTGTTTCTTTTTGGATAGGGTGATTGCTGTTTTCTTTTTCTTGAACGGTTTTGCTGCTAATTTCAAGTTCTTTTCCAAAAGTGGCTCGAGGATCGATAGTTGAACCGATTCACCTTTCGGGTATTGTTTTGCTTTCAGTATCTCGTGCTCGATGATTTTACAAATACGCTCACCGAGCTGCTCACTGCCCTCAGTCGTGTTAGGATTCACAAACGCCTGCTCCAGATTTGAGAATACTTTCAAGACTAACGGTTTGCCTGCATTACATAAACAAAGATTACGTCTTTTTCTCATATACGGTTAGTGTATTTTACGGTTGCAAAAAACGTTATCCGGGTTGTACTCAATCAGGATTTTCTAGAAAGTTCTCGGCAACTCGGGGAGTGTTGACCAAGTTTGACTCTGACTTTGACTGATTTTGACCGAGTTGTGACCAATTTTCTAAGTAATCCCGAGAACTGGCCAAGTTTTGACCGATTTTCTGAGTAATCCCGAGTTTTGGCCGAGTTTGACTAAGTACTCAGCCGAGTAATTACAAGTTCTACAACACTGATGTATCTAAAACTAACATTCAGAATAAGGCTTACCTTGATTCTCATGAAGGTATATTTCCAGCAACGAAAGAACACGAAGTTTAAAAAGGAGGAGCTGAGAATGAGCAGTTTCGCCACCCGCTTGGTTTCTTTTTTCTTTAAAGATCTGCGCAAGATACGAATCCATTCGAAACATAGCTTCATCATCCATTCCACCATCAGAATCATCATCATCATCTAAATTTTCATGACGAGGTTCTTTTCCAATAATACCCCCCTCAGAGTCTTCAGAATGTTCTAGAAGATCATCATCACCAGTATTATCACCAGTTTCTGCTTCATCATCAGACTCATCATCTTCTGCTTCTTCAATATCTAGAAGATCATCATCGTCGTCGTCATCTGTGTCATCATCACCATCATTATCTGTTTCTTGACGTCTAGCTGGTTTAAGATCTTTCTTTATAACCTTCAACATCCTCAGTAGACCATCATCTGTAACATCATCACTGTAGTACTTGAAAACCTACATAAAGAAGACGCAAGAACATTATGGCTTACAATATCTGTTGAAACAAGATTATAAAACGTCCGTGGAGTTTCATATGCAACTAGGGATGAGATCGGTACAGGTACCGTAGTGTACCGGACCGATACCGAAAATCCCGATACCGAAAATAAGGAAAATCGAGAACCGAATACCGAAATCGGTATGGGTTCGGTACCGGTATCGGTATTTTCGGTATTATACCCGTTTTTCCCGAATTTACATTTTTTCGATTTTTACGGCTTTTCTTTTTCAATTTACACAACTAATTTTGTCACACAACTAATATTGGTATACTTTTTGAATTATATTCACGAATATATCTTTTGACAAGGGTCTCATGGCATTTTGAGAAATAGCATTTTGAGAAATAGAAGGTAGTGTGAAAGTTGTATGAAGTGATTTGCATGGGTACGGATACCGAATGGTACCAATACCGTGCCGGTACCAATACCGAATGATACCGTACCGAATGGTACCGATACCGAAATCGTCTCAAATCAAGAACCGATAAAGATACCGAATACCATCGGTACGGTATTTCGGTGCCGGTACCGGTACGGTTTCGGTATTTCAGGATTTTTGCTCATCCCTATATGCAACATGATATGTTCAAATCGACATAGATCCATCATCCATTTAATTAGGTGGATACACTCTTTCCACAAAAATAACCATGCTTACCCACAGTCAGAGGTTATAAAGTCGCGAGTCCGGGGCGATTCAGTCAGGACTTTAGAGGGACAATGATAGAGATTTGATAATACAGTAGCTGATTATATGATGAAAGATGATGTAATAGAGAGAAATTAAGGGAGCAATGAAGCTTTAATTCAATATGAAAAATAGAAAAACAAATCAGAGAAGAACCATGAAGGAATCTTCCTGCCTTAATTCAGTTAAGAAGCACAGATGTGCAATCTTACTGCCCAAACTACTCTAGTAGCCGAATAACACATAACAAATAATCTAACACCTACTATCCTATTACACCATACTACCCTTTATAAATCCTTTTGTGAAGCTTCTAGATCCTGGGCCTAGTGGGCTGTAAGTCATCATAGGTGGGCTGGGGATCATTGGGTTATTCCTTATCAATACCGACGTCATGAAGAATAGGCTTGTCCTCAAGCCGGTAATCTGGATGTTGGCTTTGGATATTGAAGGAGTCTTCGCAAGTTGTCTCATCCATAGAACGAGAGTGCCAAGCAATAAGCCATTGTCGAACTTGTTGCTCATCTTGCAAGATTGTACGCGTTACAAAACGGGATTGCTTATTTATCCGAGCCATTGCAGGTGCAAGTTCTTGCAAGTAGCTCATAGCATTTGTTGCAGCCCGCTTTTTCTGACCCACAAGATGGACACACAATCTATCTTTCTGAACATTCTTTACTGCGAGTTCTCTTTGGACACGAAAGATTGTAGCCATCATTTTCTTCAAGTTGGCTTCCATATTCTTATTCTGAAAACTGTGGAAATCTTTCACAAGTGACAATAATCTCTTCACCATACTCATAATATGCTCTTCCATAGCACTTTCTACACGGAAAATATCTTGAACCGAATAACCATTTGCTACTGTGTGATCCTTACTTTTCTCAATTTCTAGAACTAAATTCTCGCAAGCTTCATATAGAATCGACATAAATTTACGTATCATTACATTTCCGGTCTCTTTTTGTTTACCAGGGGACTCTAACCGAACAATTGCTTGCTTTTCAGATTCAATAAAATATTTAGTAGTTACTTCCTGATGAAGAGTTACCACTGTCTCAGATAAATTGACAACCTTTTCATGTAAAGATCTTGAACTGATAAGCGATTGTTCTCCAAAAAATTTGTGGGATGATCCACTATCAATAGGAATTAAAGCTAAGAAACCAATTATTACTCCAAACAATTTTAAAGCTTTCAGGACAGAGGATGTAAAAATAGATGAGGAAACAGAAAGTTTCAAAAATTGACATTCACCTTCTGTTACCTTAGCTTCTTTGGATTCAATGAAACGTATATCTTCTTCATCAGTCAATTCCTTCTCATTAACAAACAATACGACTCGTAATTGACCTTCTAAACACTTTTGAGGTGTGTAATGAAGCTCGCAATTGAAACATAACGCATGTCGACATCGGTCTTTCCATTTATGCTTAATCAAATGTCGTGTAGTGGGCTGATTAGAATTAAGATGCTCATGTGGGTAATAAGTGTGACTTTGGGACTGACCTGATGTTGGGCCTAATTGTGTAATGGGCTCATTCAATTTACAGAAGCGTGAATTGATTTTTGACCTAGCATAATTCTGATAATACAGCTTACTTCTGGAACGTTCGATTGTAGCAGTAGCAGCAGAAGCGGCAATTGAAACCTTACGGGAGAAATCAATTGCTTGAATTTCTTCCTGCCCGTGTAAAAACATGTTGATTATATGTTCCTCTGATTGATTGGGGGTGTTAGTCGAAAGGGCTTCAAATTCCTCTTCTTCAATATCTCTTCTCTGGTCTGCCTTGGTTTCAATAGATTTAGCGTAATTCATTGTGTTAGATTTTATCTTTGTAGAGAGCTGATAGAGGTTTCCTTCTAAACAATTGTTGAGTGAAATATGATTCAAGAGTGGTAAATCAATTCTCTGCTGCACCAAATCACCATGAACTTCAAATTTAATTGAGCAGCTTACTCCTTCTTTGATCGAATCATCCACATCGATTTTACTCGGATGATGATTTGAAGTGATAGTAGGTTTAACAGGCGAGTTAGGAAAATAAGGATTCTGTTGGGCTTGGTGAGTGTGTGGGCTTGATTGAGATAGTAGCTTACTTGATTGAAGATATGGGCTCATAATTGGGCTTGATTTTTCATTGCCATAATTGGGCCTTTCACTGGAACGTGAATAATAAGCACCTGAGCCCTTAGAATTAGGGTTACCTCTACCATCATCAACTGAGCTAACAGACGCCTTCCATTCTATAATCGTATTTCTTCTGGAAATTGTATTTTCTCTATGAGCGGTGGCTATGGCGACGTGGCGTGCGAGATCCATCGCCCGATCACAAGACTCCGGATTCAATAATCGTAACCAATTTCTAATATCTTTTTCTAATCCGCTTATAAAAATCTCAATTGCTTGATCTGCAGATAGGTTAGGAATTAGGGCACATGAGACTTTAAATTTGTTGATATATTGCTCGATATAATCAATAGCAATACGGTTGTGTTCTGATAGTGATAGTGAAGGTGAATAGGATGAATCTGGAGATGGTGTTGAATTCTCATCATTTGAATTGAATTTGGATTGAAATCGGGTGGTGATTTGTGGTTGATTTTCTGGTGGTGTAATAGGTTTTGAAGGTGGAACACTACCTGCAATTAGCTTTTCAATAGATCTGGGTAATTCAGAGACGATTTTCTTCATTGATAAATTGATCTCTTGCACTTGAGTTGATAATAATTCTATTTTTTCATCTTGTGCATCTAATCGAGACTCTAATTGAGTGGTAATCAAAGGCTGATTTGGAATCACCATTATTGGAGAGGATAGGGTAAGTGGCAATGGAACCATTGATAGAGATTTGATAATACAGTAGCTGATTATATGATGAAAGATGATGTAATAGAGAGAAATTAAGGGAGCAATGAAGCTTTAATTCAATATGAAAAATAGAAAAACAAATCAGAGAAGAACCATGAAGGAATCTTCCTGCCTTAATTCAGTTAAGAAGCACAGATGTGCAATCTTACTGCCCAAACTACTCTAGTAGCCGAATAACACATAACAAATAATCTAACACCTACTATCCTATTACACCATACTACCCTTTATAAATCCTTTTGTGAAGCTTCTAGATCCTGGGCCTAGTGGGCTGTAAGTCATCATAGGTGGGCTGGGGATCATTGGGTTATTCCTTATCAGACAAGTTGGGCGTTGACCCACGTTGACTTTTAATAAAGAATAAATTCAACATATATACATTACCAAGGTTGAAAAAAGGCGTGGGACGGGATCGAGACAGTCGGGACCTTAAAGGGTCGAGACGACGTTGACTGACGTTGACTTTTAAATATATAGATATGTATATACACATATTTTAAATTCAAAAAGCTTTTGTTGACCAGTTTGTACCTATTATCGCTAATATAATACAATAAAGTAACACTAAACTACGTCAAATTTGATTGATTTGACCGACTGAAATTCCTACTTTTGACCCGCGTTGACGTTTCCCGGCGCGACCCAATCTTTGACCGTTGACCGACATATTAGACACCGTCCATTTCGTCACCAAAACGCCGCAACGGCCGCCCAAGGACGCCATTTGCAACCATGTACAATACACATAAATACATCAAACATAAACATAAGATTTGACCAACTTTGACCGACTCAGACTTTGACCCGACTTTTGGCGTTGACCGACTTTTTAGTCGTTTTTGGGCGAAACAAAACGAGTCTGTCCCCAAACCAATGCACCAGACGACTCAACCCGACTTTTACAACATAGCCCACAATGCATAAATGAGAAAACTGTGAATCAGACAATCATAAAGAAAACGACAGCAATAAACAGCACATAAACGGAGAACCAAATAAAGTACCATTTCAATGGCTGAACGCATAGGAGCAGATGACTGTGGAAGCAACGAGAGCAACGTATCCACAAATACATCCATCGATTCAGGTGCTTCACTACTATCTGGTTCTTCGTCTAAATCAATAAGATCGGGTGATGGGAAAAACTTTTTGCAGCATATTATCATTTCAGATGCAGCTTCAGAGAATTCGCCTGGTCTGAGTAAAAGTTGTAGCAACAACTGAATGAGCAAGTACCTCAAAGAATGCAATCTGTTAGCATTTGCACTCATTCCACAATTCCTTTCCTGAAATCATTTGACAGTTGAAAGTTAGTTATATGCACGGTTGTAAATGTCGCGAGTCGGGTGTTGACCAACGTTGACTTCGTAATAAATAAATTTAACACAAATATATTATTATTAAACATAAATATATCAAACATAAAACATTAATACTTCAAACATAGATATATGAAACAAAATCTAATTTTAAAAGATATAATTTTTTTTCACCTAACTTTGACTTGGAACAACTTTGACCGACTCAGACAAGACTTGGTCGACTTTGACCCGACTAAAAACCGACTTCTAAAAAGTTTTTGGACAAGTCAGAAAAAGATAGTCCCGAAACCGACGTATCGGCCGACTTTTACAACAGTGGTTATATGCACCACTGAAAACTTGAGTTTCCATTGAAGATAAAAAAAAAAAAAAAAATTTAAAAATCTTGGAAAAAGTAGCAGTGTATATTTACCTCAGTGGAAAGATGAGTTTCCATTGCTTGCAAGTTTTTGAACACCTTTTCGTCTTCATCATTTAATGACCTAAAGAAAGATACAGATGGAATATTGTGTAATACACTAACAAACCGCATAAAATAAGAACCGAGATCATCCGCTTCAAGCCCACTTGTTACAGCATGTGGGCCCTCTCCTTTTTGGGCATTTGCCAACAATAACTGCAGCTGTTCAATACATATCCTACAAAGAGAACTTGAAGTGGCAACTTTTGGCCATCTAAACTTCTCTTGCAAGTCAAATGATGTCACTTCGGTCCCAAGTGACGAAGAAAACAAGCCCTGAACAGACAAAAACTTCAATATTTCTTTTTGAACACGAAACTTTTGTTCGTTATCGAGCTTTGTGCGTTTCAAAACGTTTGTAATAGAATCTATAACCCAACTTCTTAAAATATCTAAAGTCCCATGTGTTTCAACGAAACCTTTTTCTTCAATTGACCCAATTTCTGAATTATCGTCTGTTGTTTGACTTTGGTCAGACTGCTCCTCGGTAGCAGATGCCAAGTCAAGAAACGAGTCTATCACGTTTTGAATGAAAAGCATACAGCCGGATTCAGTATCAAACCCTGACGTTAATTCTTTAACGGTTTTAGTCCTTGTAATGGAATCAAATTTCCAGTTACTATGTTTTTGTAAGGACATAATAATCGCCACCCGTTTACCGTCATCAAAGCTTGACAATTTCGAAAGAAAATCGTTCGCGATTTTATACAACCACGAATCCTTTGTCGAGAGTATATCGACTAGACACTGGACGATCTTGAACGAAAAAACAATCGGGACGCAAGATACGGGTAGTTTCGGTAGGGCCAAAAGTATGATATCGAATACCAAGTGTTTACGATCATGTGATGACAAAAGAAGTGATCCTTCGATAATAATATTCCAAAAATTCTGTAAATTTTTCTGGATATCTTCATCAACAGAACTCGATTTGCGATTCTTTTTGTGCTTTTTAACAGAATTTAACCCGGTTGCCAGCTCAGCCTGCTGAGGTGTAATATCTGGTAATAAAATGTTTAACAAAACTGGCCATACACCATGGATTCGAGGCTGACAAAATGTGGACTCCTGTAAAACCACAATTGTGCATTAAATACTTGTACTGTACAAATGGATGCATAAAAACGTTAGGCAAAGACAAGAAATAATGTTACCTTTAAGCAATTTGCGATAGAGGATAGATGGATGACGGAAAACAATGACTTAGAACTGTACGGATCAGGCAAGAGCTTTCCGAACGATTTGTTGTCAGCTGCTACTTTTTCTCTGAGCTTAATAGCAAGCAATAAAGCATCGGGATTTGCAGATTCGATGGCGGATTCAAACCATTCGTGAAGACTTGGAGCTTCAAGCACTTGCTTCGTAACAACTTCAACAGGTAACTGCAATCCATATAAATTCAGTATGAAACAATCGTGCAAATAGTATTACAGATATACTAATAGATTAGATGACTGTAGTAACAAGTGGAATAACTATAAGCACATGCCTCTACAAAACAGAAACTGAAAACAAAGCAATGATATGCTTCCAAAAAAGAAAAAAAAACATGAAACACAGAAAGCGTGAATTGTGTAGCATTGCAAATTAATCTTTAAATGTCCCATTGTCCCTGTTCGTCTAATAGTGAATGTTTTCAATATTACTATTGTGTCATCGCACAAATTTCCATTATCCATAGTTGGCACAAGTATATCACTTTCCTAGACAAATTTAAGTCAACCTTTTTGCTGTAGCTACTGATAAACAATAGTTAAAAATTAGTAGTAAACTACCACGGTTCGCTACAGTGAAAGGATATTTTAACTGCATTTAGTGATTAAATACCAGATATTGAAAACATAATTATTCTTAACAAGCTCCAAATTACCTTAACTAATATAAATGTGATTCTATCAAACTGAAGCATGTCCTTTATGATCAATCAACATAGTAAATTAATATTATTAAGCGCATAAAGACTTTGTTCCATAATCCTTGACATTATTAAGTACCTTTTCAATCAGTTGCAGGATAACCATAACAGCAGGCTCCTGAAGGTATCGTTTCTTGGCAGCCAACGAAATGACAGAGGTCGTAAATTCCTTGATAATCTCCGGGGACTTATCACAAACACTTTCTAGAGTTAGTTTTCCCGATCGTACAAGAGCACCATAAGCAAACAAACGACCTAAAAGACAATCTTTGATCTCCTGTATACCATTAAAAAAACACCAAACTTGAGAAACGTAACGCCTGCCAAAAACTTACAAAAAAGATTAATAACCAACCTGACCCTTCATAGAAGATGAAACTTCCAATAAGTCAACAATTAGTTTCAGGAGTGAGTCCAATGCAATACTAGGGACCGACCCAACCAACAAAGTCAAACCCAACGCAAATCCTTGTCTTGCACACTGCAAAATAAACGCCCACAAATAATAATTAAAATAGATATAGCGAACATCATAACCATTAACTACTCGAAACTAAACTAAAAGGTAACAAGAACCACACCTCTCGTGAAGACGAAACACCACGAATAAGCCTTCTCACGGCGTATCTAACAGACGGTGCACAATTATTTAACCCATCATCTTTCTCTGCTTCCAACTTCAATCTACCACCTTCAACATCCTCCATCTTGTCCATCGCATCATACGCCTTCTGAACAGCCTGCAACTCCGTCACCAACGTTTCTGCAGCAGCCGCTCGAACAGCTACATCAACTGCCCCCAAATCCTTAAAAACACCTATATGAAACTCAGGCATACTACTACCACCTACAACCCTGTTCTCAACTTCCTTAACCTCCAAACTCACCATTTTCGGACTGTTATCATCATCGTCATCTCGCTTATGTTTCTCTTTATCTAAAGCTTTTCTTTTTTTCTTCCTTTCCATTGGCTTAACACCATTCAAACTAACATCATTGCTTTTACTGTTTTCTACTTCATTCTTTTTCACTTTCTTCTGGTTATCAATTTCTACACTATCGGAGCTCCTTCTTTTACTACCCATTAATCAGTACAGAGAGCTAACAAATTTAACGGTATCTGTATCAAATCAAAAACAAAAACAAAAATGGATACAGAGATTGTAGATACAGAATCAAGCTAATTAAGGCATTATAATATAGGAATTGAATTGATTGACTATATAGATAGAGGATACAAACCTAATTTTCGCTTATATTGTTATATTGAAAGAGTTAGGGTTTTGATAAACCCTAATTTTTTAACGGATTATTATTATTATTATTATGTTTTGTAATAATATTGACACTGATGATGATATTGATTCGGTAATGACGAAGACGCCCTAGGTTTACAACAATATAAACCCGCGCCGCTGTGTTAGATTTTAATTAACCCCTTCTATTTTGAAAAAGTTTTAATTTTGAATTTATAATAATTTTAGATTAAAATTAAAATTAGTTTCAGATATATGTCCAGTTGGATTACAATCAGGCTTTACATAGTAGAACTTTGGGTAGTGAATACGCTTGTATTAAAAAAAAAAAATAATAAAGACTTTAATATACTCCTAATACTATAATAAGTTGATTGATAAGTTGAAGTTGATTATAGTTGATGGTTGATAGCATCTTCATTTCAATGCACCTCCTGAGCAATTCTCAATTAATTAGAAATGTGATTACTTTTTCATATTGATAGCTATAGCTACTTTCTTACCTAAAATTTTTTTTTTTTTTTTTTTTTCCCTAAAATAACGATAACATAAAACAAAGTCATTTCATCAATAGATGAAAAGACGAACAACGATACAATCGAACCAAAACCATTTCAAGGCTCGAAAACAGTAAACAATCTCTATCACTACACAAAGAGCATAAGCTAACTACGCCCGAGCCTTGGGCAACCGAACACTAAAACGATCCCGTACCACAATCAATTACAAGAACAAATACAATGACCCAAATCTAACCAAGCAACACAAAAACAACAAAATTGCTCATAAAACTACCTGACAACCGCATTACCTTTATTACCTTTTCGAGTCTTAATGATCAGCTTAACAACCACACCGTCAACCTTCAAAAGATTAAATTTCTTGCCCGTCCGATTTTCAATCGCATGTGATGAAGAGCTACCAATCCTAATACCTGGCACGGGAGTAGGGAGCAAACCTTCTTTTTTAAGACCCTTAAAATAGTTATCATTCCGATCCACTTCAACGCCGTTACCTTCAAAATCAACATCTTCAACAATGATTGAATTACCTACTTTAACAGTCTTCGTAGTCACATTCTTATTATTTTCTTCCAAAATAACATCTTCAACAATCTTTGAGTTACCATCATTAACATTAACAGCCTTCATAGCCTAATTCTTTTTGTTTTCATTCACATCAAATACATCTTCAACAACCTTTGATTTACCATTTTTAACAGTCTTCCTAGTCACATTCTTCTTCTTTTTTCTGCAAAATCAACATCTTCAACAACCTTAGATATACTATCTTTAACAGCCCTTCATCGTCACATTCTTCTTCTCACTGTGATCACCCTTAGACGAACCTAGCTTATTCGATATACATCGGCCACCACCGTCTTGGTCAAACGGGTCTTGGTGGTGGTACCAATTTAAAGATAAATAAATAAATGTCTGCAAGTTCTCGTGGGACTAATTATGAGTAAACATTTAAAAGTAGACAAATTTATTACATGATCCTTTAGTCTTTTGCTACGTATCTTGTTTTTGAGACTTTATATTCACCTCGTTAAAAGTAGTACTAAACGATTGTAAACCCAGACAGCCAGCCACACATGAAAAACACATGTCAACTGTTAATCTCGTTGTTTGGTCTCAGTCGGTAGGAAATTAGGAATAAGATTTTTTTTCCCCTAGGAGGAGAGGTGCACAAATTTTGTATTCGTTGTTCTTGTTCATATTCAAAAATATACTCTTGTTTTGTTTGGTAAGAGCCTAAATACCAAGTTTATTGTGTTCACATTAAGACTTAATCTAACGCAGCATCAGTCAACTGATGTGTCACAATTTGACGGATGAAAACGGAAATAACACAGCGTCACTTTTTGACGCAATCAAGTGTGGGTTGGATTTTTGACGGATTGGAATGAGAGCGTGAGATTAAATTGTAGCCAATCACAGGTTTTCAACATTTATATTTATTATTTAAATTATTTTTTTCCCACCCAATTTTCACTCAGATTATACCACATCACTTTCCAAATATTTGACACAAATACTTGACACTTTGGGTTAACGGGGTCAAATTCAGTCACAGTCAAAAACCCACTTTTTCACCAAAAAATGCAGAATTTATGTGATGCCCCGTACAAAACCATCGTGTACGAATCATCAACAACAGGATCATTACAAGGTTAAGTACTATATGCGTTTTCAAAAGAGTTTGCATTCAATAATAAAGTGACGTCATAACCGACATCAAATGTTTTACAATCCAAAAGCATGCTTCACTAAGTAGAAGCAAATAATAAGTGTATGTGACCACAATGGTCGTTACAAGTCATAGTTCAAAAGTACGAATGTTTGAATGCAAAATAAAGTAGTTCATGCGATAGCAACTCTAAGCAGCGGGTGTCTACAGCACGACTAGTACACAGCGGAAGCTAACCTCAAGCACCTGAGAAAAACATGCTTAAAAACGTCAACACAAAGGTTGGTGAGCTATAGTTTAAGTATAACAGTATGTATGGTAGGCCACGAGATTTCAGTGCTACAAAGAGCGTTTCAAAACAGTATGATAAAGTATATGTTAACCGTGGGCACTTGGTAACTAACTTAACGTTTATACCCCCCTAAAAGTACACTTGGCAAGTGCGTATGTCTACGAAGTATTAAACACTCGTTAAATGCTAGCGCTACTAGCCCGAGTGGGGATGTCAAACGCTATGGATCCATATCTAAGATTCGCGTTCACCGGTTCAAAAACCAATGACTAAACGTTACCGAGCTAAAGGGAATGTTTATGCCGTTATATAACCCACACATATATGAAGTTTAAGTACTCGTGCCTAGTATGTAAAACATAAAATCCGCATGTATTCTCAGTTCCCAAAATAAGTTAAAGTAAAAAGGGAATGCTATAACTCACAATGATAATGTAGTCGTAAAGTCGGTTCGAAAAAGGTGTGCAAGTAATCGGTCCGAAGGTCCTCAACCTAAGTCAAATAGTACTAAGTCAGTAAATCGTCCGAAAAGTTTTAAAAGTATGTAAATAAGGTCTTAAGGGTCATCATCATTCATCATTTAACAAAAGGTGTAAAGTATGTTTCGTTTATGAAAGTAGTTTACAACAAAGGCTGACTTCAGTCAGTCACCACGGCCTCTACTCTTACTGAATTAAGGTGAGACCAGCGGCCATGGCTCCGTCTATGAGTCCTTTAAGTGTGGTAAAATTTACAGAAGCAAACTCGTCTTGGTTTGACCGTGGCGACGGTCTAAGTGCGAGTAGGTCAGAAATTTCTGCACAACGTTAAAGGACATAGTGACGATCGGAGGGCCATAAATCCTAAACCGTAACTCGGATTAAGACGAGTACTATATGAAAAGTTATCTACTCGAAAATTTCTATCTAAAAATCATGGTCTCAGTAGCCCAGGTATACTGGTATGTTACAGAAACAGCAGGTCAGTAGGGTTTGGACAGAAACAGTAAGTTTAAGTGAGTTCCGGTAGTCTTGGTGCTTGATGTTCATCATGGTTCTCATCCTTGATGCATATAGCTTCAAGTGTACAACTCATTGATGTATCTACATCATCTTAACCAAGTCTCGACCATCATAACCCTAGTGCAAGTCTAAGACATGAAGCACAACTCACTTAAGAGTTGCATGTAGTTTGATGAACCAAAGTTACATCAAAGTCTTAGGTTTGACACTTACATGAACTATAAGACTAATAATAAGTTACAAACTTGAAAATGAACTTATGAAATCAAGATCTTAAAATGTAGAACATAGTTCTTAGTTAGATCTTGAAGATCCAAGACTCAAAAGTCTAGATCAAGCGTAAGTATACAAAGTTATAATTAAAAAGTTTTATTTATATGTTCTTGAACTTTAAAGTTAACTTTAAGTTCAAGATTAATGAGATCAAAGTTAACTTGTAACATTTGACCAACAAGAACATAAATCATGAAATTAAAGTGCAAGAATGAAGTAGTAAACTAAGTAAACAAGTAACTAGTTCATTGTTGTTCATACTTTAAAGATTCAAACCAAAGTTTGATCTTTAAGAAAGTAAACTTTAAAGTTTACTAACATGACTTACAAGCATGAGTTTATCAACACATGAACATTAATCTTTTAAAAATAACAAATGTAGAACATAACTAGAAAGTATATGTTCTTGTTGTTCTTGTTTTAACAAGATAAAATGAAGAATCAAACTAGAAAGTTTATTCTTGTAACATGTAAGTAAACAACTAATCAACTACAAGTAAGTAAGCTACAACAAGATCAAGTAACAATTTAACAACAAAGAATGATGATGAAGATGATTGGGATTCGGTTTTAGCAAAGAAAAAGAGAAAGGAAAAACTCAAGTTACTTACAAGAACTAGAGAGAAAAAGAGAGGAAAGTTGAAAGGATTTTTGCAAGTAAGTGTGTGTGTGTTTGAATGAGGTTTACTAGTGAACAAGTAATGTAAAAAAAAAAAGTTTTGAATCCCTTTGTGCACAAGAAAGGCCACGGCCTGCAGAGAAAAAGAGAGGGAAGGAAAGGTTCCAAGGTTATTAGCATGTAAAGCTTATGAAAGTTGGATAAAAGATGGCCATGCATGGGGATAACAAGTTAACTAGATTCCTTCATGTATTAACTAACTAGTTACACTCCTAAGTGATACTTACACATGAAAGAGTGGGCTAACTAAGTCCACTTAAAAGGTAGGGTGGGCTTGGAAGCCCAATAACATGAGTCCATTTACTTTAAACAAGCTCAAGTTCAATAATTCACAAGTTAAACCAATTAAAGCTCAAGTAACTAACTAGTCACCATAGTTAATTAAAATGATTAATAAAATTAATCATGAATGTAAATAATACTCTAAAAATATTATTCGTGAAAGTTCCGGGTGTCACAAAGACGTTTCGGGCAATTAAAGTCAAGTACGTTTAGTCATGGCAACATGTAAATGTAATAACATACATTTGTTTAATCACACATATTAATAATAACAATTATTAATAAATAAACGTTGGAAATTCCAGGGTCGTTACATTACCCACCTGTTAAAGAAAATTTCGTCCCGAAATTTAAGCTGAGGTAGATGGAGGAGTCGGGAAAAGGTGAGGATACTTTCGCATCATTTGATCCTCTCGTTCCCAAGTAAACTCAGGTCCTCGTTTGGCATTCCATCGTACTCGTACAATCGGAATCTTGTTGTAGCGACCCCGACAAATCGTCCAGTGACGGCGTCGACTACGTAGGTCCCATTACCTGGTCATAAGTCTTTAAAACAGACGTTTGACCCAAAATATGTCGCATCCATTCAAGTGTAAAGATTGTTTCAAAGTTTACAAAGATAATTGACCACAAGTTAAGTTACAACGTTATAAGTACAAATGAAAACTATGCGACACAGTTTAAATAAGTTCAAAAGATGCTCCAAAATGCATGTATACTCGACATCCAAGCAAGTATCAAAAGAGTGCGGAAGCATGTATCACTAAGCATTCAAAACCTGAGAAAACATAGAAGAATCTGTCAACGAAAACGTTGGTGAAATCATAGGTTTAGTAAGTATTAAACGTTGTTTTTGAACCACAAGATTTTGTATTTCCATAACGTAGATTATCCGAATCATTTGCATTCCAAAAGTGTTGTTATACGCGAGCACTCAATTATCAAAACTTAACCAACGTTACCCCATCACACAGTGCTAGAACCCACACTAAAACACAAAAATATATTTCATCCGCATAACGGTAGCGAACCGTCCGAATGAGGGTTTGTTAAACCCGTATGGCCACACAATATAAGTTCTCGCTTACACCCTGCAAGTGTAACTAATGATAATCGAATTGAGGCATTTTTGTTCTAACTCGCACGTGGAATGTTTGTTTTCACACTTGTGTTCAAAACATAAAAGTAAGTAGTACAAGATGTAACAAAGTATATGTTTTCTCAGCCCACGATTTAAAAGTATAAAAGTTGTTGAAAAGGTGGGACTATGATCTCACCTTGTATGCACGAACAAAAAGTACTTCGACAAGTAACGTGTGCAAAGAACAATGCTAGTCTTGACCTAAACAATTAGGTTGTATCAATATCGATAGTCACGAAAGGTCAAAGATGTTCAATTAGTCCTATGGCTCAATACGACTCGATTAATATAGCATGTGAAGCAAATTGTCAAGTTTCATGCACGTTACAAGTAGTTAAACATGTTAGAACGATTGTATAATTGTTTGGTTAAGTTTGACTAAAGTCAAACTTGGTCAAAGTCAAAGTCAACGGGGTCGGGTCGGGTGTTCGACAATTTTCTCATGATGAGAAATCATATATGAGCATAATAGTCAAGTCTCATGGTAAACAGGATTATAGTTAAGCGGGAACATTTTGTGATATGAAAAACAAAGACAAAAATGAGCTGGACCAAATGCGCGGCGCGCTTTGGGTTGCGCGGCGCGCACCCAAGTGTAAATCCTGGTCAGAAATTAACCAAGAAGGCAGACATCTGGGATTTTTGATTATGCGCGGCGCGCAGGTATGTGCGCGGCGCGCACTACCTGGGAAACATGTTGTTTGCAGAAAATTGGTCTAAGTCACGACCCAAAACACAATTTAACACATTTCATGCACCGAAAACATTTAAAACGCATATCATATATCATTAGAAAGGTAATTTGACAAGGAAGATAACTAAATGCATTTACTCAATCAAAACCAAACAAACTCATATCAAAATCACCATTAATGCTCACATTTATTACTTCCAAGTTCATAAATGCAATTTAATGATTCGGAAATTTAATACACCCATTTAATACGCCGTTGTGTAGATAATCACGCATACAATGTATCTAAACACTTACAATCAACATTACATGTCATTCAAAGCATTACAAAACCATTTCAAGTTCATGAAACCCTAACCCATATTCACCAAATTTCATAATCAAGTTTATGAACTAATCCATGTCAACCTACATACCAATTTGAAGCTAGTGACACTAGGAACACATCTAATACTTGCACTTTAACATATTAACAACATTTAAGCATCCAAATCATAAATCAAACACACCAAACTTTCAAGTTCATGCTAGTTATCAAAAATAACAAAATCGAACATATAAATCATATATTCATGTTAGACTTGAACCATAGACACTAATTAACAACTTTATAAGTTAAAAACATCAAGAACACAAAAATCTAGTGATTTTAGAAAGTTACCCAAACGAGATGAGGTTGGTATGAAATCGAAGAGGAAGATGCAAGGATTCCAAATATGTAATTTGTTTGGATTGAAGCTTGATCGATTTAAAATGGATGATGATTTCTTGTTTGAAGATTTGAGAGAATTCTTGAAAGTGTTAAAAGAAAATGAAAATGAAATTGGAAAGGAATGGGGAGGTGGGTGTTGACTAGTCAAAAGCTAGTCACATCTTTGCTCCCTTGGCGAAACTAGTCCCTCGAGTTCGGTTGCGGGTGCGTGAATTAACCAAACGAATATTTTAAAAACGTTCGAGTAACGGATGACTTTATAATTAGATAACGAGAATATTATGAACGTTAGTTAACGAAAGATACAAATTTGAATAACGAAAGATATTATAAAAAAATAAAAAAATAAAAAAAAAATAAAAAAAGACGGTGTTAAAATAAGTTTAACGGAAAATCACGGGATGTTACATTATCCACACCTCAAAAGAAATTTCGTCCCGAAATTTAGTTGGAAATAGTAGTCGATGTCTCTTACTCGAGACCTAGCGTTGTTCAATCTACGGAGCAGTGAAGATACATCCTTAGGCATTTCCACGAATCTGAATAGTCGGGGTATTACGTAGTAGTAAGGTTTGGTTTTACGATCCACAAGTTCAGCCGGTTTTCCTATGAAGAGTAGTTTGTCATCAATAGCTGGTGCATCTAGAAGGATTGCAAGTTCCTGTTCCGCAGGACACGTTTCTAAGTTTGTTACACGAAATGTAAGGTAAACGGAAACTTAATTGAGTCGGCAGTTCTAAATGGTAGGAAGCGGCTCCAATACGCCCCAAGGTTTCAAAAGGTTCAATATTGCGGATATAACCTTCCTCGATTTCCCGAAATGAATTACACCTTTCCAAAGTGCGGTTTCTCAATACTACGCGGTCACACACTGGGTTTGGTGGGGTTTTCATCTAAGTTCGGCATAACTCTTCTGGCGACAATGGGTTGTCTCGAGCCCTTCTCGGACTTGAACGATCTCAATTGTTGTTTCTTGATGGAGTTCAGATTTCGGTGGTTGATGCTTTAGTTAAATGAACAGGGGTATGACATTAGCGGTCATATAGGGTTTCGGAAAGTGCTGCGTTAATATACGAGTGATAGCTGTCGTTGTAAGAGGAACTACTGAAGGTGACAATACCAGTCTGTAACATGTCTTTCCAAGATTGAATCGTACGTTTGCTCGGTTCGTCGGTTGTGGGAGATACGCGGTACATGTGTCTAAGCGGGTTCCCAAGGTTTCTTGTAACACTAGAAGTGAAACGAGTATTTCGATACAGGATAAATGACGAAGATACACCGTGTTGGTGTAGAATCTCTTAAGATATGTTTGAACAAGTCAGTTAGGGTTCGAAAAATGTTCGTTAGGACTATTCACCCTCGTGGCGAATACTAATGTAATATGAGGAATTTCTCTATCCATGGGGAAATGTTACAAGGAGTTTCTTTAAACGGAAATGCGAGCGATAAAGATAGGAGTGAAATGAGGACTTAGAATAGGATGAGCTTGCATCTCGAGGTTGCCATAACGCGCCTCTAGTTGTCGAAAATTGAAGTCTGGAAGAGAAACAAGATAGTACACGTAATTGTATAGTTCGGGGTTGAATAATAGTTGGCCGATTATCAGAAACACAAGGACGTTAAGTCAAAGAAGAGTGAAGTATCGTTGGATTGTGTGTTATCTTAAATCCCAGTAATATCAGACAGGAACGGTGAAATAACAGAGGTATGTGTGTGGTACGTGATGACGAGAAAGTTGATCGGATCTACAGTTTAGTATTCGAATTCTTCGTGCAAAATAACGAATTTTAGTTACGTTAATTTTGAGTCGAGAGAGTATGCCTTTCGGCGTTCATGCAGAAATATTTCCATGTTTGAGTTCCATCTGTTGCTATACGATTTTAACTAGAAATGTTGGTGTGAAGAATCACGCTCAAGGTTCGAACACGGAGAGGTTTAAAGTTTTCCCTTAGTGAGTTAACGAGTTTAAAAGTCGGGTAACACGAGAAAAGTCAGAAATGAATCTTCGGTGATAACAGGCGAGATCTAAGATTTTACGAATACAAGTCTGAGTTGAGAGAGTTTCATGATTACGTGTTGCTTGATTTTGAGATTGATTGTAATGCCTTGACCATTAACATCATGGTCTAGAAAATTTGACTTCGTTTAACAGAAATTCTCACTCGAAGAATTTGGTATAGAGTTGCTCTTTTCTCGAAGTTCGAGCGTAAGATGATGATGTTGTTCGTTTGCCTTCTTTACTTGAATAAGTTAAGATGTCATCTATAAATATGATAACAGATTTGTCTAGATAAGTTGCATACGTGGTTTAGGAGGTTCATGAATACGGACGGAGTCCTAAATGAATCAAACGGTACTAAGAGGGATTTACAACTAACGTTGCGAGCTCGGAAAATGGCTTAGGAGACATCGTCTCCCTTAACCCCCAATTGATGATAACCAGAACGGAGGTCGATTTGGAATACACGGGATCCACGCGAATAATCATGAGGTAATGGATACGAGGAAGAGAGTATTGGTTTCCAACTGAAAGTTACTTAGTTCACAATAATCTATACATAAATGTAGGGCAACAATTTCTCCTTAATGAATAGGTTTTGAGTTCCTTAGTTCTATAGGTGTCGAGTCCAATTTCTTAACGCATATCCTCCGATAAAATTTATAGGCACACAATATATTCCGTCGGTCACTTAAATCGTCTAAGTAGTATCTGGGGGAAAGAGGTGGAATATAAAGAGCACGAGTCAAATCCTTGGTTATAAAACGTCTAACGGTACTCGAATCGAATAAGTATGAAATATACGGTTTGTTGTGAAGAAACGTACCCGTGACTAGTCCATCATCGTCTCGGGCATCCTAGGTGTCGATGTTGTAAGTTCAACGGCGCGCGTTGGTTTTTGCTTTATTCTTTGGGCATTCATTCCTAAAATGACCCGATTGGCCACATTTGTAGCAAATACTCGGCTTTGGTGCGTCGGGCCCCTTTTGAGTGACGGGGGCGGTACTTCCACAATACTTGGCAATATGACCACTACCTTGGCACCGATGGCAAATTAGCTTGCCACATTCACCAAAATGATGCTTGTGGCATTTGTTACAAAAAGGTCGTGTCCCGGCATAACTTTTCTTGCCGACGGGGGTGAGAGGTTCCTTGGAAAAGTTGTTGTTGTAGTTACTCGATTGGGGGGCTTCCCATTTTCTTTTGTTGTCACCCGACTCATCCTCGGCTTTAGGTGCCGGCACTTCAATCTCGTCTACCGTTTCGATCAATTGACGGGCCATATTCAGGGCCTCTTGGTGATTACTGGGTTTGGATGACATTACTCCTTGTTTGATGCTCTTGGGAAGACCATCCATGTAAAGTTCAACCCTTAGAGGTTCGGGGGTCACGAGGTTTGGGCACATCAAGGATAGCTCAGAAAATCGTTGATTATATGCCTTTAGGTCATTCCCGACCGCTTTTAAAGTTCTTAGTTCGTGTTCGAGCTTACGGGTCTCTTCGCGCGGGAAGTATTCGGTGATCATCTTTTTCTTTAAGTTGGCCCATGAGAGAGTGTGAGCTTCATCGATACCCACCGACAGCACATACGTATTCCACCATGTGAGGGCGATACCGGCAAAAGTGTGGGTGGAATATTTGACTTTGTCTTGGTCCCGACAACCGCTTATGCTAAAAACGGCTTCTGTTTGCTCAAACCATCGGGTGAGCACAACCGGTCCTCCGGTCCCATCGAAGGTGTGAGGTTTGCACCCCATGAAAGTTTTGTAGGAGCAACCCTCGTTTGAATTACCGGCTCCATGGTTGTTGTGGTTGTGGTTGTTATTGATGTCGGAGGAGATAATAGCCATAGCCGCACCTATGGCGGTGGCTATCATGCGTTGAAAAGCTTGTTCGGAAGTTTCATTACGTGGCCCGCGACGGGGAGGCATTGTTCCTTCAAGACACAAGAATATCGTTGATTAGTATTCTCAATAATACTAATCATGATGGGGAATGATGATGTAGAGAAAATTTTCCTTGACTCGCCTTAAATTCTTTATGTCATAATGTCGGAATGTCCATATGAATCACCGTAATATAATCCCAGAAATTATATTACCCTGATTCTCATGTGCATTTAACATTACCTCATAAAGTCAAGGTGGCGCGTCAACAAAATTTATCAACGTAAGATCAAGATCGAATACGAGTTAGATATGATAGAAGAGTTCGAGTATAAATGCACAAATAGTCAAGTAATTCCTACTTCAGTCTATATGCCGGTTGTAGTCTAGATTCACCTATGTACCCTATGACTCGGGGTGGACACAAATGAACTCTAAATCCCTACAACCAAAGCTCTGATACCACTTGTAGCGACCCCGACAAATCGTCCAGTGACGGCGTCGACTACGTAGGTCCCATTACCTGGTCATAAGTCTTTAAAACAGACGTTTGACCCAAAATATGTCGCATCCATTCAAGTGTAAAGATTGTTTCAAAGTTTACAAAGATAATTGACCACAAGTTAAGTTACAACATTATAAGTACAAATGAAAACTATGCGACACGGTTTAAATAAGTTCAAAAGATGCTCCAAAATGCATGTATACTCGACATCCAAGCAAGTATCAAAAGAGTGCGGAAGCATGTATCACTAAGCATTCAAAACCTGAGAAAACATAGAAGAATCTGTCAACGAAAATGTTGGTGAAATCATAGGTTTAGTAAGTATTAAACGTTGTTTTTGAACCACAAGATTTTGTATTTCCATAACGTAGATTATCCGAATCATTTGCATTCCAAAAGTGTTGTTATACGCGAGCACTCAATTATCAAAACTTAACCAACGTTACCCCATCACACAGTGCTAGAACCCACACTAAAACACAAAAATATATTTCATCCGCATAACGGTAGCGAACCGTCCGAATGAGGGTTTGTTAAACCCGTATGGCCACACAATATAAGTTCTCGCTTACACCCTGCAAGTGTAACTAATGATAATCGAATTGAGGCATTTTTGTTCTAACTCGCACGTGGAATGTTTGTTTTCACACTTGTGTTCAAAACATAAAAGTAAGTAGTACAAGATGTAACAAAGTATATGTTTTCTCAGCCCACGATTTAAAAGTATAAAAGTTGTTGAAAAGGTGGGACTATGATCTCACCTTGTATGCACGAACAAAAAGTACTTCGACAAGTAACGTGTGCAAAGAACAATGCTAGTCTTGACCTAAACAATTAGGTTGTATCAATATCGATAGTCACGAAAGGTCAAAGATGTTCAATTAGTCCTATGGCTCAATACGACTCGATTAATATAGCATGTGAAGCAAATTGTCAAGTTTCATGCACGTTACAAGTAGTTAAACATGTTAGAACGATTGTATAATTGTTTGGTTAAGTTTGACTAAAGTCAAACTTGGTCAAAGTCAAAGTCAACGGGGTCGGGTCGGGTGTCCGACAATTTTCTCATGATGAGAAATCATATATGAGCATAATAGTCAAGTCTCATGGTAAACAGGATTATAGTTAAGCGGGAACATTTTGTGATATGAAAAACAAAGACAAAAATGAGCTGGACCAAATGCGCGGCGCGCTTTGGGTTGCGCGGCGCGCACCCAAGTGTAAATCCTGGTCAGAAATTAACCAAGAAGGCAGACATCTGGGATTTTTGATTATGCGCGGCGCGCAGGTATGTGCGCGGCGCGCACTACCTGGGAAACATGTTGTTTGCAGAAAATTGGTCTAAGTCACGACCCAAAACACAATTTAACACATTTCATGCACCGAAAACATTTAAAACGCATATCATATATCATTAGAAAGGTAATTTGACAAGGAAGATAACTAAATGCATTTACTCAATCAAAACCAAACAAACTCATATCAAAATCACCATTAATGCTCACATTTATTACTTCCAAGTTCATAAATGCAATTTAATGATTCGGAAATTTAATACACCCATTTAATACGCCGTTGTGTAGATAATCACGCATACAATGTATCTAAACACTTACAATCAACATTACATGTCATTCAAAGCATTACAAAACCATTTCAAGTTCATGAAACCCTAACCCATATTCACCAAATTTCATAATCAAGTTTATGAACTAATCCATGTCAACCTACATACCAATTTGAAGCTAGTGACACTAGGAACACATCTAATACTTGCACTTTAACATATTAACAACATTTAAGCATCCAAATCATAAATCAAACACACCAAACTTTCAAGTTCATGCTAGTTATCAAAAATAACAAAATCGAACATATAAATCATATATTCATGTTAGACTTGAGCCATAGACACTAATTAACAACTTTATAAGTTAAAAACATCAAGAACACAAAAATCTAGTGATTTTAGAAAGTTACCCAAACGAGATGAGGTTGGTATGAAATCGAAGAGGAAGATGCAAGGATTCCAAATATGTAATTTGTTTGGATTGAAGCTTGATCGATTTAAAATGGATGATGATTTCTTGTTTGAAGATTTGAGAGAATTCTTGAAAGTGTTAAAAGAAAATGAAAATGAAAATGGAAAGGAATGGGGAGGTGGGTGTTGACTAGTCAAAAGCTAGTCACATCTTTGCTCCCTTGGCGAAACTAGTCCCTCGAGTTCGGTTGCGGGTGCGTGAATTAACCAAACGAATATTTTAAAAACGTTCGAGTAACGGATGACTTTATAATTAGATAACGAGAATATTATGAACGTTAGTTAACGAAAGATACAAATTTGAATAACGAAAGATATTATAAAAAAATAAAAAAATAAAAAAAAAATAAAAAAAAGACGGTGTTAAAATAAGTTTAACGGAAAATCACGGGATGTTACACTTGTTGCGTTTCAAAGTTTTGATCTCACGATCCATAATTTCAACAGGTTCTTCCACAAAGTGGAGTTTGTCGTTAATTGTAAGTTCTTCCAATGGTATGATAAGTTCGGGTGCAGCAAGACACTTTTTCAAGTTTGACACATGGAAGGTAGGATGAACTGAGCTCAATTGTGCTGGTAGATCCAAATGGTAAGCAACGGGTCCAACACGTTCCAAGATTTCAAAAGGACCAATGTATCGTGGGTTTAACTTTCCACGTTTTCCAAAGCGAATCACACCTTTCCAAGGTGCAACCTTCAACATTACACGATCACCAACGTTGAATTCAAAGTCTTTACGTTTAAGATCGGCATAACTCTTTTGGCGATCACGGGCAGTCTTAAGTCTAGCTTAAATCTAAGCAATCTTCTCTGTCGTTTGGTGGACTACCTCGGGTCCGGTGATTTGCTTTTCGCCTACTTCGGCCCAACAAATAGGAGATCGGCACTTACGGCCATACAACGCTTCAAAAGGTGCGGCGTTAATGCTTGAGTGATAACTGTTGTTGTAAGAAAATTCGGCGAGTGGCAAATGCCTTTCCCAGGCCTTTCCGAAATCAATGACACATGCACGCAGCATGTCCTCCAAGGTCTGAATCGTTCGTTCACTTTGCCCGTCAGTCTGTGGATGATAAGCAGTACTCATGTCAAGACGAGTTCCCATGGCTTCTTGCAAAGAACGCCGAAATCTAGAGGCAAAACGGGGATCGCGATCTGAGATGATCGATAAGGGTACACCGTGACGAGATACAACCTCCTTGATGTATAATTGAGCAAGTCTTTCCATTGTATTCGTTTCCTTCATCGCTAGAAAGTGTGCAGATTTGGTAAGGCGGTCAATAATAACCCAAATAGTATCGTATCCGCCCACCGTCTTTGGTAGCTTAGTAATGAAATCCATTGTGATCCTTTCCCACTTCCATTGTGGGATCTCCGGTTGCTGAAGTAACCCAGAAGGTCTCTGATACTCGGCTTTAACCTTCGAGCAAGTCAAACACTTACCAACATAAGTCGTAACGTCCTTCTTGAGATTCGACCACCAATACTGTTCTTTAAGGTCGTGGTACATCTTGCCCGCGCAGGGGTGAATCGAATATCTCGATTTGTGTGCTTCATCAAGTATAAGGTTCCGTAGATCTCCATAAAGAGGTACCCAAATTCTTCCGGCATAACATCGGAGTCCAGACTCCCTAACCTCGAATCGAGAGACAAGTATGTTCAAATGTTCGTGAGATATATTCTCCTCCTTGAGAGCCTCATCTTGGGCTACTCTGATCTGGCTGTTGAGGTTCGAATGGATGGTGATGTTCAGAGCCCTAACACGAAGAGGTGCCGTCCTCTCCTTTCGGCTTAAAGCGTCAGCTACAACATTGGTCTTGCCAGGGTGATAGCGAAGTTCACAGTCGTAGTCGTTGAGCGTCTCGATCCATCGACGCTGTCTCATATTCAGTTGCTTCTGATCAAAGATGTGCTGGAGGCTCTTGTGGTCGGTGAAGATAGTGCTCTTAGTTCCATACAAATAGTGTCTCCACAATTTGAACGCAAAGACAACGGCTCCAAGTTCAAGATCGTGAGTAGTGTAGTTCCGCTCGTGAATCTTCAATTGGCGGGAGGCATAGGCAATAACCTTTGATCGTTGCATCAGTACACAACCAAAACCACTCTTCGATGCATCACAATAAACAACAAAGTCGTCACTGCCTTCGGGAAGCGATAGGATAGGTGCGGTGGTTAACTTCTTCTTCAAAGTTTGAAATGCTGATTCATGTGCGGGTTCTCAAATGAACTTCTTGCCTTTGTGAGTCAGCGCGATCAAAGGACGCGCAATCAGAGAAAATCCTTCGATGAATCTTCGGTAGTAACCGGCGAGACCTAGGAATTGGCGAATGTGAGTTGGAGTGGTGGGGGTCTCCCACTTGCTGATGGCTTCAATCTTGGCGGGATCAACTTTGATACCCTGGTCGCTCACAACATGACCCAGAAACTGAACTTCCTTCAACCAAAATTCACACTTGGAGAATTTGGCGTAAAGTTGCTCTTGTCTCAAGAGCTCAAGCACTAGTCGGAGGTGTTGCTCATGTTCTTCTTCGCTCTTAGAGTAGATGAGGATATCATCTATGAAGACGATAACAAACTTGTCCAAGTACGGCTTGCAGACATGATTCATGAGATCCATGAATACGGCAGGTGCATTGGTTAATCCGAATGGCATCACGAGAAACTCATAATAACCATAACGAGTTCAAAATGCAGTTTTCATCACGTCACTTTCCTTCACCCTTAGCTGGTGATATCCGGATCGCAAATCGATCTTTGAGTAAACGCTCGATCCTTGTAGTTGGTCAAAAAGATAGTCAATTCGTGGAAGAGGATACCGATTCTTAATTGTCAATTTGTTGAGTTCACGGTAGTCGATACACATACGGAAGGATCCATCCTTCTTCTTCACAAATAACACAGGTGCGCCCCAAGGCGAGAAACTTGGTTGAATAAATCCACGGTCAAGTAGTTCTTGTAGTTGACTCTGTAATTCTTGCATCTCGGATGGTGCGAGTCTATAAGGTGCGCGAGCTACAGGTGCAGCTTCTGGCACTAAATCAATCTGAAACTCTACTGCTCTTGGCGGCGGTAATCCAGGCAATTCTTTAGGGAAGACATCGGAAAATTTGTTCACAATTCGAACGTCGTTCACGCTCTTCACCTCAGTTTCTACCGCTTTCACATGTGCTAGGACAGCAAAACGTCCCTTCTTCATAATCTTTTGCGCTTTCACGCAACTAATGAGGTTCAACTTCGAGGTACATCTCTCTCCATAGATAACTACTGGTTCGCCATCTCCTTGTGGTATGCGAAGTGCTTTATCTCCACAGATAATATCGGCCTTTATCTTGCTTAACCAATCCATACCGACGATCACGTCAAAACTTCCCAGTTTGATAGGTATCAAGTCAATTTCGAAATCTGAACCAGCTATGTTGATAATAGCTCCACGACTAATATGGTCAACCTTTTCAAGTTTTCCATTGGCGACCTCGACAAGCATACTCTCTTTTAACGGGACTAATGACCAATTAATCTTATCGCAAAAATGTCTACATACATAACTCCTATCCGCACCAGTATCAAACAAGACAGAAGCTAAAAGATTGTTGATTTTGAATATACCTGTCACCAAGTCGGGGTTTTCACGTGCGTCCCTTGCATTAACATTAAAAGCTCTACTACGGGGTGGCCCGCCATCTTTTCGCTTGTTTGGGCATACATTTCTGAAATGGCCCGTCTGTCCACATTCGTAGCACTTCTTAGGTCCATTGGTATTCGGCTTCCCATTCAAAGTGGTGACCTTGCAGTCTTTTCCGATATGCCCAGCCCGTTGACACTTCTCACAGACAACATTGCAATACCCAGTGTGGTGTTTGTAACACCTCTTGCATTGTGGTAAGGTTCCTTTGTAGTTCGGGTTGGAGTTGGTGTTGTTGTTGGGGTTAGGGTTTCCACCGTTATTGTGCCTCTTGGCGGGGGTTTGTTCGTAGTTTCTCCCCCTGTTGTTGTTGTTGTTGTTGTTGTTGTTGTGGTTGTTGTGGTTGTTGTGGTTGTTGTCCCATTTCCTCTTTTCGCTACTACCAGCCTCAAACTTAGCCTTCTCCGGCTCATCAATAAGAATCTGATTCATGAGTGTATGCGCCATGCGCATTGCTTCGGGAACATTCGGTGGTTTGGATGAGGTAACGTTTCCTTTGATGGACTTAGGGAGTCCCCAGAAGTATCTCTCCATTCGCTTGAATTCCGGGGTGACCATTGTCGGACACATAAGAGCTAGTTCCAAAAAATCTCCTGTTATAGCCATCAAGGTCGTTCCCAACGGCCTTTAACTGCATAAATTCGATTTTCATCTTCTGGATTTCGATTCTCGGACAATACTCATCAATCATTGCCGCTTTGAATTCCTCCAATGGCGTAGCATACGCCTCATCGATACCTTTCGCTTGAGATAACGTGTTCCACCACGTTAGTGCGCCGTCAGATAGTGTGCAAGATGCAAACTTGGTCTTGTTGTCCTCCGAACAGTTGCTAACTCGGAATACTGATTCAAGTTTCTCGAACCATCTGGTGAGACCAACCGGTCCCTCGGTTCCACTGAAGTTGTGCGGTTTGCAGCTCTGGAATTCCTTGTAAGTACACCCATTTCGAACGGGTGGGATAACCGGCGGTGGTGGCGGTGGAGCTTGGAGATTTCTTTCTGCTAGGGCTGCAGCTACACGTTCTTGGATCATCTCTTCAATTTGAGCAGCAGTAGGTGTGGATTGACCGTTAGCCATGATGTTCTAAATAAAATTTTTGACTCAAGTCAAAATCCAGTATGCAAGTAGTAATAATACAGTATATAGTAACCAACATAGAATCAAAACATCACATGTTATTAAATAACGCATCTAGTTACGAATACCACAGAATCATCGTACAGTAATGTAAATAGAACATCGTGCAAGAATTAAATAACGCAAAGTTCCATTAATAATAATAAGTTTCATACATCTGAATAATTCCGTACAATACATGAGTAATACAATAAACTACAACTAGATTACATAACGAAATCTAAATACAAAAGTCCTACGGTGATGGTGGGTGTAGGATGTCTAAAACCTGAGCCAACTGCTCCTCGAGCTCAGTAACCCGAGCTCGGAGGATTCCCACCTCCCTTGTTAATTCCTCGACTGTGGGAGATGGTGGGGCAGGCGGTGCTGGCGGTGCTGGCGGTGCAGGTGGTGTCGGTGGTGCGGGTGGTGCTGAAGTAGATGGTCCAGCTCCGGATGTAGACGGTATGTCCCTAGATGGGAATGGTCCGTATCTAAATCTAGGCGGTATGGTTCTAGGAATAGTCAATACGTAACGGGGAACCTTACGTATCTGTGGGTCGGCAGGGGACGGCACAAGTCGTTTACGGGCAGTAACCCTCCGACGCCGACCAAAAGTGTCAGTGAAAGCACGACCTCCATTCACCCCTGGAATGAAGGTGCCGTCAGGACGGTACCGCTTCTTCGGCGGGGTGGAGGGTGCCTGAATAGGTATATCAGCAGGGTCCTCGTCGTCACTGGAGTCTGATGAAGAATCATTTGATGAAGAATCGGCAGATGATGAGTCATCCGAATCATGTGGTGGTGACACGGGTGGCTGAACTGGTAGTCCGAAGGCGGCCAACATCTGTCTGTGTCTGCCTGGCGGAATCGGCACTAAACGTCCGTCGGGAGTGCGTTGGCAAGGCGTGCGCATATGGTTACGAAATGGCCCTTCCCCGAACTCCGCGGGAATCTCAATCCCACCGATGCGGGGCTGTGACCCCGAGGGTCCGGGAGCAGACGGAGCTGGAATCTCCATAGGGCCTACGTGTCCATCGGAAGTAGCCACTGGGGCAGGTGTACTACTACTGGCTCTGGAAGTAGAAGCGCCGGGATCACTAATGGGTAGCGGGACCGGTGGATCGGCAACGGTGGTAGGTGGAGTAGCTGAAGAGTCTAAACTGCCCAAAACGCTAGCAGGTGGTACATCCGACATCTGAACAAGGAAAAATAAATTTTCCATGTCAGTAAGTCATAAAGCAAGCACGTATTAGGCCAACGGTTTAAATCATGTATAACAATAAGTAGCATGGCAATAACAGCAAATTGTACGAAGGTAGCATGCAATCGAAAGCAAGTAATAGCATGCAGTAGTGAAATCATGTAGTAGCATATGGCTTATAGCAGTAACAGTAAGCAGCAGCATGCAGTAAGTTCGGCGGAAACAAGTAAACTAGCAAGTTGTAGATTAGTCCTATTAGTGAATCCTACACGGGTCGGTCTTAGACTCACTAATGCAACCTAATTCCCTACAACCAATGCTCTGATACCAAATGTGATGCCCCGTACAAAACCATCGTGTACGAATCATCAACAACAGGATCATTACAAGGTTAAGTACTATATGCGTTTTCAAAAGAGTTTGCATTCAATAATAAAGTGACGTCATAACCGACATCAAATGTTTTACAATCCAAAAGCATGCTTCACTAAGTAGAAGCAAATAATAAGTGTATGTGACCACAATGGTCGTTACAAGTCATAGTTCAAAAGTACGAATGTTTGAATGCAAAATAAAGTAGTTCATGCGATAGCAACTCTAAGCAGCGGGTGTCTACAGCACGACTAGTACACAGCGGAAGCTAACCTCAAGCACCTGAGAAAAACATGCTTAAAAACGTCAACACAAAGGTTGGTGAGCTATAGTTTAAGTATAACAGTATGTATGGTAGGCCACGAGATTTCAGTGCTACAAAGAGCGTTTCAAAACAGTATGATAAAGTATATGTTAACCGTGGGCACTTGGTAACTAACTTAACGTTTATACCCCCCTGAAAGTACACTTGGCAAGTGTGTATGTCTACGAAGTATTAAACACTCGTTAAATGCTAGCCCTACTAGCCCGAGTGGGGATGTCAAACCCTATGGATCCATATCTAAGATTCGCGTTCACCGGTTCAAAAACCAATGACTAAACGTTACCGAGCTAAAGGGAATGTTTCTGCCGTTATATAACCCACACATATATAAAGTTTAAGTACTCGTGCCTAGTATGTAAAACATAAAATCCGCATGTATTCTCAGTTCCCAAAATAAGTTAAAGTAAAAAGGGAATGCTATAACTCACAATGATAATGTAGTAATAAAGTCGGTTCGGAAAAGGTGTGCAAGTAATCGGTCCGAAGGTCCTCAACCTAAGTCAAATAGTACTAAGTCAGTAAATCGTCCGAAAAGGTTTAAAAGTATGTAAATAAGGTCTTAAGGGTCATCATCATTCATCATTTAACAAAAGGTGTAAAGTATGTTTCGTTTATGAAAGTAGTTTACAACAAAGGATGACTTCAGTCAGTCACCACGGCCTCTACTCTTGCTGAATTAAGGTGAGACCAGTGGCCATGGCTCCGTCTATGAGTCCTTTATGTGTGGTAAAATTTACAGAAGCAAACTCATCTTGGTTTGACCGTGGCGACGGTCTAAGTGCGAGTAGGTCAGAAATTTCTGCACAACATTAAAGGACATAGTGACGATCGGAGGGCCATAAATCCTAAACCGTAACTCGGATTAAGACAAGTCCTATATGAAAAGTTATCTACTCGAAACGTTCTATCTAAAAATCATGGTCTTAGTAGCCCAGGTCTACTGGTATGTTACAGAAACAGAAGGTCAGTAGGGTTTGGACAGAAACAGTAAGTTTAAGTGAGTTCCGGTGGTCTTGGTGCTTGATGTTCATCATGGTTCTCATCCTTGATGCATATAGCTTCAAGTGTACAACTCATTGATGTATCTACATCATCTTAACCAAGTCTCGACCATCATAACCCTAGTGCAAGTCTAAGACATGAAGCACAACTCACTTAAGAGTTGCATGTAGTTTGATGAACCAAAGTTACATCAAAGTCTTAGGTTTGACACTTACATGAACTATAAGACTAATAATAAGTTACAAACTTGAAAATGAACTTATGAAATCAAGATCTTAAAATGTAGAACATAGTTCTTAGTTAGATCTTGAAGATCCAAGACTCAAAAGTCTAGATCAAGCGTAAGTATACAAAGTTATAATTAAAAAGTTTCATTTATATGTTCTTGAACTTTAAAGTTAACTTTAAGTTCAAGATTAATGAGATCAAAGTTAACTTGTAACATTTGACCAACAAGAACATAAATCATGAAATTAAAGTGCAAGAATGAAGTAGTAAACTAAGTAAACAAGTAACTAGTTCATTGTTGTTCATACTTTAAAGATTCAAATCAAAGTTTGATCTTTAAGAAAGTAAACTTTAAAGTTTACTAACATGACTTACAAGCATGAGTTTATCAACACATGAACATTAATCTTTTAAAAATAACAAATGTAGAACATAACTAGAAAGTATATGTTCTTGTTGTTCTTGTTTTAACAAGATAAAATGAAGAATCAAACTAGAAAGTTTATTCTTGTAACATGTAAGTAAACAACTAATCAACTACAAGTAAGTAAGCTACAACAAGATCAAGTAACAATTTAACAACAAAGAATGATGATGAAGATGATTGGGATTCGGTTTTAGCAAAGAAAAAGAGAAAGGAAAAACTCAAGTTACTTACAAGAACTAGAGAGAAAAAGAGAGGAAAGTTGAAAGGATTTTTGCAAGTAAGTGTGTGTGTGTTTGAATGAGGTTTACTAGTGAACAAGTAATGTAAAAAAAAAAGTTTTGAATCCCTTTGTGCACAAGAAAGGCCACGGCCTGCAGAGAAAAAGAGAGGGAAGGAAAGGTTCCAAGGTTATTAGCATGTAAAGCTTATGAAAGTTGGATAAAAGATGGCCATGCATGGGGATAACAAGTTAACTAGATTCCTTCATGTATTAACTAACTAGTTACACTCCTAAGTGATACTTACACATGAAAGAGTGGGCTAACTAAGTCCACTTAAAAGGTAGGATGGGCTTGGAAGCCCAATAACATGAGTCCATTTACTTTAAACAAGCCCAAGTTCAATAATTCACAAGTTAAACCAATTAAAGTCCAAGTAACTAACTAGTCACCATAGTTAATTAAAATGATTAATAAAATTAATCATGAATGTAAATAATACTCTAAAAATATTATTCGTGAAAGTTCCGGGTGTCACAAAGACGTTTCGGGCAATTAAAGTCAAGTACGTTTAGTCATGGCAACATGTAAATGTAATAACATACATTTGTTTAATCACACATATTAATAATAACAATTATTAATAAATAAACGTTGGAAATTCCAGGGTCGTTACAATTTACCTCTGACATCACCGTCAGGGTTAGGAATAGTCTAAAAGGGGATATATACATCAGATTTAACACTCAAGAAATTTTGGGCCATAATTCGAGTTGATTTGATTGAGGCCATTCGATCCTTTTGGGTAACGGGTACCATTTCTCCAGGTTGTAATTCTTCGTTCATAACGCTTATTCCAAAAATTGCTAACCCGGTTAGTTTAAACGAATATAGGCCAATAAGTCTTATCGGGAGCTTCTACAAAATAATTGCAAAATTACTTTCCAATCGAATCAAGAAAGTAATCCCGGATTTAGTTGGTTTCGAGCAAAGTGCTTTCATCAAAGGGAGGAATATTATTGATGGTGTACTAGTGGCAAATGAATTCCTTGAATTTTTGAAGAATAATCGTTTAAAAAGCTTGGTGTTTAAAGTTGATTTTGAAAAGGCTTTTGATAGTATTAGTTGGGAATTCTTAGATGAGATGATGAAATTGATGGGTTTTGGTGATAAATGGAGATTGTGGATTTCCTTATGTCTTAGATCGGCTTCTATATCGGTGTTAGTTAACGGTTCTCCAACAAAAGAATTTAATATCGGTAGAGGTGTAAGGCAAGGCGATCCTCTTTCGCCTTTTCTTTTTATCATTGCGGCCGAAGGTCTTAATTGGTTAGCAAAATCGGCGGTCTCAAATAATCTTTTTGACGGTGTTGAAATTGGTAGAGAAAAAGTTCATATTTCACATCTACAATATGCGGATGACACCATCTTTTTTGGGAAATGGAGTTTCGATAATATTGAGAATCTAATGAAACTATTGAAGTGTTTTGAACTTAGTTCCGGTCTTAAAGTCAATTATAGTAGAAGTTGTTTATTCGGGGTTGGTGTTGATAAAAGTGAAGTTGAAATGATGGCGAATATGTTTGGTTGCAAAATGGATACTTTACCTATGATCTACCTTGGTTTGCCGATTGGTGCGAATATGAAAAAACTTGTTAATTGGAAGCCGGTTATAGATAAATTTGAAAAAAGATTATCGGATTGGAAAGCACGTACGATTTCATTCGGTGGACGTTTAACCCTCGTGAATGCGGTCTTAAATAGCTTACCGTTGTACTACTTTTCGCTCTTCCGTGCCCCGCCTTCCGTGCTTAAAAAGCTAGAGTGTGTAAGACGTAAATTTTTTTGGGGCGGGTCGGGGGATAATTCCAAAGTTTCATGGGTAAAATGGGATGATGTCATTCGCCCTTTTGCGGATGGCGGACTAAATATTGGATCTCTTAATTTCAAAAACTTATCCTTAATCGGCAAGTGGTGGTGGATGTTTTTAACCGATACCACTTCCTTGTGGGTTAAGATCATTAAAAGTATTTATGGGGATTCGGGCTTCTAAATTCGGGTGGGGATTTTATTGCTAATAATTCTACTTGGAGTAACATTGTTAAAGCAGGGCTCGAGATTGACAACCTAGGTGTCGAATTTTCAACCTCGTTCGCAAAGAAGATTGGTAATGGCCGAAGCACGAAATTTTGGGAAGACATTTGGATCAAGGACAAGCCGTTAAAGGAAATGTTTAAAAGGTTAGTGAGGCTAGAATCATCCCCCCATGCTCTTTGTGCTGACCGAATTATTCTCAGCAGCTCTACGGCTTCATTAAGTGGTGACTGGTCTTGGCCGGTTACGGGTCGAACTAAAAATGAGCTTGACGAGTTGGTAAAGTTAATTGCAAATGTCAAAATGGATCCGGATGTTGAAGATTGTTTCTCGTGGAAATTAAGTGAGAATGGAAGATTTACAACAAAAAAGTTAGCAAAACAAATCATGAAAAGTTCTCGAAATTCTAATGGTACTTCGATGGCAACTATGAAGAATAAGTTTGTTCCAAAAAAGGTGGAGGTTTTCGTATGGCGAGCAAGGAAAGAGAGAATTCCCGTTTTGTCCGAACTTGATAAAAGGGGAATTGATCTTAATTCATTGCTTTGCCCTCTTTGTGTCTCCGATGTGGAAACGGTTCATCATGCTTTATTCTCGTGTGTTCATGCTCAAGCAATTTGGAGGAAGGTTCGAGGGTGGTGGGGGTTTGATTCTTCCAATCTATCTTTTGACAATTTCCTTCATGGCTTGGTTCCTTCGCATAGTTCAGATTTGGGTAGTGATTTATGGCAAGCGGTGAAGTGGATTGCTTGTTATCTCATTTGGTGCAATCGGAACCAAAAAGTTTTCAAGAATTCCACTTGGACCATTCCAAACGCGCTTAGTGAAATCCAAGTCAAGAGCCATGATTGGGTCGCGAAACGATGTAAAAAGGCTAAGATCGATTGGCATGTTTGGCTTCATAATCCATCATCTCTTTTAGCCTTGTAATTTCTTGCGAATTTTCTTGTATTTTGTTGCGATGTGTATAGGTGTAGGATTCTAGCTCGGCATCCTCTCGCCTTGCGATGTCACCTTTGTTGTACATTATTTTGTTTCTCGTGGTTAATAAAAATTCTGCTTTTCAAAAAAAAAAATATAATATAATAAAAATAAAACTATACAGTATAAATTTGGATCTAAAATTAGAATAAGGGATCTTTAAGAGAGATCCGTCGTGTAGTTTGATCATACGGTCTAAAGTCTAACTACCTACCACCATGTAAAGCCAAAATACTGTTAGGCTTCCACATGGTACTTGTATAATAAACTATACACCTACAAAACCACCCTTTGATTTCCAGTTATTAAAATTAATTCGTATCTATTAAAGAATATGTCTTTGTATAAGACTCGGTCACGAGTCATCGTGTGATTTTCAAATAAATACTCCAGGCAGCTTCCGTCCCTGAACCGACCTAAAATAATATTCCACTATTCATTTTATTTAATGATTCTATAAAATTATGTTTAAAAAATGCCCAACAAATAAAAAACAATACACAGATAATGCCGTCCTAAAAAAAAGAAAAAAAAATACACTTGCTGAATCTTCTGTATCTTAACATATACTCCGTAATGTGAGCAACAGTTTGTTGACAGGTATTATTGATTATAGTTGATTGATACATAACTTTTAATTTCACTTCTCAGCATTCTCAAACTTTCAAGTATACACGTTACACATACAATACAAAACCATAATATAAATATTAATATTAATATTTAATATAATACTTCAAAAGAAAAAGAAAATAAAGTCGAAACAAGCAAAATAAACTTTGATAAGCAACAACTAAAAGCAGTAGTAGTAGTTCAGAGACAAGGCTCTCAAAGAGCCAAAGTTTGTTGTTGAGCACCGATTCTTCTCTTTCTAAGTCGCTCGGCTATAATGAAAGCAAGCTCCAACGATTGAGATGCATTGAGACGAGGGTCACAGTGAGTGTGGTATCGTGAACTAAGGTCATCGAACGTCACGGTTCTTGAACCACCAATGCATTCCGTCACATTTTGACCCGTCATCTCAAGATGAACTCCTCCTGGGTGACTTCCTTCTTGCTCGTGCACATCAAAAAAGGCTCTCACTTCCGCCTGTCGTTACAATAACTTCTTATTTAGTAACGTTGTATGTGCAGTACAAGTACCTTACGCATAACGGTGAGTGAATTTATCAAAATAATAAGTTGATATCACTACTACTCATTATATAAAGACTCTGGTCCCACGTATTTAACTTCAAATAATAGTTAGCCTGGAAATGAATTACGATGTATAGGACCTACGACACGAATGGACCCTACCTATATATAAATGCACATTGTTAATATTGACATAGTAGATATTTGTGAAGAATTCAACGTGTTATATTGGCGATCACAAACGACAATAGAGTTGCTCCTATTGGTCACCTTGATAATGACTTGACTAATAGAATGTTACACATAAAAGCACACCTAACACCATTTGGTCTTATATAAGCAACAAAGTCTACAAGATAACTCGATAAGTAGTACCTAATACTTGTAAATTACCCTGGCAGTAAATGAAATAGAGTTATAGAGCACAAAAGATGTAAAAAAGAACCTTGCATCATAGTAAATATTATGTTGGTTAAACACCAACTAATATGGAGTTTACCATAACTTTTAATTTGGGTTAGTCAAATTTCCGAAGGATAACTTTCTAAGTTGTAAGTTGTAATGTAAAGGAAAATATATACAAGTAACGAGATGAGTATATTACCCTGATAGCATCGAAGGGACGAGTTTTGAGTCCAGATGGAGCCTTAATGGTGTTGCCATGCATAGGATCACTGACCCATGTCACGATTTGACCAGCTCGTCTAACCGCTCTAATAAGATGTGGAAGTTTAACCCTCATGTTCTCAGCTCCCATTCTTGTTATGATTGTAATCCTACCAGGCTTGTTTTGTGGGTTCAATATATCAATGAGCTTCACCAACTCATTTGGGTCCATCTTGTCACTCACCTACACAATGGTCAAAATTGTAACTTTAGCTTCATATTAGTATTTTTATCTTTATTTTTTTTATGAATAAAGAAGCTTAACTACCTTAATTCCTAGTGGGTTGGCGATTCCCCTAAGGAACTCAACGTGTGCACCATCAAGCTGGCGAGTTCGTTCCCCAGCCCATAAGAAATGAGCCGAACAATCATAGTATAAGCTTGAAGTTGAATCCAATCTAGTCATAGATTGCTCATAAGGCAAGTGCAAACACTCATGTGATGTCCAAAAATCGGTGGTGGTCATAATAGGATGGTCCGTTGTGAGCCCAATAGCTGACATGAACCCAAGTGCCTCATCCACTCGGCTAGCTAGCTCTTGATACCTTTACAAAATTAAACCAAAAGCAGCAATCATTACATATACATACATATATAAGTATATAACTAAACCAAAAACTAACAATCAACATTAAATTACAAATCTTGCGATGTCGCGTACCTATCGCCAGCTTCACTATGTTCGGTGAAATCAAGATTCCATTGAGTGACCCTCTGCATAGCAGCATAACCTCCGGTGGCAAAAGCCCTCAAAAGATTGAGAGTAGCAGCAGATTGACAGTATGCTCTAATCAATCTTTGAGGGTCTGGTGTTCTTGATTTTAAATCAAATGCATCACCATTTACATTATCACCCCTGTAACTCGGTAACTTCACACCATCTTTTTCCTCAAAATTATCTGATCTTGGCTTCGCAAATTGACCAGCCATCCTTCCTACCTATAATCATTAATCATATTCCATAATCCAAAATCAATTCAAATTCCAACATAAGCAACATCAATAATTTCATCTAAATATTAAGATACCCATACCCTTCAAGCTAGTGATCTAAACCAATCCCATCAAAATCAATTGATGAATAGCTATGAGCCTATGAGCAATTAGGTAATTTCACCCACTACTAAATCGTACAGAAATTATTTATTGGGATCCATATGCAATTCAATATTCTAACCAATTGCTCTAAATCTAATACTGCCATGAAACTAAGTAATTATACTTGCAAGGGACAAAATAGTAGCTTTAAAGCATAAACTTGATAATTCCATAAATAAACATTATAAATATTAGCTTTTGAACCACAACTAACACCATACTATAATGATCTAAATTCCTTATTTTATCTATTATTGAAGAGAATCCATAAATCAAAACAGGTTACCAAAAAAAATTAAAAGGGTAAAATCAAATCACAAAAAGATTGTAACTTTTAAATTTTTCACTGTAAGTTGTATGACTTGTATCCGAGTTAACTCCTATCTTAATGCTTTCCATGATCTAAAGCCCTATTTATTAACCACAATTATCATAAAATAGAAGGGCGACTTCAAAAAACACAAAAATTGTGGATAAAGATCTGACCTTGATGACAGGCATTTGACCACCAAACATCAACACAGCACCCATTTGAAGAATGACCCTGAAAGTATCACGAATATTATTTGCATTAAATTCTTTAAAGCTTTCAGCACAATCACCACCTTGCAAAAGAAATGCATTCCCCATAGCCGCCTCACCCAGCCTTTCTTCCAGGTGACGTGCTTCTCCGGCGAACACAATCGGTGGGAATGAATCAAGGGTCTGAAGCACTGAATCAAGTTCCTTTTGATCTGGGTATTCTGGAAGTTGAAGTGCTTTCTTGCCTCTCCAGCTGTCTACGCTCCATTTTGTGGTTTTTGTTGCTGCCGTTACTTTTGGGGCGGCGGTGGATGACGTGGCGGCGGCGGCGGTGGTGGTAGACGGAGATGTGGGTTTTGATGGGTCTGGTGAATGGACGGCGGAGATGGGGTGGATGAATCTAGCGGTGTTGGTTGGGGGAAGAGATTTTGGTTGAATTTGGAAGGATTTGGTGGGGAGGAGAGAATTGGTGCTTGAGAATGCTGCTGCTGCTGCTGCTGCCATTTTGATAATCAATTGATTTGTGATGTTAGATACAATTGATATGTATGTATGTATCTATATCACAACTTATTTACATATATGAGGGATGCATGAACAAGTGAGAGGGGTTATATAAGAACAGGGGCATAGTGGGGATGATGCTGCCGTGCTGGTGGTGGTGGGTGAGAGAGGAGGGTTTGGTAGGAAACATAAAAGATAAAATTGCTCAAATCATCCTTTATTATATTATTTTATCATTTTCAATCCCTCCTAATCAAAAACTACGCAAATAGTCCATACTAGTTGTTGAACCCTCGTTTCGCGCCGGAGGTTCGGTTTTCAATGTATTTTATTGCGTTTAGTTTGTAAAATTATTTCGTGGCTAAAGAATGATGTCGTTGAAGCGCAACTCGAGTCGAACTAAAATGTTTAACCCGTGAAAGATTTCAATGTTATGTTAAATTTACAATATATATCCATCTCCGCGTTTAGCTATGTAATTATCGACTTTTAAAAATTTAACACAAAATCAACGTGTATGAAAAGTACCCCAAATATTTAGCGTTTTTTAAAAAACGTCCGTTTTGCGTATAGTTAGTGACATTGTGTTCCTAAAATTATTTCGAGTTTAACGATGATGTCGGAGAAATTTAACTCGTTGCGAGCGATAACATATGACCCGTTGAATATTTGAGTGGAGTTTATTTAAGATTTTTTATGAAAATGGTTATTTGACACTTTACCCTCCTGTTTGGAGGGTCGATTTGAATATTTAAAAAAAGTGTGGGGGTCTTTGTTGCCGTAGTGAAATTCAATTAGGATTTAAAAAAAGTGAAAGGACGAAAATACTCCTAATTATTATTCACCATTTTTGTATATTAGATAATATAGTTATATTGTTATTTTCATCCCTAACTCATCCCTAACTCTAACGATTGGTTAAGTATCTCGTTAAGTTCTAAACGCGTACATTCTACATCCATGGCTGCGTAACCCAACCACCGGTACTTTGATTCAAGAGCCCATTTTGTTATAAAGTTACTGTATTCCTGATGTTCCCACCATTACCACTCATATCAAAAGACATAGAAATTTAAAAATTAACATAGCCATATCAACTTCATCTAAATCCAATTTGTTTACTCATCTAAAATAAATCAATTACACACTACAAATTGATTAGTTTTTATATTATATTTTATTTTTATATTAATGGGAAAAAATTACCTTCTGATATAAATTTCGCATTATGGTATGCATAGGGGCATTGATTCACAAATAGGAATAAATCTACTTATCTATAGACTTTATACGTATGAACAAACCTCAAGCAAAAAAATAGCAATATTGTGCGAAAAGTGTGAAAATTAACCAACTATAATTATTCACTTGTACGATATTTTCCAGTTTTTTTTTTCACATAACGTGATCTAATGATGATCAAGCATATTTCCGCCTAGGATAGAAACACGCTTGAGTGCAATAGAGGAGGGTTTTATTAGTTCAGCGGCGTTAACCTCCGGTCCGGATACCGTGATAACCCTAGCCGAGATGATGATCTAGGGAGGGTGGCTAAGGGCTGATCGCCGGCCGATGGACGGCGCTCCGATTGGCGTCGAAGGGAAAAACCCTACGAGGAGTCGTAGGTAAAAACCCTAGTGAGAATGTTGCCCTACTTGGGTGCCCTAATTGCTTAGATTACCCCTCTATTTATAAGAGGGAATTAGGGTTTATGAGGAAGACTTGACCGCGGCCCATGGACCAAGCCCAATTACTCGGCCCGATGGGCTCCGCACATCATCAAGTCCCCCAAGTTCGGTGTGACATATTAATGTCATATCGAAGTTACAAATATGCCACCGCAAATAACTCATTACATAACCTGCGCCGACTACGAAGTCAAATGCATAACGAATCCACATAGTAATGTGATGACGCGATGTAATAATTCCGCATGCCATGCAGTCATGAGGTGAGCGGGGATCCGTAGGGTGGAACCCTGCACAGTACGGCCTACACGTCATAACTATGCGCGACACAGCCCCACGCATTGCAATCATGCGTGATACGACCAAATGTGACGCATGCATGTTAACCACAACTACTCGCGATGCATCCTTGCGCTTAACGCAATGCAGCGATGTGAGCATGCTAACTTCCACTACCATCCGCAATGCACAAAGCAGCGATGTAGCAAAAATAAAACTGAAGGGATACTGATAGTATACCATCATTCCCCCCAGTTCGGTATAAAATGTGAAAACATGTCATGGCGAACTATAAATAAGACCACGTCAAAATAACATCCTGAAACAACTAGCTGATCGGAACTTGTAGTTGTATACAAGGCATATAAGACTCGCGGAGTCCGATCTCAGAGTCATATTGAGGCATCCCTACCACATATTTGTGAGGGGTATCAAGTAACCATGCGCTTACGCAGCGTAATCATGGACATTCATGCTTTTGATTGTAATTGCCTATCATCGCGAATTAAGACAATTCACACAATGTGCACATAAGTTAACCAAAACTTATGCACAGTTTCGGGCGCTGGGTAAAATAAACCAATATTTTAACAAAAAGCCCGTGTGCGAGTCCGCACGAAGAAAGTTTATACTCATAAGTTACAGCATCACTTGATCTGTCACGTACTAGGGGTGCACTTAGTTGTGTGGTAAGGCAATGCTAACTAAAAACAAACCAATGTTTTTATACTTAAGAGTTTCCCCAAGTAAACCAATACTTAGGATAATTTAATATGCACAAGCAAACCAATGCTCGTATTTTAAGTCGACTTGGTAGCCTTCTAGTCTGCGTGGCGCTTGGCTAGGGGAAACCCAATTGCCTTCACCTTCCGTTATATTCTAGCCTTGTAACCAAACAGGCTTCTGCCGCGCGGGGGCTAGAGGACACCCCTTAAGTAGGCAGGAACCGCACAATAAACTATTGATAAAATATGTGCGAGAGATTTATTGGCATTTGAAGGTTATTATATCCGCGACGCGTTTAATCTTGCCATGAACAATAGAATTTTGAGGACAACAGAATTCCACTCTTCGGTTCGTAAACCGTAGACAATCCTAGCGGGATTGCGAGTAATGTGGGGTTTAAGGATCTTAGAATTTAACTCTCCGGTCCGGCTACCGTGAATAACCCAGATCGATATGATGATATCGATGGGGTGGTTAAATGTTAAGTCCACCATCGGTAACGTTCGTTGATCGATGGCCCCGTGAAGGTTGTAGGTTACCGTCGCGAAAGACTATCCTGTTAACCTTAACCACGAATGATGATAATGATGGTTTACGTAACTTGACTATCGATTTGATAGAGTATGATCTACGTAATGTATAGTAATCATACAGTTAAAACCCGAAAACCAATCGTGAAAACAATTGTAGGCAAGGAAGTAAGTGAGAAATCGTATGGAGAAGATGTGTATCGCGGTCGTAAAGAACGTAAGCTAATAAATCGGGTGATCAAGTCCAACTAGCTCTATTACATCTCTTTAACGTCGTCGCATGCCAAATGATGTGCAGCCATGGAATTATGCAAAGCCACCATGGTTTTAAGCAACGTGCGCAATGCACAAACGAAATGTAGCCATGGGCTTACGCAGAGCCGCCATGGCGCAAAGCTAAGTGTGCAACACATATGCAACGTGTTGCATGTTGCATGAATAAACTGCGGCTATGGGCTTACGCGGAACTTCCATAGCGCAATGTAAAATTCGTAAAAGTGTTTTCGGCTAAGCGTCGTCGCCAAAGGAAACAAATCATCCCACTCAGTTGAAGTCATATATCATGGTAGCCCCCATTTCAATACTACTAAGTATTTAGTGGTGTTGAAATCCAACATTAAGTTGACACCACCTTCAAAAGGGTGATACAGAAACGCGTATAGAAATTCTAATTGAAAAGAACTGCGCAAAGTATTGCATAAAGAACTGCGCTCGAATGGGCGTGCAAAAGAGGCATAGAAAAGACCGCGCATTGCGTTGTGCAAAAGACCCTGCACAAATAACCGCTCAAAGAACTATGCAAGGTGCGCGAAGTAAAATTGCGGCCATTGGCTTACGCGAAGCCACCATGGCGTAATGTGCGCGGATCACAGAAACTGCGGTCATGGACTTACGAGGAGACGCCATGAAGCTAAGAAAAGTGTGCAATGTGTTGCATGTTGCAACTCGCACGAACAAATTGCAGCCATGGATTTATGTGAAGCCGTTGAGGCGCAATGTAAGTTGATCTAAGCATGTACAACGTACAATAGAGTCGGGAGAAGCGCGAATGGTGCTATGCGGGATTAATGCCATAAATGACACTCAACGCGTAAAGGTAATATGGGAAGATGCCGTGTATTGTTGAAGCGTGTTACGGAATATTTGTGTCATAATTCTACGCCTTTATCATAAAGAAGGTAATGAAGTGCGTCAGTTCCAACAAACTAGTATAGTCAACGACGACACAACGAAACATAAAACGGGAGCGACCCGGTGTTATATAGAGGCATAATGATGCTCCTCCCAAAGGGGAGATATTCCTAAGAGCACATATTGTGCAACTGGCCACCAAAAATAAGCTGTACGGACGCACATGACAATGGAACACATCTTTCCCACTACTAACCTAGCACAATGCTAGCCCCCATTTCAATACTACTAAAGTATTTAGTGGTGTTGAAATCCAACATTAAGTTGACACCACCTTTGGGAGCGATGAACGTGTATGGAACAAGAATTAAAATTCTACGATTTACCATTGTAAAGTAATGGAAATGTACAACATATAGTACCCAAAAGAAATTATGCAAAACACCGCAACCATGGCCTTACGCGGAGCCACCATGGTGCAAATGCAAAGTGCGCATAGCACATTCAAAGTGTTGTGCAATGCATAAAAAATCATGCAACCATGGCCTTACGCGGAGCCGCCATGGTGCAAAGGAAAAGTGCGCGCAACACATGTAAAGTGTTGCGCAACGCACAAATAATCTTGCGACCATGGGCTTACGCGAAGCCGCCATGGTGCAAAGGAAAAATGCGCGCAACACATGTAAAGTGTTGCGCAACGCACAAATAATCTTGCGACCATGGCCTTACGCGAAGCCGCCATGGTGCAAAGGAAAAGTGCGCGCAACACATGTAAAGTGTTTCGCAACGCACAAATAATCTTGCGACCATGGCCTTACGCGAAGCCGCCATGGTGCAAAGGAAAAGTGCGCGCAACACATGTAGAGTGTTGCGCAACGCACAAATAATCTTGCGACCATGGCCTTATGCGAAGCCGCCATGGTGCAAAGAAAAAGTGCGCGCAACACATGTAGAGTGTTGCGCAACGCACAAATAATCTTGCGACCATGGCCTTACGCGAAGCCGCCATGGTGCAAAGGAAAAGTGCGCGCAATACATGTAGAGTGTTGCGCAACACACAAATAATCTTGCGACCATGGCCTTACGCGGAGTCGCCATGGTGCAAAGGAAAAGTGCGCGCAACACATGCAAAGTATTGCGCAACGCACGAATAATCTTGCAACCATGGACTTATGCGGAGCCGCCATGGTGCAAAGGAAAAGTGCGCGCAACACATGTAGAGTGTTGCGCAACGCACAAATAATCTTGCGACCATGGCCTTACGCGAAGCTGCCATGGTGCAAAGGAAAAGTGCGCGCAACACATGTAAAGTGTTGCGCAACGCACAAATAATCTTGCGACCATGGCCTTACGCGAAGCCGCCATGGTGCAAAGGAAAAGTGCGCGCAACACATGTAGAGTGTTGCGCAACGCATAAATAATCTTGCGACCATGGCCTTACGCGAAGCCGCCATGGTGCAAAGGAAAAGTGCGCGCAACACATGTAAAGTGTTGCGCAACGCATAAATAATCTTGCGACCATGGCCTTACGCGGAGCCGCCATGGTGCAAAGGAAAAGTGCGCGCAACACATGCAAAGTATTGCGCAACGCACGAATAATCTTGCAACAATGGACTTATGCGGAGCCGCCATGGTGCAAATGTAAAGTGCGGTCAACACATTCAAAGTGTTGTGCAACGCACAAAATTTTGCAACCATGGATGTGGAGCCGCCATGGTGCAAATGTACATGTCGCATGCAAAGTGCTATGAAATTAGGTTGCACAAATAAGCCGTGAGATATGCTTCAAATCAACCGCACATATTCTGTAAATCACGCGCAAAGGCTGCGCAAAGGGATGCAGTTGCGCGAAGGACCGCGCAAAGTGTTGTGATCGGTCATAAATAATGATAGCCAGGTAAACGTGCATGTACTATTACGGATATGAGGCTGGTTAAATTGTCATGGTACGTCGATCGCGTACCATTTAATGAAGAATACATATAACCAAAATCGTCCACGTGTACTTAGTTCCAATAAACCGACACCATCACAAATTCACAAAGATGGTCCAATTCTTTGATTATAATAATATTCTAAAATAATAAAAGATTTTTTGTGAATTATACTGTCAAAGATCACGATCTGATTACCATAAATAAACATGATTCTTTATTAAATCATAAAATAATAAATAATCCCTTATGACGATTTGTAGACGTACAACGAATGTCGGTCGAATTATATGGCAAAGCAATTAATGTAAATACGTATGCATGCCAAACATTATGAATGATACGAAGAAGTAAATTAATGTATAATCAACAAAAGCATCGAATTATCAAGAGACCTCATGTATCGATAAATTCATTAAACGAATATATATGCTTATTGATATACCAACAGAAGCTATGCATATGAATATATTTTCGATCTGAACAAGATCTAAACATAAACTTTTATCGTTGATATTTGTTGAATTCAATTAACCTGTATCATTCAATTTGATGAAATAAAAAGAGAACTTACAGATGCGAATCAAATATGATTCGTCTGACTCTTTTGACGATAGGAAGACGAGATCATTGTAGCATCTCTCAATGAAAGTGCCACTTGATCAAGCATATTTCCGCCTAGGATAGAAACACGCTTGAGTGCAATAGAGGAGGGTTTTATTAGTTCAGCGGCGTTAACCTCCGGTCCGAATACCGTGATAACCCTAGCCGAGATGATGATCTCGGGAAGGTGGCTAAGGGCTGATCGACGGCCGATGGACGGCGCTCCGATTGGCGGCGAAGGGAAAAACCCTACGAGGAGTCGTAGGTAAAAACCCTAGTGAGAATGTTGCCCTACTTGGGTGCCCTAATTGCTTAGATTACCCCTCTATTTATAAGAGGGAATTAGGGTTTAGGAGGAAGACTTGACCGCGGCCCATGGACCAAGCCCAATTACTCGGCCCGATGGGCTCCGCACATCATCAAATGACATTGTTCATTCCGTTACATGTATCATTAATGCTATCAAATCAACTACATGATTAAGATTTAACGGAATATTTAACAATCGTTACAGTTAGGGATGAGTTTATGATGAAAAATTTAGTTTAATGACTACTTATGCAATATTTAAAATTAAAATTAATAGTATTTAATATTAAAATAAAATTAGGATTAAAATTCAAGATTTATAATTTAAATTCCAATTAAAATCAACGATAACGAGAAATTCATTTGCAAATAATCAGTGACAATCGCTTACATGTTGGATACTGAAACTATCATTTTTTTTTTCTATAAAATACTTATTGAAATTATGAATAGAAATTAGAATTAGAATTAGAATTAAAATTAGAAGTAATATTAGCATTTGGTAACGACAACTCTTAGGTTGCTATTGGGTGGTCGTTAGTGTGCATCAGTGTTGTAAATCTCGTTATTTTTCCTAGAGATCTCTCTGAGATCTCGTTTTTGGAAGACAGTCGAGACGAGATGTCTATCTCTCGAGATTTCTCGGTCAACGGGGTCAAACTTGGTCAAAGACACGATTTATCAGATTTTCTCGCTCATTTCTCTGATGTTCTCGTAAAATCTCAGATTTTCTCGCTCATTCCTTGAATTTTCTTGTAAAATTTCGTAAAAATCTATATAAATATACATATACAACAACAAAAATCTATACATATATTTATTTATTTTTATATATTTATATTAAAACAACTAAGAAGTCAACGTAAGTCAATGTTCAATAACTCCTTGAGATTTTTTAAAAAATGTCCAAACGATATCTCCCCGAGATCCGAGTTCTCCAACCTTGGTGTGCACCAATGAGTTTTACATAACATTTTATTTTGACTTTTATAAGGTGATTGTTGAAATTTACAAGTATTTTATGCATATTAACGACAACTGTATGGTTTTTCGTTAGCAAAATCCATAAAATTAATATGGAAAATGATAACGACAGCTCTAACGACTGTCGTTAAGGTATATACAAAATTTGTGCAATTTAAAAATCGCTACATTAAAGTCAATCGTAATCGCCATGTATAAGTTATTTATGCATCTTAACGACATCCTTTAATATTGTCATTAGCAAATTCCAATTAAAATTAAAAAAAAAAAAAAAAAAAATTGGTTACGGAAGTGAATAAAGGAAATAAATTAAAAATTCACACTTAATGTATGTCTTGGATTTTTATTTCGTATGGTACAATTATATCATGTGAATGCAAATATAAATTTGATAGTTGATAATTGATTTCTAACAACTTCAAATATATTTATATTTATGTTAAACAAAGTAAGATGAAGTCAGTGACAAATATGATATCATTTTTTAAACAATATTGCGTTAAATAATTAAAAATATGCTTGAACATGCCCCATATCTTTCTTGACTGATTGAAGTTGATAGTATAATGAGATGAATGAATGAATGTAAACAGATGATTTTCTATTTGATAATAAAGGAGAGTCATTTTTTTGCCGTTGAGCAGAAAATTCATTGTACTTCTTGTGTTCTATTCTATGTATGGATGACAATGGTCACCCGATCTAATGGATATCCATCCGATCCACCCGATAAATAATGGATATGGATGATATTAATGGATATGGATACGGATATGGATGAACCTAAATGGATACGGATATAGATATGGATGAAAAATTTTCATCCATGAATATATCCAAATACACCCGAAATACATATAAATACTTAAATATAGATATATGCAAACATATTTAGTATTTTAAATGCATTTACAATTACACTTGTATGTTTCTTGAAATTATATAATGAATTAACCATGAAATATAACAATAAAACACGTGTATATAATCAAATATACATAAAAATTACACATTTAATTTGTCATAGTCTATGTTTGATTGTAAGTTTAACAAATTGTGATATATCTTCAACAAATATCACTCGTTATTATGGATAGATTTTAATTATGTCACATTGTATATATTTTTGTTATATTACGTGTTATTTTAATCACATATTGAGAAATATTATAACATTTTTTGAATATCCAATGGATATCCATTAACCCGCTTAATCCATTGGATATGAATATGGATGGATGAACTGAAATTAAACGGATATGGATATGGATATGGATGATCAAAAACTAGATGGATATGGATATGGATACGGCCTCACCTGATCCATATCTGATCCATTGTCATCCCTAATTCTATGTAAACATTTCCAAGCAAATTTTCAATCTTTAAATCAGTAAAGGTAAGGCCACATGCAATCATACTCTCCTTTCACCGAACTTCTCTCCTCCACATCAGCGCCACATCAGCACAAACCCTTTAACATTTCTTTCACATTCCTTTCACTAAACACTCACAATCATACACTCCATTTCAAACTTTAACCAATTTTAAATTATTATCTAAATACATAAAATAAATACCAATAACATTTTATTAAATAAATTTAAAACATTATATTACTAATAAATTAAAAACATTACATAATTAAAAATAAAAGACAATACATAAAATAAAATAAAAAAACGTTGCATATTAATAAAAAAACAAATACGAACTTATTATTAAAAAAAAGAGCTACTCGAGTGGTGTCGGGTCGCCGTCTTCGTCTTCGTTTTGTTGTTCTTCGGTGTCTTCGTCGGTTAACAAGATCGTCTTCATTCTTTGTCGATACTTTTGAAGTATTTGTTGGTCTTCCGTTGGCAAGTCCGGGTTGATGCTTGTGTTGAAAATTCGAAAGGCTCGATTCATTACTTTCATCATAGCCGATTGCCGTTTTTGTTTTTGAGATAAAGCAATTTCTTTTGGGCGACCAACAGTTGAGAACGAACTTCTTCGGATGAACAAGACGAGGCGGCATCGGACGAAGCCGAACTCTTTCGGATTTTTCTACCGGCTTTTCGACCCGGTGGACGCCGGATTGCGTCTTCCCCGAATAAAGTAGTGTGATCGGGGTTTGGATCAACCCTTAAAGGTTGATCGTCCCTCAAAGTGATTGGTGCTTCGGGTAATGGACGCCTACGGGTGGTCATTATGCCCTCTGGGACAGAAAACTTCGGACACCTTCTCAGTACTTGCCATGCTTTGTAATGCGTAAACACGACACTTTGACGATTCCGATATTCATCACGAGCCGCTTCAATGATATCATTAGCTCCACTTGGCCAATTTTTTTTTAATTGGTTGTAAATACCAATAAAAACTTTGATATATCTTGCCATTTTCGTCCATTTTCCGGTTTTTTGATCGTTGTTTCTTGTTCGATCGGCGACTTTATTATAGTTGGATACAACCGTTGTCCAAAATGAATCGGCCGATTGTGCGGTTCCTATTCTCGGATTTTCTGTCGCATCGAGCCAACGTTCGGCCAAAATTACTTCTTCTTCCGGAGTCCAATGCATTAATTGACGTTTCAGCTTTTCACTTCCTTCGACTACTTTAGATTTTCCCTTTCTTTTAGCTTTTTATTTTTCGGTCTCGGGTTGTGTTTCGGGGACGCTTTCAAGTGTCGATTGTGTTATTTGTTGTGGCAAATTGTATGGAAGTTGTTGTTGTTGAGATTGTGAAAAGAATTGTTGTTGGGGGATAGGAAATTGTTGTTGTGTATAGTATTGATGCATGTTTTGATATTGTAATTGTTGTTGAAATGGTAGTGGTGGTGGTTGAACAAATTGTAATTGTTGTTGAAATGGTGGTGGTGGTTTAACAAAATTTTGTTTTTGAGAAAAACTAGTTTGGCTTGGAGACGAATTGCTAGCTTGGTTCGATGATGAATGATTCGGTGACGGGATTGGATTGTTTAGCATATGGTTAAAGAAATTGTTGTTATTTTGTTGAGACATATTTTTTTTTTTGAATGGAAGATTGGGAGTGTATAAAAGTGTTTGTGTTTGAATAAAGATTGAGAGTGTTGAGTGGGTTGAGTGATTTAGTTTGTGTAGATGTGTATGTATATATAGATAAATAAATAAAGATGTAAAAGAAATAAAAAAAATACCCCAAAACTGATTCGGAGCCGTTGGGGAAAAAAACAAAAAAAAGAGTGGGCCCCACAAATAGCCGTTAGAAGAGAGTGAGGGGAGTGGCTGGCGGGTTAGGTGGCTAGTTACGAATTTTTTTAATAAACGGTCATTAGAAATTTTACAAGACATCATTAAATATAATTGTAGGACCCCGTATAGTTTTTAAGTTTAAGATTTTATAGTTATGAGCCACTAAAAAATATTAAAAACGTAATCCACTTATAATTTTACACCATGAGCCACTAATAAATATATGAATATATATAGAAAAAGTGAACATTTTTTGTCTCTGTTTTTTGTACACGGTAACACGATCACACCCTTTACGTATTTGTTCAACACGACATGCCCTAATTACGCCTTTGTTTTTCAATTTTTGGCAAAATTTGAACTAGCAATGATGCAATGTGGATCAATTTTATCGTATGAAACCGCGCAAACAAAAGTAAAAGTTGTCTTTAGTATTTGGTAGATTGAATATGTGATATTTTTGTATTAATGATATTGTTTTGTTTGATGGTGCTTGATAATGCTAAAAACGAACATATATTTCATAGCATTATCCATCAAGAAAGACAAGCTTTTGGTTGCAATTGTTCTATTTACAAGTAATATTCGTTTAAATAATAAAAGGTGAAGACAAAATACAGATTCGACGAATTGAAGACGCAAACGACCAAAAAGCTCAAAAGTACAAAGTACAATCAAAGTGGTTCAAATTATTGATGAAAAACGTCTCAAAATTACAAGAGTACAAGACGCGAAACGCAAAATACAAGATATTAAATTGTACGCAAGGACGTTCGAAAATTCGAAACCGGGACCAAAGTCAACTTTCAACGCGCGACGCAACGGAGCGAAAATTACAAGTCAACTATGTACATAAATATAATATAATATATAAATAATTCTTAAAATTATTTATATATTATATATATTTATTTAAAACCGTCGGCAAGAAGCAAACAACAATATGTGAGCTGGAATCCCAGGCCATGCGATCGCATGGCCAGGAAGAAGAAAATCCATGCGATCGCATGGCATACTTTTTCAGCTCAGGTCCTATAAATTGCAAAGTTTGGTCGACGAATTTTACATCTTTTTCTTTCTCCATCTCTCAAACGTATATATATATATATATATATATATATATATATATATATATATATATATATATATATATATATATATTATAATTTTAATTTTGATTTTAATAATAAGGGTATGTTAGCGAATGTTGTAAGTGTGTAAGTCGAAATTCTGTCCGTGTGACGCTACACTATTATTAATCATTGTAAGTTATGTTCAACCTTTTTAAATTAATGTCTCGTAGCTAAGTTATTATTATGCTTATTTAAGCCGAAGTAATCGTGATATTGGGCTAAATATTAAAATTGGGTAATTGTGCTTTGTACCATAATTGGGGTTTGGACAAAAGAACGACACTTGTGGAAATTAGACTATGGGCTATTAATGGGCTTTATATTTGTTTAATTAAATGATAGTTTGTTAATTTAATATAAAGATTTACAATTGGACGTACCTATAAATAACCATATACATTCGATCGGACACGATGAGCGGGATATTTATAAGTACTAATAATCGTTCATTTAACCGGACACGGGAATGGATTAATAGTCAATGAACTTATTAAAACAGGGGTGAATTATATACAATGACACTTGGTGTAATTATAGTTTAAGTCCCCAATTAGTTGGAATATTTGACTTCGGATATAAGGATAATTTGACGAGGACACTCGCACTTTATATTTATGACTGATGGACTGTTATGGACAAAAACCAGACGGACATATTGAATAATCCAGGACAAAGGACAATTAACCCATGGTAATAAACTAAAATCAACACGTCAAATATCATGATTACAGAAGTTAAAATAAGCATAATTCCTTTATTTCATATTTAATTGCACTTTTAATTATTGCACTTTAATTTATTGTCATTTTAATTATCGTACTTTTTAATTATCGCACTTTAATTTATTGTCATTTTATTTATCGCACTTTTATTTATCGCAATTTCATTATCGTTATTTACTTTACGCTTAAAATTAAGTTATATTTATTTTTAATATTTTACATTAGGTTTTAACTGCGACTAAAGTTTTAAAATCGACAAACCGATCATTAAATGGTAAAAACCCCCTTTTATAATAATAATACTACTCCTATATATATATTTTTATACAAATATAGTTTTTAAAAATATAGCGTTAAACTTGGCTAGCTCCCTGTAGAACGAACCGGACTTACTAAAAACTACACTACTGTACGATTAGGTACACTGCCTATAAGTATTGTAGCAAGGTTTAGGTATATCCACTCTATAAATAAATAAATAACTTGTGTAAAATTGTATCGTATTTAATAGTATTTCCTAGTAAAAATTAATAGTATTTTATACCCCTTCGCTTTAACATCAAGTATTTTTGGTGCCGCTGCCGGGGACCCTAAAACGCCGAAAGCGCAACGCTATAAAAAACATTTTTATTAAGTTGTAATCTTTTTTTTTTAGATATAAAAATATTAAAAAATATATATCTATATTTTTAAGTTTAGTTAAATTAAAAAGTTTATATTTTTTTATTTATTGTGAAAAGTTATAAAAACTAATAAGTATTTTTTTAAATAAGTTTTTATTATAAATTATATTTCATATATATTAAAAACAGAAAGAAAAAAAATAATAAAATAAAATAAATCGGCCCAAGGCACTGTAGCAGCCCAACTCTAGCCTGGAAACCTAGTTCATGCGACCGCATGAAATTATAACGTAAAATCCATGCGACCGCATGGCCTGATCTGACACGCCAGGTTTGACTGATTTCAGCAATAATTACGGTGTATTAATTATTATTATTATTATTATAAACCCTAATTAGGGTTATTGATTTAATTAATTAAATTTAGTTTTATTTAATTTGTATTTTTAAGTTTTATTTAGTTTTATTAAATATATAAACTTATTACTTTTATAAAATAAATAATATAAAAATAATATTTTTATAAAAATTGTACTTTTACAACTTTAAGTTTATTTTTATATTTTGTATCTTTTTATTTGTTTTAGCATAATATTTGTATTTTTCGTTCGTATTTAGTTTTAAGTCATAGTTTTTGCCATAGTTATTTTTATTTCTAGATTTTTAGGCTTTGCCGTAAAATCCCTTAAATACTTTTTCTTTAGACTAAGATTTAGGTGCTTTAGAATTTTGCGACGCCGTTTTATAAATTTTAGTACTTTTTAAGTTATTACCGTTTTGGATATAGAATTTCTTTTAAGCTTTAATATTTTTAGACGCAACTTTTAATTCTTAGTTTTTAGACTTTTAAGTTTCGACGTGCTACGTTCTTTTTATTATTTTTCGACCTTTTATTTTTCGACGTTTTTCCGACACACTCTTTTTCTTTCTTATTTCTCGTCACTCTAGTTTTTAGGACATAGAATTTTCTATTTCTTCTCTAAAATTTCAAAACAAAAAATTATTTTAAGCGGTTAAATTGATAGACATCCAAAATTTTCTGGTTCGTAGTAATAGTTGGATTTGTTAGTGGCGAGTTGTGGACTTCCGATTTAAAGGGTCCTGGCTACCTGCTGCATCTATTGGCTATTAGAAACGTGGGCAAAATCAGAAAAGTCTATTAATTTGATAACTTATATAATTTTTATCTTTTATAACTAATAGGATATTCAGTGAATGCACCGAGCAAAACGTTCACCACCTTTCATACGTTCACCACCTGTAACTCGATCAAGACATCTAGCCAATATTGTCGCCGTTGATTTTTCTTTAGAATCGTCATCTAGTCGACCAAGTTCTCCAATTCAAATTTCCGATAATCCATTTTTTGAACCCGACCTCACAATTGAGAATTCGGAGGATATTCAGGGACAATTCAGAGATCCTGAACCACTAATCTTTCCTCCGGAACCACCAATCATTCAAACAGAGATTGTAGAGGAACAACCCATTAAATCAGAATCCTCTAGTGATTCAGACTCAACAAATTCAATCATGGAAAATCTGGAACCTCTAAGTATGGAAGACCGAATGAGAGCTAAACGCACTGGCCAAGGTCACGCAATTACTCAACCTGACATTAATGCACCAGATTATGAAATCAAAAGACAAATCCTACATATGGTAACTAATCAATGCCAATTTAGTAGTGAACCGAAGGAAGATCCAAATGAACATCTTCGTACCTTTAATAGGATCTGTACTCTATTTAAAATCCGAGAAGTTGAGGATGAACAGATCTATCTCATGTTATTTCCCTGGACTTTAAAGGGGGAAGCCAAAGATTGGTTAGAATTGTTACCTGAAGGGGCGATTGATACATGGGATGTCTTAGTTGAAAAATTTCTTAAACAATTCTTTCCGGCATCTAAAGCCGTAAGACTTCAAGGAGAAATTGTTACGTTCACACAAAAGCCAAACGAAACTCTATATGAAGCGTAGACAAGATTTGAAAAGTTATTGAGAGGATGTCCGCAACATGGTTTAGACACTTGTGATGATCGCTCCAAATCCATATGGACGAACACGTCATTCATCGATTTCATTGCGAGGTATTTGACCTCTATATGATACGTTTTGTAAATATTGCATTCTTTTGAAAAGGCACACCATAAATAAATATTTAAATCAAATATTTTCGACATCTGATGATTTCTACATATAGACAATCACCGTAATATAATAGTTTACAATAGTACTTCCGTTGACAATACAGTCAAAATAAGATACATGGTGATGATTTGGTGAATGCAACGTTTCCTTGAAAAATATGCCATGTGAGACTCCATGCACATAGCTTGTCTAACATATAAGCAAACAGCGGAAGACTTCTAGGGAACCTGAGAATAAACAAGCTAACAAGTGTTAACATAAAGGTTGGTGAGTTCATAGTTTTAATGTTTTGCATAATCTGTACATAAAGGTGGATCACAAGATTTCAGTTGTTTCATCCAGAAACGTTTATCAAA